>NW_028274810.1:135590521-136969271 GCF_037043125.1 Eumetopias jubatus
CAGTGATACCAATATTTTATTTTGGACATTGTATCAGGAAAATGTGCATCTTTATAAGATAAAATTTATTAAAGTGAACAAAACTGATAAAGACTTTACTGTCCAAAATATTAATTGCATTTTCCAAAGTGCTTTGGTTACTGATAAGGAGAGCCTAACAGGGCACAGGTGTCAAACTTCATAATATCTAACTGTGACTCCCCTGTGCCCCCAGGAAGGTTCAGTGAAATCTATTTGCCAGCAATATCAGGGGAAATATACCCACAGCCATTTTCTTTTCTATTGACATTGAGTTCAATTTCTTTATCCGGTGGCATGCGGTTGGTGTTTCATCCCACTGGCACATGGCCTGAATATTTCGTATTCATGTGTGCTAATATCAGGAATCCAGCTATCTCCCTCTGTGGACCTGACAAAATTATCTGCCCTAGCATTTCAGTCTCCTTCTGGATCATCATTGGGACTTTTTGGTGGGCATTCACATGACCCACTTTAACTCTTCCTCTAATTTCCCACACACATTTCCATACTTAGTGCCACTATAAGAGGTTTTTGTTTTGTTTTTTAGCTAGTCATCATCCAGAGTCTCATGACTACCACATAGTGAGGTTATTGGTTATACACCAAGATTACTTATATACCAAGACTATATAAGTACTCCCTGGAAAGCAGGAGCCTAACTTCATTTACATGTAAGTGAACATCTCTCAACTCTGCCAGTTCTTCAACTTGTCTTTCCTGAGATTTATCTTTTGCCAGGAATATTGCTGCTAATTTCCATACAGCTATATAACCCTCAATTCAGAACAACTTGTTTTATCTCTTTTAAAAAGATGTAGGGCTCACACCACAGAGTGATGGGAGAGAGAGTTCTCAAAGAGATCTATTACTGGCCTGATAAATGGAGAAGCCACTTGCTCATATCTATAGTAGACTGTGAAGTTCTCTCTTTAGTGTTGACTATGACATTTCTGCCTTATGAATGAGCTTTGCTGTGTCACCCCTTCAGAAATATCTCTGGAATTAACCAAGACAAGCTATTTTGAGAATTATCAAGATAGCTTGAAAATTATGTCCTTCAATGGTAGAAGCAGTTCAGAAGTTATCCACTGCCTTTCAGATGGGCTATATGAGCAGCTGTCTCAGAAAAACTTCAAGTCCAAAACGAAATAGCTTTTTCTAAGAAGTACTATTAATTATTTGCCAAATTATTCACTTTATTTATTCTTATTCTTATTTATTCATACATGATGAATTTTATCTTAATAGTTGAATCATAAGGTCCAAATGAGATACTTGTGCTACACTCTATTTTTTTTTGTTCTTTTTAATCAATTGTTTCTTCTCAGAATCCCCTCAAATTCAGATGTCTTTTTTTAATGACACTGTAAGTAGGGCCTACAATAATTCCTAAATAAGTAATATGATTTTGCCAAAATTCAAATAGTTCTGCTATTCTCTAGACTTTTTATATATTGCAAGGATCTGTTAGAGGTAATTCATTTTTCATGATTTGATTCTATTTCTGTTTGCCCCATCTATATAGTTCCCAGGAATGCAAAAATTGAACTGAGATTTGGATGTTGACTGGATTTGTGAATCAGGTTCACTTTGTCATACATGTCTCTATAGTCCTTTATTCCTCCTGAACTTCTTCCTCTGATGACATAATATCATAATATCAGTAGTGCACTAACATGATCTTGATTATTATTAACATCTTCAGATTCATTTTGTCCCATATAAAAGCCACCTGCCACAAGGGGCTATTTAAATTTAAATTAATAAACATTTAAGAAAAAGTCAGATACTCAGTCCTGTTAACCACATTTCAAATACTCAATAGCCACATGTGGTTAGTGGCTGCCAGGTTAGACAGTGTATATGTAGAATATTCCACGATCATAGAGCGAGTTATGAAAATGTGTTAGTAATTTTAAATATTCCTGTGGCAGTTTGTAAATACATTGTAGATTCCATTCCATGAGGATGAAAATTGTACCTGGCTGGACTCCGAAATTGGAACAGAAAAGATGTAATTAGCCAGGTTTATAATGTTATACTAGCCCCCTTGGCCTCTTACACTTTCTGTATAGTTTTTGTTTGTTTGTTTGTTTAGTCACTTCAAGAATAGCTGACACAAACAGAAGAACCACTTAGCTACCACTGTACAGTCTAGTTTTAACCTCCAAGAACCATCTGCCTTATGCATTGGCCAGACAGTACTGTTCAACATGACACCATCTGGAATCAATATTCTGGCCACAGTTTCTTTGATCAGATCAGTGAACTCATGACCTCCTAGAATTCTGTATTGCTAAATAGTTACTAAGGAGGAAGGCCAGGACAATTCCAGTGGCTCCCATTCAGCATGACCAGTTCAAACCACGTGAAAGTTGGCATTAAGCAATATCTTCATAAAAAGGCCAAAAGCCACATACCCCATTCACAAACAATATCCATACTAAGTATGCATTCAAATCCAAGCGACGCAACCACTAAATAAAATCTCCAGCCACAGATTCCAATTTGTATGCTCACGCCTACATTTTGCCTCTCAATCACAGAGCATCCAACCCTCACAGTTTCAGAGCCTGACCCTTCAGGTCTCATCCTTGTGGCCCTTAAGGTTTACTGTACTTTAATCACCTATATCTCACAACCCTAAGATTGCACACCACTCCTCAGTCATTCATCCAAATTATTGCAGTAAGGCTAAGAATCTCAGAGGTTGAATGAGCAGGCTTTCAAACTTTATTTTTCAGATGTGATGGCTTTATCTTAGGGGTAATTTCAGCCAACTGTTCAAATATTTCTTTTGTCCAAATCACAGCCATCATACTTGAATCTAAATTCTTCCAGACAAGGACATAGAATGATAGAGAATAAATTTGCCATTTTTCTTTAACAGGTAGAACTGGGGTAGGAGAAACACTCATATGCCTCAAACATTGATCATGGATTATAGAATTAGAAACACCATCAATATCCTCTTTTTTCACTGAAGCATTTCTCAAAATTCAGCTAAAGAGCTCTACCCCATTTGCCATCTTTTCATTTCTTGTGATTGTGTACCCTTTGTATCATAAGATATTTCTCTTTTGATGATCATGCAACCCTATGCATTCTAAGCAAGTAGGTAAGTAAATATTTCTAAATATATTCTTAACTCCCCAAAAGCAAAATTATGTAAGACAACCAAGATTATATTACCCACACCCCCTCTCCCATCACATCATTATCAGTGTCAATGTTATTAAGTCACCATCATCATAAAGACAGACTAATCCCTCCTGTACTCATAGCCTTCCAACTGCTTGGAAAAGAGCATTTCATTTTTGGGTTGGGTTTGGGGTAAAGCAAGTTTTCCTCTTAGATTAGTTTACCGGACTCTCCAATTAACTTACTGAAGCTGATTAGCTTTCATCCCCTCTTGAAGGATCTAATCACAAATGTTCAAAGGCACTTGGAAATCAGTTATCCTCAGTAGCAATTCTGATAGACACTGAGGGATACAAAGGGATGGCTGTTAATTCTTTGATGGGAACAATTCTGAAAGTCCATCCCAGCTACAGAGCTCCTTAGACCTCAGTTACAATGGCATTAGAGACCAACTTCTTAGGTCCAACTCTGCCTTGTTTCTTTATTGGTATGTACTTACCAAGGGTAACCCCTGCCATTAATATTCTAAGTGCAACTTTTCATCAAAGTTTTTCCAAAGAATCCAATCTAAGTCTCTGAATGAGTTGGTGACCCATGTTGAATTTGAACATCACTGCAGATACTTTAGTTGGACTATTTTTTTGAAAAAATTCTGATGTCAATAATTTTTGGTTCTTCTCTTTGTTCTTCTTGTGGTCTACTTGGATTTCTTAATGAAGATCTCAGTATGCTGCTTGGATAGTAAAGGACTAGCTTACAGTTTCTTAGAGACGCATGGATGGAACTAGGCACTTTCAGGATTCAGTACATTGTACCCTTAGACTTACTGAATTTTCTTGATTTGGCTACTGTAATCATGTTCCTAACTCTGGTTGTGGCCATCCAGGGGTCTCTGCTTTTTCATTCCAAAGTGTAAACCTCTAACTTTCTGATAGGTGAGAAAGAGCAGTTAACCAATAAAATAGGTTTGGAAGGGACTCTAAGGATTAAACTGCTTCTTAAACAGGTTTCAACCAATCCCTATCTAGCACCATTCTTTCATCTCTGGTCCTAGCATTTTTCTGAGTTTTTTGATGATCTGTCTTAGGGGTTAGGTATTTTTCATTTTACCCATATTCTACTTAGGAGTTCTCATTTCCTGGGCCTATTACTACTCATTCATAGGACTGCAAAACTTTCCAAAGTATTTTTATCATAGCTGAACCTTGCTTCCTATTTTTCTCTCTGTTATATGACTGATTGTTGAAACTGAGAATTTGAAAACCTACATTTAAGGAGAAGAATTTATAAAAAATAAGAGTAGAGCATCGATATAAAGAAACCTGTAGGGTTGAGGAAATAGTTTATCTATTACATTAACTGATTGCCCCAAAAATCTAGGAAAATTAGTCCAAGGCTGGGAATCTCCCTCAGTAATTTCTTTTGAGACCTCAGGTCTACGACCTAATGCCTTCATTTGAGAGATGAGACTATATCTATACTTTGATGCTTTGTGCTTTTTATAAAAATAAAAATGATACATGTATGTAATTCTTTAAAATGTAAATTAGCATGTCAAATGCAATGTATTTGCACATACTACATATTTTTAAAGTGTTTTTGTGTCATGTGTTTTTTTAAAGACAATAAGTACTTGAAATAAATATATTCCTGCTCTCGTGGGCAAATTTGGAGAGAAGTACGGAAAAATATATGATTTATATATAATTCATAGGAATCATATATATATATGAAATACATAATTAAATCATTAAACAATTAAGCTAATAAATGCTTTGAATATATATACCCTCTCTGCAACAAAATGATAACAAAAGAATGCTCTAAATTCATTTAGAATCTATTCCTTTACTTGGAAAAAATATGTCTGTAAATTATCCAAGTTGTTTGAGCTAAATGGAATTTACATAATTTTATTTCTTTTTAAATTTGGGCTTTTATAAATTCTTATGCTCCATTTAATGTTAAAAGTGAAAGGTGATCAATGTCATATCAAGGTATCTAACCAATTTTTGTCTTTCAATAATTATCTTTTTGCACCATAACTCAAGGTCATATTAAACATTTTAATTGTATTGCCTTTTCTTTCATTATCCCCAACAAGTTGAAAATAAAAACTATTTTAAAATTCACAAAGCAGGGGTGCCTGTGTGATTCAGTCAGTTAAGCATCTGACTCTTGATTTGGGCTCAGGTCATGATCTCAGGGTCACGAGGTTGAGCCCTGTGTTGGACTCGTGCTCAGCGGGGATCCTGCTTTAGATTCTCTCTCCCCTGCTTTGTCCCTACCCCCCTCTAAAATAAATAAATAAGTCTTCAAAAAAAATAAAATAAAATTCACAAAGCAATATTTAACTCAATCTTTTAAAGGTGTTTAACTTATTGTATTGGCTTTTTCATGATTAGATAACACTAAAATCAATGAGTTATCTCTTAGTTTTTGCTAAGAAACTTTCACAATTAACATCAATGTATTTAAAAATGGAATGTTTATGACAAATTATAATACCCATAGTTAATTTTCATTCAAACTCTCTCTATAAAGATAGAGTATAAAATATATATAAACACTTTTATCTATTAATCTTTAATGTAGAACCAATTTATCTGTTTGGAAAAATAATTATCTCCTCTTCCCTTATTATTACACCCTTACTCCTTTTATAGCATGTATTAGATGGTTCATGAGTAAGGAAATAAAACATGGACCTTAAAAATCTCATAAGTTTTGATACTTCATTTTGAAACATGAATTATATTTCGCTCAGTTTTCTTCTACATTCTCAAGATAGCATTTTCTTACTTCCATAACAGTTTATTTTCTTCAGTAATGCCAACTAGAGATCTCTTTAGTCCTTTTTGGTCTTTTAAAAATACATCAGACTACTCCCTTGCTTAAAAAGCATTAAATGTCTCCCAAGGCACTTAAAATTAATGTGAAACTCATCACCAATGTCTCAAACTTCACAGAATGCATCCCTACCCCTCAGACATTAATTTCTGATCATGTCAAGCTTCCTTCAGTTTTTTGAACACACTTAGCTTGTTCCAAACTCTGCCTTCTATCTATAATACTGTCTTCCTGGAACAGTTTCCTTCACTCCACCATATGATCAACTCCTTCTCATCCTTCAAGACTCAGCACAAAGTTCACTTTTATCAGTGAGGCCTTAAAAGATAGCATAATATAAAGTAGATCCTCTGTGTTTCTTTGTTACATGGAATCCTCTTTGTAGCCTTCATGGTATTTACCACAGTTTCAAACTCATTTCTAGTTTGCATTTATGGCATGCCTCATTTAGCTTATAAATTTCATGAAAGATCGTATCAGGGGAATTTAGCCAAATACTCAGCACCTAGCTTAATGTCTAAATTACATTGGACACTTTATGGTTATACATCAAATGTCCAAGTGAACGTGTATATAAAAGATATGTATAATATTAATTCATTGTATGTTGTAATTAAATCCAAGAGTAATCACTTATGTAAAGAAGTTACTTAAGTAATGTCATAAATAGTCTGACTCCTTCGTTGATATTTGACTATTGATAGCTTTTAAGCCTCATTTCCCCTCCTTTTCGTTCTGTCTCACATCTGGATAAACTGATTTTAAAAAGTTTGGTGTTCCTGCCTTTGGCACTGGTGGGAAATTCAAGCCATGTGTGGAAATATTCATACTGATCCGATCTCCAAACTACCATAATAATGCCAACTCAATGTTCTTTTCTTGGTTTCTCAAGCCATTTTGGGATCTGCCTTGCTTCCCCAAGAAAGCCTTGTTATATGAGTAACAAACCTTTTCATACTCTGTTACTGTTTATGTGACACCATCAGTCTTGATATCTTAACCAAATTTTTGATGGGGGTCCATCCTGCTTTTTCAGGGTGTTCTACCATAGAAAAGAGGTTCTATGTGTTTTTGGTTCATGATGCACTTAGTGTCTTGGTAATATTTGTCATGGCATTACTAGTCCCCTACAAAAAATTCTAAGAGCTCTATTAAGTAGTTAATAAATACCTTAATAAGTATGAATATTTATATCCTAACAACTTAGTAGCTATTTGGAAAAAATACACATAAGTGAAAATAGTTTGCAAAGCAGTATCCAATAGCTGTTGTGTTTCCCTTAAATCTAAAATATCTGAAAGTGCCTCTGTAAGTTCATTGGAGAACTCCTGGGCACCCATTTGATGTGACTTTAGCAGACACATACAATGCTGTCCATCCACCTGATTTCAGCTTAGCTGAGGTTGTCATTTCTATCCATGTGATCAGTAGTATATCTCAAGCTTTGTGTCTTGGCTTTGCTTTGCTTTTGTACCTCAGGGATTTCTCCTAAGCCACGGAATGCCACACAGACTGCATATGGCTACAATCTATAAATTCAGGAAGTTAATGTTTATGGAGGTAAACCTCAACCAGGGAAAATGGGGATTGAACAAATGCTTTGAACTTTCCATCCTTTGGGGATATAAATCTGAGGCACATTCTACAAGGTTCCTGGGATGGTACCCAGTGGAATTGAGTCCTAGTTGTCCAAAGAAAAAGCCAGTTAAATAAAACATCCTTTTAAAAATTTTCTTCTTTTCCTGTTTCATTGCCCTGCTCCCTCAATTATGCTCCCTGGAATAACATTCCAAACAAGTTACCACCAACACATAAGTTCTTATCTCAGGAAAGTTTCTAAATCTTCCAGATAAAACAAAAGAACATAATTTTGGTGATGACATCTAGCTCCTTCTAAACTCCAATACACATGTAAGAAATCATATGGAATTTAATTTAAGACTCTAGATTAACAGTATTTGGGCTTTTCCATTTATATACTAGATGAATCTTGGACAATTGTAATACTGAGACATAATAAAAATATATATTTGGTTTTTGTCCCTGTTTCTGGAACAGAACCCCCCAAATCCTTGTAATTTCCTGAGTGAAGAGGGTAAAGGAGTATCTTGTTATTCATAAAAAGCCACTTTCAACCACATCTGAGTTTATATTAGTGAAGTGATTCTTTTTTTTTTTTTTATGTTATGTTAACACCATACATTACATCAAAAGAAGATAGCAGGAAGGGATAAATGAAGGGGGGGAAATCAGAGGGGGAGACAAACCATGAGAGACTATGGACTCTGAGTGAAGTGATTCTTGGTGGATTCCTGGAGAGCTTCAGGATGTGGAATAGTTGTCTGAGGAACCAAGCATGTGATTAGAGGATTGTAACCTTCAGCCCCATCCAAACCTCCAAGGAGGAGAGAGGGGCTGAGGAATGAGTCATTCAGCAATGGCCTCTGAAGTAGGGGGTATTCTTATTGGACTGAGCCCTTAAACTGTGGGGTCTACATTAACCCCTGGTAGTTAGTTAAATTGAATTAAATTGTGGGACACCCAGCTAGTGTCTACAAAGAATTGGAGAATTGCTTAGTATGCAAAATTCACATATTTGGTGTCAGAAGTGTTGGGAATAAAGAAAAAGTTTTTTCCTTTAATATTCATCAATCACTCTAAGTCTTATTTTTCTCATCTGGAAATTGGTGGTAATTGAATTTAGCTTATCAGGTTGTTCGCAGGTGTCAATATGTCTGTAAAGAACTAGTGCAGTAGCTGACTTATATTAATTCCTCAGTGTACATTAGCTTTTATAGTTAAATGAATATGACTTCGAAGTGATCTTTCAGTTTCTGTCTGTACAACTTACCAATTATATATAAACTATACCATGCTGGGTTAACTGCATTTTCTAGCTGCATTCTTGTTTTGTAGCGTTGTCTGTAAGGCGGGGGTGGGAGGGTACTTTTTTTTGTTTGTTTCAATGAACAATTTCACTGATCCAGGCTGAGAAAGAAATCTCTAATATATCAGGTATTACCACAGTAAAAACTATAAAAAATAAGGCAGCTCATGAATCTGATCTAATAACAGCAAAGCTATCCCCATCCTTCCTTTAAATATGGAGATTCTAAGTGGGAAAGATTTAGTTAAAATTAGGGAGTTTTGTCTGGAAAAAATATTCTGAAGTCCACTGAAACAAAGTAGAAAAGTAAAGCAAGAAACATGTTTAGCATATAAGGTCTATGGCACCATAAACTATGAGTACAATATTTTTCTTTCTAAATAATAATATATTTTGGCATAAATTTATCTATAAATTGGCTTAAAGATTTGAAACAACTGTTCTGACATTTTTAGATTTCAGTTTAATTGTTCAGAATTTTTAAGCAACTGGGGCAAAGGTTAGTCTTATTTTTTGCTTGATTTATCTAAATAATTATCTCAATTTTCCACTTCATTTTCTGCATGTCAGTATAACCTTGGGCTATTTCTTTAAGGAGTTATTTGACATAGTGTGACTTTTCTTTCTGCCTTATAAAATAGAATGTGCCACATTTGTGCTTTCACAGTAATAAGTTAAGTGAAGCTTTAGGAATTAGGCAGTTAATATAACTAAGTTTGATAAATGTAATTAGCTAAGCTGGGTTACCGACAAGTTTCCATTTTATTTTATTGCATTTCAGAGGAGTTGGCTTTCGCAATCTGAGTTTCACACATCAAGCTTTCTTCCAGACATTTTTCCCTGTGGTTACTCCTAGGGGTCACTATTTAAATGAAAACATACTGGTGGGTGTAATAACCAAAGCTTTTTATCCATTTTTTCATTTATTTTGTTTTAACTTGAAGATGTATGATTTTACATTTGAATGATGCCTTAGTGTTTCAAAGTAGCTTCATGGCAGTAATTGATCCAATTCTATAATTTACCTATTTTGGTGGAGCAGACATTTGTGATGATTTGCCCGCTCAGAATTGCTTCCTCACTTCTAGACATAAAGCTAATTGTGGTAGAATGATTAATTTCCCCGATCTTCACTTCCTCACTGTTAGAGAATTGGGTGTCCAGGCTCTTTACAGTTTTACATTGGAGTGCCTTTGACTGCAGTACACAGAATATATTTCCCTATCCCATTCGTGTTGCTCTTGGCCATAGGATTTGATTTGGTCATTAGAATGTTAGATAGTGTGATGAAAATAGATGTTTTAGATGTGCTTGGGTGATTTGGGTGGGACTCTTAATTCTGCCATCTTATACTTCTACCATCTCTATGAGAACAGCATATTCTTGCCACTAGTCCCTGAATGAGATATGTGGAATAGAACTCTACCAGACTCACAGCCTGAAGCTAATTTCATCCTGCCCACTGAGCAAAGAACAAGAAAAATAAATATTTGTTGTTGTAAACCACAAAGTTTGGGTGTTGTTTGCTATACATCTTTAATGTAACAGAAAACTGATTAATAAATTTATGAGATTTGGGACTTCAGTGGCAATGTATATATTATGAAACTACCTCCTTTCTTTGATGATTGTTCTAGGTATGAAAATCCCACTCCAAGCAAGGCTTAGCACCAAAAAAGAAAACAAGAAAGCTATGGATGGCAATTAGGTATCATCTATTATAAAAGTTAGCAACTTGCCTGTTTACCATACACATTCCATCCACACAAAACCAAGAACCCCACAAAATCAAGGACACGCACATATGAAAAAAATATTACAAAATAATTAATTAAAAAACCTGAGGACTTCTGCTTCTGATAAAAAGTAAAATTTTTCTTTTTCCACCACTAAATACAACTATAAATCCTGGATATTATATGTAAAACCAACATAAGAAGATTCTGAGAGGTGGAGAGAAGGCAGAGTGACTAGAGACATCAAAACTTGAGGAATGGCATGATTATTAGTTCCTGGCTTTTCTTTTTACCACATATTTCCCAGACTTGGGATGGAAGAAACTGCCACCTTAAGAACACCAACACATGCAGACAAAAAAAAAAAAAACCTCCAAAAGTCTACATCTCTAGCCAAAGATCCAGAAAAGGGACAGACTTACAAAACAGAAACTTTTAGGGAAAAAAGCAGCTTTACTCTAGCTAAATAGCACAGAAAAAAACAACAGTCTTACTCCCAACCATGATAGCAGAGTCCAAGTGGAAGCTTAGATTTCCAGCATCACCGTGTTGTGAGGAAGCTTCCCAACTCCCCTTGTGGGGTGATGTGAAAGAAGGCCAACTAGGGAGCCATGTCTTTCATCCCTAAGAGGCAATAATAAGGCCACCCTTGATATAGGGATTATGCAAGAAGCTTGGATTTCCAAACCAATTTGTCAGTAATGAGGCACTCCTCCTCCCTGCTGTTAACATCAGAAAAAGCCAAGGAGAGAAATATAAATACCATATGATTTCACTCATATGTGAAATTTATGAAACAAAACAAACAAGCAATAGGGCAAAAAAGAGAGAGAGGCAAACCAAGAAACAAACTCTTAACTATAAAGATCAAACTGATGGCTACCAGAGAGGAGGTGGGTCAGGGGATGGGTTAAATGTAATCAGGATTGAGTGCACTTGTGATGAGCACCAGGTGTTGTATGGAAGTGTTGAATCACTACCTTGTACACCTGAAACTAATATAACACTGTATGTTAACTAAGTGCAATTTAAATAAAAACTTAAAAAAAAAAGAAAAGGCAGGGGCGCCTGGGTGGCTCAGTCGTTAAGCGTCTGCCTTTGGCTCAGGTCATGATCCGAGGGTTCTGGGATCGGGCCGCATCAGGCTCCCTGCTCAGCGGGAAGCCTGCTTCTCCCTTTCCCACTCCCCCTGCTTGTGTTTCCTCTCTCGCTGTGTCTCTCTCTGTCAAATAAATAAATAAAATCTTTAAAAAAAAGAAAAGGCAAAAAAATTTTAAAAAAAGAAAAGGCCAAGGAAGAGTCAAAAATTTTACCTCTACCCATGAGTTACGAAGCCATTTTCCCCCAAGGTATCAGTGGAATGTAGGGATGATGCAATACTAACCTTTCCAGCCAAAGGGATATCATTGAAGGCCTAATGGGGAGCCAGGGATCTACATAACAAAGAACATCCTTTTTTGTGCCCCTCCCTCTCATTGTGCTCTCTCTCTCTTTCTCTCAAATAAATAAATAAAATCTAAAACAAAACAAAACAACAACAAAAAACAGAAAAAAAAACAATTACTTGTCATACAAATAACCATAAAGATCTCAAACTGAATGAAAGAATACAATCAATAAAGGCAGCTAGGCTGATGAAAAGGTTAGATTATCCAACAAAGATTTTAAAGCAGCCATCATAATAATGTCATATGAGGAAGTACAAAAAGTTCTCAAAATAAATGAAAGAAAATTGTCTTGGCAAAGAAATAGTATGTCAACAAAATAAAATAGCTGGTTAAAAAACATAAAACTCAGTGGATAGACCCAACACCAGAATGGAGGAGACACGGCAAAAAATCTGTGAACTTGAAAATAGAACAACAGAAAGACTTAAAATAAAATGAACAGAGCCTCAAGGACCAGTGGAACTATAACAGAAGTTCTAAGATTTGTGTCATTGGAGTCCTAGAAGAAGGGAAAGAGGATGTTTTTACACAAATTATTCAAAAGACTAATGACTGACAATTTGCCAAATTTGGCAAAATACTTAAACCTACAGATTCAAGAAGCTAAACAAACACAAGAATAAATTCAAAGGAATCCACACTAAGATACAGCATATCAAACTTTTGAAAACTAACGACAAAGAAAAAAAATCTGGAAAGCAGTGAGAGAGAAATGACACCTTACCTATAGGGGAATATAATTCAAATGACAGGCGATTTCTCATTAAAACCCATGAAGGCCAGAAGAAGTGGCACAACATTTTTTTAAGTGTCAACTCAGAATCCTATAGCAAGCAAAAATATCCTTCAGGATTAAGAGGAAATCGAGACATTCTCACAAGTTAAACTAAGGGATTTTTTTTTCCCCCTGTGGACCTACCCTAGAAAATGGTTAAATAAAACTCTCTAAACAGAAAAGAAACAATATAATAAGGAAAGTTGAAACTTGAGGAAAGAAAAAAGTATGATAAACAAATTTATGGTTAAATACAGTAGATGTTCCTTCTCTTCTTGAGTTGTTTAAGTTTTGTTTGACTGTTGAAGCAAAAGTAAACATTTCTTGGTGTGGTTGCAAATGTATATAGAGGAAGTATTAAATATATTTATATAATAAATGGAAAGTGTAAACTGACATAAAGGAATTAATGTTTCTATACCTCCTTGAACCAGTAAAACAGCACCAGTAGACTGTGTATATATGTATACAGTATGTAATGCAATCACTATAAAAGCTATACAAAGTGTCAAAGAGAAATTGCCCTAGACACTGGTTAAAAATGACAAGGAAGGGTTTTTTCATGACTCTTCCAATAGGGAGAGAGACTAATTCAGTAAGGGAGATAAACTGATTCCATTCATGTCGAAACAAAATGTAAGGGAGCTTTTAAGCAATTGTGTGAGCTAGTAGGAAAGTACTGCAGGTTGTTAGGGAGAGACACAGAAGAAAAGAACAGAACAGACAACCAAGAAACATTGCCGTACAAATGTCCCTAACAGATTTTTGGCAAAAGTGTAAAAAAAAAAAAAAAAAAAAAACCTCAATGGAAGCAAGGTAGCCTTTTCAACAAGTGGCACTGGAGGAGTTAGACATCTGTAGATAAAAGAGTGAACTTAGACATAAATCTCAAATTTTATACAAGAATTAGATAACAGACTGAATATAAATGTAAAATGCACTATGAACAGTATATGAATTTTAGAGAGAAAACACAGAAGCAAAACACCTGTATTTGGGACTTAGACATTACAACAAAAACACAATCTATAAAGGGAAAAAAAATGCATGCATTGGACATCATAAAAATTAAAAATTTTGCCATGTGAAAGACCCTTTTAAGAAGTTGAAAAGACAAGCAATACCCTGGAATAAAGTATTGATAGTCAAGTATTTGACAAAAGACTAGTATCTAAAATGTGTAATGAAGTCTCAAAAATCAACAGTGAAAAAAGAGAAGAAACCAAAATGATGGCAATATTTTTTGTTAACATCAGTTCCCCTAGTGAGTGTTGATACTTTGTGTCTGAGTGAAGAAAAAAGAGGGAAGAAAAGGAGGTTAAAGAAAAAACCTCACAAACAAACCAATTAGAAGATGAACATAACCATGAAGAGAGTTTTCACCAAAAAGAATATATTGGTGTTAAAAAAGCACATGAAAAAATGTTCAAAAACATTAGCCAATAAGGAAATACACATTAAAACCACAATTGGATACCACTACAACCTATCAGAATGGCTTAATTAAATCCTTGGGATAACATCAAATGTTGGCAAGGATGTAGAGAAACAGGATCACTCATATATTTCTGGTGAGAATGTAAAATTTTGCAGCTAATGGAAAATAATTTGAGAGTTTGCCTTTAAAAATCAATGTTAATGATAATATAATAATAATGATAATAACAGGTAACTATTATATGACTTAACAATTGTACTCCTGGGCATTTATTCCAGAGAGAAGAAAATTAGGCTTACACAAAAATTTGCCCATGAACATTTATAGCAGCTTTATTTGTAATAGCCAAAAACTTATATCAACCCAGATGTCCTTTGACAGGTGAATGATAAACACACTGTGCTACATCCATACCATGAAATACTGTTTAGCAATTGTTATGGGCTCAGCTGTAACCCTCCCACAATAATATGTTGAAGCCCTAAACCCCAGTACTTCAGAATGCACCCATATTTGGAGATAGTTCCTTTAAAGAAATGAGTAAAGTAAGTTAGACAATTAGAGTGGGCCCTAGTCCAATCTGACTGGCCTCTTTATGAGACAAGGAAATTTGGACAAATAAAGAGACATTAGAGAAAAGACCACATGAAGGCACAGATAAGGCGGCCATCTGCAAGCAAAGGGAAGAGACCTCAGAAGAAACCAAATCCACTGACGATATGTTTGGTAGAAAAATAATTTTAAAATTAGAATTATTTATGGAACTACACTATTAGTCAAATGTGTTGGCAGAAGTAATTAAGTGATTTGGTTGGGAAGATTTACTTCCCATGACTGTTTCTGAGAAGTACACGATTTCAGCAGTAGCAAAGAGTAAACAGAGAAAGAAGAGAAGCTCAGGTCCAGGAAACTCTTTCTAAGCCAGAAGAGAAGCGAGGGGGAGTTCCAGATTTCAGAGGTGTGGTGTGCTTAGAGAGGTTCCAGTCCAGAGCAGGAAGAGACAGGTCCTAGATAAAGGCCTGTAAGAAAAATGGAACTCAGTAGACCAAATCATAGAATGAAAAGTTTGAGGAAAAAAAAATTTAACAAAGGTAAATAATTTAAGTCAATTTGAAATTTTAGGGAGAAAAGAGCTACAGTATTGAATAGTGTTTAAAAGCATGGGATATTGAGCTAGGCTGCTGACTTCAACTACTGGCTCTGTACTTATTAGCTATGAGAAATTAGGCAAGTTTTCTAAATTCCCTGTGTGTCAGTTTCCTCACATGTAAAAAATAAATAGTATTGATAAAAATAGTACTAGTCTATAGTTTATTTTGAAGATGAAATAAGTTAATCAATTTGTAGCATATTGGAAAATGGCTGGCATAAAGCAAGGGCTAAATAAATTTAGCATTATAGTTATAGGGACTGTTGATTATACAAGAAAAGAAATGACTGTGCAATAAATTATGAATTATATTTTAATTTTAAAATTTAGAATTTTAAACCTTATCATTCTGTGGATAAGCATGCAAGAATATTCATGGTCTTCCATGTTTTATCTGCAAATAAATATAATAAACATAGTGAAGTTCAAGACCATTGTAGGTAGTTTTCATTCTATAATTGTTTAAAATAGAATCCACTCTAAAAAATGTCTCGGGCGCCTGGGTGGCTCAGTTGGTTAAGCGACTGCCTTCGGCTCAGGTCATGATCCTGGAGTCCCAGGATCAAGTCCCGCCTCGGGCTCCCTGCTATCAGCAGGGAGTCTGCTTCTCCCTCTGACCCTCCCCCCCTCATGCTCTCTCTCTTCATCTCATTCTCTCTCTCGAATAAATAAATAAAATCTTTAAAAAAAAATAAAAAATGTCTCTTGAGCTTCAAATTTGAAGATGGCATTTTTTTTTTTGAGCCCAACGTGGGGCCTGAACCAAAGACCCCGAGATCAGGACCTAAGCTGAGATCAAGAGTTGGACACTTAGCTGACTGAGCCACCCACACACCCTTGAAGATGACTTTTGACTTTCATCTCTGCATCCTCAGTTCCCCCCACATTCTTTAAATTTCACTTTTAGTAATCTATGTTTTCCCCTTATGCAAATAAAGCAAAGAGACCTAAATTTGAAGAAAATACTGTCATAAACATCAACAATGTAAAAGTAAATAGATATAAAAGAGTGAAATATTATTATACATTGAAGGATAAAGATTACAAGTAGAATTAATAAAAGTAGAGGTCTTAAAATATCATTATATTATTCACATTCTATTAGAGAAAAATTAAATATTATTTGAAAATATAATAGATATTATCAAAAGTACCCTTGAGAGAAAAAAAGTGGAAGAAAAATAGAGTGCATAGGGGAGGGAAAAGGTATATTTCGTTGGGATAAATAATATTAAATTTTAAATACTATAATACAGAAATCTGTCTGAATATGAAGGGTGAGTGAAGTTATCCATTAATGAAATGGTAATATTGAAAATAATATCCAAATTTGCAAGTGGAAATAAGAGAATGATTAGAAATTTTATCAATCTAGAAAATATACAGAGAAAATGTAAGAGTAAGCTAAATTAATTATCAAAATAAAGATTAAAAGGATAAAGACAAATACGGCAATCATTATTTAAAGTGTGAATAAAATAAACCTTTCTTTTAAAAAAGATTGTCAGGTAGGGTTAAGAGACATAGAGGACTTTATTAAATTTATAACCAACAAAAACAATAACAATGACTGTACTCATGAGGAAAGACATACTAAAAGAGTGAGCTAAGAAGTGATAGACAAATGCAAAGGAAAGGAAAATAGAAGTGGCAATATTAATTTTGGACCAGATGGAATGTAATGTTAATAGCAAATAATAAGATTAAAATTATAAAGCCATTCAAGGCACACTTCACAAATAACATAAATGATCAAACTCTATGTGTAAGCAATATAGCAATTTAATATGTAAAAAAAACCTACTAGAAATGCAAGGGGATCCTAATTAAAAAGCGATGTAATAAAACAAAAAAAATGTGAGAGCATGAAGGATTATATTTAAAAATTATATACCAGGAAGTAATTAATATGATAGCATACGAAGCTTTACTGTACAAGAAGAGATATAATATGTGTGTGCATGTGTGAATGTATGAGTATCTTTGAAATATTTTCAAAATTCAGTCATGCATCAACAGTTGTAATCCAATTCAACTAGAGATAACTTTTAATTATAACAATTGTGGTTGCATGAAATGTATTCAGCCTTGTTACGTTACACATTTATTTTATTTTATTGGGATTATATGATCAAATTTTCTTTAAAGTAGTAGATAAATCTTTGTACCCTAGATCCAGGAAGGAATAAAATAATCTCTGGGGCTGCAGGTATCAATGCACCGAGTATTCTTTCAAAAAATATGTATTCAATTATTCTGAAATTTTTGAAAGGTAATAGGATTTTTGAATAAAGTCTAATTTATCAATATACTAATAGTGAAAATCTTAATTGGATTAATTGAAAAGAACTGAAATTCCTACCACCACAATGGATAAAACAGTAAATCTAAGGTATTATATAGTGTGTAAGTAGAAGCATAAATCACTGAAAGATTCATTTATTTTGAAAAGAAGAAAGAATGGGGGGAAATAAACTTTTGGGATATAGTGTCCAATTGAGAGAAAAAGCCAATATTGCCAAGATTCCTATGTGAGGCTTAACTGTTCAAGGCATGATTAGTAAAAGCAAAGCTTGAACTGAGGGGATAAAGGTGAGTTTAGAAAAGTGAAAGAAATCGCAGGAGGTTGTGCTGCAAACAATTGCTCAGAAATAGCAAAGCACCAAATAAATGGTATTGAGATTATAGGCTCAAAAAACAAAGAAAAAAGATAAACTGGAGAGAGTTGAAAGAATTTGGAACAAAGAAGCTTTATTCTCATAGTTGAACCTGAGAAATGTGACACCTTTCTATTCATTATTAAAAAGCCAATGATTTGTAGAATCTTTATTGAAATTTGAGATTCTCTTCATTATTTTTAGAAATGTCTTGTTTTCCACAAATGATTCTAAATAAAAGGGCAGCTTACATTAACATCTAGCTAAGGATATTTTTCTTATTTCATATAAAATAGAGGCCAATATAATTGCTTCCATGGCATTGATTAAATTAACCATGAAAATATAACTATTCAGCTGTATTTAATTAACAATGAACTCTCCATATCCTCCCGTAAAGTTGATTGTGCTAAGTAAGAATAACAATATAAAGGACGAACTAATGTAAGAAACATTTTAACTGCAAGTTTATCAGTCAATAAAACTCCACAGAGATAACCAGACAGGTACAGCAGGACAAACGTTAGATAGTATGAAGCTGGAAATAAATGAGCATCTGATTCACGAGAGGGACTCCAGTTGACTATCAGACCAGAAACTCTCAAATGCCTCCCAAAATTTATCAATATTTTCCCTTTTCTATAAATGATTTAGAGTTATATGAAATGCAATGTAATCGTGCTTTAGTCATTAACCTTTAATCTCATGTGTTACACTGCCCACTGAACTTTTATTTCTATTTAAATAGGGTAAAGTTGAGAAAGGAGGAAAAGGAGATAGATATAAAAATGTCATTCGTTAGTTGATCAATGTCTATTGTGAATCAATGCTGTGGCATTAATCAATTAGCAATCAACTTTAGGATGAAGATGTGGTTAGATGTGGCATTACCATGCTTCCATTTCTTAGATCCATTGTTTAAATCAAGTATTCACTAAGCTATTTGATCATCAAATGGATAACTGGAAGTAATTTTAAGGTTCACTGTATGGCTAAGTGTTCAGACATGTTGCTTGAGATCCTAGGCATTCAGAGGCTCAATTACATTGCACACAAAATCAGCATGGGGAAGAATGCTGTATATGTTTATATCATTGTTTTTTGTTATTTCAACTTTTTACTCCTTTTCTCTAATAGGTTTACACAAGTATACCCTTTGCAAGATGACTTAGCTCCCTCTAGAGTGAAACATAACTCTTCTCTTATTGATATTAAATTCAGCTATGCTATATGTTTTCAAAAATAGAGTGCTAAAGGATATGACACAGGCAGAGGCTGTAATGTTTTTCATAGTTTCGCTTGGCTTCTCGTGCTTCTTTGTGCTATGAAAAGAGCATGCTAATTTCTAGTCCCAGAATGTATGATTTGTTAACCAATGCCGGAAATAACATGCCCACCCAACTAGCCTGTATGTAAGAAAGAAAGTACGTGTTTTTAGCCCAAGATATGAGTTAAACTATGCCTCAAAAATGTGACTAATATTCTGGATATGTCTTTGAGGCTGTTTTTAGATGAGACTAACATTAACATTTGAATCAGCAGACTGAGTAAAGAAGATTGCCCTCCTTCACGTGAGTGGCCCTCATCCAAACAGTTGTAGTGCTGAATAGACAAAAAGGCTAACCCTCCTGAGAACAAGAGGAAACTCTTTTTCCTGACTGCTTTGAGCTAGGACATTGGTCCTATTTGGCTTTTGAACCTGAACTGAAAGAAGCATCAGCTCTTCTTGGGTCACAAGTCTGCCCGCTTTTGGACTGCAACTTATACCATCAACTCTTCTGGTTCTCAGGCCTTTGGTCTTGGACTGGAACTATAGACATTGACTCTCCGGGGTCTCCAGCTGGCCAGCTGCAGACTTTGGGATTTCTCAAACTCCATAATATTGTGAACCAAATTCTTATAATAAAGGTCTTGCTATATGTAAATCTGTTTTAGTGAGGGTTCTCTAGAGAAACAGAACCAATATTATATATATATCATATCATCTCTTCATATATATGAAGAGATTTGTTATAGGAATTGGCTTATGCACTTATGGAGACTGAGAAGTCCCATGATTTGCCATCTGCAAGCTGCAGAAACATGAAAACTTGGTGGTGTAAATTCAGTTTAAGAGCCAATGGTGTAAGTCCCTTTTTGAGTCCAAAGGTCTAAAGTAGGGTGGGGGGCCAATAATGCAGTTCCTGGTTCAAGTCCAAATGCCCAAGAATTGGGAGCATTGATGTTGAAGGACATTGGATGATGCCCACCTGCTTTGGTGAGGGTGTTCTTTACTCAGGCTAATGATTCAAATACTTAACTTTTCCAGAAACACTCTCATAGACACAACTAGAAAAAAATGCTTTACCAGCTATTTGGCCATCCCTTAGCCCAATTAGGGCATATAGAATTATCTATCTATCTACCCATCTATCTGTGTCCTGTTGTTTCTATTTCTCTGGAGAACTCTGACTAATGTAGAGACTTTACTAATTTATAAGTTACAAAAAGCAGTTTGGCTGGTTGGTCAGGAACTTAGAAGGAATATAATTGGAAAATTGGTGACAAGGAAATTTAGGGAAGAAGTATGTGGATAGACATCTCTGATTGGACAAAAACACAAAAATATTTGTGTTGAATAATTGTTCACCAAAGGATGATGACAAGGATCAGAGTTTTGCATGGGTTCAGCAACATAAATTTCCACTCATCAGGGCTGACCTGGCTAGAGCCACGGGTGAGTGTCCAATGTGTCAACAGTAGAAACCAACAATGATTTCCTAATATGGCATCATACTCCAGGGTAATAAACCAGCTATCTGGTAGTAGGTTATATTGGACTGCTTCTACCATAGAAGGGCCAGCCCTTTGTTCTTAATGAAATAGTCTAGGTACAGATTTACTTTTTCTTCATGAAATCCTTTGCCAAAGCTGCCATCTATGGACGTACAGAATGTCTTATTCATGGTTGTGGTATTCTACACATTAGTTCTGATCAAGGAACTCACTTCACAACAAATGAAGTATGGCAGTAGACCGATGTTCATGATCTCATCATGTTCCCCATTTTCTTGGAGTAGCTGGCTTGATAGAACAGCCTTTTGAAGACTCAGTTACAGTACTTCCTAGGTTCGGTGGCAGTATCTTACAAGGCAGAGGCAATGTCCTCCAGGAGGCTGTATATAAGTCAGCATCCAACACATGGTGCTATTTCTTCCATAGCCAGAACTTATGGCTCTAGGAATCAAGGAGTGGAAATTAGTGTGGCACCACCTGCTATTACCCCAATGATCCACTAGCAAATTTTTGCTTCAAGTCTCCATGACCTTATTATGTTCTACTTGTCTAGAGGACAAATCTATCAGATATTCTACTTGTCCTCTTGTCTAGAGGAATCTATTTCTTCCAGAGGAAGGAATGCTTCCATAAGGACATATAATAATGACTCCATCATACTGGAAGTTAAACCACCCAGCTGCTTTGGGTTCTTCACGCATTTTACTTCAATAGGCAAAAAATGGAGTTTTGAGACAGATCCACACACACACAGTGAAGGTCATGTGAAGAAAAGCAAATGTTGGAGTGATGCTACCACAAGCCAAGGAATATCTGTAGCAACAAGAAGCTACACAAGACCAGGAACAGATTTCTCAATAAAACATTGGTTTTTAAGCCACCTTGTTTGTGGTAAATACATAGAAGCTACAGGAAACTAATGTATTTATTAAAGATATTTGATTGGTTTAGTTTTTTTGGTAAGTTTGTTATATCAGAGGTTTAAAATGCATAAAATGATACTCAAATATGTACATCTAAAATGTCGTTTAAATAATTAAAGGAATGCTATTAAGTTATGAAAGCATCCTTAATAGTGATTATTACAACCAACTGAATTTTAAAATGTCTGAATCTTGAATTCAAGAGTTGTCTTTATTAAATTATTGATTAATTGAATACTCATTTTTTAAGTAACACCAAATTATCCTCTTTGTGGCCCTCTTAAGAGCCTCAAGTAACAACAACAACAAAAAAATCTAACATTCACATAGAACAGTCTACTGTTCTCTTTGCTGCAGAGGAAAGTATATGATGCAAGATAAGCCAATTGCCGAGCTATCCCTCTAAATAAAGTAATGTTGCAAACACTTAGGGATTTGACACAAGTCAAATTAAGCCAGATAAATCAGTCTTCTACTGAATTTTCCAAATTATAAAGAGGCATGCACTCTTTTCCTTCGAATTCAGAGTTATGAGGATGAGTAATACTCATAATGAATGAGAGCAGTTAAGTACAATTCATATAAAAGAACTAGGGGTAGTTAGTCAACTCACAAACAGAAAAGAGAAACAGTCAGTGCAAGCAAATCCAGATTCTATTTGAATCACTCAATTCTGGCAATCCTAGAACCTATTCTAGATCTTTATTTTTTTTTCATTATTAAATCCTTTTTATTTGTTAAATTTACTTGACTTGTTTGTGGTACTTGTAACCAAATTTCTTAATTAAACATCTGGAATGAGCATTGGATTTGTGCTTAGCAGGAATTCTATGACATTTTTTCCCAAATGACCTTGTTGTTTTCCAGACTGAAAAATAGACTCTATAAGTCCTACTTGCTCTGCAAAAGAAACAAAGCTGAAAGTTATTTCCTGAAGCCCTGAGAAAAAGATATTCCAATAAGAACAAACCTAGATGCATACATTAAATGTGTTTCTTCACCAATTCTGTGAGTTCTAACAGGCTGAAACCATAATCTGTATAAAATGAGGAGTATAAATCCTTTGTATGGTAAAAGAGAAATTACCAGTAAAAATCTATGCTAATTTAACTCTATGATTATACAATAATTTAACAGTTTTAAGAAAAACCCTTATGTTCATATGATTTCATATAACTGAAGCCTTCCCTCTAAAACATTGATAATATGCTAAACATGTCCATTTTACAAACCTAATTTTATCTTTGCTTTTGTACCGCAATTTACACATTTTCTATTCCATGACTACATTTGTTAGTGCTTTCTTAAAAAGTGAAATTAAGGGGTTGACTTTAGGAAGCACAGATACAAGTTTAACAAGAATCATTGACTTTAATTTTTTTTCTGTCTAGATGCAAAATCAATTATTACTGTGGGCCTTGAAATGCTGCCATTATCTAAATTATTTCTGAGAAAAATGTCAGTTTTAGGATAATATATTTTGAAACTGTTTATGCTCATTAAGGACAGTATATAGAAGTAATTAGTCACATTTTAATTTTTCATCATCTTAATTGTGGAAATCTCTGGTTGGTTTGTATGCTGAATTTATGAATGAAATACCATTCCATTTGGCTCCTCTTGAAAATTTTGGATTAAGCTATTAAATTACAAGAATGACTTTATTTCCTAGTATATAATTAGATCACTTTAGCAAAGCTCCTCTTCAAAAAAAATACTTAATGTAATACTTTTAAATATAATCAATCAGATATAATAGCATATTCCAAAATCTTTTCTATTTCATTAAGATAAACAGACAGAGATGTTAAGAGCCCAAAGTTTGAATGATCTGTGTGGCCATTAAATAATGAGATCAGCCATTAATGCTATTTTATGACTAATTAATAATTCTAAAGTTCCATAGAAACGAAAATAATTGTTTTTTTTTTTTTTAAACAGCTTCCTAGCTTCCTTCTTTGTGGAATCAAAGTTATACTAGGAAAATCACATTATTTAAAGACTGAGGTCCAAGTGAAATGTCGGTGCCTTGGTACGGAGTTTTCAAGAATTACCTAGGTCAGTGATTTTCAACTTCCTTGGAACCAATTTGACCCTATTGGGTATTTCTAATAAGATTAATTAGACTAGTTAATTTTAGCCACTCTGACTGGTGTGAGGTGGTATCTCATTGAGGTTTTGATTTGGATTTCCCGGATTCCAAGCAATGTTGAGCAATTTTTCATGTGTCTGTTGGCCATTTGGATGTCTTCTTTGGAAAAATGTCTGTTCATGTCTTCTGCCCATTTCTTGATTGGATCATTTGTTCTTTGGGTGTTGAGTTTGATAAGTTCTTTATAGATTTTGGATACTAGCCCTTTATCTGATATGTCATTTGCAAGTATCTTCTCCTATTCTCTCGGTTGTCTTTTGGTTTTGTTGACTGTTTCCTTTGCTGTGCAAAGTCTTTTTATCTTGATGAAGTCCCAATAGTTGATTTGGCCCTTGCTTCCCTTGCCTTTGGCAATGTTTCTAGGAAGAAGTTGCTGTGGCTGAGGTCGAAGAGTTTGCTACCTATGCTCCCTTTAGGATTTTGATGGACTCCTGTCTCACATTTAGGTCTTTCAAACATTTGGAGTCTATTTTTGTGTGTGGTGTAAGGAAATGGTCCAGTTTCATTCTTCTGCATGTGGCTGTCCAATTTCCCAACACCATTTGTTGAAGAGACTGTCTTTTTTCCATAGGACATTCTTTTCTACTTTGTCAAAGATCAGTTGACCATAGAGTTGAAGGTCCATTTCTGGGCTCTCTATTCTGTTCCATTGATCTATGTGTCTGTTTTTGTGCCAGTGCCATACTGTCTTGATGATTACATCTTTGTAATAGAGCTTGAAGTCTGGAATTGTAATGCCACCAGCTTTGCTTTTCTTTTTCAACATTCCTCTGGCTATTCGGGGTCTTTCCTGGTTCCATACAAATTTTAGGATCATTTTTTCCATTTCTGTGAAAAAAGTCGATAGTATTTTGATAGGGATTGCATTAAATGTGTAGATTGCTCTAGGTAGCATTGACATCTTCACAATATTTGTTCTTCTAATCCATGAGCATGGAACTTTTTTCCATTTCTTTGTGTCTTCCTCAATTTCTTTCATAAATATTTTATAGTTTTCTGAGTACAGATTCTTTGCCTCTTTGGTTAGATTTATTCCTAGGAGTCTTATGGTTTTGGGTGCAATTGTAAGTGGGATCAACTCCTTAATTTCTCTTTCTTCTGTCTTGTTGTTGGTGTATAGAAATGCAACTGATTTTTGTGCATTGATTTTATATCCTGCCAATTTACTGAATATCTGTTTGAGTTCTAGCAGTTTTGGGGTGGAGTCTTTTGGTTTTCCACATAAAATATTATATCATCTGCCAACAGTGAGCGTTTGACTTCTTCTTTGCCAATTCAGATGGCTTTTATTTCTTTTTGTTGTCTGATTGCTGTGGCTAAGACTTCTAATACTATGTTGAATAGCAGTGGTGATAGTGGACATCCCTGCCGTGTTCCTGACCTTAGGGGGAAAGCTCTCAGGTTTTCCCCATTGAGAATGATATTTGCTGTGGGTTTTTCATAGATGGTCTTTATAATATTGAGGTATGTACCCTCTATCCCTATAGTCTGAAGAGTTTTAATCACGAAAAGATGCTGTACTTTGTCAAATGCTTTTTCTGCATCTATTGAGAGGATTATATGGTTCTTGTTCTTTCTTTTATTAATGTATTGTATCACACTGATTGATTTGCGGATGTTGAACCAACCTTGCAGCCCAGGAATAAATCCCACTTGGTCGTGATGAATAATCCTTTTAATGTACTGTTGGATCCTATTGGCTAGTATTTTGGTGAGCATTTTTGCATCCATGTTCATCAGGGATATTGGTGTGTAATTCTCCTTTCTGATGGGGTCTGTGTCTGGAGTTGGGATAAAGGCAATGCTGGCCTCATAGAATGAGTTTGGAAGTTTTCCTTCCATTTCTATTTTTTGGAACAGTTTCAGAAGAATAGGTATTAATTATTTTTTAAATGTTTGGTAAAATTCCCCTGGGAAGCCATCTGGCTCTGGGCTTTTGTTTTTTGGGAGATTTTTGATGACTGCTTCAATTTCCTTAGTGGTTATAGGTCTGTTCAGGTTTTCTATTTCTTCCTGGTTCAGTTTTGGTAGTTGATACATCTCTAGGAATACGTCCATTTCTTCCAGATTATCTAAATTGCTGGCATATAGTTGTTCATAATATGTTCTTACAATTGTTTGTATTTCTTTGGTATTCATTGTGATCTCTCCTCTTTCATTTGTGATTTTATTTATTTGGGTCATTTCTTTTCTTTTTTTTTTTTTTTTTTTGATAAGTCTGTCCAGGGCTTTATCAATCTTATTAATTCTTTCAAAGAACCAGCTCCTAGTTTCATTGATATGTTCTACTGTTCTTTTGGTTTCTATTTCATTGATTTCTGCTCTGATCTTTATTATTTCTCTTCTCCTGCTGGGTTTAGGCTTTATTTGCTATTCTTTCTCCAGCTCCTTTAGGTGTAGGGTTAGGTTGTGTATTTGAGACCTTTCTTGTTTCTTGAGAAAGGCTTGTATTGTTATATATTTTCCTCTTAGGACTGCCTTTGCTGTGTCCCCAAGATTTTGAACAGTTATGTTTTCATTTTCATTTGTTTCCATGAATTTTTTTAATTCTTCTTTAACTTCCTGGTTGACCCATTCATTCTTTAGTAGGATTCTCTTTAGCCTCCATGTATTTGAGTTCTTTCCGACTTTCCTCTTGTGATTGAGTTCTAGTTTCAAAGCATTGTGGTCTGAAAATATGCAGGGAATGATCCCAATCTTTTGGTACCGGTTGAGACCTGATTTGTGACCTAGGATGTTAGTGAGGATGTGGAGAAGGGGGAACCCTCTTACACTATTGGTGAGAATGCAACCCGGTGCAGCCACTCTGGAAAATACTATGGAGGTTCCTCAAAATTTGAAAATAGAGCTACCATACGACCCAGCAATTGCACAGCTGGGTATTTACTCTAGAGATACAAATGTAGTGATCCGAAGGGGTACATGCACCCCAATGTTTATAGCAGCAGTGTCCACAATAGCCAATCTATGGAAAGAGCCAAGATGTCCATCGACAGATGAATGGATAAAGAAGATGTGGTATACACACACACACACACACACACACACACACACACACAATGGAATATTATGCAGCCATCAAAAAAATGAAATTTTGCCATATGCAACGATGTGGTTGGAACTAGAGAGTATTATGCTAAGTGAAATAAGTCAATCAGAAAAAGACATGTATCATATGACCTCACTGATATGAGGAATTCTTAATCTCAGGAAACAAACTGAGGGTTGCTAGAGTGGTGGGGGGTGAGAGGGATGGGGTGGCTGGGTGATACACATTGGGGAGGGTATGTGCTATGATGAGCACTATGAATTGTGTAAGACTGTTGAATCACAGACCTGTACCTCTGAAACAAATCATACATTATATGTTAAAAAAATAAAAGTTAGTGGGAAGGGAAAATTGAAGGGGGGGAAATCTGAGGGGGAGACAACCATGAGAGACTATGGACTCTGAGAAACAAACTGAGGGTTGTAGAGGGGAGGTGGTTGGGGGGATGTGTTAGCCTGGTGATGGGTATTAAAGAGGGTACGTATTGAATGGAGCACTGGGTGTTATACACAAACAATGAATCATGGAACACTACATCAGAAACTAATGATGTAATGTATGGTGATTAGCATAACATAATAAAATAAAATTAAAAAAATAAAATGGTTGGAGTCATGCAAAAAAAAAAGATTAGTTAGAGTAGATCAGAGCAACTTTTACTTTTAGGGTGTCATTACTTACTCTTAAGATCTTTCTGAAAACTGTACTCAGTATCCCTTGAATTATATGATTTTTTAGTCTGGTTGGTGAGAATAGGAACTATTTCTAGCCTTATGTGAGTGCCAGGCACTATTCCCTCTATTCCCCTGCAGAGATTGTGTCTTCAGTCTTGGGTAACAGGAGGACACATGCCACGGTTAGTACTTCGACAAATAACTGAAGGGGACTTCTGCATATTTCTAAAGTTGTTCTCTGTACAGCTCTCCCCTCTTCAGTACCATGCCCTGTAAATGCTAGTCACATTGATCTTACCAAATGTCAGCTCCATCTCCTCAACTGCCAAGCTTCACGTAGGTTTCTCCTCCTGCACTATGGTTAGAACTCTATAAAGACATGTAATGGACTGAAAGTCTGTGTCTCCCCAAAATTTGTATGTTGAAGCCCTAATCCCCATTGGGTCTGTGTTTGGAGATAGGGCCTATCAGGAGATGATACAGGTTAAATGAGGTAAAAAGAAAAAAAAAATTGGTGCCTTAATCTGATAGAGCTGGCTCCCTTATAAGAAGAGGAAGGGACACCAAAGATCTCTCTTCACCATGTGAAAACACAGTGAGAAGGTGGCTGGCTCTAAGCCAGGGAAAGCCCTCACCAAAAATCAAATTGGTCAGCATCTTGATCTCAGACTTTCCAGCCTCCAGAACTGTGAGAAATAAATTTCTGTTGTTTAAACCACCCAGTCTATGGTATTTTGTTACAGTAGCCAGTGAAGAGTAGGACAAGACACTAAGCTGGGGTAATCATAGGGCTCAAATCATTTGTTACCTCATGTCTGGGAATACTAAACTTTATTGCTTGATATCCTGTGTCTTGAAAACTATTGTTTCATATTTTTTTCTTTAATATTTTTCAAGAAGGAGATTACATTTGGTTACTGCTCTACTTTATCTTGGCCAGAAGCATTAGTTTTTTCCAGCATTTATTTGATTTATGTTTTGTGGTATATATACCTTTTCCCAACCTCTTTACTTTTTGTCTTCATATCCCTAATTGGTTTCTTACAGACAGCATATGGTTAGGTCATTTTCCCCCCAATTACATATAATATGATTATTAATATAACTTAATGTACTTCTGTCATTTTAACATCTATTTTTGGTTTAGCCTTCTATTTTTTCACTATTTCCATGTTTCTTTTTTTGTATCATTTGTATATATTTAATATCTCCTTTTTATTTTACTATAGTTTTTATTTCATGGCTACATCTTTTTTACATTATCTTCTTAATGTTACTCCAGAGAGATTATTTATCTCCAAGATTTCAGTGTCTACTAGTGTTATATGTTACCACTTTTAAGTAAAAGTAGAAGTGCTACAATAATTAAGTCCTTTTTCCCAATTCCCCATTCACCCATTGGATGATATGTTATAATTACACCAAGTGTATTACATCTACTCATTTTGAAAACCCATCAGATACGCTATAAGTTTTAGTTTCATCACTTTACTTAAAATTGGTTACTTTCCACTTCAACCGAAATATTGAAGTTTTACAACCATATAGATCCTCTTATTCTCACCTTGCATGTTGACAGACACTAAAAAGCACCAATATTCACTTTTTGCTTTCAAAAGTCATAGATTGTTTTTTAAAGACAATCTTTAAGGAGAAAGATACTCTTATATATTATATAAGATAATATAATATATATATATATTATATATCACTCTGAGTAAATATAAAAGAGTATCTTGCTCTTCCTTCCTAATTTCAAACATTGTCTATGGTGACATTTCCTTTCATATTGCAGATATTTCTTTTAGAGCAGGTCTGGTTGGTGATACATTCTTTTAATTTTTCTTCACCTGATAATGTGCTTGCTTTTCTGGATATGGAATTCCAGATTGGTAAAGTTTGTTTGTTTTTCTTTCAGTACTTAAAAAGATGCTTTTGCCTTCCCTTCTGGCCCATTGTTTTTGATGAAAAGTCCAGGGTATTCAAGTGATTATTCCTTGTGTGTAATATGTACTTTGTCTCTAGCTACTTTCTAGGTTTTTCATTATCTTTGTTTTCAGCAGTTTGATTATTATGTGTTTGGACATGATTTTCTTTAAATGTAGTCTGTTTTAGATCTAAATTTAGATTTAAATCTACATATTTACCATATTAGGGGATATTAAACCATTATTTCTTCCTGTATTTTTTCTGCATATTTTTCCATGTATTTTTTTATCCTTCTCTTCTTCTTCTTCTGGGACTTCAATGACATGAATAGTACATCTTCTTTTTTTCTTTTTTTTTGTATCACAGGTCTCTGAGATTCTGTACTTCTTTAGTATTTTCTTCTCTTTGCTCTTTTTATTTCATAGCTGATAATTTCAAATAATCTAATTTCAAGTTCACTTTTTCCTCCATTATCGCTATTTTGCTCTTGAGCCTATGCTATGAATTTTTATTTCAGACCTTTCTCATTTCTGAAATTTCCATTAAATTGTCTTCCAGGTCACTTATTTGTTCTTCTGCCTCACTTACCCTTGCTGTTAGATTATCTAGATTAGATTGGATGTCACTGATAGCATTTTTAAGTTCTGCCAATTCAGCTTTCATTTCTGCCCTTAGAGACTCTATGTTGCCATTAATTGATTTCTCCATTCTATCTATTGTCTTCACAAGTGCTAGCCAGAATTCCATCTCTGACATCTTGGGTATATCTGCATCCATTTGTAAATCTGCTGCATAAGTCATAATCTCTGAGTCTTTTCTATTTTGGGGGTTCCTCCTCCTAGTCATTCTGTTGATGGGTGGTTGAGGGAATGTATAGAGTCCAAATTATTGACCAGAACCCAAGCAAGATGCACCTGTTTTCTAGGGACCTTAGGGTTGCTGGCCTCTTGTTCTCCCAGCCTGTCTTCTGGGGGAGGGGCCTGCCACGCTGTTACTCAGGCAACCCTCTTTGGGCAGAGTTGCTGCCCCCCTGTGGTGGGGGATGGGCTCAGTGGGAACCAGTTTTTGGGGCTTTTGTTCTCTGGTGGCTTTCCCTGTTGGCTTTCCACATCTCTTCTGAGAGAGCAGAAGAGACTGTTTTCAACCCTCTCCCTCAGAGCAGAGAGATCGCAGTCTGTTCTTCAGTGAGCTCTCCAGGCCACATGATCTCCGTTTCTGTCTGTGCTGCTATAAACTTCAGTGTCCTGGGTTGTGTGTGTCCTTCTGCAGCGCTCCCAGTTCTGCCTCCAGGTCGGGGCATGTCTCTGCCCTTTGTGCGTGTAAAACTGCCAGCTACCCCCAGTTCACATGCGTGATCCCACCGCTCCAGGTTTCCCTCCCGGGGGCTGCCTTAAAGTCCTTTCCCCACTGCTCTAGGTCTGCGAGTTTGTGCCCTGTCGCCAGCGCGCAAAGCTGTCGCTCACTGGCGGTGTGGGATCCCCACAGCCAGGCTCCCTCCCGCTGCCGTTTATCCTCTGATATCTGCCCGCAGAATCATGGCTCCCTGCTTCGTACCTCAAAACCAACTTCCTGTGATATTCTGTTTGTAGAGATCCAGATCTATTTTCTTACATCTCAGGCTGATTTCATGGGTTCTCAGAGTGGTCTGGTAGATATCCGGCTCAATTCCAGGGACCAGTTGAAATAGGGTCCCCTACTCCTTTGCCATCTTTTCTCCTCCATTTCTGAAATTTCCATGTGATTCTTTTTCTATAGTTTAATTTGTCTGCTGAAAACTTTTATTTTTTCATCTGTTTCAAGTGTAGTTATTGAGCATAGTTATAATAGCAACTTTAATGTCTTCATTTGATAAACCCAGTATCTGGGTAATTTTAGATTGGCATCTGTTGATTGTCTTCTTCCTTGAGAATTAATGTAATTTCTGTGGTGTTGGTTTATTGAGTCATTCTGGCTCTTATACTGAAGATAAACTCTTGATCCCATTAAAATACTCTACTGGAGAGGTAAACAAACTTCTTATGTAAAGGACTAGAAAGTAAATATTTTAAACTTTGCATACAATATGGCATCTATTGTGACAAATCAATTCTGCCATTGTACTTCAAAAATAGCCACAGATGATATATTCATGAATATGTATGGCTGTGGTCCAATAAAATTTTTCACTAGAGTAGTCAGGAGCTGGGCTTGGCCTCTGAGCTTTAGTTTGTCAACAGTTTGCTCCTGATGATATTGATGTATTTGTTTCAGCAGGCATTCAATCCCAGTTAAGTTCAGACCACAAATTCTGCCTTGTCTTCTGTGGTCTGTAGTCTCAATATCAGTTCAGCTGTCAAAAACGTTGTTCTGTTGTTTGGGTCTTTCCCTCATATGTTAATACTTAGGAATTAGTGTGAATTTGGGGTGGTTGCCTAAATTTTAGTCCATTTCTCAAAGCTTTGCTGTGCTTCTTTGTGTCTTACCAATGCATGTACAAAAGTTTGACAGTTTGGTGGAAATGTAAACAGGTTCAGTTCTCTCAGACTTTCATTTGTTGCTTTGGGTCTATCCTTTTCACATGCGGTACACAGGTAACCCTGGCACTTGTGCAGGCTTCTATACTCATTTACAGAAATAGGAGATTTCCTCCAGCTTTTTTTTTTAATATTTTATTTATTTATTTGAGAAAGAGTGAGAGTGAGAGAGCACAAGCAGGGGGAGCAGCAGAGAGAAAGGGAAAGGCAGGTTCTTTGCTGAGCAGGGAGCCCAACATGGGACTTTATCCCAGGACCCTGGGATCATGACTTGAGCCAAAGGCAGGTGCTCAACTGATTGAGCCACCCAGGCACCCCCATATCCTCCAGCTCTTTTCTCTCTAGGATTTCCATAATTTCTGTCTAAAGGTTTTTTCCTGGTCCTTTGGCCCTAAAATATTTTGTTTTTAAGCTTTAGCTGCCTGTGCCATGACCACCATAGCAAAACTTTTTAATTAATGTCTATCTGAACTTCAGACAAATCTTCAAGAGAAAAGAGGAAACTCATCCCCCTTATGTTTGCATATCCAGGTTTAACTCCCCTCTACAAGCCATCTCTTCTGTTTACCTTTTTGGTACCTTACATAGTTGCTTTCTGTGTTTTGTATGGAGTTTTTAGATGTAATAAGTAGGAGAGATAGATTGCAGTATGCTTACTACATCTTTGCTTATGCAAGCAAACAAATTGAACTTTAAAAACTTAAGCCTAGACTCCTATTTAGCACTTCCAGTGCTGGTAACAAACTATGTGAACCCAAAATTTTCAGACTCATATTTTCTGTTATGTGTCAAGGCCTCCTTATTTCCAATCGTGGAGAATTTGATTAAACCAAGGAGATAGCTTGAACACTGCCACAATGGCAGGAACCAATTTAGTGGAACAATCATTTTAGGGAAGATATGGGATAATACAGGGAACTCTCCTTGCACCAAAATTATTCACAGAATGAAAACAACCCTAAAAAAGAATCATCTGACTTTGGAAGTTATATAGGCATGGTTACTTTTTAGTTGCATTATTGTAGATATCACACAAGCACACAGACCAATATGCAGTTAATTAATAAAAGTTAGTGTTAAAAATAGATGATTGGGGGGCACCTGGATGGCTCAGTCAGTTAAGTGTCCATCTCTTGATTTAGGCTCAGGTCATGATCTCGGGGTCATGGGATCCAGCCCCAGAATAGACTCCATGCTGAGCATGGACCCTGCTAGGGATTCTTTCTCTCCCTGTCCCTCTGCCCCTCCTTTGTCTCTCTTCCCCTCTACCCATTGGCCCACACATGTTCTCTCTCTCTCCCTTAAAAAAAAAAAAAAAAAAAAAAAAACTGGTGATGGGATTAAAGTGGAGGGACTATTTAATTCTAAAAGAGGACTGGAAAAAAATTCTCTCAATAAATATGATTCCTTTAGGAAAGGGAACAGATAAGATATACAAAATTTGTCCTAAATCAGTCTGGTTATTCATAATTAAGAGGTTCTTTGTAGTAGGTATCAAGTGCCTTCATATAATGAAAGCCAAGTGAGAGCTGTGCATATTTTGTTCTACTACTATATTACCAGGTAGCACGTTATAATAATAAAACTTCCTTACTTCCTTGAGACTCAAAAAGAAATAAAATTGTCTTTATTAGAAGAATATATCATAATTTAGGGAGAAAATAATAAAGACTCTACTTAAAACAATTAGTACTAATGCATAAAGGTAGCAAATTTGGGAAATAAAAACCAATATAAAATTAATTTTATTTCTTATATCACCAAAAAACATGGGGATTTGAAATTATAAAACAATACAATTTGTAAGACATCCAAAATAAAACCATACATACACAAAATACTTAGGAAAAAAATGAACAAGATATGTGTCAGACCTGTACACTAAAAATTTCTAAACATTTCTGAGTGGGATTAAATAAGCAGAAAAATTTACTATGTTCATTGACCAAAGACTCAATATTATTAATATGTAATATAAAATAATATGTAATATTATTAATATATAATGTAATTACATTAACATGTAATGTAAATTAGTGTGTAATTAATATGTAATAGGTATTAATATCTAATATTATTAAGATGTAATATGTAATTTTCTCTAAATTGGTGTGTAGAGTTTTAATCCAATCCAAGTCAAAATTTCTAGAGAGTTTTCTTCTTTTCCTCTAGGAATTTAGAAACATGATCTAAAATTTGTATGTAAATGTATAGGAGAACCTAGATTATCCAAAACAATTTAGAGGAAGAACAAAATGAGAGGACTTACACTATGTGATTTCAAGAGAATTATGATCTGCAGTAATGGTATTGGTATAAGGATAAACATAGAGGTGAGTGGAATGTGAGGTACATACTACATATGTTCTCATTAGGCCTAAAATATTTTCTTGAAGCATGTTTGTGTGTGTGTGTCTCTGTGTGTGTGTGTCTGTGTGTGTGTGTGTGTGTGTGTTTGTGTGTGTCTTGAGAATTAAAGTATGGTGCAACATCAAAGAGACTTACTGATATAATTTGCTACATTCATAAGCTATGGAAAAAATGGTATTATCTTTGCATGTACATAAAAACATTTGAGATAGTTCAAAAACCAAATGTAATATAAAAACTCTTTTAAAAATCTAAAAATAGGGGCACCTGGGTGGCTCAGTCGTTAAGCGTCTGCCTTCGGCTCAGGTCATGATCCCAGGGTCCTGGGATGGAAACCTGAATCAGGCTCCTTGCTGAGCCGGGAGCCTGCTTCTCCCTCTCTCCCTGTTTATGTTCCCTCTCTAGCTGTCTCTCTCTCTCTCTCTCTAATAATAAAATAAATAAAATCTTTAAAAAAATCTAAAAATAGATGGAAAGTTCTTTAGTTATGTAAAAGTACCAAAAGTACATAAAATATCATATATGATGATCAAATGTTTCACCTAAAATCAGGGAAATGACATGGGTACCTGCTTAAAATTATAATATAGTGGCAGGAAGGACCAAAACACCCAGGCATACATCACACTTCAGTGTCAGTCTTAATATTTGGCCCAAATCTTCTATTAACTTTCAGCCCTAGTATGTAAAATGTCAACTACCCAAATGCATATTTCAACATCATTTATGGCCTCCTTAAAGTGTTACAAAAATTAACCTATCATTCTATCATAGTGATGATTCTGAAATTAGTATTCATGTCTTGAAACCTGAGAAAGAAATTTGTTATTCTGAGGCTCCCAACAATCCCACTTCCTGGTACTCACTGTAAAATCCTCTCCCTTCTTATGTGGACTGAAACCAGTTACTTGCTTCCAATAAGTAGAATATGGCAAAACTGATGGATATTGGCCCCAAAATTAGTTTATAAAGACTGTGATTTCCATCTTGCTTATACTCTTTCCTGCCCTCTTGCTTGAAACAAGCTGCCAACTTGTGAACTTCTCCATGGAGAGGCATGCATGGCAGGAAGCTGAAGGTTATCTTCAGTCAGCAGCTAGCAAGGGATTGAAACTCTTTGTTAAACTGCCAGTAAGGAGCACAACCCAACTACAGTGAATGTGGAACGGTGAGTGTGGGAGTGATTCTTCCACAGAGGAGCCTCCAGGTGACTGACTGCAGCATGGTGGCCACCTTGACTGCAATCCCTGAGAAACCCTGAAGCAGAGGCTCCAGATAAGCCAGGTTGTACAGGTTCCTGAGATATAAAACTGGGAGATAATACATGTTGCTCTAAGCTGGTAACTTTTGACATATACTCAGCGTACTATAATGGAAGAAACTATCCCTGTGTCCTGATCACAGTTCTGGGATGTGAATTGGGTTTATCTCATTCATTATATTCTGGGGGAAAGTTCTGCTTTGGGCAAAAGCATGTCCTGTGTTATATTTTCTCTCTCTTTTTTGTTTTAATGAATTAATTAATTTGGGGGGTGCAGAGGGAGAGGGAGAGAGACAGTCCTGAAGCAGACTCTCCACTGAACATGGAGCCTGACAAGGGGCTTGATCCCAGGACCCTGAGATCGTGACCCGAGCCAAAATTAAGAATCGGTTGCTTAACCAACTGAGCCACCCAGGTGCCCCTTATATTTTCTCTTTATTTCATTTAAAATATTAAGTCTATAACTAACTATGAAAGGCAGCAATTATGGTGATTATGTAATATCGCTTTAGAAGTTTCCTTTTTTATTTATTTTTTCTAATATTATCAACATTTTCCATGACTGAAGGCTATAGAGCAGTTTTCAAAACTTGCTCTGTGGATCTCCCATGTTCTGTATTTATGCTTCATGTGTTTATAAAAGACTATATTCCTTTAATATTTAAAACACTAACATATATATTTTTTTACTTAATAACATGTAAGAGAGAAGAACAGACTAGATATAAAAAGCTCATTGTTTTCTTCTCAGTAACACTGTTAACACATTTTTTAGGTGACAACCTGCTATGAAAATAGAGTCAGTAGCATTTTGTATCTAGTGCAGTTGATGATTTAACAAATGCTGAGAATATGTGAAGTGTTTTCAAGTAAACTAATGAAGTATGAATATTGTGAAGCTCTCCATTTTGTTTATTTGATGTAACATTTTAGATAGGCAAATACAAGGAAGATTTATTCCTTTGTAAAACTTTTGACAAAGGGAGTTTTCAAGTCTTTATGGTCATTTTTAACACGCCATTAAATAAACTGGCAAAAATATATAGTGACATCTGTACTCGTGGTACAAAAACAAAAATAAGAAAAAGGATTAGTTCCAAATGCAAATTAAAAGTAATTGTACATTCCCTGGATAAGTGCTAGGTCATCTAGGCCCACATCTTTCTAAACAGTAGCTATTAATGTTGTACAGATTCTCAAATTTGTGAAACTATGGTTTTTGAATATAAGCTTTTCAATTTTTTCAATATGTACTGTGATCTACAGAGTTTGCCAAAATCCTTTGGCTGAGAGTCAAGTGGAGCACAATGTCAAGGACATAAAGAATTTTCTTTTTTCTTTTCTTTTTTAAATAATTAAGAAATTCCATTTCTCAAATATTTCTCAAATATAACATGAGAGGACCAAGTTTTTGACTTTAATATCATTGATATAATTAGACATAAAAAATTGAGTTGGACATTTCAAAATAATGGATTTATAGTTTTTTAGGATTATATTTGATAGAAAATCAATACATATTTTTAGATAGCAATGTTGTAGAATTTTGTATGGTTTATGCAATAACTTTTTCAAGATATAGAAATTATGTGTATAAAAATCCAGGAAGCATCCCATAAAAATACAGCTGTGCATTCTCACCAACTTATACTTTGAACACCCCCAGAAGTAACTTCTATTTTGAATTTAATGTTTATCATTTCTTTCTTTTTCTTTTTTAAAGCAATGTCATATATGTATCATTTATAAAAATATTGTTTATGTTTGTTTGGTTTTGAACTTTCTAAAAATGATATTTTTTGTCCTTCTTACATTATATTTCTAAGATTCATTTTCTTGGTAACAGTGCTTTGTCCCATCAATATCTGTTATATTGTGTTATATGTATGTACTATAATTTTTCAATATTTCTATTAACCCATGCTTTGAATGTTTCCAATTTTTGTATTACAAATAATAACACTGTAAATAATGTTGCTATGAACAACCTCTGCCTGTACTTGACATATATAAAAATATTTCTCTACCTTATGTAACTAAGATAGAAACTGCTGTGCCCTAGGTTATACATGTGTCTAATTTTTTTTTTAATTTTTCATTTATTTATTTGAGAGAGAATGAGGGAGAGAGAGAGAGAGCATGAGAGGAGGGAGGGTCAGAGGGAGAAGCAGACTCCCCGCCGAGCAGGGAGCCCGATGTGGGACTCGATCCCAGGACTCCAGGATCATGACCTGAGCCGAAGGCAGTCGCTTAACCAACTGAGCCACCCAGGCGCCCTACATGTGTCTAATTTTATCAGACAAGTTCAGATTATTTCCCAAAATGGTTATGCCAATTACACTCTCACCATCTATGCTTGAGGTTTCTGTTTTTCCACGTCTTTGCCTTCACTTTGGTTTGGCCTAACTAGTGGTTATAACATACCATCTTACTATAGTTTACTTTCCATTTTCTTAATGATGAATGAAGTATAGTATATTTTCATAGGTTTGTTTGCAATTTTAATTTCTTCTATGAAATGCTTGTTTTTGTCAATACCCTGTTGTCTTTTAGTTTATCTTATACAGAATTGACATAATTATGAAATTAAATATTTTGCTAAATAATAAGTATACACTCAGAAAATAATTTGGTGCTCCTTCAAAACTGAACATTTTTAAATTGAGAGTGCTATAACTTTGAATAAAATGTTTTATTCAAAATTATTTTTATATTTATGTGAATAATGTACTGATTTCCAGGAAGACTTAATAGATAGCATTCCTCACTTATATTTTTGTAAAGAATGATATTTTAAGTATTGTGTAACCAAACAAAATATGTAACATATAAAAATATTTTGAGAAGTTCAAAGTTATAGTAAAATGTAAGTCTTGTTACTCATTTACTCTAAAATTTGAAAGAATGGACTATTGTCAGTGGATAATTGTACCTTGAAAGCAGAATGCCAAACTGTTGTATTACCAGCTGAAAGCTCACAATTAGAGAAAAATCTATAAACTCCATTTCCAAGTTAGTTCTTTCAGTCCTAACAGTCTATAATCCACAGTGATAGCAGTGTCTCGTCCTAGAGGGCATGTTACTTGGCTGTCATGACAGGAATTATACCCTGGGGTCAGCATCTGTTTCAGAGGCTTGGTGCAAAGCCTCAAGCTTAATCCTAGATAAAGTATGAAATCAAAGTAATTCTGAGACTCCTGCTATGGAGAAACATCATTGTAATGCACACTAAGCTAGTGTTTATAATTCCATCATGAAGTCTTGTGGCTAAGTGTCTGGAAGACAGTCCATATTGCAGCGATGTTTGTGAAGGTATTTGTCTCTTTAAGATGTGATTTACAGCCCCAAGTACATTTTAAATTGGTAAGTTAGTTTCTAAAACAACCCAGGTAATAACTGAATTAAGCCATTAACAGGCCATGTACTGAATCATCCACACCTCCTGTGTACTTTGTGTTTTGCAGAGCACTAATTGTGGTGCTGGGAAATCCATCCTGCAAACACAACTAGGCAATATCATTTGATTCAAAGGATCTATCACCCCCCCAGGCATATTAGTCTGGTAGAATACATGTATATTTATAAAATATATCAATTCCCCTCTGGAAACTAACTTTTTCTGTATTCCCTTAATAATAAATATATGGTTAAGAAGCCACTTTCTTGGGGTGCCTGTGTATGCTCAGTCAGTTAAGTGTCTGCCTTTGGCTCAGGCCATGATCCCAGGATCTGGGTTTGAGCCCCACGTTGGGCTCCTTGCTCAGGGGTGAGCCTGCTTCTCCCTCTGCCTGCTGAACCCCCAGCTTGTGCTCTCAATCTCTCTCTCTCTATCAAATAAATAAATAAAGTCTAAGAAAAAAAAACAGAAGAAGCCACTTTCTTCTTGGGAGGCATAGCTATTTAATGTGAAGTTAGGATTTCTGCCCTGGACATGGCCTTATCAGGGATATGATGACAGAGAAAAAAATTAATTTCTTGAGTGAGAATACCTTACTTGGAAGACAGTCTCATACCCATGGGTCACAAGGAATGCTGCCATGGAGATGACTTTATGTCATTGTAATAAAGAGGTTTCAGACTTGGAGATATGAGTAGATCAGAGAATGATGTCATTTTTGCTTGGAAGCAGATCTTCCCCATTTTCGCCCCACTGACCTGAGAGATGACATAAACTTTCTTATTTTCTTTTTTTGTTATTAAATAAATTTCAGTTATCTTTTTGTGTTCTTATAAGAAAAATATTATCAAGCATTTTGCTAATTTTGCTGACAAATCACACCCAGTGGTAAATAACATTATAAGTGCTAATTTTTTATTAAATAAACTCATCTTTATAATTAAATATTCATATTACCATGCCAGAGATGGTTGGAGGTCATTTTAAGGGAAGTTATTATATTTTCATGTCATTTTTAGTGTTACTAAAAGAATTAGATTACTTATAAACTATTTTACATTGTAGCTAAAAACTATTTAGCTGTACTGTGTGGGAGAATAGGGGATTAAATATGCTGCTAATCATTTGTGTTATCTACCAAATTGAGAAAATAAAGCAAAGAACATCAGAGAAAAAACTGATTATGTGTGCTTGGAGTTAACTATAAATTGAGAATTTCTAAGGTAGAAAGGAATGACCCTCGTGAGGGACTGCTAATGGATATAAAGTTTTTGAGGAGGTGATGTTGAAAATGTTCAAAAATTGATTATGATGGTTGTACAACTCTGTTAATGTATGAAAAGTCATTGAATTTTATACTTTAAAAGAGCTAATTACATGGTATGTAAATTATATCTCAATGATATGCAAACACATTCTGTTCTACTTTAATACTCTTAGTACTGGGAAATACAACAGTAGAAACTACAGTAAGAAAACAATAATACAAACCAACAACACCTTCTCTTTGACATACTACTTACTTTCTTGGTACTATACAATCTAAAGGAAAAAGAAATACCACCAGAATGGTTAATAGTGCCTTGTAAAAAATACAGCCTTATTAGAGGAATAGGGATTATTTGAAGATTTTGGGGTATTTTTTAAGTAAATACGTTCCTTGTCTTCAAATGATACATAAAGCCCAGATCATAATGGTCTATATTGCTAAATAATCATTTTCTTGTCAAAACATCATAGATATTTTTATGACAAAAATATTCAAGTTTCAAGTGCTAAATAATTTGCCCAAAGAAATATAGCTTATATATAATAAAATGTAGACTAAATGGAAAAGACATTATTTCTATGATTAATCTGTGGCCATTAAAATGAAAACTTTTTCTGGATAAAACAAGTAGTATGGTGGGGTGCCTGGGTGGCTCAGTCGTTAAGCGTCTGCCTGGCTCAGTCATTAAGCATCTGCCTTAAAAATAATAATTTTTTAAAAGCATCTGCCTTAGGCTTAGGTCATGATCCCAGGGTCCTGGGATTGAGCCCTGCATTAGGCTCCCTGCTCGGCGGGGAGCCTGCTTCTCCCTCTCCCACTCCCCCTGCTGTGTTCCCTCTCTCACTGTCTCTCTCTGTCAAATAAATAAATAAAATCTTTAAAAAAAAAAGCAAGTAGTATGGTGAGATATAGATTAAAATAGAACTGCATAGCATAAAGTGATCATATAAACTCTCCCCATATATGCATAAATATAAGAAAACTTCAAATATGCAACTTCCCATTGTACCTATGGGATTATTTTCACAGGTATATTTTTTTCAAATTAATTGTATTGCATTTAGAATTATACATTACATTACTAAGGGCCTATTTATAATATTATATATGTTTAGATATATAACGTTAAAACAATACTTATTTTATGTATTTTCCCCAAAATCATAAACTATATATCCAATGTTTTAACTGGACAATTTTTATTATATAGTTATAAAAGGAATTATAAATAGAGATAATGTGTATTTTAATTCTGCATGAAAAAGTGTATGGGATCAAGAGAAGTTGAATCTGGTTGAGTCTTATATCTATTCTAATTACTCTATTTCTGATGGGCCCACTCATTCTTAAATAATCAACTAGGCCTATATATGTCTTTGTACATTGATCACACTGTGCTTTCTGCAAGGAATGTTCTTCCACTCTCTATCCATCTGTCTGAATGAATCAATATTCTTCAAAAAATCAAGAACCCAAGGATGGATATGTGCACCTAGTCAATGCAGACTAGTAACCTAGCAACTACTGCATGGCAGCATGGTGAATTCACAAAGTCACGGACAGCAGGGAAACCTAGAAAATGATTTAGTGTTTCACTGAAGCCCAACTTCAGGACTGTGGCTTCATTAGATGGTTGCATGCATGGCTGAAGGTGCAAGACCAGCAACATTTATAAAAATAAGGAAAGAAGATGGTCTTTAATGAGAAAAAGTTCTGAAATACTTATATTTCTTTCAAATAACTTGCTTACAATTGTCAGTCCATCTTCTGTTTTGTTCAATTTTCTCACATCTGTATTTACATTTCCCAGGGAATCCAACTCTTCTAATACCTAAGATTAAGCCATTGATACATGATAACTTTTTTAGTTGACAATGTATACATTTGTTCATTTCTTTAAGATTTACACCTTGCCTACTTCCAAGATGCATTATCATAGCTTTAGTTCATTTGCCTTATTTTTTAGTTCACTTTTAAGAAATACATCCCTGTGGTGCTAAGAAATAATCTCTCATTCTCTGGAATGGGTTACCAAGTCATGAAAATCATACACAATAAATGACCAATTTAGGTGGTGATAATATGATCTTGAAGTTGCATAAGTATAGGCATAATTTTAGAAAAGAAATCTTAGTTTAAACAAATCTCTACCATTGCTCCTACAAATATTGTCCTTTGGAAATTAATTATCTAGAAAAGAATGTGTCCAAATCAATCATAATTGAATACAACAGAAATTCCCCATAAGATCTAAAGGTACACCAATTGAGTGTGAATGTTTTTCGAAAATATTAACTATTTTTAAATGACAAAGTTATTAATGAGTGAAACAAAATTCCACCATTAGAATAATAAGTTTGTATAACCATAATTTTAAAATCTGCCTTCTTACCCAATATGTCAATTAAATAAAATTTGGACATAAACTAGAATTAGGGAAAAAGTTAATGTAGAAATTTAGAAAAGTCAGAACTGCAACTAAACTTTTAGTCAGTAGTTAGAAGAAAAATTACAACTGATTAATGACAATATAATCTATTTAATTTGGTTATCTTATCACTGTAAAACATAATGTGAAATTGAAACATAAGCTGGATTATTTTCCTACACAACCACCCATTCCTCTTTGTATATTAACCACTGAAGTTATAGCAATTTACATTTAGATTCAAATAGTAATGTAGGAGAGATGTTTTATTTTATTCTTTTATATCTCTAGCCTCTTATGAATTTGAGAATATATTTTTGTTTTTAGACACAATTTATCCTTTAAAAATAAATACAATTTCTAATTTTGGAAGAAATCAAGTACATGTTTTACAAAAGCCAAGAATCCTGTTACATTCTTTTCCACAAATTTAGATTGGCATACAGATACTATGGATCATAAATATATATCAAATATAGGTTGACTTTTAATTTTGCCTAAAAAATAATAATTTTTTAAAATAAGAGCAATTTCAATTTTTGGGACCCTCAAGCACAAAAAACCCTAGGTGAGTGAAAGAGAAATTCCTCACCAAGTTGCTGATTCATATATCTCATCACAAAATAAAGCATTTCTTTTTAGATGCAGTAGATGTTTTCTCATGATTAAGGTTAATGACATATCTCATTGCTATTCAAAATCCCACTGAGAGACAATTTCAGTAGGTAGGAAACAGCTACCAATATTTAATAGAGTACCACAATGGAAAATTGAAAAATTGAAAATTGCAGTGTGCTGGTCTTACGGGAATCCTGGTATGCATTAGCAGAGCAAGGACTTCAGCCTTTTACCTCATATAAACATACATGACTTCAGAGATAAGAAAATGGCGCAGAAAAAAGCCTGAACAAATAAGGAGATACACAGTGAGAAAAGCAGGTAGAAATTACTTTGTTTTCTATTCAAAAACTATTTGGTCCCCAGGAAAATATATTAGGAAACTATTTGTGATGATTTGTCTCTAATGGAAAGGAACCATAGTGTAGCTACTGTTAAGAGCAATTGACATCCATTTTCAATGCAAACTGAAAGACCTGGTGTTGTGTTGACAAAAAGGTATGGGACCTACAACTGCTACATGCTGGTATATAATAAAGGGGTTTTGGCATAGAAGTTTACTCAGGCTTAAATTTTCTTACTCCAACCTACAGGAGGTTTAAAATAAAAATCAAATTGTAGTCATGAAGTTAAATGTAGAGACAAGCTAAACTACAATTTACTTAGTCCCCCAAAGATTGTTCTGAATCTAAAGAGTGGTAAAAGCCTACTTACTTTACTCTCGCAAAAATAAATACTCTCCATTAAATTGTCTTTTCCGCTCGTCCTATACAGGGTGATTGTCATTATGGCAAGGGAAAGAGGGATGTGGTTCTCATAGTGTTATAAAACCTAATGAGTTAAAATTTGTGGACACGTTGAGATCCACATTACATGTGGACCCCAAAGTCAATTCTCTCCTCTATTTTTCACTTGGGGGATGCCACCTGCCATTTTGTGAGGACAGTAAAGAGCCTTATGGAGAGGCCTACATGGTGAACGACTAAGACGTCTTGCCAACAGTCATGTAAATAACACAGCACAGGTGGATTCTCCAATGCCCAGTCAAGCCTTCGGGTGACTACAGCCCAAGCTGATATCTTGATTGCAAACTTTGAAAGAATGGAGCCAGAGTTGCCTAGCTAAGCCATTTCTAAATTCCTGATCCACACAAACTGTGAAATAGTAAATGCTTGTGTTTACAAGCCTCTAAGTTTTGGACTATTCTTTGACACAGCAATAGATAACTAATAAAACACAAATAACATTGAAGATATAATGATTTACTGTGAAAGGAAAAACTATAGAAGGATATCATTCAAAAAAAAAACATGAATTGTAGAGAGAAAAACAAAACAAAGATAATTTCCAAAGCTACAAGTAAAAGGTTAATCTTAGCTCCTTAGGAATGAGGGCCAAAATTTTCTATCTTTTTAGAATTATTTATATATTCACATGTGTATTAAACTGTGCATGATCATTGTTCTAAATAGGGATCCATTCCTTATCACAGATCTTTTCTTTTCTTCATAATTTTTCAAGTTAGGTAATTCCTGTAGTTAGGTATTACTGTATCTAGATACCCAAAGTGACAAACTCTATTAAAATAAATATTCTGCTATTCATATAAGTAAGCCCATTTAAGGAATATTCTTTACAGAATTGAGTACTGAATATTTTACTAGTCAAATAGCCTCCCAAAATTGAAAGAGTCAATAAAGCAGTGTATACATATTCAAATTAATTTTATTACTAAGTATTTCCTTTCTCTTTCTCTGTCTAAATAATTTCAAGAAACTTATTTATATAATTTTCTCTTTTTTATAGGAGAAATGTGAAACAAGATTATGACTTTTTGCCACTGATTTCTCATTACTCTAAGCTAAAGGAAAAAAAAGTGTCTACTAGTTGTGTTTTGTTAGATTTTACATGCAACATGTGTGTGTGTCAGTGTGGGTGTGTGTGTCTGAGAGTTTGTTCATGTTTTACCGAGGGACTGTTTTTACACTTTTCCTAATTCTAATAATTTTCTAAAAGAAGTCTTATTCATTTGAAACAATTTTGCCAATTCTCAAGGATAAATGGTAAATTAAAAACTACAAAGTTACTGCCCTTATAAAGCATACAGTCTACTGAAGAATTCATAGGAAAAAATATACAAAAACATAAAACAAGAAAATGCAGTAACTGCCATGAAGGAAAAAAAGAGTGCTTAATTGGACCTACCTTCCTAGCATTCTTATAAAAAGCATCTCTAAGCAGATGAGACTTGAACTGAGATATGGAGGATAGAATGAGTGGGCACTGAGAATAATTAGAGTGGAAGTTAAGAGAATTTATCTATGAAAACCGCTTAAAGAAAAGATAGTGTGGGAGAGGAATGGGAAGACCAGGATAACTTGATCATACTGATCAGGGGGCAGGTTGACTAGAAATGAGGCCAGAGAGGGTGATATGGGTGAGATGGCAAGTAGTGAAGATCTCATTTTATGTGTAATGGGAATTATTGAAGCATTTAGTATAGGTGTGATGTAAATTATGTAATGTGTGTCTTATGTTTGCAAAGTTAACTGATTAAAAAAGTGATAGAGAATGCAGATAGGAAAGGATAGAGAATTGGATGTATCCAGCTGAGAGATAATGGTTGCTTAGCGGATGATAGTTACAGTGGTGATGGATAGAAGACAATTAATTCAAGAGACATTATTAAATAATATTGGCAAGTATTAATGATTTTATTAATTTAAAGGAGAGAAAGAAGGCTGACTCTCTTAGGTTTCTGAATAGTTTCTGGGTGTGTGGTTGTCAATATTTAATTAAACTAGGAAAATATGATGATTATTGCTTAGTAAATATATGGGAATTGGTAGAAAAATAAAGATGGTCCTTGAAATTGAAAATATCGTCACTCCTACTCTAGAGTTTTGCATACAACTATGTTCTTGGTATCATATTCATATTAAAACATTTTCCTATTGATTTATTTATGTCTGTCTTTTGAAATTTGGCCAATTTCTACAAATTAGTCAAATAACTTGCAATCTATATATTCTTTTTTTTATTTTATTTTATTATGTTAGTTACCATACAATACATCATTAGTTTTTGATATAATGATCCACAATTCATTGTTTTCGTATAACACCCAGTGCTCCATGCAGTACGTGCCCGCCTTAATACCCATCACCAGGCTAACCCATCCCCCTACCCCCCTCCCCTCTAGAACCCTGTTTGTTTCTCAGAGTCCATCGTCTCTCACGGTTCATCTCTCCCTCTGATTTCCCCCCCTTCATTTTTCCCTTCCTTCTCCTAATGTCCTCCATGCTATTCCTTATGTTCCACAAATAAGTGAAACCATATGATAATTGACTTTCTCTGCTTGACTTTTTTCACTTAACATAATCTCCTCCAGTCCCATCCATGTGGATGTAAAAGTTGGGCATTCATCCTTTCTGATGGCTGAGTAATATTCCATTGTATATATGGACCGCATCTTCTTTATCCATTCGTCTGTTGAAGAGCATCTCAGCTCTTTCCACAGTTTGGCTATTGTGGACATTACTGCTATGAACATTGGGGTGCATATGGCCCTTCTTTTCACTACATCTGTGTCTTTGGGGTAAATACCCAGGAGTGCAATTGCTGGGTCATAGGGTAGCTCTATTTTTAAATTTTTGAGGTACCTCCACACTGTTTTCCAAAGTGGCTGTACCAACTTGCATTCCCACCAACAGTGTAAGAGGATTCCCTTTTGTCCACAACCTCTCCAACATTTGTTGTTTCTTGCCTTGTCCATTTTTGCCATTCTGACTGATGTAAGGTGGTATCTCAATGTGGTTTTGATTTGAATTTCCCTGATGGCTGATGATGATGAACATTTTTTCATGTGTCTGTTATTCATTAGTATGTCTTCTTTGGAGAAGTGTCTGTTCATGTTTTCTGCCCATTTTTTGACTTGATTATTTTTTTGGGGGGGGCTGTTGAGTTTGAGAAGCTCTTTATAGATCTTGGATACCAGCCCTTTATCTGTAGTGTCATTGCAAATATCCTCTCCCATTCTGTGGGTTGCCTCTTTGTTTTGTTGACTGTTTCCTTTGCTGTGCAGACACTTTTTATCTTCATGAAGTCCCAAAAGTTCATTTTTGCTTTTGCTTCACTAGCCTTTGGAGATGTATCTTGAAACAATTTGCTCTGGCCGATGTCAAAGAAGATACGGCCTATGTTCTTCTCTAGGATTTTGATGGATTCCTGTCTCACATTGAGGTCTTTCATCCATTTTGAGTTTATCTTTGTGTATGGTGTTAGAATGGCCGAGTTTCATTCTTCTGTATATATAGTTGTCCAATTTTCCCAGCACCATTTACTGAAGAGACTGTCTTTTTTCCATTGCATAGTTTTTCCTGCTTTGTCGAAGATTATTTGACCATAGAGTTGACAGTCCATATCTGGGCTCTCTATTCTGTTCCATTGGTCTATATGTCTGTTTTTGTGCCAGTACCATGCTGTCTTGGTGATCACAGCTTTGTAATATAGCTTGAAATCGGGCAACGTGATGCCCCCAGCTTTGTTTTTCTTTTTCAACATTCCCTTGGCGATTCGGGGTCTTTTCTGATTCCATACAAATTTTAGTTTTGTTCCAGCATTTGAAAAATGTCATTGGAATTTTGATTGGGAAGGCGTTGAAGGTATAGATTGCTCTGGGTAGCATAGACATTTTAACAATGTTTAGTCTTCTGATCCATGAGCCTGGAATGTTTTTCCATCTTTTTGTGCCTTCTTCAGTTTCTTTCATGAGTGTTCTGTGGTTCCTAGAGTATAGATCCTTTACTTCTTTGGTTAGGTTTATTCCGAGGTATCTTATGGTTTTTGGTGATATTGTAAATGAAATTGTTTCTCTAATTTCTCTTTCTACAGTTGCTTTGTTAGTGTGTAAGAAAGCAACTGATTTCCGTGCATTGATTTTGTATCCTACCACATTACTGAATTGCTATATGAGTTCTAGTAATTTGGGGTTGGAGTCTTTTGGGTTTTCCATGTAAAGTGTCATGTCATCTGCAAAGAGAGTTTGACTTCTTCTTTGCCAATTTGAATACTTTGTGTTTCTTTTTGTTGTCTGATTGCTGTTGCTAGGACTTCTAGTACTATGTTGAAAAATAGTGGTGAGAGTGGGTGTCCTTGTTGTGTTCCTGATCTTAAGGGAAAGGCTCTCAGGTTTTCCCCATTGAGAATGATATTTGCTGTAGGTTTTCATAGATGGATTTTATGAAATTGAGGAATGTTCCCTCTATCTCTATACTCTGAAGAGTTTTAATCAAGAAAGGATGTTGTACTTTGTCAAATGCTTTTTCTGCATCAATTGAGCAGACCATACGGTTCTTCTCTCTTCTCTTATTAATCTGTTCTATCATATTGATTGATTTGTGAATATTGAACCACCCTTGTATCCCGAGGATATATCCCACTTACTCATGGTGGATGATCCTTTTAATGTACTGTTGGATCCTATAAGCTAGGATTTTGTTGAGAATTTTGGAATCGATATCCATCAGGGGTATCAGTCTGAAATTCTCCTTTTTGGTGGAGTCTTTGCCTGGTTTGGGGATCAAGGTAATACTGGCCTTATCAAATGAGTCCGGGGGACACCTGGGTGGCTCAGTCACTTAAGCATCTGCCTTCAGCTCAGGTCATGATCCCAGGGTCCTGGGATCAAGTCCCACATCAGGCTCCTTGCTTGGCAGAGAGCCTGCTTCTCCCTCTACCTGCTCTGCCTGCCGTTCCCCCTGCTTGTGCTTTCTCTCTCTGACAAAAAAATAAATAAAATCTTTATAAAAAAAAAAATGAGTCTGGAAGCTTTCCTATTTGAAACACCTTCAGGAGACTAGGTATTATTTCTTCTTTAAATGTTTGGTAGAATTCCTCAGGGAATCCATCAGGTTCTGGACTCTTGTTTTTTGGGAGGTTTTTGATCACTGCTTCAATCTCCTTACTGGTTATTGGCCTATTCAGTCAATTTCTTCCTGTTTCAATCTTGGGCGTTTAAAGGTTTCCAGGAAGGCATCCATTTCATCTAGGTTGCTTAATTTATTGCATTTAGTTGTTGATAATAATTTCTAATAATTGTTTCTATCTCCTTGGTGTTAGTCGTGATCTCTCCCCTTTCATTCATAATTTTATTAATTTGGGTCCTTTCTCTTTTCTTTTGGATAAGTCTGTCCAGTGGTTTATCGATCTTATTAATTCTTTCAACGAACCAGCTTCTAGTTTTGTTGATCTGATCTACTGTGTTTCTGGTTTATAATTCATTGATCTCTGCTCTAATGTTAATTATTTATCTTCTAATGTGTGGCTTAGGCATCATTTGTTGCTTTTTCTCTAGTTCTTTAAGGTGTAAAGTTAGTTGGTGAATTCAGGATTTTTCTATTTTTTTTTGAGTGAGGCTTGGATGGCTATGTATTTCCACCTTAGGACTGCCTTTGCAGTATCCCATAGGTTTTGGACCGATGTGTTTTCATTCTCATTGGTTTCCTGAATTGGTTAAGTTCTTCTTTGATTTCCTGGTTGACCCAAACATTGTTGACCAGAGTGGTCTTTAGCTTCCAAGTGTTTTAATTTCTTCCAAATTTTTTCTTGTGATTGAGTTCCAGTTTTAAAGCATTATGGTCTGAGAAAATGCAGGGAATAATCTCAATCTTTTGGTATTGGTTGAGACCTGATTTGTGACCCAGTATGTGGTCTAATCTGGAGAAAGTTCCATGTGCACTGGAGAAAAATGAGTATTCTGTTGTTTTAGGGTGGAATGTTCTGTATATATCTATGAGGTCCGTCTGGTCCAGTGTGTCATTCAAAGCTCTTGTTTCTTTGTTGATTTTCTGCTTAGATGATCTGTCCATTGCTGAGAGCGGAGTATTGAGGTCTCCTAAAATTAACGTATTGTTATCAATATGACTCTTTATTTTGGTTAACTGTTGGCTTATGTAGATGGCTGCCAGAGCAGAAGAGACCATCTCCAACTCTCTGCCTCAGAGCAGAGAGATCGCAGTTTGTTCTTCAGTGAGCTCTCCAGGCCACACTAACTCCTTTTCTGTCTGTGCTGCTATAAACTGCAGTGGCCTGAGTTGTGTGCCCCTCCGCAGCACTCCCAGTCCTCGCCTCCAGGTTGGGCAGTCTCTGCCCTTTGTGCTTCTAAAACTGCCAGCTGCCCCCAGTTTGTGCCTCCAGCCCCCGCCACTCCGGTTTCAGTCCGGGGGGGGGGGGGCTGCCCTAAAGTCCTTTCCCCACTGCTACCAGGCTGCGTGTCTATGCCCTGTCCCCAGCGCGGGAGGCTATCAGTCACTGGCAGTGTAGGATCCCCATGGCCAGGGACCCTCCCGCTGCCGTTTATCCTCCGATATCTGCACGCAGAATCATGGCTTCCCGCTTGTACCTCGAAACCAACCACCTATGATCTTCTGTTTGTAGAGATCAAGATCTATCTTCTTACATCTCAGGCTGATTTTCTGGGTGCTCAGAGTGGTCTGGTAGATATCCAGCTCAATTCCAGGGACCAGTTGGAATAGGGTCCCCTACTCCTCTGCCATCTTTTCCCCCCTTGGAATCTATATATTCTGTAGTTCTTTGAGAACCTTGAAAAAGTTTTCTCTCACTCAATGCAGTATCAATATAAGTTCAGTACAATTGTCACAAAACTCTCTGGCTATTTGTAACCCAAAGTCAAAATTACATATAAGATTGTCATATATTAACATCCCAGGGTTTGAAAGGTTGAAGAGAAAAGAAAACAAGGAGAGAGAAAGAGGTAAAATCAGAGTTTGTGTTGTTTTTTTGTTGTGCTCATAAATAAAATGTCCCTTTCATAGTCAAGTGGCAATCTGATAAAGAGTTTATCCAAGATCATTTACAATGTGAGACTACTGTTCTAGAACCTTCATCTGGTAAGACACTTGACAGTTGGAGCATTTTATAATAGTCTATGTGAAACAAGGTGATAAGAAACCATTCTATTTATTAATAGCCATTCTTATTCCAGTCCATTTTTCAGCTTAATATGCTTTCTTCGCACCCAGGGAGTCCCAGGTATTACTAATGAATTTGTGTGAAATTCTCACCTTTCTGCACACTTGAATATGACCATGAATGTAGCACAAGTCATCAGTTGCCCAATATGTTCAGTGAGATGCAAAATATGTAGAAAAACAGTTGGCAATATGTGTTTTATTAGGCAATAACCTAATAAAATTTGGCTGACCCCTGTTAGCCATATGTACTGCATTTTAATTGTCTACTTTTGCAAATATTCTGGCTCACTGTAGTCTCTATTAGAAATTGTTTATATTGGTTATATGTTCCATTTGCAGTATTAGTTACAAAGGTAATTAGTGGATTGAGTGGTAGGATATACATTTTAGAAAGAAGTTGCTAATAATCTTTTATTATTGAAATATTAGTTATACAATCATAGTGAAAAATAATAAAAATATAATTTGTTGTTAAATTAACTTTAATAACTGATAATGTCTACCTATTCCATGAGCCAAGCACATCTTGGTTTCTTGGTTTTATTTTTGGTTTATTTTTTTACTACACTTTTTTGGTCTAGGCTATTTACTACTAGCATGTAATATCACATTTTTAAACTGATCTTCCTTAATCTTCTCTGGTTACCAGTTGCCTTGAGTTAGCTATTGTTCTTCCCCCCAGTGTCTGTTGTACTGGAAGATTCTTCCCAGGAATCCCTCTTTAACTAGTTAAATTATGCTTTTTTTTTTTTTAAGATTTTATTTATTTGACAGAGAGAGAGAGAGAAAGGGAGAGAGCAAGCACAAGCAGGGGGAGTGGCAGGCAGGGGAGAAGCAGTCTCCCTGCTGAGCAAGGACCCCTGATGTGGGGCTCAATCCCAGGACGCTGAGATCACAACCCCAGCCAAAGGCAGCCACTTAACTGACTGAGCCACCTAGGTGCCCCAAATTATGCTTTTACTTTTTCTTTTTTTTTAAGATTTTATTTATTTATTTGACAGAGAGAGAGACAGCGAGAGAAGGAACCTAAGCAGGGGGAGTGGGAAAGGGAGAAGCAGGCTTCCTGACAAGCAGGGAGCCCAATGTGGGGCTCGATCCCAGGACCCTGAGATCATTACCTGAGCTGAAGGCAGTTACTTAACCAACTGAGCCACCCAGGTGCCCCAAATTATGCTTTTTCTTAAGACCACAACTCAGTTATTATTTTCTCAGGAAAATCCTTCTTGATAAATCCTTAAATTACAGCATGAAGATATGCCCTGCTTAGTGCCTAGCATAATTGAAAGTTTGTATTTCTTTATGTGATCTTTGATTAAGGTCTCTTTTCTTCACCAAATTACAAGTCTCCTGCAGGTGGAATCTGTATCTTTATTGCCTGATATAAATTAAGTTAAGTCACCAAAATACTTTATGGAAGAAGGAAGCAAAGAAAGAAGAGAAGAAATCCATTTAAGTTTTAAGTGGTTTGAGCTAGATACTGCATTTATTATTTCAATAAGACATACTAATCTCTTGGGGTGCCTGAGTGGCTCAGTTGGTTAAGCGTCAGACTCTTGATTTTGGCTCAGGCGGTGATCTCATGGGTCATGATCTCATAGGTCTTGAGATCGAGACCTGCCTTTAGATCCCCACTCAGCAGGGAGTCTACTTGAAGATTCTCTCCCTCTACCCCTCCCTCCACTCACACACATACACACATATGCTCTCTCTTTCTGTCTCTAAAATAATCTTTTTTTAAAAAAAAGACATCCCAATCTCTTTATATGAGAGCTATCATTATTTCTATTTTTAGAGTAGATTAGAAAATTAATTTTTACAGATGAAACAGAACACTGAACTGGAACAATCTAACTCATTTGTTCATGCCTTTGGTCACTATTCTATCTAAATTCATAAAAAATAAAGAGAACCTGTAGGAGCACTCATTTTAATCACCTCATTTTATTCTCATAAATATTCCAAACAGAATCACTCATCTTTTTTTTTAGATGGAGACTACATTTTTTACAACTAACCATTTCACTGTCTGGTTTCAAAAAGGTGATATTGACCAAAAAACATTGTAAAAATTCAGTGTATTGGGATAGATATACAGTATTAGTGGTAGAACTGGAGATAGGTTTGAGCTTCAATTCCATTACTTACTAGTTATATAAGCAGTTACTACTTTGAATATTAGTTTCGTATACAAAATGAGGATTATAATAATACAAATAAAAATACATAAAATTTCTTAGCTCTATTATGAGCTGGGCACTGTGCTAACACAGAATTGTGAAGCATATGATAGACTGTGTCAGCAAATGTACTTTAAAGTACTATATGTATTTTATGTATTACCTAAAAACATCTTTTTTTTTCTTATTGATGTATACTATTTACCAAACTTATTCAGATGAGTTTGCAGAATTCTATTAAGTTCACCCCATTGGAGAGACCTACAATCTTATTCTGTGCCAGTGACAGGGTAAACACAGGTGTTTCATTCAGGGATAAAGATGATGAGCCATAGCCTAAGAAATGTGTCTCAGGGTCAGCTTCATTACTAACAAAGGTGATAGTTAGATCTCCATCTGTCTTGAAACTTGAATCTATCTTTTAATTGGTTTTGAATTCAGGTAACAAAGAAAGTTGGTATTTATTAGTCCCACAGATACTCCAATAACATTGCTTTTATACTTAACTCTTTAACATTTGACATTTAAAAGATTGAGTGTAACTATCAAAATAAAAATAATTAATATTCTAATATTCTAAAAGTATTCATTTTAAACTTACTGTATATTGATTGTCTAAATTTGGATATACTTGTTTTGAAAAGAAAGGGGGTAACCAGCTTTCCCCTTGATTATGAGATGAACCAATCTAAAAGTACTTTGTAAATAATATATGTTATAATTGGTAAGTTGCTATTAATATTTTTACTAATTATATTTATTAATTTAAAAATTATAGGAAAGATATAATCTTTCTGTTTAGGTTGTTGGCCCTGTCAGAAATTGAGTAACTTATGGACAGGGAACACTATACTTTCCCAAAGTTACAGTAAGATAAGTATCTCATTGTTTTTAGAATTGCCTGAAATGACTGGCTGTAAATAGATTTGAAATAATAGATGTTCCTAGAGTTTAAAAGGGGTTCTTGCTACTCAAAGTATGTATCCTGGTCCAACAGCATTATACTGTTACTGGGAGTTTCTTAAAAAGTAGATTCTTAGAGCCTTACTCAAAACCTACTGAATCAGAACATGCATTTTTTTTTCAAAATTCCCATGCGATTATATTTTTAGGAGTATTTGAGAAGCCTTGATAAAGGTCATACACAGTGAAATAAAATCACAGAAGTAAAACAATTCTACCTTGTGCCATAAAGTCAAGATATTTACTTGCTAAAATATTTATGCACCCAAGATGATTTCTTACTGATCTTCCAACAATGAATAAATCAAAATGTGCTCAGTTTCTCTTATTCTATTCCCTGTGTGATATATGAGAAGCATCAGTGTCATGAGGCTGTCTTTCAGAGTTTCCAGAAAACTGAATCATGGACTCATGTTCAAGATAGATTTTTTTCATTCTATTCTATGCCTCCATGATTGAGTTCAAACATTAACAGCCTCTGAAATTAAGGAAAGCCAATTGCTCTTTATCAGGGCATCTATCATGGCAAGTAATATTCCACCGAACATACATTTCAGCCTGGAAACCCTATAAACAATGTAGACAATATATGTTGATTTGCTTAGTATAGTCCTTGATTATTCCTTTAATTTTTGCATAATTAGTAATGGTGCCCCATTTACATTTAAAGTTATCTGGTTTGAATAATAAATTATATGGTCATTCCATCTATAAATAAACCAAACAAGAATACCTGAATGACAACCTAAGGATTGTCATCAGATAACTTACTATTCTCAGGCTTAATTTTACAATACAAATATAATTTTAGGGCAACTTCTACTCTCAATATGTTTGAAATAGGGTCTTTTTGGGGAAATTTCATACTGTTTCTATAGTGGCTATACATTTTGTATTTTTTTACATTCTACCAACAATGTACAAGTGTTCAAATTTCTCTACATCCTCACTAACAATTGTCTTTTTTGGGGAGAATGGGGTTGATAATAGCCATTATAAGGAGTAAAGTGATATCTCTTTTTTTACTTGTACATCCCTGAAGTTGAGCACCTTTACTTATACCTGTTTGCCATTTGCATATCTTCTATGAAGAAATGTCTACTCAAATTTTTTTTTCATTTGTTAATTGGGTTATTTATTTTTGTGTTGTTAAGTTGTAGGAGTTCTTTATATATTTTAGAAATTAACCCCTTATGGGATATATGGTTGGCAAATATTTTCTACCATTCCTTGTGTTGCCTTTTCACTCTGTTGATTGTTTCTTTTGCTGTGCAGAAGCTTTATAGTTCGATGCGCACCCACTTGCTTATTTTGCTTTCATTGCCTGTGCTTTTGGTGTCAGATCCATGAGATCATTGCCAAGACGAATGTCACAAAGCTTTTTCCCTAGGATTTTTACAGTTTCCAGTCTTAAGTTTGTCTTTAATCCATTTTGAGTTGATTTTTGTGTATAGTGTAAGTAGGAGTCCAATTTCGTCTTTTGGCATATTGCAGCTTTTTTTTGGTATATGAATTATGCCTCAAAAAGCTGGAAAAAAAAGAAAATAACGTCTTGCTAAAATAGAGATTTATAACTAAAATGTTTCTGAATGGTTTCTTTCTCTCTTCCTTGCCCTTTCTTCCAAATACCACTATAAATAATCTAATTTTATTTATTGAACTGAAATAATGTAGAAGTTGTGATTACTTCATGATGAAAGGTTTTATATGTGGCATACTAGAAATATATTAAAGCACTACCATGTGACAGATCTTGTGCTATATCTTGTTTAGGACTTGGAATTCTTCACCTAACATTTCTCTATGTCCTGCAACTAGAGAGGAGGAGAACTAGACTAGAATATGAAGCTCCAAGACCATGGTTATTTTCACTCTTCTTCACTGTAGATTTCTGGATATTTTTTTATACTACCACCATTATTCCCTGAAATTAAGGGAAAAGCTTTGTGACATTGGTTTTTCAGATAGGGAACACAACCAAAAGACATAAGCCTAATGATTCCTTCAGAAGCCTGTTTTCTTATAGAAAGCTGTTGCATGTTCTTAGAAACAGACTTTGAGATGGAGAGTAGAGTATGGAAGTCTTGTAAGGTATGACCTTCAGATCATTACCTATATACAGGAAAGGAAACAGGATTGGGAAGGGCAGAAAACTGAAACAAAAAGCAGTCTCAGAAGACCTCACAGGGAACTCTATAGCCAGGATGGCCCATCAGAACTATCTCAGATTTATGCAAGGTTGTTAGGTCCATGCATACTCCTCATCAACGAGCTAAACTCTCTGAACCTACAGTGTCTGACTCAAATTGTTGGGAGACAGAAAAGAAGGAAGGCAGGCCAACCAGAATGAAAGAACCTCTTCATGTCCCCTTCCAATGAGGTTTTTGTATGGACTGAGATAAGACTGGATAGGATAGTTTTGCACAGCTCGGTATGTATTACTATTTATAAATAAGAAGGAGTTCATGCATGTAATGAAGTATGCCTACAAACATTTTGGAAATTAATGTTCATAATAGAGTGTTCTATTTGAAAGAGGCCTCAACATCAGTCAGTTATGCCCCTATAAACGACACTGTTCTCAAATGATTTGTAGGGATTAAAAAAAATGTTAAATTGGGCAATGAATCCCAGAGTATGCCTGACTTTCTAAAAATATTGATACTTTTAAATAGCTTAGATAGTAAACGCTCCAATTTTCATGATTTTTAGTTCTACACCAAATCATAATATTGGGAGAAATATCACAACTTGAGTAAATTGCAAAGGTAGAATGGCAATATGATTTATTTCAACTCAAGTAAAGAAAAATGATGTACCTCCAAGCTGACAATCTAACTAGAAGATGCATGTTGGAAGAGAGTTATTGTAATAAATAAGTTGCATAAAGAATTTTCTCTTTTGGTAAATAAATAATTGGTAAATGCTTTAAATTTGCAACACCTGTGGGACTTAGACTGCTATAGGCAGAGATTTAGGGCTGGCTAGTTTTGTACTTTATGCCAGGTGCGAGTGTTGGCAGGAAAAAATCTGGAGAATTGAAGGGATATAGAGAATTACTTGGCCACATTGTTGTTTAGCATAGAAGAGATATGTTATCCTGCACTGGTGCCATGGAGAAGCAACTGCCAAAAACTCAGTTCTCTTACCAATGTTAAAACTACATTTCCTGCTCTAGATGATAAGGAAACATAAGTAAATCTAAGACTGAAAATATTGGTTTTATTTTTTTTGTCATTATCTGCCATCACTACCTTTTTCCAGGAGTATAACATCCAGGGCATATGTAATTATATACACTTACTGAGTTTAAAAGCCTCCTTTATCTGGTGCCAACACCACTGGTAGGAGGGCATCGTCTTTCCTCTCCTTTCTATCTCGCCTTGGAGATACACTCTGAAGTTGTTATGCAACTAATAGTTTTTAAAAATTCCAATGTGTGGGAAACTTATTTGTTCAATAGCATTGAATAATTGAAGGAAGACATCACTTAGAATCAGAAATTTGTGGTTCAATGGCCATTTACTAGCTACACCTTAAAATGATCATTAATCCTCTACCTATATTGCCATCTTCAAAATGGGAAAATAAGTTTCTCAAAATTCACACCGGAAATAAAGGGATAATAGAAAAATAGGCAGCAATACAGATCTCCCAGCACCCATCTTTATAATTTTTCAGGTCATTTATAATCATTTCCTTCAGATGGATAGCTTGTAAGATGGAAAAATCAACTTGATTTTAAGTAGATAAAACAAGTCCTAAAATGAAATGACATTATTCAAAATGTTCCTTGAGTTTTGGCCTTAACTTCTGTGTGAAATGATGAATTTAATGGCAATTAGACAGAAACAAAGAAAAACATTTCAGGCACAATTATCAAGCTGCTAATATCCTCGGTGAAGCACAGCATGATTTGTTTCTGTTGCCTTGTTCCATTCCATTTGGCTAGAATCCCAGTTTATCCAGGCGTTCATGTATGGTTGAAATTAGTCAAAGTCTCATGCTTCCAGATTTTTTTCAGTTCTTTGTCTAATACAACACCTGCTTTCTTAGTGCTTTTCTTTTCAGACATCCAGAACCTGAGAGCAAAGTATACAGGCTCATTTCTATTCTGATCCTTGAAGATCATTTTCCTTCCTGTTTTTCTCAACTTTCAGATTTGTTCACTATTAAATTTCCCTCTACATATCCCTTGTGTTTTTGTTTTGCTTTGTTTCCCAATTCTACAAGTGCTTAAAAATTAAAGAAATTGTCTTGGCTCTAGCCATACCTATTTGAGTTAATATTTCCTATCTTAGAAATAATAGAAATATTATCTAGAAATAGTTATACGGCTAGTTATCACTACTGAAAGAAGACAAACACGGAATAGTGCATGTTCCACTTCTCTACTTTCTCTATATCCATCTTCTTCTCTCTACAGTCATTCTACAAGGAGGAGACTTTAGCAAACTCAATAGCTTAATAATTAGAATTTATTGCACATCACTTAAAGAGGGAAAGCCCAACTGAGGAGAAAGAATCAAATTCTGGTTAAAATTTTTGGTATTTTCAAATATTTCTGATAATTAAAAATTCTTGTTTAATTGTTTGGTTCTTGTAGCCAATATAAACAAACATAAGCATTAAATATGGCCATATTCTAATATTAGTTTCAGAAATATTGAATCTAAATATACACAGAAATGATATTGAAGATTAAACATATAGAAAGCCTTCAAAAACAATGTAAGAAAAACAAAATGAAGAAAAAGTGACAAGCTAAATTTTTTAATTTATATTATAAATTTGTTATCAATCCATACAGACACACACACACACACACACACACACACACACACACACACACACCCATAAAGTCTCCACATTAACTTGGTGCTACAAAAAGTGAAATACAGAAAATTAGTTTCAGATCTTGTCCCAAAGGCACATAATTCAGATTTGTCAGGCACACAGAATGCAGAATAGAGGTGAGTAGAAAAATCCATGTTAATGCTCTGCTTGTATTGCTATTGGCAGAGCTTCCCCAGCTGAGGGAGCAGACATTTAAATGTCCATATAAAATGTAAAAGAAACACAAAAAGACATTTAAATGTGACTTGAAACAGCATTAAGTTCTCAACATAATCCCAGCATTTTAACAACCATCAATATCAGTCATTCAAACAAGAGTTATGCCAAACTCAAGCCAAAGCTACTTAAAAAAAAAAAAAAACTGTTTTCAGCTAAAAACATTCTCTTCCATGGGCTTGCAAGAGGGACAATATCAATGGAAATGGATAGAAGCAGAAGGTATTCCATCAGAATGAAATGCGAAGGAGAGAAGAGGAACAATTAAAAATAGATTTTCAAATTTAATCACCTCCAAGTATAGTATTTGTTAGATTTTTAAAATGCAGAAGACACATGGCAGTATTTTGTTTTAAGCTCAGCAAACTTAACAGACTAATTTGTGACACCTGTCCCTATTGTTATTTAACATACAACACATATCGAGTATATGTGCAGAAACCTGAAAAGCTTAAGTATATTTGGCATAACTTATATTTTGTGAGATTCTAGGTGCAGGTGTTAAAAAGAAACATAAATGTACCTACAAAACCCTGACAGATGAGTAAGTAGAAACTGCAATGATCTTGTGCTGTTGGAGAATAGAATACTAGTAATTAATTACAATACCTACCATTTTCTCTTAAGCTACAGATTTCATTGGACAAAAAAAATACAAAGTTAGCTTTGTAAATGGTAGGTGCATAGAGCCATTGCTTCTCAATGCCAGGTGGTAGTCACTGCTGTGATTATAAGTATCATTATAATAAACATTTTGATGCTAAGCTTTCCCTATATTATCCTTCACAGAAAATAGGGTCACAACAATACAATAGGTACCTGTTTTATTGGCATTGCTCTCATTTCCAGACATGCATTCTAGTTTAATCATCCAACCACCATAAAATCTCTGTGTTTAACCAAAGACTAGGTTGGAAGAGCAAACACCTGGATTCTAGTATGCACTCTTCTATTGTTTATTGTAAATTACCCATGGCATTTTTTGCTCTGCATCATTTTGAAATAGCTAAGCTACTTGTGATATGATCTCTCAATCAATGACAAGATACCCTTGTCACTGAAGCATTTTTCTCACCATGTATTTTTGCATTGTCACAGATTCCGAGGCTCTCTGCTATTTGTAGAAACTTTCAAATATCTGTCACCCGATTTTTACAAGGGACGCCTGGGTGGTTCAGTTGGTTAAGCATCTGACTCTTGATTTCAATTCAGGTCATGATCTCAGGGTGGGGAAATTGGGCTCTTCACTGAGCATGGAGTCTGCTTGGGATTCTCTCTCCTTCTCTCTCTGCCCCTCCCCTGCTCACGCTCTCTCTCTCTCTCTCTCTCTCTCTCTCTCCCTAAAATAAAACAAAACAACAACAACCAAAAAAAAAAAAAAAACCACACATACAAAAATGTGCAAGAAAAAATTCCAAATAAAAACTTTTTAGTATCAGCTTTTACACCACACACACACATCTATAAATGATTTAGCCACTTGTCATAATTCAACTGAGGGGTCTTTAGGTATTTTTAGGGCTAATTTGCTTAGTAGACCTGAAGGAAGAGAAAGATGTATTTATCTCTTTCCTAAGTGGTTCCTTATAACTCTTAAGATGTCTTTAAAATAGAAACTGTAGGAGTTGGCATTTTAGAATTCATTCTGACTTTCAGGTAATTTTTCTTTCACACAATCTTTGGAACAATATATTTCCCCCAGAGGAATTTAAGGAAGTTGATGGCAGCTATTAAAATAATAGTAATTGACCATGAGAGACTATGGACTCTGAAAAACAAACTGAGGGTTCTAGAGGGGAGGGGGTGGGTTAGTCTGGTGATGGGTATTAAAGAGGGCACGTATTGAAAGGAGCACTGGGTGTTATACGCAAACAATGAATCATGGAACACTACATCAAAAACTAATGATGTAATGCATGGTGATTAACATAACATAATAAAATAAAATAAATCAGTGATTTCATCTACAAAAAATAAAAATAAAATAATAAAATAATAGTAATCATATGTCAATCAGAGGTTAGCAATACAATTAAATTCCATTCAAAAAGTATTTACAGTGGGCCTAATTAGATTAAAATACTAAAAAAATTGGTATAATTTGCAAAACTTCATCAAATGGTAAATACCATAGATATATATATTCCTCTACTCACAAGCATATACACCTATAATAGAGGTACCTATCTGTGTGCTCACTACTAAAAGGAAAAAATATAGAGAAAACCATGTTGCATTGACTACAAATATTAAGATTCACCTTGGAAAAAATTCAACTAATAGGGAATTTTAAAAAATCATATCAGAATTAAATAATCCATGAGTTAAACCATCTTCTTAGATATAATTCAGCAATTAGGTAAGACCAACAAGGCCTTGATTAAGTATCTAAGCCAATCATGGTGTGAACCAAAAGCTCAATTTTTAATCAATTATCTTTTTATCAAACAAGTGATTTCACTGTGTTTTCTAAAGCCTCTTTTAACACTGACAGACATTAATTTTGCTTTAATTTTTTCTTGCTGTCGCATACTAAAACTTCTATCACAAGATCTATCCCACTTTCTTTAGTTTATTGCTAAAAATTAATCATCTTCATTAAGCCTGATATTGCTAGGATTCTAGGCCAATGGTCAAAAATCATAAGCAGGACTATGAACCTCTAGCAATAGTTATCAATATAGCTCTATAAAGTTTTCTGGATAATCTATCAAACAAATTTAATTAATTTTCTACTGCTGTGTAAAACTGCCCCAAAATTCAGCAGTTTAAAACATTGAAATTTATTAGCTCACATAGAGATCAGGAATCCAACAATAGTGGTTTAAAAGCTGATCCTGATTCAGGAGGCTCTTTTATAAGATTTCTGTCAAGCTGTCAGCTGGGACTGGAATCAGATGAAAGTCTGACAGAGACTAGAGCATCTGCTTTCATGATAGCTCACTCATATGGTCAGTGGTCAAAGGACTCAGTTGTTTATCACCCGTGTTCCAGCATCGAGCTATGCTACATGGCAACTGGCTTCTCCCTAAGTGAGTGATGCAAAAGAGACAGACCAAGATGGAAACCACAATACCTCTCATAAACTAACTTCAAAAGCAAAATACCATCAGTCTCTCATATTCTATTGGTTACACATATCAACTCTAGGACAAGCTGGGAGGGGAATACACAGTGGTATGAATACAGGGAAGTGGGGGGGGTCACTGGAGGTCATCTCAGAGGTAGGCAACTACACAGATGATCAGGTTAAGTCCATATTACTTGATATATGAGAACTAAAATAAATACCCTAAAAGTACTCTCCATTTAGACCATCAGAGCCATAGTCTAATATACCAGCTTAAAGGCCATTTTTTTAAAACCAAGTATAGCATGCATTATTTTATTACTCTTCCTTTGATCACCTATTATTTCCAGAGCCTCTGTTCCATCTGTTATCCAAAGCAACCAGGGCGAATACATAATGCTATTCAATTTGAGTAGTTCTAGATATTTAATATCTCTCCCTCTCCCAACCAAGAGAGAATTTCTAAGTACAATACAAAGGTCCCCATGTTTTATTTCCCATATCTCATTCCACTATAGCTAGGGCCCACACCTCAGATTTAAACGTCCCCAAATAGGTGTTCCCATGCCAGTCTTTGAGTATAGAAATTTATATTTGCTTGTTTTGCCCATCATCATTCATCCAGCACCACTAATTATATGCGTATGCATATGCATGTATTAGGCCTTCTTTAAGTTCTCTAAAATAGGTACCTGACCAAATAATTACCCTTATAGCAAAACAAACATCAACTTGTGTCTGTGACATTCAGTACTCTCATATATCTTAGAAGTGAATACCTTTATAAACACATATGGATTCTGAAGATTCAGTATGAAGTCACATGTGAAATAGAAACTTGAAAAGTTATGATACTGTCCTATAGGATGTAAAATGTTTTTAAAATTAACAATCAAAATCTGGGAAATTTTCAACCAAATAGCCAGAAGATAAGCAAAGCAATCCTGAGAAAGAAGAAAGCTGGAGGCATCATACTCCTGGATTTCAAACTATACTGCAAGGTTTGGTAATCAAAACAGTATGGTACTGGCACAAAAACAGACACATAGATCAATGGAACAGAATAAAGAGTCCAAAAAGAAACCCATATTTATGTGGCCAGTAAATCTATAACAAAAGAGCAAGAATGTACAATGGTGAAGACAGTCTTTTCAATAAACGATATTGGAAAAATTTGATACATACAAAAGAATGAAACTGGACTACTTTCTTACACCATCTACAAAAATAAACCCAAAATGGATTAAAGACTTGAATGTAAGACCTGAAACCATGAAACTCCTAGAGGCAACATTAGGCAGTAAGCTCTTTGACATAGGTCTTAGCAATATTTTTTTGAATTTATCTCCTCGGACAAGGACAACAAAAGCAGAAATAAACAGATGGGACTACTTCAAACTAAAAAGCTTTTTCACAGCAAAGGAAACCATCACAAGATGAAAAAGCAACCTACTGAATTGAAGAAGACATTCACAAATGATATATCTGATAAGGAGTTAACATCTAAAATATATAAAAAACTCAGAATTTAATATCAAAAAAACAAGCAATTTCATTAAAAAATGGGCAGAGGACCATAACAGACATTTTCCCAAAGAAAGCATACAGATGTCTAACAGACACATGAAAAGATGCTCAACGTAATTAACCATCAGGAAAATACAAATCAAAACCAAAATGACACCACCGCACACCTACTAGGGTCAAAAAGATAGGAAATATCAAACTAGGGTCAAAAAGATAAGAAATACCAAGTGTTGGAAAGGATGTGGAGAATAGGAAACTCTCATACACTGTTGGTGGGAATATAAATTGGTCCAGCCACCATGGAAAACAGTATGGAGGTTTATCAAAAAAAAATTAAAAATTAGAAATACCATACCTTCCAGCATTTCCATTTCTATGTATTTATGTGAAAAAATGAAAACACTATTTTGAAAAGACATACATACTCCTGTGTTCATTGCAGCATTGTTTACAATCACTGGAATACAGAAGTAACCTAAATAAATGTTCAGTGATAGATGAATGGATAAAGAAAATGTATGTGTCTGTATGTATATATACATACAGTTTATTTCAGTAGCCTGTGTGTATATATACAGACACATACACACATACACACACACACACACACACACACACACACACAGTGCGATACTACTCAGCCATAAAAATAATGAAATCTTGCCATTTGTGACTACATGGATGGACCTAGAGGGATTATGTTAAGTGAAATATATCTGACAAAGACAAATACCATATGTTTTCACATATATGTGAAATCTACAAAGTGAAAGAAACAAACAAACAAAACAAAACAGAAACAGATTCATAGATACAGAGAACAAACTGATGATTCCTGGGGGTAGGGAATGAAATTCAGAGGTAGGTACAATCTTCCAATTATATAAAATAAATAACACACTAGGATGTAATGTACAGCATAGGGAATATAATCAATAATATTGTAAATTTGTATGGTGACAGATGGTTACTAGACTTATAGTGGTAACCATTTCATAATGTATATAAATATCAAATCACTATGTTATATACCTGAAATGAATACAATATTGTGTGTCAATTCTTCTTCATTTAAAAGGAGAAGAAAAAAAACTGTATTACTATTACATATCCTTGTTCATCTAGAAAAACTTTTTAACTAAAAAATATTTAAAAATTTGCTCCCATAAGTAGAGTACAATAGGAATCAAAGAATAGAAGTTGAATTACACATAAATATATATACCTAAGGGAAAAATGTGTACTTCCATGATTCTGGGCTCTACTGATCTAGAAGTTTGCATTCCAAGGAGTGCTTCAAAAATACTCGTTGAATTGCATTGATTGATTGTTATTGCATTAGTTTAGAAGCTGAGATTGCCTCTTAGCCAATGCAGCTTCTCATGCAATTAGGTCAAAAGGCAAAAAGGGGTATTTATGTTGACTGGCATGATTAATTCTCATTATCAGAGAAATAAGTATTACATAATGGAATAAAGAATATGAATAGAACTCAGATGATCCTCTAAAGTGCCCACTAGTACAACTACATGGAGTACCAAATGTTATTGCAGTTTATACAGGCAGGATTATCAAAATCACAGATTCTCATTAATAAAAGTATAGATCATACCAGTGGGTACAAAAGCTTGACAAATTGAGGTGCTGCCTCAAAGCCAGAAGAATCTGAAATGGGTGATTGAGGAGGCAATTTGTAAATATGTACTGTAGCCTCATGTTTAGTTTTAAACACCAAAGACTATAACCTTTATCCATTTTTAATTCCTTGTTAGTTTTTTATTTATTTCTATATTGTAGACAACTTTCTTCCACAGAAAGGAATAAGGATTTCCTAAAGAGTCTACTTAAAACCGGATGCAAAATTAATCAATTTTAGGTCATCTTCCTTTGGAAATGGAATTTGTTTCAGTGGTGTAAGAAACACTTGTATTATGCTACATGGAATAAATTATTCTACAAGTATAAATAGAGGAATACAGGCAGATGGTGGAGGAAAAAAGTTCATTATAGTAGATAATTGCCACTTGTTGATTAGCTATAATTTAAACACCTCTTAAATTTAGAAGTACTCCCTAGTTTCATGGTGTATCTGGTGGGAGGCAAGGCCCCATCCTACACCCACACTCTGATAGGTGTTTGAGCTTGGGTTGTTGCATCAGCCCTTCCTTACTTAGGCATTGAATATTAAGAGAGAATCACAAATTTCAAGAGATGTTAGAAGTTATTCAAGTTGACAGAGTCAAGGTTTCAATGGTGGCATTTGCGAGAGGTGGCAGAATTGAGTTTACAGTGCTGAAATGCCCAGAGTGGCGTCTATCAGTTTATTTCAGTAACATGTTGTCTGCTAACCAATTCCCTTGTTATTGTTCATTTTTTCAGTCTGGTTATCCAAATTCATCCTAGGTCAGTTTTATATTATCCCAAATGATTTCATTCTCTCATGTTACATTTCTGTTTTTACAAGAAACTGTAAGGAATTTGAGAGATGCCCTCTAAATTTGATAACAAGTATACATTTGCCCTAGAACAAGCTTCTGAATATAAACATGAAAAAGTCAACAATACAGTGAAGAAAAGAGAAAGTTTAAATGTTCAGTTTACATTCCACCATTTATGAAGTAAATATGGGTTTGAAAATTCTCTGTCAAATTAATTTTATGATATAACATTGGAAGACATTATGATTGTGTATTTTTTTTAGTCCACCCTAAACCATCAATACTTTATAGAATAGTTGCTGGAAGTTGCAGCAGCATATAAAACATTGAAATATTGCAGGTAGGTAAATACTAGGGCTGTAAAAATTTGAGAAGACTTACTATGGTTCTTTGTTGGATCAAGAGCCAACTTCTCAGACTCACAGTGGCTCAGAAAATTGTATTTATCTTTCTAACATGACAGGAAATGGAAAACAGAAATGCCAAAAGATCAGACCGAAAAATATGTTTTGCTATTTTGTTCAAAGAAATACAAAAAAAAAAAAAAATGTATTCATTTCAGTTGCTTTTCCTCAGTTTTCTTGTATTTCCCATCTATTCTTGATCTATAAATATTATTGTGTTCCTAGCTTACCTATGGGCCTATTTTTTACTTATATGCTGTTCCTATATGATTTCATCTAGCTTCATGGCTTCAGATAACATCAATATGCCAATTCTTCCCAAATTTCTCTCTAAATCTGAGCTTTCCCTTGAACTCCAGACTCATGTATACAACTATATACTATTAGGTGGTAAAACCACATGAAATTGATGGCATTAGTTAGTTTTACCTTACAAAAAAAAAAAAGAGAGAGAGAGAGAATTTTATATGGTTCAAACTAATCAATATCTTCACTTGGATGTTATATAGTAAACTCGTATTTAATGTGTCCAAACATAACCCATGACTTCCCACCTCTTTAACTCCTTGTCAAAACTACATCTAACCCAGGCCTTTCATCTCAGTAAGTGGCAAAACATTTCACACAGTTGCACAGAATCAAAACCAAGGAGAGATTCTTGATTTGGTTTCCACTCATATACCTCTAAATTCAATATGTATAACATACCCTATTTTCTGTTCTATTTCCAACATACCCTGCAGCCACTTCTTTCCTTCTCAAAGAGTAACATCCTGTTAAAGTATCATTATGTTTTATCTTGGCTACTATTATGTCCTCCTGACTAGTTTATCTCTACATTCCATCACTTTTGGAGGGTCCAATCTAGTCACAGAAGAGAGTTTCCAAAATGTGAACTACATTAGGCAAATCTCTTGCTTAAAACAATTGACATATCAGATTTATATAATAAATGTTGATTATGTATCTATAAAGCTCTACATATTCTGGGTCCAGCTTATTTTTCTGATCTCATCCAGTACCACTCTTCCCTTTTTCTCATTATGCTCCATTCACACTGGTTTCTTAGTCCCCAACATGTGAAGCTTGCTCTTCCTCAGTGTCTTCATGGAGCTCTCATCTCAGGTTTCCTATGGCCTTTTTGTCACTTAGTTTCCAGTTCAAAAATCAAACCCTCACAGAAACCCCTAATAATCTTATCTATCCAAAGTGCTTTCCTTTGGATAGAATCACTCTCATGTTACTAGTGTTTCCTTTTCTTCACAGCACATTATCTGAAATTTTCTTGTTTATTGCTTGTTTTTCCCTATCCCCCCTTACCTTCCAGAAAAAAAGAAGTTACTTTACAATGAGGACTTTGCCTATTCTGATTGCTACTGTAAACTCTGCACAGTGTGCAAGGCATCCAGTAGTCAAACTATAAATGTGTTGAAAGAATGAAGAAAATGTATTCTGTGAACTGCTGAAACAGAAAGTGGAGATTTATTTTCATTTCTTAAGTGAGTCATGCACTGAGGATTCACTGAGAACCCTTCAGAGCAATATATTTTGAACAATTATAGAAATACTTTATCACTATTTTTCAGAATTTCAGAATATTTCATAGTTTTATCATATTTAAGTTATTGTGGATATACTTAAAATGTACAAATCTAGATGAGTTATTGCTTAACTGCCTTAAAAAAGAAGAAATTGAGTTAAAGTTATAAAAGACATGGTGCTTGCCCACAAATATCAGAGAGGTGGCAGAAGAATCCTGTCCTGAAAGACATCTGGCCTGGGAATACTCTGGTATTAATGTCAGTTGCAGCACAGCAGATATGTACTGTGCAGAGAAGAGTTAATGTAGTCGACCTGAGACCGCTGTTCTTGGAAAAAGCCTGCTTAGAAGGTTGGTCCTTGTCTAGCATCTGGTAACTTGGTTTTTGAAGTAGTTCCAGTCAACAATTAATTGATTAGGGTGGCTCACAGCGCCTAGACCATTTGTGCAAGCAATGCGACTTACTCTTAAATATGTTTTCCTTCTGAGAGTCTGGAATTTTGGTATGCGCCAAAAAGAGAGTGCTTATGTGATTAGTCCCCAGTAAAAGTCTTGGGCCCTGAGTCTCTAATGTGTATTAATAGTAGACAATATTTCATATGTTGTTTCAGTTCTGTCGATGGGAGAAGAGTGTACTCTGTGTGACCCCTCATAGGCAGAAAAGAGCGTAAGGAAGCCCACACAGGGATTCATCCAGATGCCACCTGTGTGTTGTTCTTTTATGGTCTAGTTGTGCATCCTGACTGCATCACTATAATAAATCTTAACCACAAATAAAAATAAAGAAATAAAAATAAACAAACAAACAAACAAATAAATAAATAAAAGACATAGGCTGGTTTGGTCTTGCTTTCTAGTGTTAGCATTCTGGGGTACCTCCTAAAGATAAGTTGCTGCATCTGGCCCCTCCTACTACTAAGAAAGAAGCATGATGTTTATTGAGAGTTTTGGATTTAGTAGGCAACAAATCCATCATTTGGACTTGCTAAGCCAACTCTTTTACCAAGGTTGGAAATGAGAGTCATTCCTATTTTCCCTTGTGATACACTAGTGAAATTTTTACTTTCTGTCCTTAAGTGCACAGAACTTTGGGCTCTGCAACACACTTATTAGTTTCCATGGGAGAATACTTTCACCAGAGGACTCAACAAGGGTTCCAATACATTGCAATTTGAATTTGCCACCTGGCCACTTTAGGTTCCTAATGACAGTGAATCAAAAATTAAAGAATCTTACCCTACCAGGTGAGATGTTTAGATTAAGGGTTACTGTATTCTTAGGAAATTATGTTGCTACTTTACAGTGGCGTAAGGAAGATTTTGTTTGAGATATAAGTGATACCCTGGAGTGCTTTTGGTATTCCTATATCCTGTACTTAAAATTAATTTGGAACTGTAACAACCCAAATTCAGTAGGACTGCTAATGGCCCATAACCTTCAGGAATGAAGGTTTGATCATCCGCATCAGACAGGAAAACACAACCAGCCAATGTGGTAACTGAGGGCAGAATCATGAATGGATAGGAAAAGAAGATAATTATAAATATTGGCTATGGCCACATGAATAGTTGCAGAAACAAGGTCTACAATAGTTATTTGTATTTCTTCCTTATATCAATATCAGCATATCTGGTTATGTATAAAATATTTACTTCTTTCCCTCTCCCACTCTCCTTCTGTCAAACACAAGAAGTGTTAATAGAAGCTGACCTCATATCTCAAAATTTGAGTTTTAAGAAATCAAGGGAATGTGGTTCAGCTAGGAGAGGAATATACTTTACACCAAAATGGTTAAAATGATTTATATCCTCTTTGGGAAAAGATTAGCATGTTTTTTATTGTTATCAGGGATAATTGCATCATTAAAGATGAAGCATCACTTTGCCATTACCTTTACTTGGAAGTTTTGTATAGTTTAAAGTAGTGTATATATTGGCCAAGGTGACAAGAAATTGATTATGGGGACTTTAAATTATGTTGATTTAGCTTAGTTAGAACTGTCTCCCTCCAAATTCCTGTCCCTTCATAGTTCTGGGAATGAGGTTGGCCTAACCTAGAGAAATTTGCAGAAGATTCAGAAGGCACAGTGAAACAGCAGCGTGTTAATGCTTAGCAAGTAAGGTTAGGTGCTCTTGCCACATATCAGGTATGTCAAGATTGTGTTGACATGCCTTGTGGATCTGGGGAAGCAGTTAAGTTGCAGATGTTTTACCTCCTGTCAGATATCTTCTTTCAGGTTCTCCAAATCCTGGGAGTGGTTTTTGTAAAGTTTTATGGTCAAGTGCATCAGCATTTTTGCTGGTTGTCTAAATCATCAACATTGGCAGTTTTACCTCAAGTTTCCAGCCCCCTTTTGCATATTCCAATTGGCCATTACTCTTTCCTCACTTCATGTCATATCCATTTTCTTTCCAAACTGTGGACATCGTGAGACTTCAGAGACAGCAGCAGATGCATGGGTTACATACTTATGTGGACTTCATCAGTACCTATAATCCCATAAGGTTTCTTTCTGGCTTGGAATCTCTGATTAAAACAGCCTGACACAGGCTGACTGGATACACCTGAGTGGCGGCATGGTAACCCACTGTTCTGGCCCATTCAAGCAGCAGAATAAAGTTCATAAAGGCAGGTAGCATCGCAGCAGGATGGCAAAGGCTGTCTAGCACTGAAAATCCTAAGCAAGAAGGTGAGAAAAGAGCTCAACAAAGTAGACCAGCGGCATCATTCCAACCAGCTCTGAAAGCGTAAGGAGGTGGTTCTAGCAGAGAAGAGATGGCTGGGCAGCAAAGATGGCCCTCCTCATCAGGTACTGGTGGTTCCCCTGCACAACAGGATTTCCCTGCCAGAGGACTTTTCCTGCTTCAGGATAAGGACACTGGAACAGTACACTTGACTGAATAGGGAAACACCACTAGCTTTATGCTGTTAGGTACCCCCCCCTTAAAACATCAGTGGTGTTTCACATCTACAAGGCCTAGGGATCTGCACACTATGTTAGACATGGCTAAAGTGACAGATACCATCCTTTTCCTCCTTGATCCTCTAGAAGGTGGGGGACAGTACTGGGGATCACTATCTTTCCTGCTCAGGGCCTTCCCACCTGTACACTAGCTGCCTGAGGGGTTTCTGGCTTCCCACTGAAGAAACAAATAGATGCCAGAAAGAAGCTAAGTAAAGCAATAGAGAAGTGCTTTCCTGAGGACAAACTTTTCCTGTAGACACTCGACAGGAGGTAAAGACGTTACTCAGGCAGCTGGCTAATCAAAAGCAAGGACATCTTGCCTTTCCAGATTGACAGGCCTACCTGATTGCACATGCTGCTGACTTTGTGCCTAGTGAAGAGATGAACTTGGTGGGCACCTTGAAAATCTCAGGCTGTGTTTGTGAGCCGGCTCTGAATGTGAATAGCTTGCTGCATATCGTTGGACAGGGTGATTTACAGGTGAAACAGATAAATGCTCCTAGGACCCTTTCCCTTTAAATCCTAGAGTGGTCAAATCCCAAAAGGACCAGCTGTAGCAACGGAGATTTGTGCTATGGATGCTGAAGCTGGTATGGAGGAAGACCTTAAGGTCCCAATGAAGGCAGACCCTGATAGACAAGAATCTTTGTAAACAGAATTTATCCCAGATCTGAAGGAAGAAGACCAAACCTGGCCCAATTGAAGAGGAGCTGAACAAGGCAAAATCACTTCTTGAAGGAAAGTTCCAAGTTGGTAAAGAAAGTTCCCAAAGGGGTATCAAATTACCATGCTGAATAGATTTGGGATGAGGATGGTGAAAGTGATGGGGAAGATGAATGTGATGGTATGGAACATGAGGATTTTATTGAAGAGGAATCTTGGGATGAGGGTAGTGAAGAGGAGCAGGGGGAGGAATGTGAAACTGACTATCGGAGAGTTGTGATGATCTGTATGATGAGAAAATGGATGAAAAGGCTAAGGAAAACAATGTTGGAGAAATACAAATAAAAAAGACTGGAAGAGCCACTTCCAGATGAAGTAGAGACCCCCCTGTGACATGCCTGCAAGTATTTGATTTCAAAAATACAGAGGGCTCCAGAGCTTCTGCACGTCTTCATGGGACCCTAAGAAAAACCTTCCTCAAGATTATGCTCTGATCTTTCAGTTTCAGAACTTTACTAATACTAGGAAATTCATTTTTAAAGAAACTGAGGGAAAAAAAGAGGTTGAAGGAACTGAGGTTGGCTGATATGTTACACTTCATATCTGAAGTCCCTGTCTCAGGGATTGAGTGCTTCAAGCAAGGAGCACACCATTGATTGCATTTTCATTACTACCTGATGAACAGAAGATGTCAGTACTGAATATGGTGGGACCCTGGCAACACAGAGCCTGTGAAAGTTAGAAGGGCTGATCTTCCACTGTGGGTTCAGGCTCTTCTGAGCCTCACCTTTATTCTCTCAGCACACTGCAGCAGATAAATAAATTTCAGAGATTTCCTGTCTGCTGACATGGCCTTGGTGGTAACAATATATGGCCAATCACTTTTCCTCCTGCATCTATGCTACTTTTCAAACAAAATAGCAATGGGAGGCACAGCTTTATTACCACAGGCATCAATTGTCAGTGGATCCAGACAAAACGGCCGTCAAGAGAGTTATTTTGAGTGGTCATCCTTTCAAAATTTTTACTAAGATGGCAGTAGTACATTACATGTTCTTCAACAGAGAGGATGTGTTGTGGTTTAAACCAGTGGAACTGAAAACAAAGTAGGGCCACAGGGGATACATCAAGGAGCTTTTAGGTACTCATGGCCACACGAAGTGCAGTTTTGATGGGAAGCTAAAATCTCAGGATACGAGTTTCCCCAAATGGACTTGTGATCCATATGGACCAGAACCAATATTCTGGGTGAAAAGTGAGATTTCTTCAGCAGTGCCTGAAGTGGACTCAGATGAATGGACTTACTGGGATTCTGTCTCGTTGCTACTGGCTAGCACACTAGGGATGAGAGCCTACAGGTTGTGATTGGGCAAAGTTTGTGTTATCTACCTTAGCCTAGATAGAGATCTGCTGCCTTTTTTGCAAAAGGCTTTTCTTGGCCTTAACAAGGTACCTCAGTAAACTATGGATGTTTTTCTATTGCTACTTAGTTAAAAAAAATATATATTAAATCTTACTGAAACATCCACTTTCCATTAGGATTTTGAAAGCTGTTTAAGAGAGGAAGATAGGAAGTTGAAGTAACCAGGAAACAAAATTTCCAAGTGTCTGCAGACACTGAATCCCATCTGTTCTGTGTAAACTAAACAGAAACAGATTGATAAGGAGCTGGCCTTACAGCCTGCTTCACCCAAGTTAGGGAGGTTAAGTCTACATTTCCACCACCGAGCACAGTACCAATGTGTTTTACTTCTGGGGAAACTGAAAATGCTGAGACAGCACAGCAGCCCCCACAATAGCAGTTCAAAAAACAGTGCCATCCTCTCCCACACCAGCTGGGTTGCGTACTGTTGCTATGGAAAGGAGTTAAGAATTAGTGAAATGGGAGAAGGGGAAAGAGCCTAGTTGGTTGGCCTTTAAAATTAAAGGAGAGATGGGGTTATATGCTTAGTCTGAATTTTCTTCTTGGCCGTAGGTTTGTGCTTGCCAGTGAAGGGCAGGGCTTTTTTTTTCCCATCCTAATTCTGCTTCTACTGTTGAGAGAGCTGTCTGAATACATCTGGAGCACCTCCCACCTTACCGCTCGGCGAGAAGCCTGCTTCTCCCTCTGCTCCTCCCTCTCCCTCTGCTTGTGTTCCCTCTCTCGCTGTGTTTCTCTCTGTCAAATAAATAAATAAAATCTTTAAAACAAAACAAAACAAAGGAACAAAAGAAAAAAGAGGAAGAGAGAGAGACAAACCAAGAAACAAACACTTAACTATAGAGAACAAACCGATCATTTCCAGAGTGGAGGTGGGTGGGGGGATGGGTAAAATCGATGACGAGGATTAAAGAGTACACTTACGCTGAGCACTGAGTAATGTTTAGAATTGTTGAATCACTGTATTTTATTTACATCTGAAACAAATATAACACTATGTTAACTATACTGGAATTAAAATAGAAAACAATAAATATAAAAAAAGAAATATAGTTTTTATTCAACCAGTCATCACCTTAAAAGCTTACCTTTAAGAAACAAGGCAAAGGATAATAGGGGAAGAGACAAAGAAATGAAAGAAGGCGAAACCAGAGAGGGAGACAAACCCTAAGAGACTCTTAATCATAGGAAGCAAACTGAGGGTTGCTGGAGGGGAGGAGGGTGGAGCAATGGGGTAACTGGGTGTTGGATACTGGGGAGGGAATGTGTTGTAATGAGCACTGGGTTTTATATAAGACTGATGAATCATAGATCTCTTCCCCTGAAACAAATAATACATTATATATTCATTAATTGAATTTAAATGTTTAAAAAAGCTTACCTTGATAATACTATGACCCAGTTATGATTATAATAAAATTTCATAATCTTCCATGAGATTCAACACATTAACTAAATTAACTATTATAACTAAAATGAATAGATAAATTTTGAAATATCTGAAAATAGATATGTGGTCAAAATGCACATACAGATATATTCACCATATCAATATCTAAAACAGTAAAACTTTAGAGATTTTTAAATATTCATTTGCCAGTGAAATACATAAATGCAGCATATTCATCGTTCTGTTCCTAAGTAACATATTAGGGCTGTGAAATATTATAGCACATGGAATTTGAATCTGTAAAATGACATGAGAAATATTTATTTTATAATTCACTTTGTAATTTTAAGTGTTAAAAATGTCTTACATGTGCTCTATTGTGATTATACCACAAAATAATAAAAGTGTAAAAAAAGCTTTTTTAAAAAATCTGCAAAGAAATCAAACTAAATTTCAAGAGTAAATATTTCCAGGGGCATACCTGGCTGGCTCAGTCGGTAGGGCATGCAACTCTTGATCTCAGTGTTGTGAGTTCAAGCCCCACACTGGGTTAGGGATTACTTAAAAAAGAAGAAGAAGAAGAAGAGTTAATATTTCCAGACTATGGGCTCATGGGGTCATGAGGGATCTGTATATTTATCTTCTTTTGACATGTTTTCCAAGTGTGTAAATTGATCACAATAATAAAATGATTATATTTGTAATATATGCTGTCTGTCCATAAAGAAAAGTCAAGCTAATAAACTCACAATTAATTTTACACTGATATTAAGAAAAATAAAGAAATCTACATACAAACCCAATAGTTATATGTGTTTGGTTTAAATATTTTCTTCCAATACAAAGGAGAAAGCAGGATTAGCTTCAGTTGAAACTTCAGTAAATCTAATGTTCTCATTTCTAAGACAATTTTATTGAAGTAATAATAGTTATTCATTCTATAATGAAAATAATGCCACTGTTTTTGGAAATGTAGCTGAATAAACATGTATAAATAATTTTAAGTGATAGAATTATATGTTTTATACTCCCAAGGGAATAAACACTCTCTTTCAAGAAATTTATGGGGCTTCTTTGCAAGAAACCTGAAGAAATTTTTAATTCAAGGAAGTAGTGTTAGAAACAGCATAAGATGCATTTGAAATCATAAAATAATTTGATGATTACAAATTGAACAAAAAATAAGATCAATTCACTTTTCATTGGGTTTGATTATATTTCTATATGACCAAGGTTTCTGACAATATTTTAATATGTCACAAAACTTTCCATTGATGAACCATGTCCTACTGAAGCTTAAGGTTCAGTAGGGATGATGGCAGAAGGCATTAATCGAAGATTTCATATATCTTTACCACGTGTGATAAATAATTACTGAAGGCAATTATGTCACACTTGCTGGTGAAATAACAAAAGTATAGTGGGAGAAGATGATTTTGTAGTGTGTATGAGAAGAGAGAGGAAGAGTGAGTGAGTAAAGCATGAGTAATGTTCTAAGCAGAAGGCAAATGCATTGTAATAGTGAGAAACTTGGATAATTGAAGGAACTGAAAGAGAACCAATGCTAGCAGAACCCAGAGAGTAAGAATTCCAACTATGCAGGGTCATGGAAGCCAGCAGAGATATGAATCCTTATAGGCTAAGACTATTGGAAATAGCGTGATTAAATCTGCATTTTTAAAAGACAACTTTCACTGCACTGTATCAAACAGTTTGGGAAAAGACAAGAACAGATAAAAGGTCAATTGGGAGTATGCAGACAGAAACTTGGACTTGATTGTAGACCTAGAGAAGATTGAATAGGTTCAAGGAATATTCGTGTGGTAAGATCAAATAAATCTGGATATAGATTTGTTTTGAGAGCTGGGAATAAAAGGGATTCTGGCACGAAACAGGGTGGATATTGCTCCTATTTATTGGAAATTAAGTTTGGGACTGATAGATTAGAAGTGGCCAGATTATGGATTCTGAGTTTTTTGAGGTCAACTAACCTTTTCTTTTTAGTATAACAAGTAGGTTAATAACTGTGTATTAATGATGAATAAGAAAATATACTAGAATAAGTTTTATAGAATATTTAGAAGAATAATCCATAGAACATTTAGAAGAATAATCCATTTTCCATTGGAGGAAAAAATTTAAAAAATTATATATAATCATCCTACATTAATTTTATAATCTCCTAATGTAATAGCTATAGAATAAAACTGCACTGCATTAATTAATTGTGTAGTATATAGATATAATGTGTTATAAGTATATAGAATAAAATGTGCTTAATAATCTGTTTTCATGGGTTTATTCTCATACATCGTAAGTGCCCTTCATCATAAACATACAGAAATAGGAAACATTAAAAAAATTTATGGTCTCTAAATTACTAATATCTTTTATTTTATAAGGGAAACAGATGTGGTCATTAAGTATAGATTATATTTTAGTTTTGGTACATACCCATTTTTTCCCACTCTAGTTGAAGAAAAATCACAACCACTTAGCCTCATTTATTATTTGTTATGAAAAGCAAGAAAATAATTGTGTTTTGATTAATAATTATCTTTCAACTGTGTACAAGTGAGGTGAAAACAGTAGGACAGAGAGGCACAGCATGTCTAATTGAGAAAACTGCATGATCTGCAATATTGTGTTATACCAGGAGATAGACTAAAATCAATTTAGCTGAAAATTGGTGGACTGACTACTCAAAAGTAAGGATGCATAAGACTAGTATCTTAGTCAATAATGTTTTTCAGAAGAGCAAAAACACAAAACAGTTATCTTTTCACTTCTGAAAAGTTCAAAAGGTGATAAAAATTGGATCTATAGATAATAAGTTGGAAAATAAAGCCTGGGAATGATATCCTTGCAGACCCTGGCAACCACCATTCTACTCTGCTTCTACAAGTTTGACTATTTTAGATTCCATATAGATATATGAGATTATGCAGTATTTGTCTTTCTTTGCCTGCTTAATTTCACTTAGCATAATGTCCTCTTTATTCATCCATATTGTCAAAAATGGCAAAATTTCCTTATTTTTAAGTCTGAATAATAGTCTATTGTGTGTGTGTGTATATATATATATATATATATAATAGTCTATTGTGTGTGTATAGATAGATTGATAACATTTTCTTCACCTGTCAATGGACATTTAAGTTGGACATTTCTTGGCTATTGTGAATAACGCTGAAATGAATATCAGAATACAGATACCTTTTTGAGATCCTGATTTCTATTTCTTTTGATATATACCCAGAAGAGGGATTCTTGGATCATATGATAGTTCTGTTTTTCATTTTTTGAGGAATCTCCATACTGTATTCCATGATAGCTGTACAAATTTACATTCCCATCGAACTTGTACAAGGATTCCCTTTTCTCTACATCCTCAACATTTGTTACCTTTTGACATTTTGAAAATACTAACAGGCATGAGATAATATCATTTTGATTTGCATTTTTCAGATGATTACTGATGTGGAGCACCTATTCATATACCAGTTGGACATATCTCTGTCTCCTTTGGAGAAATGTCTATTCAGGTCCTTTGCCCATTTTTCATTATTTTTTTGAGGGGGGCTATTGATCTCTATGAGTTTCTTATATATTTTGGATATTAATTCCTTATCAGATGTGTGGTTTACAAATATTGTCTCCCATTACATAGGTTGCCTTTTAATTTCTGTTGATTGTTTTCTGTGTAGAAGCTTTTTAGTTTGCTGTACTCCCACTTATTTAATTTTGTTTTGTTTCCTGTGCATTTGGTGTCAACAAAAATTGAGAAGACCAATGTCAAGAAGACATTGAAAAATTGAGAAGACCTATGTCTAATTTTTCTCTATGGTTTCAGGTCTTACATTTAAGTCTTTAATTCATTTTGAGGTGATTTTTATGTACGCTGTAAGATATGGGTCCAAATTCATTATTTTGTTTGTGGATATATGGTTTTCCCAACATCATTTATTGAAAAGACTATTCTTTTCCCATTGGGTGTTTTTGGCACCCTTGTTAAAGATCAATTGGCTGTCAATGAATATTTTTATTTCTGTACTCTATTCTGTTCTATTTGTCTATATTTCTGTTTTAATAACTATAGCTTTGTAGCATAATTTGAAATCAGGAAGTATGAGGCGTTCAGATTTATTCTTTCTCAAGATTGCTTTGGCACTTCAGGGACTTTTGTGGCTTCATTCAAATTTTAGAATTTATTTTTTCTATTTCTGTATAGAATGCCTTTGGGGTTTTGATCCAGATTGCATTGAATCTATAGATCACATTGTATGGGTAAAATGGGCATTTTAACAATATTAATTCTTCCAATCCATGAACATGGGATGTCTTTCCATTGATTTGTCTTTTTGAATTTCCTTCTTCAATGTTTTATAATTTTTAGTGTGCAAATCTATCATCTCTTTGTTTCAGGTTTTTCATAAATATTCTATTCTTTTTTGTTGCTATTGTAAATGGGATTTTCTTAATATTCTTTTCAAATAGTTCTTTGTTAGTGCATAGAAATGCCACTGATTTTGGTATGCAAATCAATGTGACATACCACATTGACAGAAATGTAAGATAAAAACTACATAATCAATTCAATAGAGGCAAAGCATTTGACAAAATTCAACATCCATTCATGATAAAAAGTCCCAAAAAATATGTATAGAAAGAACCTAACTAAATGCAATAAAGTCCATATATGTAAAACCTAAAGCTAACATTATAGACAATGTGGAAAAACTGAAAACTTTTTCTCAAGGACCCAGTACAAGGCAAGGATGCTCATTCTTACCACCTCTATTCAATATAGTGCTAAAAGCACTATTTAGAACAATTAGACAAGAAAGAGAAATAAAATGTATCCACCGTGGGGGGAAAAGAAAAGAAATTATCTGTTTGCAGATGACATGATCACATATGCAGCAAAACCTAAAGCCTCAACAACAACAAATCTACTAGAATTGACAACTTTAGTAAAGCTGCAAGATAGAAAATCAATATAAAAAATTAGTGGCATTTCCTGGGACACCTGGGTGGCTCAATCTGCTAAGCATCTGCCTTCGGCTCAGGTCATGATCCCAGGGTCCTGGGATTGAGTCCTGCATCTGGTTCCCTGCTCAGCGGGGAACCTGCCTCCCGGTCTGTCTGCTACTTCCCCTGCTTGCGCTCCCCCTCTCTCTAATAAATAAATAAAATCTTTAAAAAAAATTAATGGCATTTTTTGTCTATACTTTTAAATGCTGAAGTGATTCAGTCCTCAGAACTCTTTTCTCCTGTATCTACACTCACTGCCTAGGAGCTTTTGTTGAGGCTTCACCTCAAACCTCATCTCCTGTTAAACCTTAGAAATTAGCATCACCATTTACTAGGTTATATAATATCGTGAAGTCTACCTTGACACTTTTTCCTTCCAAGCCATATTTATTCAGCAAAACTAGGATTCTACCTTTGAAACATATCTTTCTTAATAGATTTCTTCATTTCACTCTGTTATTCCATATTTTTCATAAATTTCTAATTGCTTATTTCCAATCTTTCAACAAATTTTCATTTCTCTCCTGCCCTTCCATATTTAGTGCTTCTCAAAGTGTTACTCTAGGCACACCTTTATTATTACTTTGTATAGTCTTCCCTGCTCTTTCAAAATATCAAATAACAACTATGTTCTGATAGTCCTTGAATCTATATCTCCAAGGCAAAGACTGTCCACCTAAGATGTGTGTCCACTCTCCTCCTGAGACTGTCTTCTTGTGTATTTTATAGATAGCTAAAAATGATACAATATCTAAAATTTATTGAGTACTTATGCACCTGCACCTGGCACTAATCTAAATGCCTTACTCTATTATCTCCTGCAACAATCCAGTAACCCTATGACTTGTACCTATCAATATCCCTCCTTGACAAACAAGACACAGACAGGTTCAGTAACAGACCCAGAATCCACAGCTAGTAACTGACAGTCCTGGATAATACATGCAGCAATTAGGCCCCAGGAAGAACATGCACAAAATAGGCCCTCTTAAAATATGAACAAAAATCAATTCATCTTCTCACCCCAGCCCAGTCCACTTTTCTCCAGAATTCATTAACAGAAAGACAATCTCCATGGTTGTTTTAGCAAGGAAACCTGGCTATAGTCTCCCCATGCTCTCCCTATAGTCTTCCAATCCATACACTACCATATCACCATGTCTTGTCTATTTTAATGCCTGTTTGTTATTTAAATTTATTCATTTTTCTTCCAAAGTCAAATAACTGTCATTTTTTAAATTTTCACAGCCTTTCAACCAATCTCCCTGACATCAGAATAGACCACCTTTCCTAAACCCCGTCAAAATAATTTTAATAGAATATTCCCATGTCTCAGTTTTTAACATTTTGATGGATGTGCTCCCTAATTAAAATAAAAAAGTAACAAATGTAGCTTATTAGGTCTGCATGATCTGGTTCAATTTTAATTCTCCAGCCTCTTACTGTTGTCTCCTATCCTTTAGAAAAAGGGCATGGTTCATTTTTTTCTCTACTTGGCAAGCTTTCTGTTACCTATGCCTTTGGCTCTGCAAGTTTTTCTCTCTGCCTGAAACACTTGATCCACTTTGTCTAGTTAAAGTTTATCATATTCAAATCTCAGTTTAGAAATCGCTTTCTTCAGGGAATGTCTCCCTGCAATCATATGCAGGTAATAAGGCTCTTCTAACACCTCATAATCTCCTTTCTACTAGGTCATAATTGATAGTTTATTTTCTGTAACTCTCATTGGACTGTGATCTCAATGAGAAAAGGGCAATATCAGCTTTGTTCAAGTATACAAGTATTTTCATGCCCTAAGCGTTCCTTAAATATTGAGTGGATGAATAAATAAATGATTAAACTATATTTACTTGTTTATATGTTATTATCTTGAAAACTTCCTTAAGTGAGGGGCGCCTGGGTGGCTCAGTCATTAAGCATCTGCCTTCGGCTCAGGTCATGATCCCAGGGTCCTGGGATCGAGCCCCACGTCGGGCTCCCTGCTCTGCAGGAAGCCTGCTTCTCCCTCTCCCGCTCCCCCTGCTTGTGTTCCCTCTCTCGCTGTGTCTCTCTCTGTCAAATAAATAAATAAAATCTTAAAAAAAAAACTTCTTTAAGTGATTATACACACACAAACACACACACACACACACACACACACAACTTTCCTAACTTAATTTATGTTATCTTGACATCTTATGAATTCTAATTATTGTCCTTTCCAGATGCAACTTTTCACTTCTGACATAATAGTTTAGGAATGGTGTATCCTCTTCAGTACAAATCTATACTAAAAATTATTCTGAAATGAGGTCACAATTTAGGCATTCAAATGTTACATTATAAAGTACAAGTTAAATAATCATTTAATAAATCAATGTTGCTTCTCTTGTGTACCTCCTAGGTGAGCTGTTTATGAAATCCAGCCAACTACAGGTCTACTGACTTATGTCACAACTTTCCACGCAGCCCTGTCAGTTCAATTTTTTGTCTTTCTATTCTCATCTTCCTTCATATCAGTGAATTGTCATAGGCTACTGATCTTGAATCAAATTTATCTGAAATTCAAACATAATGAAAATGGGAATTGATGAATGAAAACCAGTCACAACCATCATTTTCATTCTTAAGCAAATAAATTCTTCAATTTATGGAACATCAGCACTTATTCCTGTAGTAATGGAAGCAATAAGGCAAATGAATAGAGTAGTGAGTTTCAACTAATCAATGCCCATATTGTACTAGTTAACTATAGTAGTTATTTAAATATCCAATGATTTCAATTGTTTGTATTCAATGCCCTATTTTACCTACTGCAGATTTTAAGTAAAGTTATTGACTCATTTTCAGTGTTTATTGTGAACCTGGAATATGAGAGTCATGTCATAAAATAGGAATTGATTTCTAGGTATCAAAATCAGATTCAATAAATTAGTGTATGCTTTCTTCCTTTGGGGACATTAAAAAGTATATACATTTCTGAATGAAAAAGGTAACAAATAAAAATAAAAATTTCTCAGTCTTCTGTTGGGTATTCATGAAGGTTAATTTGAAAGGATCTCTTAAGAATGTTATCAAAGCATGTAATTAGTAATGAAAAGAAATAGCTACAAATATTTGTAAGTGAAATGATGAGTTTCCTGATTGAATGAGCTGGTATCATGGGTGCTAGGCCAAATAGTTTATTCCAAATATAGCTAATATTTCTTTGGATCAGATTAAGTTTATATATAGACATGATCATTATTATTGCATTCTTTGTTATTATGACAGACATTTACTGAGAATCAAAGATATACTAGGGGCGCCTGGGTGGCTCAGTCGTTAAGTGTCTGCCTTCAGCTCAGGTCATGATCCCAGAGTCCTGGGATCGAGTCCCACATCGGGCTCCCTGCTCAGCTGGAAGCCTTCTTCTCCCTCTCCCACTCCCCCTGCTTGTGTTCCTGCTCTCGCTGTCTCTCTCTGTCAAATAAATAAATAAAATCTTAAAAAAAAAAAGATATACTAGGCATTTTGCTAAGACTTTAAACCTTAAATTCTTTATTCAGTACTCCAATTTGCATCTCTACTGGCATATTTCATTCATACCAGGTTCTAATGTTAATCTTTGCATGTCATCATTGTTTCCATTAAAAAAATACCATTACTGATGCTTTGGTAAACCAGAGACTTTGATGAACTTATGTGGAAATATAAAATATGATTTTTTTTTATTTTTGTTCCTAAATCATTGGGGACTTAAAACATAAAAATTTCAGAAAAAAATCAGATCACTGTGAAAGAGATATTTCAGCAGCTTCTTTCTTTCTTTTTTCTTTTCTTTCTTTCTAATTCTACCTCCTGTATTACCTTAGTCTAGAACTAGGAAACTATGGAAATGTACCAGTGTGTACCAACCATTATGTTAAATAAAATTTTCATTGTTTTAAGAAATGCTCATTTATCTATTGAAATTGTTAAGAAAATTCTAGTCTTTCTCTTTGCTCAAAATGACTATTAAACTTCAAATGTAAGAAATTAATATATTAAATATAGTTCATTTGTGTTACAGAAATAAGTAAAACATTTTAATGTGTCTTTCAATTGCTCATATTTATTCTTTGCAGCATTTTATTTTCCCAAATGTATGCCAGTTAATAATGTTTTCTCTTCCTAGTAGATGCTTACATTTGGATGACCTCTCAATTTTGCAGAATATTTAAAATCTTAGCAAATTGTTATAATGTTTTGAAAAGATGATAAGGTTAAAGTTATAAATATAATCCAACCAATAAATTATCAAATAAATTAATCAAGGCAATTTATTCTGATGTGGGCAAAATTTTTGCACTTTTTTTATCTCTCTATTCAAAGTGACATTGCCATAAAAACAATTCAAGATGCCCAGAAAATAAACATACTTGCTAATTTACTCTAATATTTAAAAGATGTAAGCCTTTGTATTTTCTTAAAATAAAATAACATTTCAAATTGACCTTGCTTGCCAAGCTTCCTCTAATAATTTTAGCATAAATCATTCTCTATTTCTATATAAAGTACCAAGCAAGACATTACATAGATCTTTGAACTTCATCAGTATAATGTTGAGTCATTTAACATTGTGGCTTATTTGAAAATATGGAAAAGTGATGAAGTCAAAATGATTTTCAGTTTTTAAAACAACTTTAAAATGCATGCATTGCATTTACTGTATGAATTTGTCATCTGGTAGGTATCAAATGGTTAAGACTATCTACAATGAGTCACAAACATGTTTTTAGGTTAAAAACCTCCTTTATGTGAATATTATAATAACTGGTTTGTTGACCTGTATCACAGCTCAAACAGATTAAACATAATTGACCAGTTCTCCTCCTTTTTGTAGATTCCAACAGCAAACAATATGTTCACTTTTATTGTGGACTCACCTGAACCATAGAAGTTATTCTCTTGGACTCTTCATCTTCCCTTGGCTTCAGGGAGAATAGTCTGTTGGAGAAGGCAGAAATAGTCTTATCACAAACAACACTGACAAAGTTGGACTCTCTCTTCACCTCTCAGTTTTGCTTACAGTCTTACAGAAGATTCATTGGAGCACTCTGGTAGGTGGTGGTAGTAGGGCCAGTTTAGTTACCTCTTGGTAAACTGTAAAGGAAGCATTTAACTCCAATTGTTAGAGAGCTTCCTCCATTTAAGTGTATTTGCTGTTGTCTCCAAAAGTTAGGTCATGGTGTTCAGTTCTGGAGCAAAAGGAAAGTATAGTTTAATAGCCTGCTACTTTTGTTATATTTTTTTTATTGTTCCTTCTGTATTCCTTATGATGCAATCTAAGCTGCTGCAACCACACTTCCCCCAAAAGATTTGTTTTAAAAAGATGGAGTTTTATTTCTCTGTCATATCACAGTCTCAGCTACCTAGTCCAGGGCTGGCATGAAAACTCTGTTCCATGAGGTGGGCCAAAGTCTAATTCTATCTCCTTATTTTACAATCTTGAAACAGGTGGCTTCCATCTTGAATCCTAAGATGCTTGCTTCACCAGCCACCTGCATATCCATACCCTCATACTGCAGAAGGATAAAATGGGCAAATGTATGACATGTCCCTTGCTTCTAATAGCATGTCCAGAAGTGACACTTTTTTTTTTAACCTGGCAACATCGTTTTGCCCAACACTTAGCCACATGATTACATCTAACCTCAAGAATTTGGAGGTAATATAGTTTTATGTAGGTAGTGATGTGTTCAGCTGATTTTAACGAATTGTAATGTTAAAGAAATAATGAGATAATGAATATTGTGGAACAGACAGTATTCCCACTTCTATTTACTCTTTCTATTAGCTGAAAACATCTGAATAAGTGGTGCACCTCCAACTAAGAGCAAATTATGATGACTATTTCAGGCAAATTAATGTTGTGTTTTCCTTTATTACACCAATAAATCCCAAATCTTGGAATGACAAATTATATTACTCAAGACTGTAACTGTATAAACATGTGTTCTAGCTACAGAGAATAATACTGTGTCCCCAGAACAAGCTTTCCTTTTTTATGCCACTTTATGTTTGGATACTTTGTATCATTTTCTGAATTCTGAATTCTCTCAATCTCCTCCCAAATTTCTACTCAAAGTTCAAGATTCTGCTGAAAAGTAAACTACTCTGTGAAGCCTCTCTTCAGGCCAGAGTTGTCCACTCACTACTGGGTTCCTGCAAAATCATACACATACTTTCACTATAGCACTTGAATACAATAACTATATGGGCATATGTTATATGTGCATATGGAAAGAACTGATGCTCAGAGTTCAGGTTAAGAACTAATAAAGTCAAAGATTACTAACTCATTAAGCAAAAAATAAACCTACATGTATCTCACTCCAAAGTTAAATTCTTTTTCCATTTATTACAATAACTATTCTCCATTCCTATTGAAAATAGCAAAATTCACAACCTAAGAGATATAGTTCAGACACTGGAAAGATTTTTTTGTACTGAGACTTATGACATAGTAACTATACCATGGTATTAATTGGAAAAGTTGTCAATTCTGGAAAATTAGAACATAGTAGATAAAAATTTTGCAGTCTCAATCCCTGTAATTTCTTGTCTCTACAGATAATAAATTTTTGCTTAACAAATAGGTATAAATGTTGATTAATACTAGACTTGTATATTCAGTTCATTAAATATCCATTATGTTCTTTGTATTACTTTAGCCCTAAGGGTTCAGTTGTGAAGGAGATGGCTAAAGTTACAGTTATTCTGGAGCTTATGTTTAGTGGAAGACTGATGGTGGGGTGTTAGGAAGAAAGGAGACAGACATTATAAGAACAAATAAAGAACAAGGTATCTTTAGATAGAGTTAAATGCCATTAAAAATAATAAAATAGTGAAATGATATATGAGAAAGACTGAAGAAAATATTCAGATTAGGTGGCCAGGAAAAACCTCTCTAAAGAGATGGCATTTATAAGAGAGTATAGAGCACGGGACAGAGACCTAGGCAGGAAATAAGCAGTATTTGTAAATTCTCACAAGAGGAAATATGGACACATAAGAATATAGAACTGGAGATAAGCCTTAGGACATTCCAATAATTACTAGTCCAGCAGAAAAAGAAATTGTAAAAAAGCAGAAAAGGAGTGGCTGTTGAAAAGGGAAATGTAACTAGAGTATGAGCATAAGGAAATCCCAAAAGGACTATCTTTAGAAGGGTGTAGACAATTGTACAAAATGCTGCTGAGCGAGAGAATGCAGCAAAGATAGAAACCATACCTCTAGATTTGGACAGATGCAAGTTTCTAGTACCATAGGCCAAACTTATTAGAGTGATGAGTAGGGTCTCTACTGGAGTAAGTTGAAAAACAAATGGGAGATGAAGACATAGACATAGTAATTTATAGACAATTCTTCCAGAAATTGTGTTGTAAAGGGATAAAGGAAGAGATTTGACATAAAAAGGGGTACTTTGCTTTCCTGAAACTTTTCTCTCTTCTTTCTTCTTTCCTCTCCCTCCCCCCCTCCCTCCTTTCCTTCCACCCTCCCTTCCTTGGTTGAGCTTATAGCTCTATTAGCAACTTTTTTCACTATATGTAGTAACATGAAGAAATACAGTCACTTGTTAAAACCAAAAGATAGTAAAACCTACTACTCCTCATATCTTTCTGGACATCCAATATACAATATAGTGCCTATAGCTTAAAATATTGTATTGTACACATAGAATTGCTAAGAGCGTAGATCTTCTGTCCAGTGTTTTTACCACAAAATAACAATAATAATAATATCTGTATATGTTTTATAATAACTGTTAAAGAGGAAAGATTATCTCATCTACTTTGTACTACATTGAGCGTAGCACTGTATATACAGATAATTTACAGCTGTCTTATCATGATAATGCCTTGATAAATGGAAAACATTAAAACATCTTTTGCTCTGACATAATCATATATTTCCATCTTCGATTACAAAATAAGTGTACATATGCTTAAAAACATCACTACAAATCTTACAAACATTAAAAAGTAAGGTAATGTCAAGATCTTTAGTTTACCCTGATCCCAAAAAAATATACACCAATCCTAAGGAAAAAACTATAAACTAGTATTTCTCCACATAAATACAATAATTCTTAAAATACATTATTAAATCAAACTGAACAATGTATAAAAATAAAACAGAATTACCAAGTAGAATTTATCATAAAAAAAATATGGGGTTAAGGGTGCCTGAGTGGCTCAGTCGTTAAGCATCTGCCTTCGGCTCAGGTCATGATCGCAGAGTCCTGGGATTGAACCCCTCATCATGCTCCCTGCTCCGCGGGAAGCTTGCTTCTCCCTCTCCCACTCCCCCTGCTTGTTTTCCCTCTCTCACTGTGTCTCTCTGTCAAATAAATAAATAAAATCTTTAAAAAAAAAGAATATGGGGTTTTATATCCATATATCAATCTTGGAATTTGCCATTTTAATAGAAGCAAAGATCAAAAGCTACATAAGAATTTAGATTGTGCAAAAAATTCCCACTTTTGATGAAAAGCAGGACTCATTAATGATAAAATTCCTCAGGAAACTAGAAATAAATGAGATTTTTGTCATTTGATAAAGAGCTTCTATAAAAAAATACAGCCAACCTCATAATCAATGGACAAACACTGCTTTCTATTTAAAATGAGGATCAACACAAAGTTGACTAATCATTTCATGCAACACTGTACTGGATGTCTTTGTCAGTGAATAATGCAAGAAAATGAATAAATGTTATACACATTAGGAAGAAAATAATAAACATTTCTTTATATGTAAATGCCATGATCATACATGTAAAAATCACTAAGAAGGCTATAAAATCATTGATAAATCTTAGAAGTGAAATTAGTAAGGTGTCAGGATACATTGTCAATATAAAAAGCTCAATCACAGTTCTCTGTATTATTAATAAAATGAGTCTTGATACATAAATCCTATTTATATTATCAGCTTAAAAGGACTAGGGATGCATTTATGGGAATATATGCAAGATATATACATTGAAAACATCAAAATATTGCTGAGGAACATGAAAGAAAACTAAATAATTCAAGAGATACAGCATGTACAAGGTTTAGAAAATATAATGGTAAGATATCAATTTTCTCCAAATTCTTCCATAAATTTAATGGAATGACAATCAAAATCTTAATTGCCTTTTAAATTGATCTGCTAACTATAAAATTTATTTGATAAGGCAAAGGAATTGGAATAATCAAAACGAGAACCAAGTGGAAAACGGGAATTACCTGGTTTTAAATTATAAAACTTCAGTTATCAAGACAGTAATATAGAGGAATATAGAAATATAAGGGAGTGAAGCAAAATTGAGCATCCAGCAATAGACCCACACATATATCATCATTCCATTTTCTCTAGAGAAAAGTCAAGTGAGGACACAGTGAGAGGGCATTATCTGAAAGCCAAGGAGAGAAGCCTGATCAGAAACCAATCATGTGGGCACCTTGATCCTGGACTCCCAGCCTCCAAAGCTGTGGAGAAAGAGGATTAGAATAGTTTTACTTTGTCCAAGATTCATAAAGTTGGCTACAGCAACATGAAATCATGAGGCTTGGGATCAATTTGCTCTTTAAACTAAGTGACTAGTAAGTGACTGATGAAACACAAATTTAACCGATTTGAGCTTGTGAATTACTAAATTCAAAAGCTTGCACCGATCTTATCCTGCCTGTTGGTGTGTGAGCCTTGACATTAAATCTCACTGGAACAAAAGCAACAACAACAAAAAAGACCCTTACTCTAGAGCTTTCTAAAATATTATTATATCAAAGCACAGGAGGAAGTGACAGTAGTTGGACAGTTTATCAGTGTGAATGGAGAAGACTGCACATAGGTGAAATAAGTTAATTCCAGAGCTCCATTACCTCAAACCTCCTCCAGAGGCCTCAGTATCTGAAGGAGTCATAGTCTGGTATACCTATAACCTGTGACAGAAATTGGAGAGTCCTGCCTCTTTGGACTGGATTTACTTGTGAGTAGACCAAGTGCTCTGGAGAGAATGTAGAGAGTTAAGTTAAGCTCACTTTATGGAAAAATAAAATTATATTTTATTTTACCTATTTGGATTTTTTAAACTTTACTGATCATGAAATCACAACTCAGCCCTTGCCTACCATTAGCGATATAGCCAATGCAAATGACCAAGGTATGGATAAAATTCCAATTTGTCTCTTAGGCAGACAAAGGACAAGGGTTGCCTTTCTTTCCAAAGACCAAAAGTGCCTTTATGTGTGTGCTATCAACTTTAATCACTGTGAGCTCACTTCTTTGCTACTTCTATCTCGATGTGATTATTTATTGCAGTGCATTTGAGAACAATTAAGATAAGAGCAAGAATCCAAAGAATAAGCACCCAAGGACATTGATCAAAGTCAAAGTAATTTAGTGAGAAACAATGAAAATTGACAGGGGAACTACACTATCATTTTGTACTCTGGGCCGAGGAATTTTAGCTAAGTGAGAATTCTGGAATTAAAAATGTGTTTTGTTTTCTTTGCTATACTGTGTTTGCTCTTATTGGCCAAATCACAAGCTGATTAGAATAAATGCTAGTGGACAGTAATATGAACCTTAGTTACTGCCTACTCAGCACATTGCCAATTTTTTACACCACAATTTTCCATGTAAAAAATCGGTCAAGTATTTAAACCATTTACCTTTTTTTTTATTTTTCTATCGTGTCTCAGAATTTAAGTTCTTGTCTCCTACAAAAAAACTTATCCTGAAGCAGCCCAACAACTTGTGAGTTGAAAGCTTGATTACAATTTTCCAACTATAATATGACTGTCCAGCACAAAACAACGACAGCAATAAGAAAAACATGTATCTGTGGTAACACCACTTTCTATTGGCACAAATAACTGATTTTCTCTGGCGGCTGGAATTTTCATAGTAGTGGAATGACTGTGGCATCACATGAGATTAATTCTGAGTTCTGAGCAGTAATTAAGTGCTGAAATGTATATTTTATTAGTATTTTGATAGATGACCTATTCACCTTTTATTCACTACATGTAGATGATCCAATGTGTGAATTACATGTATTTATATTTTTTTATGTTTTCATTATTAGTGAAAAATACAGATATTTTTCAATCACCCAGCACTCTTCTAAGTTGTCTTCCCCTCCCTTTGATAATTATGCTTAGGGAATCAACCTAATTTGAATATTAGTCTGAGCAAAACATAATTAAGAATGTAAATCTGAAGAAAAGCAAAAACTAATGGAATCCAAAATTGAATACAGATGATGTTTGAATTATCTCATTACTCCTTCTTTTTATCACCTCAAGAACTAACTATATACAAAAAGGTTATATGTATGGATGTATCCTTTGTGCATAAACAAGAGTCATGGTAAAGTGGGATCTGACAAGCTGAGAGCAGTGCAGAAAAATATGTTTTACTTATTGTAGGTTCAATATATTCTAGGCAGAAGAAAGAACTGCTTACTTATATGGTTTGGTAAATTGGAACAAGTGACAAAGAACGAGTGTGAACCTCCCCTGGAAGTCTTTAAAACTATAATGGGTCTGGGATAGCCTGCCTTATAATGCTTTGAAATTGAGACAGAGTGAAAAGTCCTTTGATGTCCCCATATAGTCAAAAAAAAAAAAAAAAAAAAATTCTTGAGTGTAGTTGAGACACGTTATATTAGTTTCAGATGTGTGATATGATGATCCCACTTCTCTATACATTATGCTGTGCTTGCCACAAGTGTAGCTACCATCTCTCACCATACAAGGTATATTCCCTGTGCTGTGCCTTTCATTCCCTTGACTTCTTCATTCTGTAAGTGGAAGCCTGTAGCTCCCACTGCCCTTCGCCCATTTTGCCCATCCCCCCACCCCCTCCCCTCTGGCAACCATCCCTTTGTTCTCTGTATTTGTAAGCCTGATTTTTCTTTTGGTTTGTTTATTTTTTCTTTTTTTCTTTTTTTCTTTTTTAGATTCCACATATGACTGAAATCTTATGGTAAATGTCTTTCTCAGTCTGACTTATTTCACCTAGTATAGTACCCTTGAGGTCCATCCACCTCTACATAATTTTTAAGTCAAGGGAGAAGGGAATGGAACTTTATTAGCTATTCACTGAGTACAAGTAATTTTTTACACTTTATAATGTTTTATGTTTACCAATTCGATGAATACATTTTTATTAGCTCTTATTATGGATGTAAGAAGTGAGGCTCAGAGAAATTAGTTTGTCAAAGATCATATAGCTGGTAAGTGGAAAGCTTGGATTTTGATTAATATTTTTTAAAGATTTTATTCATTTATTTGACAGAGAAAGACACAGCGAGAGAGGGAACACAAGCTGGGGGAGTGGGAGAGAGAGAAGCAGGCTTCTCACGAAGGAGGGAGCCTGATGCAGGACTCAATCCTAGGATCCTGGGATCATGACCTGAGCTGAAGGCAAACACCCAACAACTGAGCCACCCAGGCACCCTGATTAATTTTTTTAAATCCAAATATTGTAATTTTTTCTATAATGTTATGGGGAAAATAATGAGAATTTTAGTTCTTAGTTTACTTACAATTTTAGTTCTTAGTTTACTTTTTTATAACATATTTCAAATTGCTTCAATATGCATTTCACATTTTATTTCCAATAACACTGTATTAAATTTTCTCATTATTCCTGTGGAAAAATTAGAAACGGATATTGTTTCTATTATTATTCAGAAGTGAAATCAGAAAAAAAAAGTATTTTATTTGAAATCATCCATAGAGTCTAGCTATGAATTTTCCCAGGACCCTTGACTAGCAGCTTAGACCAATATAATGCCTTTGACCATACTAAGTGTATAGGAAGTTATAAATAAGCATTTTTTTTCAACTGAATTATCTTCCTAGATCCATGGAACAAAACGTTTACTTTTCCATGTCTCCTTAAACAGCAAGAAGATGCATAGGATTCATTTTGATTATTTGATCACATTTTTTTTGGCCTCTGGTGAAAAGTAATCATTAGGTTTGCAGTTTTAAAGGATATAGACTCTATGTGACCAACTCTTATTTTTCAAATAAAATTGCAAGAGTTCAGTAAAACAAACCTGTGTCTGGGATTAAAATCTCATGACCTCAGATCATTGCTCTTCCTCTTATGTCTCATTGACTTCCATTTGCTGATGCAGTTTATTATTAGCTGGAAAACATTTTTAGTGTTTAATATTCTCTTTGAGAAACTCTTTATTGTCAAAGAATAAGTTTACAAAGTTTTCAAAATGCCACCATACTGTGTGTACTGCTGTAATAAAAAGACTAAGCAGAGCTTTATTGCCAATTTTAAAAATCAGCAGCACAACCAAATGACACAAGCTCTAAAATCATGCCATGGAATGTATGGACTTTTGAAATGGTTTTTGTTATTTCTCCTTGATAGCCTTTGAAGGAGAATTCTAATGTTCCATCTTGTCTTTATTTTGTACTTGCAAGAGAAGTTCGTAGACATTTTATAATTAATGTATATAAGAAAGGTGGTCACATTCTAAATAATGGAAAAGCTTATCAAGAGAAATGCCAGTTTCAATAAAAATTCTACCTAATCTAGTGGCATAGATTCCTGTAAAAAGTTATCAAATTTTAAAAAGGAAATTGCAAAACTAATCAAGGTACATGTACAGTATGTACAATGTACCATGACAGAAAATACTTTGATTTTTTTTTAAAGGCCCAAGTTACAAAATCTAAATAGTATAATTTATGGTAAATGTCAAGGAACATTATTCTGATAAATGCCATTGTAATAATTAGATGGAAATTGTTCTAGGTATTAGACACTATATAATCAGTTTTGATAGAAGGATCAAAGGTCTAAATTTATGACCATTCTGTGAAGGCATTTATCAGAGGCTTTACTAGGGAGAGGAGAGACAAGGAGGGTAACAATTTATGGTAAAACAATTTATGGTAAATTCCGGTCAGCTATAATCTTAGCTTGTAAGTTCTTTGAGTATAGACTATGCACCTTATATCCTCATTTTAAGAGTGCAATTATAATGATTTTAAACACATGAGAGCCAAAAATGAAGTTCATTAAAATTATATTTTCCAGTCAGATGATTAAACAAACACAAAAATACAATTCCTAAAGTTATATATAGGTATTGACTGTGGGGAGCAATGAACTTTTATAACTTTCTCATCAAGCAGAACCCGTAATAAAGGATTTTGTTGATTCCTTTTTTCTTTTTCCTTCTTTCTTCTTCTTTCTTTCTTTCTCTTTCCTTCCTTTTTACTGTGGAACCAGTAGTATATAGAAGGAAATGGGAAATGGCAAAAATATGGAGGATGCTCTCAAAAAATACATTTTTGGAAGACAAAATTACTATATATGAAATAATTAAAATATATGCAACATATTGTTCCATCATTTTTCTCAGTAAGAACTTTTCAATTTGGAAGAAATATTAATCTTTCAACCTCAGGAAAGTCAGAGGCCCTCTGTTTATACAATTGTTCTATATACATATTATGTGTTTCATGATATTACAAATATTGAGAATTATTAGCCTGGCAAGAAATTTTATAGAAAATCTAAAGAGGGAAACGTCATTACAGATTTCAGGTTAGAAGGAAGATGGAAGAGGTTGTTGGCAGGACACTTAAGAGTATTCAGGAGATATATCTTCTCTATTTCACATTTAGAATGGTTAGCTCAAAAGAGCCATGGCTGTCTGACATCCTGTCTGGCTTCTCAAGGTATACTGTCTGGCTGCCTGTGTATATTTGGGCATAAACAAGAGGGAAAGGAAGATAGTGTGGGAGGGAGCCAAGGTGATTTTGGAGCACTGTAATTGATTTGTCAATTTAAGAGTCTTACAGAACTCATGGTCAAGGTCAATCTAAATCTGAGGCAGAAAACCCAGATCTATTTCACAGTGACTGAATACTTGCCACAGCTCAGGCTCATTCAAACCCCTTGGGAAGTCTGTGAGATCAGTGAGTTTAGTTTATGGACCAAAGGCAGCTTATATTTGTCCTTTAATGGAACACGAAATAATATTTCAGTATCCCCAAAAGTAACAAAATGGGGTTTAAAATGAAGGTATTCATCAATAACTATTCAAAAATGGAAACAGACATGGGACCATTGAGGTTTTAATATAAAGGTTTTTGCAATTTTATGTTTTATCTGTTACAGAAATTCTAATCTCACTACATGTATAAAAAATGTAACCAACCAATGTATCTCTACAATGCTTTTTATGAAATTCACATTCTGTGAGTTTAGGTGATCTAACCAAATTTATTTTAACTGTAAGAAACACATCGGTAAAAGTTAGACTTCTTTTTGTTGGCTGAAGCTCATAGTTATTTCATCTTTCCATTATCTTTACAACATAACGAGTTCTTTCTTCCAAATCCATGTTGATCTATTTATTCAAGAGCAAATCAAATTTAAGGAATTATTCTCATATTAAAAAAAACCTTAGTGTTGTTTATTTTAATAAAGTTTGTAAAGCAATGAAATGTTATTTGGAGTAAGCTTAAGAAATACGAAATTTATTGTCATGCCACCTGATGTGCAAAGCAGTTGCCTATACACATTTAACAGGCTTCTTTTATATTTAAAACTCTTTCATCTCTCTGAGGGGGCTATTCAATTGGCTGACAGGGGATAATTTGTTTTGTTCAGTGAGTTCCTGATTGTTGTACAAGGAAAAGTTCTCTCACCTTTCATTCAACAATTCATCTTCCTATGGTGATTTATTTTACTATTTCCAGACCTGCTTTATTACCTACAGATTTGACATGTACTTTTTTCTTTCTTTCTTTCTGGGAATCGACTGAGCCCTAAAAAGGTATGCACATTCTAACAAGTTATAAACTCCTTGAATTGTACATTACTACAGACAATTCTATTGCCTTGTTCTGCACAATTTAATGAACATGCTATATACTATCATATAAAATTGAGAAGAACATTTAGATGGATCCATATATTAATCATGTAGGATTTTCTTTGATAAATAAAATGGAAATATATTACATACTAGGTGACAAAATCAATGGTGAAATAATACTTGGGGGTGTCAGAAATGTTTGTTGCTATGTCATAGCTCTGTAACTTCATTCTGATTAGTAAGGAAAGTCTCCAATACGGAAGTGAAATTTATGAGGAGAGAAAAAGGGATCACATTAGATTCTTTTATATATGCCAATGATATTTTAATTCAGTTCAAATTATAAGTGAAAATATGTATAAGATCCTAGAATTGGATGTTCAAAGCAGCTGTACGGTTCCTGTTTTGAGCCATACCTCATTGTCAAGAGACTCTACATATATCACCTCTCAGTGTACAGCAGATGATAAAGTATTTTTATTTGCACCAATGTCCAATTTGAAGAAAAATCTTTTTTTTATTATTATGTTATGTTAATCACCATACATTACATCATTAGTTTTTGATGTAGTGTTCCATGATTCATTGTTTGTGCATAACACCCAGTGCTCCATGCAGACGTGCCCTCTTTAATACCCATCACCAGGCTAACCCATCCCCCCACCCCCCCTCCCCTCTAGAACCCTCAGATTGTTTCTCAGAGTCCATAGTCTCTCCTGGTTCGTCTAGAATAAATATTCATTCTAGCTTATACAGTAAAAGATGGCATGTGAAACCAGAAGTGCAAAGTGCATCAACTCTCATAATGTTTTCATTGTTTTGATAACTATAGAAATTTCTGAAATCTCTTAATTGGATCAATATAGTTCCTTCACATAAGATAAAATCTGCTAATGGCATTTTTCAGAAGTATGGTTCCCATAAGGTTGTATTTATCTTGGTAAGCTAAAGGATAATTAAATGCTTTTCAATAATTAATTAGTGAGATTAAAAAATAAACTGGGACCCAGGGGATATAAATTCCAGTGATCTTCAGTGTGAATGTGGACCTGACAAGGTCATAATCTTCAATTTTATTCTCTGTGAAATGACCCATTCTGGCTCTGTTGTTCTAGTATTTTCCACCTCAAGGATTTGATTCTGGATTTCTGGATGTAATTCATGACTCTCTCTTTTCACTTGACTCATATATATCTGTAACATATCTTAGTTTGTCAAAACAAATGCTTGGATGTCTAGGGTCATCTTTGTTTTATTTTTTTAATTGACTACTGTTCATTTGGATTCTGTTCCATATATGCACCTGCTTACAAGTCCATCTGTGGGTGGATGGGGTAACCGGGTGATGGGTATTAAGGAGGGCATGTGTTGTGATGAGCATTGGATGTTATGGGCAACTAGTGAATCGTTGAACACTACATCAAAAATAATGATGTACTATATGTTGGCTACCTAAACATAATAAAAAATTTTAAAAAATCAGGCTATGTTTGGAGAGGCAAAATGTAGGTAATAAAGAATTACATTAAAGAGCACCCAGTTGTTGGGGCACCTGGGTGGCTCAGTTGGTTAAACATCCGACTCTTGGTTTCAGCTCAGGTCATAATCTCATGGTCGTGGGATTGAGCCCCGTGTCAGGCTCTGTGCTCAGCATGGAGTCTGTTTCAGATTCTCTCTCCTTCTCACTCTCTCTCTCTCAAATAAATAAATAAAGTCTTTAAAAAAAAAAAAGCACCCAATTGCTTTCACATACTGTTTGACCCATTCTGTTTATCAGAAGCTCCCTAGTGAAGTTATCCTATAAAGCTCTGTTTTGCATTTATAACATGATAGAAAGCTTGTGGAAAGTCTCATCAGAAAGTTCAATAAAAGTATAAACATAGAAAAATTCCTGCTTCTTTCCCAAAATTAATTTTGTGTAAAAAAAGAGATATATTAGTTCCTATCTATTAGAAATGTCACTACTAATGCATTTGTTCCCCAATCTCCAATGTTCCCTTTTTAACAAATGAGTCACTTTTTCTTTCAACATACTTCTTAAGCAATTTATGCCAGTTTCCATTCAAGGGGTTTTCAGATGGAGAGGTCAGTCATGAAGGTGGATGCTATTATTTCAAGCTCTGCCAAGCTAGAGGCAGAAATGTGGGTGTCATGACCATATAAATAGTTGCTGAGACAATGGAAGTGGGCAAAATCATCAAGGGAGGGAGAGAGACAGAGAGAGGGAGCACTAACAAAGAAGGAGTATTCTGATTGGAAAAAGAAAAGGAAGAGTGTGCTGCTTTGGAAGATCATTGAGGGGAAAGTTTTGATAATGAATTGGTCCACAGTGCCAAATACTGCTGATTTCAGTTAGGATCAGGACAGGGTCATTCACACCAAGATTAGGTGGTATAAAGGATCGATGACCCTGATGACAGTGGATTGAGTAGACTTGGGAGAGAAGAAAGGAAGAGTATTCTGAGTTGAAGAATGAACACGAGTATGAGAAAGTCAGTAAGTCTAAAACACTCTCAAAAGATTAGCTTAGAAGGATGTACTAAGATGAGGCACTTGTGAATTAGATTTCATGATCAAGAGATAGTTAACAGGGAGGAAGAGGTTAAAAATACATAAAAAGCCGGGATGGTACATGGGTCAGAAAATAGTATTGCAGGAGGAAGCAGCACTAATATGGAGCAAAACAAGGGAAGTGGGTGCAGATATAGAAACATGAACATGAATGGGTGGGAATAGGGAGTTGAGACATTTCACTCTTAATTCCCTTTGTATAGTGAAATAAGAGGCTTTCCCATGGTGTGAATTCTTTTTATACTTAGACTGTGGATTTTAATGTTAATATACTAAGTTATAATTCAAATTTAACAAGGCATGTTTGTTTCTTCTTCCTCTTCAATATCTACTGAAGCTGATAAATGTATATTTAGTAGTATGGTTCACCTTATGGATATTAATGAAGAAGTTAGTCTCCATTATAGAGGTTTGTGCCATGTAACATTTAACTAGAGAAAGGAAGTGATAGATAAAACTGACAGACTGTTAATGTTTTACTTTACAAGTAATATTATCCTGTTCAGATATATGTTATTAAAACCTCTTATAAAAAAGCCTCTTGGGGCACCTGGGTAGCTCAGTCGTTAAGCATCTGCCTTTGGTTCAGGTCATGATCTCAGGGTCCTGGGATCAAGCCCTGCATTGGGTTCCCTGCTCTGCGGGAGGCCTGCTTCTCCCTCTCCCGCTCAAAAAAAAAAAAAAGCCTCTTAAAGCTTGCTAATCCATATTCACTGCTTACAGCTGTGAGGTGAATAGTATGTTTGGGGTTGCACAATGTCATAGTCTTTTCTATGACCCAAGGATAACAAGGTCTTTCCCCTGTCCCACTTTGTCACAAAATTTCTCTCTCTGATGACCACAGGCAATTTCAGAAGTTAGATCCATGTATAAGGAAGATCTCTAAGTTGGTGTTTTAAGGAAAAGGGAAGAGAGTTACCCAGCGGCAGGCTAGTTATTGAGTGTTGCCCTCATTTCCTACATGCAAATATTAATGAAAGGATTAAGATTTTTGTAAAACTCAAGACACAGATTCCATTTTTATGCTTTTATATAAATGTAACTACAGAATTAGGTCATCTTCAAACTCATACGTAGTTTGAGGGAAATTCCTGAAATACCATGTTTCCTTCTCAAATTTTAGCTGATAAACAATATTAAGGATTGAGAATATTTTCATTAATTTCTCTGCAGTGAAACTCTTCAAAAATACCAGTCTTAATGGAATTCCTATGGGATTTCTAGACTTATACTTCTCTTTAAGTCATTTATTATTTTTTAGATATATATTGCCCTCAACATATTGACAGTGCATGATAGAATGACAAAAGAAGCAGAATATATATGTCTATAGTTCATGAATACTATCATTGCAATTTATCTAGAAAAAAAGGATCCCATCCCTTTCTTTCCTCTAAAATACACCATTTTTTAAGCCATTATAAGTTTTTTTTGGTATTGCTCACATATTCAGCCACCCAGGAAATTAGTCTCACTGAGTAGAGAACCATAATAATGATTTATGATTTTTAGATGAAGATACAGTACTTAGGTGCATGGTTGGGAGAAGGAAAATGCAAATGCTCTGCAAGATAACTAGAGTATAGGTTGGGCTTAGCCAAGGGAAAGGAGAGGCTCCGGCAACCTGACAAGGGACCCGTGTCTGAAAAGAAAAAATAGGCAGTGAAAAATCACCTTCTCTGGGAAAAGCTGATTCATTTTTGGGAAGAGTGATGCCTGCCATTGGATATAGAGTTATGTCCAGCCCCATGTGGTAATTGCGTTCTGCTGCTCCCTAACCTTTAGAAAGGTCTGCTATGAGAAAGCACCTGCTGTTAGGGTAAAACTAGGGGAATGAAAGAACAGTGATGAAAGCTAGGAAAGGACAACACTTACATGAGCAGGTTAAGACAGAAAAGCAATCAACTGTATTGACTGACTCAGCAATAAATACGCTAGAAACCACTTTTCCTACATAGAAGAGGATGTGACCACTGGGGTGGAGGGTGGATATTGGGCGCTACATAAAATCTGTAAAAAATACTAATGCTTCCTGATTTGCCTCCTTGCCACAAGAAGCTGATACATGACTGAAACAATGTGTCCCAAGCCTGGGGAAGACATGGCAGAGGGTTAATTTGGGGTTTTTTTATGGCTACTATTAATCGATGTTTCTTAACAATTTAATGGGCTTCTAAGAAAAAAAATCCAATATGTAACAGTAAAGAAAGAAAGAGAGAAATTCCTTTTCTAATAATTATTTAAGGCACTTTGAAGCAGGAAAGACTTTGAGAGGCATCAGGACATTTCTGAAAGTTTCAGTATTAAAACAGTTCAGTCAAATTTCTATTCATTAACTCACCTGATTTTTACTTAACACATACTATGTGCCAGACATTGGGCACATAAGACAAGTTTCATTCTTGCCATTATGGGGTTTATTTATATTCTGAAGGAGCAGAAAAAAACAATGAGAATGCCTGATGCTCCATGTTTAAGTTACTATGACTGCATAAACAATTACCCCAAAACTGAGTGGCTTACAACAATAACAAACTTTATTTTGTGCATCAACCTGACATCTGCTGACGACTGAGGTGGTACAAAGGTTAGGAGTTGAAATCATCTGAAGGCTGACATGTCTGATGTTTGAAGGTGGTTGTCAACTGAAACTTTTCTGGAACCGTTGGCTGGAAAAATTATCCATGGCCTCTCAATATGTCCTAGGATTCCTCAGATCATGGAGTATGTGTTCAGCCCCAGGAGGGAGAGAGAGAAAAAATATCTTTATGTCCCCTTTGGACTTAGTCTTGGAAGTCACACAGCATTATCCCTTTCAGCACATTCTATTCATTGGAACAGTTAAAATGTCCACCAATATTTAGGGAGAGGGGAAATAGACTCTACCACTTGATGAGAGGTTACAAGTTTCTAAAAGAGATTTTGTGAACCGAAATATTGCTGTAGTCATTTTGGAAAATACGATCTACTACATTTTGTTATTTCAGTTTTGAATGTGGTATTAATGAAAATATTTACTCATTTAAAATCTTTCATTGAACTTGGGTCTCTTTGGAGACATTACTAATAATTATTACTATTATTATTAACATTATCAGTTTGTGAACTTCCAAATCTCTTGACCTTTAACTTTTTCTCTGCTATAGCCTAATAATTTGAGTGTTACATTCAAAAGCTGGTGTTATAGAAAGTCTAGTGAAAGGGACTATATTAAATTTCTGGGTTTGGAATATTTAATTTGTAATGTTCATTTGAAAGATAGTAGTACTCTACCAAGTGGCTTTAAGGGTGAGCTTATAATTCACATTGGCTTGAAGAGGAAAAAAAGAAATCACAAATAGACTGTCTCCACTAGCCCCAGCTAATCCCCATGAGAATTATCATTTTACTTTATTTTATAATCATTTAACCTAAACAACTTGTTGACTTTGTGTATTGTAATAAAGCCTTATCATAAATAACCATTCTACGCCACATAAAATTGTTCAAAGATGTTAATGGGTTATGTTCTATGGTAGAAATTACTTCTCCTTTAAAAAATGTTAGAGACAGGGGCACCTGGGTGGCTCAGTCATTAAGCATCTGCCTTTGGCTCAGGTCGTGATCCCAGGGTCCTGGGATCGAGCCCCGCATCGGGCTCCCTGCTCTGCGGGAAGCCTGCTTCTCCCTCTCCCACTCACCCTGCTTGTGTTCCCTCTCTCCTGTGTCTTTCTTTTTGTCAAATAAATAAATAAGATATTAAAAAAAAATGTTAGAGACAGTGCCAGGTGAAGGACACAATACAAAAAAACAATTGAGAAAAATTATGAAAAAATTGTATTAGAAAAATACGAAGTATATGCCACTTTGTCCAGATTAAAGGTAAGAGTACATTAAAGTAGAAAGGGTCATTTCTGAAATGATTACATTAGTCAAAATGACATCATCAAGCCTCACTTCATATTTTTAAAGGTGAGTAGGCAAAGGACTATGTCTGCTTTTTGAAAATGTCAAATAAAATGCTACTTTTCCAAAGTGTGAAGTAATGTTAATCTAAACATTACAAGCACAAATTATATTAAGGAAACAAATTTAAAGCATGCTATTAATCAGAAATTATATATTCTTACAGTGTTAGGATGGACTCAAGGGAAGTTTGAAGAAGATGAAAAATCCATATTTTTTATTCTCAGATACATTAACCATAACCTAAGGGCACTGAAGGAGAAAGAGTGGTAAAATGTTTAGAAATTAAGATAAGGAGAAAAGAAAATAATCTTACTTAAACTGAAATAATAGAACTAAATGAACACTTAATTCGAGAGAACACAACCTGATATATTGGATTATGAGTAGGTGACTAAGGTACCACTAATTATATATCACTTATCCCATTTCCCAGTACTTCAGTTTCTTTGTTGTAATCATAATGTTTGCCATGGACTTCTTGCCAAGTCTTCTCTGAATAAATACTAGATTGTTTTAATATTTTTACATGAATATTGAGGCTGTTTCCAATCCTTGTAGATATCCTTATGCATAAGTCTTTTATGTATGTGCTAATGTATTAGTAGGATAAATTCTTAAGGGTGGAATTGCCACATCAGAGGGTATGTCTATTTTTAATTTTAAAAGATATTCAACACATAGTTTATATTCTATGATACTGTCAGATGGCTGTTCATGTTCTTCTAATAAAACCAGTCAAGATAAATCCATATTTCCAACTTCTTATGTTGTAAACCAAAAAAGGGTGGATATTTTTTTATTATTATTATTACTCCTGAATCCCTGAAAACTAGAAGAGACCTAGCATAGGCACACTTCAGCTCACTAAAGGGATGGCACCGAGCAGAGCGGAATTAGGGAACCAAGAGATTAAAAGTGTTGATCAAATCTGTATGCATTGAGTACATGTCATTTTCATATGACATACTCTTCTTAAAAATCGTAATGGCCTTTGTAAAAATGATGTATATAATTTATTATACAGTATAGTTTAAATATAGTACTTTATTCTCATTTATTAGGCAATTGAAGTAAATACATAAACTACTATCAAACAGAAATCCATAGTGGTTTTTTTTCTTTTCTTTTTTTCATTTTCTTTAATTGAAATTTTAAATTTGTATTTTTTTTATTTTATTTTACTTTATTATGTTATGTTAGGGGTTTTTAACATCAAAAGCACATCAGAGACTTCTGGTTTCCCGTCTGACATGTAAAGAGTTCAAAAATCATCAGTCCTCGGGGCACCTGGGTGGCTCAGTCGTTAAGCATCTGCCTTTGGCTCCGGTCATGAACCCAGGGCCCTGGGATCCAGCCCCTCATCGATCGCCTCATCGAGCCCTGCATCGAACCCCGCAACGGGCTCCCTGCTCAGCGGGAAGCCTGCTTCTCCCTCTCCCACTCCCCCTGCTTGTGTTCCCTCTCTTGCTGTGTCTCTCTCTCTGTCAAATAAATAAAGAAAATCTTAAAAAAATAAAAATAAAAATCACTCCTCTCCTCACAAGAAGAAAAATGCTGAACAAATTGAAAAACAACAATTCTTAGATCCATCAAAGAATTGTTTTCATAGGGAAAACTGCTGTCCTGAAAAAAAGAGATAGGCCAATACAGCAAGTATATTTACCAGAACTAAACTTAGATTTTTTTTGCCAAACAAAACAGTAGAACAAAAGAAGAAATATATAATTGAGTGAATTGTTCTTTTTTGTATTTTTCTTTTTTTTTTTAAAGATTTTATTTATGTTGGGGGGGCACAAGCAGGGGGGATCAGCAGAGGGAGAGGGAGAAGCAGGCTCCCTGAGCAGGGAGCCTGACATGGCACTCCATCCCAGGACCCTGGGATCATGACCTGAGCCCAAGGCAGACATTTAACTGACTGAACCACCCAGATGCCCCTCTTTTTCATATTTTACTAAAGGAAAAACAAATAAATGCACAACTACTACTCTCTAGAGCTGAGGACCAAGAAGAAGGGAGGTTTGGAAAAGAAAGTATTGTGTATCCAGAAAACCTATCTTCTTCATAACTTTCCATTTCACTGGCTGTAGGAGGGTCCTGGAAACTTGAGAGAGGAAGAAATTACTGTAGCTAAAATAGATGTTGTTAAAGAAAAATCTGTGTCCATGTGTCAGGTTGTACAATTTTTGCCACATCAAATTTTTTAGATTTCTTACAACTGATAATAGTGCGGTTTGCCCCAAACTTACATTTTCCTGAAACATAAGATTAGTGGGTTTAAAAGTAAACATTTTATAGTGCTAGCTTTGACAGCACATGTATTAAAATTGGAATGATGCAGAGAAGATTAGTATGGCCTCTGTGCAAGGATGATATACAAATTTGTAAAAGCGTAACTTTATATTGTTTTTTCCTATGGTTTTCATTTGAAGTATCAATCTGATATTAACTAACAAATTTTGACTCTCAGATGACTATCATAGGTGGACATATGGATAAGGTGACTCAGGTTTAAAAATACAAAGGACAGGGGCGCCTGGCCTGCGTGGCTCAGTCCTTAAGCGTCTGCCTTCAGCTCAGGTCATGATCCCAGGGTCCTGGGATCGAGCCCCGCATCGGGCTCCCTGCTCTGTGGGGAGCCTGCTTCTCCCTCTCCCACTCCCCCTGCTTGTGTTCCCTCTCCCGCTGTGTCTCTCTCTGTGAAATAAATAAATAAAATCTTAAAACACACACACACACACACACACACACACACACACACACACACACACACACACACACACAAAGGACATGCAGAAAATGGCAAAGCATTCTCTGTGAAATCAACATTTATAAAGTATTCAGGGACATTTTCTAAATGGTTTCTTATATCTGTGGCTATAACAGCTTCTGGTCAGTGAAAAGTAAACCATAAGAGAGAGAGAGAGAGAAAAAAAACAAGGCAGTTTCCATTGGTGGCAGCAGCTATACTATGCCCAAGATGTGTCATCTTTACTGACACTTAAAAGGCATATATAAAAACACTTAATGTGTTTGGGTTACTGTTGATGACAGATTGTCACCAAGTCTATCTTCTGTGTAATTTCTTCTCCAAATTCATCTTAAAAGACAGATGCTTCAGGTATTTTGGGACTTACAAATTTAATGGGTTACTATTTTTCTGTTGCAACTGGTGTTTCCAGAATGATAGAGTAAGTGTTCAGAATAGCTAATGTGATGGAAATCTCTGAAATTGTAATTATGTGCTTTGATTCTGTTTATAAAGAAATGAATTTGGTGGCATCAGTTTCTTAAAATAGACAAAATGTCACAGGACTTTAGTGCATACTTGTTTGGAAATACAGATAGTAGGAGTTAGAGTTGCTCATAACTGGATAGCTTCATGAGTAGGCACTGATGGGAAATTAGCAATATTTTCCTCACATTTACCTTACCCATATGTGATTAATCTTGAAGCCACAGGGACTAGTGATATGGAAGATTTAGGGACATAGGTATTTCTTAAAATGAGCCCTTGCATTGGCATCCTATTTTGCCACTTCGGATCCTCTTAGTTTAAACTTGTCTTATTTCTTGATTATCATGCTTTATTTAAATTTCCAGTATTTTCAAATGTAGTTTGTCCTTTCAACACTCTATCTCTACCCATGTGACAAAGATTTAATTATCTCTTGAGTCACTGCTTTGATATCACTACCACTTAGCCCAGAAATGTTTTCTTTCCACCAGCTCTGGGTTAAGTACCTTTCTTTGGTGCCTTTCCTTGTCTATCTCTGTGAGGTGTGTTCAAAACTATCTCTATTACCATTTTATTATTACTATACTGTATAAATTATTAGTTTTACTATTTGAAAGGTATGAGAAAGTGACTTTTTATCATTGAGAATTTACCATTAGAGATATTTATCATTTATCATTAGAGAAAAGATTTACCTCCTGTGAGGGTTATTGCTTTTTTTTTTTTCTCTATGAGTTTCAAACTATTTTGTTGTATCCATTTTTTATAGCTGCCATAATAAAGTACCACAAAGTTAAAACAACACAAATTTATTATTTTACAGTTCTGTAGGTCAGAAGTTAGAAACAGGTCTCATTGGGCTAAAGTCAGTATGTTAGTAGGCTGTGCCCTTTCTGGAGATTCTGGGAGAAAATCTGTTTCCTTGTCTGTGTCCTTGTTCCGTTCCTGTGTTTTTGGTGTCAGATCCAGAAAAACCATTGCCAAGTCCAATGTCAAGATTTTCTTCTAAGGTTCCTTCTAGGAATTTTATAGTTCCAAGTCTTATATTAAATCTTTAATCCATTTTGAGTCTATTTTGGGATATAGTGTAAAATGGGGGTCCAATCTCTTTTTTTTCAATATGGATATCCAGTTTTTCCAACTCTCTTTGTTGAGGACACTGTCTTTTCTTCATTGGGTATTCCTAACACCCTTGTCAAAGATCAGTTCGCTGTTTTTGTATGGACTTATTTCTGGGCTCTCTGGAAAGTAGCTGGCCTGTTTATGTTTAGGTGATAAAACATAAATGGGGAGTAAGTGCATAATTTCTGGCTAGTTACTGTCTTTCAAAAAAGAGATTTGTTGATAAAGGCATGTAATGTAAATGTAAAATAAAGATTTCACTTTTATATAGTAATTTTACCTTATAAAGCACTTTCAGGGTATCTTAATCTTCACAACTACTGACACTACAATCCCCACTTAAAAATGAGAAAACTGTGACTCTGAGACTAGCTAATGTCCCAGAATTATGGCTTCCTTAAAGATCATTCTAGGTCTCATTTTTAATACTATAGACTCTTTAAGAAGATTTTTTCCCTCTTTTTATATTACTTGGTTGTAAATGTCATGTAAAAGTGATATCTGGGGGCTTAGTCTTAACTGCCCCTTGCCCGTGATAGTGACAAATGCTCTGTGGTTGTCTTATTTTAGGATGTTTTGCAGAAGTCACTTCTGCAAAGGCTGCAAAACAGAATGCTAGTGTGGTTCTGTCTAAGCTGAAAAGCAGGATGTTCGTACCGTTTTATCCTAGCTGTCCTGACTCCATATCTCCTTGTTGGGGACCCTGGCCCTGACTAACTGTCCAACTAACTCCTAACAAATCAACTGATACAGGGGGAAAATGTGTATTTAAGGAGAAATTATTTTTATTGTCCATAAAAGTAGGATGAGAGGAAAGAACAGATGAATAGGAATTGACAAAGAGAAATGACCCTGACTACAACCTCAACTTTCTTCTTAATATTATTCAACTATTTATAACTAGTTACTCCTAAAATTAATATTGATAAATGTAATAATGTTTTAATTACATTTTCATTGCTGGATTTTATTAAAGATGAAACATGAGAGTCCTTACTGATTATTAAATTAACTTAGCAGTTACCCTTGGCTTCCATATATAAGAAAAATACCTCTATCGATAGTAATAAAGAATCACTTAATATTTGTACCACATCAAGGGTCCAAAAACAAATATGTAGGGTTCTTTTGGGGTGATATTCAGACTATGAAGACAGTACCATTTGATACTGGTTGAATGGAACCCTGAGTTAGATCACTTACAGATGTGCCCTTATTTGCGGGAAATAACAGTTATCGTTGTGGAAATGATAACTCAATTTTAAAAAATAACTTTCAATGACTGAAAATGACATAATTCTCCAGAGAACACCGAAGAAAGTCATTCAACGCGACCACCTGTGGAGTTAATGCTCAAGATGTATTTGTCATCCTCCATTTAGCTCCCTTCATGTAAATGCTACAGAGAATTTTTTAAAAGGATGGCATAAAGGCATATCAAAATCAAGTTACCAACAAAATTAATAATACATTGACTTAAATTGTGATCAACAATAAAATGTCTTCAAGGAGGCAATCAGCTCACTCAGCAGGAGTGTATCATGGGCTGCAAGCAGATTTGGGATTCAAGCTGCACTGTAATCGCACATCTGAACATCACAGGAGCTGTTTTCTGTGTCATCAAATAGGCTAGATTATTCAAGAAATGGGTTGTTTACTAATGATTTGCACTGTCCCTAAGTTACCAAAATCATTCATTTTACACTCAGGCATTAAAAGTAAAATGCTACTATGCTATTTCATTATACTTTATAAAGGAAGTCAAAAAGGTGTCTGCATTTGCACATTATTTTTTTTATTATTTTATGTTAATCACCATATATTACATCATTAGTTTTTGATGTAGTGTTCCATGATTCATTGTTTGCGTATAACAGGCAATGCACATTATTTTTGATATAATAAAGTGAACTCTTGACATAAACAAGTCTGCATTTTTTTTCAACCAAAAATAAATTGACATTTAAAAATCTCTTCAAACCCTTGAGACCTAAGAATGCTTAGATAACAAGACACACCTGATTCTAAGGTTTCCATTAGGAGACCAGAAGTATAATGTGTCTAAAGTGAATTTTTATAACCTAGCTATGATGGTTAATTTTATGTGCTAATTTATCTGGTCTAGGAGACACCCAGATATCTGCTAAAACATTATTTCTGGATGTGTTCTTAAAGAGTGTCTGAAAGAGATTAGCATTTGATTCAGTAGACTGAGTGAAGAGATTTGTTCTCACCAATGTGGGCCAGCAGTATCTAACCCAATGAGGACCTGAAAAGAACAAAAAGGCTAAGGAAGGGTAAATTCTCTCTCTCTCTTCTTGAGTTGGATGTCCACCTTTTTCTGCCCTGATAGTGGAGCTCCTGGTTCTCAGGCCACAGGCTCAGACTGAATTATACCACCAGCGTTCCTGGTTCTCTAGCTTACAGATCATAGACTGTGGGATTTCTCAGCCTCCATAACTATGTCAGCCAATTCCTATAATACATCTCCTCATATATCCTTCTGGTTCTGTTTCTCTGGACAACCCTAATACAGATTTTGGTACTGAGAGTGGGGTTTCTGTCTTCGTAAATTTGAACTGCTATAACAAAAATGACACAGTTGGGAAACTTATAAACAATAGAAAACAATAGAAATTTATTTTCTCATAGTCTGGACACTGGGAAGTCCAAAGTTGGGGTGCCAGCATAGCTGGGTGAGGGCCCTTTTCCTCGTTGATAGTTGGCATATTTTTGCTGTGTCCTCACATTGTGGAATGGGCAAGGGATCTCTATGAGGTCCTTTTACAAGAACACTAACTTCACTCATGAGGACTCTACCCTCATGTGCTAAGTACCTACCTCTCAAAAGCTCTACCTTCTAATACTATCTTATCAGGCATTAAGATTTTAACATATGAATTTTGGAGAGACAAACATTCAAATCTGCACTAGCCCTTACCTAAGCAAAAAATGCGTAAGGCTAAATCTCATTTCTGAAGTAGGCAATGTTTATGTAGAACCTGAAATTCCTTCTTATAATATTTCTTGCACCAAGCTTCTTATTCCTCACCCATAATTACTGTATCCTAAGGACTCTTCTTCATTATAACCATTTTTTGGCCGGTCATCTATATACATGATATAATGTTTTGAAGCTCTTATAAATACTTCATCAAACATTCTTTGAATACCAGCTATCTACCAGTCACTATCCTGTGCAGAGTGCCATAGATATGGTTCCTGCTCTCTGAAGGAGCTAGCTCTTGAGAGTGGGAATCAGATTCACAAAAGTTACTTTCCATACACAGTGACGTAGGTGCTGTAACAAGGATATATAGTGAATTTTGGAGACACACAGGTGATAACAACCAACTCTACCTAGAAGCAGTCTAGGAATGCTTCCCAAGGGAATGATGTTAGATTTAAACCTTGAAGGAAAGACAGGGATTTTGCACATGCTCATCTTTTAAACTGGTAAGCATATTTATCTGCAAGAATTTCATTATGGTTGGAGCTCTAAGTATTGAGAGGAAGGGTAGGAAACACTGAGAAGGATGGAGGACCAGGCAGAGTCCAGTTATTAGAAGTTAGAATATTTTGATAAAACTTTGGATTTTATAAAAATTACTAGAACTAATTGATCACCTTATATATGCTAAGTATTGTGGTAAACACTGGACATGCATTACCTCATCTAACTGTCATCACAAACTGCCGGGCAGGATTATTGTTTCCCAGAAGCCAAAAGAAGCTGCAGCTTCTGTCAACAAGGATACCAACTCCCTCCTCACCAAAAATGAAAGCCTTCAGAGTAGTTGGCCAAAGAACAGACTAAAAATTTAGAGTCCTGGGTGGTAAATAAATATATGAAAGTAGAGGGAAATGCGTAGAGTTAAAAATCACAATTATTATACTTTGAGGAGGACAAAGTCTTTGAGTAGTAGTTTTAGTTTAGATTACTAGTTTTGAACACAGTAATATCCCTTTAAAATAGTGAGAAAAACAATTTTACTTTTAAAATTTTAAAAAGTTAAAAGAATGTTTATATAATTATAAGAGGAAACTAATAACTCTAGGTAGGGTACTAAGACCTCTGGGTTTCTACCTATGCTCTTGGAGAATTTTTACACTTTTAAATAAAGAAATTGTATTTAGAAGAACAGTTTGGTCACTGTTAAGTTTTTCTTACCAAATGTTTTCTAAGAAGTTTATTAAATTATTTGTGTGTTACCTGAGGTTGATTACATTAGAAAAAAATAATTCAAAACCCATGCTCAGTGAATAGCTTCTTATAGCACTTGTTGATTACTGGGTAACATCCTTTATGCTATATTAAAATCATGTTTCAGACCAAATTTTAATTTTCCTGAGAGCATGTGCAATGTCTTTTATCTCTCTACCACCAATATTTCACCTGGCTCTGAACAAATAAATGGTTAGATAATAAATATGCTTGTTTAGATTAATTAATGACTGAATACATGAATGATTTTCAACAAGCAAACCTAAAGTGACATTTTGTATCATGGTAAGACATTAAAAGAAAAATATTTATAAGACCCTTTATACCAATATATGAGTAGTTAAATGCTTCTTTAAAATGAAAAACAAATGAATTTATGGTGGATCTTTATATGTTGACTAAAGTTATTCCTTGGCTTAAGAATTTCTTTGCACATTCTTGTAATATCCCAACTTGAATATGCTGATCTTAAAAATAAAAGTCAGTTATATTACCAACAAAACAGTTCATTCAGGAATATCAGGGAATTGCAATTCAGGACAAGAAAGTTACAGCAAGAACCATAGGCTAGTCCAACAAATAAAGCAAAAGAATGTTATTTTATGGAGAATAAACAGAAAGTTGGGAGGGGTTGTTTTGAAGGAAATTTCACTGGAGAATAGGAAGAGCTCAGGGTGATGACGGTCTCTAGGCTGAATTGCTGGGGTAGTCAATTTCTTGTAGAAGACGCAATGTACATCTTTTCCTGTTGGGGTCTGAAATTGATGATTCTTTCCTTTTGAGGATTATTCTGTTGAGGCATATAATTGACAGTCCTTCCTGTAATTGATGGTATGGCATGAAAGCTCCCCCTTCTGGCCTCCCGACGTCTTTTAGTGAGGTTTCCTTTTATTAATTTTCACAGATACATCATTTATTTTTAACATAATGAGCCTAAAAAATATTATAGAGTTAACTTACTCCATTAAGTTTTGATGTATGAAAATAGCAATGAAAATCATGTTAATTTTGTAGTCATCAATATAACAAATTAATGGAGGTGACAATCAACGAAGTATATTAAAACCACTAGATAAAAGTTGTTGGGGCAAGGATTATGGTCTAAAAATATCCCCTTAAAATTACTTATTAATTGACAAAGGAACAATTCATTACAATAAAGAAAAGATAGACTGGGTGTTATACGCAAACAGTGAATCATGGAACACTACATCAAAAACTAATGATATAATGTATGGTGAATAACATAAACATAATAAAATTAAAAAAAAGAAAAGATAGTCTTTCTACACATGGTACTGAAACAACTGGACAGCAACATATAAAAAAATGAATCTATTTGCAAACCTTATATTCTTCACAAAAATTACCTCAAAAGGATTACAGACCCAAATGTAAAAATAAAAACTATAAAATTCTGGCAGACAGTCTCTCTGCTGTCCTGCCCGATGCTCCCTTATGGTGTATTTAATAAACTATACACTTCTATTTCCTAAAACAAACAAACAAACAAAAATCTATAAAATTCCTAGAAGACAACACAGGAGAAAATCTAGACGATCTTGGGTTTGGTAATGACTTTTTAGAAAGACACCTAAAATTCATATGGAATCTCAAGGGACTTCAAAGAGGCAAAATGATCTTGAAAAAGAACAAAGCTGGAGATTTCACTTTGTGATTTCAAAGCTTGCTGCAGAGTTATGGTAATCAAAATAGTGTGATACTGATATAAAGTAGACATACAGATGAATGGACTAGAATAAAAAGCCCACAAATAAACCCTCACATATATGGTCAAATGCCTTTTAACAAGGATGCCAAAACCATTTAATGGGGAAAGGACATGGTTTTTATCCACAAATGGTGTTGGAAAAACTTGATATCCACATGTCAAAAAATGAAGTTGAACCCATACTTTGCTTCACAGAATAAAATTAACAGAAAAGGGATAAAAAACTTGAAGTTTAAGAGCTAAAACTATAAAATTTTTAGAAGACAACATAGGAGAAAAGCTTCATGGCATTGAACTTGGCAGTTCAATGGATATGACACCAAAAGCACAACCAACCAAACTTACCTGTCTATTGCCACCTCCACAGTTTGACACAAAGCCAAACATTTGGGAGAAGTTCACTAGAGTCTAGTCTCTATAGACAAGCCAAGCACATTTGCTGTACACTCCACTTTTGATGCCCAAAGTTCTTAGCAACATCCTGAACCCAGCTTAAGTCAGTATTTCTAATTTGTATACCTGGAATCATATATTTTACTTATCTTGCATATTTAAGTAGCTTCTTTCTTTACAGTATACTATAGCATAAAGAAAATGTTTTCAACATATATTTATTTAATTATTTATCATTTAGTAGATGCTTCTACATGAAGGACTCCAAAAAATGATTAAACCACATATTCATAATCTCAAGGAATTTTCAGTTTAGTGAATGAAGTAGCTAAATTAAAAGATTATTACACCACCTTGTATAAGAGACTAGCCTAGAATGGGAGTGAGATAAGGCTTTTTAGAAGAGATGCTGCCTTCATATATAAAATAAATTTGTCAATGAGTTGCTTAGTTCAACAGTTCCATGCAGCTTCTCCCCTCCCCCAGGCTTCAACTAGAATACCTGATATCTACTTGTCTCTGTGCAAATTTTAATTAAATACTGTCTAATATTAGATACTTATGTGCTTGGAATAACTTTGAGGACAGTGGCAGATAAAGATAAGCATTATCTCTAACTTCAAGAATATTGTTATTTTATGGAAGTGGAGAGATGAGAAAACTATGCATATATCCACTTCAAAAGCTTGAGAGTTATTTAGATTCATTGGTTGCTATTTGACAATAGATAGTTTGGTTTGGCAATAGGAGAATGTAGATACTTGACAAAAGAGCTTTAAAACTTTGTTTTCCTTTATTTGGGATAGAGTGAAGTCAGATACATTCAAGTCAGAAGTGGTTTGAATATTAATTCACATTTATGTGGATGAGAAAATATATTTGGTAGTACAATGACACAAAAGGAATTTGAATAATTTGATTGAGTACTTCCTTGACTATAAGGATAATTTAACCATATTTCAACTCTTCTTATTTGATTTATTCTGAATAACCTTAGTTTAAAATAAGAAAGAACTGTCATTCAAGGAGAAAACTGAAAGGAATTGCCTATATTCATACTTCCTAAGTGCAGGGGAAAGACTACTACCAGCTTATTGTAATTTATTGACAAAAATAAAAGTTCATCAAATTCAGATGAGAAACTCTGTGCCAAAAAATAAACAGCCATTTGCAAAACTGGAATCTTTCTAAAGGAAAGCTCAAGAGAAACACTTAACAATTTGGCCTATTTTCACTTCTGATTTTGAAAAGGTTTAACTTGGAGTATCATATGCATCAACACTCTGGAGTTATTTTTTTTTTTTTCCTCTGTGGATTGTATGAATTGGTTCCAGTCAATTTCACCTAAATCAGTCAGCTGAGGTCTAGAAGCATGGTTGCATAATCAGTAGGGATTTGCTAGAATCTTCAACTCCTACAGCACAGACTGCAGATGAAATCTGGGGTCAAAGCAGCTCTAAAAGCATTGTTTATGAAAGTTAATGTGAGTTCCAGAAACTGATTATGATCACTCACTGATTAACAAATCTTAATGTAGACCAAGCTCGACTTCATTTCCCACCAATAACCGTCCCCATTTTTAGACATTTAAAGCCAAAAAAATGTAGTAATTATGGGAGAAATTTGCATATGGCATGTGGCTATTTCATAAATTGATGTTTATTTTGTTCAGAACAACATTCAAACCTGATTAGAAATGAATGTTGAATATTAACAAACTTTGTAGATAATGATGACTTTAGTGTGGTAGGTGTTCAATAAACATTTCTAATAGAAAAATAATGTTTAAAATAGCTAAAAGGTACAAAGGTAAAACTATAGGGACAGAAAACAGATCAGTGGTTGCAACAGACGGTGGTTAAGGACAGTCTTAAGGAGACTCCAAACGGGGTCACGTGCCAGATATAGGGGTTGACAACAAAGGACCGCAAGGTTTTTGGGGGGAAGATGGAACTGCTCTTATTGGGTGGTGGTTACATGATTGCATATACTTGTATTTGATTTATATGTGTATATATAAATATATATTTATATATATTTATATATGTGTGCATATATATATGTGTGCATATAAATATATATATGTGCCAAATTCATAGAACTGAGGGTGAATTTTTCTATATGTGAATTATATCTCAATGTATCTGACTTTAAGAATAAAAGCTCTGAATATCATGTGGACTATGTTATCGAAGCATGTTTCTTTCCAAACCTACCTGCATTTTTCATTCCTCCCACACATACACAAATGTCAACCTCAATACCCCAGATGTAATGAAGCTTTAAAATACAGGGGGTGCTAAGTAATTTTGAATTATCTAGGATAAAATAAATCTATTGGGAGTTTATTTTACTGTCACTTTTATCATTTCCTCATAGATTCCATACCCTGATTATGAGATAGATTTGAATAGGGGAGAAAAATCCTTTTTCAGACAAGGCAAGCAAGCTGCTTATAGTTTCCAATTACCAGTTTTATATTTTATTTTGAGCTATGAAGATACTCCTCATTATGCTGTTTCAAAGTGCCAATACACTTTTAAATATTTATTTATTTATTTTAGAGAGAAAGAGAATGCATTCATGCAGGGGTGGTGGGCAGAAGAAGAGAGAGAATCTTAAGCAGGCTCCAGGCCCAGCACAGAGTCCAATGTGAAGCTTGAGCTCATGACCATGAGATCATGACCTGAACAGAAACCAAGAGTCAGACACTTAACCAATTGAGCCCAGGCATCCTGCTAATGCATTATAAAATTTTAGACAGGAATGGATTATTCTAGGACTTCCTATGGATATCATTATATGTGTAGAGATCATGTCTCACTGAAACATTCTGATATAATTATTTCAAATACGGGTCAAGTATTCATGTTGATAACTAATTTTGCTTTGTTTTAAAGTGGATTATTTGCAGGTGACAATATTATATTTGGGATATTATCAAATTAAATTAATAGGATTTCTACCTTTATTAGTATAGAGAATTCTTTATAAAATTCTTTCACTAGAATACAACTACCTCTGAGATAAGTTACAATATATCTTTCATGGCATTGCTAAAGTTATATAAAAGCTGGAGGAATGACCCAGTGATGGGCAACCAAAGGGAACCCTGGACGAAAATGAGCAGTGAGTGAAGCCTAGAACACTGGCCAGAACATAGGGATGTTCACCAAATACCTGCAGTGGATATCAAAGCTAGTGTTGCCTGTGAGCAAATGCCAACAGAGAACACTGAAAAAAAAAAATGGAATTACATTTTTACAAAATTGAAGGGAAATGGGGGGGGAGCAAGATGGCAGAGGAGTAGGAGACCTAAATTTTGTCTGGTCCCAGGAATTCACCTAGATAGGGATCAAACCATTCTGAAGACCTACAAACTCAACAGGACATCAAAAGAATAGCAGCAACTCTCTGAACAAAAAAGCAACCACTTTCTGGAAGGTAGGACATGAGGAGAAGTGAATCCGAGGCAATATTCAGGAAGATAGACGTGGGGGGGGGGGAGACCTCCATCAGCGGCTACTGGCAAGTGATGGAGGAGCAGAGCACAAAATCGGAAATTTCAGAAGTCGGCTCTGCTGAGGGACGTCACTCCAGTAGCTAAGTGGGGGGTGGGACCCTCGCTTGGACAGTGTGGTCTCAGGACCCTCAGGGTCACAGAAAGACCAGAGGTGCCTGAGTGTAGCAGAGCTCCCAGGTATAGGAGCGGGGAGGCCAGCTGCAGAGAAGGAGCCGAGGAGTGGGTTCTCAGCTCAGGGTTGCCATAAACCATGATCCACTTCACAGTCGGGCCACTGCTTCTCCAGCAGGGACCTAATAAGCAACATATCCGGGGAGACTCCCCTTCCACCCCTGGGAGGAGCAGCATGGGAGCACACCACAGGGATCTGCTGGGTTTGGAGACTCCAAACGGGGTCGTGTGCCAGATATAGAAATGTTCATTCACAGGCCAGGTGAGCACAGAGTGCAGCTGGAGATGGGAAGACAGGAGTGATTGACTGCTTTTCTCTGGGGGCTCACTGAGGAGTGGGGCCTCGAGTTCTCTGGGGCAGAGATTGGGAGGCCACCATTTTCATTCTCGTCCTCCAAAGCTTGCAGGGAACAAAAGCTCCCGAGAGCAAAACCGAGCAGATTACTTAGCCCAGACCGGCAAGGATGGGGCAATTCCACCTCCTGCAAAGCCATCTGGGAACCACGGCAACAGGCCCCTCCCCAAGAAGATCAGCAAGAACAGCCAGCCAAGACCAAGTTTACCGATCAATGAGAATGGCAGAACTCCAGAGCTAGAGGAATACTGCACATAGAATCCATGGCTTTTTTCCCATGATTCTTTAGTCTTTCAAAGTTAATTTTTTTAATTTTCTTTTTTTTTTTGAATTTTTCTTTTTCACATTTTCAACCAACATCTTATCAATCTCTTTTTGTAAAAATCTTTTTTATTTTTCATTTTTAGAGTCATATTCTATCCCTTCATAGTAGTTACCCTTATTTTTGGTATATGTATATATATATATATATATATATATAAGTTGTACTCTCTTTAAAATTTTGAGATACGGTTTCTTCTAACTGACCAAAATATACCCTAAATATCTAGTGTATGGCTTTGTTCTAGTCTCCAGCCTGATCACATTCTCTCCCTCTTTTTTTTTTAAATCTTCTTTCTTTTTTCAACCAACTTCTTATCAATTCCTTTTATAAAATCTTTTATAATTTTCATCTTTATAGTCATATTCCATCTCTTCATTGTATTTAACCTTATTTTTGTACATATATACGTTTTTCTTTCTTTAGAATTTTGGGAGGCACTTTCTTCTAACAGACAAAATATGCCCAAAATCTAGTGTGTGGCACTGATCTATGCACCAGCCTGATCATATTTGATGATATTCTGTTTTTTTTTTAAGTTTTTCTTTTTTTTTTCTTTCCCTTTCTTTTCCCCCAGTTTCAGGTCTCTTCTGATTTGTTTAGGGTATAATTTTCTGGGGACATTGTTACCAGGTTAGCATTTTGTTCTCTCATTCATCTATTCTTTGGACAAAATGACAAGACAGAAAACAATCACCTCAAACAAAAAGAACAAGAGGCAGTACCAACGGCCAGGGACCTAATCAATACGGACATCAGTAAGATGTCAGAACTAGTGTTCAGAATGACGATTTTAAAGATACTAGCAGGGCTTGCAAAAAGCATGCAAGATATTAGAGAAACCCTTTCTGGAGAAATAAAAGAACTAAAATCTAACCAAGTCGAAATCAAAAAGGCTATTAATGAGGTACAATAAAAAACGAAGGCTCTAACTGCTAGGATAAATGAGGCAGAAGAGAGAATTAGTGATATAGAAGACCAAATGATGGAAAATAAAGAAGTTGAGAAAAAGAGAGATAAACAACTACTGGATCACAAGGGCAGAATTCGAGAGATAAGTGATACCATAAAACGAAAAGATATTAGAATAATTGGGATCCCAGAAGAAGAAAGAGAGAGAGGGGCAGAAGGTATATTGGAGCAAATTATAACAGAGAACTTCCCTAATTTGCGGAAAGAAACAGGCATCAAAATTCAGGAGGCAGAGAGAAGCTCCCCTCAAAATCAATAAAAATAGGTCAACACCCCAACATCTAATACTAAAACTTTTGAGTTTCAGAGACAAAAAGAAAATCCTGAAAGCAGCTCGTGACAAGAGGTCTGTAACCTACAACGGTAGAAACATTAGATTGGCAAAAGACCTATTCACAGAGACCTGGCAGGCCAGAAAGGACTAGCATGATTATTCAGAGCGCTAAATGAGAAAAATATGCAGCCAAGAATACTATATCCAGCTAGGCTGTCACTGAAAATAGAAGGAGAGATAAAAAGCTTCCAGGACAAACAAAAACTAAAGGAATTTGCAAACACAAAACCAGCCCTCCAAGAAATTTTGAAAGGGGTCCTCTAAGCAAACAGAGAGCCTAAAAGTTACATAGACCAGAAAGGAACACAGACAATATACAGTAACAGTCCCCTTACAGGCAATTCAGTGGCATTAATTCATATCTTTCAATACTTACCCTGAATGCAAATGGGCTAAATACCCCAATCAAAAGACGCAAGGTATCAGATTGGATAAAAAAACAAGACCCATCAATACGCTGTCTGCAAGAGACTCATCTTAGACCCAAAGACACCTCCAGACTGAAAGTGAAGGAGTGGAAAACCATTTACCATGATAATGGACACCAAAAGAAAGCTGGGGTGGCAATCCTTATGTCAGACAAATTAGATTTTAAACCAAAAACTATAATAATAGATGAGGAAGGACACTATATCATACTTAAAGGGTCTGTCCAACAAGAGGATCTAACAATTATAGTTATCTATGCCCCTAACATGGGAGCAGCCAATTATATAAGCCAATTAATAACAAAAGCAAAGAAACACATTGACAACAATACAATAATAGTGGGGGACTTTAACACCCCCCTTACTGAAATGGACAGATCATCTAAGCAAAAGATCAACAAGGAAGTAAAGACTTTAAATGACAGAGGGGACTAAATGGACTTCACAGATATATTCAGAACATTCTATCCCAAAGCAAAAGAATACACATTCTTTTCTAGTGCCCATGGAACATTCTCCAGAATAGATCACATCCTAGGTCACAAATAAGGTCTCAACCAGTACCAAAAGATTGGGATAATTCCCTGTGTATTTTGGACCACAATGCTTTGAAACTAGAACTCAATGACAAGAGGAAAGTCAGAAAGAACTCAAATACATGGAGGCTAAAGAGCATCCTACTAAAGAATGAACGGGTCAACCAGGAAATTAAAGATGAATTAAAAAAATTAATGGAAACAAATGAATATGACAACACAACTGTTCAAAATCTTTGGGATGCAGCAAAGGCAGTCCTAAGAGGAAAGTATATAGCAAACAAGCCTTTCTCAAGAAACAAGAAAGGTCTCAAATACACAACCTAACCCTACACCTAAAGGAACTGGAGAAAGAACAGCAAATAAAGCCTAAACCCAGCAGGAGAAGAGAAATAATAAAGATCCAGAGCAGAAATCAATGAAATAGAAACCAAAAGAACAGTAGAACATATCAATGAAACTAGGAGCTGGTTCTGAGAAAGAATTAATAAGATTGAAAAACCCCTGACCAGACTTATCGAAAAGAAAAGAGAAATGACTCAAATAAATAAAATCATGAATCAAAGAGGAGAGAGCACAACCAACACCAAAGAAATACAAACAATTATAAGAACATATTATGAGCAACTATATGCCAGCAAATTAGAAAATAAAAAAAAAGCAAATTAGATAATCTGGAAGAAATGGATGCATTCCTAGAGATGCATAAACTGCCAAAACTGAACCAGGAAGAAATAGAAAACCTGAACAGACCTATAACCACTAAGGAAATTGAAGCAGTCATCAAAAATCTCCCAACAGTGCTTGCTTCGGCAGCACATATACTAAAAAATTCCCTAACAAACAAGAGCCCAAGGCCAGATGGCTACCCAATGGAATTCTAACAAACATTTCGAGAAGAATTAATACCTATTCTTCTGAAACTGTTCCAAAAAATGGAAATGGAAGGAAAACTTCCAATCTCATTTTATGAGGCCTCCATTACCTTGATCCCAAAACCAGATGAAGACCCCGTCAAAAAGGAGAACTATAGACCAATATACTTGGTGAACATGGATGCAAAAATTCTCACCAAAATACTAGTCAATAGGATCCAACAGTACATTAAAAGGATTATTCACCACGACCAAGTGGGATTTATCCCTGGGCTGCAAGGTTGGTTCAACATGCGCATATCAACCAATTTGCTAAAATACATTAATAAAAGAAAGAACCAGAACCATATGATCCTCTCAATAGATGCAGAAAATGTACATTGACAAAATACAGCATCCTTTTGTGATCAAAACACTTCAGAGGCTAGGGATAGAGGGTACATACCTCAATATCATAAAAGCCATCAATGAAAACCTACAGTGAATATCATTCTCAATGGGGAAAACCTGAGAGCTTCCCCCCTAAGGTCAGGAACACGGCAGGGATATCCACTATCACCACTGCTATTCAACAATGTACCAGAAGTCCTAGCCTCAGCAATCAGACAACGAAAAGAAATAAAAGGCATCCAAATCAGCAAAGAAGAAGTCAGACGCTCACTCTTTGCAGATGATATGATACTTTATGTGGACACCGCAAAAGACTCTACCCCAAAACCGCTAGAACTCATACAGGAATTCAGTAAAGTGGCAGGATATAAAGTCAATGCACAGAAATCAGTGGCATTCATATACACCAACAACAAGATAGAAGAAAAAGAAATTAAGGAGTTGATGCCATTTACAATTGCACCCAAAACCATAAGATACCTAAGAATAAATCTAACCAAAGAGGCAAAGAACCTGTACTCAGAAAACTATAAAATACTCATGAAAGAAATTGAGGAAGACACAAAGAAATGGAAAAACGTTCCATGCTCATGGATTGGAAGAACAAATATTGTAAAGATGTCAATGCTACCTAGAGCAATCTACACATTCAATGCAATCCCTATCAAAATACCATCCACTTTTTCAAAGAAATGGAACAAATAATCCTAAAATTTGTGTGGAATCAGAAAAGACCCCGAATAGCCAGAGGAATGTTGAAAAAGAAAAGCAAAGCTGGTGGCATCACAATTCCAGACTTCAACCTCTATTACAAAGCTGTCATCATTAAGAGAGTATGGTACCAGCACAAAAACAGACACATAGATCAATGGAACAGAATAGAGAGCCCAGAAATGGACCCTCAACTCTATGGTCAACTAATCTTCGACAAAGCAGAAAAAAATGTCCAATGGAAAAAAGGCAGTCTTTTCCACAAATGGTGTTGGGAAAATTGGACAGCCACATGCAGAAGAATGAAACTGGACCATTTCCTTACACCACACACAAAAATAGACTCCAAATGGTTGAAAGACCTAAGTGTGAGATACACATCCATCAGAATCCTAAAGGAGAACACAGACAGCAACCTCTTTGACCTCAGCCACAGCAACTTCTTCCTAGAAACATTGCCAAAGGCAAAGGAAGCAAGGGCAAAAATTAACTATTGGGACTTCATCAGGATAAAAAGCTTTTGCACAGCAAAAGAAACAGTCAACAAAACCAAAAGACAACCGACAGAATGAGAGAAGATATTTGCAAATGACATATCAGATAAAGGGCTAGTATCCAAAATCTATAAAGAACTTATCAAACTCAACACCCAAAGAACAAATGATTCAATCAAGAAATGGTCAGAAGACATGAACAGACATTTTCCAAAGACGACATCCAAATGGTCAACAGACACATGAAAAAGTGCTCAACATCGCTCAGCATCAGGGAAATCCAAATAAAAACCTCAATGAGATACCACCTCACACCAGTCAGAATGGCTAAAATGAACAAGTCAGGAAACGACAGTTGTTGGCAAGGATGCGGAGAAAGGGGAACCCTCCTACACTGTTGGTGGGAATGCAAGCTGATGTAGCCACTCTGGAAAACAGTATGAAGGTTCCTCAAAAAGTTGAAAATAGAGCTACCATATGACCCAGCAATTGGACTACTGGGTATTTACCCCAAAGATACAAATGTAGGGATCCGAAGGGGTACACGCACCCCGATGTTTATAGCAGCAATGTCCACAATAGCCAAACAATGGAAAGAGCCAAGATGTCCATCGATAGATGAATGGATAAAGAAGATGTGGTATATAATACAATGGAATATTATGCAGGTTTCAAAAAAACCGAAGTCTTGCCATTTGCAACGACGTGAATGGAACTGGTGGGTATTATGCTGAGCGAAATAAGTCAATCAGAAAAAGACATGTATCATATTATCTCACTGATATGAGGAATTCTTAATCTCAGGAAACAAACCGAGGGTTGATGGAGTATAGACATTGGGGAGGGTATGTGCTATGGTGAGCTCTGTGAATTGTGTAAGACTGTTGAATCACAGACCTGTACCTCTGAAAGAAATAATACATTACATGTTAAAAAAAAAAAAAAAAGAAGATTGCAGGAAGGGAAAAGTGAAGGGGGGAAATTGGAGGAGTAGACGAACCATGAGAGACTATAGACTCTGAGAAACAAACTGAGGGTTCTAGAGGGGAGGGAGGTGGGGGTATTGGTTAGCCAGGTGTGGGTATTAAAGAGGGCACGTACTGAATGGAGCACTGGGTGTTATATGCAAACAATGAATCATGGAACACTACATGAAAAACTAATGATGTAATATATGGTGATTAACATAACATAAAAAAATTAATTAATTAATAAAAAAATTGAAGGGAAATATTATCAACCTAGGATTCTTGAAAGCAGAAATTGTACTTTTCAAAAATAAGTGAAAGAAGTCTATTTTCAAGTACAGCAAAATGAACAGAATTTATAACCAAGGGCATCACTAAAGCAATTTCTTTAAAACAAGTAGTGCTGAAGAAATAAAATGACCCTAGAATGAAATTGCAAGATGAAAAGAAAGAAAGAAAGAAAGAAAGAAGAAAGAAAGAAAAAATAGAAGAAAGAAGAAAGAAAGAAAGAAAGGACAGAAGGAAGGAAAGATGGAAGAAAGAAAAGAACGAAAGAAAGAAACAAAGAAACAAAGAAAGAAAGAAAGAAAAGAACAAATGAACGAAAGAAAGAAAGAAAAAGAAAGAAAGAGAAAGAAAGAAAAAAGAAAGAGAGGAGGGAGGGAGGGAGGAAAGGAAGGAAGAAAGAAAGAAAAGAAAGAAAGAGAAAGAAAGGAAAGAAAAGAAGAAAGAGAGAAAGAAAGAAAGAAAGTAAGAAAGAAAGAAAGAAAGAAAGAAAGAAAGAAAGAAAGAAAGAAAGAATGAAAGAAAGAAAGAAAGAAAGGAAGAAAGAAAAAAAGAAAGGAGGGAAGGAGGGAGGAAAGGAAGGAAGGAAAGTCAAATAAAAGTAATGTTAACATACAGTTAAAGCTAAACAAATTTGCATAATAAAATAATAAAAATAACATAACATTTCAAGTGTGAGCTTTAAAAAAAAACAAAAAAGACAGGGGCACCTGGGTGGCTCAGTCAGTTGAGCATCTGACTCTTGTGAGATGGAGCCCCAGGTCTGGCTCCATACTCAGCAGGGAGTCTGCTTGAATATTCTCTCTCTCCCTCTCCCTTTGCCCCTCTCCTGCATGCACACTCACTCTCTCTCTTTCTAAAATAAATAAATCTTTATTTAAAAAAAGACAAACTAAACTATTGCATGCAAATAACATGGCAATTGGGAAGTAACTGATCAGAGTTCATGTATTCTAAGGTTTTTGTATTTCTTGCCAGAGGTATAAGATATAAATGGGTAAGAATGTTGAGTATTCAACAATTCATGATTAAATACTAAACAAGTGAATAATATGAACAAGTTTGGTTATCTCAGAAATACATCATTAGTTTTATACCAGATATTCAATGAATTAATAGCATCATTTTTAGTGATTAAAATCCCTAAATCATAAAATCATTTCAGTGGAAGCAAACATGTATTTGATAAAATTCAATGGCCATTCTTTATTTTTTTTAAATTGAACATGCTAGACATAGAGAAGAAGATATAGTATAGATACTAAAAATCTACATAATTCTTGGGGCACCTGGGTGGCTCAGTTGTTAAGCGTCTGCCTTCAGCTCAGGTCATGATCCCAGGGTCCTGGGATCGAGGCCCGCATGGGGCTCCCTGCTCGGCGGGAAGCCTGCTTCTCCCTCTCCCACTCCCCCTGCTTGTGTTCCCTCTCTCGCTGTCTCTCTCTCTCTGTCAAAAAATAAATAAAATCTTAAAAAATAAAAAATAAAAATCTACATAATTCTTTATAGAGAAATATAAGCATCTCCTCTCATAAATTCAAAACAAGAAAAGTATGGCCATTATTAACATTTCTATTCAATATTGTTTCAGAAGTTTTAGCCAGAAATACAAAAAGGAACAGAAAACATATTTATTATGCTCAGAGGTTACATATATATTTTGAAATAAACTATGTAAATTGCAGTAATAAATGAACAAACCATGAAAAGTCTAACAAAAATATGTGCCAAAAGATTCCTCAAGCTAATTGTAAAACAGAGTAGAATATACTAAAGAAAATCTGAATGAATAGAGAAACATGCATGTCACTGAACAGAAACTTTACTGACATCAAAGTTTCAGATCATCACAAATTGAATTATGGATATAATTGAAAAACAATATAAAATCAACACAAAAAAATTTCAAGTAATTGTGTATAACTTAGAAGGCAGATCAGATGACTAAGAATATCCAAGAAATTCTGGAAGAATAGGTGAGAGAGATGTCAAAGCATTAATACTTATTTAAAGCTCTATTAATTATATCATATACTGTTGGCACAGGATAGATGAATTTATCAGAGGAACAGAAAAGAAAAATTGTATGCAAATTGAGGCATATGCAAATATATAAGCATGCTATATCACACATCTCAAATTTTGGAGCCCTGGTGAAATGATGTACATTTAATAAATAGTATTGGAACAACTGTGTATCCCTATGGTCAAAGTGAAATTAAATACTTAAATTACATTAAAGTCAAATATCGGGGGGGTGGGAGGGATGGGGTGTCTGGGTGGTAGACATTGGGGAGGGTATGTGCTATGGTGAGCGCTGTGAATTGTGCAAGACTGTTGAATCACAGATCTGTACCTCTGAAATAAATAATGCAATATATGTTAAGAAAAAAAAAGAAGAAGAAGATAGGAGGGGAAGAATGAAGGGGAGTAAATCAGAGGGGAAGACGAACCATGAGAGACGATGGACTCTGAAAAACAAACTGAGGGTTCTAGAGGGGAGGGGGGGTGGGGGAATGGGTTAGCCTGGTGATGGGTATTAAAGAGGGCACGTTCTGCGTGGAACACTGGGTGTTATACACAAACAATGAATCATGGAACACTATATCAAATCTAATGATGTAATGTATGGTGATTAACATAAGAATAAAAAAATATTCATATTCCAAATGAAAAATAAATAAATAAATAAAGTCAAATATCACCTTCAAATCACTTAGAAAATTAAATGTGGAAGGCAAACTTTAATACGAGTCCCAAGAAAATGTGAATGAACATCTTTATGATCTCTGATATATGAAATATTTGATTAAGATGATGCAAAACGATCTGACCATAAAGTGATTGATAAATTTGACTACACTAAATTGAGAATTACTGTTAGTAAAAGAATGTGAAAGATAAGCCTCAAACTGGAAAAATATTTGCAGCCTATTTAACCATGAAATGATTAATATTTAAAAATATAGTATTAAGAACTCCTACAATTCAAAAAGACCAATAACTGAATTTTAAAATTTATCATTTTGTTTAGGATGCACATTTGATGTATCTTCACCCTTATAACAAAACCATATAACTTCGAAGCTCTGAAGGTGTTAGGGATCTGCCATAGAGCCAGTAATCCATACTCATCTTCTCTTTAAAACAAAGAGGAGACTTCCAAATATCCATTTGATTTCAAAGTTGGTGTACAAAAATATCTAAAATTCTGACCCTTTTCTCTCCCTTAAGAGAGTCTTTTCCTGGTGTAGGTACCAGGAAGCCCCATTTTTAACTAGCATCTCCAGAAAAAATAAGGTAGAAGTAGAGTTCTGACAGAAATTTAAGACTCATTCCACAGTAATGGAATTGATACATAAATAATGAAGAATGACTATTGCTAGTTCCTTTTTGTTACAGTCTTCTTATGCCCTACCTTGGTCATCTGTGAGAAAACGCTGGACCTCAGTAAGCATGATTTTCAATATAAAGAGAGTGACCAATTCTCCACTATAAAAAAGTTTGTTGGAATTTCAAATGGATTTTTCATAGCTAAGCTATTCTCAAGGAGGCCTCACCAGATCTAAAATCACATATACAGATTTTGTATATCTTCCTATGTTTTAGTACTGACAGAATTATGAACCTGTGTATCTGGAGCAGAAATCTTATATTTGTCAGAGTTATAAATCATAAGGTTTATTCTAATTACCATCTTCCAATAATTGCACAATCTTAGTTTAAGTAGACAAAAAAAGAGACATTGATTTTGGTTCGTAAGTAAAACCTTCAGTGACAGCAATTGATCTTATTTTGCTTTTAAAACTGCACATTTGGTATGACAATTATCCAAGATTAATGAATATAGAACACCACAATGTTGTTTTCTAATCATAATTACAGCCTGATATTTGATGAATACCAGTTTCAGAAGAGATTCTTAGAGTCCTTTAGTAAATGCTGTCATGACTGTCATAATGTGTAATGGTCTAAAACAACTTAAAAATATTTCTAGAAATTCTTGGTACAATTTCATCTGGTGTTTTTGTTCTGATGGATATACCTATCACCTTATATTCTTATTTTGCATGGCTGTCCATGTTAATGACTTTTCCCGCTAGCTAAAAATTAAAGTAATGATACAGACATTTAAAACTTATTCTTTGTATCACAATCTTAACAACTTGGAAAATATCCACACCTGAGGCTATTTCAATATAACTAATATCTTTCCATTAATATAAGAGATCCATTCTAAAATAGTTCTCCTTCCAACTATCATGGAATCCACGTTCATTTTTTCTGTCCTAAAAAATAGGAAAACCACAGAATATGCCATTGTTCTTATTTCAATACTAATCAAGAAGTGCCAGCAAACCCACTGGAAAGAAATTATCACACATGTTATTTGTCTTGGTAAGGCAAGCTTTTTACAGAAAATGGCTTTTAAATCATACCTACACTGAGCAGCCTAGACATGACCCAGAATTGCAATCACTTCCAATGCAGAAAAGTAATTGGACAGGGTCAAATTTGGAGCCATGTTTTTAAAATTTATGAGAATCTTGACTCCAGCCTTAAATATTGTTAGTGAATCAGATCCTGTCACAATTTAAATCTCAAGAGCATCTATAGAGAACATGTTGGCAATTTAAAAAAATTAATTTTTTAAAAGTTTGTATATTTAACATTACATTGGTTTCAAGTATACAATATAATGATTCAATATTTGTATACACTACAAAAGGATCATCATAATATATCTAGTTACTATCCATCACCATACAATTGACCCTCTTTACCCATTTAGCACACCTCCACCCCCTTCCCTTTGATAACCACCAACCTGTACTCTGTATCTATGAGTTTGTTCATTTTTTTTTTTTTAGGTTTCACATATAGGTGAAATTATTAGGTATTTGTCTTTCGCTGTCTGGCTTAATTCACTTAGCATAATACCCCCCAGTTTCATTCATGCTGTCACAAATGGCAAGATTTTCTTTTTTATGTTTGAGTAGTATTCCATTGGGCATATATACCATATCTTCATTATCCATTTATCCACTGATGGATGTTAATGTTGTTTCCATATCTTTACTATTACAAATAATAACACAATGAACCTAAGGGTGTTCAATCCCTAATCTTTTCAAATTAATGTGATTTTTTAAAAAATTTTTAAAGATTTTTTTAAATTTATTTTATTTATTTGACAGAGAGAGACACAGCAAAAGAGAGAACACAAGCAGGGGGAGTGGGAGAGGAAGAAGCAGGCTTCCTGCATAGTGGGGAGTCCAATGTGGGGTTCAATCCCAGGACTCTGGGATCATGACCTGAGCCAAAGGCAGATGCTTAATGACTGAGCCACCCAAGCACCCCTCAAATTAATGTTTGTATTTTCTTCAGATAAATACCTAGAAGTGAAATAGCTCAATAATATGATAGATCTATTTTTAATTTTTTGAGTAAGATCCATACTGTTTTCCATAGTGGCTGCACCAATTTATATTCCCACCAACAGAGCATGAGGGTTCCTCCCTTTTCTCCAGGACCTCTATAACATTTGTTATTTCTTGTCTTTCTTATAATAGCAGTTCTAGCAAGTATGAGGTAATATCTCACTGTGGTTCTGATATGTATTTCCCAGATAATTAGTGATGTTGAATGTCTTTTCATATGTCTGTTGGCCATTTGTATGTCTTCATTTGAAAATTTTCTATTTAGATCCTCTGCTTACTTTTTAATTGAATTGTTTGATTTTTTGCTATTGAATTGTTTGAGCTGTTTATGTATTTTGGGTATGAGGCCCTTATCAGATACATAATTTGCAAGTATTTTCTCCCATTCAATGGGTTGCCTTTTCTTTTTATTGATAGTTACATTTGCTGTACAGAAGCTTATTTGTTTGATGTAGTTCCACTTGTTTATTTTTGCTTTTGTTCCTTTCACTTTTGGAGTCAGATCCAAAAATTCAGTGCCAAGACTGATGTCAAGGAGCTTATTGCTATGCTTTCATAGAAGAGAAGAGACTGTCTTTTCCCCATTGTATATTCTTGCTAGTACTCCCCCTCCCCATTTTTTATGTTTTAATGTCATATTTTACATCTTTTGATTTTTATTTAATTATTTCAAATATTGTTAAGCTTACTACTCTTGTCTTTTAACCATATTAGTTTTATAAATGGTTACTCTACTACCTTTACTATATATTCACTTTTGCCAATGAGATTATTACTTTCATATGTTTTCTTGTTATTAGCTAGTGCCTTTTCCTTTCTGCTTAAAGAAATTCTTCTAACATTTCTTGTTAGGCCAGTTTAGTGGTGGTGAACTCCATTAGCTTTCACTTTCTGGAAAAATCTTTATCTGATTAATTCTGAATGATAGCTTTGCTGGGTAGAGAACTCTTGGTTGGAAGTTTCTTTCCTTTCCCTACTTCTGACCTGCAAAATTTCTGCTGGAAAATCAGCTGATAGTCTTATGGAGGTTCCCTTGTATGTAACAAGTTGTTTTTCTCTTGCTGCTTTTAAGATTCTTTCTTTATCTTTAACTCTTGATATTTTAATTATAATGTTTCTTGGTGTGGATCTCTTTGGGTTCTCTTTGAAACTCTCTTTGCTTCCTGGACCTAGGTATTTGTTTCCTTCCCCAAATCAAGGAAGTTTTTAGCCATTACTTCTTCCAATAATTTTTGGGGGGGTAGTTTTGATGATTAATAGTTTCAGGCTAACTGGAAGCCAGATCTTCAATCAGTAGTTCTAAATATATGTAAACATATAAAACCCTGTGGGACTTCAATCATAGACCATGCTGACATCCAGACCAAGAGATCTGGAGGTGTTTCAGTCTGGGTAGGTGAGGCCCCCGGTTGTAGTAGCTTGCCCTGAACTGTCTTTCTGGTTGTTACAGTCCCATGGGGCCTAGGAACACCAGCCCCTCTGGACAGCAGCCCCTTTGAACACCAGATCAAGAGGCATCCCCTGTGTGGATTGACCCTCTTTCCATATAATCTAGTCATCTCTCAAACTTCTGCCCTTGCACTGGTTTCCAGGATGAGTGAGTCCACATGTGAGCCCCTCAAAAAGAGTATCTTAGGTCCCTACAGCCTCCCAGATCCTGTAGATGTAAGTCCCATTGCTTTCCAAAGCCAATTGTTTTGAGGGCATTGTCTTTCTGGTGCAGGTCCCAAAGGTTGAGGTGCCTGATGTTGGGGACAAATGCCTCACTCCTTAGGAAAAGCTCCAGATTCATGAGATCTCTCCCTCCATGTTGCATGTAGCCACACCAGTTTGGGGGCAGACTCTGCCTTTTGGTGACTCTACCTCTTTAACCTGTCTCAATGTAGTGCTTTTATCCCTTGTTGTGGAGGGAGCTGTTCAGCTAGTTATCAATTTTTTTTTTTTTCCCCAGGAGGAATTATTCCATATATTGCTATGGGCTTGGCATGTCCATGGGGAGAGATGAATTTCGGGATCTTCCTACAATGTCATCTTGGACTTCCTCCCCCACTCATTTTGGCAAGTTTTTAAGGTTCTAATCACTAGTCAATTTGGGAATTAAGACAAGATTCTTCATTCAAGTTTAAAGGCAAATCCTACTGTTCATTTTCAGTCTTGCAACGAAAATGAAAATCTAGACCAAAGATCCAATCTGGACTTGTTTAGGAAAATCTAAAAATAAAAAACCAAAACCAAACCAAACCAAACAAACAAACAAAACACCTCAACTTAACATCTATCCATAGTGTGTCTAGTAATATTAATTTAGTACATATATACATATACAAGCTTTAATAAATGTTTTGCTTCCCATTTTTCCCATCAGAAAATCATTTTATAGTAAAACACAACCCCATTTTATCCAACTTGTGCTTAATTCTATTTATATGCAATGAAATAATTTATTTTCTGGACTATACTCTTTTTATTGGTGACTTTATTCTTTCCTTTTTGAACTGTGAGAAATGAAAGTATCATGCTTTCCCATGTACAAAACTCACAATAAAACCAACAAAGATAAAATTCTCAAATTTCTTACAAATATATCTATGTGATATGCTAAAGAGAGATTTTGATTTATAAGATATGAGCAACAATTATGGCATCCTTTTTTCAATGGTATTCTATGTTACTTAAATAAAAATATTGGCAAAAGCAAAATACAAAACTAGTAAGGTAAAACTATATATTCTGCATATATGAATGTGGGCAAAGTCCAGAAAAGAACATGTAAAATGTAAGCAATTAATTTTTAAGTTGTAATTATACCATATATATTGATTTCTAATTATAAATTTCTTTATGACATAACTCAAATTCTACAAATGTTCTGAATAATGAACTGAGGAGACTATCACCTGACAAATTTGAGCACTGTAATTATGTTTTCCTTAAACACCCATAAGTTTATCAGATTTCATATTGCAAGTTACTATAAAGCCTTATAGAAAAATGTTTGAGTGATTTAAGCACAGTGTTTGAGGAACACAGGCTTAAGTAAGCCAGGATAAGTAGCCCTTTTACCATAAAAATGGAATTGGCTTGTCAGATATGGTCAGAATGACAAGAAATAAGTTACAAGGAAATGCCCATGTTTTACTGTTTTATTTCACTTTTTGAAAAATGACTATAAATTCTCATTAGATAGATAACATGGCAATGTTATCTGGTAGAATTTGAGAATGAAGGATATAGTCATTAAAAGGAAATATAGCTGAAATAAATGTCCTTATAATATGAACTCAAGATGTTTGAACATGATAAATCTTGGGTTTATCAATAACTAGGCACATTCTTTAAAGTTCTTTTTAGTTGGCTATGTATCCAAAAACATGGTATAATCAATAGAAAGGGTTAGATTTCAATTCCCTAGAAAATAAAATCTTAGAATTCTACATTTTAAAAAATTCCCAAGAAACTCAGCATTAAATTTCTTAGATCTCCAACTATTCATATTAAAAAGTTTAAGTTGAGGGGTGCCTGGGTGGCTCAGTCAGCTTGGCGTCTGCCTTTGGCTCAGGTCATGATCCCAGGGTTCTGGGATAGAGACCCACATCGGGGTCCCGGCTCAGCAGAGAGACTGCTTCTCCCTCTCCCTCTGCTGCTCCCCCTGCTTGTTCTCCCTCTCTCTCTCTCTCTCTCTCTGTGAAATAAATAAATAAAATCTTTAAAAAATAAATAAAATAAAAAGTTGAAGTTGAACAATTCAAGTACTAATTAATAGAAAGGTTCTTATATGGTTGGATTGTCCTTCCAAAATATTTTGATTCATAAGTATATTTCAGAAGGTTTCAGGAATATCTTACAGTAGTCTGTTTCATAATAGGGGAGAAAAAATTTTCTGTTTGAGCTATTAGGATCATTAATGGCTCAATTTTAACAAAGGAAATATGAAAATAAAGGGAAGTAATATTTTTTTAAATGCAAAAATTAAAATTGGTAAGTAATTACGTTCACTTGGATACAAGTGCTAAAGTTCTCCCCTATTGTAGAGATCCTAAAATATGATCCAATGTCAATAATAACTATTCTATTTCCAGTATAATCATGCAATTTTATAAACTAAAGAGTCATTTAAATGGTAGCCAGAATATCGCAATAAATACAAAAGAACATGTATTGGAAAAAGGAGGTTTCAAGGCCTTAAAATATAAAATTAAACCAAAAGGTTATATGGTCACTTATAAGTATAAAATTCTATGATTGTTCCTATTTTTAAATGAATTCTTAACATGAGGAGAACCTCATGATCATTTAATATAAATTCTATTTCTAAAGCTAGGCTTGGTAGGAGCAGTGCCTTAACTGAAGATTCTTGTTCAAATGATTTAATGAGAAAGTCAGGTAAAACCTGTATGGGAGTGAGGGATGAAGGACAGGGTAGGGAAAGAACACTGGCAGAGAAATGGGTGTATCTGAAGCCTGTACTCAGCTTGGGCTCACTGAGAATCACTCCTGGTATGTGGCAGATACTCCACAAACGCCTGCAAATAAATGCCACACCATGACTGACCCCTTTGAATCAAGAAGACTGGCCGTAGTTGGCTCTCAGTTACTTCTGGGAGAGGTTATCTATCACCTCACAGGGGCGTACGGCTGTGTCCGCACACCAGCCTGTGAAGTAGGTCTCAGCAGGGCAGCCATAATTCTATGAAGACTGTGGTTTTAGTCCATTCAGGCTGCTGTACCAAGAATACATGGGCTGGGTGACTTACGAACAGAAATTCTTTCTCATATTTCTAGAGGCTGAGAAGTACATGATCGGGACACCCGCAGATCCAGCGTCTGGTGAGGAACCGCTTTCAGCCTCGTAGATGACCAGATTCTTTCTGTGTCCTCACAAGGCCAAAGAGGGAAGGCCGCTCTCTGGGTTGTCTTTCATAAGAGCACTAATCACCTCCCAAAGGCCCTACCTCCAAATACCATCATATGGGGATTCGTTTTCAACATATGAATCTGGTGGGGGCACACATTCAGTCTACAGCAAATACTAAAACATTTCTGACCAAAAATCAAAGTGAAGGTTGACAGTTTCCAACATTTGATTCATAGACTGAGAAAGAACAATTAGTCCACTTTGATAGAAGGAGTAGAAGCTTCCAAGATTCCTGTTTAGGAGTTACCATTACTTGCTGAGTAGTAATGTACTACTCAGTTGTACATTGTACTCTCTGTACAACTACTAGTCCAACCTCCAAATAAAAAGACCAGCCAGCAGGCAGGTGCCAGAGTCACCTCCAACAATCAACTAAAATTCCAAAAGTGAGTGATTTATGTTAACAGAAAACAAATGACTTGTTTTAGTATATACATTTAAAACACTTCAATATACCTTCTAAGATATTGGTTCATACAGCTGCAAGATGAAATGGAAGGACTGAAAGCCGAAGAGTGCAAAAGGTTAAGTCAACTTGTGTTAAAATATTGGAACAAGACTTGTAACAATAATCAAATTAACTACCCTCCATAATCAATATGAATTATTAGTACCATGCAGTAATGGAAGTGGACTAAATCTAACATAACAGTCAATTTCAAAAAAGTTAAACTAGTATATCCGTGTAGTGCTTTTACTATTACATTTGATCTGTAGAACATTCTTGCGAAGTGTTTAGGGCAGTTACTACATACCCTATTTTTTTTCTTATATATTTTTTTATTTTTTTATTATGTTATGTTAATCACCATACATTACAGCATTAGTTTTTGATGTAGTGTTCCATGATTCATTGTTTCCGTATAACACCCAGTGCTCCATGCAGAACGTGCCCTTTTTAATACCCATCACCAGGCTAACCCATCCCCCCACGCCCCTCCCCTCTAGAACGCTCAGTTTGTTTCTCAGAGTCCATAGTCTCTCATGGTTCATCTCCCCCTCCGACTACATACCCTGTTTTATAGGTAAAGAGGATAAAGCCATCCTTTTACAGTCTGCTAAAACTTTATTCTTTACTCAGCCCCCCCCACCATTTCTATAGGACCCATATATATCTCAATTACACCACTTATTATGGGCACCTTAAATGCTTGCCCAATTGGCTAATAAAGTCCTACAGACTTGTCAACCAATGAAAGATAACATTGCAAGCTGCAAAATAAAATATGTGCATTATCTGGGGTTTAGGGATTGTAATCCAGTGACATAGATTTGACTGACATCGAAAGCATGCTCCAGAAAGACAATAGAGGTTAGAGTTTTTAAAGAGGAAAGAGGGAATTTACATAAGTAGTTTTGGAGGGAATGTGATTGGTCCTGGTATAGCCAACAGTTACATCAATATAATTGTGATTGGTTGCTAGAGCTAGTGTTAGGCAGAAAGTCCACTTATGTCCATTTTAACATGCAGCAGATAGATGTCTTGGCTTTTACCTGAGTTCAGCAAAAATTCTGAGAATTTAAGACAGACAATGTGCATAAGCCCGACTTTCTCAATGTCCTTCCCAACACCATTTTAAGTAATCCTCTTACCAGTGCTTATTCCATTTTATTCTGTTATCACACCTCTTCCAAAAATGATTGTGCCTCCAGCCCCCAGTACAATGTCTGGCACATAGAAGATAATAAATGTTTGCAAATGAAGAAATTATTCACTAGTGCAATATTGTGATTTATAAGAAATAAGTATTTCATCATTCAGATTACCAAAATATATTTCCCATATATTTTTGGTCTTTAACCCACAGTTCCTGGCTTGCATCTCCCCAAATCCTTGGAAATTCCTAAGTGATGAAAACAAAAGGTGCCTCTTGTTAGGTTAATGAGGTGATTTGCCAGAGGAATCAATCATATATTTAGAGGATTGGAACTTTTAGTCTCATCCCACTGACTTCTGGGGAGGGGAGAGGGACTGGAGGTTGAATCAATTGCCAGTGGGCAATGATTTAATCAGGCATGCCTACGTAATGAAGATGCCATAAAAACCCAAAAGAACTGGGTTTGGACAGCTTCTGGGTTGGTGAGTACAGGGAGGTGCTGAGAAAGTGGCACACCTGGGGAGGCATGGAGTCTCCACAACCTCTCCCCATATCTTGCCTTCTGCATCTCATCGACTGTTCCAGAGTTTTATCTTTTTATAATAAACTGGTCACCTAGTGAATAAACAGGTTTCCTGAGTTCTGTGAGCTGCTTTAGCAAATTAATCAAACCCACGGAGGAGGTAGTGGGAACCTCTAATTTACAGCCAGTAGGTCAGAAGTATAGGTAACAAATCTGGGCTTGTGACTGACATCTGCAGGGGACCGGGGGGGCCGGAGAGGGGACAGTCTTGTAGGACTGAACCCTTAATGTGTGGAATCTGATGCTATCCCTGGGTAGATAGTGCCAGAATTGAGCTGAATTCTCAGATACCAGCTCGGTGTCCCCCTACCTCCAACATTGGAATTAGGTCCAGGACTGGTAACAAGAGAGCCCCCCTCTCCCCAAACACACACACAGCATTTGGGAGTATATTGAAGTATAGCAGATTTTACTAAAGTTCAAGATGGGATGATTCAGATAGGAATTTCATCACAGAAATGTAGCCAACTTCAAATGAAATGCACAGGAGACATTATTCTTTTATTAAAAGTTTGTTATGGCTCCTGAACCTCTAAGGAACGTCCTTTCACCGCCTCTTATCTTCTTTCCCCCTTTTTAATTCTCCTCTAGTTACAATTACTTTTTCCATTCAAATGAAAAATCAAATTCCTCTCTTTTTCTCATACCTCCCTCCTTCTCTCTCCTTTTAATTCTGTCCCTTCAGAAATCTTTACTCTGGGGCCTGACTTTCCACTCAAGCAACTTACAAGAAAAATTTTTTCCCAACAATGATAGTTTCCTCTTTAACAGTTCTGTCATAGATAGCTCTGATATCAGTTTTTGAAATATTGTTCTTTAAAGTTTCTTGTATACATAAATCTCATCAACTGAACAAGCGGAAGAGTAGAGAACCCCAACACACTACCACACTCCACCCTACAAAAGTAGAATTAGATTCTGAGACAGAGTTGCAGATTTCCAATGACTGAAGATAAGGAAAATCATAATATCAGCAAGTTAAAAGGCACCATCCTGAGAGCAAAAAAGGAAAAAAGAATGTAAGCAAGTGGTTGAAATATTGGCTGAATTTAGACTTTTGACCCTTCAGCTGCTCATCTTAATTCTGATTATTATCCGTCTTTTAAGCTTCTTGAAAAGAATTAATAATTGAAGTATACTACTTGGTCTATGTCAAGCAGCTGTTAAGGGAGAGTCAGTCCTAATCCAAGTGTTTGACTTCAGAGTCAGAATACACACTACTCACAACATTATATATCATAACCTTAGGTATTTAGGGGAATTTAAGGAGAGTAAAAAATTCAGTTTATGCATATTAAGCATGGCATACGTAAAACTGTGTTTCCATGACTTATTCAATTTCATCCCATTCACTACTCACCTTCCATGTGGTGTGATATTTAGCCTTTCTCAAATTGTTTGAACTCAAGGGTTATGATTTCTTTGGTCTCCATGGAAACTGACAATATATTTGAGCATTGACGATTTTCTTTGTTATCCATGTTAGCTCTGCAAAATGTACAGTCATCTCAGATAAATTGAAAATACAGTCGGCTAAAGCAAGTATTTTAAGATGAAGATTGTTTTTTTCTTTTATGTACCTTAAATAAATAGCTTTGTACTAATACTCATCTTCGAGTTATGGTCAAAGAAATCACATCCCCTTAGCCTCATATACTAAAAAGATTTTTTTCCTATGTCCTTGTTTGTATTTGCACTCACTTTCTATGTAAAGCATTTTAAATAGTAAATGTATTCCGTATGTAAAGTCACTCCATCTATTTAATTAGTGAAAGCATTCTTTTTTAACAGTTTTACTGAGTAACCAGTTCCTACCGGTTTTGCACGTTTGTGTTTGCAGTCTAGTGGTGAACACTTGCCATATCTCAGCTCACAACTTTCAAGGGCAGCTTGAGGTCAATTTGCATTTTTGTTAAAACCACTGTAGTGGGGAAGACAGCCGTGGCTGAACCAGGCATGATTGCTGTGCCACCTTTCTTGAACCTCCAGACTTTGATAAGCACAATCTGTCAACACATATATAAGCAGAAAAGCTGTAACCCTGAGCTTTACTATTTATTTTGCACACTCGGCTGACAAAATTGAACCCTGACAGCAGTGCAAGATTTTTCAGTGTTGGTTCTTCCAAAAATGAATTCCAAAAACTTTGAATTTTGTAATTTAACATTTATATTTCATTCTGTGAAATAACTTACATACGCTCACAAGAACTTTCGCTCCTCACGAGTTAGTGAAACTAAATTATTTCTCATCCTTTGCTGTCAGAAATGAAGGTGGAGTATCCATTCGGTCAATGGATCCAATCTCTAGACAAAATGATTAAAAGACAGTTCTCATGTTTTCTGGGACCCGAATAATTCAAAAAGAGTTTAAAAATTCAGTCCTGTCTTATCTCAGGTTAAAGCTCTTTGATAAATCAAAACAAACAAATCAGAATTTGTTATATTCTTTTGTTTGAAACTCCATGGTCAAAGTTCACTAGACACTTCAGATTCCCTTTGGAAAGTCAATTATCCCAGCATTTATTTGGAGATATCACACAGATTAGAAAAAAAATATTGCTATGTAAAGCTAAACTGAACTTAAATGCCAAAAGTTCAGCTCTTTCTCTGCATCAGAATCACAAAAAAGCAGTTTTCTAGTGAGAGCAGCTCAGCTCCCATGCCATTTTTGATGTTTTTCCAGTTTGATGTCTCTCAACAGAGCCAGCCAGGGAATTAAAAAAAAAAAAAAAAAAAAAAAAAACAGACTGGAGGGAGAAAATGCAGTTTTCCTAATTTGAAAAAGAAAGGAAAAAGCAATATGTGAAATTATACTCTAATTCAATGTTAAAGGTAGGAAACTAACCTGCTACAGAGTGTACATTTAGAAGTTTATAAGTTTCAATTTCCTGTAGCTTTGAGCATTATATCAGTCCTGCAACTGGTTCTATTTAATGTGCTGTATGAAAAAAGGAAACAAGCTATGTTTCTCCAATCCCCAAACACAATTGTGGTGAGGGAAAGAATAGAGGAGGCCAGTGATTCCCTGTTGAAACTCGTAGATTTCACAGCAGGAGTTTTTATTTAAAATAACAACATAAAATGAAATGCAGTATCTCATGTGGGCTGTCAATAGACAACAAACTTACACATTTGGGTTGATACTTGCACAGAATTCATCCAGCTTCCATTGCACTAGAGCAAGGACTGATCATTTCAAGAACGTACCTCTCTGCGTATATGAGAATCACTGATGAGAAATTTATTTAAATAACATCCATTCCACATGTAAAATGACTATAAATAGAAGAATGTTTCATATTTTTATTAGGTCAAGTCCAAGAAGCTGCAAAAAAATTAATAGTGAAGGCATGAAAACAACCATACTTAATACTTTATTCTTTAACTTATTTATTTCATATCACGACTATTCTGGACAAGGTCAGATAAGTGGGTCTGAAGTTTTCAAAATAGATAGGAAATTAGGTGTCATTTACCAGGATTCATGGAAATGAATGAAAATCCCAAAGAAGAAAGTGGAAAGTGAGATGATTTCCAAAGAGCCAACCCATTTAGAGAATTTTTAGAGAAAGAGAAGACCATGTCAAGGTCTGAGGAAAAAGCAATGAGGAAAATAGAATTTAAAAATCATTGTCACAGAAACCCCAGTGAGATATTGTGTTCTATAAAAAACAAATTGGTCATAATGACAAAATACATATTTCCAAATATATATTTCTTATAGGTATTTTTCTTCATCCATGGTTTCTGGGTCACAGCTCCTCAAAACCCTTGCATTTCCTGTGATAAGGGTCTTTTTTATGTTAATGAGGTGACTTTTGGAAAGCCCTTAGGTAACCTAAGGATCGGAGTGTGGGGAGAGCTTGTTGCCAGGAGAGCCAACCATGTGAATACAGGAATGGAACTTTCAGTCCCACCCAAGATCTCTAGGACTGAAGGCTGAATTAGCCAACAGACAATGATTTAGTAATGAAGTTTCTATAAAAGTACAAAAGGACTAGGTTTGGAGAGCTTCCAGGTTGGTGAACCCCTAGAGATTTGGGAGAGTGGCCCTCCTGGAGAGGGCATGGAAGATCCATTCCCTTTTCCCTTACTTTGCCTTATGCATTTCTTCCCTCTGTTGATTTATATCCCTTATCATATTCTTTAATAAACTTGTAAACATAAGTGTTTTCCTGGGGCGCCTGGGTGGCTCAGTCGTTAAGCGTCTGCCTTTGGCTCAGGTCATGATCCCAGGGTCCTGGGATCGAGCCCCGCATCTGGCTTCCTGCTCCACGGGAGGCCTGCTTCTCCCTCTCCCACTCCCCCTGCTTGCGTTCCCTCTTTCGCTGTGTCTCTGTCAAATAAATAAATAAAATCTTTAAAAAAAAAAAAAGTGTTTTCCTGAGTTCTGTGAGCCACTGTAGCAAATAAAAGAACCTAAGGAAGAGTTCACTCGAACCTCCAATCTGTAGTGGGTGAGTCAAAAGCACAGTAATAGCCTGGGGCTTGCGACAGGCCACTGAAATGTGTGTGGAAGTTGAGGATAGGGGACAGTCTTGTAAGACTGAATCCTTAACCTATAGAATCTGATGCTATCTTTGAGTAGATAATGTCAGGATTGGTTAGATTCTTGGACACCCTACTGGTGTCTGAGAATTGCTTAGTGTTGTGTGGGGTGGGGGAGGGAACCCTCTTTACATTGGAATTGGGTCCAGGAACCCTTAAACACCCAGGGAAAGACTCCTTAGAGGGAATTATCTGGCAAACCCTGCAGAAAGGTCAAATAAAATAAGGATTAAAAATGATTCATTTTCACAAAGTATAAGGTAATTTATGATCAGTAGCTTGCCATAGCACTCTCAGTGGAGGGGTGGGTAAAGAAGCTAAATTTTAAAACTTTATAGTAGAGTATTGGAGAGAGAAAATTTGAAGACAATGAATGAAGAAATCTGTTAAAAGAATCTTGGCTGTAAATGGAAGTATGAATGAAATACTAATTAGAGGTTAATTTGTTTGAAATTTTTTTTAAATTTTTTTCCTTTTTTTAGTACTGGCAGAAACTCCAACATGTTGAAGGAAATGATTCTGGATAACAGGAAAATGGCATAAGCATGATGAAATACTAGAAATGGTAAGATGGTAGAGACTCACATTCTGGGAGTGCAATTGCCCTTGAAGAAAAAAAGGAAGGTCTTTCACTCAGATATGAAAGAGGCTCTAAGAGCATGTGTGTGAGGGTCATTTGAATTAGGAGGAATGATACTGCCTAGTCTCTACTGCCCCTGTCTCTGGGACCCCCCCAGAGATTAGGGGTCCTCCATTCACACCTTCTCCCTGTTGCTTTTTATTCTCCCCATTTTCAGCATTTCATTTGCACTCTGTCATACTTCACCTGCTCCAGTTCCATTCAGGTTCATCTTACTGTGGTGACATTTGCTGTTTATCACTTTTAAAACCACATTATCAGCAAGACATTGACACAACATTAACAAACTTCACAGCAAATGTTATGAAATACCCTATGTCCCTATAATTGAAGCCAATTATTTTGTGATGTTGAGTCATGCATGGTCCAGAGAGTAGATCCTGTTTAATATAGTAGCAACTGAATCATTCCTGTGTTCCTCATTATTATGCCAAATTCATACATTTCAATTTTAAGAATGCAGAACCAATCTGGCCCTCCTTTAGTTTCCTAGTAAGCTTTGACTTGAAGAATTACTCTTTCCTGTTTAAATCAACTGCACAGAGTGAAATCAATGAGTGAGATGGGGCATAGGACATATCATATTTAGAAACATGTTTGTGATATTCACCACATCGCAGAATTAACTTGTCAAATATATGGAATCTTTATTAATTTTCAGAATACCAGAATTCATCCTCTTTTGAAATAATAACATCTTTATAAAGTAATTCCAATATTTTTTACCTTGTTGTTCCCCCCTGGTTAATATTCTTTCATTTTTTGATTGCCTTCTTTACATTATCATTCCTCTCTCCCTTATTTTCCCATTTATATATTCCATCCCATTTTCTTAGGAAGGAGGTCCCTCACACCCTTTTCCCTTTCAATCAGCAAAGAAGTCAGTTCTAATTTATTACAAACATAATTAATGATGAACTCAGACATAAAGACAAAATTAACACATGGCCAAAAGGTCACTGGAGCATTTCCCACAGTACATACTTCTTAGGTTTTAAACTGCAGTATTCTTTAGTTCTTTTTTTTTTTTAACACAAATTTGCTCAGATCCCCCAGGCTGTTTTTCTCTTGCTATCTCAGTGGTATTAAGGAGCTTGGGCATCTGCTTTGATAATATAGCCTTTAACCACTGCTAAACTGCGAGGTGTTAATAAGCACCACTGGTTTCTAATTCCACATTAGAAATTATTTAGAAAGACTATTATGATTTTAGAAAGAAATTATAGAAAGACTATACAGCCTTTATTTCAAGTCATTTAATATGTCTTTAAATTCAAGATTATAAATATATAATCTCCTGGAATAATCAACTCCTGAAATATACACTTTTTTTGGTAGCATTGTAAGTGCTAAAATATAAGTATCATGCACTAAAAGTACTAAGATACTTTCAGTTAATTCATTTGTGACAGTAGGATATGTAAAAGAGAGGAAAAATACTCATCCAACTATGAACATACTTAGTAGAACTGATTTTTTTTTAAGATTTTATTTATTTATTTATTTATTTACTTGTCAGAGAGAGAGAGCATGAGCGATCAGGGGGAAGCAGCAGGCAGAGGGAGAAGCAGGCTCCCCGCTGAGCAGGGAGCCTGATGTGGGGACTCAATCCCGGACCCTGGGATCATGACCTGAGCCAAAGGTAGCTGCTTAACCAACTGAGCAACCCAGGAGTCCCAGTAGAACTAATCTTGATCAAGTTTTTTATCAAGTCCAAAAGTTAGCTTCTGGGACATTAAACTTGAGGATTTCCTTTATACTGCAAAGATCAAAACACAAAATATGGTTCTTTCTATAAGTTACTAATAATCTTTCTATAAAAGCTTTATAAGTAGTTGTGACTTCCACCTAATAGAAATCCCCAAGTTCCATATACAGGTATTTTTGTCTTATTATTCAAAGATATCTCTTACTGGATTGGCATGGTAATGGAATAGATATGTTTACCTGTGACAATTCCTTGAAAATTGAAAAGAAAATGAAATTTATAAAGTATTTTTTTTAATTCTTTCTTTTTCCTCTTTTAATCCCCTGACATTTCCACATGAGGATTTTGTTTATGTGACTTTAAATGTGGAAGATAAACAATCTAATATTCTGAGAAAGGCCATATGGGATCTATGCTGCACAACATTTGGAATTCATTTTAATCTGAAAGACAAAATTGCGGAAAATAGGATTTTTAAAAAAATAAATAACAATTACAGGGAAACTGAGAAATGAAAGCATCTACTCAGAGTATAAGAAAATTGACTTCTATTGAATACAAATTCGTCATAACTGAATAGACTTTATGGTGTCGGAGGGGAGCAGAATTTGTCACCCCAAAATATGACATGTTGGCATAAGGATTATTGTAGACTGATTATTTTTAAGAAACAACAGACACAGGGGAAGCTCTGGAAGCTGAGTGGGAGTTACCTTTTTGTAAAATACACATTAATAAAGGAAATCTCCATTTGTAAAGGTGTCTCCCTCTCTGTACCAAGAAGAGTAGATGACCAAATCTCTAGAAACTCTTAAGTCTGCATAAGAACCTTGCCCTTGTTTATAGTGCTTTGCCTGATAACCTCCCATAACTGCTTCCCCCAACATCTTTCTTTTGTCTTTAGCTGGAGATGGTATTTTAGGCAGTGGCTTGGGACTTTTTGGGGAGTTACTCAGATTTCTTGGGTATCTCCTATGTATACAGAAGGTATACATGTTATTAAACTTCTGTTTGTTTTTCTCCTGTTAATCTGTCTTTAAAAATGGGGGTGGAGGTAGGATTTCAGCCAAGAACCTAGAAGGGTAAAAGGGAAATTACTTTTTCTCCCTTACAATTCCAAAGCACTTTCACATTCATTATCTCATTCATCACAATGCTCTAAGATGATCAGGACAATATATTTTATCCCCGTTGTAGTCTTGAGAATTTAAATATATTTACCAGCTACAGAGGAAAAGTCTAAAAAAAAAAGTATGCTTTCTTTTTTTTTTTTCATCTTCACATTTTTCCCCCCACTGTTCTTGGCTGCTACTATGTAATACCACTTCTCTAAATTACTTTCAGTCCAGGGGTGCCTGGGTGGCTCAGGTCATTAAGTGTCTGCATTCAGCTCAGGTCATGATCCCAAGCTCCTGGGATCAAGTCCCAAATTGGGCTCCCTGCTCCACGGGAAGCCTGCTTCTCCCTCTCCCACTCCCCCTGCTTGTGTTCCCTCTCTCACTGCGTCTCTCTCTGTCAAATAAATAAATAAAATCTTTAAAAAAAAATTACTTTCAGTCCAGAATCTCTATTCTCTACTTTCAATCCTATCTTCACCTTGAGAACCCTGAGAGTTTCATCTGGGTCAGCTTTCCTTGAATTATATATTTTGTTTCAATATTCCCCTTCATCTTTACCTCACTTCCTTGTATTTTTTAAAGCTCATTAAGAGTAACATATGTTAGGGAAGACAGTCTTTGAACATCATGGCTGATTACTCCTAGCAGATTAACAAAGTTTAAGCAATTTTTCAAACTTTGAAATATCAGACAAATTATTTTAACCTTTTTGAGATTCTAATTCCTCATCTATAAAATTAGTTAAAATATGAATTTAATGAAATAATAGAATAGGAAAGATCTCATATAGTGTCTGACATACATTTATTCATTCATTTTACAAATATTTACTGAAGCCAGTTTTGTGCCAGAATTTTTCTGCTTCCTGGGGATATAAATGTGAATCAAATAAAGTTTCTTCTTTCATGATTCTTAAATAAAAAATCATAAGTCATCAATTGATGATAATTGTAAACCAAGAAATAAAGTCGAATAAAGGGTGTCTACAGTGATGGAGGTAATCAGAGAAGGCCTCTGTGATAGAATGGCATCTGTTCAGAGACCCAGAAAAGTGAGGGGACAAGCTATGTAGATTTTTAGAGAGGAAAGCATGGCAGGGAGATGAAACAGCAGAATTGAAGTGATACATAGATAAATAGTAAATAAGTTTAGAGAATGGTGAGAGTGGTAGTTTTGGTAACAGCCAGCAATGTACTAATTACAAAATGATTGGAAATGAGATCAGAGAAATGATGGGTAACTGCAGATTGTGTAGATTGTTGAGGGACATAGAAAGTACACTGGATTTTGTTCAAGAGAGCTTAAAGAAATGGTGGCTACTATTCTTCTTCAGGAATTAAAAAGGCAAGCTTAAAATTGTTAGAAATAACTTCTTTAAGGAATGTCTGAAAACCAATTTAATCTTGGGAAGTAAGGAAAATTAAATTACTCTTTTAGAGTAAAACTATAAAACCAAAACAAAAGATAGAGAAATTCAAAGCTAAGTTAAAGACTCAGTGGTTCTTAAGTGAACAAGTATGTATGTTATAAAGACGCATATGCTAATATATTAAATGAAAGAATGTGTAAACTAAAAGGGTGATGGATCAGTGAGGAAAGCATAAAAAGGATGAAAAGTAGAGAAAAAAGTAGAAGTGTCAACCTAAGGTAGAAAAGATTTGAAACAGTCACTATTAAAGTGTTTAGGTGTTTAGGGGTGCCTGGGCGGCTCAGTCAGTTAAGTGTCCAAATCTTCGTTTTGGCTCAGGTCATGATCTCAGGGTCAAGAGATCGAGCCCTTCCTCAGGCTCATGCTCAGCTCAACGTGGAGTCGGCTTGAGATTCTTTCCTCCTGCCCTCTCCCTACCCCCTCCCCCTCCCCCTGCTCACTCTTTCTTTCTCAAATAAATAAAATCTTTTTTTTTTAAGTGTTTATATTCTAAGCTATCAACAAGAGCAAGTCTCTTGGAAAAATAAACATGTAATGTCTCTCTCCAGTTCTCAGCTGCAGACTTTTCAGGTGGTGAATGTGCAGCCAGGTGTCTTTGATATACTGATGGCATTAATACACAATTACATGATTAATACCTGATTAATTATGATGTATAGATAGTATTCAGTATTCTATTAATTTAAACCTCCTCTGTTCTTATATCATGATCACCAACAAGTCTTCTGATTTTAATCTGGCATTCTATGTAAATTTGCCTGTAAATAGAGAATGAGAATTCAGACACTTGAGAGTTATATTTAATAAATTGACATAAGATTTTTGTATATCATGGAAATTTACTTAATAATGCTTGTTTTTTGTGCATGATTAATTTTATTTTTTGTCTGAAAAAATTTGCTAATTATTTATCTTCAAGGATATTCTCCTCATCATATAAAAATCTGGTTAACACTTGTGTTTTACTTTTAGTACTTTAAGAATATCACTCCAGTGCCTTCTGATTTGAATAGTTTTTTAAAAGAATGTACTGTAATCTTTATTTTGTTTTTCTCTGAATGAAATGTGTTTATTTCTGAGTGTCTTCAAAGTATTCTTTATTTCATTGGCTTACACAGTCTAAATATGATGTATATATGTGTGTGTGTGACTGTCCGGGGGGGGGGGTGGTGGGTGGTGGACTGGCATTAGCATTGAGAGAAAAATTATCCATTATCACTCAAATATTTAGTTTGCTCTCTTGTCTCTTATCCTACTATATTTTAATTTAGCATTCATGATGTTGACTGATGTTGCCTTACAACACCTGGATAATTGATACTGTTTTGTTTTTGCTTTTTTACATTTTTTTCTTTGCATTTTTCAATTTGACCTATGCTCAGATTTTCTGATTCTTCCTTCAGTTGCACTGAGTCTGCTGATAAATTGTCAAAGACATTCTTTATCTCATTAACATGTTTTTTAATTCTAATATTTCCATTTAATTCTTTACTATAGATTCCATGTCTTTGTCAAAATTTCCCATCTGTTCACGTATGTTACCTATCTTTACTACTAGAGACATTAACATATTAATCATAATAATCTTAATTTTCCTGTCTTTTAATTCCAACATTTGGGTTATTTCTGAGCCTGGTCTGTTGGTTGACTTTTCTCTTGACAGTATATATTTTTTTTTACCTTGATTCCTTATGTGTTTCATAAGTTTGGGTTGGAAGTTGGACATCTTGAGTTTAATAGTTGTGTCAGCCAAAATTCAATCAGAGAAGCAGAATATATCAAGAGATTTATTGCAAAGAATTGGCTTATATGATTGTGAGAGCTGGTTAGGAATGTCCATAATCGAAAGGGCAGGCCATCAGGAAAGGTAGACTGAAACTTATGGGTATAATCTGAAACTGTGGTCCATAAATTGAATTTATTCTTCTCTCAGCGATGCCTCAGTCTGGCTTTGAAAGGCTTTTCAACTCATTGCATCAGGCCCACCCAACTTACCTAGAATAATCTTCCTTACTTAGTGTCAATTGATTATGTACTTTAATCAGATCTTCAAAATTGGTAGATTGGTGTTATATGAAATAACTGGGGACTATAGTGTAAACAAATGGGAATATCAAAAAACCATCACAACTTTTATAAAGACACTAATCCCATTCATGAAGTCTCTACTATCATGACCTAATTACCTCCCAAAGGCCTAACCTCCTAATAGCATCACTTCAGAAATTAGTGTTTAACACATGAATAGGGGCTGCAAAAATTCGTTCTACGTCAACCTTCTTAGTTGAGTTAATTCTTAGGTGTTTTATTCTTTTGAGTGCTTTGTAAATGGGATTGTTTTCCTAATTTTCTTTTCAATACACCTTTCTCTCCAGGAACATGCTCTCTTTGTTCCTTACTCCCAATACAATCAAAACATTTTTAAGTTTTTTAAAAGTTTTTAAAAAATACTCTACCTAGGGGCGCTTGGGTGGCTCAGTTGGTTAAGCGTCTGCCTTCTGCTGCCTTTGGTCCTGATCTTAGGGTCCTGGGTTTGAGCCCCGCATGGGGCTCTCTGCTCAGCTGAGAGCCTGCTTCTCCTTCCCCCTCTGCCTGCCACTCCCCTGCTTGTGCTCTCTCTCTGTTAATAAATAAATAAATAAATAAATAAATCTTAAAAAAAAAAAACCTAACTTTAATAGTTATCTCACCAAGATAATTGTATGATACAAACGACACTGTTGCAGTCAGAAGGAAAACTTACAGCTGTTCTGTTGAGAATAGACCAAAGAAACCAAAGGCAGATGTCAGGAGAACAGTTACAAAGCTTTAGAAATAAATTAAGTAGACAGATGGAATTAGAGGCAGGAAAAGTAGACATACTAGTTTTGAGAAAAAAATCTGATAATATTTGCTGATGGAGCTGATATAGGTTATGAAAGGAAAGGAAGCATTAAGGATAACTCGGAAATTTTGTTGAGCCACATGAAACATGAAGTGTCCATTTACTGTGATAGCAAAATTGTGAGAAAAGTAACTTAAATGGGGACTCCCATGAACTGTGTTTTTGTCATTTTTTAAAAATTTATATTTGGGGCACCTGAGTGGCTCAGTAGGTTAATTATCAGCTCAGGTCATGATCCTGGAGTCCCGGGATGGAGCCCCGCATCAAGCCCACTTCGGGCTCCCTGCTCAGTGGGGAGTCTGCTTCTCCCTCTGCCCCTCCCCCCACCCATGCTCTCTCTCACGTGCTCTCTCTCTCAAATAAATAAATAAAATCTTTTAAAAAATTTTATATTTGATTTCAAAACAGAGATGCCAAATAATTGAACATATGACCCCTCACTTCAAGTGAAATATTATGTTTAAATTGTTATAGAACATTATGTACAATTTTACATCCAAATATATTTCTGTTCTATAATCCATTCCCCTAATGCAAATAAGATCACAAATCTATACATTTTGGAAGCCATTTGACACAGACATCTCTAGAACTATGATTTTCCCAAGAAGGCTGGATAATTAATAATCAGCTGACAATTTTTACTTTGGTTATTCTCTGACTCTGTCTGGGGAATAAAATTTAAAACATATCTGGGTAAATTTTGATTCTTTATATTAGTGGACAAGTTATTATTGACTAAAAAGCCACCCTGTCACTCCAAACACTGCAGTGAACTTTACATGGTTCCAAAAAAATTATTCTATTAATGTTTCAGATAATCAGAGAGGTCTATTGTTAGCCTGTGTGTACTCTAACTGTATAATTTGATTAGCGGATATTCTAAAAATGTGTATTTTCTTAGAAGATTCTGTTTTATTTGTTAGTCTCTAAGGACACATGTGCCCAAGTATTTGCTATAGAAATGGTTAGGATGTTTTAATTTGTAATGAACCCCTCCCTTGCTCACCAAAAATGCACCAAAGTAATTTTTACATTTAAGATGTTAAAATATGTATACACAATGTGTCACCTTGTTAAGACAATAAATATAAATTTCCATAGAGAATTCTATAACTAAATTAAGTGGTTAACTCTAGGGCTTATTTCAAAAGATTTAAGTAAAAGCACGAGGATGTGATAAGAGTATAGTCAGAAATACAAATTATATGTTGCTAATAGATGCTTTAGTTGTCATCAATTATTTAATACAATTCAACACATTTTCCCCAACTTATGTATAAAAATTGACTTGAGGGTTTCCATTTTATTCATTCATTTTAAATCTATCAAATTTCAAGGGGAAAAATATCCAGCTATGACTTGGATGTTCAATATCACTTTTTCCTGCCAAATTAAAATGTTTTCCCTGCTGGGAGCTAAATCTTAAAAAAAAAATTATCAAACTAGCATAGAAATATATAAGTTCCTCACTTCTGTTAGTTCAGCAATATATATTGAAGTTTTGGATCATTGGTTCTAATTCCACTGACAACTAGATAACCTTCATAATAATAACAACAAATCTTGAAAATAAAATTATAATAATCTTTGAGCAATCTCTAATAAAAAGATTAAAATATGGACACATTGCAAATATTTGAAGTGCTTTATTATGCTAGATAAGATATGGTCAGATATTATTATCCATTCTGCTTTTTTCCCCCCCTCTAAACCAGCACTGGCTTGTTAAGTGCTTGTAACACTAATTTTGTTGCAACTTCTTTATCTCTCTTGACCCTCTCATTTCACGGTAATGCATAAGTTCTACATTTTTTTACTCAGCGCAATGTACTCACACACCATAAGGCCAAGTTTCAAATATAATTAAGATAAAATTATAATTTATAACAACACTATCATGTAGGGACACTTTACTCTTATAGCCATGTTTCATTTCAGTGTTGATGTCTCTTAGTCCCTAGTCTCTGCTCTTGACTTTGCTTCTCTGGTTTTGGCGCTTGGAATGTGAGTTCTTGACATATATCTATCCTATGGTTTCTGCTATTCCTTAGCACTCGTGGGAATGTTCACTTTTCCTTTGTTTTCTGACATGATCAAGGGTTAAATTGGAACTTCCTCAAAAGACAGGCAGGGGAATAGGGACAAGTGAGAGGTAGGGGTGGACAGCAGCATGCAAGCTACCTTTCAGCCTCACACTAGCTTCAATTGGGCACTTTAAACTTTGTGTTATTTTTATAACATCATCGCAGGACTTTTGACAGATTTTAACATATAATATTTCAATCTCTTAATTTCTCATCTAGACTAATGAAACAACTTATTAACTGGCCTACCTGCTTGATACAGTTGCATGAGATGTAAATTAAATTTCACTGTGCCGTGAACTGCTCACAACTCTTCCATGATTCTCCCTCTATTGGCATAAAGTTCCAATTCCCTTAACAAGACAAACAAGCATCTCCAGCCTCATCTCTGTCCATCACTATTCTTCTGATACCTTCAATCTAGTGTTGTCTCTTAAAACGTGTTCCACAGATGCTATTGTGTGGCATGTTAAGAGGTATTATGCAAAACAAGTTTAATTAGGATAAAAAATTTGAAAAACCCTGGACCAAAAGATTGTCAAACTGAAGATTTTTCGAGACTAATCAGTATGCATTGTAAATTTCTGAAGCTATAAAGCATTTCCTCAACCATTTAGCCATGTTACCTTTGAATAGCCTGCACTTTCTTTCACTTCCGATCCTTCTGCTTGAAAAGAATTTTACCAGCTATCTTAAATTTTAAAACTTGATTTGGTCACAACCTATTTGAACCCCCTTTGAACTTGCCTTTCTATAATATAGAGACCACAAAAAAGATGAAAATTATCTTTTCCAGACACCCATGTAACTTGGTTCCTGTGGATGATCTGGATCCTCTAATAAGAAGCATAAGATTCGGAAAAAGAAGTAAGCAACACAGGGCAATGACAACATATAAAGTTATTGGATATTCTATTAAGCATGATGATGTAAACTTATTCTAGACTTGGTAAAATATTACAGGTGCTGAAGAATGGACAACTTTAACAATAATGCAAACTTTAGAATATCGTATGTTATGCTAGCACATTAGCAATTGCTGCTCTAAATCTTTGTTCAATAGCAAAGCCTGATTCTCTGATTATTTCAGAAATTTTGTAAACTAATCAATGTCTTTATATTAATCTCCTTTCTGCATTAACTACTTGGGGTCTAAGTAGGGGATTATGTTGCTTTAAACTACAAATACTTTACTGATAGAATAATTATTATCAGAGGAGATATCAGATTAGTATACACTTAAGAAATTGTGAATCTTGGACTTATTATCTTACCTGATTGGAGCTCCTTTTAGTGATGATGCATTTAGCTTTTGATGATAGTACATTAATAATCTATAGCATACTGCAGTGAAACAGTTAAATAAATAACTAAAAAGAAACATTCATTAAAAGTAGGGTTTTGGTGAATAACGTACTTATTTTTCATGAGGAATATAAAGATTCAGAGTTAAAGTAATAAAGATTCAGATTGTGTTTAATTGTGCTAGAAGTCTTAAAGAAATAAAATGTCAAACTGAAAGTTTGAGAATCTCAGCTAAATAGTTGATAATAAAAAGCAGAGATTTCTTTGTCTACTCTAAAATAGTTCCTTTCTCTCTTTACTACAGAACATAAGCATCAGAAAATCAGATGTAGATCTGATCCTATTACTCAAATACAGCATAAGTTGAATTCACAACATCACCAGGAAACTTGTAAGAAATAGTGGGAACCCCAGAATTTGAATGAAAACATTTTATAGGGTTCAGATAGGTCTGAATAGAGTTAACCTCACAGAATTTTCTTTGCCACTGCAGCAGCCCCTTCTCTGTCTTATGGAGCCTGTCCTTCGTTACTTAAACATCTTATAATGATGCAACTTAAGGTAGTAATTCTGCAAGAGATGTCAATTCCTTCAGCTTCTCCTTTTATGTCTTATTGCCTCCAGAACTAGAACTAGGAATATATCTCTCTATAGCCCAAAGGACAAATTCCAAAGTCAAATTGAAAAGAAAAAGATTTAAACACGAGAGGAATTGCAGTATTTTGCTTATTTATACTGGCATATCTTCAGAAATATTTATGGAATGGATTCTGAAGATGCTACTCCAGAGAAGGTGTAAGACAATTTAGATTGAAGTAGACTCATTGGTATGATCACACTTGCAGGTTATTCATCTTCATTGTTTTAACCATAGATGGGAATGTTTGCTTAGTTAGTTGAATGAAACCTTGAATCAATGGAATCTAAGTGAATAAAGTCAACAGAAATGAACTTAGAATTTTATAACACAGCTATGTCCTCTTCATCAAATACCTATTCTGCTTCTGAGAAATAGAAATAGATTTTGCTTGCTATTGAACCCTGGTACAGGCTGAATAGTTTTTGCTGGAAACCTAGATGGCCCCATAACCTCAGCTTGCCTTATAAGTTGGCTGATCTGTCTAACCATATAGTTAGACATCATCAATAGCCCTTCATCCACAAGCAGCTCACTCACACTTCCAATGCATTTACTACTGCTTCAACACATACCCATGACCTCTATGGAAATTCTTCATTTCCAATTGATTGAGAGAAGAAAAAAAAATAATTCTGCCTGGTTTACAGAATGCTTTTTGGAATATGCTATCACCACCCAGAAGTGAACTGTGGTAGCTTTGGAGTCCCACTGATTTATTCTGATGGAGAATAGAGAAGGGAAATCTTCATAGTTGGCAGTTTTAAGTTATCCCTCTGACCATATAGTGAGCATTAAAGAAACGTATCAGACTGTATATAGAACAAGATGTTTTATTCAGTGGAAAACCATTTAGTAAAAACTGTTGATCATGATAGCTTAGAAGGCAAATCCTGAGTGTACTGAACCAAAAGCCCTAGAAAAAGTGACTAGAAAGCACACACACACACACACACACACACACACACAAAACAAACAAACAAAAAACGAAACCATGTAGTTTTAGCAAATACAGTCTGCATTTGGCAGGAAAATACAAGAAAAAGATAAGCTTGGGTGAAATTTAATGGTTTTCTTTTTTTTAAAGATTTTATTTATTTATTTGACAGAGAGAGACAGCAAGAGAAGGAACACAAGCAGGGGGAGTGGGAGAGGGAGAAGCAGGCCCCCGGCCGAGCAGGGAGCCTGATGCAGGGCTCGATCCCAGGACCCTGGGACCATGACCTGAGCCAAAGGTAGACATTTAACAACTGAGCCACCCAGGCACCCCAAAATTTAATGGTTTTCAAAGATAAAGGAAGGGAAATCAATAGAATTCAGGAAAAAAGGTCTCAAAAGCCTGGAAAAGTTGCTTACTTCTAGACTTAAAATAAGCTTAAGAAAGCTTTTTAATAGCAAGGGCTCATTGTAAATCCCAACATTTCCACAAAGTTCAGAATAAAGACTTGAATTTTTCCTTCTAGCCTGAAAGCCTAAAATTGGTTTTTATTATCTTGAAAGAGAGACACAGAGTACTAATCTGAGAAGGTCTTGGTTAAGTCAATAGAACTCTAGAGAAAAGATTTCTCATTAGAGAAATCACATTGGGCAGAAATGGTCCATCCTTAGTAAACCTGCCATCTTCTGATATCGACTGAGAGGAGATTAGGGAGTTTGGCCTCCAAAGGAAAACTGAAATGGATCCCCAAATTGCTACACCTGGAGTCTGTCAGTCAGCTATACCTCTAACAATAGGTTCTCTCTTGAAGAAGGATCTGAGTGGCAAATATTCATGGCTGCCCAAGGACTCATGACTGTTCTTTTTATCAAACATCTTAAATTAGAAGATGCCAGTTATTGTAATTGCACAATTACTTTATGTAACACTGAAAGAAATTTTTTAAATACCAACAAAGAAATCTTTGACATGGTACTTTCTTATTATTTACATTTCTTATTAAAATAATTGGCATTCAAAATCCTCTTCTGAATCAGTTTTTTGCAGGGTTTTCAGTGTTAGTATTTTTCCACAAAATACTGCATTTTATACCATCAAGAATGAGCAATATATGTTTTGTTGTGTTTTATTTTATTCACCCACAGCCAGAATATGTAAGTATGGGAAATAAAGGAGTATAGAACTATCTCTCACTATTACATTTAATGACACAGGATTTTTTATTGTCTGTTTTGTTTTTGTTTTTATTTTTGTTTGCTTTCTTCTTTTGTAAGATTTTATTTTTTAAGTAATCTCTATACCCAACATGGGGCTCAAACTTACAACCCCAAGATCAAGAGTCACATGCTCTACTGACTGAGCCAACCAGACACCCCCTTCTTTGTTTTCTAGACCTCACAGATATATGCTGGGCTGTGCGGGTCTACAGTTCTTAGAACCCAAAGGAGGAATGTCTCCACTAGAAGACAAAAGAATGAGTCCACTAAGTTGGAAGTTGAGCCCATCACTTGACCTCTCTGAATTCCACTGGATAAACAGGGCACAGGGCTTCTGTGTAGCCTGGGATACATAATTCAATGGAAACTGTGTGTAGCTATATAGTGGGATCATGTCTGAAGCCTACAGGAATCCTTTGAACTACCTTTTAATACTGTAATGTACAATGATAAAAGATAATAGTTGAGCCCAGAAAGCTCATATAGGTGGGACCAACAAAGCAAAACCCTGAGAAATGAAGGTTTGGGTTATACCTCATCAGAAAAAGAGACCACATGGGTGCATTATGAGGGCAAAGCAAAAAAAAAATGCATAATGGAAGAAAGTTGTAAAGATCAACTATCAAATTGTGCCCAGTTGCAGGAACAAAGACTATAATAAATACTATATTTTTATTTGTTCTAACTTATCTTTATATTAAATTTAATCCTTCTCCACTAACTTTCCTCTATAACTTTATATAGGATGGGTTGGAGATGCTTACATTTATCATTTATTCCATAAGTCTATAATCTATCACGATGAGATTGTTAACTGAACTAAAGAAGTGAACATCACCCATAGATGGATTCAGTGAATGACAATACCTTGGAGCTCCAATTCTGAGTAAATGGTGTACATGTCTTTACTGATATAATAGATGACTGTATTAGGATAGGTGAAAACATGCTATTATTGTTGTTATTTCAAAGTTAAGTATAATAAGGCAGATATGTATGTGTGTATAAGTAACCAAAACTGTAGACTGCAGATGCTATAAGTTAATTCAATGGATGTCTATTCAAAACCCCTGTTCTAACTTATCTTCTTATACTATAGAACCTGAAATTCTAAAACAACATTTTCTGTATTTCCTTGCAGTAACACTTTATATATGACAGAGTCCTCCTGAGATGTCTGTGTGAGATTTGGAAGCAGACATGAGAAGCATGAAGTAATAGCTGTGCACTTTTCACAAAAGATACGCCTGTCATTTTGCGGCCTGCAGTCAGGTTTTCCCCGTCTCTGCTTTCAGTGGTGGGTTAGGTGCCATGAGCTGTACTTTGGGCAGCTATAATTTAGCTCCCTCTAAGCACATACCCTCTGCTGTCCTCTTAATATGAAAAATAATGATGGTACTAAACATATTAAGCTCTTGATGCCTGCAAACACCCAACGAACTGTTTCTTATGCATTAGCACTTAGTCCCGTGAACACCACTCTGTAGCTGGGTTTGTATTGGGGTTGTGAACATCAGTTTCCATGCTAGCTCAGACCTCTGAGGGTAAGGACTGCAACTGCTATCAAAATTGACAACTTCTAGTGACATAAGACAATATTTGGAGCACAGAGGCTGTCAATGAACATTTACTGGACGAATTGATAACTGTGTTAATATTCTCCTGTCTCTAGGACAGGGCAATCTTAAGGGTAGGACCAGACACTCTCAATATTATTATGCACAATTTGATGGGAGTTGGGAGAAACTAATGCAACATGTTATGCATAAGCTCCAATATGGCTAGGATGGATATAAGTATTTTATATTTATTTTAAATAACAAAACAGCATAAAATACTGCCACAAAATACATTAAAATAGGGAAATAGAAAAGCAACAATAAAAACAACTCTTGGAGGAGAAAGATATATGGCTTACATTAAGGTAATGTGATCATCTTAGAGCCAAATTCAAGTGTCAAAGCATCTAAAAACACAATTTGAATTATACCCACTCTATTAACCAATTCTAGATAGTGTAACAGAAGTTATCTACTAAATAATGTTTCTTGGCAATTTGATATAATAATTGTATTATCAATTTAGATTTTTCACATTCCTTTAATGTTTTAATAACATTTTTTCCTTTATTTAATAAAAGGAATTTCAGATTTTCTAGATTCAAATAACTAAGAAAAAAAGAAATATGTGACATTCAAAGTAACCAATGCTTATGTGGGTAGTGACTTCTGAAACTAAGGTAGTTACATATATAAATAATATAATTCTTTATATTCAAATAAACATGAGTATAATACATATATGTAATTCATTATGAGGTTTCATACCAAATACACATATATAATCATATATATAATTATATATTGTATATATATTTAATTTAGGGGGAGATAATATGATTACATATAATTATATAATTACATATATAGGCATGAAACCCCATATATATTTAATTTATATATATATTAGTTATTCCTTTAAAAAATTACTTACCATATACAAAACCCCAGTGATAAGTCTTTATATTTAATTATTTTATCTTAACATCTTGATAATAAACATGAAGGTTCTGGATAGGAGGAAAACCAGTTTTAAGAATTTGTTCTCCATACCCTATTTATTTCCCATGGAGAGGGTGGGTACTGTGAGAGCCAGCTGGACCCTGCATATACGGGGGAATCTGTAGTTCAGGAGAGGGTCTCACCAAAATTATGAATCTCAGAACTTCAGGAGTTACACAGAATCTGCCAGAGGAGTTGGGGCGCCTGGGTGGCTCAGTCGTTACGCGTCTGCCTTGCTCAGGTCATGATTCCAGGGTCCTGGGATCGAGCCCCACATCAGGCTTCCTGCTCTGCAGGAAGCCCGCTTCTCCCTCTCCCACTCCCCCTGCTTGTGTTCCCTCTCTCGCTGTCTCTCTCTCTCTCTGTCAAATAAATAAATAAAACTCTTAAAAAAAAAATCTATAGAATCTGCCGGAGGAGCTGCCTCTCCTCACTTCTGCTTACAGGGTAGAAGGAGTTTTGCTCTCTAATGTAGGCATATTATTTCTAGGAAGAGGAGGGGGAGATCCCTAAATTTCTTACAATTGTTTGGAATCCAAATAAATGGCCCCAGGGCACATAAAGATATAAATCTCTCCAGAGCAATTCACTATCTCTGACTTCCAAGGCATGGTTATCATTTAATCAATCATCCTTTAACTCAAGTTGCCAGGGATTTCTTTTCAGAACACTGAGCATTTAGAAACATGAAAATATTCATGGAGCATTATTTTGCAACAATTAGGATGTTGATGGAGGACGTGATGGCAAACAAAATATTAAAAAAAAATTCTCAATCTCTGAGTTCATGGATCTTTCCATTAGAGGACAGATTTTAATTAAATAAACATAAAAATAATAAAATATCAATTGTGATCAGTCCTATGAATGAGAAGTATATGGTGAAAAAACAACAACAACTGTGTAATTGTAAGATATATTCTGTTCAGAAAGAACAGGAGTCTTTCCTAAGGCAAAGAATTGACATGAGGTGCTAAAAGTCAGAAGTTACCTGATTCGATTTACTTTTGGATCAGGTCACTTTTGCTAAAGCACAAGGAAAAGTTTGGTAGGGTCAAAAAAGATGTGTATCAACTAGTTGGAAGGGTAGCTAGGAAGAGAGGGAGACTACCGTAACTTTCCCGGCATGATATGGAGGGTAGCTTAAACTAGGACATTATTGGAAGAGAAATTGAGTAGTGGCAAATGTTACAAAATAGAATGTACAATAGACGTGATTTGGTGGTGGAATGGATAGGAGGATTACAAGGAAGAGAGGTATCAAGTGTGACTTCAAGCCCATATTTGTATAGAGATCATGCTATTCATTGCCTGACATGACTTACTTGTCCTTCAAGCTCAGTTCAAATGATACCTTCTCAAAAAGACTGTTTAACCAAAGGTAGCCTATATATTTAAATCAATAGACACACACAATTGCACACAAGTGTGTATGCATGTGCCTTCTGTATTAAGTAACAATAATAAAGGAGAAGTTTTGAGAAACAGGTTCTGAGAAATATTTGAGAAAAATTATTTCACACTGCAAATCATAAGGCCAAAATATCTTTAAAATGTGAGAATTATTGGGGTGCCTGAGTGGCTCAGTTGGTCTCTCTCTCTCTCTCTCAAAAAATATGAGAATTATTGGAGAAATATGAAGCAGTTAAATAGAAAATAGTGAACAGAAAAAAATTAGAGTTCTATCTAATAATTCTGAACAAATAAGAATTTTACAGAATTATATTATCTCCAGTTGAAGGTGAAACAAAGGAAAGCATGGCTGCTGATCCACCTGATATTGATGAGAAGAGACAACTTTCCAAGTCTTATACCCAAGTCACATTCAATAAGAATATAAGAGATACCATGTTATGTTTTCCTTTTATTTATTTAAATTGAAATATAATTAATATACAGTAAAATTCACCCTTTTTATCATACCATTCTGAGACTTTTAACAAATGAATACAACAGTTAGGTAACCATCATCATAATAAACTTACAAGTGAGTTTCATTACTCCAACATTCCTTTGCATTCCCTTGGAGTCAGTCCCTCTCCCAACCACCAGCCTCTTCCTATAGTTTTTTTTTCCTACACCAGAATAGAGTATAAATAGAACCAAATCATATGTAACATTCAGAGTCTGTCTCTTTTCATTTAGCACAATGTAATTACAATTTGTAGTGGGCTCAACTTGGCCCCAAAGATATTCGGTCCTTGTACCAGGAATCTGTGAATGTTTTTATATGGCAAAATGTTTGCAGACATGGTGGAATTAAAGATTATCCAAATAGGTCAAACATGCCATCATAAGTGTCTCATAAGAAAGGGGCAGTGAAATAGTTCACATACACAGAGAGAAGGAGGAGATAGAGACTGGAACAATACAGCCACAAGTGAAGGACTGTCAGCAGACGCCAGAAGTTGGGATGGGAATGGATTCTCACCTAAAGCCCCTGGATGGAGTTTGGTCCTGCCAACACCTTGATTTTGGCTCAGGAAAAAGCAACATATAAATTAAGTCATGCCCAATTAATAAGATTATCTGTTCTGTCTCCCATTTTTATCGGTTTAATTTTGTGAACAAAACTAGTCCATTATCGCATTTATTCCTAAAATAAATACTGTGACATCTTTTAGAGATCATTACATAAACCATACCAAAAATATTTTCATTCTAGGGAACCACAAGTCCACAAAGACTGAATATTATTCATGCCTTAGGATATACTAAAATATGAACCTGCGCCAATAAATTATATTAAAAATTCTGACATCTATGTGTATATGTAATTCATATATATATATATATAAATTTCATTTTGTGAAGAAAATACTAATATTAAGTAATAAGCCTGTCTTTGGAAATAGAATTAATTTCTCTCACTTAGAATGTCTTTTTGTTTTTTTAAGAATGTCTTAATAGAACATGATTACTTTGGAAACCTAAGAGTAGAGCTAATACTCTCTTTAATTTATCTCATCAAATGAATGGAAAGGAGTAATAATAGTAATGGGTTATTCCAAGTTATTATTTGATAAACAGATTTTTAACTGTTACAAAATACTTGAAGGCAAACAGTGGAAAACATCATACTTTGTGTAAAGCAAAAATTGATTTGTCTGAGATCTCAAGGAAGAGAAACGCTTAGTAATTAGAACAGCAATATTACAGAATACAGGAGAAATATAATAGAAAATTCATACGCTTGGTAAGAAGTGAGAAGTAATGAAAGACCCAGGAGCTTATCTGAATGATCAAGAGGATTAAATTATATGCAAATTGTGTGCCATGTTAATGTTATTTTATATTTTTATCAAAGCTCTCTTCCTTCAAGCTATACCTCTAATTCCTTCCTTTCTCCATCAAACCTTTTGAAAGGCAACATAATAGGAATTAGAAGCATTGCAGAATAGTGCAAACTTCTGAAAAGCTATAAATCTCAGTTCTGCCACATACTAGTTGCTGCCTTTGCAAGTGACTTCATCTGTCCTTGCCTTAGTTGACCCATCTGCTAACTGGTAGGAATAATGGTACTTTGACCAAAGAAAGAAAAATATGAAATCATTCCCAATAATTTCATGAACCAGTTTTTTTCTACTTAGGAAGTAGGTGTTAATTGGTAGGTAATAATTTTGAACAAGCAAGGAGAAAATCTTCTGCTAGATTCTGCTATGTATTATTGTAGAGCTATCCTACATGAAACTAAACCCACCGAGCTTGCATATTGGTAACATGATGTGAACTCCCTCTGGCTTCTTAGGGATTTTCCACTTATAAGATGGAGTTATGAATATTAATAATATTCATATATGTCACCAAAGTATTCACTGTTAAAAAGATTCAGATTTCTTTATTTTTAAGATTTTATTTATTTATTTATTTATTTATTTGACAGAGAAAGAAGCTGAGAGAGAGAGTATGAGAGGGAAAAGTAGGCTCCCCGGTGAGCAGAGAGCTGGATGCGGGGCTCGATCCCAGGACCCTGAGATCATGACCTGAGCCAAAGGCAGACACTTAGCTGGCTGAGCCACCCAGGCACCCCAAGATTCAGATTTCTTTAAAACTATAGCTCCCTTATTGGTAGTGACTGGGGTAGAGATCTGGTATCTAGAAAATTACTATAGATCTACAACTCATCAATTCCTCTAGTTATTCCACAAAACGTCAATAAGTAAAATGTAAATTCATGAAGTTAACAACTGCACCATTTTTCTTTTTTTTTAAGATTTTATTTATTTATTTGACAGAGAGAAACACAGCGAGAGAGGAAACACAAGCAAGGGGAGTGGGAGAGGGAGAAGCAGGCTTCCCACTGAGCAGGGAGCCCGATGAGGGGCTCCAGGGATTCCAGGGTCCTGGGATCGAGTCCCGCATCAGGCTCCCTGCTCAGCAGAAGCCTGCTTCTCCCTCTCCCTCTACCTGCTGCTCCCTCTGCTTGTGCTCTCTCTCTGTCAAATGAATAAATAAAATCTTTAAAAAATAAAAAGAAAATAAATAAATAAATCTATTGTTGAGTCCTCTAGTGCAATTTTTCTTTTTTTTTTTTAAGATTTCTTTATTTGAGAGATAGAGAGCAGGAGGGAGGGGCAGAGGAAGAGAGATCTCAAGCAGACTCCCTGGTGAGCAGGAGCCTGATGCAGGATTGATGTGGGACCTGACCTCACACCCTGAGATCATGACCTGAGCCAAAGTCAAATCATACACTTAATTAACCAACTAAACCACCCAGGCGCCCTGAAATTTCTCATTTCACTTATAACATTTTTCTTTTTTGTTGTTTTTTTAAATTTTTTTAATTTTATTGTTATGTTAATCACCATACATTACATCATTAGTTTTTGATGTAGTGTTCCATGATTCATTGCTTGCGTATAACACCCAGTGCTCCATTCAGTACGTGCCCTCTTTAATACCCATCACCAGGCTAACCCATCCCCCCACCCCCCCTCCCCTCTAGAACCCTCAGTTTGTTTCTCAGAGTCCATAGTCAATCATGGTTCATCTCCCCCCTCCGATTCCTCCCCCTTTTCATTTTTCACTTATAACATTTTTCAACTCAAGGATGTCCATTTGGTTATGTTTTTATAATGTCCGTTTCTTTATTGCTATTCTCTGTTTGTAGAAACATGAAGCGTCTGCCAGTGGACCTTACATAAATTTTATTAGTCTGGGGACTGGGTTTCTATTTTAGATAAGTAACCAAACTGGTCATCTGAGAATATTAGCTCCTACGAAACTCTGAAAGATTTAAAAATATACCTTTGTAAAACCTGCAGATGATTAAAGAATTTTTCTTTAAATGTGCATAAGAGTTTTGGGTCACTTTTATTGAGTCAGTATGGTGAAATTGTCATGAGCCCAACACATATGTTCAGTACTAGCTGTGACAGTGAGTAGCTGTACAAGCTTCAGTATGAGGAAGTTATTTAAACTTCTCATGCTTCAATTTCCTTACTGGTAAATTAAGGAGAACAATATTTGCTATTGCTTAAAATATTGTGAGTATTAAATGAGTTAGTCTCTAAAAAATCTTGTAACACTGCCTGGCATGGAGTAAGGCCTAAATGGATACCAGTTACATTATCCACTAATTCTGGCTATTTTGGAGTTAATTTATTTTGATGTAATTCAAGTTTTGTAGTTCTGTTTATTTGTTCCATTTCAGGCTCTTTTCCTTTAGAAGTTATACTCTTTCTTTAGTAGTACCACAAAATCTCAATGTGCATTACCCTAAGCTTCTTAAATTTCATATTTTGTAATTATGTGGAGTATTTTTCATTTTCAATTCAATTATGTAACGTTTTTTCCTTCACGTCTGACTTTGAACGGGACATGGGTAATTCCTGCTAAATTTCTGTAGTAGAAGACAGATGAGCTTACTTCATATAAATCCTTTATTCTACAGTCATGGGCTAGAAAGGGAAAAAGGAAAAGCACCCACAATATGTTTTTCCCAGAGCCATGGGCCTCCAGTAATCATCAGGGAAGAATAATGGGCAGAGAGCTGTTTATATCCGAGGATTTGTTTGTTTCTGTGTAAAGACAAACACATAAAAATCCTGCCTCTTGGGTGTTTGCTTATTATGGAACTCTCATCTGAGAGTGAATCAGAATCACAACGGTGCTTGCCAAAATGCTGAGTTCCAGGTTTCCACAATAAATCTAGGGAATCATAAAATCTGGTAATCTGCAGTGTGAAAAGCACTTCAGGTGCTCCTAATACTACACTTGAAAAAATACTGCCAGAACTGTATTTTTCCTTCACTTGAATTTAATAAACTGCTAAAGGCTACACATAGTTAAAGGGTGTAGACTTGATGGAAACTTTAATTAGATGTGTCTGTCTATTCCTTTGAAATGTGAAAATTGAGAAGTAATTTTAATGTGCTCATTCAATGTCATTTTTCATTTTTGTATTCTTTTTTCTATAAAAGAAAGCCTTTGATGGAAATGAGACATTTACATTTGAAGAGTACAGATTGGTCGGTAGTAATGTATTTCAGAGTACATGCATTCACCAGATTAAGAAATTATTGAATTAGTGATTGAAATTCAGGCATGGGAAAATTTTTATTGGTGATTTCAATTATTATTGTAGTATTTTATATATAGTTGGTAATTATTACAAAATCATAGACCCAGCAATGGAATGTTTAATACGTACATGCTAATGCTATGCAAATTTCCACCCACACAACATTGATATTTATATAATAACGATAAAGAATTGCTATTATATAATTTGCTCTTTTCAATTTAAGTTTTGTTCTTGGAAAATAATATTTTGTTCATTTAATTTTACAAGGTTTCTGGGAATTTCATCAGTGTCTTTACATTATTATATAAGGGAAATGTGTGAGTTTAATAGAAATGTAAAATGTTAAGCATGCTGAAATCAGCAGATTTCCATGATACACAAGTGCTCTGCACCTATGAAACATTATCCTGCAGGGAATCAGTTTTCTGTTTGAGATTTAAATGACCTTTGTTATCTGCTCCTTTGAAATCCAGGCAATATTGTCAAGGTTACATGAGCTTGTAGATTTTGTTTACTTTAATTTCCTTGGGGATGAAACACAGAAGTCCAAAAGTCAGTTTTAACTTATTTTGCAGAGAGAAATAAGGAGTAAATGATGTGTAGGAAAAAGTTCCCTCAGAATGTAGCAAGAAGGGTGAAATACTGTCTGAAAGGGTATAATGAGCTAGAATGCATCTGTGTTTGCAAGGGCCTTTGAACTTGGAGTAAAAGGCAAACTCCCAACTGATATTACAAGACTCTGCAGAACCTGGTGTCTGCAAACCCTTTCAATCTCATATCATGCTCCTCTCTTTATTTTCTCCAACATCAGTAGATTGTTCTCCAACATCAGTAGATTGTTCTCCAATATCAGTAGAGCCATAGTGGTCTCATTATTGCCTCAGGAACTTTGAACAAGAAATCACCTCTTCGGGGAAGATGGATCCCTAACTTTTTTCCCTCCGACTCTTTATTCATGAATGATTCTTTGTCATTCTTTGTGCTTCAGCATGGATATAACCCTCCCTCAAAGTCCTTCCAAGTTAGACCTGTGCTCCTTTCATTCTCTATAGCTGTATTCTCTGCTTTCTTTACACAGTATTTATACATATTGCATTTAGTCATTTTATTTTTTTAAAATTTTTTAAAGATTTTATTTATTTATTTGAGAGAGAGAGAGAATGAGCCAGGGCAGGGGAGGGGCAAAGGGAGAGAGACAATTTGACTCCCCACTGCCCACTGAGTAGGGAGCCCAATGCAGGGCTCCATCCCAGGACCCTGAGAAAGTGACCTGAGCCAAAGTCAGATGCTTAACCGACTGAACCACCCAGGCGCCCCACATTTAGTCATTTTAGTAATGTATTTTGGTTTCTCTTGAATCGTCAGTAATCTTAATGAGGATTTTTTAATTGAGTAAACGTTGTTTTAATATTTCCCAAGTGTTACACACACACACACACACACACACACACACAAATCAAGTACTTATTGTCATTAGCTTATTCTTCTTAGGACTTGATATCAAAATATAACAGTTCATCACAAATGGCTCATTTAACCTAAAGAATCAGAATTTTACTTGTTTTAAAATTTAGAATATATCTCTACATTTTTGAGCTGAGCAATACAAAAAGGGAAGGCATAACTCTATTGTTATTTTTATTTTATATATAATATATCCATATGACCCAAATCAAAAAAGTATAGAGAATAAGAAATAAAAAGTCTCATCACAAATTTTTTCTTAAGCAAAACTGATGTGGTTTCATATTTTCATTATTTTTAAAATTAAAATATATCTTGGACATTTGTTCTTATTAGTGTTTTAAATTTTAAATTAAAATGTGCTCATCTGAACCACAAATACAGTTAGTGTGAGTTTTGCATTTCTTTCTAGGAGAAAAAACATAACAGTATTCCTTAAGAAATTCTGATTGCGTAGGCTAATGCTTGCTTACCCTTTCTTCACCCCACCTAATGCTACATAACTGTGAATAAAATTAAAATGAATTGTGTAAACAATATGATAAATGCTTTGGTAGAAGCATTACTTATTCTTCAGTGTCACAGACAAAAAAGAAAGTAGTTCTACCAGGATTATCAAGAAGGGCTTCACAGAGGAGTTATTTGAGGCAGGATGTGACATATGAAATGAATATAATTGGATTATAGAAAATGCAATGTGGGGATTTACATAAATCTTTCACCTTTGTTAAGAAAATAAAACTAAGATCATTTAGGATTGAAAATGGAGCGAAAAACTCCCCTTGGACAGCAGTTAACTGAACTACAAAATACTGGCTTGAGTTATATAAGATTCACTTTATTTTTGAGGGTAATTCACATATTAGAGCTGTTCACTTTCTTTACTGACTTTTAGAGGACAAAAATCTCAGCCCTTCCTGAGCTTACTTGATAAAAGTGAAAGAAGAGATATAAACAGACATTCTAGAATATATAGTGGCTTTAGAATTAAAAGAGCTATGGGAAAAAAAGCTGAATCAGGAAGAGAGAAAGAAAGTGTGTTTTTGTGGGGTGAAATTTTAAACAGAGTAGCCCAAAAAGACCTGAATTAGAAGGGGACACTTGAGTAGCATCTGAAGGACATTAGAGATAAAGTCAAGTCTGATGAGCTCTGCACTGGGTTCACTGTTACAACTTTTGGGCCTAAAACAATGCCCAACATACAGTGAGAACTCAGTAAATATCTGTTGGATACGTGCATGAGTAATTTATTTTGTAGAGTAATGATAAGGAGAGTGTATGTGCCACAAGTATCAAGAAGAGAGATTGGATAATTGTTTAGGTTGGATATATGAAAGGATGTTTATTTTCTGTTATGTAAAGAAAATAATTAGTCTTGTAGGCAATGAGGAGTCTATGAACACCTTGATATTTTTAGACTTACTGAGGATGCCATCAATCATATTAATTTGTTGGGAAAATATCAATGACAAAATAGTGAAATAAAGAGAGACATTTTTCGGGGCACCTGGGTGACTCAGTCGTTGAGCGTCTGCCTTCGGCTCAGGTTATGATCCCAGGGACCCAGGGTCCCAGGACCGAGCCCTGCATCGGGCTCCCTGCTTGGCAGGAAGCCTGCTTCTCCCTCTCCCAGTCCCTCTGCTTGTGTTCCCTCTATCGCTGTGTCTCTCTCAAATAAATAAAAATCTTAAAAAAAAAGAGAGAGAGACATTTTTCAGACAAGCCAGTTAGAAAGGAAGCTGATGATACGCCCATAGATATCTGATACTGGCGGCAGAGTTAACACAGAGAAGTTATGAGGGTTTGGACATGGTTTTTATGAAGTACTGACAAGATTTCAACTGTACAAATAACAATTGATGGTGAAGGATATTGTATTTTATTTCTTAACAATTTCTAAGTTCCTTACTTGGTGTCTGAGATAAATCAATGGTAATTCCAATTACTTACATAGTTGATTCAAGAATATGAGCAGTTTGGCTTGGAAAGGATGAAACATTGAGTTCAGTGTCTCATATACTGAATATGATGTGCCTTGAATTACAAGACTTAGATATACAGTTTATTGTACTACAGATCTTAAACAAAATATATAAGCACAAATAAAAGGCCAATGACCTGTGTTTGGGAGTGAAAAATTTAGGGAAAGCAATCGAGGGAAAGTTTATTTGAGGTGAATCATGAATGATGAGATAGCCAGTGGCAAGAACAGAGCACAGGTTATTCTGAACAGCAAAATCATTATAAATTCATAAAACCCTGAAAGTAGATGCTGTAGACAGAGAAAAGTTTTAATGAATTGACACCACCAGCATCTTTATTTATGAGAGGAATAAGAAAGAACAGCCACATAAACGAACTTTTGTTGTATATGGAAATGAGTTCCTTACATCGATTCTGTACATGGAAATTTGCTTGCTTCGGAGTGCCTTGCTGGCTTCTATTCAAAGTCCTTAGGGGAAGATTTGCTCTTATAAAATTATAGGCATGTTTCTGAAAGCTGTAAAAGATGGCTGGATTTGACTATTATGAAAACAGGCTATCACCATGGTCACTTAAGTGTTTGAAGAATATTTTGTTTATGATGGAGTGTTTGTGATATTGCTTATCACTTCCCATTACCTTTTGATCAACAGGGTAACAGGAATGGCACTGCCAGAAGCAATTGACTTTGATATTGTGAATGCATTTAATGGAGTTCAGTTGTGGTTATGAGTTTCATATGCTATCCATTTGATTTCTACTGTAATCAATTATTATAACTTTGGGGGACAGTTAAATTGAGTGACCTCTAGGGCTACATGCTCGAAATAACATTTTAGTAAATCTGTGTAATATATAGGCCAAGTAGTAAATCCCCACTTCAGTTCATGGTAGCATCACTTAAATGAACTTGGCAAATAGCCTATTTAAGAATATGACTGATGCCTTTGCAAAAGATGATATATGTTCATGCTCCAGTGGATCAGACAGTTCTAAAGAAAACTCTAAAAGGCTAAGAACAGTTTTGTTTTTCCCTCTTTATTGCCTTTATCAGACACTACCTCAACTCTCTACTATTTGCACCTATGCATATATAGATTAAAATGTAATACTAATAAATTGAGAAAGTAAAGTTTGGGTTGTTACTATAGTTACCCTGAAATTTTCAGTGTTTGGAACTCTATAAAATTCACTCTGGATTAATTAGCCACTGATCAAGTATTCATTTAATGCATATCGTAATCTTCCTTAGTTTTATATGTGTATCCAGAACTCAAGAAACAGAAAGTTTATTTTGGAGCTATATTTTAAGATATTAACAAGGTTAACAGGACACCATTCTAGAAGGAACATTCCAAATGGCAAATGCCAATGCCAAACTATAGCAAACAAAAAGGATTCATGATATGGAAAGAAAGAGGTTTTATATATTTATAAAGTCACAAAGTTATATATAAATATAAAGTTTACATGTGTGTGTGTGTGTGTAAAATTTAATCCACCTTTCTCTCTCAATTTAGCATGACTGTCTTAATGAACATATGACTAACAAGTTTATGACTAATTGTGTGACTAACACTGACATCTGATGAGCACATAGGGCCACTTTCTTCTGTATTTATAACTTATTACCTGCTGTGTTTCTCCAACATTAGTCTGTTTTCATATGTTGAACTCTTCATATTGAAGCCAATATCAGTTTACCATTTATAGGTATAAGCACTTAATTACTAGTAATTGATTTGCAAATCATCATTCTAATCAACCACAGAGTTCTAGCCTTGGACACAGATTGAATGTCATATATCACGAAGTGAGTTTTCTGTCTCCCTTATGCAACGTGTTTTTCTTCCCACATACTGATCTCCAGGTAATAGCATTCAATATGAGCTATGTAATAATAAAATTTCTCAAAAAAAAAAAATTCTTGGGAGTGGAAAACTATGGACAATCTGCCTTTATAATGCCCTAAATATGTTTGGAGTTCTTACATTTGATCTCTCCGTACTCCCAAAATAATAATTTGATCTGGAAGAGGTGTTCCTTTGTTTCTATTAAACAGCCTAGCTCGATGGAAGGAGGTGGGTGGGGGATGGGCTAAATGGATGATGGGTATTAAGGATGGCACTTGCTATGATGAGCACTGGATGTTATATGTAAGTGATAAATCACTAAATTCTATTCCTGAAACCAATATTAGACTATATGTTAACTAACCAGAATTTAAATTAAAATTTGGGAGAAAAAATATAAAATAAAATAACAGGTATACCCCTACAACCATTTAAATAATAACAATATTAAGAACAATGACAACAATAATAAATAATAAAATAAAATAATAAATAACAAACAGATTTCTTGTTGCAATGATGAAATGAGTTGAATGCGTACAGAATGTTTAGCACAGGACCTGACACATAGAAAAGTATGAATAGGTATCTATCTATTAGTTGTATTAGTAGTAATGGTAGTACTACCACAACTGTACCACCACCACGACCATTACCACTACTATTATTACTTGATTTGGTGCTCCACTGAACAGAGATCTCCACTCCTTTTATTATATTTCCTCTAATTGAAATGAAAATAGGGATTAATTTAATTTGATGAAATAATATATGAAAAAGGGAAATCTACTGCTTACCTAATATAACATAGAATTACTTTCTTCCCTTTACTTATCCACTGAAAGTTCTGAGAAGAGATCAGAACTAAAGGTTATCTGAGCTGCATTCATCTAGAAATACTTAAATGTTCTCATTACATACTTCTATTGCCTTCTAAATGTATTGCCCAATTTCATTTTTTAGCTCTGCATTATCATATCAACATAAAAGCATCACTATTAAATTCAAGTAATAATAAAGTAATTATTACATCATATGAGCAAATAGTCATAACCAGAGCCATCTGCAAATTTTAATATATGACTTACCGAATTTTCCAGATCATTAATAAACTTGTATGATAATAAAATGACTAACACTGACCTCTAATGAGCATAATAGCCACTTTTTTTGGTAAGAATTTACAACATATTACCTTCTATGTTTCCCCATCATTAGTCTGTTTTCATATATTGAAACGCTTCCTTTGGAAGCCAACATAAATAATCGCCATGGTAATTTTATTAGGAATACTATCACTTCTTTAGCTAATAAACAAACATGAAAATGTTATCATTCTCATTTTGTAAGTATGCAAGTTTTTCAGTTCCTTTCATTTGTTTAATACTTACTTGTATCTACCTTGTGCCAAGCACATAGTCTATGTTTTAAGTCAAAATATAAACTCCTTTTAAAATTCTCATATTACATAGGGCGCCTGAATGTCTCAGTTGGTTAAGCATCTGACTCCTGATTTCTGCTCAGGTCATGATCCCAGGGTAGTGAGACAGAGCCACCCACCTCCTCCTCTCCGCAACTCCCCCTCCCTAACCCCTGGGGTTCCACGCTCAGTAGGGAGTCTGCTTGTCCCTCTCCTTCCCCCTGAGCCCCTCCCTGTGCTTTCATGCACACAAGCACTCTCTCTCTCTCAAATAAAGAAAGAAATAAATAAAATCTTTTAAAAATTCTCATACCATGTATTGCATCTGTTTCTATTTTTATATTTTCCCATGGACAAATGTTTTCTTCCTTTTTATATAAAGCTCATCATTTGCACTGCTTTTATAGTATTCCTTCCCTTTAATCTGTTTCCTTGTTATAATTACCTTTATCTTCACTCCTTTTATTTTTTAATTTTTTTATTTTACCTGAAAGCATTTGTTTATTAAGCCCTGACCACCATCCCAATTATATTAATATTTTTAAAATGTCATAAGTCAGGTGATTGGATAATTTTCTATACAATCGGATACTTGTTTTTGTCGAGTGTATCCCTAGTACATGTGGCCTATAGCTGTCCAAAGAAGTCATTTTATCTTGCTCAGATCTGAATAATGAAGAGAAGTACAAATATTTACACATAATGTCCTGGGTGATGTTTTTTTTCCTTGCACTTTTACATATATATATTATTTTGTTCAGGACATTTGAAAATTATTATTATACTGAAGTATTATTAATGGGGGTAGGAGGGAGTATCCTTGAAGACAGTGTAATTCAGTACAATTATCAAGAAGTGTCATACAGAAATAAGACATTATCTTATTGTTCATTTGACCACTGCAGATATCTGTAGTTTTCAATAAGGAGATCATATTATGACAAATAATATGAGCAGAAAACAATTCAAGCTTAAGAAAAGTATGATTTTTAATGTTTTTTTAGAAGACTTTTAAATTCCATTTAATGGAGATGTTTGCACATCATGGTTCTAATCTTGCATGGGATTCAAATATTGTTTCTGATCTATGGACAGCTCAGCAAAATATGAGGACATGATGACATTCTGTTTTAAGATATTGCATTTTTGAAATAGAGGTCTATTTGGAATATTGATTTACCATTTAGTTTCATTAACCATCATAGGTGGTTCCTCTAAAAATAGATACATTCTCATCTAAAGGACAGAAGGATGTTCATATCCCATCATGTCTGGGATGAGTGGTGAGCATCACAGATCTAATCAGCTGGGTACGTGGACTAAAAATTTGGAGGAATGAAAAATATTGTTTTCTTATCCCACAATTAGAATTTTCCTTACTAAAAAAAAATGCAAGATGAAATATAGAGATAGAATCTCTTTATTACCTAAAAAGAAAATTGTAAGTTGTACAAAATAGTACAAAAGACATTATTTAGATCTACTTCCAGACCCTAAGCCACATTTTCAAAGCCGTCCAAATATGGAATAGGTATAAAATACAAAAAAAATAATCTGTTATTTTCCTTCTAAAATATTAATATAAGTTAAAATTATTTAATGTGAATTTTCTTGGCCTTATATATCAATATCAATATGAAAGTATTTAGAAGAAAGAAATAAAAAAAGAAAATATTTAGAAGAGTGATGTCAATTCTTAATTTAAAACTTCTCACAAATCTCTAACTTTGTTTAAAACCTTACTAAATTATCACTTTCAAGGTCCTTTATCTATCAATATATTCCAATTCTTTCCATGGAAACAATGAAAGGAAAGTAGCACCATGCATTTTTTCTCCTTTATAACACAACTAAAAGTAAGTAAAATAAAATTTCTTTCAAAGAATGCAAATTTTTGGTAATTATGATATCAATATTTTAAAGTTCATAAAGTTATCCTTTTTTTCTCCATTTCAAATAAGAGATTTTCCCCAAATACAAAATTGCTTCTTACAATACTGAACATGATATTTATAAATGAAGTTAGTTTGAATTAAAGTAATAAAAATAATTATTACACAATCCATATATTCAGTCACCTTAAGTCACTGACCAATTGGAATAAGACATTAAGCATCTTCTGGGCTGTAACAAATTGTACATAAAGTCCAATGGAACTATGAGATCAGCACTCAGTATACCCAGGTAGTGTAATAATTAGAGTATGAGTGGTATTTTTAACCTTCAGTCTCCAATGTGTATAATGAATAGTCAGTGGAAATGTTTTTCACCTTGCAAGTTTAATCAGCCAAAGAAAAGATACTTGGTAACTATGGCAACATGCACAATTAGTTGACCATTGTGATCCTTAAGACAAATCAAAAATCAGTCAAGTGTGTTAAACATCCTTGGAATTTAGAGAAAGGAATGCAGTTCTCTGACTGATTTGAACATCTCTGTGATCAAAGCAGTTAAGCTTGTAGATTTAGGCCAGAAATATTAACTGATTAATTAATTTTTGGGCTCTGGAAAATTTGTCTGGGACTCAAGTGATCAATTTCTTAGTATACTATTAGTTTCTATGTCTCAAAAAATAAGTTAAATTAGTTAAAACAATAGAAAAATAGCCAATTATTTACACAATTAATTTGTATGAGACATTCAATTAATTTAAAGAATTTAATGGAGACTGTTGTTAAGCTTACAGGAACAGTAAAATTTGCTTTTCTAATCTCAGAATTAAAACTACTTAGTTTTACCATAAATCTACCATATGGTTCATATTTTAAAAAACAAACATGGGACTCCATTGTTATCCACATGTGTTGGTATGGGATAATAAATAGAAGTATGCATATCTTCAAAATCCTTTGAAATGTCTTATTTGAAATTTAAGAGGGAGGGAAACTGATTTGGGGGGAAATTCCCTTGGGAGAAAAAGACTGACATATTTTCTATATATTTAGTTGCTTTGGGGGTTCCTTTAATTGAAAGACCACAGGAATATGTGGAAACAGTAGATTTTAGACATCTTTACAGAAGCTACCATGTGTCTGACCTCAGTGCTTCAACAATTACATCACATGCTGTTAAGCTGCTTGGAAAAAAATATATGTCTTCAAAATCTGAAGAAAGACATGCTATTTCTAAGTCATGTTCTTATAGAAAATCTACCAGAAAGAAAAGAATAAAGAAATGCTAAGCCCTTAACAAATCTTGTGGAGGGATATGTCTATTCTGTAACTTTGTAATTCTAATCAAAGTAATGGTAATTTACCACTTAATGAATGATTTAGTGAAGCCATCATCTTCTATAAGAATCGAGAATATTATAAGAGCCATATACATGTGGTGTAAATTTCTTTCTTCAACATGATACAGAATCTCAAGAATTGCTAAAAACTAGAGAATAAAAATTCCAATTTATTTCAATAACTTTATTATAAAACCAAATGTTTCAAATGTTTGCACTTATATTTTGTATTTTTGTTTTAATATCATAGCTATATTTCTCTTTAGGAAAAAAAAACATGCAAACGAGCTTCTAACTGAAATTACTCTCCATATGTGTAACTAAGATACCAGTAGATAGAAAACCATCATGAACTGTGAAAGTCTGCCTGAGAAGATCTATTGCCACAGAAAGTTTGGATTTGCAGCACATTTAGGTCTGTGGTTTGTTTAAAGTTTTTAAGAAGTCACACCAAATTTGCCCAACAATCCCCCAAAAAAGCACAGCTGCTTAGAAATTAAAGAACATGTTTTAACTGTTGTTAGCATGACTTTTAATCACACTAAATAAAAATATATCTCAAATAAACAGTAATTAAACAAACAGAAAATTATATGCATAATATTATGGCAATCATCAAGAAAACAATTCCCACTGTAAGAGTCATATACAGGCTGCCCGTATATTTCTGTGTCAGCATTCAATAAACTTCATCTCCATAACCCATGTTGAGTTTAAGTATTTTATTCTTTATGGGCCTTATTCTAATTTCCTATTGAGAATAGTTTTCAGGTACTTCATAATAAAATTAACAGGCTACTATCATTCAAGAAAACAGATCCATAATCATTTCAAGGTAAATTTAGATGCATCCATATGCCACAATATACATTCTCTTTCTGTTAGGCTAAAAGCAAAAAATAATTAAAATTAACATTGGGGAGGTTATGTGCTATGGTGAACGCTGTGAATTGTGTAAGACTGTTGAATCACAGACCTGTACCTCTGAAACAAATAATACATTATATGTTAAAAAAAGAAGATAGCAGGAAGGGAAGAATGAAGGGGGGGGAAATCGGAGGGGGAGAAGAACCATGAGAGACTATGGACTCTGAGAAACAAACTGAGGGTTCTAGAGGGGAGGGGGTTGGGGGGATGGGTTAGCCTGGTGATGGGTATTAAGGAAGGCACGTTCTGCATGGAGTACTGGGTGTTATATGCAAACAATGAATCATGGAACACTACATCAAAAACTAATGATGTAATGTATGGTGATTAACATAACATAATAAAAAAATTAATTACTAACAGATAAAGATTTTTCAGTGTCATTGGTTGATGTTGAGGCCAAATATTTTTTTTAATATCATAATGCAGTTGTTCTTAATATATTGAGAGTTACTCATCAGTATTGAATGGACTATTTTGGTTTCAAGTGATAGAACCCAAATCAAACAAATTAAAAGCTAAATTTATTGCCTCATACAACTGGAAATTGTGGGCAAAACAAATTTCAGGCAAATTGGGTCCAAGGACTCAGATCTCTCTCTCTTTCCCTCAGTTCTGCTTTGTTGTGCCCAGCAGCATTCTCTTTGTAGATCTGGTTTCCTGTGTGGCAAGTAGCCTCAATGCTACCAACTGCTGTTTCATATCCAACCAGCTCCACACCTGACTCAAAATCAGGAAAGCTGGGTTTTGAAACAAACATCTTTGATGTGTAATAAAACATAATTTGTATGTTTCTGTGTGAGTGCACATATAAATCTTTCTGGGAAAAGTTTCCATAATCTTCAGATTCTCAAAGGTGACTCCTAGTTTATCCATCCAACAACCCATTTCAACTTTCTTATGAGTTACTGCTACTCTTTTACTCCACTCCCAAGATTTTGGCCAGATTTCCAATACAGTATTATTGTATTAGTGTTGACCAAGGTCCCTTTGAATTTTTGTACTCAACTTTCTGACCATTGTGATTAGTTTGGGATGCCATAAAGGAGAAATGACCCATCAAGGCCAGTGAAAGATCTTTTCCTCCATGTTTTTATTTTGAGCTAGCAATAAAGAAGCCATGAGCCTTAAACTTAAGGCTTCAGTTTATACTAGCACTGTAATATACTGAGTCTGTCTGCAAACAGGTGCCCAATAGGGATTTCCATAATGCTGCATTTGCCTGGCTAATCAGTAGGCATCGGGTAATTAATGCAATTGATCCAAATCAACATACATATATGGCAAATCTACTATGTGCCAGGAACTATTCTAGATGCTGCGGACTTGAACATAAATAAGATATAGTCACCTCAGAAGTATGCATGTGTTTCCTCAAATGCTAACAGGAGTTGACCATGGTAAGAGATGAAGAAGACCTTGCTGAAGTAGCACAGTGATCCTCCATCCTATCAAAGTCCCTTCTCCTATTAAATATTTCATAATTCTCCTTTTAATCCCCTGGATTAAAATATATGTAAAATATCACCTTTTACATATAAATTTTAAAACATTCAACATAATGCCCTTAACTATAAAAAATAAAACATGACTAATATTTCATAATAAAATAATGTTTATTTAAATATGTATGTGCTACTCACACCCAATGGCTATTACAGACTCACAAAATACTCCCTTGGGGAAATCCTACCTCCCAGGTTTTAGATTCTAAAACACTGAAGTGGTCTTATTGTAGGTGATAGTTTTATTTTGTTTTTAATTTCCCAAAGCTCCACGTACTGTGGGCCACAGACCTGACCTATGGCTGCTAGCATCTTGAGTATATACAGAGAACATTTCATTCATGAAAAACGCTTCCCTAAACCTTCCCAATTATTGCTCCTAATTTTTTAGCTGGTATAACATAATTTTTTTAACTTAAGCATTCTACTGTAATTTTGGCTCATTTTCTTAATAAAGATAGGAATATTATGATGATCAATACACTGCCTTGTTGTAGGCCTCTCCTGGGACAGCCACAATGGCCGCTTTACGGAGAAAATTTCAATCTTACCATTATTCTTACATTTAGTTTACAGCACTTCTTTGATAACATTCAATTTCTGAAAGCCCACTTAGTTAGAATTTCACTTTGGCTTCTCTCTTAAAATGTAAGCAGTGATATTAAGTAGAAAGTTAAAAACCTTGCATCCTGTGTTTTCTAATTCAAATATTATGGAGAAATTGGAACTTGATTTATAATAACAGAAAATCAAATGTGAATAAGGATATTGCAAACCTAAGAATAAATAGCAGAATTGACAGCTGCATTGAAATTCACAGTATGATAAAAATTTCATCGCAATGTGTAAATAAGCCCAGAACTTACTTAGAGTTAAAACTTTAACAAGCAGTTTGCTATAAACTTGAAGATTCACCATAAAGAACTGGCAGCACTCTAGAGAAACATGGTGTGTAAGCAAGATTTGGTCATGAAAATTTGGTGATCGAGTAAAAAGCAATGATTCTGCTGCTTTATGCTCCTGAACAGCTTTAAAACTTCCAGAAATATTATATAAACAATGAAGTTCAGAGAAAGATGAACATGTGAATATAACACTATGTTTTATTTAGGTAAGTCATTATTTTTTGATAACAGAAATGATAATGCAGTGAGAAGCAGTGTATGAAACTCAAGACAATTTTTTTCTGGATTGAGGCTTTATAGCTATAAATGGTTGAAGGTAAAGGAAATATTTTATGTAAAAGCCAAATCTGGGGTGCCTGGGTGGCTCAGTTGGTTAAGCATCTGCCTTCGGCTCAGGTCATGATCTCAGGGTCCTGGTATCGAGGCCCGTATTAGATTCCCTGCTCCGCAGGAAGCCTGCTGCTCCCTCTCCCACTCCCCCTGCTTGTGTTCCCTCTGTCACTGTGTCTCTGTCAAATAAATTAAAAAAATCTTAAAAAAAATTAAAAAAAAGCCACATCTAAGTTTTAATATCTAAAAAGACTGAGATTTGAATTCCCTTTTGAATTGTCTTTATTTTGAGCAAACCTTATGAACAGGCATTTAGTTACATATACTAAAAGCAAGGGCATATTCATTCTAAAGAAAACTGAAATGACCTGAAAACAAATATTTTAGGCTGAGATGCTAATTGTTCTGTTAGGTAAGGTGAATAGGTGAATTATTTACTTGAATTAATTAAAGTTGGCTCCATAATGTTATATCTATCTATCATCTATCCATCTATGTACCTACGATCTCTATCTAATTTCAGGACGTGTGTGTGTGTGTGTGTGTGTGTGTGTGTGTTGGGGTGGGTTGGGAAGCAGAGTTCCTCTGGAGGAATAGAGGACAAATTCACACCACAGTGTGGGCAGCGCGGGGATCTAGAATTTTCTTTAAAGGAAGGATTATCCACACTGGTAGTTGTCCTGAGAAGAGCAGGTTCTAAGGCAGAAAATGAGAACTAATTAGGTGAGTTGTACTGTAGAGGAAATTTCTTGGTTGCCATTTAATAAAAGTGCCTTGGTAATTAGAAGGAAAAACCAAAGATGCTAGCATTTCTGTAATACATACACAGCATGGAGAGATGTTCACTGAGGTCAAAAGCCTGTTTAAATTATCTATGTTTGGAAACTAAGTCTGTTTTACATAAAAACCAAGGTGTTCTTTGGTAAGTTTAATATGTACATGTGTTTTCCTGTCATGCTGCTCTTGTGAACATGAAAGTACGTTGTACTTCAGGTGATACATCATGACAGCACTGTTAGAGTATGGGAACATCACATCTGCATTGGTGAGTGCTCTTTTCTTTATCAGCTACTTTGTAGCTATTGGTTCTACTTAGAGTTACAAACTTTTTAAAATTATTTTCCTTTTATTTTTATTCAAATATGTTTTTGAAAAGGTATATGTTCATGTTGTGTTCTGCCTGAGTTTCAATTCATTATGCTACATAGAAATTTGAAAATCTTTGTTATCAAAAAGAGGATTCAACCTAAGAGGGTTAGAATCACTGACACAGCGGTAGACAAGGACCTAGTCAAGTAGAAGCATTATGAGTTATCTTTTTGTCAAACTCCATTTCACTATGCTGAGCTTCCTTTAAGTGTTCCAAGAATCTCAACTGCATCTCAGCAGTAATAAGAGAAATTTAGGGAAGATCTTGGCCCTGGCTTAGAATTAGAATAGTGAATATTAAAAATATTTCTCATTATTGAAATGTTGAATGGTTAAAATATTGTAGAGATGTGTTAGACCCTGATGTAAATAATCATAGTCTGTAACCTTATGGGTAGTGCCTGAAGCTTGATCTCTGAATGGTCTTGATTCTAGCCATTGCTTTGGAGGTTATCCTGCCTCCAGAATCTGGATGATTGTCACATATAATTTGGTGAAACTATATAAATGTGTTCAAAGTACTTGTAAGGCTGATAAGGCTGATAAGGAGTCTGACTGCATTTTTAGATGTTTGTTGACAACTTTTAAGCCTCAACCTCTCTCTTCTCCTGTTGTTCCACATCTGGACAAACTGATAAAAATGCCTGCTGCCCACTCCTTTGGAGCATTTGTGAGATTCAAACCATGCAATCCCCTGTCAGTGCAAAGGAATTTTCATCCCAACCCCTTGCCCAACCACAAGGAAACACAGGCCAATCTCCCTGCTCTGCTTTTTCAAGCCATTTTGGATCAGCTTAAGAGCCATTTCTTGCTAACCCCACAGACCCCAATTGTATAAGCAACATACAACTTCACAACTTCTTGTGATGTATATCTTTTCTGTTTTTTAAAGATTTTATTTATTTATTTGACAGAGACATAGTGAGAGAGGGAACACAAGCAGGGGGAGTAGGAGAGGGAGAAGCAGGCTTCCTGCCGAGCAGGGAGCGCGATGTGGGGCTCAATCCCAGGACCCTGGGACCATGACCTGAGCTGAAGGCAGACGCTTAATGACTGAGCCACCCAGGCGCCCTTGTGACGTATATCTTGACAGCTGAGTAAGAACAAGTATATCTTAATTTTGGTTTATCAACAACAACATTGGAAGCTAGAGATAGTAAAATAAGATCTTTAAAGTGCTAGGAGTATATAGCCATCGTGCTAGAATTGCATAACCACCAAACCCCAGAATGAAAGTAAAGCAAAACATATTTCAGATATTTTAAAAACAAGAGATCACTAGCTTCTCTTTAAAATAACTTATATGACCCAGCAATTATACTAATGGGTATTTACCCCAAAGACACAGATGTAGTGAAAGGAAGGGCCATATGCACCCCAATGTTCATAGCAGCAATGTCCACAATAGCCAAACTGTGGAAGGAACCGAGATGCCCTTCAACAGAGGAATGGATAACGAAGATGTGGTCCATATGTACAATGGAATATTACTCAGCCATCAGAAAGGATGAGTACCCACCATTTGCATCGACATGGATGGGACTGGAGGCTATTATGCTAAGTGAAATAAGTCAAGCAGAGAAAGTCAATTATATGGTTTCACTCATATGTGGAGCATAAACAATAGCACAGAGGACATTAAGGGAAGGGAGGGAAAACTGAAAGGGGGGAAATCAGAGAGTGAGACAAACTATGAAAGACTCTGGACTCCAAGAACCAAACTGAGGGTTACAGAAGGGAGGGGGGTTGGGGGATGGGGTAACCGGGTGATAGGTACTAAGGAGGGCACGTGTGGTCATGAGCACTGGGTGTTATACGCAAATAATGAATCATTGAACTCTGCATCAAAAACTAATGATGTACTGTATGCTGGATAATTGAACATAATAATAAAAAACAAAACTAAATAATTAATTAAGAAATTATTTAATTAATTAATATAAAATAACTTATAAAGAATATACTCCAGAGAAGAAGGAACTGACCTCAGAAGGCCAAGTATCTGTATCTGAAGATATCTGAAGAAATATGTGAAGAGATAAAGGTCAAAGAAATCGGTTTCCATTTAATTTTATGACACGCTACTGCACAAAGATGTTCATTATCACATGACTTCTAATAACTAAAACTGAAACAAAGGAAAAACAAAACCCTAGATACACTGAATTAGGTGACTGGTCATCTAAAAGAATATCTTAAGAGAGTGATGAGATCCTGAGACGATGCTTTGGATAACTAGGAACTGGAAGATGGGGGGGGGCGGAGAGAGAAAGGAAGTTAATGGCATCACTTTATAAATGGAAAGAGATTTCAAAGAGAGAAAATAGAAAAGGCAATCTTAGAGGAGAATAGTTGAGAGCAAGGAAAGCAAGCAACATGGTAGGAAGCTGGAGTCCCAGGTGCTTAATGGCCAAATAGCTTTTATTTTTTTTATTTTTTATTTCTTTTTTTAAAAGATTTTTTATTTATTTATTTGACAGAGAGGGACACAGCAAGAGAGGGAACACAAACAGGGAGAGTGGGAGAGGGAGAAGCAGACTTCCTGCTGAGCAGGGATACTGATATGGGGCTCGATCCCAGGACCCTGGAATTGTGACCTGAGCTGAAGGCAGAGACTTAACAACTGAGCCACCCAGGTACCCCATCAAATAGCTTTTAGAGACAGGGATGTCTAGAATTCAACATTGCAGCAATATTATGGCTGAGTAAAAAATCCTTGTCTCCCTAATGATTCAGTGAAATATCCTATGCATATAAAATACCTTGATGACAATTAAGGAAAGAGGCAGGGCTTCTTATCCAGACTGACAGTGTCTGAACAGGAAAATATAAGTTTGGTGGAAGAAATCCTAAACTAAATCAGTATGTAAAGGCCCTGCACTTGGAGCCCAAAGTGATCCTGAAAAGGAAAGAGAAATGAACAGAAATTCTGGGAGAGGGAATTAGGATTTCCAAAGCTCATGTAAAGGAGTTGTGAATTAGTGTTTATTATATGCAACTTAATGGTCATACTCTGTGTTTGAATATGTGCACCAGAAAAAAATAAATAAATACATGCACCAGAATATGAGCAAGATTTTCAATAAAAAGTTATTTTCCTTTCCTTTCTTTTCCTTTCCTTTCCTTTCCTCTTTCTTTCTTTCTTTTCTTTCTTTCTTTCTTTCTTTCTTTCTTTCTTTCTTTCTTTCTTTCTTTCTTTCTTTCTTTCTTTCTTTCTTTCTTTCTTTCTTCCTTCCTTCCTTCCTTCCTTCCTTCCTTCCTTCCTTCCTTCCTTTCTTTCTTTCTTTCTTTCTTTCTTTCTTTCTTTCTTTCTTTCTTTCTTTCTTTCTTTCCTTCTTTCTCTCCTTCTTTCTTTTTTTCCCCTTTTGCTTTATAAGGGTTCTTTAATCTCTCATCACTATCCCAGAAAGGTTAATCCCCCCACCTACCCGCATACGAGGTGTGACATGTAGGCTCTTCGAATGTTCTAGGTCTTTCTTTTTAGTCCTTATCATAGTTGGTAATTATACATAAAACCTGACTTACAACTATTTGATTAATATCTTTCCTTCTGGAGTCACTTTCAAGGGAATGAGAAAGCGAGGCCCAGATCAGATGTTTTCTTACCATTTTATTCCCATTCCTATTGCATGGTACCCTGCACAGAGTGGTGTCAAGAGTTGATGACATCACTTGCTTTATTTCATTTTCATCACAGGTAAAATGGGGCCACTCAACAAATATTTATTGAGTCCTTACTGCATGCAAGATACCTCCTAGGCTCTGAGTCACTTTCACTCTGGACAAAAAAAGGCAGGAATGCCTGTCCACAAGGAGTTGCTGTTCTGAAAGGTGGGAGGGAACAATAAACCACATTAAAAAATAATATGCAGTTGATTAGGAAGTAATTAATACTATTGATTTAAAATAGGGCAGGGGTGCCTGGGTGGCTCAGCCATTAAGCATCTGCCTTCAGCTCAGGTCATGATCCCAGGGTCCTGGGATCGAGCCCCGCATCGGGCTCCCTGCTCCGCGGGAAGCCTGCTTCTCCCTCTCCCTCTCCCCCTGCTTGTGTTCCCTCTCTTGCTATGTCTCTCTCTGTCAAATAAATAAATAAAATATTTAAAAAAATAAAAATAAATAAAAATAAAATAGGGCAGAAATGGGGATAGTAAGTGTTAAGGGTTGTGATTTCAAGTGAGATGTTCAAGGAAGGCCTTAGTAACAAGGTAATATTTGAAAAATGTAGATCCTAACACACACTTGATAATAGGAAAGGGACAATAATAGCGAGTTCAATAGAAGTAATTCTTGGTATAAAATAAGTTCAACATGTGTGTTAACTACTATAAACATGGCTATTATTTCATTTTAATAAGGCAGTCCTTTTTTTGTATATGGAAAAGACACAGCATACATCTGGGAAGTAGAGACATTTACTCAATAATCAGGCAAGCTTGGGAATATTAGAGCAAGTAGAAAATCAATATTTTATGAAATCAATATTTTGAGGAAATCAAGCAGCAGGGACATTTTTAATGAGGTGTCTATCAAGCTCTAATCTGTCATGCATAGATTGAATACTATTTATAAAATATGTACCTCTGTCTCCCTTTTATGTCAAACCTAAAAGCATACATATGTCTTTGGAGTTTCTATTCTCTGGGGTGAAACCAAGTAACGGTTAAGAATTCCTGCCACTATTCATTTAGAAACAGAGGGAATCGTAAACTAACAGACTAACAAAAGAAGGGCTTTATTTATTAAAAATAGGTTGGAAAATATACTCTAGTATTTTAATAGAAAGTATTTTGGTCTGCAAAAGCATCATACTTGTGTCATTAAGGGACACACCACGTGAAGGGAAAGATGTTAAGGAATAGATTTTGTGGCAGCTTTTGGTTAAATCAAACATTTTAGATACTACAAAAAAAAAATACCTTTTGAAAAGGAGTTATCATTAGATGTTAAGCTTTATATTCACCAGGAGATGTCTTCAGGTTTTGACATAATTTAAAAATAATAAACAAATATAAAAAGTCGAGCTTTGATTTTTGTTTTGTAACTAGCACATCAATTTTGATTTGGAGAAGTAAGCCTAACAACTAAGAGTATAATATATAAAAATGAAATCAAATTGATTCAAAGATATATGGAATACAAACAAGACTATGTACAAGTTTTTACTATCAAGTATTCTGATTTTTTAAACATACATACAACTTATAATCACAAAGCATTAGCATCAGGAGGGATGTTAGAAACACATTCCTGAAGCACCTTACTCAATGTCTGAATCCTCAACAAATGGTCACGTAGCCTGTCAGAGACCGCCTGAGCAATCCTACTCTCATTTCCTCATGAGGTTAGTAGCTCCAATCTCAGTATCTCTCCTGGATAGAAGACTGTTCCTTGCGTTGCACTGTAGTGGGATTCCTGGATGGCAGCTTAAGGAATGTGGGGTTTGGAGATGGTCAATCATTACCAGAAGTATGATTCTGCAGAGGTGACTTAATGCCCTGAAATTTTGGTTTCTTCAGCTGCAAAATGGAGATGAGGACATCCTCAGGTTAATGTAAAGACTACCGGACGTAAAGAATGCACATGGTAAGCATATTTTAAGGGCTCTAGAAACATGGTATTCATAAAGTAACTATTGAGTCATATTTGGGCTCTCCTTTTTTAGGCCACTTGTAGAACGTCTAATTATAATTTGGCTACATAAAAGCAACATGTAAATAAAGGGCTGAGCTCAAGTATAATTTCCAGATTTAAAGTTTCATGATTATTTCTGGCAAAACATCAAACGGTGGAGAGCTATCATCTCCTCTCTGTTTATTCTCTCTTCTGAAAGGCTTTCATCTGCAGACTCAACATTCTTGATCTTTCATTGCTCTTACATGATAAGGCTTTAAGTTCCTTTACCACATTGATCTTTTCCTCTGGGTTCTCTTGTTATTTGTAGCCTTTCTAAAACAAAATATGAAAAATTTCAAGCCACGCTTCAAAAGCAGACTGACTCGGATTGAGCAAGGGACTCTCACTTCCCTTTTTTCTAGGTATTATTTTTCCCTTCAAGCTATCTTCACAATGAATATCAAAGTATTTTCTTCGGGATGATATCTATATATAATCTCATTTCACTGTTGTATTAATTATAAATAGTCATTTAAATAACACTCTGGAAACTCAGCTTTCAGATACCTTTAAAAAAGCAAACATGCATTATGGACACAGGATCTTGTATTCTTCCTGGGACACAGAAGGCACGCTCCTGCCTTGGGGTCTTTCTCTTGATGGTTGATCTCACTAAAATACTCTCTTCTGGGTCTCTGCATGCCTTATGCCTTACCTTCCTTCAGGTATTTGTTAAAATGTTACCATTTCAGTAGTTTCCCTTTGATCACTCCCTTTAAAATTACAAATCCCCACTTTGAAATTCTCTATCTGCTTCTCTGGCCCTTTTTATTACCCAATCTCTTATCTGCTTTACTTCTTTGAGCATTGACTGCCTCACCCTGGTAGACTGTTAGCCTCATTAAGGTCTGGGATTTTTTTTGGGGGGGGGGTCTCTTTTGTTCACTGTAGTATTCCCGGTGATATAATAGTGTCTGAATAAGGTAGATGTTGAATAAATATTCATTAAGTGAATGAATTCTTTTGAAAACACTCAGTTATTTCAAATCTTTTTTTTTCACTGAAAGGGAACTCAGCCTGGTAAGTTACAGAAGTCAGAGGCAAATACAGTAAATAAAATTTTGACCCAGCTAATCAAAAAACATTAGGTTTCTGTACATTAGTATGAAAATCATTAGGTTTTTATACATTAACTCATTAGTTATTATATATATATATATACATTTCTAAAATGGAATATAGATGTTATTGAGTTTCAAAATATATGCTCTGAAAATATTGGTATAAACATTAAAATAAATGAATGACTTCTTAGATAGTACTCAAATGTAAAACTATGTTAAATATGCATCCTAACATTACTATGAAAAATCAATCTCACTGCCCATTTGTGTAAAGGAAAAATATATAACATTCTATTTTGGATCTTTATGAGTGAAAATTACAATTTTGTACCTAAGGTAAAGATCCATTTGTAAAGTGACTCATGAAAATTTGCCAGGACTTTATTTAAAGTCATGTTACTTTCCATTCATATACTTTCAATAACTTGTTTACTTGTATTTCAAAGTGAAATAAAGCAATTGTAGATACAAATAACAATTATTAATCTTCCATGAATCCTGTCACCCAAAAGAATTTTAAATACCTCTTTCTTTTTCTTTCTTCAGGGATAATTACATTTAATTATGTTAAGATTTTTTTTTAAAGTGACCTAATTCTAAACTTTAAATTTAATAGAAGAAAACATACCAAAATACAACTGATCTTTTCAAATAGTTATCAATACTCTTCCAAAACTTTTTGGTTTTGGTTTTGATTTATCGTTATTGTTGTTGTTTTGAGTAGAAGAAAAGAAATGCCAAAGATGAATGGACTGAACAAAAGAAAAAAACTGAAAACTGTCTTGCTATCTAAATCATGAAATAACACTAGATTAAGACATCTTTTCTTTCCTCAGGCCAACTATAAAAATTGAGACCTTAAATGTCAAATCTGAGTGTTGTGGTTCAGATCCATTTGTACTAGCTAAATTAAGACTTCCTTAATTTCTTATTTTTAAAATGATGAATTATTGGGCTTCTTCAAATCAAATCATAATCAAAGAGATATTCTTGGGGTTAAGTGGCCAGTGTTAATGAATGAAAAGTTAAATAATAACACTGAGACTGCCTCAAAAACAATAACCAAAATTAGTTCATTAGGCTCAAAACAGACCATATAAAAGAATTTGAAAGAGGAAAATGTAAGATCTGTATTTCTTATAGTAAACCCTCACAACTAGATATGTTTCTGGTTTTAGAAACCTAATATAATACAATTATTATAAATGGAAGTCTGGGGCAGCACACTGTAATAGAACATAGTGATATTTAGCAGAGAAATTTATAAATATTCACACTACACGAGTTAATTAAAGACCATGTCAAGTCAGATCTTGTTTTTCCTGGTACATGGTTATAAAAGAAAAAAAAAACTTCTATGTTTTTCACAACTTTCTGAATTTTAGAAATGAAAATACAAAGTTGCAGATCTGCATTTCAAAAGCATAAAGTTATAATTATAAAATACATTAAATTGGTTAATGTGCACAGTTACTAAGACATGCTAAAGCTACTTCAGGACTAACATAACTAAGAATGCTTTTATGCAGCCTAATTTTCCACTTTACAGAGAAAAGACTCATAAAAATCACATCTAGATTCCCACCAGGGAAGTGGAAACACAAGAAAATAAGTATCCACCACTGATAGAATGCGACTCCAATCTCAAGTGCATATCAAACCTGTGTCTTAATTTTCTTAACAGAGTCTGGTATTCTTTTAGATGAAACACATTTCTGTTTTTAAGTTTATCTCATGTTTATTCCAACATCAAGTATGAAAGTTGCCATATCATTTAGTTATCAAAGCCCTCTGATTTTAAAGAATTAATTCTTTTCACTTTAACCAAGGGCCTCCATGGTGTTTTTATGAGAATTCAAATAAAATAACTACATATTTTTCTAGAGCATTCATGGGAGAGATGAGGTGTAAAGAAATAGAATTTCCCTCCAAATTTTGTTAGGAAAAAAAGCAAGGCCATAGCAATTACTCTTTTCAAGATTATCTTATCTTTGTATTTGAGAAGAAGTATTCCACATAGAGATTCATCATTTTTTATTAATATGGCAGGTTGAAATAAGGTAACTGATTAGATTTTGTTTCACTTACCAGAAATAAGAGTTGACATATTATTTTTCCATTTAATGATTCAGTCAATATCAGAGAGGATTTTTAAATAACCAGTATATGCTATGGTTTCAACGACCAAAAGAGAGCTCTCAGATATTTCTGATTGCTCTTCCATGTACTGACTTTCTGCCCTGTGTTAATCAAAACCTGCCCGGCTGGCTATCTTTTCATCAGGTTAAGTAGATTGTTGGGAAGATATTACATATTGTCAAGTCTATTTTTATCACCCCTCATTTTCAGAGAGTGGATAAGGGATGCACTAGGAAACCCATTCCTTTGAATTGTTTCTTAAAAAAATAAAAATAAAAATCACCATGAGGCCAAACTGTGTTTAGGCAATTCTCAAAAAGTGCTTTGACTTTGGAAGGAATTCTATAGCAGACTGAGGACTTCCCATTGCACAAAAAATTAAATATCCCAAAAGTTACAGACAAGAGTGCTCACCTGCCTAGTCATATTTAGGTTATGAAAAAAATGCGACAGAAATCACAGCTATACTTTCTAAAAAACACTGAAAAAAGAAAAGATCTTGATTTTCAGTACAGTGAACTTCTCCCAACTTAACCTGGAATTTGGGATCCAGATATGGAATTGGAAAGTTTGTATCAGAGTTTCCACAAGTCAGCAAGGAATTTTGTTTAAGGAAACAACTAAACTATTTGCAAAAATCAGTAGAAGTAGGGCCTACAAGCAATAGATGCAGGGACCATTAACAGGACAGACTGTGCCGTTATAATCATTGTGCAAGAGCTCCAGGCCAGGCATCAATCTTGTCGGCTACTTCTGCATATTTGAACCACCCTGCCAGAAGCTTCCTTTTTAAATTGTATAGTATACAGATTATCTTCTGCTTTTCAATGTTGGCATCAGGACTCTTCACTTTTATGAAAGACTACATTACGTACTTGCTAGTGCTAGTCAAAAGAAATCCGAAGATTTCCACTTTTATGAAAAGTGAAAAGGGTGTTCAGCCTTTGTTTAGCAGTGAGCTGTTATGCAGGCAGAACACACCCCAAGGAGTGACAGTCTCACTGCCAAGCTCCTTCCCAGGAACCGACACTCAGCATCTCAGCATCAAGCTGCTTTGAACTCTGTGAGCATCTGTTGCTTTGTCTCAATTTATTTTGTGCATCCGTTAGCAAGATGGGCCCTCGGGTATCAGAAAGACCTAAGAGAGGTTATTTTTTAGGTCTGGGAATAGTAAAAATATTTTCCATATAAATTAATGGTAATCACTTCTTTGCTTTCTACCATTTCAGCCTGTGGAAGTTTTCACAAGAGCATTCTAGTTTTGGATAACAAGAAACACTTGTACAAGCTCCTAAATTTCTGTTCTTGTGATTCAGAAGTCACACAGCTTAACTGGACTTTAAAAACGAAGGGAAAATAAGAAGTGTGGATTTATACCATATTGTAGTTATTTTTTAATGAAATAAAATATTTATTGTAAATCCAGTATGTCCAGACCAAGAAGATAGATAATATACCTTTTTTGTTTCAACTGGCTTTATCAATCTATATTCACTAAACTTAAGGATGCTACTGAAAGCCATTCAGTCCCCAATAATTGAGGCTAAAACCATAGGCCAAAAGTCAAATACCAGGACACTTATTTTAAAACTTAAAACCAATTAAAAAAGCTAAGGTGAAGAAATGTGCATCCCAGCTTTGGTGCAACAAAAAAAATGTTTCACTCCTATAAGGACTCTGGCTCTTTCTTGCTATGTATTATTCCGATCCTTATTTGAGCTTGAGAACTCACAGTGCATGCTTTAGAGCTACCCCACATTCCTTCTCAATAGCATAACCAGGGCCACACCAAATGAGGTAACTTTTAAAAAATTCATTAGTATAATTGTTAGCTTAGTCTCAATGCATCCCATTTCTCTTTATTTTTTCTTCTTCTTTTTTAAATTTTATTTTATTATGTTAGTCACCATACAGTACATCATTAGTTTTTGATGTAGTGTTCCGTGATTCATTGTTTGCATATAATACCCAGTGCTTCATGCAAAACGTGCCCTCCTTAATACCCATCACCGGGCTAACCCATTCCACCACCCCGCTTCCCTCTAAAACCCTCAGTTTTTTTTCTGAGTCCATAGTCTTTCATGGTTCGTCTCCCCCTCTGATCACCCCCTTCATTTTTCCCTTCCTTCTCCTAATGTCCTCCATGCTGTTCCTTATGTTCCACAAATAAGTGAAACCATATGATAATTGACTTTCTCTGCTTGACTTATTTCACTTAGCATAATCTCCTTCAGTCCCATCCATGTTGATGTAAAAGTTGGGTATTCATCCTTTCTGATGGCTGAGTAATATTCCATTGTATATATGGACCACATCTTTATCCATTCGTCTGCTGAAGGGCATCTCTACTCTTTCCACAGTTTGGCTATTGCGGACATTGCTGCTGTGAACACTGGGGTACATGTGGCCCTTCTTTTCACTACGTCTGTGTCTTTGGGGTAAACTCAGTAGTGCAATTGCTGGGTCATAGGGTAGCTCTATTTTTAATTTTTGAGGCACCTCCACACTGTTTTCCAAAGTGGCTGTCTCAACTTGCCTTCCCACCAACAGTGGAAGAGGGTTCCCCTTTCTCCACGCCCTCTCTAACATTTGTTTTTTCCTGCCTTGTCAATTTTTGCCATTTTAACTGGTGTAAGGTGGTATCTCAGTGTGGTTTTGATTTGAATTTCCCCGATGGCTAATAATGATGAACATTTTTTCATGTGTCTGTTAGCCATTTGTATGTCTTCTTTTGAGAAGTGTCTGTTTATTCTTCTGCCCATTTTTTGACTTGATCATTTGTTTTTTGGGTGTTGAGTTTGAGAAGTTCTTTATAGATCTTGAATACCAGCCCTTTATCTGTTATGTCATTTGCAAAAATCTCCCATTCCGTGGGTTGTCTCTTTGTTTGGCTGACTGTTTCCTTTGCTGTGCAAAAGCTTTTTATCTTGATGAAGTCCCAATAGTTCATTTTGGCCCTTGCTTCCCTTGCCTTTGGCGGTGTTTCTAGAAAGAAGTTGCTGCGGCTGAGGTCGAAGAGGTTGCTGCCTGTGTTCTTCTCTAGGATTTTGATGGACTCCTGTCTCACATTTAGGTCTTTCAACCATTTGAGTCTATTTTTGTGTGTGGTGTAAGAAAATGGTCCAGTTTCATTCTTCTGCATGTGGCTGTCCAATTTTCCCAACACCATTTATTAAGAGACTGTCTTTTTTCCATTGCATAGTTTTTCCTGCTTTGTTGAAGATTATTTGACCATAGAGTTGAGGGTACATATCTGGGCTTTCTATTCTGTTCCATTGGTCTATATGTCTGTCTTTGTGCCAGTACCATGTTGTCTTGGTGATCACTGCTTTGTAATATAGCTTGAAATCAGGCAACGTGTTGCCTCCAGCTTTGTTTTTCTTTTTCAACATTTCCTCGGCGATTCGGGGTCTTTTCTGATTCCCATACAAATTTTAGGATTGTTTGTTCCAGCACTTTGAAAAACATCATTGGAATTTTGATTGGGATGGCGTTAAAGGTATAGATTGCTCTGGGTAGCATAGACATTTTAACAATGTTAATTCTTCCGATCCATGAGCATGGAATGTTTTTCCATCTTTTTGTGTCTTCTTCAATTTCTTTTATGAGTGTTCTGTAGTTCCTAGAGTATAGATCCTTTACCTCTTTGGTTAGGTTTATTCCAAGGTATCTGATGGTTTTTGGTACTATTGTAAATGGAATTGATTCTCTAATTTCTCTTTCTACAGTTACATTGTTAGTGTATAAGAAAGCAACTGATTTCTGTGCATTGATTTTGTATCCTGCCACATTACTAAATTGCTGTATGAGTTCCAGGAATTTGGGGTTGGAGTCTTTTGGGTTTTCCACATAAAGTATCATGTCATCTGTGAAGAGAGTTTGACTTCTTCCTTGCCAATTTGAATACTTTTTATTTCTTTTTGTGTTGTCTGATTGCTGTTGCTAGGAATTCTAGTACTATGTTGAACAATAGTGGCGAGAGTGGGCGTCCTTGTCGTGTTCCTGATCTTAAAGGAAAGGCTCTCAGGTTTTCTGCATTGAGAATGGTATTTGCTGTGGGTTTTTCATAGATGGATTTTATGAAACTGAGGAATCTTCCCTCTATCCCTATACTCTGAAGAGTTTTAATCAGGAAAGGATGCTGTATTTTGTCAAATGCTTTTACTGCATCAATTGAGTGGACCATATGGTTTTTCTCTCTCCTCTTATTAATGCATTCTATCACACTGATTGATTTGTGATTGTTGAATCACGCTTGCATCCCAGGGATAAACCCCATTGTTCATGATGGATGACGCTTTTAATGTCCTGTTGTATCCTATAAGATGGGATTTTGTTGAGAATTTTGGAATCCATATTCATCAGGGATATTGGTCTGAAATTTTCCTTTTTGATGGGGTCTTTCCCTGGTTTGGGGATCAAAGTAATGCTGGCCTCACAGAATGAGTCTGGAAGCTTTCCTTCTGTTTCTATTTTTTGAAACAGCTTCAGGAGAATAGGTATTATTTCTCTTTAAATGTTTGATAGAATTCCCCAGGGAATCCATCAGGCCCTGGACTCTTGTTTTTTGGGAGGTTTTTGATCACTGCTTCAATCTCGTTACTGGTTATTGGTCTATTCAGGTTGTCTATTTCTTCCTGTTTCAGTCTTGGTAGTTTATAGGTTTCCAGGAGGGCATCCATTTCTTCCAGGTTGCTTAATTTATTGGCATAGGGTTGTTGATAATAATTTCTAATAATTGTTTCTATTTCCTTGGTGTTAGTCATGATCTCTCTCCTTCATTCAAAATTTTATTTATTTGGGTCCTTTCTCTTTTCTTTTGGGTAAATCTGGCCAATGGTTTATAGTCTTATTAATTCTTTCAAAGAACAAGTTTCTAGTTTCATTGATCTGCTCTACTGTATTTCTGGTTTCTAATTAATTGATCTCTGCTCTAATCTTATTTCTCTTCTAATGCATGGCTTAGGCATCGTTTATTGCTTTTTCTCCAGTTCTTTAAGGTGTAAAGTTAGTTGCTGAATTTGGGATTTTTCTATTTTTTGAGTGAGGCTTGGATGGCTATGTATTTCCACCTTAGGACTGCCTTTGCAGTATCCCATAGGTTTTGGACTGATGTGTTTTCATTCCCATTGACTTCCATGAATTGTTTAAGTTCTTCTTTGATTTCCTGGTTGACCCAAACATTCTTAAGCATAGTGGTCTTTAGCTTCCAAGTGTTTCAATTTCTTCCAAATTTTTTCTTGTGATTGAGTTCCAGTTTCAAAGCATTATGGTCTGAGAATAGGCAGGGAATAATCTCAATCTTTTGGTATCCGTTGAGAAAAATGTTTCACTCCTACCAGGACCCTGGCTCTCTCTTGCTATGTATTATTCCGATCCTTATTTGAGCTTGAGAGCTCACAGCGCATGCTTTAGAGCTGCCCCACATACCTTCTCAATAGCATAACCAGGGCCACACCAAATGAGGTAAATTTTAAAAAATTCATTAGCGTAATTGTTAGCTTAGTCTCAATGCATCTCATTTCTCTTTCTTTATTCATTGCCATTCCAGGTGGTACCTTCCAACCTTTAATCCAACACTTCAGCAAAAAAACAAGGGACCTGCTGATACAGCATCATCTTCTGCATACAAGGCATTTGTGCTTATTTCTCAACCAGTTATATATGCCTTTTAATATTTTGGTCTCAAAGTGTGAAGTAAAATGTGCTTTTTTCTTATCAAAATAATTTAAGACAAGCGGTGGAAAGAAGGGTAATTTTGTGGAGGTCTACACAAAGATATTATGTATTCTAGTATAACACAAGGTTGGTACAGTGGGTTAGCATATTTCCTTAAATTTTATAATTTTAGTGTATCTGGACAGTTAATCACAAATTGATGGAATTCCAGCTTGTCTTATATGCAAAATATTTTCCTTCTTTCTTGGAAAGGATCAATGCCTAGACAAAATAACTGCAGTCTTTCACTGAGAAAATAGCACAACCTGCTAACATATTACTCATTCATTCACTTGTTCATTCATTCATTTATCTCTCATTTGTTTATATAAGCACTCATTTGATAATTTATATGGAGCACTTATTATGTGCCTGGCATTGTATTATCCAAAAAAAATCCTAAAGTGATTAGACTTAGGGTAGGGTAGGACTGTGGATAAAAAAATTCTTAACCAGAATTTCAATAGATTCTTCTTCTAATGTGGGGTGTGTGTGTGTGTGTGTGTGTGTGTGTGTGTGTGTGTGTACAGAGCTATTCCAAGATTGGGAAAAACTTGCACACTGAGTTTGAATCTCAGCCCTGATGCTTACTAACTGGGTCATCATGGGTATATTACTAAATATCTTTAAATTTTATTTTTCTTTTCTATAAAATGAGGATCATAAACATCTCATGGGATTGTTGTGGAGATTGAATGGTTAAAATGTATAAATTACTTAGGTAACTAAATGGAATATATTAATTGGTATATATAGGTTATATATATTTTAATCTATATATTTGGTATCATTTTGTAAGTGTGATGGTTAATTTTATGTTTCAACTTGGCTAGGCTATAGCACCGAGTTATTAATCAAATACTAATCTAGGTGTTGCTGTGAATGTATTTTGTAGACGTGGTTAACATCTACAATCAGTTGATTTTAAGTAAAGGTGATTGCCCTCAGTAATGTGAGTGGATTTCATTGAATCAGTTGAAGGCTTTCACAGCAAAAACTAAGGTTTGCCTGAAGAAGAGGAAATTGTGCTCAACTGTTACATTAACCATTGCCTGAGTTTCCAGCCTCCTGGTATACCCTACACATTTTAGACTGGCCAGTCCCAAACAATCGTGAGAGCCAATTTCTTAAAATGAATCATATATATATGTATATGCACAAACACACATACATTATTGATTCTGTTTCCTATAGATATGAAACGTGTATGTATGTGTATATATATGTATATGTATATAAACATGCATATATATGTGTGTATAGAGAGAGGGTCATGTGCTATTGGTTCTGTATCTCTGAGAATGGTGGCCAATAAAGAAGGGGAAGCACAACACTCATTTTCTATTAATAAACCTTACCCTTTATTTTTATATTTGTGACTGATAATCAACCATCTTATCCTCCTCAATGTCAAGCTTCACCTACATAAAATTTCACATATGCAACAGCATCAGTGAGTCAGGTAAAATGGAAAGAAGATTTGATAGATAAAGAGGAGAGTCTACCGCACAAGAACTACAGCCCTCTGATGGTAACAAGATAAAACGAAAACGAAACAAAAGCGACAGCCCTGTAATGGCTAAATTGTGTCTGCTCTCTTAAGTGTTTCCCCTCAGCCGTACACTTAGGCTTTCCTCTCTTTTTCTTTTACTCTCCTTCTCCTTCCTCCTTTCTAAGGTCCTGCATTCCTTTCTACATTGATTCAATAGGCTTGATCCCCCTTAAATGTAAAGAAATTTAATTCTGTTTCCTATCAGTAATAAACAATGCAAATAATCCCACATACAATTTTATATTCTTCAAGCATGTCAAAATCATTATACTGAAGTTAAAGAATTTGCCTCGCTCTTAGAAAATTACCAACACAGAGAATTGTATTGTATTTTCCCATGGTTAAACAGGGTATAGTTCACCATTTTTCAGTTTTTTATATTCTTTTATGGTATTTAAGTAATATTTTAAAATACTTAAATAAAACATTTTAATATATTTTTAATGTTATAAAACACTTTATGTATTTAATCTCATACCTTATAGTTTTTGATGTAATGGTGAATAGGATATTTTTATTTTATTTTCAGTTGTGTATTGCTGATATAAAGGAGTATTTAATTTTACATGTTATGGTTTCCAATTATTTGGATGAATTACTAGTTCCAATTCTTCCTTGAATTTTCTGTGGAAATTTGTAGATTTTGTTGGATTTTCTATTGCTTTCTTTACAATTCTTATGACTTTTATTTTTAATTTTATAATTTTGTATGTAAAGGAATAAAAATCATTTTTGTACATATACTATATATGCATATATAATTATATATATTCATAATTGACTAGGATCTCAATTAGAATGCTCAATAAAAATCTTTAAAAATTGCTCAGTAGAAGGGAATGGAATAACTTCCAAGAAGAATAAACAATCATAAAATTGTATGTATCTAAAACTTGCCTTGAAAAATCTAAAGCAATAAAATAAAACTGATTCAATTACAAGAAGAAAATTTTAAATCTCTTTCTTCTTTTGTAATTTAATTGCTATTGAGAATATTATCTGTGAGGTCCTGATTCTTATAAATTTGTTATGGTTTATTTTGGATGTATCCCATGGTCTTAAAAAGTAGAATTTATTTTTTTAGCTATATGGAAATAAATGCAAAAATAATTACCTGAAAACTTGAATATTATAGCCTATAGGGAGTGGGAAGTAGGAAAGATGCTGTTTTTATGTAGCACACTTGAAGGTCTACTTACCTTTTTAAAATATATGAATGTATAACTACATAAGTCTAGTTTTATTCTTAATCAAACAGAATGTAACTTATAGGTAGGCAGACAGAGCTATGATTCCAGGTTTCTCATACATATTTAGCTATGTAATCTTAGGTAAGATTCTCAAGCTTAGATTCAAAGATCTAAGTTTTTTCACTTTTAAAATTAGTACAATCTCATTCACCTGATATGGCTGCCATTAAAGTTAAATTATAGAGCATGTAACACTCTTAATGCATTGCCCAGCACATAATAGGGGCTAAAGAGATTAATGTTAAAAATACACAGAACTAAAAATTGACTTTTAAAATATTTTAAAAGTTGTTCTAATGGCTATTTTGCATCTTGTTGTTTACACCTTTCCACTATAAATACAGGAGATTTATGTACTCTAGAAGATTAAAATTTAAGACACAGGATAGATAGGGTATATAGTTAATGTAAAATAAAGCTATTAAAAGATCAAATACAGCTTGTGGAGGTTTAAGAATTAGTATTAATATTCGATCAGTAACCATTAAGAATTTAATATTTTATTGACATATTTGTCCTCTATCATAAAATTTTGAATATCCTTAATTGCTTTCTAGTACAAATATAAGATTAATTATATCCATTGCTTTTCTGTCATTCATAATTCATTTTCTGACTGCAACATTCTTTGGCTCTGAGTTGCAAGTCCTGGACTGAATGCACCAAATCATTTCATTGTTGCTTCCTCTCCCTACTGGTGCAGGACCACAGTCCTATTTTACTCTCTGACTAGTCTTGCTGAACCTCAACAAATGCTTACTTTGATGGTGAAGTTTTATCATATTCCACAATTGAGGAAAAGATCCAAAAGAGACTATCTGAAATGCGAATTTTATTTTGATTTTCTAATATTTTTAAGGAAAACGCACTGGGAATAAATTTCAACAGCAATGTTTATAGAATGCCATAAATATTTATTTTGAGAATTTTATAGAAGAACTAATTGACTGATATTAATATAAATGTTTTACATAAAATTAAATATATCAATTTACCCCCTTTCCTTGTGGGCAGGATGGGAGATGGGAGAAGAGAAACAAGTATTCTTCAATTTTACAACAGATTAATTTTATGAAAAAGTTGATGTTTTTTCTAATCTCACTCTTCTATTGTTATTGTTGTTCTTATTTCCCCCACATCTTTGCAAATAACAGTGAACATTTATTGAGCACTTGGTGTATACTGATCACTATACTAAATTCTTTACCTATGCCATCTCATTTAATACAGACTACAAATAGCTGATTTTCTAACTATTGTTTTCCCCATTTTACATATGAAAATAAAAAACATAAGAGGGAAAATGCCAAGTCTTAGAGCTAGTAATTCTCTCTTTTATTTTAAAGATTTTATTTATTTATTCATGAGAGACAGAGAGAGAGGCAGAGGGAGAAGCAGGCTCCCAAGGAGCAGGGAGCCCGATGCGGGACCCGATCCCAGGAGTCTGGGATCATGAGCTGAGCTGAAGGCAGACGCTTAACCATCTGAGCCACCCAGGTGCCCGAGCTAGTAATTCTTGAAACTACTCTTTGTATTCAGGTTATTACTTGATAGCGTATTACACTCTCTTTACAAAGCAAAATTCGTTGTAGAGTATGTACAAAGATGTCTTTTCTGCAGAATTGGTGATAGTTCTGAATTTTCACCATTAAAACTAAATTATTTTGAATTCAATAAATATTCTTTTAAAAATGGGAATGTTCTTATCAATTGTTAACATATTAAACTTAACATAGGTCTTTCATATCTTTGGTGAGACTTTATCTGATCTTTCCACACACAAAAAAATCACTGGAAAAAATCTCTCATTTCTGGAACTAGTCTCAAATCAACAAGGCCATATCTTTATCTGAAGGGAGAAAATAGAGCTCATCCTTGCATGTTGCCAAACAATAATGCAGCCTAAATCTTTCCGGTGTTCTCAGGAATGATTTCTCCACAGTCCTTCTACCGACAATGAGCCAAACCCTTTCATAGGGGTAATTCTGATACTGAGTTTAGTCCAGTGATTTCGAACCAAATTCCATTTCCCACAAGATCCAAATAGAAAATTTTACTATTTTGCCATTATAACTGTACTCTTTCCTTCTTTCCAGGGATCTAGATGTGAGGGACTGTCAGGGTTTGGCGCCAAAGGATGCTAGAAGAAACTCAAGAATTTACAGTTATAGTAGATCTGATTCTTCCGGTCTAAATTTCTCAGAATACTTTAAGGAATTTTCTCTGTAGGATGAAATAAGAGGTCTTTTACAGGCTAGAGTTTATGAAATTAATCTTCTGCATACAATCTGATTTTATTTTTTACAGATTGGTTGTTCCCATGTTAAGAACTAGTATCTCCCACTTTGCACACTACCCCTGCAAGAAAGTTGTGAACCGCAAAGACTACGATCATTCTTTCAAGCCCTAGGATATTATTTAGCTTATGGTAATCATAACTTACTAAATGTTAAGGAAGCATTAAACATAATCCAAGATTTCCACTCCTCTTGGAATGAGTCTATTACTTCATTTGTCCAAAAGAGTTGTAACTTTATTAGAAGAAATGATATATAATATAAATTCTGTGGCCTCCCAACTAGATGATTTCTTCCTGCTGTGCATTTCTCCAACCCCGACATTCACCACAGTCAGTAGCTGACTTAAATTACCAGTCTACACCCACCAGACCGTATTTTGTGACAGGGACCATGTTGGTATTGTTCCTGGGCATATTTCTAACTCACACAGTTTAAGGTCATAAGGCATATGCTCAGTAAATAGTTGATGAATGAATGATGAGTGAATAAATGTAGGAACTAATGAAACTTTAACTCAAGATTCAAATAGAGACCTATCATTACCCATCTGGAACTTCTGTATATTATGTGGGCACAGCAGCATATAACCCTTTACATGCAGGTTTCTAATCGCCACATTCTTCAAAATAACGTATTGGTCTTTTGCTTGCCAATGGAATATTTAAGAAGCATTATTTACTGAAAATAATTTCTTCTAGTGTAATAACTTTATTTTGTTCTCTTTCCCACAAGGAACATCAGAAGTGTGTGTGTTTGTGTGTGTGTGCATGATTTCCTTAAGCTAGCTGACAAGAAAATGTCAAAGATGAGGGGCACCTGGGTGGCTCAGTTAGTTAAGCGTCTGCCTTCGGCTCAGGTCCCAAAGTCCTGGGATCAAGCCCTGCCTCATATTCCCTGCTCAGCAGGGGAGTCTGCTTCTCCCTCTCCCTCTGCCTGCCACTACCCTGCTTGTGTTTTCTCTCTCTCTTTCTCTGTGTCAAATAAATAAATAAAATCTGAAAAAGAAAGAAAATTTCAAAGATGGTAAGAATCTTGGATTATGTTAATCACGAAAAATCACTGGAAGGGCACACATCTTGCTAACTATAGCTAGTCAGATGCTAATCAGAGGGTCATTAGCTTAAAAAAAAATCAGCCTGGTATACTTTATGTGCTATATATGTCCTCAGAAGGCTAATGAATTGCATTAGAGATACCTCATCAAAACACACATATGAATGCACTCCCCTACTACCTATATATTGCACAAAAGATGTGAGGAAGGGAAAATGACAAAGTGGTATTGGAAAAAAAAAAAGGTAAGCTTTAGATCATCCTACTATTAATGCGAAGGGAGGAAGGAGAGAAAGTGATTAAGTGGAAAGGAGGGATGATCTCCATTAGCCAACTCCAAGAACATAAAAATCTTGCTATTCTAATATAGCAGAAAATCTCTACACAACCATCTCACTGTGGTATCTCTCTGAGACAATACAAATAGGGACTTCACATTTTCAAATGTATTAAGCATATATACATTTTATCATATAAACAGTAAATCATCTGCAATTATACAGTTATTAACTACACCTAATTTTTTGTTTATAGAAAAATGTGAATGCTTGTCTTAGAAATGGTAGTCTTCAAATGGTGTTCAAGTTATACAAAGCATTCGAATGCATGTGTACCAGAATAAAGAGCCACAAAAATATGAACCCAACATAAAGATGCTTGACCATTAATAAGAGGTTCCTAATTGTTGTTCCTAATCCCACTACTTAGTACCTGTTTGATCTTAACCATTTTCAGCCTCAGTTTCCTGACACACAAGATGTGAATAGGAATAATCCCACCTGATAGGTTAATTGTGAGGATTAATAATTAAAAAGCCCTTAGAACAGTGTCTGGCATAAAGTACACATACAGTAATTATTAGCTATTATTGTTTGTGTGAGTTTCTAGATTTAGTGTAGAAGAAGGTTCAAATATAAATCACCAATTATGATTGGATGACACTATTTCTAAAATGCTAAACTAAATTCTTGAAATTATTCCTTAGTTTAAAAAAAAACACCTTTTTCCTAAGTAAGAGACAAGCAAACAAGGGAAGTTTTAAATACCAGTTTCAGGTTTGTTTGTTTTGTTTCGTTTCATTTTATATTGTGTCCCTATCATTCTGAATTTTATTTCCAACGTTTGAAAGATAGGAAGTGAAAAATATAAGCATAGAAAAACAGGCTAGGAAATCAGAGTCCCAATGTTATTTGAAGTCATTTCAAGGGAATTTCATCAAGCTCCCACCTCATCAATCCAGATTAGTTGAAGACCCTTTAGTATTTGATATTTTTCACAAATCCTAACAAACAACTTACTTTGGCAGTAGGAACTAACTCAATTTAGCTATGTTATTTGGACAGTATTCCTATTAGCTAATTCCCCCTGTCTCAAAAGACAAAAATACAAGCATGTGAAAAAGAAAAGCCCACAGTTCAGTTGCAGACATGCTCCCCCTTTCTCCAAAACAAGCCACTCATCTTTCCTGTGCCCCCAGGTTCTTTTGGTTAAGTTGGAATTAAATTACTAAACCTGGAAGAGCTGCAAAAGAGATTGCCAGAACACTTGCCAAAACTAAGCTCATGGGTGGCTGCTAGTTCAGCTCTATTGCTGCCCAATTCGAAGTCCGTTGCGATGCCACACTCTTAAAGCAACAGTATGAGGAAATCACGACACCCGAAAGTATTTATCAAGAAGAAACTTGATCCTCAACACTGGAATGGACATTAGGGCAAATGAAAAATAAGTAGACTTATTTAATAAGAAGACTTGATGCCTTCCCAAAAAGAACATATTATAAAAACGTATGTAGATTTAAAAACACATGAAATAGTCACATAATAATATAAAGTGATAATTCAAGAGATGCCAAGAAGAAGGCCATGTAATATTGGGAAATATGACATAAGAAACAATTGAGTTGAATCACTATATTGCACACCTGAAACTAATATAACACTGTATGTTAACTGTACTGGAATTAGAATAAAATTAAAAAGTAAAATAAAATAAGCAATTGAGAAAAACAAACACACTGGGTAAACAAAACTTTTCCAATTTCCATGAGTCATTTTCATAGGTGACCAAAAAAAAAAAAAAAAAGGAAGGTGATGATGCCAGGATGTAGAAGATTTTCTGGTATGCAGATGAATACATGACAAAACTACAGAAGGAAAGAGAATTTCTTTATGCATTAAAATTCCAGGAAAGAAGACCTAAAGCACTCACAGTTTAGTCAGAAAAAGTTTACCACATCCGTTTTTCTTTGTGTAAGTTAGCGCAGGGAGCACCAGAAAACAAACCAAAGAGGTTTTATTGAGCCTAATATTTTGGCACATATTTTTAAGAACTTCAAATGATTTGTGAAAGGGAAAATAACTAGTCAAAACTAGTATTTACAGAAGGTGTTATAATTTGGAGTTCAAAGTTGTTGGGGTTCATCAGCTCTAAAATTTTCTGGGACACTAACATATTTCAGACAGGTAAACCAAAACTGCAATTGTCCTCTTAAAATTTTGGGCCATTGCCCAGACAATAATAATAATAGGTGGTGGGCGCCTGGGTGGCTCAGTCGTTAAGCGTCTGCCTTCGGCTCAGGTTATGATCCCAGGGTCCTGGGATGGAGCCCCGCATTGGGCTCCCTGCTCTGCGGGGAGCCTGCTTCTCCCTCTCCCACTCACCCTGCTTGTGTTCCTGCTCTCGCTCTCTCTCTCTCTCTCTCTGTCAAATAAATAAATAAATAAATAAAAAATAAAATAAAAATAATAATAGGTGGTTTCTTCATGAAGGATAATGGAAACTAAAAAAAATGAATTCTATGCAACTGCTTGGGTAATGATGGCTATTATATTTTACATACTACATATTGTATCATAGTAGATCAGTCAAAATAAACCTACACCAAAAACTTCCCTGTATGTACCCATATTACAATGAGCACAGAGAGGATGTTGGAAATACAAGATCCTTCTTCATTTTTATGAAAGTAAAGCAATACAGGTTGTGTTGTTTGCACGGCAATTACTGTGAGGTGACAGTGACTTATGTGTTCGTCAATGGGGAAATACTCATTTCTCTCCAGGATTTTGTGTTTAGAGATGACCTGTGGAAAATGGGACTGGTCCCTAACTCAAGATCAAATTTGTTTATTGGTGAATTTTTTCTTATACCTCCTAAAAGGGTGAATTGGTAAAATGGTGTCATTCAAGTCCATATCTATCTACTCCCATTACAGTACCCCATTTACAACTGGCAAATTGTCTTGATTAGCAATTCAAAGCACGCCTGTTTTTTTTTGTTGTTTTTTTTTTTTAAAGAGACATTAAAGTTCCTTTCAGTGTAGTGTGGACAGTTAAAACAATTGCAATTGCAAAAGTTTCATTTATATATAAAACCATTTCTGTGGGTAAAGCGTTGTCATTTTTATAATACCCGAAGTAACTAATACAATAAAAGTTTTCTTTAAAAAAAATCATCTGTTGAAAAAAAATTTTGAACACCTTTGTAAATTAAATGTTTATGACATGAAAACAAATGTGATTGCTTCAAGTGGGTATTCTGAATGAGCATTTGCTAAACAAGGTCAGAAATGTTTTGTGTGTACACTCAGGTAATCCTCAAATAGGCTCCATGTACTACCTCTTAAAGGAAAAGGTAAAATAATTGTACATATTCTGAATTATCTGCATTTAAGCTTTTGGTGTATTTGTTTATATTGTTAGTGATTGTCATCAAAGTACTTCAAATTATTCACACCATATGAGATTCATACTTGATGTTGAAATGCATACATCTTCTTGCGGGGAATTGTTTGAACATGTTAAATGTATGTTTGAAGTCTTTATACTATCTGAGTATATCAAAATGCTTGTCCTTTGTAAAAATATTTTAAATTGTAGCACATTAAAATATTGTATTCAATCTCATATTCTAATTTTTTATGATGTAATTTTTAGTATACCAGATTTCAACTACTCTATTGGTCAAATATTCAATTATGGGAGACCCCAAGACATATTTTAAAATGTAAGGTCTACAGGAAAGCGTTCTTGATGGTCTTAATAATGATTCTCCAAGTAAATTTATAGAATACAATCTATTTTTAAGAAGTTATTTGACTACATTAAAAGCAATTCGACAATATTGTAAAAAGACACCTTATATGAAGCCCAACACTGGATACACAAGCACTTATTACAAAATCATAATGCAAATAAAAATACAAAATATGATACAACTTTAAATATGCTGGCTATTTTGTTCATCTACATGGCAAAATTAGGTTATCATGATTAACACTGTTGATAAACACATACACAATTTATGATATTTAAAAAGTAATAACCTCACACCCATTTGAATGGTTAATACCAAAAAAGACCCCAAAATAATAGCAAGTCTTGGTGAGGTTGTGGGGAACTTAGAACACCTGTGCACTATTGGTAGGAATGTAAAATGATGCAGTGGCTATGGAAAATGGTATGGCCGTTTCTCAATAAATAAACAAACAGACAAACATAAAATTATCATATGATCCAGCAATTCTTTGTTTGGGTATATACCCAAAAGAAATGAAAGCAAAGTTGCAGAGAGGTATTTATATATTTATAACAGCATTATTCACAACCACCAAAAAGTAGAAGGAACTCAAGTGCCCACTGATGGATGAATGGATAAACAAAATGGAGTATATACATACAATGCAATATTATTCAGCTATGAAAGGGAAGGAAATTCTAACACATGCTACAATATGGGTGGACCTTGAGGATATTATGCTAAGTGATATAAGCCAATCACAGAAAGACAAATACTTATATGAGGTATCTAGAGCAGTCAAATTCATGGAGCTAGAGAGTAAAAGGGTGATTGCCAGAACGTGGGAGGGAGAAATGGGGAGTTTTGTTTAATGGATACAAAGTTTCAGCTTCCCAACATAAGAAGAGTTCTGGGGATGGATGGTGGCAATGGTTATATAACAATGTGAATGCACTTAATATCACTTTACTGTACACTTAATAATGGTTAAAATGGTAAATTTTATATTATATGTATTTTACCACAACTTAGAAAAAGATACAGGCCCTTTCAAAAAAGAACCTATGTGATGGCTTATTCACCTAAAATACACATTTTTGAATACATGACTGTGACATATTCAATATGGCCCCAAAGACAAGATTAATATTAGTATGCCAGCTCCCCCTAGTGGTACCATGGAGATGAACTGTGGAACTTGGTGAGGATATTAGCAAAACTGAACTTGAAATGTCCTTTTTCAAATATTGCCTGAGCTGCTGAAAACTAAATATGACCCAGAACTTTACTTTTGAAATCAAAAGATTGGTTCATGCAGATGTAGCAAAAGAAGTTTATCCTATATGTGTGATATGTCTCTCTCTCTCTCTCTCTCTCTCTTATTTATAGAGAGAGAGAGAGAGAGAGAACCCAATTAGATTGACTAGCATATTTATGCACTTGAGTAACAGGCTAAATTAGATTGACAGAAAATTAAATGAGGGATTAAGGAATTATCATAAAAGTGAATTTGAATGACAGATATGTTATTTTTACATTCATGTGGACAAATTGTCTTTTAACCAAAGCAGCTGTAACTTGCAGCTGATATGTGAAATCGAAATACTTAACCATTCCTTCCAACATCTTGCCATATTAATTGGAATACTTTCCACACTATAGCAATTTAGCCATGAAACATGACCTCAAAACATAAGATTAACTGCTGACTGGGGACTCAGATAATAAAGGTCACATTTGAAGTTGGAAAAAATAAAATGGCTAAGGAAAGTTATGGACTGCAAATGCAGTAAAATCAAACCTGTGTGAGGTCTGCAAAAGAATAGGTAATGACTTTGAATTCTAATGTTTTATGGTCATGAAATAAAATAATTTAATTTTTAAGGTAAGTAGTTCCCTAAAGTTAGATCATATAGATACGTACTTTTTTGAGAATCCCATAATGTTTACCAATCTAGAAACCTTTTAGCAAACTTTTTATAACTGCTGATATTTTGCTACAGAACACATTTTTGAGTGAACTTTATCAATGACACAGTTAATGACACATTGGGTAGCATGTCAGGATTATTAGGTTCAACTGCGTGTAAAAACATTTAAAGTGATAGTGGCTTAAACAAGGTAGATGTTTATTTGTCTTTCCCATAAAACAAGGTTTCTTCAATATATCTGCTTTACCACCTTGACTACATTAGTCCCTTTGCCAAGGGTACTGTGTAGTCCAGGAGACTTGCTATAGTTTTCATTACAAGAATAAGGAGAAAAGAAACAACGTCCCTCTCACTAAAATTTAGTTCCGGTGCCTCCTCTAGATACTCCACAACAATTTTGTGAGAACTCTAGCATCTCACTGGCTAGAAGCTGGTCACATGTCACCACTGGCTACAAGGAATTTTGGAAGTGTGGTATTTACCTGTCTCATTGCTGCCTAAATTACAATGGAAGTTCTATTACTAAAAATGTGGAAAATGGATATCAGGTGGAAAATTATAGTCTGCTATAAATGTTTAGGTTCATATATGTCTCTGTTTTTTTCTTATACTTCCACATCCTAACCTTAAAAAAAACTGTGAATCCCTTGCTTAGGTCAGTTTCAAAGATGTTTATGCAATGTGAAAGAAGCCTAGAGAAAGTTCTATAAGGACAGCCAGGACTGCTGTATTGGTTTTACCCAGTCTAGGCATTCAAAGGATGATGTTAGGTAGAGTAGACTGTATAAGTTACCTAGATAGGAAATTACTTCAAGTTGCTGGTTCTTGTTTATTTTTATTTACAGGTTTTCTGAAGATGAAGACTAATTCTGTTGAGCATGATTAAACCTTTTCTGTGTTGAAGATCTAATCCCACAAACTATGAGCAGTCTGATAACACCTCAATGGCAACCACATGGCTAGGGAAGTACTGTTGGCATTCTTTGGTTTCCCTCCCTCTCCTTGATAAACTAGGACATCCAATTATTTCTTCATAGCCTTTATTAGTAAGTCTAGTCATTTGCCAATGCATATGCTATATATATATAGACACTGACTATTGAAGCTTCACTTGTTACTCTGACATCATTGATTTTACTCTGTATTCCAACCCCCCTCCTAACTTGAGTACTGCCTGTATTCTATCCAGAGGAACAGGATCTCTTAACTCTGGAAATAAATTTTCTCTAGCTTCAATATAGAAATATTTCAATGACATTATAGCTGGATGCTTAGAATTTGAATGGAACATGCACACTATGTACAATGCCATGATGATTCACCTAAACAACATGAAGTCAGTAGGAGGTTGGGTTGGGTCACTGAATGCCCACTGTCATTGGGGTTATATCCAGTTCTCAAATTACCTAAACCTTTTAACTTATAAGATTTCACTAGAATCAGGAGGGCTTTTTAATTTTTTTATTACTATTTTAAGTAGAAATATTCACTACTTCTACAAACAGTAAAGCCCAATCATTAAAGAAAAAGAAAACTTTTCTTAATATGCCTCTGAATCAGGCTTCTCAGACTAAATCCAATGCCAAATAACAGTACTACCAAGGAGTAATTAGTGAGCACAGATCTTTGATACTAATGCAAAATGAATTGATAATTGTAGTAGGCTGAAAAATGGACCCCCCCGAAGATATTCACATCCTAATTCCTAAAATCTGTGAATATCACCTTATTACACTCTGTGCAGATGTGGTTAAATCAAGGTCTTGAAATAGGGGGATTAGCATGGATTATTCAAGTGGGACCTCAATGCAATTATATGTATCCTCTAAGAGCAAGGAGAGGGAGATTTGAGACATACAGAGGAGAGGGTAATTTTTAGACAAAAATAGAGATTGGAGTAATGCAGCCACAAGCCAAGCAATGCCAGCAGCAACCGGAAGCTGGAAGAAGAAAGAAATGGACTCCTTTCTAGAGCCTTCAATGTGGGTGTGACCCCTCCCAACACACTGATTTTGGACCAGTGATGCAGATTTCAGACTCCTGGTCTCCAAAACTGTAAGAAAATAAATTACCACCAAGTGGTGGTAACTTGTTACAGCAGCCCAGGAAATGAATCTGGTAATTTTAAACAACTAAGAATACTTTGAGGCCAATTTTTAAAATTATTTATGTGCATTTACTTCTTTCAGTTTACCTGCATAAGTTAGTTTATGATTACAAATGATTTCTGGAAACTGATAGCAAGAGGACTTTCTTTAACCAGTACTGAGAGGAGCTGTAGAAGGTTACTGATGGCCTGTGCTATGTGTCAGGCTCTGTACACAGCACTGGATTTAAAAAAAAGGAAAGAAAAGAAAAAAGAAAAGAAAAGAAAAGGTACTCAGAGAATTGCAGCCCTTCCTGCAAAGATATAGAGTTTACTGACACAGAGTAACAGGCAAAACAATAAATGTTTAACTGTTACAATTCAATGTGTAGTCACACCAAGGACTTCTTTCAGATTGGATGGTCAGACACAACCTTCATGATAGATGATTATATTTAATTTGAGATCTAATCAATGTCAATAACTCAGTTATATGATGAATAAAAAATAAAGGTGTAATCTGACTCTGGGTTTCAATGCAATAGTGATGAATAAAATCAATGTAGTAGGTTGTGACCAGCCATTAAAAAATAAAATAAATAGGAAAAAAAAAGCAGAAATATCACATATAGCAAAGACAAGTACTGGTTTAGGGAAATTCTCATTGCAGTTTTATACACACATACACACAAACATGCATGCATGTACCTGTTGGGTCATGGTATGGAAATCTAATACTTACTGTGGACTATGTCCACAAAAATGTAAAGGATAATCTTCTAGGTAGAAGAAACAGCAAATGAATAAATCCTAAAGGAAAAAAAAAGAGTTTGAAATATCCAAGGAACTAAAAAATTCACTTGGCCTCACCTCGGTGAGCACTGGATGTGCCCGTGGTTGGGAATGGCAGTTATATGGAGGAAGCTGGTGGATATGAGGAAGGAGAGGTTGGCAGAGCCTGTTCATGCATGCTGTATAAGCCATGGTTATTGAGTTTTCATTTTATTCTGCAGCCACAGGAAGCCACTGGAAGGTATTAAATGGAGGGTCTGCTTTCCATTTACAAATGTTCACTCAGTTGTATGAAAAACTTACTGGAAAAGAGCAAGAACAGAAGCAGGGATATCAGTTTACAAGATATAACACTGGTCTAGGTGAGAGCTAATGGTGGTTTGTGCACAGGTGGCTATGATGGTGGAAAGATTCTATTGGGAAGAGGTAGAAACATGTGAACCACAGTAATGTCAACGATATAACATTTTAACTAATTTGGAATTGGTTTCCTTTTCACTTTTCTTCAGATATTATATCTGGAAAGCACACAGCACACAGGATTGCCACAGGATATGGAATTGTTTTGAAATTAAATTAAATTAATTTTCTTGTCTTCACTCAGTAGGGTCTACATTTATCCCCTTGTCTTCCTTCTCTTGCATTCCTTCATTGTTTTGTGATTGTCTGAAAAACACAGTGTGAAGTGTTAAAAATTTAGAGAAAAGTAAAAATGAAAATGAAGAAAATAAAACAAAGACTTGTCCTTCTAAAAAAAAAAATCATGTAATTTGTTATTTAGTTTTAAAATTTTACAATGAATTTCACAGAATGTCAACATTAGATGGTAGTCCGCTGTCTGATTCCAGGACTGTTGGGGCCCCTAGAATTACACCATTCAACCTACACATCCCTGCTTTAAAAATACACAATAGGTAAGTGATCAAAAAATTTTTTGCTCATAGTTTGCTTGGTTTTGCTGTTTTGTTTCTATTTTCCATTTGAACATGTTTTCTACTTTTTTCCCTAAGTCGGATAGGCATAATCAGATCTAGATAAGTAAGGAGTCATGAGTGGAGTGGCGTTTTGAGTTAAGTGGTACCAGATTTCAATGTATTTCAATTCTCTTTTAGTGACTTGTACAGACTGAGAAGTAAATCTCTCTCTTCATCCTATTATATCTTATGTGCAAAAATAAGGGGCAGAGAAAACTGCTAAGAGAATTTAGCAAGTACAAATTAATTCACATTCCCTTAGCAGGTTTCTGGGCATCCCTTCTTGGGTCATAGAGAGGGGAACTTGTGGGTAGGGACATTTTATTTAATGAGGACGAGTTCTTTATTGGTTGTGTATATTCAGCCTGGTCAACTGTCAGGTCCACACAAACCTTCAAATGCTCTGGAAGGGGAGAGCCAGCTTCATGCTTTACCAACCTAGCACTTCGCCATTCTCCCCTTTCTTTTTAAGGAAAGCTAGTTTGGCAATCTTCAGGTACACATTTATGCAACAGTATTTTTGTGTATGAAACTGACACCTCTGTGCATAGGTGTATTTCCCAAACATAACTTACATTTGAAATTGCTTTAGCTTTTCCCGGAGGAAACAAACTCTGTATTCTAGAGGCTGGTTTCTGTTTGTTTGTTTTGGTAAAATTGAATGCTGTGTCACCCTCTTAAGTATTTATCTATATAATTTTACAAGGCTAATGGACAGAGAAAAATTTGAGGCACTAGTGTACACACAAAGCACTATTAATCCAGATTCTATTATCTCTTGGAATAATTCATTTAAGAAAGATTTTTTAAAAAATCACATCTATGACTCAAGTTATTATTACAGGTACAAGTGAATAACATCTGACTTGGCATAGCTGAGCTACTCACAGAGAGATAATCTAAGAATATGCCTTAATTTTGATCTAGGACGTGAATACACCTTGCCTCAATGAAACATGAGTCAATTCGCAGGGAGTAGTAAACCAGGCCTCTCCTTGTCCAATTCAGGAACTTCAGGCTGTTGCAACTTGGCAGAGAAAAATCCAGTCGAGTTGGTTTTAATGTATTATATATTTTTATTCCACAACCACCAAAAAACAAAATAACAGAAAAACAAGAGGAGTGAAGATAAGGTAAGCAGAGAATTCACTTCAGTAAGTGCCAGTTATGTATTTTTCTTTCCTTTTAATTTCTCATTCCCTTCTTATGAGGATAGTATCTCCTCATATCAACTTGAAAAATCCAGAAGAAGTGATTAATCTTATTTCTAGTTGTTGTTAGAGTCATAGTCTTGTTCAGGAGCTTGTATTGTGTTCTGCCTTCAAAGTTCATTAATTGCCTTTTTTCTTGACATAAAATCTCTGCCATTCTACATTTTTTAAACAGAAATCCCTCTAATGGAATTTACCAATACGCAATTACTTGAGTCTGTTTTGTGAGCTGAGACTGGCATCTACTGGTAAAATAAATTTGGTTCACAACTGGAATAATATTTTTTCATAGGTAGTAGTATATTTTCTTGTGAGCTACTGTGATATTGCTTTCATTTTATTCATTATTATCAAAATAGAAAAGTTATAAAATATCACTGTCTGTATTCATATTATATTACATTTAAAAGATAAAAGCTGGCTAATGTCCCCTGAGTTAAAGAAATCTGGTATATGTAGAAATTGCTATTTAGGTTTCAAAACAAATTAGAATCTGCCTGGACTCATCAAATATTAGTGTGTTCCAAAGGACTGAGTTAGGAACCACAGCTAGACATTAGATTGATTGCTGATTACATCAGCAAGTCCTCTTAATTCTTCTCCCAAAATATATGTATATTTGTCTATTTCACTTAAACCTTACTGGTAATTATGCTAAGACACCATTTTCTTACCTGGAATACTTATCTATTAATTGGGGAAGGGAGATAGAGAGGTGTCTCGTTTCTACTATATTGCAATTCTAATACTCAACACAGCAGAAAGAGTGATTTTTTTTTAAAGTAACTCCCATATTCAAATTGGATCATGAGCTGCTGAAGAGAAAGTGCCTGGCACATATTATATCTGTATTATTAATAAATGTTTTGCCATTACATTATGCCAATTACAATTTCTTTAGTGTCCATAAAAAAAACAGCATACTTAGCTCTCTAAGTCATACACATGCGTTTAATTAGACAATACTTTTTAAAAGATGTCTAAAGACACATTCACAGGATTAAGCTTCTGACCAAATTTATTAAATTTTTGATACATTACATCACCTCCATTTTTGCAAATATCTGAGCAGAGGAAAATATTACTTTTTATAATTGTGGTTCCACAAATTTGCATTCCAGGAGTAATAAAGTTATACATATTAATTGTTTGTCTTCAACTTTTTTCATTATGTACCATGAATATCTAAATTACAGCTGTCAAGTACTATTCTGGATATCCAGAGTATTTTTAATAGCTTTATGAGGTATAATTGACCTACAGTAAACCGCATATATTTAAAAAATATATAATTGATAGGTTTTGGCATGTGTAAACATCCATGAAATCATCACCAAAATCAAGGTAGTGATCATATCTGTAACCATCAAAGTCTCCTCCAGTGCTTCTGTGATCTCTACTCCAGCCCTTTGCCACCTCTCCCAGCCCACACAATAATTGTGTGTGACGATAATTGTGTGTGACAATAATTGATCCACTTCTGTAACTATAGATTAGTTTGTACTTTCTAGAATCTTACATATATGAAATCATATAGTTTTGGACTGGATTGTGTCACTCAGAAAAAAAATTATTCTCAGAATACTAATTGCAGCATGTAGCAATAGTCAATTCCTTTTCATTGTTAGGTAGTGTTCAGTTACATAGGCATACCCTATATGTGGTTTATCAATTTACCTGTTGACAGATATTTGAGTTGTAGTCATTGTAAACCTTTGAATGTGTGTGTATATATGTATATACATATATATACATTATTTTATTTCATTTTTATTTAAGATTTTATATATTTATTTGAGAGAGAGAGAGAGAATGCGCATGAGAGCACAAATGGAGACAGAGAAGCAGGCTGCCCATCGAGCAGGGAGCCGAGTGCGGGGCTCAATCCCAGGACCCTGGGATCATGACCTGAGCTGAAGGCAGACACTTAACCGACTGAGCCACCCAGGCACCCCCATATATATACATTATTTTAAATAATGTTTTCATTTCTCTTGGAGATACATATATGTATATTATAGCTATATAATGTCTGGGTCTATGAGATGTATATGTTTAGCTTTTCTAAGAAACTGCCAGACCTTTGTCTAACCTTCCTCCAAACGACTGACTTAAGAATCACATATGGACCTTACATGGAGGATCTCAGATAAATTTAAAAACAGAAATTAGGAAAAGTTTGTCTCACAAGGTAGTTAGTATTAAATCACTGGTGTTTCTAAGCCTAGGCTATACAAATATCAATAAAATATGTAGCAAACTGGTAAATTTATGTAGTAAATATGAGGTAGGCAATACATTTAAAATATCTGCTTTCTGTCCTCCAGACCTGTTCCTACACATGTGGAATGTAACACGATTATTTATCTAGTTGTGCAAATCCAAACATTCAACAATCATCCCTAGTTTACTGTTTTCTTTACTCTTTTTACCCAATTCATCAGCAAATCCTCTTAATTCTTCACCCAAAATAGTAGTTCAATAACTTTCCAGAAATATGCTTCACTATGTTACACTCTCTCTCACTTAAAAAAATTAGGTGTTTTTATTTTGATTTTTTTTAGAGCGGTTTCAGGTTCTCAGCAAAATTGAGCAGAAGCTACAGATATTTCTCTTAAATCTGCCCACACACCAGCATAGACTCTCCCACTATCATCATCATCCACAAGAGTGGTGCATTTGTGACAACTGATAAGCCTGTATTGACACATCATTATCCTCCAAAGTTGTAATTTACATAAGGGTTCACTCTTGGGGTGCTGCACATTCTGGGTGTATCTATCATTATAATATCATAGAGAACATTTTCACTGCCCTAATAATCCCCTGTGCTCTGCTTACTCATTCCTCCCCACAGTCCATGCCTCTCAACCACTGATCATTTTATTATCTCCATAGTTTTGCTGTTTCCAGATGTCATATAATTGGAATCATATAGTATCTAGCTTTTTAGATTGACTTCTTTCACTTAGTAATATGCATTTAAGATTCTTCCAATATTATCTTGCAAAAGAGTGATGAGAGAGGACTTCCTACCTTATACCCAATCTTAGTGGGAAAGCTTTAGGCTTCTCACCATTAAGTATGATATTAATTATAGGTTTTTTTGTAGACAATCTTTATCAAATTAAGGAGATTCCCTTCTATTCCTGGTTTACTGAGGGTTTTAACATGAATGGGTTTCTTCAAATGCATTTTATGCATCTATTTATATGATCCTGTGATTTTACTTTTATAGCCTGTTGATATAATGGAGAACATTAAATGATTTTTGAATGTGAACCAGGCTTGCATATGTGGTATAAGTTCCACTTCATTTTGATCTATATCCAAATTCTTATATTAAAATTTGCAGCAATTTGCATTTTCAACAGCTAAGCATATTTTCCTGTATAGTTGACAAAGGTAAACATTAACATGGAAAGAAAATGTGATCAATTGAAATAGATTAAACACAACTTTACTATCTTCCTTATCTCTGAACCACTTTAAAGAATTACAAATATATAAACATATTGTGTAAATATATATGTATATAAACTCATCTTAGTCCCTACCCTAGAGATCCTCTGTGTGCAGAGGTCAAGCCAAGCCTTTTGACTATCACAGCATGTTTGCACCTGTAGAAACAGTTACTCATCAACCATTCTTTGTAATCTCAAACCCAGGATCTCTATATAAAGAAGTGGATGGAATATCCTAGGAAGGAAAGTGCTGTATGTGAAACTGAAGAGCCATTTCACTAGTAATATCAACCCCAAAGACTCCCTCTTTTCCTTCCCCAACCTCTGAAAGGAATATATGCTTCTGTTCTTGCCAGGATGTAGAATGAACAATACCAATCATAGGCAGCAACAACAAATAAGCTATGGAAGGGAATAAAGATATCTTAAGTATAAAAAAAACAGAACTAATCAGTAGTCCCATGTCAGGAACCTCACAGAAACAGTGGTTGTGTCAGTAAACAACCTAGAAATGCAGTGATTTTTCCTAAGCTAGGCTCATAAGTTTATTGGGTATAAAGGCTATCCAGGTCACATGCATAAATATTTGGACTGCTCTCACATTTTTCAGTAGCTAGAGCTTTAATAGACACATCATAATCCATGGCTTTCATTCTATAAATGTTTATTTGTATTTATTCAGATGTACCTGGTAAAACAGTAGAGAGATCAATACCTTTAAAAGAAGATATTATAGGAACAGAGGAGAACAAAGGCTGTGAGTAACAAGAGAGGGTTTAACGTAGAGAAATTATAATGGAAGGGATTAATATCTCAAAAACAAACTGGTAAAAGGAAAAAGAACCAGCAAAAATTATTATTGGGGCATGTGAGTGGCTCAGTTAAGTGTCCAACTCTTGGTTTTGGCTCAGGCAGGTCATGATTTCAGGATCATGAGATCAAGTCCTGCACCCAGCTCACACTCAGCATGGAGTCTGCTTGAGATTCTCTCTCTCCCTCTGCCCCTTCCCCTGCTCTCTCTCAAATAAAGTAAACAAACAAACAAATAAATAAAATCTTTTAAAAATTATTATCATGACGGGCACCTGGGTGGCTCAGACAGTTAAGCGTCTGCCTTCAGCTCAGGTCATGATCTCAAGGTCCTGGGATCAAATCCCGCATTGGGCTCCCTTCTCAGCAGGGAGCCTGATTCTCCCTCTGCTCATGTGCTTGCTCTTTCTCTCTCTCTCTCTTTCTCTTTCTCTCTCTCTCAAATAAATAAATAAAATATATTTAAAAAAATTGTTATCATGCTTTTATAATCATCTCATATTCACTTACTCATTTATTCAACCAATAGTTATTATGTGTCAGTGAACCATTACTGTGGTTAAAATATATTTTTATTGGTAATGTAACATACATTATGGTTTGGAAGAATCTAATATGGGCAAAGGATTCTAGGAAAAAAAACAAAACTAAGCAGGTAAGTGTAAATAGTAATGGATCCAACAATCTGATTTTTTTTTATGTTCTGGATAAGGTGGTTGAGAGTCTGGTAGATGAATTATTGGATTTATGTTGTATTTCAATCTACATTAACATTATGTTGAAAAGCATTTTAAAAGATATGTGACTAGAGAAAGTGGTCACTGGTTATTCAACTCATTTTCAACAGAAGGAAAAAAAAACTTTTGTGTTAAGAACTAAGTCACATAACAAAGCCTCCTCATATCATCTTCCTTATTATTTTAGCAAGTAATTATTTGAACTTTAAAAAGCTAAGTACATTCTAAGAACTGAATTTTTAAGAAAAAAATAAAGTTACTGGTAGTCAGAAAATCTTGCACATCTTTTCTCTTGATTTATTTTAAAATAACATTGAAAGTTTACTGTGGAAAATACAGCATATACAATAAAAATAATAAAATTATTATTTACATTTTGTTATTTATTTTTCCATATATATATATATAAAATGAAGTGTATGTTTTTTCTTACAGAAGTGGGATCAGTGCTTTTAAACTTTTTCATGACAATACAATGTAAACATTATCCATAATCACAATTAAATCTCCATATAATTCCTCCTAGATATTTAGGTGGTTCCCAAGTTGTCACTTTATACAACAAACCTATAGCAATAAATATACATGATTAATAAATGCTAGCAGACATTTTATGTCCTTTGATTTCTAGCAGCCAATTTTTGGGACCAAAGGCTAAAATCATTTTTAAGGATTTTGATTTATATCCAAATTCCTCTATTAAAGGTTGCAGCAATTTGCATTTTCAACAGCCAAGCATATTTTCCTGTATTGTTGGCCACATTACATTTTAACATGGAAAGAAGAGGTGACCAACTGAAATAAATACAATTTTACCGTCTTCCTTATCTTTGAACCACTTTAAAGTATTACCAAAAAATGGACATAAAACTTTATGCTCAATGAAACAAGAGTTACAATCACAATCAACAAACCAAAATGGACATAAGAAATCCTGTACAGGGGCACCTGGGGTGGCTCAGGCAGCTAAGCGTCCAACTCTTGACATCAGCTCAGGGCATGATCTCAGGGTCATGAGATGGGAGTCCTGCATCAGGCTGTGCATGAGCATTAAGTCGGCTTGGGATTCTCTCTCTCCCTCTGCCCCTCCCCTACCACTCACACTCACTCTTTCTCAAATAAATAAATAAATAAATAAATAAATAAATAAATAAATCCTGTATAAATAGGGCCAAAATAAAAAAAGGAAGTTGAAACTGTCACATAAATCCTCAGACCTATAGTATCAGAATTTTTCCCGAAATCATCATAGTCCTAAAAGGTTCCCTCCAATGATTCTTTGGTTATAAAAATAAGTTTTACAAGGTAAGAGAAGACTGTCTTAGTTGGAGACATCAGAAAACAATAGAAACATTGACAAAAGGAAACCCAAAGGTAAACCTGATGAAAGTACATTTCAAGTTTAGAAGGTGAGGCACATCAAAGACTTGATGGAGAAATATTAATGGTTTCCAGAGTGGGGGTGGGCAAAATAGGTGACGGGGATGAAGGAGTACACTTGTGATAAGCACTGGGTGATGTATGGGTGTTGAATCACTTTACTGTACACCTGAAACTAATATTGCACTGTATGTTAACTAACTGGAATTAAAACAGAAATGTAAAAAAAATAAGTAAAATTAGATTAAACCAAATTTAATGAAAAAATAAAGTAAAATAAAATATATGTATCTGAGAGCTCTCAAGCACAATACAGTAAATTTAAAATATATACACCTATGCACACGTACTACAATTAGATAAACATAACTGGAATTTAAATAAAAACTTAAAAAAAAAAAAAACTTGGTGCGGTAGGCTATTTAGAGGTGGATAGGGAGATATGCCCCACAGGAAGAAAATACAAATTAGGTGAGAAGGATTTGAGCCAAAGAATGTAATTTGGAGACTCCTACGCCCAGTGCGCCCCACAATATTTTTCATAAAAGTTTGCTATGTTTGAAGATAATTGATCATTAGAAAGAAATTGACATAAAACCCATGTATATAGCTATTGTAAAAAGAAACCACATGCAAAACCATGGAAACGTAAAAACAATGGAAAACACACTGAACATAGGAATCATTTGTCATCATTTTCTTTAAGCATATACACAAAGTTCTGTTTTAAAAATTCTCCTTTTAGTTTTTTATTTTTATGTTTGGAAATATAATAAGCCATTTTGATTCCTCTAAATATGTATTACTTTAAGATACAAGAAGACATTTCTCAGTAATAAAGTTTTAACTGGGCTCTAAATATGAAGTCCTAAGAAAGAGATTAAATGCAAGTCAAATCCCTAATTTCAAAGATTTAACTAATTATATAACAGGTTTCTCTGGTAATACAATATTTTCCAAACTACATTCTCTTACTTTTCATCATTTTCTTTTGTCTTATGCTCTGTCTCCACTATTACAGTAAGAATCTCAAGATTTGAAACCTTTTATTGAAGATGGTGTCAGTTCTTTTAGGATTCTGCCTGTACCAAGATAAAATATATCCCATTCATATCAGTATAAGGAAAATAAGAGAAACAGAAAAACATGTCACTAGATTTAGTGCAAGATTTGATATTTTCCAATAAATATAAAATCTGATTTCTTTCAAGTTAGTGATGTATCTGATGTCACCACTCTGATACCTCAACATCTATTTCGTACTACTCAAGTTGTATCCAAAAATACAGCGAAACTTTTCAGGGCAAGGATCCTATCTTATTCATTTTGTGTCCTCTGTGCCTAGCAAACTGTGTAGCATAAAATAGGTGCTTGTCTTAGGCAGCTCAGATTGCTATAGCAAAATATCATAGGCTGGGTGACTTCAACAATATACAGTTATTTTTCAGGCTGGGAAATCTGAGATAGGGGAGCAGAATGGTTGGGTTCTCCTGGGGCCCCTCTTCTTGGCTTGCAGAAGACTGCTTTCTTGCTGTATGGAGGCTCCACCCTCATGACCTCATCTGAACCTAATTACCTCCCAAAGGCCCTACCTCTTAATACACAAAAAAACTCTGGAGATTTGGACTTCAACAGATGACTTTTGGGGAGGACACAAACATCCAGTCCATACCAGTACTTAAACATATTTGTCAAATAAAATTGATTTAAGATAAAGTACCAATGGCAAGAGTGATCAATCCTAGCATGCTCATGTAGGTAGGTCAAGCATAGCAAATTGGTCAAATGCTGGATCCCATTTGACTCAGACTCAGCTTTGTACTAGCACAATTAATATAACTGATCTCAAATATAATGTCTTGTGTGAATCTTTTCATTCCCCCTGTAAAGATGTTGACACTTTCTTGTGTATGTAATGTTAATGGAAATTTCCATGAATGACTTCATAAAGATTCTTCTATAAATATTCCAAGGATCTTCTCTGCATTTTTCACTTGTGGAAATCAATGGAGAAAGGGGCACTTAGGGTAGAGAAGAAATAATAATAGTAATAATAATAGCATATCTTTTGATATGCTCTTTTATATGCTTATATAATCTTGCTAGAAATCTGCAATTTTTTTTTTCATGGAGGAGGGGCAATACTTTTTGAATATTAATTCTCAAACCCATGCAGGGTATTTTTTCCCAAATACCATATGAAGTAGGCCTTGTAATCATATTTTATAGTTGAATAATCTAATTGTTCTAAAATATAAAAATGTCTGTGTGAGTCTTTTAATTCCCACTATATAGATGCTGGGAGTTCCCTAAGTACAGTCCTTACTCTTTTTTCCACTTTCACCCTAAGTGCCCCTAAATTTCTCCACTGATTTTTGCCAACTGGTAATTTCAAAACCATTCTTCCCCCTTCCTGAGAAATTGTAAGACTGAGACAATGATATACCATGAAGCTGGAGAGAACAATAAGATACAGGTATAGTTTGGCAAGCCCTTAGAAAATCTTGCATAATGCCAATCTTGGACTTAGGAAAAGCAAATAAAATAATTTATTCTTCCTCCTTCTTCTTTATCCTAAATTTGATTTCTCCCTCAATTCAATTTTATCACAATCAGTAACATGAGTAGACTACAATTTCTAATAAGTGGGACTTGTGGGAGCTTCAATACCTAATGGCCAATTATAATTTTTTTGCCATAAGGAATCTCTTCTGAGTTGGAAACAGCCAGTATTGAAATAACCTTTTAGAAGAGAGAAAATAAGAAGTCTGCTAGTAATAACGGAATCTGCATTTATGGAACTGAATAAATACAGCTATTTACATGACCTTTGTTCCCTTTTACACAAACAGTAATGAAAGAATAATTCACAGACTCCTGCTTCCCTGGAAATGCTGTGATGTGAGCTCAGTGTCTTCCTAATACACAGGTGAAAGAATGGTTTAGTCTGGGGGCGCCTGGGTGGCTCAGTCAGTTAAGCGTCTGCCTTCGGATCAGGTCATGATCCCAGGATCCTGGGATGCAGCCCTGTGTCAGGCTCCTTGCTCATCAGGGAGCCTGCTTCTTCCTCTCCCTCTCCCTCTACCTGCTGCTCCCCCTGCTTGTGCTCTCTCTCTCTCTTTGTCAAATAAATAAATAAAATCTTTTTTTAAAAAAAGAATGGTTTAGTCTGTAAAGAAATTACTAATGGTTGGACCCAGGTCAAAAAGCAAACCCAGGTGTATTTGTTTTCTACCAGATAAACTATCATCACTTCAGAAATATTTTCAGTAACTTTCTGTGCACATAATATTGACATTATTCTTGTGGTGAGAAAGGTTTAGATTGTGAAGGAAGTCTCTGGAAAATCTTAGGGTCATCTCTGTTACCTTTAGAAATAATTGCAGAGAACTCTGAATATAAATCTAATTGTCAGAGTTGCAGATATTCTTAGCATTTTTTCGTTTAGCAACTCTGCCCTACTTTCTTTTAATAAAGAATAGCACAGCCATGTTATTTAAGGTGTCATCTATTAATTGGTTATGAAAAATGCTCAACGATTTGTTTGAGACCTGACAGTCGCCCGGCATCGTAAGCACAGCCCTATCTTACTTGCTACAGTCAATTAAAATCTGGGTCTCCTGAGCCGTTTCTAGGTATAGACTCAATCTGATAGCTTATCATTAGTTCACATCCTAATGGCACAAAAACATTCCTGGAGACATTTAATTTTCAGTGCCAGCCGCTTTCTTGATAAAAGCTTTTTTAAAAAAGTAGCTAGAAAGTCTTACTTTAAAAATCAGAAATGGCATCACTGCCTGGTAAAATAAAGGAACAATCACTGGAAGGAAAAGAAAAATAATGGTTGTTGTCATCATTTGACAATATATCTTAAGTGCTACTCGGTGCAATAAGAATTGCTTATACATTGGAAAGAAAATAGCATGTTTATTACTGAAAGTGTAGCATTCTTTACCAAGACTTGCTCCCATGATAATGATGAATCAGAAAGAGCAAATATTTTAATCATTCCCCAGAGGAAAGTTTAAAAATTGCTCTCATCTTATGAAAACAATGACAAAAGAAAAATGATCCATCCCTTAAATTTAGAGATGCTTTAAAAATACCATTAGCTCCAAGTGATTCTGATATAATCTATTAGTGACTGAATTTTGACTTTTATATTACACAGCATGCAGATAGTTTACCCACAACTCCCCAGATTTTATCTATTTTGTTCTACCATGAAATTAGTGGACTAAGAAAAAAATACTACTACCCACCTCTAAAATAATATATCAATTTTTCAATGAGCTAATTTTTATCTTCTAATGAGGGTTACATAAGATGTACTCATTCTGTAGATTCATGAAAAAAATTATAACTGGAAAAATTTACAAATTTATCTCCTGGCATTCTCCAGATCCTAAGGGCTACTTCCCTCTGCCCCTTCACAGCCAAGCTTTACTTTAAAATTATTTTGTGCTAACTCTGTTTCCTTTAAGCTTATCCATGCCTTCTTTTTTCAATCTAACATCTGTCCCTATACCTATTTAAAATATTTCTCATTTAGGTCACGAATAGCCTCCAGATAGCTGGATCAAAATGGACATTTTTATATCCTTATTTTATTGTATTCCATGGATTTTGACAATGTTGACAACTTGCCACCATTTTAAATCTTCTCCTCCCTTAGCTAATGTGACAAGATTCATTCTCATTATGAAGGCCCATGTTTAAATACCACCTCAGAGGCATTCTCTGACCACCCTATTTAGAATAATCTACTGTCTGGATACAAACCCTAGATTTTAAGCTTCATGAGAGCAGAGATTTGCTCTCTTTACCATGGAACTCTTGGTACTTATAACAGTGTCTTACACGCGCACACACACACACACACACACACGTGCACTTAATAAACAGTGACTGATGAACTGATGAACCCACATCCTTAAAATTAACTGGATATTTTCACTTAGATTTTTCACAAATACCTCAAAGCAAGGTTTTAAAACTCAATTCTTGCTTTCTAAACATGATCTTTGAATGCTTCCTGTAAATCTAAATTCCTTCATTTCATCACTCTTTGCATCCAACAAAGTAGACATGATTTTTGGATGATGATTTCTGTAATTTTCTTGAATTGTTTTTCTCTTATTTATTTCTACTCCCTCTGTTTTAGTTCAAGTGCCCCCAGCTACTATGACAACATCTAACTGGTCATTGTTCCCAGTCTTGGCTCCATTCAATCTATCCTCATTTTTACCCTATAAGCTTTCCAAAACCTACCCATTTTAATCCTTTGGTAGAAATCTCTCAATATTTCACTAAAACCTCCACAATAAAGTAACCCTTCTCTTGCTTATCTCTATGAAGTTCTTCATGATCTCCTTTCTCACCCCTTACGGTTCTCCTCCACAATTTGTCTTATTCAATAAAACTTTCAATGACCTAATTGCAGTGTGCTCTTTTATTACTCTCTGCCTTCATATATGCTGTTCTCTCACATGTTCACACTCCTTTTCAGTCTGCTCCTCCAGTCCTTCTAGCTATTAATCACTCATCCTTTAACAGCATGCCAAGCCCTGAGCTAGGTGCAGAGAGCAAAGCAATGGGAAAAAAGCCAGACATGCTCGCTCCCTTGCTGAAGCTTATAGTACAGTGGGGAAAGTTGCCAGATGGAGAGACTAGAGCTTGAGTAAGATGGAAGCTTGCATAGAGTTGTTTTAGAAAGGCCATTTTTCATATTAAAATTCCAAACTGGGGCGCCTGGGTGGCTCGGTCGGTTAAGCGGCTGCCTTCGGCTCAGTTTATGATCTCAGGGTCCTGGGATCCAGCCCCACGTGGGGCTCCTTGCTCAGCAGGAGCCTGCTTCTCCCTCTGCCTCTCCCTCTCCCTCTGCCTACCTGCCATTCCCCCTGCTTGTGCTCTCTCTCTCACTATCTCTCTCTCTCTCTCTGTGTCAAATAAAATATAAAATAAAATAAAATAAAATAAAATAAAATAAAATAAAATAAAATAAAATAAAATAAAATTCCCAACTCAAGAAAACTTCTATTACACAAAAACAATCCAAAGATAACTGCCACTATTTTGTTAATATAATAGTTACCTGAACAGGCCACCCCAGCTTTCAAATAGCTCCCAGTAAACATGCAGCTTAAATTAAAGATCTCTGCTCTATTTGGGCAAGCCCAAGTAACAAGCTGGACTAGGCAGCTAAAATTGACTCCATCAAAGGTTTCTGCATGGGACGCCTGGGTGGCTCAGTCAGTTAAGTGTCTGCCTTCTGCTCCGGTCATGATCCCAGGGTCCTGGGATGGAGTCCCACCTGGGGCTCCTTGCTCAGCCAGGAGCCTGCTTCTCCCTCTCTCTCTCTCTGCTTGTACTCTCTCTGTCAAATAAATAAAATCTTTAAAAAAAAAAAAGGTTTCTGCAATACAGAGTAGGGTGTTTTCCCAACAAAAAGAAAGATGTTTTTACAATAAGAAAGGTGAAGATGCTTAGACAATAGAAAGTGAGGGGCATCATCTAAACAGGTAGCTTAAGAAGTTTGTAACTTAGTGGAACAAAGCAATAGATTTATAATTATATTTTCTACCCAATCCTAAAATTAAACTTAACTTGTTACCAAATATTAGAATAACATAATATTTAAAAATTTTATTGAGTTCAAAGCAGCGATTTGCTGATTCAGAGTAGTGCTCTAAGCTATCCAGTAGAATCCATGAGGCATAAATAAAACACAGTCTCTGCAGTTAAGTTTATCTGCTTTACGTGACATAGCTAAATTTCATGTAAATAAAGAGATGATAGATCATAGATAGACTGAAACTGTAGCAAAGTATATATACAATGGAAGTGTAAATCAATCAAAAGGTATGAGATTAATTCCTTCTCTCTAGTTATGTGACTGAGAGCAATTCAATTAATTTCTCTAGGCCATTTTGTTATCTATAAAATGGAAATAATATTATCTCTATATCTCATACTCTTACAGGAATTAAACATGATAAAATATCTGAAAGTTTTGTGCCAGTGGTAAAACACTTTGCAAATAAGACGTTTAGAAAGTTTCGCCACAAGTAAATAAATAGTTTGTGCTACTTTGTACGAATAACTTACTGTTATTACTGTTCTATTAATCTGCTCTAGGTTTCAATGGCTGCTTGGAATTTCACAGATTATAACAAATTCAAAACCAATATAAACCATTTAATCTAATTGAGATTCCACAGGCATTAAATTTCCTAAAAGAAGAGAGGAAAAGCTAAATTAGAAATAAGAAATTAAGAAGCATTAAAAAAAAAGAGAGAGAGGCATTTTTTTTTTTTAAAATCCCATGTAGGGGAAATCAAGTATAATTTTAAATAAATTAACTGAAAAGTACCCATTTCAAAAAAAGCAATATAATTAGCAGAATATACGCCGACAGTCTCAGCAGAAGGCAAGGAACTGTTTGAATTACTGGCTATGTTGGGGTGAGTGTGTAAGGAATAGGTGCGCAAACTTTTCTGTAAAGTGCCAGATAGTAGTGATTTTAGCTTCTGAGGACCTTCCGGTCCCTGTCACATACTCAACTCTGCCAGTGTAGCACAAAAGCAACCACAGAGAGTTCATAGAGAAATATGGTTGGCTGGATGCAAGTGAAATCTTCTACAGTAAAAACACTGCCTAGATTTGATCCTAGGGCAGTAGTTTACAGACCCTTGGTGTAAGGCCACAAAATCATTAACAAATCTAACTGGATATACGTCAATTCTTTTCTGCCTTATGTCTAGCTTTTGTTAGCTTTTTTAGCCAAAAGAAAAGTGGAAGGAAGGATTATAAAAATGTCTCCTCGTTATGATAAAATATCATTGTGAATTATAACCTAGTGGTAGCAAATGTCTCAAAGGTTATTTTATAAGCCTCGTTTTGATGTGACTTGACTGAACAATGAAATTGTATCCATAAAAATCACTCCATCTTCTATTTCATATTTACCCACCTCTCTCACCAGAAAAAAAAGTCCATTTCAGTTACAGCAGAAATTCAAACTCTTTAATTCAAATCAGGGATAGTTCCAGATCAACTTTGTAACTTACCAATAAGCCACAAAAAACTTATAGGACATAGGCCTAACTCTCATAGTTAAATAGATAGAGCCAGTCATTTATTGTTAATTGAGAAAAGAAAGACATGTGGTAATAATGCTGTGCGCATGTGTGTGTGTGAGCGCATACGTGCAATGTATATGATGGGGAGGGGGAAATGCAATGAGAAATACATAAAATAGTTGGAAATGTGGTAGTCATGTGTTTTGTCTTATTTTTTAACTTCCCCAAACCATTTCACCATTTTTCTGGTAATAGTTCCTCCAGTTTTGAGGAATTATTCTTTTCCACTTTAGCCATGAGCATCTCCCATTTTCTATACAGAAGCCTGAATACATGGCCCACAGTGAGCCACATAGAGCATCTATCCCTTCCAGTCACGGTTCTTGGCTGGGAGGCGAGGAATTCATATGGTCCCTTCAAAACTTCGCTTGGAATTTTATGATTGGTGCTCTGAGAGAGTCACTATGTATCTTGCCAGCGTTATGCTAGGCGCTTGTGGAAATATTCTGATTTTACATGTCTCTATGGCATACAAAAATAGGTTTTTTTCCTTTTTTTACTAAAATAAGATCATCATATACCTGTAGTTATCCAATTTTAATGTACAAATGTACACTTTTTATTTATAATTAAATTGTGAGCTACTTATATGAGTACGTAGAAGTAATCTAATTCATTTTCATGAGTATTGTACTTTATGTACACAATCTCATGCACACACACATACATACACACACACAGAAACTGACCCTCCAAATAGTGTAGCATACATCCCTTCAAATATGGAATGACATTTACAACCAACATCAATTCAATATTTGTTGTGTGCCAGGCAATTTTTGCATTTTTAACCTGTTTATGCCCATCCCTATCAGATAGTTATTTAGTAGTACTAGTAGTAGTGGTATTCCTTTTCAGATGAGGCAAATGATTCTGAGGGAGGTCCCATAACTTGTCCATGGTTACACAGTAGGGGCATAACTGAGATTTGAACCCAGGCAATCTAGCTTTTAACCACTACGTTGCTTTTTTTAAAAGATTCTCTTTATTTATTTGACAGAGAGAGACACAGCGAGAGAGGGGACACAAGCAGGGGGAGTGGGAGAGGGAGAAGCAGGCCTCCCGCTGAGCAGGGAGCCCGATGTGGGGCTCGATCCCGGGACCCTGGGATCACGACCTGAGCCGAAGGCAGACGCTTAATGACTGAGCCACCCAGGCGCCCCTTAACCACTATGTTATTGTATTTTTATGTATCTGAGAATGTCTGTTTCCTAGCCCCTTATTAACAAATATTATCAGTCTTTCAAATTTTATCAAATTAATGGTTAAAAAATTCTTATCAATTCAATCCCTTTGATGAAGAGTGATTTTTGAGCCTTTTTTGTAGCCGATTATTGGCCATTTCCTTTTCTTTTTCTATGGATTACCCATTCATACATCTTTCCTATTTTTCTACTAGACTATATGTCTTTTACTTATTGATTTAAAGAAAATCAGTCTGTTACATGTCTTGCTAAGATTTTCCTTTATACTATCATTTGTCTTTTACATTTATTTATGATGTTTTTCTCTGTAAAGACCTTTCAAATGTTTTATGTGGTCAAATCTGACAATCATTTATTATTTCTAGGTTTAGAGGCTGGCTGAAGATGACCTACATCTAGAGAATACAAACAGCTTTTATCCTAGTGTTTTGGCTTCATAATGTTAAAGTCTTCACCATTATGAACTTAAGGGCCTTAATTTATGTTTACCAAAATTAAAAATCAATTATGTCATCTATTGCAGAGAAGTATTTCCACTAATTTGAAATGCCACATATATCATTCCAAAACTCCCACAAGTCCTCGGTCCTGTTTCTGAACCTGTTATTTTGTTCCATTAATCTATATGTCTTATCTTGAATCAGCACCTCGTTTCTTTTATCTCTAGAAATTTATAATAATTTTAGACACCAGTTAAAGCAGGTCCCACTTAATTGTTCTTTGTTTTCATTTTTTTTGCCTATATTTATGATTATTCCAGATGGGTATTACAACTAGTGTTATATATTAATATGAGTGTAGTTAACATCCTTATAATATTTAAGCTTTCGACCTAGAAAATGTTCTTTCACACTCTTTATATAAGGCTTTTATCTTTATGAGATATTTTACATGTTTCCTCATATATGATTTGCGCATTTACTTTCTTTATGTTTTGATGCCTCTGTATGAATAGTGTATTTTCCCCACTATATTTTCTTACTAGTTTTGTATTACCATTTTGTCTAGAATTCAGCCATTCCACTAAACTATCATCTTAATTATAATGATTTATAACTGAATCTATTGACATTTCCTGATAGACAACCTTATTTGCTAGATAACTCATCTCCTATCCAAAACTGTTTATCTTATTTCTTTATCTCATCTAAAATTATTGACATAAATATTCAGAAAAGTGGTTGAATGATATATATCTATATCCCACCACCATAATATTGTACTGGGTTGGAGGTGTCCACATGAATGTGTGTCCTTCTTAGAACCTTAGGATGTGACTTCATTTGGAAATAGGATGGCTGTAGATGGCTGCAGATGTAATTAGATAGGATGAAGTCATACAGGAATAGGGTGGGCCCTTCATCCACTAGGCATCCACTATCATATGAAGAGGAGGAGACACACTGATAGAGACTTGGGGGAAAACATATTAAGATGGAGACAGAGATTGTAGTGAAATAGCCAAGGGATGGTAAAGACAGTGGGCAACCACCAAAAGCTAGAAGAAAATCATGGACCCATTCTCTCTCAAAGCCTCCAGTAGAATCCAGTCCTGCAGACAGCTTGAATTCAATACTTCTAGCTTTCAGAGCTATGATAATAAATTTCTGCTGTTTTAAGCCACCTAATTTGTGTTATTTTGTTGGGGTTAACCCTAGGAAACTAATCCAAGTATTGACTATAAAAAAGACATCTTTAGTTTTCTAAAGATATTCTTTATCGAGTTAAGGAAATATTCTTCTAGTTCTCTTTTACATAAAGTTTTTGTCATGTTAGTTGAATACAATGACCTCTCAGTGGTACAATTGATATGTTCTATAGTTATTTTCCCTTTTGCTGTATTAATATTGTGAAAGATTACAAAAGCTCAACAATTCTCCACCTTTCTCTGTAGGTACACCTCCTTAAAATATGCATTTGTAGCTCCTGCCAGTAAGAGAAATCGATTTCTTTAGCCTTTGAATTTCTACTGTCCATATGCCTTACTGTGTCCAGTGGACTGTGGCAAAAGCACTATTTTTCAATTCTAAGCCTAGGTCTCAAAGAACTTGCATATTTCCATGCTTCTTCTTGAAATCTGATCACTGTGAGGTGAGCAAGTCTGGGCTAGGCTGATGAATGATGGATTTTGCCTAAACCCCAAACCAACGAACTACCCATTGAGTAAATAAGGTTATCAACTGCTAGCTTACCACAGAAGCATGAATGAGGCTAGTCAATGTCAGCCAAGCCTGGCCCAGAACAAGAACACAGCCCAGCTGACTCATAGACGCAAAAGAAATAATGGTGGTTGTTTAGCCACTAGGATTTGGAGTGATTTGTTATGCAGCAATAAAATAAATATAAATTAATACATCTAATTAATATAAATGACTACAAAAATGTATGTTTATATAAACTATAAATAATATAAAAATACACTGATCTAAATATGTTATCAATAGATTCAAAAAAATTAAAGCATCCTTCTTATTAAAGAAACGGTCATACTATAGAATTATTATAAAACACTACTAGATTCAATTACTAATGTTTTATTTAGAATTTTCATCTATGTTCCAGGATAAAAGATCTTATATTTCCAGTCACTGAAATATGTTAGTATGTTAAAATTCAAATAATAATGAAAATGATAAATGCATCCTTTATAAATCAATAAAAGATACTGGTACAGCTGTCAAACACAACATATTCTTTACCATTTGCTGAATCCTTATTATATGCAAGGGACTTTACTTCATTTTTCCACTCAATAATATATAAGATTATTAATCTCAAATTACTGCAAGGAAACTGAAGTTCAAATAAATTAAGTAGCTTGTCCAAGATCAAGATATTAGTAAGTGTTGCAATTAGGTTTAACTCTTGTCTGAATAATCCCAAAACTTAATTTCTAGACCACTTTGAGGTGTTCAAGAACAAAGGAAGATCTGAGAAGGTGAAGTGGAATGGCTCTAAGGTAATGTCATAATTTCTCCTGAAAATCAAAACCCTTCCCCTATATTTTCAATACTCAAAGAGTAATACTACATTCCCTTTTCTCTAATTTGGAATCCATAATTACTGTATATAAACATGCTTCATATTCATTCTAATACTTAATTTAACTGAACTGGCACTATTAGTGTGGACTCATAAAAATGTGCTGAATTATAAGACACACTACCTAGATTTTTCCAAGTCTATACCTATAAATTGAATAACACTTGACATGAAAATAAAGTTGGTGAGTATAAACTTTCTACTAAAGCCAGTCAATGTTCAAAATATTAATACATGATTCTGATAAGGCCATGAAGAATTAAATCTCAATGGGTTTAGTATGTAAAAAGATAAAATAATAAAAAATGTAAGGGATTACTATTATTGATTATTAAAAACCATGGATAATCAATGCATACAGAATTCTCTGTTTTGAAAAGAAGTAGAATATAGTTGACATCACAGGACCTATAGGTTGTAAACATATAAGTAGCATATGTTAGTGACAAAGAAGAGATTCAGGTTGTAAGTCCTTATGTGAGAAGGCAGTGATTAGTGTGGGCTAGGATATAGAAGAGGTACAATTTGAGCTGAATCTCTGAAAAAGTTAGAACTTAGAGAAGTAGAGCAAAGGCATGTAAGGATGTCTTGTCAGGGGAATGACATAAGTCAGAAATAACAAATATCTCTGATGCTCATCCTGGCCCCACTCTTGAGCCCATAGCACACATCACTAATGAACTGTGGCTTTCTCCTCTTCCTGAGTTTAGGGGCAGCCTCAGAATGCCCATCAAGATGCGGTTGCCAATCAATTAAAGATGGACTACAGGGAACTTTTCTGTTCATCCACGGTGGCCAAACAAACTATTGTGGAGTATAACAGAGAAATAGTAAGTAGACTTATTTGACTGAAACAGGAAGAATATAGGGAAAATTAATTGAAATGTTTGTAAGAACTATAATTGGTGGCTAGAAGTTTGGATTTTCTTGTGTAAAATAGAGAATGATTAAAAACTTGAGGAAAGGGGTAAATGAAGGAGCAACTGAGGACAGGGAAACCAAAGGAGGATTATTATATTAATCTTGTAATGAGCATGTAACTAGAAGGGAAATAGCGTTGAGAAAGAAAATGCAAAATAAAAAAAAAAAAAAGAAAGCAATGAAAACGCAGAATAAGGAAAGAATTGTCAGGGATTAAGATTAATTTAATATGGACAAAGGAATAGAAAGGTCATTAAATTTCTTGCTATGTCCAGGATTTATGATAAATATTTAAATGTGTTTTCTCATTTGACCCTCATACCACTCAATGAGATAGGAATTTTTACCACCTCCATTTTATAAATGAAGAGACTGAGGCACATAGATGCTAAGAAACTTGCCTTTTTTTAAACCTTAATTAAAACACCAAATCATTTTAACTGGTATTGATTTCAGAATAATCTTAAATTTGCCTTTAATTCTCAATATAATTTTCCACAGCTCTGATTTCTCCATAGACATTTATAAACTCCTGCTTTATGAATGTCTACAGTGGTTTCCTCTAAGAAAAGGACATGGAATTTGTTCAATTTCAGATTTTACTCTCAAGAAAAAGTCAATTACACTTGGGGGAAATTACATTTGAATTTTTAAAAAATACAGCATGTGGTCACAGTTGGATATATTTGTAGTATATTCTTGTCATGTACATTTTTAAATTCATTATTTTTTTTTTGTTTAAATTTTGTTCTTCCTTATTAGGCCAGAAGCTCATAGACTAAAGCTAAAATATTGTGTATGCTTACTAAGTGCCAGGTACTGGGCTAAACACTTTGCATTTATAATCTCTCTTGTGCCTCACATACTTTACTTAGATGCATAGACATAGTAGCTGTCCTTATTTAGATAAAGAAACTGACACCTAGAGCGTTTAAATAACTTACCTAGGGTGAAGTAGCAAAGCCAAGAGTAAAATTTAGATCTCTGTGACAGTAAAGCACAAAGCCTTAAGCTGTACCATCAGACTATTTCAGGGAAATAAATTCTATCTTCCTTCACAAAATTATACTGTGCCAAATATACACTTAGAGCACACTGAGTGCTTAATTCATTTTGACAAATCTACCTCTTTTTAAAACCGGAGGCTTTAAGTAAACACTAAGAAACCCAACATTTAGCGAGGAATTATTATATATTCCAGGCTCTCTGATAAGACTCTAGACATGTGATAACATTCATTCTGTCTTTTATCATTTTCACATATCATTAGGTATTTAGCATTGTCCTAAGTGCCAGGAAGGCAGCAGAGAATAAAATAGACAAAGTCCATGATCTCTCATGGAGAAAGGGAGACAGATATATCCACATACAGAAGCAGCCCTTGCTGCACACTGTTGCAACACACATAACTTCCAGATACCAATGTCTAGTTAAATAGCACCAGTGTCACAATAAAATGGTTCAAATTTCAGTTACAGTTAGAGTTGGGGTGAGAGTTACAGTAAGTAAACTCATAAAATACAAACTTCACTGCTACCCCCTCAGCCCACAAATTACTACATAAATAATAGATGTGCAGATGTGTGGCTAATCACACCACTTCTTTCGGTGTTTGTCAGTGATTGATCACTGCACATTTTATATTCATTTCATGCACGAAGAGCAAGATGTGGTTATCTGACAGTATCTGATAGGAAAGGTGCCGCCCCCTTTATCCCAGTGACAAATCCATGTGACCGTGTACAGACAACAATGGAAAATCAAAAGAGCACATTTCAAGAGATGAAAATGTAGCAAAGAAATGAAAGTGGGTGCGGCTGACAGGAAGAGTCATCTCTACAGCAGTCATACAAATATCCCCTGAGTTAGGTTAACACTCCCCTTCCCCATTTTACCTGTGAGTAAACTAAGACGAAGAAAGTGCAGTACTGAGTCATGGTTATGCTGATATCAAGTGCCTGAGCTTGAAATCGGACTCATATTTATCCGAATTTCATTTTTCACTATACTATGCACTTCTCTCAAAGAATATTTATACATGTGAAGGTTGAATGCATTTTTAGTTTGGCAGTTCTCTTCAATAGCTTGAGTTGATAGGCTATAGTGTAGCTAAAGTCATTCATATCCAAGTTTTGCTGATTGAGAGGCCTACACTGCACTATTACAACGGCTTCTTCAGTACGAAAAGTATTTTCCAGTATTTACGTCTACTGGCAGCTCACTGCTGACAACAATCCAGGTTTTCCATAGTCTATTTTAATGGCCAAATATTGGCATGCTACCATAGGACAAAAAGGGTATTTGCTTAAGCTAACACATGTCCCAGTTTTCCATTTAGAAAGAAAGAAACGTCGTGTAGAAATACAACTTCACAAAAGAGGGTGACTGTAGATAGCAGTGCAAGCACATCGAGAAATGTGGATGGAGATGCACTATGATTTTAGAATATTGTTTTTTCCTGGTGGGAAAATTAAATTCTGATCAAGATCTCTAAATGTAGGGAACAAAAAATTGGTCTTTAATTTCTTTGCATTTAATGGTTTTTAATTCCCTTGCATTTAAAAGTCTTTGGCAATCAAGCAAATCATCAAAACACTTCAGCAACTTCCTAACTAGGAAACTTAACACCTACTTAGGCTATTGTTAGCTTCAGTAGTTCAAAGAATGCGAAGTCAATAGCAATTAGGAAAGAAAACCTTTGAGAAAGGAAAAGATAGCTATAAAACACCTAATTGTTTCTCTTAAAACCTACTCCCTTGGTACCTCTAAATGCTAATGAAATGTCATTTCACCATGACAAGCAAGCAGCACACAGGTCTTTCTCTTCTTGGGTAGGAAAAAAAGGCCTACTGTGACAATGTATGTAATACCCTTCATTATTAAAACTTGCATTATTCTAATGTTACTCACTTATAATTAATGTGTAAGTGATTCTAGAAGCTTAACCCTTATCCCCTATTTGTTACTTAGCAACAATCACGCTGAGTGAAACACTGTTAGGGTATAGACTATGAATCACCACAGGGAAAGCTGTTTGGGAATTACTGAGTTGGGATTGCTCTCTCTGGAGTCTCTTAAGCATTGTCGCTGTGTAATTTAGTTGAAGCAAACTTGCTTTGCTAGCTGGAAATCCTGTAAAAATAAATCTGCTCCCATGTGAAAACAGCCCTATTGTAGACTTTTTACTACAACAAACATGACAATTATTTTTCAAGAACACACTGAATTCCACAGCTTCTAGGGATTTTTTTGCTTAAAAAATAAAAAGAAGTGTTAATTGTCCTTTCCCGTGCAAATGCAATCATTTTGTTCTTTCTTAGAATCTCAGCAGAATCAGCAGGTGTATATGGTCACAGGAGCATTCCTGTATCTACATATGCAAAGTGAAGTCAGGGAATGTTATAAACTAAATGCGTGTGTCCCCTAGCATTCATGTGTTAAAATCAAATCCCCAGTGTGATGGTATCTAGAGATTGGGTCTTTGGGAGGTGATTAGCTCATGAGAGTAGAGACCTCATGAATGGGATTAGTGATCCTAGAGAATTCACTTACTTGCCCCTTCTGCCATGTGAGAACACCTATGAAGCAGAACCTGGACCTCCACTAGACACTAAATGTGGCAGCACCTCCCAGCTTCCAGAACTATGAGAAATAAACCACCTAGTCTATGGTACTTTGTTACAGCAGCCCAAACTTAGACAGGGATGGAGCCAGTTATCTAAAAAGTTTTGGCCCAAATCTCTTGAAATGAAACACAAAGAAAACACAGGCAAATGTATGGGGGGTTACTATGCTAAAATTGTCCAAATAATCGTATGGAATACGTACACTACTTTCATGACTATTTGAGTGAGACCTTATCAACTCAAATGCTACCTTTGGCAGCCTAAAGGTCAGGTAGAGAACTCTCATCTGAGTGGAGACTAAAGCCAAATACCTAAAAGGTTACACGAGTCTCATTCTCTCTCTCTTTCATATTAACTTAATAGTATTTATAAAATTACACTAAAGTCTTCCGTCAGATATAAAATTGTAATATCAAGATTATTTTGGTCCTTATCCAATGTTGAAAAAGTAATGTTATAATCATCTCTCAACATTTATCTGGAGTGCTGCTAAAATATCAGGAATGAAGATGTTCTTTATTCTAGTCTCGGTATCATTTGAGAGTATGACACTCCCTCTTAATAATGAGGTTCCATACAGAAATAACCCATAAAGGAGGAGATTTTAAATATGTGGCTCTGAAGACTTTGTATATGTGCAAATCCAATTATGTAACTAAAACTAATCCTGCATTTAAATCAACCTTGCTAATTAAAGATCTGAAGGAAATCTAGAATAGGTGCAACCAAACAGAAAGAGCTGTCAATATGTTTCTAATACTGTCCATTGAAGAGTGCCTGATTGCTTTGGATATTTGAATTTACTATGTCAGGTGTAATCATCAAGGGGAAAAGGAGATACCAAGCTCTCAAAATCGAATCAAATTAACCATCAATCAATTACTTAGCTTTCTCTGTCCTAATTACCTAATCATGTCAAACAAGCTTTTCATTACAATTTGACTTCACATGTGAATTGGTTTTCTGAAGAAAAGAGTGTTCTAGAAAACTGATATGATAATATATTACTTGTCATTTTGAAATTTTCATATATATATATATGAAATATACATAACTTTTGTTGATTCCTCACCTAGGTTATCATTTAAGCTTGATTATCTTATGTCAGGAATATGAACGTAATTGCTTCTGAATACAGACCTAACCAAATTCATACTGCCAAATATAATTGTATCTCAATCTTGGTGAGCATTAGATTCATCATGGGAATTTTATGAAGTAAACACTCAGTGGAAGCCCCTCCAGAGATTCTGATTAATGAGGTCTGAAATGATGCATCTCTACTTTAACTAGAGATTCATTTCTGGCATAATGGAGTAAGTAGATCAACACACTCTTTCTCCAATAATCCAACTAAACCCAAAGCATGAAAAAAATAAGGAAATAATAACAACTACAGGGGAGATAAGTGAACTAGAAAACAGAAAACAAAAGAAAAAGATTAATGAAATAAAATTTGTTTCTTTGAAAATATTAACAAAATTGTCCAAGAAAATAAGAGAAAAGATACAAATTACTAAAATCAGTAATAAAAGATGAAACATCACTATTGGACTACAGATATTAAAAATATGTTTCTTTCTTTTCTCTCTTTTCTTTTCTTTTCCTTTTTTTTTTTCTCTCTCTCAGGGTGGTGGGATCAAACCCCATGTCCAGCTCCATGCTCAGTGGGGAGTCTGCTTCTCTCCCTCTCTCTCCCTCTGCTGATGCCCCTCCTCACCCTCTCTCCTCTCTCAAATAAATTTTTTTAAAAAAAGTCTCTTAATTGTGCCACTATGTCATTGTTCATTCAGTTCTTTTTCAAACACTTGGAATAATATTTTTAAATGTAAATTAGATTACATCATCATTGTTCTTAAAACATAAAAATCGTTTTCCATTAATACTTAAAATGGAATCTACTGTGACTTAAAAGGCCTGGCTTTGGCCTGGAGGCTGATGCCACTTCTGTCTCATTGCCTGACACCTTCTCCTTATCGACAGTGTTTCATATATTCTCCCTCAGAAAGTGCTCGTCTCCAGATCTTTGCATAGATTGCATATCACATCAGATCTTTGTCTGAATATCATTTATTTGTTTGTTTGTTTGGAAGAGGCATTCGATCAAAACTGCCTCTACAATAACCTCAGTATATGTCCACTTCAGTTCCTTACTTTGCTTTTGTTTTCTTCATAGCCTTATTCACTCCCTGAAATTTTATTATTTATTTAGTTGTTACCCTTTTATTGTCTGTTATTCATTATAAAGGAAGCAACAGGGATAGGAATGTGTCAATCTTCAGGAATATTCACAACAAAATCATAAAGCTCCTCATTTTTATCTCTTCATTGATAAGAAATGTGCTTAAATTTCAACTTCTTCTTGGGCCAATTTTAGCATATTCACATTTTACTTTGAAATAATTTATTTTCTCTAGAAGTTTAAATTCTTGTTTCATAGGTTTTACAATTCACTTTAATTTCTTCTCTACTGTTATATTTCCAAATGCATTCCTAAACTCTTATGGGTTTCTTATTTTTTAAATCAGTCACTATATGAATTTTGTTGTTTTTGTTTTCTAAGAACCGATTTCAGAATGTATCTATTCTTTGATTTTTCCTGTGGGTTTTCTAATTCTCCTATAATTTTGATTCACTTTATTGTTTCCCTAAATCTATTTTTTTTAAAGATTGTATTTATTTATTTGAGAGAGAGAGAGCGTGAGCGGGGGAGAGGCAGGAGAAGAGGGAAGAGGGACAAGCAGACTCCGCACTCAGCGAGGAGCCCAATCCAGGGCTAGCTCTATGGCCCTAAGATCTTGACCTAAGCTGAAATCAAGAGTCAGACCTCCTGAGCCACCCAACACCCCTCCCTAAATTTTTAAAATGAGTAATTTAGTCCTTGAATAGCAATGTTTTTCTTTAGCAATGGAGGTATTTAAATTATTTTCTTCAGAATAATGCTGTAGCTTTGTCTTATACATTTTACTGTAAAGTGCTACACTTTTGTTGTTCTTTAGACAGTTTAAAAAATTATTTTGTTTTCATTTTTGTTCCAGAGAATAGTTATAAAAATATTTCTTAATTTGCAATCAGTTAAGACTTTTGTATTTCATTTAATATCTATATGAAACATTTTTCTCGTCAAAATGTTATTGGGAATTCTGGAGTTCAGGAGCATTTGACTAAGAGGCCAAAGATTTAATATCTAACTGAAAATTCTGACTTGTGCAAAGTACTTACTTTATCTAACAGTGGTTTTCTCATGTTTATATGAAGTGGTTAAAGTAGATGACATTGAAGTTTCTAATTATAAATTTATCTTATTATATATATATATTTATCCTCTGTCCCCACAAACACATAGCCTGTACACTTTATTTTATTAAACATTTTGACCTTTAAAATGATAGGAAATAATAACTTCTTGCATCTTAGAATTATTTTTATAGATTAAAAACAATATTAACCTACAAACAATCACTTGTTTCTTTTTTTTAAAGACAAGACTCAAAAGAATTTAAGGTATCGTGAAAGACAAAATAAAAAATACTCCACAATAAATATACCTAAATCTCACTGATAATTTGTAGAGATTTTGGAAAAAGCACATGAACCTCAGGGACCTCTTATATATTCTATTAAAAACTTCAGCATACTTTTTCTTTAAAGATATATTGTAATGATTTCCCTACTGTTCAGAAATTTGGACATAGTTTTGTTTTCCTTAATGGTTCAAATAATAATTGCCAGACACATCTCTTCAAAGAAATTCTGACGTTTTGTGATTCATACCTTCACTCCATAGGTTCTAATAGACCCTTTGCTTCGAATCTTTATTATTCAAATAACCATAGTCTCATTTTGTCCACTAACAGGTGTATTAGTATACAAATAGGGTCATAACTTAAGGGCATAGTTTCCTTATATTTAGAAATATTTCAAGAGTCTGTTATCATTTTAGTAGTATTTTATAGGCTTTCTTTCCTTATGTTTGACTTTATTATCATTCACTAATTTCCTTTCTGAAAACTTATATTTGGATTCCAATCCAATGATTTCCCTCTGGCTTATTCTTCTGCTGCAAGCCTCATAGGCAATTAACTTTCCTTGCATGATTGCCTACTTGGCCTCCCCTACCAGCACTGGGAAGCATCAGGAGAGCAATTTTCATGTGAATATTTTTTCAACTTACTCAAATTTCTCCTTCCCAATGATTGCAGTCAAGAATGGCCACTCATTTCTGAGAGATTGATCTCCTCACCTTTTCAAACTCTAGCTAACTAGCTGAAATAGAAATTCTGTTTCCCTCCAGGTAAATTTTTTATTAGAAGAAATTTTATGTAGTTCTGACATTACCATTGGTTTTTAAAACTTTGTAGTTGTTTCTAGGCTAGTTGTTAACCAATTGATATGTCAGGGTTGTCACACCTGAGGAATGGGTAACAACAGGTATCCAAGGCTAAGGGAGGGTAAAAAGAGAATGAACTGTGGAAAGGAATTTCAGGAAATAGTGACCAGGGCCTATAATTCTACTCAATACAGTTATTAAAAAGCCTGAAATTCTCCTCAACCAAACATATACAATTTAAAATCTGAGGGAACAATTTCCTAGAACATAAGTGGGACTGCCTTACAAAAGCCAGGTGATATTACTTCACTGGAAGTCTTGTGGCTCTTGTATTGTCTGTATGTCAACTTCTATTAAACATATTCCAGCACAAAAGATGTGACATATGTGTGTCCACAACACTAAGATTATTTTGACAGTGCATGAAGTACCTTAAGCAGGCATCGATACTCTAAAAAGTATTATTTAACATTTCTGATATCATTGTGGAAATCTATGCCACAGAGTTTGTTAATGCGCAAGAGGATGTCAGAAGCAATACTTTTATTGGTGAAATAGTAATGTTCAAACAAAAGTGTTTGATTAGGAAGATAGTGCAAGTCTCATTTTCTAAATATTGGGTGTAAGAACTTGGCAAGCAGGGCATGCAGTTCTTAAGTTTCTATAACCTTGTTGGTCCTTGGGTTACATTGTTTTAATGGTCCCAATTTTTCACCTTTCCCTATGTCTACATCTTTTACCACCTGACTTTGCTGTTTCTCTAACTAAAGAGGAGTGTATTTCTCTAACCCTTCATTACTGATTTGGCCATGCCTTACTTTAGCTGGTAGAATATTAGTGTGAGTTCCATAACCAAAGTCTTAAAAAGCACTTGGGAAGTTAGGTTTGCCCACTTTGCCTCTACTATTTCCATAAGATGAGCGCTTCCCCCAGGTAACTGCTTCTTTAGTATCTTGTTCCCCAGACCAAATTATATCTTAGCAAAGAGCCAAGTCCAGCCAGGGCTTAAAGCAGAGCCATCCAGCCAAGCCCTTCACCTCCACCTGTCAATATAAAAAGCTTGAATTAAGTATATATTTTTTAGTTTTTTTATGCCATTCAGATTTCATGTCTATTATGTAGTGTTATTATAGTAACTGCAAGCTAAGACTTTCTTACATCCAAATTCACAGGGAACATATACTTGACCTCACTATAAGGTTGGCCAGTTTTATCTTGAAGATTCTATACATCCACCCTGGACTTAAGTCTTCATACAAATTTCCAGTGAAAATATTGAAGGGAGAGAGCTACCGAACAGGTCATAAGACTCTTTTGTGCTTTCTTGCTGTTAAATCTTTGTACGTTAAGCAGTATTTGCCTTCTTTGATACCTACCACTTGGTACTAAGGATATGAAGGAAAAGAAATACATTCCTACCTCCTTTTAAACTCCTGAGACTGAATATTTATTTAGCAATCACTGACATTTGCTGAATGGGCAAAAGGACTCATTTGCAACAATGAAGAAGAACAGTAATGCTCAGTTCTAAAAACCAAAGACTTTTTATCAGGGAAAATTTCATGTCCACTTCATGGGAATATGTCCCAGCTTTACACAGCTATAGTCTTCCAGTGCCCGTACACACAAGGACTCCTACCTGTAGGGAAGAGATGCCTTTTTCTTTTTTTGGTTACCCCCTTCCTCAAATGAAAGAAGGGGCACATGCACTCCATGGTCATAGCAGCAATGTCTACAATAGCCAAACTGTGGAAGGAACTGAGATGCCCTACAACAGACGAATGGATAAAGAAGATGTGGTTCATATATACAATGGAATATTAATCAGCCATCAGAAAGGATGAATACCCACCATTTGCATCAACATGGATGGAACTGGAGGGGATTATGCTAAGTGAAGTCTAGCAGAGAAAGACAATTATCATATGGTTTCACTCATATGTGGAACATAAACAATAGCACAGAGGACCACAGGGGAAGGGTGGGAAATCTGAAGGGGGAGAAATCAGAGAGGGAGATGAACCATGACAGACTATGGACCATGGGAAACAAACTGAGGGTTTCAGAGGGGAGGGGGTTGGGGGGAGTGGGTAACAGTGTGATGGGTACTAAGGAGGGCACGTGTTGTGATGAGCACTGGGTGTTATACATAACTAATGAATCATTGAACACGACATCAAAAACTAATGATGTATATAAAGTTGCTAACTGAACATAATAAAAAAAGAATATTTCTGAATTGTCAGCTAACAGTCCTAATGTAGGATTATATTTTCAATGTAAGCCATAGCCAGATATGTTTGAACGTTTTACACGGTCTTAATTTATGATTCATGGATTCCTACAATTATGGTAAGTTTTGCCAACCTTTTTCATATATATAATGTTCTTCTCACTTCTCGAATTAATTCTGCATTTGTTTATGCCCTGTCCTTCTTTGCTCACATGCTGAATTTACATCACCTGCCGTTTTCAACCCTTGGAAACATAATTCAAGTTAGAAATTACTATCTACACTTGATCTAGAGATGTCTTCAGTCATTCAATCTATGCTTTAAATCCTCTAATTCCCAAAACTCAATTAATTTTAATTCATCTGATTTCTAAGATAAATGTCAGACAGCTATTTCAAAAAGAAAAACAAAAATTCTTTAAAAATAATTGCACATCTAAAAGAAACTATTAAGTACAAATCTACCCTAAAAGCACAAAATAAGTAAGTTTACTTGTGATAGGAAAGAAAAGTTTGCTGCCCTTGACTTGGATGTTGCTTGATGTGAGGTAGTAAACTTTAGTTTAGTGATAGTAAAAATCAACAAATTTTAATCCACATACCCTCAAGCTGGAAGGAACCTTTCTAGGAAGATCAAAGAATCACAAATTCCAATTGAAGGAAAAATAGTGTGTGTATGGGAAGAAAAATAAGGATCTTTTCATTATACCTGTTATTTGGGATATAATGAATCTATTAGCTTCCAAATATTTGAACACTAATCTGAAGGCTGACATCATGAAATTATCACTGCATGAAGTATCAGAATTAGATATTTTGTCCTGTATCTAGTCAATTTACCTATAAATGTCATATTTATCTTTTGTTTGTTTGTTTTGCTCTTTTGTAAATAATGATCCTGGTCATCTCAAATGTGTTAGGTAAATGTAGATATGCCTGGTTACAAAGTTGGCATTTGCAACCACGACGATTATGACATGTTGAATTTGAAGAGAATTATTTAGAAGTGCAGATGTCACCAGAAAAAAATCCAACTGGCCAGGTTTTGGGAAGCATCCCTGCACAACACTGCCTAGGTAAACTCACCATGGTCTGGAGGCTGACTTTAGTTGTGAAGGTCAAGACACACAAATTTGTTCAATCAGGGAATGAGTGGACTGTAGTGAATTTACTTTGACAATTATATAACTTATAATTTATTGTCAATATTCTAGATATTGCATAGGGTGTCAAATATTTATTTAATTAGTAAATAAATAACAAAGAAGGTCAATGATGAGAATGTGGGATTAGGCTCTGACTAGAGACACTAAAGTAGAATTGCTGGATAACAGTTCCTGAGAACACACTTTAAAAGACTGAAGGTCTTTTTTTGCTGCCTGAAATTCAGTTTGTACCATGAAAATAGAACTTCTGCAATAATCATGAGTGGAAGGACAAAGGACCTTTCCTGAGTATGGAAGATTCACATCTGACCAGGACTACTTGCCTGTGGACTTAATTCAAGTAGAGAATTAAGCTCCATTTTATTTAAATCACCGATATTTTGGGTTTTCTTTTTCATTCATCCCACCCTTAATCTAAATGATACACTCTTTAATTATCAAATAATGTATTCATTTGCATAACTTTGGTTTGATTCTTATTTTGGAATACCAATGGAAAACAATGTTGACAATCCAGGCATCACAATTTGGGGAATCAATATCCAAATTCCCTAAAAAGTAAGGCAGAAATAACTAAAGGAGAAAAGTGACTTTTTTTCTTTTTCTGCCAGGACTGATCATCTACTACAGAACATAGTTATGGTCACCAAAATAACATAATCTCATCAGTAATAATAACTTTTGCACAGGTAGAACAATTTGTAGGTTGTTCTTAACTCCCAAGACCTATTTTGTCACTTCATCTTTCTCTGTGATCTATGACAGCGCCGGGAATGGCCGGCAATCTCTGTACCGACGGCTGAAAGATGATTCCAAACTCTGCCAGGAAAGAGAGGAGAAGGCAAGAGGGGGTCAACGCTCAGAGACGAAGACCCTTTGCTCTTCTTTGCTCCCGCTTTTAGTGGTCCTTCAGGGTAATCACAAATCCTTATCACTGGTTCTCAAGCACATGATGTGTGACAAGGGGTCTTACTGGAACTGGGAGGATTTACTGGAAAGATAAGATATGCTAATCTGCGTGTGCTACTAAACACAGCCCAAGGGACAATGCACACATCTCTTAGATCTCAGGGCGGTTGTTTGGGCTAAGAGAGCTTCGGGGAAGGTAACTCCCCACGGCATTCCCACGGCAGAGTGGTCACTCCACAGAGTGGACCCTGCATTCCAAAGGCCCACACCCTTCTCCGAAACCCTCACCTGCCCCCAGCCGCCTCTGTGTTCCATTTTAGCAAGCCAGGTATTATGGCTTATTTTATGCTCTACATTAACCCCAACATGACAGAACCTGTTGATTGATTTATATGCCCTCAGTTTATGTACATAGCAGGCCCCCGACACACACATGCACATCTATGCACACATATAGACACATATCCACTCCATGTACACACACCCACAAAGATGAAAATTTAAAGTACTTGCAATTTTGCCAGGTAATTGTAAAATTACATTGTATAAAATCTTAAAGACATTAAATGTTCACTCGGCAGTGAGTTAGTTTCCCACAATCAGAGCTATTTGTACATTGCCAAAAGTTTAGGTAAAGTATGGGTAAGTAGAAAGGACAGAAATTGATAATCAATAAAAATGTTATAAAGAAGTAAAAGGACTAAAGAGAGTGAAAATTTTGTTTAAGCAAGGGTAAAAAACCACTGCTTTGTTTGGCTGAGTAGAGATGTACCTAATATGGCCAGAAATCTGAATGTATGATTTCTCTAGAAGCCATGTGCTACCATTTCAATATTCTGAGAACTATCTTTAAAATTAACCAGTATATTCTAGAGGATATCTAGCAAACTAGAGGTCCTTGTAAGAGATTCTTTACCAAAAAAAAAAAAAAAAAAGGATTAAATGATCAAATAAATTTTTTCTGTCCAATAGCATTTGCTCTTTACAAAAGCACTTTGTTTTTCAATTTTGAGCTCTTCATCTGTAAGCGTTGTTGACCATTATGGATCTAGGGGCTGATCATTATAATATTCTACACCCAGAGCATGTCCCAAACTAAGCCCATTGTGTGCTTCCCTCTTTTATTCTTTTAACTGGAAAAAAAAATGTAAAATGGAGCAATCTCTCTCTCTCTCTCTCTCTCTCTCTCTGTCTGGCAAAGCCCTGAGATACTAGTTTGGAAGTGTTAGTGGAATGTTCTATGACATAGAGAAAAAGCCAGTCTAAAAAGAGTAAAGAATAAAATAAAACTGATAGAAGCAGAAAAAGGATATGGAAAAAACCCTGACAATATCACTCTCCTTAGTTCCATGTCTGCTTGGAACTGCTGCTTACTTTTGTCATGCATTTCTGTAGTTTGGTATCCATAAATTGTCTCCCCCCCCCACTAAACTCATTCCACCTGGAGTTCCCTCACTTACAACCAAAATAAAGCTGATTAATTCAAACTATAGACGGCTCTCATCTGTTGAAGATGAGCAGTGCATATTAGCATATACAAAATTCTAAATTGCTTAGGCTGTTTAATTTAACCCAACATTTCTCCAAAATTGCAAAAAAAGAAAAACTTTGTTATTTGTTAGAATGATGGCTCCAAATTCATACATACCCTTCCTTTTGTGGTGAGCTAAACTACACCATGGATGACCTTTGGGAGCTCTTTTTGTTCCTCTATTCTTAGAAGGGATGAAAAATATACTTCATCTTGAATACCAATTCTGATGGACTGGGAGTGGCTGTCTGAATGTTGTATTGGGAAGGATGCTGATGCAGAACACGGTTTAGAGAAAAACAGTGCCATTCATTAGCAGTATCTGGCATAGGGATGATCATGTAGAATAATAGGGCAGGTAACACAGAATTGCCCTTTTTAACAAGTAAGGTAGCTCCATATGCTGACCTTTTCCCCTCCGGCATGAAAAGATGGATCTAAGAAAAAGAAAGAATTGGCTCAAGATGTGCCTGCAATGCTTTTTTTTTTTTTTTTTAGGAATGACCTTAGGTTCTGTTGCACCTTCAAAGTGAGGGAGCTCTTTTGTGTTGGGACAAGCTCAAGTTCTTTGTATTATACCAACAGAACAGATCCATGAGGACGGAGGGAAGGCTAAGGAAAAGAGCTCCCAAATAGCACTGAATAAAAAGCAACAGCATTTAACAATCTTTATTTTTTCTTCTAGAAATGCATATAGTACTGTCTCTTTGACTCATATAAGCTCTCCTTTGTTGAGGATATTTGGTGAGGCACATTCTGATCCCTTGCAAGGGCTTTCTATTGCCCAAACCAAAGGACAAGGAAGTTTGGTGCTGCAGCCTGTGAAGAGCAGCCACTCAGACACAGAGATGGTGTTAGGCGAGTGGATCTGAAGGAGTAGATGGAAAACATCCAGCACAGGCACCAAGGGCCATTAGCGGAGCCAGAAATGTGAAACAAAAGAAAAAAGTGTTAATAACACCTTTCTCTCTGAGCCAACAAAGTGGAACCAAGAAAGGTTGTAGGCATAATATTAGAACTCCCTTCTTTATAAATGGAAAGAGTTAACGTGACCAGGTTTCAGAAATACTGCAGTAGGCAAAGCATCACTCACTGTCAGAAGGTAGGGTTGAACCAGGAACAGTGGAACTTGAAAACGGATTAAGAACTAAAGGGAAATGTGTGGTAGCAAGAATGGAGTTCAGTTTAGGCAGCAGTTTACATAATTCTAAAGAGATATAGACAGAAACCGAGAAGTTTGTTTTTTTTTTAGCTTTGTTTTGTCCCACTGTTTATTTTACATCAATGACCTCCATTACAAGTAATTTGCAAATGTTAATTTATTTAATCCATTTAACCCTATTACATCAATGCTATGCTTCCTTTTAGGACAGAAGCAAATCCAGTGCAAGAGCAGTTGAACCGCTGAACTTAAAAGACAAGTTAAGCGAGCACTCTTCACCGACAGGCCGCCTGACTAACAAAATCCTATTCCCCCTAATAAGGGGGACAGACCACCACAAGTAGAAGGACACCATCTCCATCTTACAAATGGCTGCAAAGACAGTGAGATGTTAAATATTTCCTTGACAATATTCACTTGGATAATGAAGCTCAGACAAGCTATATTCTTTTTCAAGATGTTATTTATTTATTTGACAGAGAAAAAGAGAGAAAGAAAGAGCACAAGCAGGAGGAGCGGCAGGCAGAGGGAGAGGGAGATGAGGGGCTTGATCCCAGGACCCAGGGATGACCTGAGCTGAAGACAGAAGCTTAACCGACTGAGCCACCTAGGCACCCCCAGACAAGCTAAATTTTCATTAAATATATTATTTTATTATTATTGCCATCTCCTCCTCCCATGACTTCTTCCATCCAGTCTCTTTTTCTGAAACAAAAATTGAGTTAACAAAAGAAGTCAGAGTAGCCAAGTTTGATTGGGCACTTTAGATGCTAATTACTGGGTGACTCCCCGTCTATACAACTCTGCTTTTCTGCAGTTCTACTGCCAGTTGCTACCTGTTTCAGGGGCAGTCTCTGAGAATACCTCCTCCATGCTTTTCTTCATACTATTTCTATCACCTGGATCGTCTGGATTGTCCTCTCTCCCTATCTCCATTCTGTTAAAACTCTAGTTTTGAGAGCCAACCAAAGTCCTACATGCTCCATGAAGACGGTTTTTCCTCATCATCCTTAGCCATAAATAATATTTCTACTTACTGAGATGTTTCTCCAATTGTGGTCCACAGACCAATCATTACAATCACTTGGGGGTTTAATTAACATTGCAAATTCTAGGTCCATCCTGGAAGGGGGGGAATACAAATCTGCATAATGTCCAAGGTCCCAGAAATTCTGATACTTAAAGTATAAGAAACAGCATTCATTCTAAATTAGTACAGAAATTGTCTTCTTTCTTTGTTGTGGCACTCATCAATTTCTGTCATGTGTTTAAGTTATTTTGTGTCCATTATTATATTGTGAGTACTTCACAGCCATGGACCATGCCTTCATGTTTGTGTCCTTAACAATATCTGGCATGTTGCTCTTTATTAGATAGGTGTTTAATAAATCTTTGTTTTATTTTCATGATTTTCTGGGAAGAAAGAGTTTTATTTAAGAAATAATTGCATTGTTCTAATCAACAATTTATAATAACTCATTTATTTTTTAATAGATAGATGCATAGATATGCATAGACAGATATACCATGTTCTGTGTATATTTACAACCGTACTTCGTTATCAGCATTAACAATTAAGCATATGGTTTAAAAGTCACTATTCAGATATTTATACAACTGGACTCAGCAAACTCAGGAGAGTGATAAAATGTAAAAATAAAAAATTCAAGAAAAGTCCAAGATATCCCATGAGCTAAACAGAGATGTTGCCTCAATGACAGAAAAGCTCCAAGGAATATGTCCCCAATCGTTAATCCCGTGCTTCCCCTCAGATCCTTTAAAGAAGAACCCAAGTGGGTTGTCTGCCTCCTTTTGAAATTATATCTGCTTCAGGCAAAGCTGGCCTCAAAGGGACCAATTACAGTGAAAACAGGGTGGTTATTTCCTTTTAAATTCCCTTGGCTCAGTAAAGTTAGCTCCCCTTTCTCAGGCCTTCCAGAGGTCCTTCTTAGGACTAAAACCCCAGTTGGGCCGAACAAGCTTTTTCCCTTCTAATTCTCTGTAGTACCTCACTTAGTCCTCCCTGTACCACAGCCAGGACCTTTAATAAATTGTGTTAATAAAGTTGATGATAAAATAATTATCTTTTTGTTTGTACTCCATAATGTTCAAGTTCATTTCATGGACAGTTTAACTTTATAAAAGTGACATATTTCAAGCAGCAAGGATTTAACTCTGAATTTTCAGAAAGGTTAATATCTGTCTAGTTATCTAGAAAGTTTCACATGAAGATCAATTAATCTATTTTTTTTTCTTTAAAACTAAGCTTTCCTGTCTTTGGGGAGACTGAGTATCTTGAAAGTCAGTCAGAAAGGTTTTTATTAAATAGCTCTACAGTCTAGCAACTTTCACTCTGAAAACCTTAGCCGGACGTATTACTACAGAGGAGACCTCAGGCAATTAAATCAAAGAAACCCAGGGCACACGCCTGTTATCCATGTTTCAACAGCTCTTTGTGACAGGTACAACTGAGGTGAAACTCTCTTTTGTAACTCTTCTTAAATTTGACATGGTTCTGTGAAGTCTGTTACAGAGCAATTAAAAAGAGAATCCAATCATACAATTCAACTCTATCTTAAAGTTGCAGCCTGTTCAGCTACGACAGGTGAGACTTTTAAATAAGGAAAGAAAAGGGGTTTATATAATGTCTTTTCTATACCATTTTCCATCAACTATGAATTTGTGTATACTGTAGAATAACATTCAGATACCCATAATACCATATTACATTTTTTGCTATACAGTCTTATTGCTACAAGTTCAACGTGTCAAGTACTTCAATGTAAGACTACAGAAAATATAAATTACATTTAGATACATATATTTTAAAATTATAGCTATTCTCAGGTAATGCAAAATTTGATTGGTTCTCATTCCAGTTAGGAGGAGCTAGGACAAGTTCTATGTTAATGAATCATAACATTTTTTATTTCTTTGGGGACTAGAAATATACTAAGAAAAAAAAGAAAACCTATTATTTGTTACATTATCAATCTTACAAAGAGAACTGGATGAGGGCAGTGTTCTTTAATTTGAGTCTTTACTGTGGCTGCTCAGAAGCATACAACTTTGGGTGACAGGGGAAATGACAACAGATGGGGAAGGGGACTATTTTGCGTGTGCATTATGTGCCAGAAACTTCATAAATGTTGTTGATTAACATTACTAATAACCTCCCAACTACTTCCATATCAGAAAATATCTGCATGTGGTCAAGTCAGTAAAACTCAGTTCTGCTCCTCATTGTTGTCGGATATAAAATGAAGTGTCTGTACAGCTGATCAGTAAAACATTTAAACTTTTCTTATTTAATTCTTACATCTATGGACCCTGAAGCAAAAGAAGAAAGTGCGGGACAAGTAGACCTGAAGTTTGGGTTATTTAGGAGGCATTTGCTAGTCTTAAAAAAACAAGGAGAATCTGGTGGAGAAAGGGGAGCAGGGCTATCTGTGGAACTAGAGCTGTGCCTTATTTCTATGTAAGGACAGAGCTGTTGAAAGGCTGCACGCTTAGCACAAGGATAGGCGAGGAAAAAGGAGAAAGTTTATCTGATTGATTTAGGCTCTAAGTAGAAAAAAGAGTCTCCCCATCAGAATTCATAACAAAAGTCTGTCCTATTGTACATTGGTATTGAATTGTCACTATCTGTGTTGTCCAGACACTCCAATGCTGAGAGTTACCATAAAAAGCCATCCCAGGCTGGTAACAGCCTTGTCAAGACACCAACTAAAATATCCTTTGGAAGAACACATCCTCTTCTTAAGCCTTACAGAATTCTCTCAAATAATGCCCTAGTGAGCATGAGCTTACAAGCTCTAATTTAACAATATGTACCAGGAAGTTAATCAATATTAGGCACAGTTTTCAGGAAAAACAAACTGCAGAATTCAACCTACAAGTTCAGGTGTAAGATAAGAGGGCAATGGCAAGTTCAAACTGTTACACAGAACTTGATGTTGGGTGGGGGTGGAGGAGAGAAAAGTAAAAAGATTAATTAATATTAATCATTGCTAAATAAAGTATAGGTGTTAATATTTTAAGATTAACTTCAAAAACAATAAAAATAAAATGCATAAACATCAATTCAGGGCAAGGGGTGTTGGGGAACAAAAATTAAAACAATTTTTGAACACATTTTAAAAATAAATATATTATCTAGAAATACCAAATTGTACATTGAAGAAGTCATATATCCAGAAAGCATAAAATAGGATGATATTAGCACAAATCTATCAGTAATAATAAAGAATATAATTAATTTATTTATTTTTAATAGTGTTACTGGAAGATTTAGTTCCAAATGGTAGCCTTACTGCATGGCTTTTAGTACTGCTTTTAGTATTTGCAACATATTGCAGATATCAGATTGAGACCCAGCCCTAGTGTGGTATGTATATAATACTGAACAATATAGTCATTTTTTTTCTTTTCTGATTAAACTCTCAAGGAAGAGAAAAGTGTTTTTGGTAACAAAAAAGTATTTAGTACCTAATTAATCTTGTTCATAGGCTTCCCCAAAGTGTCATATTCACAGTAGCAAGAGTGTTACTGGTAAGAGTAACAGTAACGTGTGTGATATGGACCCAGCATCCACTATCATACTTTTAAACAGAATCCTAGGAAATGCTTATCGGGGTTGCACTGTTTCTAAAATGTAAGCTCTCACTGGTTTATTTTGGCACTACCTAAGTGACTTGCTTTTGTTATTACTTGCATTCTGACTGTGTCTTTAAGAAAGGGAACCACCTCAAGTGTTGAATTTTTTTAAAAGTCTAACCATTCTTTCATCTTTTATGTCTAGAAACCTATTTTCTTCAGATGTAGCTTCTTGGGCAAGGATCAGCTGAGGCATATGGGAGGAAAATAAAAATATAAGATTATTAACAGACATTCCCCCATGGGATGTATGCAGTAGCTTTTGGTACTCCATTAGCTTAAAATTTTTATCAAAGCTTTGACTTCTTGGAAAGAGAAAAGGTGCATTTAGTTACATAATTTTGGAAACTGAGGTTGACATGGGCCCTTAAATTACCTCCACACCTCTTAATTGCCTATGGTCCTTCTTGACTCAAATAAAAGGAAATCAAATTGAAAAAAAATAATCAAACACATGCTTTTGCGGCCTAATTTTTCCCTTGTTTGAGTACAGAACTTTAGTCCAGAACCTCTCATACTGTTTCATTTTTAAATGAGAATACTTTACTTTTTTACTATTAAGATGTTTTTCATTTGTGAGGGGTATGTGCATCTGTCTCCAGTCCTTGCTCTCCTCAAACACGCCTGCTGTAAGACCATGCCCCAAGGTTGCACTTTAATACACAGTAAAGTTGTTTTTTAAAATTAAAAAAAAAAAATTGTATTTTTTCACTTCTGCCTTACAATCTGTTCCTCAATTTAATTTCAAGTGAAGACCCATACAGCTGAAATAAGATAAAGGCACAGTGTGTAGGGGATTTAGAAGATGGCATGAAACTCACTGAAATATGTACAAGTTGATATTTTCATTCAAGCATGTTAATGTAAAGATTTCTAAATAGATTACCTGCTTAAAATATCCTCTTTAAAATAGTAAGAAATAAATAGCTATTATCTCATGCCTATCTTCTCTAAGAACTTTGTTTAAAAGGCCACGGCTCCATCTCCACTGGAGGAATGTATACGGTTGTCACCATAACAAGTTTTAACCAGTCATACTTTTGAAGAGTTGTCCACTCAGGCCATTCATTCCTGACTAAGTTCCTCACATAGGTGAGTAGGTTTTGGTTAATAAAGTTCTCTGTTGTGAAAAAGACATTATGGAGCAAGGATGGTGTGGATTGGTCACATTTTTGGCCCACAGTATGGTCAACATCAGCTTGGTCTTCTCTTTCTCCATGTCTTTAGGATAAGCCTGCACGACCTGCTCCAACACAGCAGCGACATACTTCCTTCTGTCTTCCTCCCACAGGATCACATTCATAAACTGCATTGCCAGGTTATACACTATTCTTGAGTGGATGCTGTGATCCATCCGGCATCCAACTCACCCTATTTGGGTGAGTTTCCTGGTGAGATCCTGGATGATTTCCTCTCAGACTCTGTCTCCTCACTTTTCAGGAAGTGGCTGCACTAGTTGCCATGTCTGTAGCTCATTATCATGGTCCTCCTGCAGGTAAGCTGCCACGGGCTATTCATGGTGCAACACCTCCAACTCTTTGTGGAGATTATAGTTGGAGCAGTTTTAGAGGAAGCCAAACACCAGCAAGTGTGTGATGCATTCATCCTGGAGGCCTGAACATTGCTGACCTTAGAATCCATAGCACAGGCAGCCTTGCAGGGCTCTGACTTGCTTCTGGCTTTGCAGGTGTTCCAAGTCAGCAGCGTCCAACGGGGATAAAATTTTAAAAGGCTCCTATGTCCATAATTTATTAGATGTCATACTTTTGCTGCTTGCTCCAGCTATTAAGTTTCTTGGGCATTCCAGACTGAACTCCTCACCCACCAGTTGTGGCAGAAGGCTGAGAGGTGGGCAGCTGAGGGTGTGATGCTGGGTGCCAGGTGAGGTGAGCTGGACACAAAGTCCCCAGGGCACCAAGAATATAAATTTATTAAACTCAACAGTTAAAAATAAAAAGAGGTTACCTTATTGGATAAAATACAACCTAACTATTTACAACTTAAAATTAGCATATATAAGACATAAAACCACAGAAAGTTTGAATGTGACCTAACAAAAAAATGAAGTTAGTATCATAGCCCAAAATGTATTAGGAAAAAATATATATAATTGTAAAAAGCAATGAGCAAATCCACAATTATAATAAAATAAGTTTAACACAACTCTTATAATGGGGAAATAGATCAATGGGGAAAAATTTGAAGAATAAAGATTTGAACAATCTGATTACAAATTAATAATGGGCACAATTAACCCTGCAGTCAACAATTAGAAAACACAGTTTTCAAGCATTTGCAGAAAAGACAGTGGTACTATTTATTTGACTCAAAAGGAAAAGTAATCACATTTAAAAAGAACAATGTTTTGTCAAGTTTACCATTAGTAAGAAATCAATATCCAAAAGATAAACAAACAATAATAAAATAATTTAAAATTTTAAAAGCATATTTCTGAGTAAGTGTGATGAAATAATAGAAATCAGAAAATACTTAACACTAAATGTGGCGAAAAGTACTATAATTATACCCTTAAAATGCTAATGGAAAATAAACTGTATAAATATAAAAATAAAAAGCTGTATAAATATAAGCTTTATAAATATAAAATAAGAAATTAATAACAGAAAACAAAAATGCAATAGAGAAGATCCTGAAATATAAATACTGGTTTTTTAAAAAGCAAAACTAATGAACTAGACAAACCACTCACAAGGCTGATCAAGGGAAACAAAATAAGTTCCAAATAAGCAATATTAAGAATTAAAAAGGGGAAGGGATGCCTGGCTGGCTCAGTCCCTGGAGCATGTGACTCTTGATCTCAGGGTCATGAGACCAAACCCCATGCTCAGTGTAGAGCTTACTTTAAAAATAATAATAATAAAAAAAAGTTTTAAAAAGAATTAAAAAGGAATATAGCAGTAATTTTTAAAAAGATATATAAAAGAATATATTTTGAATACTTAAGCTTGAAAGTTTAGAGAAAATAGTCAATAAACAAAAAAATGTATAGCTTACCAAAATTAACTCAGTATGAAATAGAAAACATTAATTAACTATAAAGTTTAACAAGATTGAATCAATCCCCCAAGAGGGGAGAAGGAAGGAAAGAAGGAAGGAAGGAAGGAAGGAAGGAAGGAAGGAAGGAAGGAAGGAAACAGGGGAGAAAGGAAGGGAGGGAAGAGGGAGAAAGAGTCAAAGAAAATAAAATACCAGGCATAGAGGGGGAAAGAAATAATACCTCACATATAAATTGTTCCAGGGATTTGAAATAAAGCAAATGCTTTCTAATCAATGCGTGAAGCAGTATAAATTTATGTTGTAAAAACTGATAATTGTAGTAATATAATCCATAACCTATAACGTTTTAGCTGGGATCGTGGCCAACCAGCTAGAGATTATATATCCCATCATTGCGTAAAGCTACATTAGGCCATGTAAAGAAAAGGATTATCTCACTAGGTTCAGAAAAAAGTACTTGACTGAAGTAATACATTCAACATTAAAACTAAAAATACATATAAACAACTTTTCAGCAATCAAGGAACAAAGCAAATTTCTTAGGCTAATAAAATGTGTCTATCAAAAAGCCTATGGCGGGCTCCATTGGGCTGGTTGGCTCTTACTATTGGGGTGGTGACGTACTTCATCCTGTCTTTCTCAGACTCTTAACATCTGGAGGTGTTCCTACTCCTCTCAGCTCTTCCACCTAGATCCATAAGCCTGGGCCATTCTTACAATCTCGCTCTTTTTTTTTTCCCGTCTACCCTCAATTCACTAACATGAGTGCAGATCTAACTCTGCCCCAATGCCCGCCTGGTCCCGAAGCACCCAGTTCTGGGGACGCTTCTCCAATGCCTGAGATTTATGGGCCTGAAGAAAATTATGTGTCCCTGCAAATGTCATCTGCTGAGACACCCTACACGGAGACCGTCTCTCCTCTTCCTTCGTCCATGGATCTGCTTATTCAGGACAGCCCTGACTCCTCCACCAGTCCCAGGGTAAAACTACCACCCACTTCTGGAGAGGAGAGAACAGTGAGGAAGGAAGATACGGCCTAGGGCAAGAAACAGAAGATCAGGACTGTGTTCTCTCAGACCCAACTCTATGTCCTCAATGATCGATTTCAGAGACAGAAATACCTCAGTCTCCAGCAGATGCAAGAACTTTCCAACATTCTGAACCTTAGCTATAAGCAGGTGAAGACCTGGTTCCAGAACCAGAGAATGAAATATAAGAGGTGGCAGAAAAACCATTGGCCAAAGGAGAGCAAGAGTGTGACTCAGAACAGCACAGCAACTGCAGAATACCCAGGCTTCTATTCTTACCACCAGGGATACCTGAGGAACACTTCCAGAAACCTTCCAATATGGAGCAACCAGACCTGGAATAACCCAAATTGGAGCAAACAGACCTGGAACAGCCAGTCTTGGAGCAACCATTCCTGGGCCAGTCAGACCTGGTGCCCCCAAGCCTGGAACAATCAGCTCCAGAACTGTGGAGAGGAATCCCTGCAGCCCCAGATCCAGTCCCAGCAAAATTGCATCAGCAATTTGGAGTCCATCTTAGAAACTTCTGGGGAAAGCCATCGTGTAATACAATAATCTGCTAAGTATTTTAGTACCCAGCAAATAATGGATTTGTTCCCAAATTACTCTGTGAACATACAGGCTGAAGATGTGTGATGAGTGGCTGTATTACTTCTCCTAGGCTTTGTCTTTTAGGGTCCTATATATCTCTGCCTCGATATTCTGTTTCCCATTATTATTATTGTGTCCATTGAGGGGGTACGATTGGAGTCAAAGAGGTTTCAGTAGCATTGGCGGCTATGGACAACATGATAAAAGGTGTTTCTGGATATAGATAACTAGATACAATCCTAATGTGGATATCTTTAGGCTCTAGAATCTAACCTCAAGAATAGGAAGTGAAGATACAAAGACGTGTGATGAAGGATAATTTGTATTTTCTGAGATTGTGAGGCCTTTCTTGTTAATAACCTCAATTATTAATGGTGAAGTGTTAAGCTATAATGTGCTTCATTGATTTCCTCTGTCCCTTGTGATGTTTTACTAGAACTGTTAATTTGTTCAGTATTCTAGTATTTGTAGAAAGATGTTTTGTATTTTAATGTATCATGATAATAGTACCAGTTTGACTGATTCGTTTATAGGTTTAAGTACAAATAAATAAAATACCCACTTTAACAAAAAAAAAAAAGCCTATGGCAACAACATAATGGATAGTAAAATACTGGAAATGTTGCTTTAAGAGTCTGAATAAAACAAGATCCAAATATCAGTGTGTATTAAATATCATAGTAAGGATTCAGTCAGTGCAGCAAGATAAGAAAAACAAGCAGCAGTTTAAAGATTGGAATAGTAAATATCTTCATGTATTGACAATATAATTATTTACTTAGAAATCAAGATAGCTACATATTTTTAGATTTAATAGGACAGTTAGGTAAGGATTTTAGCTAGAAGATTAATAACACAAATCAATATGTTATATGATATAACATATATCAATATGTTAAAGATAAATCAATATATAAAAATCAGTAATAAAGTGAGAAAATGTGCTTTGAAATAAATAAATCTTCTTGATTTCATGTATGAATGTATAAGAGAAAATAATTCCAAAAACAATTATTATTTTGTGTGTGTGTGTCAGGGGGAAATATATTCTAAAATTTATATAGAAGAGTAAAAGACCAAGAATAATCAAAATGTTCTTTAAGAAAAAGAACTGGTGTGTGTGGTAGGTGGATGAACTTGCCTTATAAGATATCATGTGTTATGAAAAAAAATAATAAAGACAATATAGTATTGATATAAAGATAAATCAACACACAAATGGAACAGAATAGGAGCCACCATAAAAAATATCTGTGTGGGGGGCGCCTGGGTGGCTCAGTTAGTTAAGCATCTGCCTTCAGCTCAGGTCATGATCCCAGGGTGCTGGGATCGAGTCCTACATTGGGCTCCTTGCTCAACAGGGAGCTTGTTTCTCCCTCTGCCTGCCACTCCCCCTGCTTGTGCTCTCTCTCTGTCTGACAAATAAATAAATAAAATCTTTAAAAAAATATATCTGTGTGTAGGAAAGTGTCATTTGTGATGTGAGATATAATCAAACATCAATGGGAAAAGCTGGACTCATTTTTCAAAACAATGCTGGAATGATATATTTAAAAATATAAGTGGATTCCTATTTCACATCGTATACACAATAAGAACCTTAAACATTTAGAAAAAAATATATAATACCTTTTTAACTTCAATAATATATGATATCTTAAAGAATACAAACAAAAAAGTATAAACCATAAATGAAACTCTATTGACAGTTTAGCTGTATTTAAATAAAAATTTAAGTGCTCCAAAAGACAACACAGTAACAAAAACAGTAAAGAAAAAAAATCACAGATGTGGGCAGCTAACTGCAAAATATATTACCAAGACAATTATATCAATAGCACATTACAAATATATACAATTCAAAAGAGAAAATGGGATTGTCAGTACAAGTAAAAAATGCTCAGTCTCACAAGTATCATGGAAATTTAGAGGAAAGCCACAATGAAAATCATTATCACATATAGCAAACTAGCAGAAAAACAAAAATAAAAACAAAAAAAACCTTTTAAGTTAATTAGAATGTGAACAAACTGAAAACTTTAGCTGATGATGGTGAGAGTGCAAATGAGCACAATCCCATCTGAAAATCAAGTTGCTGAAAATTTATCAAAGTTGAAGAGTTTACATACGCTTCAGACAAGCCATTCCACTCTAGGCTTATGCCCTGGAGAAACACTTGAATATTTTCTCCTACAGATATGTACAAGAATGTTCAAAGCAGCAGTATTTGAAATCTCAGGAATTTAGAAATAACTTAAATGTCTATTGGCAGGAGAATAGATGATAAATTCCGGTATATGTATACACCGGGGCCTATATCTACAGCTCTGAAAGTGAATAATACAGAGCTATATGAGTCATAATGATATAATTTCTGTAAAAATTAAAATAGAAAATGACACCCCATATTATTTCAATTTAATTTGTATACATGTATACACAAAGTATATTCATATACATACAGACATGAAGTATAAAGGAGCAAATGAAATTTGTAAACACATTCAAATTCAAAATGATGATTAACTCTAATTGGGAGGGTGGAGAATATGATCCAAGAGGATTAGGGAAAGGTGCTCTGATAGAAATATTTTATTTCTTAAGCTGCATTATGGGTATATTGCCATTTTGCATACAGTTCTCTCTCTCCCTTTCTCTCCATTTGTTTTTTGAAATCAAGATAAAAATAAATATATTAAGATAATTTGACTTTACAAGAGAATCAGTTTAAAACAAAAAACACTGAAGTTATGTTTTCCATGAATTGACAATACTGTATACACCAATTTTGTGAGTGGAACCCAACCACAGCGAGGGCATTTCTTTGAAGGATCTAATCTTTCTGATTCTCACTCAAATAAGTTTCCTCCAATTCAGGAACATGTAAATAATAACACTATAAAGGTACTTGAAGGCACAAAGAGCATGTCATCATGCTGGGAATTCATCTGCCTTTCTGATTAATATTAGATGTGAGCAATTTCAGACTACTGATTAGATTTATCAATAATTAATGCAATGTTATTGTGGATGATTAAGGTTATTTCTTTTAATGGGATTCTGAAATCACTTTTAACACCCTGATATAAATTCTTCATGACATATAGCCCTGCATACACTTTAGCAAGCCTACCAGACAAGTTTTATAATAGTGATTCAACCAATCTCAGAGCAGCTATGAGGAAGAATTTTTTTCAGGCTTGTCTAATAAATGCTTATAATAAATGCTGAAAACCTTTAGGGGTACAAGATTGCTCTCTATATCTACTCTTAGCAACTTTCTTTTACCAGTCTATGATTTATTTTAACTTATTTCATACTCAGGTATGTTTACTCTGTAATTTGACTCACATATGAGAAAATAAAGTTGAAATAACAGCTTCAAAGTCTACTTGGTATGTCAACACTGTAACATGTCAACTGGTAGTGAGGTTCTTTATGTATTTGGAGACCTTAAATACAGATTTCTATAAAAATGAAATGTTTATCTTCACAAGAAAAATAAACTATGCCATTATATCAGGTTGTGAGTTTTCCCCCCTTCTGTAATGTTCCCCGATGTCCCAGAATAGTTACTTTAACTTAGGAAAATTAATATGTGTTTATACTCAAGATTTATCCTGAAAACATAAAACTTAAGGAGAAAGTGAGACAATTTATTGATAGTTCTTGGGCCAAAGAATACAGCTATTGAAGAAAAAGGATGATATCATTATTTTAGAAGATCTTAGAAACATTTGCTCAGGAATCAAAGTAGGCAAACCACCAAGGAGGAAAAATATTGACATAAAAATAAATAAAACCATGAAATCTTCCCAGTAATCAAATGAATGCAAAAAATAAATCATCAATGAGATATCACTCATAATAATACTCAGATTTGGCACAGAATTATTAAAATTTCAAATATCTGAAGAAATGAATATTCCTATAACCAGCTAATAATAATGTAAATCAATATCTTTCTAAAGACCACAAAATGTTAGATGGAGGAGGCAAGATAGCAGAAGATTAGGGGACCTCGTTTCATCTGGTCCCTTGAATTTAGCTAGATAACTATCAAACCTTTCTGAACACCCATGATTCAGCCTGAGATGTAAGAAAAAAAATCTGGAATTCTACAAGTAGAAAAGTGACTGCTTTTTGCAAGGTAGGAGGTGCAGAGAAGTGAATCTAAGGGGAGATATTGGAAGATAAACAGATGGGGGAGGGAACCTCCATTAGCTGGCTACTGCAAAGTGATATAGCCCCAGAGGGCAAAATCAGAACCTTTAGAAATCTTCTCCAGTTAGAGATATCCCTGTCTGAAAGGGGCTTAGGGGATGAAACCGGCAGAATTCTAGGTGGATCAGTGTGATCTCAGGATCCCAGGAGTCACAGAACAGGGGTGCCTGAACCAGTAGAGTTCGCTAGCAGTGGAGCAGGGAAAATGGTTAAGGTCAGCAAGCCCAGAAGGGGGATCTCAGCTCAGGTTGCCATAAACCACAAGCTGCCCGGCACTCTGCCTGGAACCCTACAATGGACTGGAACACGGGAACCATCTGCCATCCCCTGGGAGGGGCTGAGCAGGTACACACAAGATTCCGAGATTGCTCTCAGCACCAGAGCCCTATAAAGGGCAGTAACTCAGGACCCTCGGGGTCCCCGGGGGAGGATTGCTGTGGGCACGCACCGCAGGAGTCTGCGGAGTTTGGCACACACCAAAGTGAAGACCGTTTGTCCCAGAGTGTTTACTGAAGAGGGGGACTGCGATCTTTCGGCTCTGGGGCTAGAAATGGGGGCACAGCCATTTTTATATTGATCCTCAAAAAAGGTGTGGAAAGCCTTCCGAAAACAATAGCCACACAGAAGACCAGCTTACACTAAGCCCAAGCCCCATGGCAAGGGGCAGTGCAACTCCACCCAAGCAAAGACACCTGAAAAGCAGCACAGCAGGCCCCTCCCCCAGAAGACCAACTGTTAGAACAGGTGCATGACAAGTTTATGGATCCCACAAGACTGTAAAACTCCAGCGCTAGTGGAAAATAGTATATAGAACTCGAGGATTTTTCTCATGATTCGCTTATCTTTCAGTCTAAAATTTCCCATTTCTTTTTTCCCTTTTCACCTAGTTTCTTATTTTTTATCAACTCTGTTTTTAAGTCGCTTTTTAACTTTTATTTTTTTGATGTACATTTTATAGATATATGCTTCATTTTTGGCCTCCTTTCACTCTACTCAATTTTATATATTTGTGTGTGTGTGTGTGTGTGTGTGTGTGTGTGTGTGTATTCATTCTGCTTCTTTGCAATTTTGGGAGTTAGTGTCTTCTAATACACAGACCAAAATTCACTCAGGAACAAGTGGATCATCCTGTTTTGCCCACCCTGTGAGATTATATTCTCTCTCCCCCCCTCCTTTTTTTGTTTTGTTTTGTTTTATTTTGTTTGCTTTTCTGTCTTGGTAATACATTATCCAGCAAGGCTGATATTCAGAATGGAAGGAAACATAAAGAGCTTCTGGAACAGACAGAAACTGAAAGAATATGTGACCACCAAGCCACCCTGCAAGAAATATTAAGGGGCATCCTGTAAGTAAAAAGTGAGCCCAAGAGTAACATAGACCAGAAAGAAACAGAGACAATCTAGAGAAAAAGGGACTTTACAGGCCATACAAGGGCACTAAATTCATATCTTTCAATAGTTACTCTGAATGTAAATGGGCTAAATGCTCCAATCAAAAGACATAGGGTATCAGATTGGATAAAAAAGAAAGCTGGGATAGCAATCCTCATATTAGACAAATTAGATTTTAAACCAAAGACTGTAGTAAGAGATGAAGAGGGACACTATATCATACTTAAAGGGTCTATCCAACAAGAAGATCTAACAATTTTAATATTTATGTCCCCAACATGGGAGCAGCCAATTATATAAACCAATTAATAACCAAAGTAAAGAAACACATTGATAATTATACATCAAGAGTAGGGGACTTCAACACTGCACTCACAGCAATGGATAGACAATCTAAGCAGAAGATCAACAAAGAAACAAGGGCTTTGAATGACACACTGAACCAGATGGACTTTACAGATATATACAGAACATTCCATCCTAAAACAACAGCATACTCATTCTTCTCGAGGGCACATGGAACTTTCTCCAGAATAGATCACATACTGGGTCACAAATCAAGTCTCAAACGATACCAAAAGATTGGGATTATTCCCTGCCTATTTTCAGAGCACAGTGTTTTGAAACTTGAAATCAATCACAAGAGGAAATTTGGAAGGAACTCCAATACTGGAAGGTTAAGGAGCATCCTACTAAAGAATGAATGGGTCAACCAGGAAATTAAAGAAGAATTTTAAAAATTCATGGAAACTAATGAGAATGAAAACACAACTGTTCAAAATCTTTGGGATATAGCAAAGCCAGTCCTAAGAGGGCAGTACATTGCAATAAAAGCCTCTCTCAAAAAATAGAAAAATCCCAAATACACAAGTTAACCTTACACCAAAAGGACCTGGAGAAAGAACAGCAAATAAAGCCTAAACAAAGCAGGAGAAGAGAAATAATAAAGATTGGAGCAGGAATCAATGAAATAGAAACTAGAAGAACAGTAAAACAGATCAATGAAACTAGAAGCTGGTTCTTTGAAAAAAATTAATAAGATTGATAAACCTCTAGCCAGACCTATCAAAAAGAAAAGATAAAGAACCCAAATTAATAAAATCATGAATGAAAGGGGAAAGATCATGACCAACATCAAGGAAATACAATTTTAAGAACATAGTATGAGCAACTATATGCCAACAAATTAGGCAATCTGGAAGAAATAGATGCATTCTTAGAGACGTATAAAACACCAAAACTGAAACAGGAAGAAATAAAAAATCTGAACGAACCAATAACCAGCAAGGAAATTGAAGCAGTAATCAAAAACCTCCCTAAAAAGAAGAGTCCAGGGACAGACAGCTTCCCAGGGGAATTCTACCAAACATTTAAAGAAATAATACCTATTCTACGGAAGCTGTTTCAAAAAATAGAGGTGGAAGGATAACTTCCAAACTCGTTCAATGAGGCCAGCATTACCTTGATCTCAAAACCAAAGACCCCATCAAAAAGGAGAATTACAGACCAATATCCCTGATGAACATGGATGCTGAAATGCTCACCATGATACTAGACAAAGGATCCAACAGTACATTAAAAGGATTATTCACCATGACCAAGTGGAATTTATTCCTGGGATACAAGGGTGGCTCAACATTCACAAATCAATCAACATGATAGATCACATTAATAAAAGAAAAGACAAGAACCATATGATCCTCTCAATTGGTGCAGAAAAAGCATTTGACAAAATACAGCATCCTTTATTGATTAAAATTCTTCACAGTGTAGGGATAGAGGGAACATACCTCAAGACCATAAAAGCCATCTGCAAAAAGCCCACAGCAAATATTATTCTCCACGGGGAAAAACTGAGAGCTTTTCCCTTAAGGTCAGGAACATGAGAGGGATGCCCACTCTCACCACTGTTGTTCAACATAGTACTAGAAGTCCTAGCTTCAGCAATCAATCAACAAAAAGAAATAAAAGGCATTCAAACTGGCAAAGAAGTCAAACTCTCACTCTTCTCAGATGACACGATACTTTATGTGGAAAACCCAAAAAACTCAACTCTAAAATTGCTAGAACTCATAAAGCGATTCAGCAATGTGGCAGGATACAAAATCAATGCACAAAAATCAGTTGCATTTCTATACACTAACAATGTGACTGAAGAAAGAGAAATTAAGGAATCAATCCCATTTACCATTGCACCAAAACCCATAAGATACCTAGGAATAAACCTAATCAAAGAGGTAAAGGATCTGTACACTAAAAACTACAGAACACTTATGGAAGAAACTAAGGAAGACACAAAGAGATGGAAAAACATTCCATGCTAATGGATTGAAAGAATATTGTTAAAACGTCTATGCTACCCAGAGCAATCTACAGATTCAATGCAATCCCTATCAAAATACCATTGACATTTTTCACAGAGCTGGAACAAATAATCCTAAAATTTGTATGGAATCAGAAAAGACCCCAAATAGCCTGAGGAATGTTGAAAAAGGAAACCAGGGTCTCCTGGGTGGCTCAGTTGGTTAATCATCTGCCTTCGGCTCAGTCATGGTCCCAGGATCCTGGGATCGAGCCCTGTATTGGGCTCTTGGCTTGGTGGGGAGTCTGCTTCTCCCTCCCTTCCTGTTCTTTCTCACTCTCTCTTTCTCAAATAAATCAATAAAATCTTAAAAAAAAAAAAAAAGAAAGAAAGAAAAAGAAAGCCAAAGCTGGGGGTATCACAATGCCTGACTTCAAGCTATTTTACAAAGCTGTGATCAACAAGACAGCATGGTACTGGCACAAAAACAGACACATAGATTAATGGAGCAGAATAGAGAACCCAGAAATGGACCCTCAACTCTATGGTCAATTAACCTTCGACAAAGCAGGAAAGAATGAATATCCAAAGCAAGAAATGCAGTCTCTTCAATAAATGGTGCTGGGAAAAGTGGAAAGCCACATGCAGAAAAATGAAGCTGGACCATTCTCTTACACCATACACAAAGAAAATTCAAAATGGATGAAAGACCTTAATGTGAGACAGGAATCCATCAAAATCCTAGAGGAGAACAAAAGCAGCAACCTCTACAACCTCGCCCGCACCAGCTTCTTGCAAGATATATCTCTAAAGGCAAGGGAAACAAAAGCAAAAATGAACTATTGGGACTTCATCAAGATAAAAAGGTTCTGCACAGCAAAGGAAACAGTCAACAAAACTAAAAGGCAACCTGGTGACTCAATCAGTTAAGTGTCTGCCATCGGCTCAGGACATGATCCCAGGGTCCTGGGATCAAGTCCCAAATTGGGCTCCCTGTTTGGCAGGGAGCCTGCTTCTCCCTCTCCCTCTGCCTGCAGCTCCCCCTGCTTGTGGTCTCTCTCTCTCTGTCAAATAAATAAATAAATAAATAAATAAATAAATAAATAAATAAAATCTTAAAAAAAAAAAACAAACTAAACTAAACTAAAAGGCAACCTACCAAATGGGAGAAGATATTTGCAAATGACATATCAGATAAAGGGCTGGTAGCCAAGATCTATAAAGAACTTATGAAACTCAACACCCAAAAACAAAGGATCCAGGCAAGAAATGGGCAGAAGACATGAACAGACATTTCTTCAAAGAAGACATACAAATGGCCAACAGACACATGAAAAAATGCTTAATATCACTTGGCATCAGGGAAATATAAATCAAAACCACAATGAAATACCACCTCACACCAGTCAGAAATGGCTACAATTGACAAGACAGGAAACAACAAATGTTGGTGAGGATGTGGAGAAAGGGGAACCCTCTTACACTGTTGGTGGGAATGCAAGCTGGTACAGCCACTCTGGAAAACAATATGGAGGTTCTTCAAGAAGTTAAAAATAGAGCTACCCTATGACCCAGAAATTGCAGTACTGGGTATTTACCATAATGATACAGATGTGGTGAAACAAAGGGGCACCTATAACTCAATATTCATAGCAACAAAGTCCACAATAACCAAACTGTGGAAGGAGCTGAGATGTCCCTCAACGGATGGATGGATAAAGAAGATGTGGTTTATATATACAATGGAATATTACTCAGCCATCAGAAGGATGAATACCTACCATTTACATCAATATGGATGGAACTGGAGGGTATTCTGCTAAGTGAAATAAGTCAATCAGAGAAAGACAATTGTCATATGGTTTTATTCACATGTGGAATATAAGAAATAGTGCAGAGGATCATAGGGGAAGGGAAGGAAAACTGAATGGGAAGAAATCAGAGAGGGAGACAAACCATAAGAGACTTGAATTTGGGAAACAAACTGAGGGCTGTGGAAGGGGAGGTGGGTTGGGGGATGGGGCAACTGGGTGATGGACATTAAGAAGGGCATGTGATGTGATGAGCATTGTGTGTTATATGCAACTGATGAATCATTGAACACTATATCTGAAACTAATGATGTACTATATGTTGGTTAGTTGAATTTAAAAAAAAAGACCACAAAATGTTACAAAATCATTTTGACCTAGCAACAGAATTTCCAAAATAATTAGATTTAGCAAATTATCTTAGAAGTAAAAGGATAAATTAAAAAAAGTTTATCTATTAAAATATTCATGGCCACATTACTAGTAACAAAGTTAGAAAATATATAACATCTAACAAGAGTTTTTGAATAAACAATGACATATAAAACTAATAACAGGAAGAGTTGATAAGTTAAATGTCAAATTACAAAATAGCATGCATACTGTGGCCACATTTTTATGTTTTAAAAATTTCACACACACACATACACACACACATACACTCACACACACACATACAATTTAAAGCAAACATATATTTCATCAAATCAAATTAAAGCTAGTTCTAAATCTCAAGCCTCCAGTGGCCTGGGTTTGGAAGGTATCCAAACATCAGTCCTTAATAGCAACCCCTCCTTGGCCTTAAGTCATGAAAGTATTCGCAGGCTTACACAGTGCAGAAAGTTTAGAACAGAAGCTGGGGTGACTTCAAGAAGAGGGTCAGATAAGACATCCCTTGCTCATATTGCCCTCAACAATAATAACTTGGCATCCATCTATGGACAAAAGTACCTTTGTGAGAGCTGTGGGATTTGGGTAAAGAGATTGTGAAATCCTGGTACAGTCCAAAATCAAGGAGAGCCATTTTGAGAAGAAAAGCCCATAGCCAAGCAGCTGATGTGCTGACCTGTGATCCTGTCTTTAGATCTGGAAATAGCTCCATATCCCTGAATATTTGGCTATAGCCATTTTGGCTTTGGTTCTGTCACCAGCTCTTTATACCAAAGGACCAGGAGGAATCTAGCCCACCTGTGCATTGCGGAAGAAGCACACATACCCTGATCCTGGCTGTGGACCCTGATAGGAACTGTGAACCAGCTCCAGCCCTTCTTGGCCATGGTCTGGGAGCCCCTGGCCATCACTGATTTAGATAATTACTCAGGGACCATGGAGCCTTTGTGAAAGTCCAGGAGCCCAGCAGAGAAGTTCCAGCACACTGCAGGAGGAAAAAAAAAATCTGAGACTGGACACACTGGAAAGGGTAAGCCGAACAATTTGACTTTACCAACATCAGCTCTTCCCCAAGGTGGCACAACCCAGTGCTAGGGAAGCTCTTCTTGGCCCCTGATTTTTCCCACAGGAGAAGGTGAGAGAATGTGAATGAGTGAGTGCCCTGCTTCCCTAGCTGCATGGGATGCTGCCAGATAGGCTCATTTCTCCCTCACTGCACCCAGAGTACAGAGTATTGCATAAGAAACTATCAACTAAATGAAATGGCAACTTACATAATGAAAAAAGTATTTCCAAATCATCTATCTGATAAGGGGTTGATACCCAAAATATGTAATAAACTCGATACAACTCAAGAGCAGAAAAGCAAACACTATCTAGTTGAGAAATGGATAGAGCACCTAAATAGACATTTTTCCAAAGAAGACATACAAATGGCCAATGGGTACATGGAAAAATTTTCAACGTCACTAATTATCTGGAAATGCAAAGCAAAACCACAATAAGATATTACCTCACACCTGTTAGGATAGCTATTACCAAAAAGACAAGAAATAATAAGTATTGGCAAGGATATGGTGAAAAATGAACCCTTCTGCACTGTTGGTGGGGATGTAAACTGGTGCAGCCACTATGGAAAACTGTATGGAGGTTCCTCAAAAAATTAAAAATGGAAATACTATATGATCCATTGATTCCACTTTTGAGTACCTATCTGAAGAAAACAAAAACACTAATTTGGGGCGCCTGGGTGGCTCAGTTGGTTAAGCGTCTGCCTTCAGCTCAGGTCATGATCTCAGGGTTATGGGATCGAGCCCCTCATCGGACTCCTTGCTCTGCAGAAGCCTGCTTCTCCCTCTCCCTCTGTTGCTCCCCCTGCTTGTGCTCTCTTTCTCTCTCTCTCTTAGATGAATAAATAAAATCTTAAAAAACACTCACACTAATTTGAAAATATAAATGCACCCCTATGTTCATTGCATCATTATTTACAAGAGCCAAGATATGGAAGCAACTAAGTGTCCATCAACAGATAAATGGATAAAGAAAAGTGTTGTGTATATATACACAATGGTATATTATTCAGCCACAAATAGAATGAAATCTTGCCATTTGAGACATGATGAACCTTGAAGGCGTTATACTAAGTGAAATAAGTCAGACAGAAAAAACCAAATACTATATATATCATTTATATGAGGAATCTAAAAAAGTCAAACTCACTGAAACCAGAGGGAAAGGATGATTGCCAGGGGTTGAGGGTAGGGAAAATGGGAAGATTTGCGTCAAAGAGTATAAACTTTCAGTTATAAGATGAGTAAGTTCTTAGGGTTTAACATACAGCATGGTGATTATAGTTAATGATACTGTATTATATAATTGAAAATTGTTAAAAGACTAGATCTTAAGTGTTTACACCACAAAATAAGAATTGTAATTATGTGAAATGATAGAAGTGTTAATTAACCCTATTGTGGTAATTATTTTGCAATCCATACATGTATCAAATCATCTCATACACGTTAAACTTACAGAGTGTTAGTGTCAATTCTATCTCAATAAGTCTGGGAACAAAAAAATAAGAAATAAAACCCATTTCTAATGAAAAACAAAAAACTTTGTTTAGGTATATTTAAAACTCCATGGCTTTGTCTTTACAGGAGTCCGTCCATTTATGTTCAATTGGATGTTGGTCATCTTAGTTTCTGCAACACTGCAGAACTAATTTGTGATCTGCAAGGATCCTTGTATCAATGCCAATAAATACTACCTCCTCAAGGGGTTCCACTCTCTCAAATGCCCCCAAACTCTAGGAATTCTCTATTCTTCTTAGGCATTCTTGAAGGTCACTCCTCCCTCCACCCTCTAGATTTCCCTTCCCTCCTAGGGAAGACAGTTTGATTGCCTTAGAAGCCCATAGGATGGCAGTAACATTTCCTTAGTAATCACCTATGGAAAGGGAATGCAGGCCTGCAGGACAGAAAATCTTGGTAATTCTTTAGATGCTGGATGGCTGAAGAAAAAAATTACTTCTCATATTCTGGTAATCACTTGGGGAAGAAAATAAGACAAATGAATAAGAAATTATTGATTAATCAATAATTATATTATATTAATCAATCATAGATTGATATGTTATGTGCTATAAGTAATTAACACCACATTCTCTGGAATCAGATTATTTTGTTTTGAATTTCAGCTAAGCCACTTACTAGCTGTGTGACCTTGAACAAAATTCTTAATTTATCTGTGCCTCAGTTTACTCATATTTCAAATCAAGATAATATATGTATCTATATTATAGGAGAGTTATGAGGATTATAGTAGTTCATACTTTTTTTTTTTAGAGAGAGAGCATGAGTGAGCTGGGGTGGGGCGCTGGGAGAAGTGGCAGGGGGAGAGGGAGAGAGAGAATCCTAAGCAGGGTCCACACCTGGTGTGCATCCCAACATGGGGCTTGATCTCATGACCTGAGTGGAAATCAAGAGTTGGATGCTTAACCAACTGAGCCACCCAGGTGCCCCAGTAGTTAATACTTTTAAAGATCTTAGAACAGTGCATGTGGTAAGTACTATATAAATCTTTATTAATAAAAATAGTATAAAGTATTCAAAAAACAGCACATCATTTTCTTTACACTAGCTGCATGGAATACAGGATAATTTGTCCAGAAGCCCCAAAATTTAGAAGAGGTTCACAAAAAGGGAAGGAGGAAAATCAACCCGAAACCATTGCTCAATAACTTATTAATAATGACAGATAATTAAAGATTTCATGGAACAAACTGAGGAAGATCAATCAAAGTCCAGTTTTGTTTCAAGAATTGTTCACTGTTAAAATTCTCAGAAGGCATGGGGAATGTGTTAATGATGAGACAGGTTGCAAGACCTCAAGACTAAGACTGCAGTTAGCCATTAATTGGGTTAGCCATTAATTGGCTGATTTTTGATCAGGAAGAGGGGAGGACCAGTTTGGGAACTAAGATCTTGCCAGGGTCGGCGGAAAATTTTCAGTTCTTTAGCAGTTTTCACCCAAAACGAAAGAAGAGAGAATTCCAAGAAAATTAAATGCTAATAAGGAATTACTTGCGGGCAAATGTGATACTTTCTCACATTCAAATCCCTGCCAAGAACAAACTAGTCTAGCTATGCATGGACATCACCAGAGACAGAATATACGAATGTATAGTTAGACTGTTTACATCACTACCTGGTGACAGTGAGTTACTGTAATTAGAAATTTACACGCCAGGGATCCTGAAGTAGCACTAGGAAGAAAGGCAACTACTAAGCAGACATTAATACCAGAGACTCTTGTATCCACACAATTAATTTTAGAAATGGGTTTTTGTGGATGAAATTAATGGACATTTAGGTAATACATACAAAAATGAATTATCATTGGTGCATAAGCAATAAAACGTATTCAAGAAATGTGAGTTGAATAAAATATCAAACAGACACTCCTCTCAGATAAATGAAATATAAGAATCTATGAAGTCCAATAGCCCCTAAGTTTAGAGAAAGTCATCAAAGCTTAAACCATAAATGATTTGATGTCCTACTTTGGAGGATTTGTGGCCTCCTGACAAGTAGATGTTCAACTGAATCCTCAAGGTGGAAAGCTGTTAAATTTTCTTCACGTGAAAGTTATAGCCAAAGTGTTTGCCAAGGTTGCTAAGGACCAGAAAAAAACAGAAAGAGAGAAAGAGACACAACCACATCAAGTTCAGAACAAGTTATATGAGAGAACTTTTTTTCTGCTTTGTAGTATATATATGCCATGTATTATGCATGGAGGAATTTTGTCCCTTACTCCTCACTACACCTACGTGTGGGGTGGCTAATTTTTTTTTTCCAACTACCACTACTGAACAAAGCAAAACCAACATACTAACAAAAAAATAGGTCAGCATGACCAAATTGGAATAGATTAATTCATATTTTCAATTTTATATCAGTGACAATAAAGCAATCCTTCTCACAGTGAACAATTGTAGGTACCCGTATGTATTTAAGTTTCATGTCATGCCATTCAATCAGGTATGCTATGTCACCATTTTAATACTACACACATTTAATTTGGGTAATAAGACACATGGAAATTTGACGGTCGTGATTTTTTTAACCTGGGAGAGAGAATCAGGTGAGAAAGAAGCATCAGGGAGTTAGCTAGGAAAAGACTGAGATTCTGCATGGGTTAATGGGTTCTAGTACCATTGTTAGGTAGATGAAAAGTTACTGCTACTATAAATTGGCAATTGATTTATTTGACACTTATCAGAGAACACTGTGGACAGCCCACTAAGCAATACGCTTTTACAACAGACTTAAATTTGCAACCATCTGTGCAGTTTAGAAACAGATGGTGAAAATTCTGGCCTGTTTTTTTTTTTTTTTTTAAACTGGAATTAAGGAAGGCGAAAAATACTCATTTCACAAATTGGTACATGCAGTTACATTTAACCTATTTTAGTTTCCACAGGTTCTTAAACAACTGCTTTTATAAATCATTATAGGATCTTTAAATACAATCACTTGATTTATTTTGCATCTGTAATGTTTCTTAAATCAGATTTATGTAATAAAAATGAGCAATATATTTATATCTCTAAGTATACAAATAGACTAAAATTACAGCTGTATATTAGCATGGTCATTACATTCTGTTAAAATACTGCTCCACTTAATCTCTAAATTTGATTTATTTTTATTAAATAGTTTCAACACTGGGAGATAAAAAGAGGGGCATTTGGGAGTTTTTGCAGTTACAACTTTGCTTTTTATTTCAAACAAGCTGCCTAACTATCTGCTGGATATTTGAGACTAAAAATCCCCAAGTACAAATGGTAAAGAGATTCCTTCTGCACTGCTTATTGACATTTCTTGCTTGGCTTGAGAGTGCCTTAGCATTCAGAGAAACCAAAGTGTACAGTAGCTACTTTCTAGAGATGGTTAGTGTCTGACACTTTGTGATAAATTTAAATCTCAACAAAATGTGTTAGAGTGGTGGGGCTGCTATATGGTACCAGTCTAACTCAAAAGAATGTCCAGGACCATGCCCCTCCAGATTTTCAGCCAGTGGGAGATGGAAGCCTGGTGAAGGGGGAAGAATGACAGGAAATAATTTCCCTTTGAAGACAGAATATTACCCATCTTATGATGAATACACTGTAAAATCTGATGGGCTTTAAGACAATCTCAAATACCCTCCCCAACTCTATTTAACCACACCCAAATTTCCAGTTTATCTGCAAAAATTTGAGTCTGGCCTGAGACCAGAAATAAAGATGCGGCCAGCCATGTTGGAAATAGAAGACTTAGTCTGTCATAGAAACATGGAACAGCCAGAGCCAGCAGCAGAGTTAGGACCAGCTGGATCTAAAGAAAAACTGGCAGGAAGCAGTGGTGGGAAGAGTTCCCAAAGCAGAAATGGGGCTAGCCAGAAGGGGGCAGAGCAAGTGGCCACGTGGCTGAAAGAGAGCCAGGTTTTCAGGATTCCCATATATCCATATCAGCCCCATTCCCCAGTGATCTAGATATAGGAAGTTTTGCTTTATTTCTACGTAAAGACACAATACTTGGTATGAAGCCCAGAGCCAATGTAAGGTTTTTGCCAACAACCATGGCCTAATTCAGTAAAAATTCATAAGGAAAAATTGTTAAAATAAAAATTTAAGCATAGTTACAATATTGTATTATATTGCAGATACCTCAATTTGGGGGTAATACTATCATACTGATAATTTGATAATATCAAATTGCTATAATGTGTCAAAAATTCACAGACAGACAGCATTAAATGATTCAACTGTAATTGTTATCATATATTACAAGTGTGATTTTTAAAATTCAGTGAAGGTAATGGTGATGCTTTTCATGGAAATATTATTATACTCAATTGTGCCTCTTAACTAATATTAAGACATGATCCCATGTTATAATATTACCCGTGATCTGAATCTCATAGCCTGCCTGCCTTCTCCTGCTTTTTGAAGAAATTTCTCCTGCCTATTGGCTTCTTTTCAAAAGCATTTAAACATGTTCAAGTCTCTCTTATATTAGAGTGAAATATCTTTCTCTTGGCCAGAACGACCAGGCTTTTACATTTCTAGATCTATAGTTTGATGAATGAGGGCCACACAGGAAGGGGTGTAACCTCGCACAATCCCTAAGCTGACAGCGGAAGGCTTTCTGAGGAGAACACTCCCAGCATCACCATCGACATGTCCTTCCTTGAGAGAGACTGGGTGGCATAGCATAGTTCATTCCTTTAGTTGTTTGGATCCACCTCTTCAAACACAATTCTGGAAGCAGCTACACTGGCATTCTGATGAAACTCTCTTCTTTAGGGGAATCATAGAAAAAGAAAACCAGTGCCCACAGTTGCTGCTGGTCTCATCATCTCCTTCATCTACTATCCATCCCACATCTTTAGCAACACCTCTGCCATCCTGCTGCCTTATGTATAGATGACATGACCCAAAATCCCATCTCTGAGACTTCTGATCCCATGATCATCATACTTTTTTTTTGGTGAACATGAACATGTCCATTTACCATCAAAAGAGACCCTTAATTGGATGATCTGGCTGACAAACATACCACCCCCTTTCCTCATTGTGAAACAGTAGCCCCATCATTTCCTAATCAAGACCTTTTACCACAGCCTGGATAGGGACTCCTTTTCTTGCCTTCTCGTCCCTTGGAATAAGGAGCCTGAAGTCCTCAGGCAACAGTTACCACTTAAAATTCAGTGTCTGTTTTCTCGACAGAAGGATATCCCATTTGAGAAGTAAGGTCTTTAAACTAGCAGAGCCCAAAGTTTCAAGAGCTAGAAGTAAAAATTCTACAAATGGGGTCAGCTTTTTGTTATAGTTGTTTCTAAAACATCAATAGAGCTTAACAATGGCTAATTTTGTTTTCCTTATAGCTGCCAGTTCCTCATGATTTCCCAAATCCCTAATGTACCATACTGACTAATACATCCCCTTCCAACAGTATATAATCCCAATTCTCTACTTTATGCCAGGGTTCACTGCTTCACCTACAACAAGTGATGAAATCCTCATTGTTGGCTGGGTAGCAAGTGATGCAGCTTCAAAGCTTCATCTTTCTCATCTGCTTTCTCAGACAGGTTGGGCTTCCCTTGGAAACTTGTTTTAAGATGGAGTTTAGCATGCAAGTGTTTTATTAAGGAATGAATGGAAGGAAGTGGGAGGGAGTGGAGGAAAAATGAAGTTGTGAAACCAAGCCAACAATAATTTTGGTAGAAGCTCTGGAGGTAGAATGGTCTTTCAGTTTTTCTCAACTGTACAGAGATGTCCAAAGCTTTATATATCTGCATCAATGAGTCATGGGATGTGGGACTTCCATAAACGGACTCGGGCTAGTTTTTGTGCAGCTGAGACCTTGGTATGCTCTGAAGGAGCTGAGACTAAAGGTTGTATACTGACAACAATTTTAGCACATAGTATAACAAATCCTTCATTGAAGGAAAATCTAGTAGGTGCATAACTGTGTTCACCACTCACGTGATTGTGGAAGGTGCCTTCAACTCTGCACTACTCTGGAGTAGGACTGTTAGACATTTGGCTTAATTTTGGTAAATACTGTGCTTGCTTCGGCAGCACATATACTAAAATTTTGGTAAATACTGTCAGATTATTTTTGGAAGTTCTTAAACATTTATATTTCCAGTAGCCTCAATATGAGTTCCAACTTCTCATAGTCTCATCAACACCTAAGTGATATTAGGTAATAGCATACCTTTCTGATTATAGCCCTACAGTTTGGTAGAAGGCAATTTTTACTATTTTTATTACTAGTGAATTGACTATCTCTTCATATACTTATTAGCCTCTGGGTATTCCCTCTGGAAGTTGCCTGTTTACGTCCCCTAGCCAATTTTCTACTGGATGTTTGTCTTATTTCCTTATATTTTTAAGGAACTATAATCTGTTGTCAATTTTGGATGTTGCAAATATCTTGTTTCAACTTGATCACCTGTGAAATAGTAAGAAATATATGGATTGGTCTCTATTTCTGGTTTCTGACATAGAGCTCCTAAATCCCTTGGAATTTTCTGAATAATAGGAACAACTTTTGTTCTAGGGTGAAGATTCTTGGTGGGCTCCTGGATAGGGGCTGATCACTAAAAATATCAAGCCATGGTTAGAAGCTTGGCACTTTTAGCCCCACTTTCCTTTCTCCGGAGAAGGGATAGAGGCTGAGAATTAAGTAAATAATTGATCCTACCTACATGATGAACCCTCTATAAAAATCCCAAAAGTATAAGACTCAGAGAGCTTCCAGGTTGGTGAACATATCTACTTGCCAAGAGAGTGGTGTACCCCAGCTACATGGGAACAGAAGTTCCCTCACTTGCATCCCTTCCCTATATATCTCTTCATCTAACTGTTCATCTGTACCCTTTGTTATATCCTTTATAATAAACCAGCAAACATAAGTGTTTCCCTGTGATCTGTGAGCCTTTCTAACAAATTACTGAACCCAAGGAAGGGATTGTAGGATTTATAGCCAGTACGTCAAGAATACATCTGACATTCTTGGTCTTGCAATTGGTGTTTGAAGTGGGGGCAGTCTTGTGGGACTGAGCACTTAACTTGTGGGGTTTGGCATTAATTGCAGATACCTTGGTAGTTGAGCCCAGAATCTTTTCCCTACTGAAAAACCCTACTGTATTAGTCCCTATGCATATCATGATAGTCCTGAATAAAGACTGCCTAACTATTTAACAAGCGTCAGAATAATTTTTTTGACATAAAGCATTTGAATACTTAGGAAAGCACCCAACACAAATATTCCATAAATATTAGTTATTTCACCATTATTAAGAGTGTCATATCATTAAGATTATTTCTAATGGCTAAGATTCATTTTTCATAGCTCTTTCACCCATTTTGGTGGTACCATGTAAGGCTCCCAGATTATGGTACCACCCTGAAAAAGGAAGGGTCCCAGCTATGACTGGAATTTACCACCACCCAACAGAGGAATAGTTCAGAGTAAAAATAATTTGTTTTAAAAAGAATACAATGATTTTGATTATATATCTGAGACTGTAGACTCAGGTTCAGACAATACAATTTACTAATGATCACCTAACTATGCAGACACTAAGGATATACAGATATCTTGAGAGTATCCTTGTAGAGAAGACATCATCTAATGTCATAACAAAGTTCTTAAAGCATGTATTCCTTTTATCATTCTCCTTCACAAAGGCTTCATCATATCAACTTACAATCCATAAAAGCAATTTTGTAGGGGTATTAATAATCTAGAGTTTGACAAGAATAATAGGTCCTAAACATGGGAGAAATTTTTAAAATAAAACTTCCTAGTTTCAACCTCAGAATTATTGAAACAATAGTCCTAAGGCTGAGGTTCAGAACACTTTTCATTGTCTGAGTGTTCTGAATCATATTTCATGATAACTGAAGAAATGATGGGGAAATTATTAATGCAACATCCCCTTTTCAACTATTTTATCCAATCATGTTTGCATTCCATTTACTTTTTTACTGACAAAATATTTACCAACTCTCTTCTCTATCTAGTACTGTACTAAACATTAGGAGTATAACAATTACAATTCATGCATTACCATATTGTCTGGTAAGTGATACAGAAAAATAACAATTTATAAAATAGTATGAGAATCAATATGACAGTTCTGCTACAAGGATGATATGGGAGCATTTAGAAGGGGTTATTTTGAATGTCGGAAAGCTTTGATAGATATTGGAGAGATTTTCAGCAGTGAGCTCGACATTGTCCTAACTGGAAAATACGTTCCCAGGTAATACAATATCCCCACCATAACATGGCCTGTTTCTAGGAGTGATTGAGTCCCACTAATTATCTCCAGTACATGTTCTCATCATCATTCCTCATTCATTAATGTGATGCAATCAGGCATGCATCCTCCCAACTATCTTAAAGTCTTATAAATCACTACTGAAGTGGTATGCTTTTGTTATTTCCTCAGTACCACTTCGAGACAGTTAAGCTCACATTTAAGCTCACACATGAGAAACACTTTGTTGCTTAGCTCTTTCAAAATACATGTTGAAAGTTCTCTCCAGGAAAGGATTTGCATTAGGAAAGTAAATGTATGCAGCATTCAATAATGTAGCAATCTTAGCATCCCACTCTATTCTTTTACTCAGGGCCCAGACTTAGAGAACAGACCCACCGACCCTGCTCTGGCTATCCTTCAAGGTTGTTATAGCCCAGAGTCCATTATCCCTTATGAAGAGTCTAAATGAAGGCTTCTGAAGGACTTAAGTAACCACATATCTCTCCCTCTTATTTAGCAGTGGCACATATATCCAAATCATGACAAGGAATGTATACATTAGCTCATCTATATAGTTATTAAGCTAAACTTTATAAAGATCTGGGTTATTAGTGTGATCCATTTTCAGAATGGAAAATAGAAAAGGGGGAGAAAAGAATCTTGCCATAGAAGTTTCTCAAAAAGGGACAAGTAGAAAGATCCTTTAGTTATGAGACTATGAAGAACAGACAACAGAATCAAATCAGTCAGATTTTTAAAAAAGATTTGACTTATATATTTGAGAGAGAGCGTGTGCATGAGTGGGGGAACAGATGGAGAGGGAGAAGCAGACTCCCCAGAACCCAACGATGTGATGCTCCATCCCAGGACCCTGAGATCATGACCTGAGCCAAAGGCAGATGCTTGACCGACTGAGCCACCCAGGCATCCCGAAATAGGTCAGATTTTTAATTTGTGTTTAAACAGATCTTCAAAAACTCAGATTAATCTCATTTTATTTACTTGTGATAAATTGAACACTTCCAACAATGCAGTAGGAAAAAGAAAAAAGAATTGGATGTATAACTGATATAATGAATTAGGTAGATTAGGTACATTTCTTGGATTTCATTATAAATGCAACATACATATTTACTAAAATACCATGAAATTTCACTTGGTTTTCCTACCTTTCATGAGATACAATATGAAAAATCCAAATGAAAAAATGATACTTTCAACAACTTCTCTAAACTCAGTGAATGTTAAAACTGAGCTACTGACAGAATAACGATCCTGGATGCTAGCTCCATGCAATGTTCAAGTGCAGTCATTGGGTTGAGATAAAACATGACTACAGTTGTATACAATTTTAAGACTAGCTTTGTATTTTAAATAATGAAAATAAAAGCATCAAGTTCAGAAAATGAGTACAAAATCAATTAAAAAATTAAATAAAGGGCTCAACTACTGAGATATCTCTCACAAAAATTCATCATTTTTCATTTTTGTACCCTATATTAATAGTTTAGAAGAAAGGAGAGCATGCCTTTCACCTCTCCTTTTTAACTAAGTTGTGATTTCTAGTTTAATAATAGATTTCTCTAACTGGCTTACAAAATAGTTTAGAGCTTTGGCTCTAAAAAGTTGCTGATCTTATTCTAGAATATTATAGAGCAGACCATATTAGCAATGAACATGGAATGCAGGGGAGAGAGAGGGGATGCAACCTCCCAGTTAGAAAGCCAGTACTCTCACAACACTCTGAAATTCAGCGCTATGTGTCTAAGAGATTTTGCGATCTGAAGACTATTTAATGTAACTGAAATCTCAATTTGTTTTTCAAATATCTTTTGGTTAATTTTATCAGAGAATGTGAGATGAAAATATAAAGATGAAAAATTTTTTTTTCCTTGATGATATTTAAACCAGGTTGAAGGCCAGGCCAGATTCTATAGATAAATTCTTGGCTCATGATTTTTCAACTTGAGATGAAGTAGAAATGAGACCATAAGGGACTGTAAACCAGTCAGATCAAAATGGAGATCTCAAATCTTACACAGCAGAATACTGGAAGATAGAGCAGTTCTTTATTTTTTGCTCAAACAAAACACTTAAATATTTATATAATAGGTTACTGGGGCAACTAGAACTTGCAAAAACATAGAGCAAAGTCAAGAGTACAAAATGTGTAACTTTGAAATGTTGTGGACATCATAACCTAAATGTGTTTTCCTTCATAATTAGCATGAGATATGAATAAGTTTTACAGGAAAAAAAAGTCCATATATAAGTTCGGCAAACATAGGTTTTTAAAAAGGCTTATTATTATTTCCTTTTATTTTAGAGAGAGAACGAGTGCAGGAACGGGGGAGGGGCAGAGGGAGAGAGAGGGAAAGAAGTAGACTCCCCGCTGATCATGGAGCCGCTATGCAGGGCCCACAACCCTGAGATCATGACCTGAGCCAAAATCAAGAGTCAGATGCTTAACTGACTGAGCCACCCAGGCACCCCTGGCAAACACAGTTTTGATATACGTGACTTGCAGTAAAACAAGTAAAAAAATTCTCAAGGCTTTTCTTTTGTGGCTTTCATATAAATTTCCAAGAAGCCAATATAGAATATAAGAAGCATTTCCAAATTTATTTGAATATGGAGTTTATTTATCACAGAGCATATCATTGGTCTAAATTTATTTGGAATATACTTTAAGAAATGCTGAATTAAAAAAAAAAAAAGGGTATGAAATGGAGCCATCAAAGATAGAAGGCATATAATCAACTTCTGGTTTGCCTAAGCCAAATCTAGTTTTTGATAATTTCTAACAGAAAAATGTAATAGTAAAGATTTAAGGAAAAATCATGGGTAACTGCAGACAAAATGCCTGCCACTGGTAACAAGAGATAACCATTGAAAGAATAAATTTGTTTGCATTTATTGTCATTCTGCAAATAGTTACCAAATACTACAGGCTCATTGTTTGAATTTAGGGTTCCAAAAATAAATAAAATTAATATGCCGTATAATCCCTGCTCCAAGGGAGCTCACAATCCAGTTGGGTGAGCAGGTGGAAGGAGGAGAGATATTCAAAGAGATAATTACCATCTACATTGTAGATTTCATAAAAGAAGTATATAACTTAAAACCATGAACTGTTTGTAAAAAATCAGTAAGATAAGTTTTAAATAAAAAATAGTTTTCAGAAATACACACTTTTAAGTTGTTTTAAAAGAACTACAGAAAGTGTAACAATCTTGAGTGACATGCATTCTCCTGAATAAAATGGTTATTGTATGAAAACTAGACTTCCTTTGTGCATGCTGCCAGTAATCTGTTTTACACTTTCCATAAAATCCTGTAAATCAAAATCAAGCCTCCTAACATACCTTGGAAAAGACAGAATTACAAATAATGTACAAAGGCTAACAGCTGTTGCACCGGATTACCCTTCCTGAAAAATGTGATAATGCAGATTCTTTTCTTTCCTGACAGTCATTTAATAAAATAAAGTTCCCCCAAGTGAGAAGTGCCTGCCAAGTAAGCAGGAAAAAAAGTTGTTATGTATTCTAACACCTTTTTTTTTTTTTTCTGCTGTGTCAGGATCCGTAAGGGAACATTCTAAAAATGACTTCCATAAATCCCTTTCTTTTGTTCACGTTTTTCCAAGCATTCTTGTTCTGTGTGATCTTTTTTTGGCTTGGTTCAATAAAGTTATTTGATAGGTTTGCCATTTGTTCTTTCAGGATTATCTAAAGATGCCATCTATGTACTCTTGTCATAATGTCCCAGAATCTGTCACCTAAAATAGATTAACAGCAGTTGGCTTCAATGGTTACAGAGCTCACTTTGCATTTTGTCTCTAGAGAAGTTGAAGTAAAAGCAGGAAATTTTGTAACTCTTGGGGAATTAACATAAATTAATTATTGTGTTGAGAGATTGCAGCAACTAGTGTGTTCTTTAAATACAAATAACTGAGTTCAGAAAAAGGCATAAAATTAAATAATAATATTGCTTTTAAGCAAGGCAAGAAAGAGGACATTTGGTTTATTATTTTTAAATATATAATTCAAATGTATAGTTCTCAATGTATTTTGAGGTAAAATCCAAGAAATGAAAATCCAGGCTTTGGAATTCTAAATGTTTCTTAGAAGTCTTAAACCATTAGTTGATTTTTTAAATCTATTACTCAAAACTTTATCTTATTAAAAAAAATCAAAAATAAAGAAGTCAAGTACAATTGAAATCCATTGATTCAAGTAAGGGAAAAATCCAGAGTTAATGAATGTGGAAGTGCAGATACCTTTTCAAGATCCTGATTTCAGTTCCTTTGAATATATACCCAGAAATGGGATTGCTGGATGATATGGCTGTTAATTTTTTAATTTTTTGAGGAAACTCCATACTGTTTTCCACAGTAGCTGCCCCATTTTATATTCCCAGCAAGAGTGCATGAAGGGTTACAATTTTTCCACATCCATATGAATACTGGTTACCTTTAGTTGTTTTTTAAATAATAGCCATCCTAATATATGTGAGGTTTTGATTTGCATTTCCCTGATGATTAGTGATGTTGAGCATATTTTCATATACCTGTTGACAGTTTGTATGTCTTCTCTGGAAAATATCTATTAAAGAGTAGGAGACATCAATATCCCACTTTTAATAGTGAATAAAACATCCAGACAGAAAAACCAATAAGGAAATAGTGGACTTGAACAACACCGTAGATGAAATGGACCTAACAGAAATATACAGAACTTCCACCCAACAGCAGTAGAGTACATAGTCTTCTGAAGCTTACATGGAACATTCTCCAGAATAGATCACCTATTAGATTACAAAATATGTCTTTCATTTAACTTTATTACATAGATTTTTCACCACATGTTAGTCTTCAGAATTACCTAAACTTTCCTCTTCTGACAGATTTTCAAATAGTTTTACATTTTTACTATAATAATTAAGCTAACATTGAACATCATTGTACATATATTTTTCCTCCTATTTTTAAATTAGTTGCTTGGAATAAATTCTTTGAGGTAGATTCAATAGCCTAAACTCAGGAAAATTTTATGGTGATAGATGATTAACAAAATTTTGTACAAAACTTTGTGATCACCCACTTTATAGCAGAACTTCTTAGATTCTGATCTTATTCTTCATAGGACACAATTTTTTATTGGTCATCATTTTCTCACAATACTGTTTCAAAAATAGGGCTTATATATTAATTAAAATGTATTTAATTAATTTAAATATTAATGGTTATCATAAATTGAATGCTCTCTGTATGCTAGGTCACCAAATTGTTTTACGAGTTAGTTTTGATTATTCTAATTTTACAGATGAGAAAACTAACTTTCAGAGAAGTAATGGGAATTTTCAAGTTTTCAGACTAGAATGACTGTATCTTGAGGTATATGGGTATTTAATTATCACTGGAATGTCTTTTCTCTTCACTCTGAAACTAAGTCCTACTTCCCCCTTGATTCCAAGTTCTTTTAGGAGGACAACTGTACCCTACCTGAGAGTCAGCACTCAGGTACCCCAGGCAGGTAACAGAATTCTTTCAACCCTCCTTATATTTAAGTTTTAATAACCAACCCAGGACTTAGATTCCATTAGATCTGGAGTTCTATTTTCCATCCCAACTCTAGGGAGAAATACATTATGTATATCCCAAAGTGGTTTGACTTTAATTCCAATTGCTTACCTACTCTGATTTACAAATTTTCTAGTCTTTTTATTGCTCTGTTTTTCTCCCTGTCTAAGATTTTTATTTAGTTATTGCTTAATTCTCATATGCAAACTCCTGCCATGCTTACTACCTTTTGCTTGCCACCATATTCTTAGAGTATTTTGTTCTAAATAAAATTTGTCTCCTTTGGGTGCCTGGGTGACTCAGTCGGTTTTCAGACTTGGTTTTGGCTCAGGTCATGTTCTCAGGGTTGTGGGATAAAGCCCCACATCCGCTCCATGCTGAGAGTGGTCTGCTTGAGATTCCCTCCCTCTCCCTTTGCCTCTTCCCCCACTCGTGCTCTCTCTCTAAAGTAAAATAAATAAATAAAATCTTTAAAAAAAAATTGTGTCTTATCTGTATCTGGGTTGACTTCACAGCCTGTCTATCCCAAAATCATGCTCCAATTCTCATCCCCATGGGGTCCACCCCACCCTAATACTCTGTCTTGCCTCATATTATCTGGTTTACCATATTTCAGAGAAGAAAAGGTTTTTTTCCTATTTGTGTTAGATTCCCAAATTTAGTCTTTAAAATTAACTTTAAACAATAGCTAAAAGATTCTCTTTGAGAAAAATAAAGTCTATATTTCTTATCACTTCCTCCTGTTACTATTGATATGTATACTAATACTTCCAGGAGATAGCTAAATGTCATATGTATTTTATAGTTCAGGCAGACCTTTGATAATCACAGTATACCTCTCTCTTCTAGAAGTTCAGGCAGACCTTTGATAATCACAGTATACCTCTCCCTTCTAGAAGTCAATATATTCAATAATGCTTAGTCAATGATCTTTGATTGCAGATTTTGGTCCAACTGTATCACAACTGCCCAAGGGACCAGGTAAAGAGTTATGTGAAAAATCCATGGTTATCTTACTACCTCTATCCCCTGCTGCAATGCATCTCCAATGTGTAACACCCTTATCTCCCAGACACTTTCATACTATCTTGGGTCCTTCTGCAAGAAAGGAAAGTAATGTAGGGAAAACATGAACATTATTGATATCATGGACCCCCTCATCCTGTGATACACTGAATTTTAAAAGAAGTGAAAAAACTGGAGAGCTATATTTCACCATAGAAAAATCAACATTATTATAGAATTCATAATTTATCTGACGTGGTCTAGCAGGCCAACTTGAAATAAATGTTAGAAGATATTAACTCTATTTCAAAAATTACACCCATTCAGTTATTCAGTTATTTGTGACACAGTTTTATTAAAACAAGAAGCATGTAGTAATTGAATAAGAGGCTTTTTCAAGGAATTATAGGGGATTTTTTAATTAATTAAAATAAATGAATTTTAATGCTCTATAAATGATCATGTATTTCCTTTCCTTTCCACAATCTCTGCAAATGCAGTTAATATGGTCTTGACAAAATAGTTTATTTTGCCAAATACATTTTAAGACTGACTTCTCTATTTATAATTGCAATAGGACACACTTCCCTGATCACTTCATCATGAAGTCTCATATATATACTGTGTTGAAAAAATTAGAATAAAAGGAGGATAAATTAGTATTTTTCATGTTTCCTCATATGCTTTAATGAATATTCATTGCCCAGTCAATAACCCCTAGCAGTCAAGATTTTACGAGGTCTGTTCTCAATCTACCTCTTCATTCTTCAATGAATGAATCCTATAAATGAATCCTATGTTCAAGCCAGAATTGAAATGACTCAGTATTCCCTGAAGCAGCCGTAAGCATTCCTACCTCACTAGAATGCTAACTTTACCTTCAGCCTCTCTAAATTCTAATTTAATCATTTTTAATTTTTCCTGAGTCACATGGGTAATCTTGAGTATCTGCAGAATGCTATAGTTTCTGTCACTAGAAAAAACACCCATAAAAGCACACACAACATTTTGCTTGCAATATCTAGAGTCTGTTCCTTTACATTAGGAACATCTAGCCTACCTGACATGCCACTTCTTCATGAAATCTTTATTTTGGGCAATGCCATATAATGAGAAGTACATTAGGCAGCGATAGAAAATCTCAGATTTCCCAGCTCTGCAATTAACTTGGACAAGTCACTTTACCATCTTTTCTCAGTTTTGTGTGTGAAATAAGAATCAAAGTGTATTACCCATGAATTGCTATCCAACTTTCTTTCAAACCCTACTTTTGAGATCCACATTCAAAATATAATAATGGGATGTTATGTTTCTGGTTGTCTCTGTATTTTCATTCACTAATTAATTTAACCATTTATTGAGAGCTAACTTATCATCAGACACTGTAGGAAGATATTTTGATATTAGTTAAATGAGCTACAGAAAACTCTAAAACTTACTAGATTTTAGTAAGCTAGAGATATACTCTAATCCATTTGCACCCAAAAGCAGACCTCATTACTTTGGCTGAATACCAGAATCCAACTTCTTTCAGTTCCTGCTCTCATGGGTGGCCTAATAAATCTTCAACAGCCATCAACCTCTCCATCACTATTACATGTTAAGCAATCAGACTTTCTCATAATTAAAAGTAAAACATCAAGGAAAAGTTCCAATGGTTTGTTTTATTATTATTTAATCATATGTTTTCAAACTGTTTTATATTTAAAATGACATTTTTTGTTGTAAACTATAGACAATTTATTCATCTTTGTGTTCTATATACTTTGTATGTAACTGATGATCAACAGGCATTCACTGATTTGAATTGTATTACTTATCCCAAACACATTCCTGTCAATTGTAGTATCTAGTATTTCACAGAGCAAGAATTAATATTGCCAATTTGGGCCATCCAATTCAAACAGCCCCAAAGAAGAAAGGTAAGTTATTTATCATTTAACCTACTTGCAACCCTCCCCAGGTTGATGATTCTTGGTACTTAGTATGTTACTAAGTACTTGAATACTTGAATAATTACTATATCATGTACTTTATACATATTTATTAAGTTTACCATTAGTTCAACAAATAATTATTTATTGCCTACTCTGTGAAAAAGATAGCTCTAGACTTTGAGAATACAGAGATAAGGCATCTTTGACTCCAAAGGAATTTCATTCCAGTGAGAGAGACAAATAATAAACATTTACATAAATGAGCAAGTTAATTTTAAAAAATAGTATATACTATGAGAAAAACAGAAACTTATGGTGATACCATAGACTGACTCAATAGGGGAGGATTCTCTGAGGAGATGACAGTAAGCTTAGAATTGATAAAGCTGACCATGTGAGAATTTAAACATTCTAGGTAAAGAGAGGGCAATGTCTTCAAGATGCAGAACAAAGTACAGTGTGGCTGAAGTTTGATTCCCTAAGAGCAGCTGCAGTAGATCACATTCAAAGATGTATGTAGGAGCCAGAAAAATGTGACCCCTCTAGGAGAAATATGAAGTATATATTGATGAATCAGGAATTCCATATTATCTAATTTAACTTTCAATGGTAGGTATCTTTCTTCCCCTTTCATAGGAAAGTAATTTGAAATTCAGAGGCTTTGTATAACTTAACCAGAGAGTATAATGATGGAGTTGGTGTTTGACAAGAAAGGATTCTGTTTCCAGATTCCATATTAATTCCACTATACTACCTGCCCTGATCATGTTTTCCAATTCTTGATCATGGCCCCTTTTAAGGACTATAATATTCTCCTTCTCCTGTGCAATCCATCCCCAAAGCTTCTCCCCTCCACATAGATGTGCCAGTTAAATTTTTGAAATCTCCCTTGACTAATTTTTTGGTACCAATGGTGACAATCCTCCCAAACTGCTGCCTCTTGGATTATTAACTAAACCTAATGACCCCTGATATTGTGTGGTCCTTAAGGTTTCACTTTAGCCTGGTCTTATGCCGTACCAAGTGAGGCAGCCTATCTGCAATTCTTGACTTATAACTAGAAAGTGATTAAACTTCTCCAGAGAGAAAAATAAAGCATTTTTTTTCCAAACAAAAAGAAAAAAAAGCCATGTTGGAGATATTGTTTTTGAATTACAATATTCAAATAGTGAGTAAGTCAAAAAGAAAAAAGAGAACAATAAAGAAATTTTGTTGTAAACAGAAAAGAAGTTTTAAACAGATGGAATCTTTAATGAGTAGGATGATAGAATCTAATCAAGTTTTGCTGAACAAGATTGAGTGGCTAAAAAACCAAACTCGATTGTGTGTTGCTAGACTCCAGGGTCGGTGAATTCTGAAGGAGGAGATGATTTGATTGCATTTATGAAAATTTGGATTCCTAAGTTACTGAAGACTGATACAGAGAATGATTAAATTAGAGTAAAAGGGCATTTTTGATGCCATGGCGAACTTTAATAATGTAAGAAAACAAGTGGCTCCAACATTTAAAATCTCTGATAACAAAAAGAGTACATAGACATTTCCAAAAAGGACAGACAAAACCCCTTTTTAAAACTGTTGTTCATTCTGCCAGTTTTACAAGAGCAGGTAAATGAAAGATTAATCTTCCACTTATTTGTGCTTTAAAGAAAATAGGTATGATAAACAAAGCCCCCAGAGAAAACCTTAACTAAGAGGTTCTGCATTTTTTTCTGTTGTACCTGATCAAGACCTACAGTAATAAGATTCAACAGCAATGGAAAATACACAAAGTGACACTAGTCCAATTGGTACCTATTCAGAATATTAACTATCTCATATACATCTCTCATTATGTGCCAAGACTTTGATTTTTGTATTTATCAGTTGTTTTTGTTTTTACAAATATTAACTCATTTTAATACTCATAACAACTTTCTGAGATGTTATTTTTAGTTCCACTTCACACATAAGGAAACTGTGTCACAGACATGTTAAATATCTTGCATAAAATTAGATGGTAGTAAATTATGGATCATAATTCCAACCCAAGAGGTCCAACTCAACATTCTGTGCTCTTAACCAGTATATTTTGCCACAGATAAAGAAAGGCACGTGAGTGGTAGCATAATATGCAAACTTCCATTACTCAGTTAGTGTAACCTTAAAGCACAACTTTGCAGCTCTCACATACAGCCTCAATCCATCTTCCCAAGTTAACTATATTGGTTATACAAGCTTTATGGAGTCGCACTGCTCTCTTTCATTAGTTCATTTTTACTTCTGCCCAAGTCAAAACCTAACACTGTTTCTGTTCATCTCTTCTGGTCATTCTGAGCTAGGGTCTTTTTTGTCACCCAAAGAATTAGTTTCTCAAATAAATATTGGCATAACCAACAGAATTTGAGGAAGTATGCTCTTATAATTGCAAAAATAAGCCTGCTCAGCAATTTCCAGATCAAGCTATAAGAGCTACACTCCTGAAAAGTCCTCCTAGCCTTCCTACCAGATCACTGCTTCCATCATCCTATTATCCCTAATTATTATCCTGGGTGCAAATTTCTCTCTCTCTAGCAATTTCTTTAAGTCAGTAACTATATCGCTCGAGATAATAGTCTAGAAGTTTTTTCCACCTTTAATCTGATCTTTTTAATATTTCTACTGTATTTCAGTAAAGTCATCTTATTACCTTGATCTTCTTCCCAAGAGCTCCTCCCATGTTACTTCCAAGAAGACCGTGTTCATTCTGATATCATCTCTTTCCATTTTAAATCATCCCAGTTCCAACTGCACTATTTCCCACTCTCCAAAGAAAAAAGTGTAATTATGAAGCCAATTGGGAAATTCTATGACCCTGTGCTTTTTAAAATTTCTGCATCCATCATGCAAACAGCTTTTACCCACTCTCATTTCAGCAAAGCATAATGGTTTCAGTGACGCAGTCACAATTTTCCTCTCTATTCCCTCCTCACTCCTTTTCTGCAGCCCAGTCTCACATTTCTTTACCATCTTCAACATAAAGACCCTGATTCCCCTCTCCTGGCTTTATTTATTTATTTTTTAAAGATCTATTTATTTATTTTAGAGAGAGAGCAGAAGCGGGAGGGGCAGAGGTAGAGAGAATCTCAGACTCTGTACTGAGCACATTTGTTCCCTCTCTCAAAAAACACATTCACATACTTAAAGCAAGTCTTCTCTTTTTTTATCAGTGTCATTCTTTTCATCTTTGTCAAATTTACTCTGGCTAAATGAACGCTGATTTGTCAATACTTCCATTAAATAAGTTATAGAGAAGTGAGTAGCTTTCTATGGCTTCAGTATACACCATCAGAAAGAGAAATCAGATATGGAGATGTATTTATTGTTGTATCTTCAGTGTTTAGAATAGTCCCTAAGACATACTACTCAAAAAAAAATTAAACAAATAAATAAATGAATAAACTGAAGAGTATATTCCAGATGTCTACCTTTAGAGTATAATGGAGTAATTATCACTGTGCCTGCACACCATGCTTTTGTTTACAAAACCAAATATTGAATTAATTTTTATAATAGCCTTATTACAGTTTGTTGTTTACTAAAGTCTCTAGGTTTTGGTTAGGCTGGATTCATTTCATTATGAATTTAATTGTAACTTCACCTATCTTATATTTATGCAATGTTTTAAAAACCCATGTGTAGTTTTTACAGTTTTCCTGTTACATTTCACTTTCTTAGATGTAGCCCATCTTATTATTCAAAGTATTTCTGAATCATAATGCATCACATTAGAGATTCCCAGCTTTGTGTCTTCTACCTGTTTGATTCAAATGATTTTTTAGGCATATGGTATAGAGAAATGCTATTTGTTGTGACTATATTCCAAGCATTGTGTTAAAAAATTGCACAGAGCTTTTCCTAACACATCTGCTCCCTCTGCCATCTTCCCAGAAGTTCCTCCCATGTTGTTGATAAGCTGCCATGTAAGTCTTTATATAATTACTGATTAAAACAGGACAATTCCACACGAGTCAAGAAATCCCATCCCAATCATTGATTCAGACATTCATTGATCTAATATTTAATGAGTGCCCACTGTGTGATGGGCACTTTTGTGGTGTCAAGGTTATTCTATTTAAAAAAGTTCTGACCCTTGTGGGGGAGACAAATAAATATACAATATGGTGGCAGATTCTGTTACGTTCTACAAAGAAAAATAAACTATGGTAATATGAATTGAGTATTTTAAATAAGTGCTGAGGGAAGACCTTCTTAAGAATGCAGAAACCTAAATGAAGTGAAAGAAAGCCATGTAAATATCTAGGTGAAGAGGAACAGCAAGACTTTGGGGTGAAATTATGCTTGGTCTATTAAAAAAGAAAACAAGAAGAAAGCCAGTGTAGCTGAATTAGATACCCAGAATGAATCAATCTATTATTCATCACATCTTGGCTATGACCAAGCGAAGTTGTCACTTATTCTTATCTTACTATCACCTAACTCATATTTCTTCATTCTATGGGCAGAGAGACTAAGAACGTCATTCTTGATTCCAGATACATGATATTTCTAATGTTGCTGGGTATGGTAACTCACGGATTTCCTAAGTCTACTTACCTTCTAAACTAACCTGAATATGGGGTTTATCCAGTCAATTATTATTTCTAGTCATTCTACAACCCCTTATTTCTTTGTTCTGCTAAAATTGTATGCTAGTTAACTTCCCACTAATCCTCAATGTTATTTAAATATTTCTAAATGATTTACTATAATGTTATCAATAGCAGACATTCTAAAATCTCTACAACTTAAGCTTCCATGACAACATCCCAGTTGAGGTCATTCAAAAAGTAATGTTTTCTCAATATTGACCTTTCTCACCAATTTCACAATCACATTTAGATTTAGAAGAATTTTTATTGCTGACTTCATTAGCTCCAAGAAATTCAATGGTAATGTCTCCATATGTAATTTCTTCATCTGTAAGTTGGAGATAATAATAGTTTTTTGCATGGACACTTAGAATAACCTTAAAACACCTCTTTCTCTTGCTCAGTATTCTTCCTTTTTTAATCTAAGTGATTCTTATATCCCAATACACATTGTCTCTATTACACTGGAACTACAAGGTTTGTGCCTTTGCATAGATTGCAATGTGTCCAGAATACTTTTGCCTCAACTTATCTCCCTCCTTCTTGGTAAATGGCTAGATGTTTTTCCATACATAGCTCCAGGTTGTAGGACTTTGTACATGACTCTACTATTATATCTTATTTGTCTTTCCCATGGGACTGGAAGACACTCAAGGACTGAAACTATTAATTATTTATATTTGCATCACATTAAAACAACCCTAGAATAAAGTAGGATATAAATGCTAGAGACTGGGCACCTGGGTGGCTCAGTCAGTTGGGCGACTGCCTTCGGTTCAGGTCATGATCCCAGGGTCCTGGGATCAAGCCCCGCATCGGGCTCCCTGCTCAGTGAAGAGCCTGCTTCTCCCTCTCCCATTCCCCCTGCTTGTGTTCCCTCTCTCACTTTCTCTCTCTCTGTCAAATAAATCAGTAAAAAATCTTTAAAAACAAAATAAAGATGGAGATAATCACTTTAAAAAAAATAAAAAATAAAAAAATAAATGCTAGAGACTACACATTTACAACTTACAAGCATACTTCCATAATACGTATTTAGAGTGAGACAGTTTGGCAATAAATTTAAGATCCTAAGTTTTAGGGACGCCTGAGTGGCTCAGTTGGTTAAGCATCTGCCTTCGGCTCAGGTCATGATCCAGGGGTCCTGGGATTGAGCCCTGTGTTGGGCTCTCTGCTTGGCAGGGAGACTGCTTCTCCCTCTCCCTCTGCTGCTCCCCCTACTTGTGAGTGCTCTCTCTCTCTATCAAATAAACAGAGAAAATCTTTAAAAAAAAAAAAAAGTCCTAAGTTTTAAAGCAAAATTTCCTGGATTTGTATTCCACCTCTACCACCTCAAAGCTGTTAATTAGGAAAAGTCACTTAATATCTTTGAGCTTCAGTTCTCCCATCTTTAACATTGGTTTATAAGTGTTTCTACATCACAGCATACTGGAGAGAATACGAGTACCTATGGAGCACTTGGTTATTTAAAGCCTTAGATATTATTCTACTTCTTCCTCATATATATTTTCTTTTTGTGTCTAGAAATGGGTCTTGTACATATTAGGGGATCATAGGCATCCATGGCATATAGCAGTGTCTGCAACATGGAAGACAATCAATAAATGTTACTGAATGATGAATGAATAGATAAAGTACTATCTTTCTGAAGTGAATTTCATGTAAATTTTACTAAAGGAAAAACTAAAAAGCCTAAGTATAGAGTAACTTGTCTGAGAATACAAAGCCAGCAAGTAAAAATTATAACTTAACTTTTTAAACTTTCTAATTTTACAAAGTACTTGTTAATACACTGCATTTTCATAATTGATCTGTGTGTATTATAATTAAATAAAAGTAAAGAGAAGAAAGGAAAAACGAAAGATTAAGAGAAGGAAAAATATATTCAGTTTAATAACAGTTTATTAATCAGTTGAGGCAAAATTACAAATCTTGCTGACTCTTAACCAAATTCATATTCATGATTTATGATTTATGATGCTTCCCATGACTCTTACCACTTCTGCAGTGCCCTCATTTTTACTGTATCCAAGCACTTGGCACTCCTTCCATAGCAAACCTACCCACCATTACTTCTATTTGTTCTATCTGGATGCAGTGTGTAATTCAAAGAGAATCAACTACATGAAATATGGTCTAATTAATATTTATTGAGAGTCCCTAAGGTGCATCATTTACTAAATGAAGAATGATTTGTTTTTATTTAACAACAACATGACATAATTTAATCTGGAAGTGTAGTTGGAAGCTCCTACAAGTAGTAATTAGAGAAGAATGAATGTATAAACGACCATGCAGGCTTTTGCCTTTGGGAGGGAGAGATCTGGATGGCACACACAATCAAAAATGAAACAAAGGGTTGGTTTATTTTCCCTTTATATTCTAAATCCAAACTTAATGGTTTGAACACTAATATAAGTTAATGAGAACTTCACAGAAGAAATTCTATATAGTGTATACTGACATCTGTAAGCCCTATGAACTGGCCAAAAAAGCAAGAATATAATGAAAATTTTTTAGCAACTTGAATAAAGAAACCCTTTACACAAACATGTTCATCATGAGTAATGAAATAAAACTTATACTGACTTTTACTCCCTGAGCAGATCACTGACAAAAGACAGATCACTGGCAAAAGACATTCAAGGAGACCAGAATGTCTTTCAAGAGAGCCACAAAGAATAATTCTACCAACCAAGTTAAAATCTCCTTGGCAGTTACGTTATTCCATCTTGTTTATAGCTGTGGTCTGTGAATTACTGCAGATGATACCTCCATTGTAACAAGTTACCAACAAAATTTGGGAGAACAATGCCAACAGACCAGATATGTCAGTTATTTCAGGATAAAGGACTGTAGGATATCACAGTATCTGCTGGAGTGTGCACTGTACTAAGGCTCCCACAAACACGGTGGACACTGCAATGTTTTACACTGCTGAGCCCATCATCTCTGACCAAATAATGACAATCTGAAGTGAGTTTTCAGTAGCTGTTAAATTCATTCTTTTCATTGTTCATATCTCTCTCCATATGGACACTCTCTGCTTAGGTGTTAAAATCCAGGCTTTTTATGTCCCTTAACTGAAGTGTTCCCATCAACTGCTCTCCTTCTGTGGTGGAAATGTGTACCATTTTCTTCTTCCATTATCAAAACTCATCTCTCCTGTCTCTACCCCCCACACAGACCTCCTTACTTTCTTCTCTATCATGGGCATGTTACAAAACAGTGTGTCTCAAGCTGTAGCAACATTGGAAAAACGTGGCGGTCTTGTTAAACACACATGTCTGGCAGTCACCCCCCAAGTTTCTGATTCAGTAGGCATTTCCGACAAGTTCCCAGGTGATGCTGAGGATGCTTCTGGTCTGGGGACCATCTTTGAGAACCACTGATATCAAGCATTTATAAGATCTTTAATATTTAGTCATTAAAAGATAATGTTAACAGCTCGAGGTCCCTCCAAAGGTATTATTTTTTGTAAAATTGGATAATATAATTAATAAAAATGGCCATATCTCTCAGCACATAACAAATTCCCATAATGAGAAGTTTGAAGATTATAAAACATTTTCATAGCCTGCACATGCTGGGCTCAAAATAGTTAAACAATAAATCTCAGACTGCACATTCTAGAGAAATCTTTGAGTGTGCGCAGCCCAGTAAGTGTCCTAAAGTCAATGACTTCTACACAGCAGGGAAAGCTTTCTCAGGTGGTGACCAACCTGAAAGCTATTCACTTACAGCCAACTTCCAAAACAATCTAGATGACCTTTCCCCTGCTAGAGAAGGATGTAACCCCTGGCTTACAGGTAGGCATTTTGTACAATAACTGTTAAAAGAGAACAAACATTCTTAAAGCTGCAGCCTCCCAAAAATCTATTCCAAATTAGACCAAATTAGAAACAGTGAAAGCCAGAGCAATAGAAATCCATAAATGTGGAAGATGCAGTTTAGAAAAATGCAGATAGAGAAAGGAAGGCCCTAAAAGTAGCTTAAACCCTAGAACAAAGATAAGCCCATTTTTGATTCAACAGGTGTGATGCAGGAATGGCATTGGGCACAGAAAATCAGCAGGGCAACAGCGGGTGGAGCAAGATGGCGGAGGAGTAGGAGACCAGGATTTCCTCTGGTCTCAGGAGTTCAGCTGGAGAGGGATCAAACCATTCTGAGCACCTACGAACTCAACAGGAGATCAAAGAAAAGAATAGCAACAACTCTCTGAACAGAAAAGGGACCACTTTCTGGAAGCTGCTGGCTCAGCTTCCATGGAAGATTCATTTGGAGCTTCATGGGACCTATTTTTGTTGTTTTGATCAACTTGTCCTTCTATCTGACCACCCTATGCATTTTAAAAGACCAGCTTAGTTCCCTCAATAATGAAGTATCCAATATGCACAACACAAGGTATGAAAAGAATATAGAAACTGGTTCAAGAAGATGAGGGAAAGGACAGAAACTGACAAGTATGATTTGTTTGGCTCAGCAACCCACACCAAAATGGTGGAAAAGACAGTGGACTTCCCTGGGAAAAGCAGCAACATATCTTCATTGCATAACATAACCCATGCTCCAGACTCATCACCTGGCTTTCCTGAGAGTTAAAAGAACAAGAATAAAGCAACTTATTAAAATGAAAAAAAAAAAAAATCAGCAGGGCAACAAACTAAAAAGAGTTTCCAAAAAAATTCCATTTGCCACAATGGCTATTTACTGTTGAGGTAAAGGATATACAAAATTATACGTACTTTGAAACATACATGCTTAAATTAACTATATATCAAAAATTCACCCTTTAGGAATTATTAAAGAAATTATTTCTGAACACTGAGTGAGCAAAGAAAGTATTATTCCTTAAGGATTAGTGTTATAACAAGATATATTTCTGCCCCGGAAGCACAGCACTGCATTTTGGTCTTCAACACTCAATCCTGTGAACTCAATAGTATGCCCATGTTACACATAAAAAAGGAAATTGAGACTCAGAGCTGGGACTTGAGCCCAGGTCATTTGAGTGCAAACTCAGAATGCATTTCATATCCATAGTTATCTCCTTTTGGTATCTTGCAGTTGAAGTCCTAGTAATTATTTAGTGGAATCCTACAGCATAATCTAGGAGGAACATATCAAAAATTATCTACTGCAAATATTCTAACAAGGTCTATTCTTCAGACAAAATTTTTCTCTGTGATTTTGAAGCAAGTATTTCATCAAATGCCTCCTCCTCTTTAGTCAACACTTTAGTTTGGCAGATAATATCAACTTTAGTAGCAGCATTTGAATACAAAAAAAATGTATTACAAAAATGCAAGCAAATATCTTTTGATTAATAATCCCACCACTCTGCATAGCCTACACTTTACCATATCTCTTCTTATTTTAATTTTTGAGCAGTATTTAATTAAGAAAATCTTTCTAATAATATTAAAAATAATTTAAAAATCCATATGGAGGCAGTTTTGATTATATCACTGACATCCATGAAAGTCTACATCACTTGAAATTCAGCATCTTGGGATCTGAAGGGGACTTATCCAGCATTTACTCCCACCACCCATCAGAATACAGTGGAAATGGAAAATTTGAAATTGGGTTGACTTGAATCTGAATTTTAACTCCAGCATATATCAGTGGTTGAATGTCAACCTCTCTGAGGCTTGGTGTTCATCAGTAATTAGGATTGTAGAAATAAGTATTTCCTGAATAACTTCTCTAACATACATATCAATTATTCCCTCTTCATGCAATCTATTTCATATTTTGCATTTATAATAATATAACTATTTGTTTATTTGTTCACTTTATTACCTGTCTCCTATACTAAAATGAAAGCTCCATGAAGTTAGGAACCACCTATGTCTGTTTCACCACTATATTCCCCATGTTGACACAATCCTGGTACACAGTTGATGATCAATAAATTATTAATGTCAGGCTTCTAAATTTTTGTTGCATTTTGTTCAAATGCAAATCATCTGAAAATCCTAACCAAAATATTTGTCAACTGGTGCACCAAAAATATCAGCTTTCTAAAAAAATTCCAGTATAGGGGCAAATGGGTGGCTCAGTAGGTTAAGTGTCTGACTTCAGCTCAGGTCATGATCTCAGGGTCCTGGGATTGAGCCCTGTGTCAGGCTCCCTGATCAGTGGGGGGTCTGCTTGTCCCTCTCCCTCTCCCTCTCCCCTCCCCCACCCATTCATGCTTGCTTGTTCTTTCTCTCAAATAAACAAAAGCGTTTTTAAAAATTCTAGTACAATTAATATACAGTGTTAGATCAGTTTCATGTGTACCATATAGTGATTCAATAATTCTCTGCATTACTTAGTGCTCATCATGATAAGTGTACTCTTGGCCCACTTCACCTATTTCACCCATTCCCCTTACCCACCTCCCCTCTAGTAATTATCAGTTTGTCTCTACAGTTAAGAGTCTGTTCTTGGGTGTGCCTGGGTGGCTCATTCAGTTAAGCATCTGACTCTTGATTTCATCTCAGGTCATGATCACAGGGTCATAAGATCAAGATCCAAATCAAGCTTCATACTTCTTATTTCAATATAGTTCCAATAATTTATTTTTGCTTTTGTTTCCCTTGCCTCAGGAGACATATCTAGAAAAATGCTGCTATGGCCAAAGTCAGAGAAATTACTGTCTGTGCTCTCTTCCAGAATTTTTATGGTTTCAGGTCTCACATTTAGGTCCTTAACTCATCTCGAGTTTATTATTGTGTATGGTGTATAAAAGTATTCCAGTTTCATCCTTTTGCATGTAGCTGTCCAGTTTTCCTAAAACGAACTGTTGAAGAGACTCTTTTTCCCATTGCATATTCTTGCCTCCTTTGTTGCGTATTAATTGATCATGTAATTGTAGGTTTATTTCTGGGTTCTCTATTCTGTTCCACTGATCCATGTGTCTATTTTTGTGCCAATATCATACCGTTTTGATCACTACAACTCTGTGGTATAACTTGAAATCTGGGATCGTGATACCTACAGTTTTGTTCTTCTTTTTCAAGATTGCTTGGCTATTCAGGGTCTTCTGTGGTTCCATACAAATTTTAGAATTATTTGTTCTAGTTCTGTGAAAAATGCTGTTGCTATTTTAATAAGGATTACGATAAATCTGTAGATTGTTTTGGGTAGTATAGACATTTTAACAATATTTGTTCTTCCAACCCATGAGCATGGAATCTTTCCATTTGTTTGTGCCATCTTTAATTTCTTTCATCAATGTTTTAACATTTTCAAAATAGAGGCCTTTCACCTTCTTGGTTAAGTTTATTCCTAGTTATTTTATTATTTTGGGTACAATTGTAAATGGGACTGTTATCTTAATTTCTCTTTCTGCTGCTTCATTATTAGTGTATAGAAATGCAATGGGTTTTTGTATATTGATTTTGTATCCTGAGACCTTACTGAATTCATTTATCAGTTCTAGTGGTTTTTTGGTGAAGTCTTTAGGGTTTTTTTATATATATTGTATCATGTCATGTGCAAATAGCAAAGGTTTTACTTCTTCCCAATTGGATGCCTTTTATTTCTATTTATTGGCTAGGGCTACCAGGACTATGTTGAATAAAAGTGGTGAAAGTGGACATCCTTGTCCCTGATCTCAATGGAAAAGCTCTCGGTTTTTCACCGAGTATGTTTGCTGTGGGTTTTTCATATGTGACTTCTATTATGTTGAAATATGTTCCCTTTAAACCTACTGTGTTGACGGTTCTTATCATGAATGGATATTGTATTTTTTTGAATGCTTTTTCTGCATCTATTGAAATGATCATACGGTTTTTATTTTTCTCTTGTTGATTTGAGATATCATGTTGATTGATTTGTGATTATCTAACTACCCTGTATCCCAGGAATGAATCCCACTTGATTGTGGTGAATGATTTTTTTTTAACGTATTGTTGGATTTGGTTTGCTAGTATTTTGTTGAGCACTTTTGTATCTATGTTCATTAGAGATATTTGCCTGTAGTTCTCTCTTTTGTAGTGTCTTTATCTGGTTTTGGTATCAGGGCAATGCTGGCCTCATAGAATGAAATTGGAAGCTTTCTTTCCTCTCCTATTTCTTGGAATAGTTTGAAAAGAACAGGTCTTAACTCTTCTTTAAATGTTTTGTAGAATTCGCCTGTGCAGCTGTCTGGTCCTGGACTTTTGTTTTTTGGGAATTTTTGAATATTAATTTAATTTCATTGCTGGTAATCAGTCTGTTCAAATTTCTGTTTCTTCCTGATTCAGTTTTGGGAGGTTATATGTTTCTAGGAATTTATCCATTTCTTGTAGGTTGTCCAATTTGTTGGCATATGATTTTTCATAATATTCTCTTATATTCCTTTGTACATCTGTTGTGTCAGTTGTTTTTTCTCCTCTTTCATTTCATTTCTGATTTTGAGTCCTCTCTCTCTCTCTCTCCCTCTCCTGCCCCCTCTCTTTTGAGGAGTCTGGCTACAGATGTATCAATTTTGTTGATCTTTTCAAAGAACCACCACTTGGTTTCATTGATCTGTTCTATTGTTCTTTTAACTCCTATTTGTTTACTTCTGCTCTAGTATTTATTATTTCCTTCTTTCTAATGGTTTTGGGTTGTTTGTTCTTCTTTTTCTAGCTCGTGTAAGGTTGGATTGTTGTGTAAGGTGTAAGGTTGGATTGTTGGGAGATTTTTCTTGCTTCTTGATGTACACCTGTATTGCTATAAACTTCCCTCTTAGAACAGCTTTTGCTGCATCCCAAAGATTTTAGACCTTGCGTTTTCATTTTCATTTGTCTCCATGTATTTTTTGATTTCTTCTTTGATCTCTTGGTTGACCCATTCATTGTTTAGTAGCATGTTATTTAATCTCCATGTATTTGTGCTCTTTCCAGATTTTTTCTTGTGGTTGATTTCTAGTTTCATAGCATTGTGATTGGAAAAGATGCATGGTATGACTTCACTCTTTTTGAATTTGTTTAGACTTGTTTTGTGGCCTAATATGTGATCTGTTTTGGAGAATGTTCCATGTGCACCTGAAAAGAATGTGTATTCTGCTGTTTTAGGATGCAATGTTGTGAATATATCTTTTAGATCCATCTGGTCCAATGTGTCATTCAAAGCCACTGTTTTCTTGTGATTTTCTGCTTGGCTATCTATCCATTGATGTAAGTGGGGTGTTAAAGTCCCCTACTATTATTGTATTACTATCAATTACTTCTTTTATGTTTGTTATTAGATGCTTTATGTATTTCAGCACTCCCATGTTGGGTGCATAGTTACTCTTGCTATAGTTTCTTGTTGGATTGTTCCCTTTATGATTGCATAGTGTCCTTCTTTGTCTCTTGTTACAGTCTTTGTTTTAAAGTCTATTTTGTCCATTATAAGTATTGCTAGCTCAACTTCTTTTCACTTCCATTTGCATGATAAATGCTTTTCCATCCCCTCACTTTCAATCTGTATGTGTCTTTAGGTCTGAATGAGTCTCTTGTAAATAGCATATAGATGTGTCTTGCTTTTTTATCCATTCCATTACCCCATGTCTTTTGAGTGGAGCATTTGGTCAATTTACATTCAAAGTTACTATTGATAGGTATGTACTCATTGCCAATTTGCTATTTGTTTAATGGTTGTTTTTATCATACTTCTGTGTTCCTTTCTTCTACTGCTCTCTTCTCCCATAGTTTGTTGGCTTTCTATAGCGATATACTGGCATTCTTTTCTCTTTATTTTTTGTGTATCTATTGCTGGTTTTTGATTTGTGATTACCTAACGGTAATGGTGTATATATAAGATCTCATGCATATAGCAGTCTATATTATGTTGATGGTCACTTAAATTTGAACCCATTCTTCATTCCTCTCCCCTCCCACATTTTGGCCCTATGGTATCATACTTTTACATCTTTCTATTTTCTGAGTCCCTTGATTGATTTTTATAGATATACTTAATTATACTGCTCTTGTGCTTCCTACTTTTCTTACTCTTGTTTATGGTCATTCCTTTCCCCTCAAATAGTCTCCTTTAACATTTCTTGTAGGGCTGGTTTGATAGTCATGAATTCTTTTAACTTTTATTTGTTGGAGAAACTATTTATCTTTCCTTCTATTATGAATGATAGCTTTGCCGGATAGAGTATTCCTGGCTGCAGTTTTTTTCTTTTGGCATTTTGAATATATCATGCCACTCTCTTCTGGCCTACAAAGTTTCTGGTGAAAATCAGTTGATGGCTTTGAGAGTTTCCCATGCTTGTACCTGTTTTGATTTTGTTTGTTTGTTTTCTTTTGCTGCTTTTAAAATTCTCTTTGGGGCTTTCTGTACTTCTTGGATCTGGATTTCTGTTTTCTTCCCCAGATTTGGGAAGTTTTTGGCTATTATCTCTGCAAATAAATTTTCTGCCCCTTTTTCTCTCTTCTTCTGGGATCCCTATAATGCAAATGTTATTATACTTGATGGTGTCACTAAGTCTATTTTCATTTTGTATTATTGTTTTTCTCTCACTTGTTCAGCTTCATTGCTTTCCATTACTCTGTCCTCCAACTTGCTGATCTGTTCTGCTTCCTCTAGTCTACCATTTATACTAGTGTATTTTTAATTTCAGTTATTGAGTTCTTCATCTCTGATTGGTTCTTTTTTATGTTTTCTAACTTTTTGAGGGTCTCACTGAGGTCCTTCACTCTTTTCTCATGTCCAGTGAATATCTTTATGACCATTACTTTAAACTTTCTATCAGGCATATTACTTTTCTCCATTTCATTTAGCTCTCTTGCTGTGATTTTGCCCTATTCTTTTATTTGGGACATATTTTTCTGTCTCCTCATTTTGTCTAAGTCTCTGTGTCTATTTCTATGTATTAGGAAAGTCAGCTATGTCTTCTGCTCATGAAAGTAGTAGCCTTATGAAGAAGAGATCCTGTAGTGCCCTGCAGTGCATTGTCCCCTGTTTATCAGAACCTGGTGCTTCAGGGGTGCTGCCTATGTGCATTGCATGTGCCCTACTGTTGCGGCTGAGCCACTTTTGCTTTTAGTCCAGCCATCTGCAATGGCTCTCTTTGCCTGTTGTGGTCAGGTGTGGTCCCTTTGTTGTTAGGAGGCCAGTCTGTGGCTGCCTTGGGCTTGAGTTGAGTCAGACCCAGTGTTTTCCAGAGATGTGATAGCATTAAATTCCAGGGTAATTTCTCCCATGTTTTCCCTTGAGAAGGTTGTGTTGGTGGATGGGGTCTGTAGTCAGACCAGCTGTCTGACTACTGGGGCTGCCATCAAGACTGGTGCATGTGGTCATCTTCCCCTCTCCATGGAGGAGTGGTGCCCAGTGTGAGGGTCTGTTTCCTTCCCCCCTCCACACCCAATTGTCCCTCCTTCCTGGGGACAGTGCCTCCTTTTCAAGGTCAGTTTAGCACCAGACCACATCTCTGCCCTTCCCAACCTCTTTGACATGCCCTCATTTCTACATTTAGCTGGAAAGTCTGCTCTGCCAGTCTTCAGGTCATTTTGTGGGTTATTTCCACTGATGTGGGTGTTATCTGGTTGTATCCACAGAATGGGGTGAGCTTACAGTCCTTCTACTCCATCATTTTCCCCATAAGTCCCCAAATATATTGGCTTTTGAAGCTTTATTAAGTAATTCTTGAAAGCCATTCTTGGTAATAGTAAAACTTTGAAATTTATATGTATCAATGAATGGGAGTAACAAAATCAAATGATAGAACTCAACTAGTATACAGGACTTAATTTTCATATTTATAATTGTGCTTTGAAATATCCTGAATTGTAGAAAGATTCTCTTATTTAAGCTCTTATTTCCTATCGTTTAAGTTTATATTCTGTTTTGGAATAAAATGGCATTGCAAAAACCTACAACTCTTGTAGCATGTAAATTCCTAGAATCATTAAAAGAATCATACAGACAGATTAACTTAAGAGTTTTGTATTAAAAAAAGATGTCACATAAAGGTATCCTCAATGGAGACAAAAAGACAGTAACCCTGCAAACATTTCATGTAAAATATTTATATCTTTAACTATGAATTTATGCATTATGAAAGAGTATTTTTTTCTAAGAGACAAAACTGTAGTAAGTAAGGGGGCAACAGTGGTTATCAGGAGTTAGAACTGGATGGAGGGTGTGATACAAAGGGAAAGCATAGTAGAACTAATCTAACTCTGTATTGATGGTTATATGAATCTATAAGTGTCTTAAAATTCTTAAAACTTTATACCAAAAAAAGTAAACTTACCCATATGCTATATTTAAAATTTTTAAACTAGTATTGTCTACAGAGAACAGTCAATTTAAATTATCAACAATTTCAAATGAGTTAGCTATAAGATGCAGTCAATTAGAATTGCAGGCTATTTTATGAAATAATAAGAACATACTAGATACTAGAGACAGAATCTAGAGACAGAAACAACCAAAAACTTATTGTTATTAAGGTGCACCAAAAGTAATTATTCTGCTTCTACTGAATTTCATACTCAGATAATCAATAATAAAGAGAATTTTAAAATATTATTTAGTACACAGATGTATTGCTTAATTTTTAGAAAAATTACTTGTGAAAGTAAATTTTTTAGAATTGTTATATGTCTATCAACTTATTAAATTAGATTTGTGGGTCAATTAGCATTCAAAAAGTAATGTAATTTGAATTGGTAGTGTCCCCTTTACTCTCAAATGCATTTCAGTTTGGATGACAAATTATATGGTCCTCCTACACACCCACCCATCTTGTTGGTATCTTTAGGTCTGAACATTTGCAACATCCTCTGCGTAAATCTCCTTTACTTTTTTTTCATCTGACAAACCCCTACTCATCTTTCAAGGTTCAAGTCAAACTCTAGTAATTCAGGGAGAATTAACTTCTAAATCAACCAAGTTCCAATAGCACCCTTGATGTACCTGCATGTGAGTATTTTCAATAGGCATATTGAAGGGATTTTGGTATAAAAAGAAGAATATATAAAAATTAGTCATTGCTATATTAGATGAAACTATACATTTTGAAAAAAAGAATCAGATTATATGAGGTCTGACCATTTCAGATTAAGTAATGACTTAATGCTCTTTACCTGTGTGGGAACAAAAGCAACTCATTTCTCCATCCAGTTAATGCATTTATTTTTACCTGCTTCTCCCTGAGCTAAAAGTCTGACAGCAGCAGTAGTCTCTAAGGATTTGCAAGAGGTTCACATTCTTTAAGATAAAAACTGTCTTCTTGATTCCTGTTTTTGTTTTCATCTGTTTTAGAGGTTAGCCCTATTTTTGAGAGTGTGAAAATTTTTCTGAGTGCTATCATCTGAGCATTTTTAAATTTTTGAGTCTAACTAGGAACATAAACATTCTCCCCATTTGATTCCCTAAGAAGAATTCACCAGAAATCTGTCAAAAATAACCATAATATGAACACTTATAGCAGAACTTTAACATTTTTGGAAAACACATTCTCCTAGTACTCTGCTCTTCCCAGTCTAGCCAAAGCTTTTGAGTTTATCAAAATGTTTTTTAACTTTTCTACCCACAATTATGGTTAGTGACTCTTATATGAGAGGAAGCATAAGCATTGTAAATCTCAGGGGAAATATCAAGTGAGAATTATTTGGGGAGGTAAACACTAGTAATGACCAGAGTGACAAAATTCAATGTACATTTTTTTACATAAACATTTTAAAATTTGCCATTTTTCTTGTGACTTTAACAAATCTTTTGAATTTAGTTATCAAGATTGGATTATCATATGAGTACTTGAATATGTTCTACATTTTGTAATATAGTTCACCTGTGTTTCTTGTATTTATTTCACAAAATTGCTTTAGAAATGAAAGAGATCGTATGTGTAGTGTATTTGGTGCTTACTGGTTTGGAAATCTATTCAACTGCAATGTCATGTCTTGACATTTTATAAAGTTTGTAGCAAACCCATGAGGACACACCAAAAAGAAACTCACTATTTTTAGACCTTAGAAAATCACTTTTAAAAGTGACTTCATTTCATGAAATATAATATTATCTTCAGCTCCCTTGGTTCTTACAACACTGAGTTTATTTTTTTGGGGTAGCTACAGAAGTGTTGTTCAAGCTAGAATATATGGTTTTGTGTTTTTATTCTGTGTATAACTAGAGCATAAGGGACACAAGGAAAAACATTCATTGTTCACAACTCTAATATCATCTTTTGAGAGGGTGGTGTTCCGAGAGTCACCGGCAGTTCAATTGATTTAGATTGTCTGAATTCATCTGGGAATGAGGGTTGTCTATAAATAATCAGTTGGACTGTATGAACATTTTCTTCTCTGGATGACACCCTATAAGATGGGGCCACAGCTCCTCCATTATTGAGTGCCAGTGTCTTTACAACACTATCTTATTTATTACTCACAAGGTCTCTGTGAATTGAGTGCTATCATTATCCCCATTTGGTGAGAAAATTGTTCGTAGATTTACTTAAGGCCGTACCTGAAGGGAGAGATTGATACAACATAACCTGAGCCTATTCCACCTCACCAGCTTTACTTCATTTCATCAAAAGAAACCAGTTTGCTACCATATTTCATACAGGCCCTTTCAATTTCAGTCCCAAATATATATTTGAAAGGATTCCAGGAAGATGATAGTGTTGGAAGTACTAGGAATCTCTCTCTCCACCTAGACAACAATTACACTGGCAGAATCTGTCAGATGTAACTATTTTGGAACTCCAAGGTCTACTGAAGGCTTACAACTTCCAAGACAAGGCTTGGACAGTAAACTGTGGTTGCTTTAGGTCAATTTCACCTCTTAGCACAGTAGTAGCCACCCATCTCTCAATTCCCATCCTCATGGCAGGCATCTGTGCATGCATTCTAGGATCAGCTTGCATGCAGTTTGTGAAAGCCAAATTGGGCAAAAAGGAACTATCCTCCAAAGATTGGGGATTTGTACTATGATTGCTGATTGCTGCTTCTGATCTCAGAGGTGCACACAGAGACAGAAAATTTTTCCAAGCACCTACCCTCTAGCTATAGTGAATTCCAAGGGATTTAGAAGTTGGCGATTTTACATTTCCTAATTTTAAAATTAAGTACAAAAGCTATAATGATCAAAAGAGCATGGTAGTGGCATAAACACAGACATATAAACCAATAATATAGAAGAGAGATCTCAGAAATAAACCTTCACCTGATTTTTAATAAGGGTGCAAGACTGTTCAATGGGGAAAAGACTGTCTTCAACAAACGGTTCTGTGAAAACCAGATATCCATATGCAAAGAATGAAGTTATACCATTACTTAAAAACATAAACAGAAATTAACTCAAAAGGTATCAAAGACCTAAATGTAAGAACTAAAACTATAAAAGTCTTAAATAAAACATAAGGTAAAAACTTCATGGGACTGAATTTGGCAATGGTTTCTTGGAAGTAACACCAAAGGCACGGGGAACAAAAGAATAGAGAAATTGGACTCCATGAAAATTTTAAAATTTTGTGCATCAAAAGATACTATCAACAGAGTAAAAGGGTAGCACACAGAATGAGAGAAAATATTTGCAAATCACATACGTCATAGGGGATTAATATCCAAATTCAAAAAAACCAAACAACCCAATTTAAAAATGGGCAAAAGAGTTGAACTGACATTTCTCTAAAGAAGGTGTACAAATGGCCAATAAGCACATGAAAAATGCTCAAAATCACTGATCATTGGGGGAATGCAAATAAAAATTACAATGAGAAACCACCTCATACCCATTAGGATAACTACTATTAAAAAAACAAACAAACAAACAGAAAATAATAAGTGTTGACAAGGATATGAAGAGATTAGAAACTTGTGCACTGTTGGTGGGAATGTAAAATGATACAGCTGCTGTGAAAAACAGTATGGAGTTTTCCTCAAAAATGTAAAAATGGAATTAACATATGATCCAACAATCCCACTTCTGGATATTTATCTAAAAGAACGTGTTAATCACAATAGTTAAAATGTGGAAGCAACCCAAGGGTCCATCATCAATAGATGAATGGATAAGCCAAGAAACTGAAACAACCTAAATGCTGATAGATGAACAGATAAACAAAATATGGTATACATATATAATGGAAAATTATCCAGCCTTAAAAAGAAAGAAGATTCTGACATGTACTACATGGATGAACCTTATGGACATTATGCTAAGTGAAATAAGCCATTCCCCAAAAGACAAATAATATGTGATTCCACTTATATGAAGTATCTAGAGTAATCGAAATCATAGAGACAGAAAATAGAATGGTGGTTATTAGGAGCTAAGGGAAGGAGGAAAATATTATTATTTGATGGGTACAGAGTTTCAGTTATACAAGATCTTTTTCTGCATCCATTTGGAGATGTAAGGTGGTTATGATAGCACAACCTTACAAACATATTTAATACCTCTGAATTGCACACTTCAAATGGTTAAAATGGTAAATTTTATGTTACATGTATTTTAGCACAACAAAAAAATTAACATATATTTGAGGAAGAAGGGATGGAGAAGTGATCTGAAAATTCTATGATAAATGCTGGGAACTCAAGTGAAAAAGTAATTTCTGTGTCGAAGGTTGGTACCATAGGCAAGCTCCATATTTATACTAGATTAAGCACTCCTAAGATTTTATGCTAATATATTTTCATGTGCACATGGGAAAAAACATAGAAGTGCACTGTTATTTGCCAACAGAGCTAAAATGTACATGGACTTTGTTAAAAGAAAAAAAAAAATCAAGCAAGTAATTAAAAAAAAATTTCACCACTCCACAAAATCAGTCTTCTCTCGTCCCTCAGAATAATCATGGGGTTAGAGCTAAAAAGAGCAGAATACACAGATTGAAGTCTTAACTACTGCTAAACCCACTGAACAGCCTCTGCCTTTGTGTTTTGTGTGTTTTTTTTTTTTCCAAAGACCTCTGAAATAAGCTTCACTTGGAATAAAGCCTAAAAGCCAACTGGGATGGAAAATATCCACAATGTTCTTGTGATTTTTAATCTCTTTTCTAAGCCAATAGCCAATCATGTCACATAAAACACTGTTAAGAGCCACCCAGAGGCAAAATTCTTATACCACTGCTGAAATATGCAGTGATTGCTTAGAAAATCAAATACCTGCACATTTTAAAGTATTACATTAATGACTAAAGGGCAACACTCTATCAAACCTTTATTTCTCCCCAGAGAATATTTAGGAAACCACAGATTGGTTGCATTCACATATGTAGAATGTCCTGCTATGCAGTGATCCAATCTCCTCAATTCAGCCCATTAAAAAGATTCACACACCTTAAAATTTCTTTGGATATTTTTATTTTTAATCATTGACCTTGTAACTGGAACCCTAAAATCATGGGTTCTATGACCTATAGCAAATTGTGGAAATCTATTTCACTGTTTACAGCTTTAGCTACATGTACTTTCTATAAATTTCTTAGAGTATTTCCTTTAGAGATGTTTCCTATTGCACTCTTCTCACAACCATCTGCTACTAGGTATTATTTTGCTAATTTCTATAACTTTCATTTATTCTCTCACTCAAAAGCTAACATGACATAATAATAATGATAATAATGAAAAATAAAATACCCATCTTACGTTTGATTGCACCTATTCTTCAGGTACCCAACACACACACACACACACACACACACACACCTTTTTTTTTTTTCCTGCATTAGATTAAAAGTTATTGAGGACAGGAAAACATTGTTTTTTTTTTTGACAGAGAGAGACATAGCAAGAGAGGGAACACAAGCAGGGGGAATGGGAGAGGGTGAAGCAGGCTTCCCGCAGAGCAAGGAGCCCAATATGGGGCTCAATCCCAGGACCCTGGGATCATGACTTGAGCCAAAGGCAGACGCTTAACGACTGAGCCACTGAGGCGCCCCTACACTTAATTTTTTTTTTATTATACTTCTTAGAGTCATTCAATAAATATAGTTAAGTTACTCCTTGAAATAAGCAAGGTTCTGTCATCAATAGGGCTAATATTAATACAGATAAATAATGTAATAAAAATAAGGATAAAATGATGCAAAGGAGAGAGGTCTCTTAGAAAGAGTCACATAATCAACTTGTACAATACATGTAGTGCCTCATCCCTGTACTACAAAGTAAGAGGATAGAAATCACATTAGAAAAGATAGGTTCCTTAACTCCCAATTTAGAACCAATGTCTTGATTCACTCTAGATAAACTTTAAAGCAAGATTAATAGGAATCATAGCTGCCATCGTTAATGAGTCCCATGTTTTTATGAGAACCAACATTCTATAAATAGGATCTTTTATATAATTTAATCAGATCAGTAATAGACAAGTTGCAAACATGTCTAAAATATACAATTAATGATATTATTTCTTGTTTTTGACATAAGGAATTATTCTACCCTTAGATGGGAAAAGCAAAATAAGCTTTAATAGACATGTAAATGTCAGTGGGGCTATTATCAAAGGTGAAATGCAAAAATAAACTAGATATTGACTTATGTGAAGATTTTATGCTGAACAGGTCCACTAATCAGACTCTATAGAGCATTTATCACATTAACACATTTTGAATTAAGAAAACTTCTAAAAATAGCTCTTTTCCCCTCAGATGTTAGCCCAATTTTCTTAGTTCATCAAACTTGTTTTTGACATAGTCACTAATACTACATAATGCTACATAAATTTTTCAATATATAATGTAAGTAGAAATAATTTTTGAAGTACATTTTCAAATATAAGAGAACTTTCACTGGCTCTTGCAGTCAAATGAATAAGAACACTCAGGCCAAAAGAACACTCAGGTCAAAACCAAGATCTTGTAATATTTTTCAGTTCTCTTTATAGGTCTCAAAGGTGTTCAATAAATTATTGCAAAGTAAATGACATTAAATTCCAAGCACATTCCAAGTAATATAGGATTTTATATATGTTATTGTTATTTTTAATTAATTCTCTACAATGAAGTAGTTTTAAGCAAACTTGCAGGTTAAATATTTGGTTGTATCCAAATGGTAAGCAACTTTTTAGTTTGTTACAAAACATAAATAAACTTCAATTAATTCAATGAAACACATGTATTATTGAATTCTGCTGACATAAAGCAATTGACTAAAATTTTTGTTTTTGTATTAACAGATGTTATTGTTTCTTTTTTTGGTATACATTTTCATCAGGTTTGTTGTAGTTGTTGTTTTGCTTAGCAATCATTTCCCTTCTTTAATAAGTGTCTCCTGCTTTTTCTTTGGGGATCTGGCTATCTCCCAATCTAAATCCATGTTATTTGAATACAGCTGACCTTAAACCTATCTCCACGAATGTCATATGGCCCAGGACTAATCAATATGAGCATTCATAGATCTGGTAGAAGAATTTGTTTCACGTATAGATGTGTGGTTCAAGTTGGTCTAATAAAGATTCACACAGTAGAATGTGTTGTTCAAGTTGATCTAATAAAGATTCACACAGCAGAATGCTTTTTAGCCCGGAGAAGCTAACGGCCATCTTGCCACCATTTGGGAACGAAAATCAAGCAGACACCAAGGAAAATAGAAATAAGAGAGAAAGATAGAGTCCAAGTGACCTGAGTCCAGCATACCTGAAGTGATATGAGAAGGTCATCCCTTCAGATAACCAGCACTTTTGAAAATACTTTTAAAATATGTTACTAAAAGCATCTTTATATATTTTCTACTTTAATTTTAGCAAGCTTTTAATGTGAACCTCTGAGAACTAATTTAATTAAATCACGTGAGGAAACATAATAAAATATAATTTTAATATAGATCTGCAGAAGCAAAATAAATCCTCTCATATCAAGAACTTACTTTATATCAAATGCATGAATGAGCTCCTCCTACTCTCTAAACCTAATCCAGTCACCTGATTTCTGGTTCCCATTCTCTTCTCCCTTCAGAGGAAATTGTTTTCAGTTGGCTCCCTTTCCATTTAATCTTCAACACAACAACCAGTGCTATTTCTAAAATACAAACCAGATCAGGCGATCTCTTACTCAAAATGCTTTAATGCCATCTACTCACTTAGAGAATGTGCTTTTAAGCATGGCATTCAAGGATTTTCATGAATTGGCCCTCTGACCTGATGAAGCACATCCACCACTCCCCACATACCATTATCTATATCCCATACACCATAAATAGTTTCCCAAACATGGAAAACATTCTCAAGCCTCCATGCTTTCCATGTTATTTCTTTGCCTCTTTTAGCAATGCTAAGGAGTGGTCCTATACATCCTTCCAAGAATGACTGCTTCAGAGATCATCTTTTTTATATAACTTTTCCAATGCTACCACACACTCTGTATATACCTCCATTCAGTACATACCATATCATTTTTTAAACAGAAGCTGTTAAATGTGGCTAAAGGAACTAACAAGTTCACAGATTTGTTTGGTCCACACCATATTTTCTCACATTCTAAAATTTAAAATGTTTACACCAACGTCTAGGTTTCTGGCTTCTCTTGAAACTAAAAAGACTTGTTACTATACAGAAACAATTATTTCAGCCCCAGTAGTACCTGATACTTTGTACTTAGAGCACAGACATTTTTTCAGTTCACTACTCTGGGAACACTCTCAATTGTTTCTCACAAACCTGACTTGCTTGGCTCATGCTACCACTTGATTCCTTAGATATTTTTCTTGTTTTACATGTCTGTCTTCCTACTGCAATTTCCTTTAGGATGGAGACTTAATTTTATTTTTTTAGCCTCAAAGAACATTAGTCAAATCCAAAAATCCAGGATTCATGTGAAAATAAGTTGTTATATGAGAGATCTATAATGTTTGAAAATTTTTCTAAAAGAATCAAAAGAGATTATTAAAAATAGAAGAGATTGATAGCATATCTGATTAAATATTTTCATGACAACAAATAAATATGGTTGTCTTAATTTTCTTAACTTTTGTTGATTGTATGCATACACACTCAAATGTAAAATCCTTACATAAAAAAATCTATCAAGAGAATGAGAAGACAAGCCACAGACTGGGCAGAAGTATTTGCAAAAGATATGCTTGATAAAGGACTGTTATCTAAAACATGCAAAGAACTCTTAAAAGTCAGCAGTAAAAAAAATGAAAAACCTGATTTAGAAGATCTGAACACATTCCTCACCAAAGAAGATATACAGATGGCAAAGATGCTCTACATCATATGTCATCAGGGACTTGCAAATTAAAAAAATGAAATATCACTGTACACATATCACAATGGCCAAAATCCAAAACACTGACAACATCAAATGCTAGCAAGGACATAGAGTAATAGGAACACTTATTCATTGCTGATGGGAATGCAAAATGGCCACCTCCACTTTGGAATGCAGTTTAAAAGTTTCTTACTAAAATATACTCTTACCATATCATCCAACAATCACACTGCTTGGTATTTACCCAATGGAGTTGAAAACATGTCTACACAAAAACCTGCACACAGATGTTTATAGCAGCTTTATTCATAATTGCTAAAACTTGGAAGGAATCAAGATGTCCTTCAGTCAGTGAGTGAATAAATAAACTGTGGTACATCCAGACAATGGAATATTATTTGGCATTAAAGAGAATTGAGTTATCAAACCATGAAAAGATATGGAGCAGATTGAAATGTATATTACTAAGTGAAAGAACCCAATTTTTAAAGACTACATACCATATGATTCCAACTATATGACATTTGGCAAAAAAACAAAACTACAGAAATGGTAAACAGATCTGTGGTTATCAGGGATTTGTGCAGAGAGAGGGATCAAGAGCAGAGCACAGAGGAATTTTAGGGCAGCGAAACTATTCTGAATGATACTACAATGATGTATACATGTTATTGTACATTTGTCCAAACCCCATAGAATTTGTAACACCAAAAGTGAACCATAATGTAAACTATGGACTTTGGGTGATATTGACATGTCAGTGTCATCCATTGTGACAAAAGTACCACTGTGGTGTGTGATGTTGATAGTGGGGGAGTCTGTGTATGTGTGGGGCAGTGGTTTATGGAAAATCTTCGTATCTGCAGCTCATTTTTGCTGTAAACCTAAAACTGCTCTAAAAAATAAAGTCTAATTAAAAAAATCTAAAAATTTCTGGTGAAGCCCATCAGCTCTAGTACATATAGGTAATAAAGTTAGGCTTAATAAATACCTCTAGAGAGCTACATTTTTTCAGATAAAAAAAAATCATTGCAGAACTAATTCAAATAGAATGTCTGTAGCACTCATTGGTCCTGGTATATCAACATCATAAAATCAGGACTGAGTTTCCAGAGACTTGCCTGTGGAATATACAACATGAACAAATTTATTTAGTAAAAGTGACTACTATAATAGTTTTAGAATGTCTCGGTTGTCAGCTTTACTAGGTAGTAATTAGTCTATTGTCAAGAACTATTAAGGGTCTAAGATTTTACCTTACCTGCAAACTAATAAGTTAGACTGTCACAATTTTATGGATGCTGACAGAAGACACAAGAATCCTGGGTCAGAAATGAGGATGGATTATTACACAGAGCAAGTAAGGGCACCTGTCTGGCTCAGTAGATTGAGCATGCAACTCCTGATCTCAGGGTTTTGAGTTCGAGCCCCACATTGGGTGTAGAGATTGCTTACACAGGGCAATAGCAGTAGCTAGAGTATCAGCATTCCCGTGCTGTTTCCCTAAGCCACAATTCCCACATGGCTGTGTGAAGTGAATCAGATAGCTACACAGGCAGTAGGTTGGGTTATGATAGAGGAACTCCAAATTTAGGCAACTAGAATATTCTACAATGGCCAATAAGCATGTTTGCCCTTTGTTCTGGAGGAAAGCATTGTCTTTGACTTATTTGCCCTTTGTTCCAGGAGGAGATACTGTATCTTTCAAGATGGTTTTCTACACAATCATTCCAGGATATAGTATGGAACAAGGAGCATTCAGTGCCTTGCTAAGAAGATGTGCAGAAATGCTGAAGATCAACGGGGAATTGTTATTCAAATGTTATAAACATCAAAACTTTTATATGCTTTAAAAAATACATAATGGTCCAAATGCAATTCAATTGCTATACCAGGTTATTAAAAATAAAGTTTTAAGACAGTATTCCTCGTTTATTTCTCTCTCGACTGTTATTTTTCTTTAACAGGTATTTTTGACATTTCATTTGTCACTGAAGTGTAAGCCCTGTGTATGCCAGGGTTTGGGAATTACTAGTACTTACTTTAAATATTACACTGCAAGAGCTGAAGGCACTTGTCACCAGTTACAATTAGAAATTCAGAACAGCTATATTTGAATAAATGTTTAAGCACTCACAGAAGTGAAAAATGACTGATACAAACTGAGTTATTTTTCTTTTATTACCAACAGTGCCAAGTAGCCTCAAGGTGAACTTTGTGTCTATTTGGAAAAATTATATGGTAACATATCATTATTTGTCAATGTAACTTCATTGAAATCTGGGAAACATTTTTATTCCTCTCCCAAACTGAATACATTAGCCCTAGAACTTCCTACTAGGTGAAAGCTGGAAAGTTTATCACTGAGTGCAAATTCATGCTTTATTTTTAACAGCTTCATTCTGTATAACCAAATACCATTTTAACACAGTTAGAATAGAATTCCAAAACAAATCACAAAGGAAAAAAAACACCGAAATTGGCTTTATTTACATTTTAGACACTTCAGAGTATCATTATAGCTAATTGCTTAAAAGATTATGTGCATCTTAGAATTAACAACACACTAAAATTTTTGAGCTATTAACCATATAGGCATAAGTCATCTTGTCTAAATGAAAGCATTCATAACCAGTTTGCAAAAACCAGAAAAGAAGTTAGCACTTATAAGCATAGGAAGTTCTGACTTCAAAGAGAAATATCAGAAGAGAAGTAGATAAAATTTTTATGAAATAAGTAGGGTATCATTTTATTTTTCTAGCTCTATGACTTTCTGTTAATGATAGATATTCTTGACAAAAGAAGTCAGCCATCTAAATCAGAAAATGTGACTCTAGAAGAACAATGATATATTTTTTGGTAATAGAACAGTAGCAAAATCAGGGTATCTTATGAGTTATTGTAGCAAATATCATAATGATGGGATTTTCTATTTTCATCCACATTTATATAGTCACAAAGGGAAAAAATGATAAAAATATAGCCACTATTTCAAATAATTCATCATTTATTTTTGAAATATTTAATATATATAAGAAAAATAAAACTAATGCTGGTTAACACATTTTTTTCTCCTTGTCTGGAATTTCTACTTTTGTACTTGAGCATATTGACATGTGTATCTGCCTCCATTATCAGACCATAAGCTTTTTGAATGCAGAAATGCTTCATTTTTAAAGGATCAGGACAGAATCAGAAAAGTGTATGAACATAAGGAGATAGCAATCATGGGGAACACCCTAGAATCTGTCTACTACAGAAAAGCCCCCTGAAAATATAGCCTTCACAGAGAAAAGAAGGATGAAGGAAATATAGAAATTTTTCACGAAAGCTGAAATCTCTTGCACCCCTGGGTCTCAAGATGGCAAAATCAGCCTTACATTTAGCCCTCTCTGTGATGTGAAGAAGGAACAATGGTTTAAGAATGAAATGAAGCAGGGCACCTGGGTGGCTCAGTCGTTAACTATCGGCTCAGGTCATGACCCCAGGGTCCTGGGATGGAGCCCCGCATCGGGCTCCCTGCTCCGCGGGAAGCCTGCTCCTCCCTCTCCCACTCCCCCCTGCTTGTGTTCCCTCTCACTGTGTCTCTCTCTGTCAAATAAATAAATAAAATCTTAAAAAAAAAAAGAATGAAATGAAGCTAATTTAGGTTGGATTTATGCCACTTGCAGCTGAAAAAAATGCTGACTTATACAGGTAGAAATCATATTGGTAATTACCATTATTCTATTCTTACTAAGTATGAAAAAGTGGGTTATCAACCATTGTATGCCATGAAAACTAAACAGGCACATTTCTCCCAAGATCCACACTTAGTGATATTCTGGTATCTTGAAATTAGCCATAGTAGGAATATTTACACCACAGAATTAGCAAATGGTACAAACCAGGCCACTCCCCACCTTCCCCTCAGAACCAGTTGTTAAACATTATGTTTAACACTACAGGTTATAATCCGCAGTATCTTGTCCCTCAAGTTAGACCCTTATGGCCATATCATCCAGCATGAAGCCTTTGAAATTAAAGAGCTATTAATAGTGGTAATTTTCTTCATGTCTAAAGATATTTTCCATCATTTTGGTTTTAATTATAAATTATACCTACTCAAACAAACCCTAAAACCAAACTCGACTTGATGGGAGAATGTTCAGAAAAATTTATTAAATCTTAATTCCACGATAGCTCTGAAATACTGGAATGAATCAGGCCTTCTGGGCATCTTAATAAAGATAAAGTAGTTGTTTGGTTTTCGAATACCGAGGAGACTGACAACTGTGATTATCAGTATTACTTATCTCACTCTAATTAGCTTCTTCCTCAACAGTGTTTCTTGTGACTATGTATTTGGCTCTGCTTCTGAATTTTTCTCTACATCTTCCATATTTTCCCCTCAATATCAAATGCATTCTTTTTATCTTTTTATTTAGATGTTTCTTTTACTCTTTATGTCTCTATAAATTCTCTATGCCCCTCTACTTTTGCTTCTCTGTTTCCATGTTTGTCTATTTCTATGAAAGGCTTGAGATGATTATTTCTTTTTAACTCTAATGACAACCTAAAATATCCAAGTCAGAATAATAATTGTAATTTTACTAACACTTTATGAATACAAAATAGGAAAAATTCCTATCCTGATGTATACAATTAAATACACACAGTTGAGTTAATTTGGCCATTAACTAATAGTCCACACACAAATTAAGTATAAAATTATATGCTTGCCTCTGTATTAAGCACAGGTAAATTGAAAAGTGATGCTTGCTGGCTTAGAAAACAATAATCCAGATTCATAAATCTGCTGTTAAAACATAGTCTGAAAATGTGTTCTGTTTGTATGTACACTGTGCTAGAGAATCACACAAGAGAATCACCACTAACCAGAACTTAAGTGAGCAGGGAAGTCTCTAGAAGGAACTGCTCCTTTCTGAGCTGAAATATAATTTTATAAAGGAGGAGCTGCCCAAGATAAGAATGGAGTGGGAAGAAAAAATATTCAAGGTAAAGAGATGAACATATGCAAAAGGTAAGGTAAGATAAGATTAGAGAGAAATGTATGTGTGAGGATTGGGAGGGAAACCGCGACAGTTTATAATCAGAGAATTGTGATGAAGAAACTCCCTTTTGTCTATCTTACTCTTTTTTATGCCGCTTACCTGACCATAGTCAATTACACAACTGATTTTTCAATTTCTTTATCATTTGCCTAAGCCCTTTGCTTTTTACTATCAATCGATTTACTCTTGAACTATTTTTTCAATCCCTCTCTCTGTCCCTCTCTGTCCCTCCTGCTCTCTGTGTCTCTCTCTCTACGACCACTACCCCTTCTCTCCTGCAGCCTCTCACTGTCCACTACATAATCTCTCACCACTGCCAAGCCGATCTATATTCTAAACTTTATGTTTCAAATAATCCTGATTTTTTATAATGCATTAATATTTAACTGTATATAAATTACCTATGAAAATTCAATTCATTTGCATGACATTATGCATTTTTTTCAACCAATTGCCCTTCACTTTATTTGTAAGTTTGCATGAAGTTTTCTGGGTACAATCAGATGCCTGGCAAAATCTCCCTTTTACTTGGAGTCTAGAATACCATACACATAAGCAATCATGTTCCCATTTACCCCCAGAAGCTAAGACAAATTGATAGCTACTGTAATAAAAATAGGTAATGTATACCTGTAGTAGGTGATGTTAGATCACTTCCCCCAAGCAGGTGCACCATTCCCCCCATGGCTATGTATGTTGGCTGCTAAGGCTCATAGCTTCCCTTCCTTCCAGAGAACTGTTTATACCACAACACCTAAGAGCCAGCAACCAATGGTTGACTACCATGGGGTTACCAAAGGTAGGGCCTCTTCTCTAGACAGCACCAATTTGTAGGGCAATTTCTATCCAGAGCACAACATGGCTTAACTTTCTTCTTCTGTCTTTTCTCATCTTCCCTTCTACTGAGAGTACTTCTCAATAAATTCTTTCACAAGAGTTTCTTCCCTAACCTCTGCTTCTAAAGAACTTAACTTGAGACACCACCTACACTCTATCTTGGGAGATTAGACAAAAGTACGTGAGAATTTGGCATGCTGAGCTCCTAAATGGTGACTCTGAAAGAGCTCCAACATAATTTGCAGGGCATCAATGCATATCTAAATATATAGAGAAAGCACACCATGGCTTAATGATATGGAGAGTTTTAAAAAATGAACACAATGAGGATTTTTAGATATCCTGTTTTTGTTTACTTATACTTTATGGAAAGTCCTTGAACAACGTCTTCCAATGTAACTGTAAGATATGGATCCTTGTGGCATAATCTCATTCCCTATGCTAAGGCTTAACATGTGACTAAATACTCCAGAACTGCTTTTTAAAATTTTGTGTGAAATCTGGCCATATTGAAACAACTGCCTTAACTTTCAGCCAGAGGTCTGAATGGCTGGGATGGATGAGCTACCTTAATGCTTTTGTGTTTTTGACTTTCTTTTTATGATATCACCCTAACCCCCATTATTAGCATATTCAAGTATCCCAAACACTGACTCCATAATAAATAATCTGTGGATTCTATTTTTTGCCAACAACCATATGAGCTGGGAAATGAATTCTGCCCTAGCTGTGCCTCAGATGAGACTGTAGCCCTGGCCATTATCAGAATTGTAGCCCTGTAAGACCCCCAAAAGAAAGGACCCAGCTGAGTCATGCTAACACCCACAGAAAATATGAGCTGTTTTAAGTGTGTTGTTTTAAGCCATAATAATTGTGATAATATTGTTATATGGACAATTGTTCACTAATACATCTTTCCAAAGAGAAGAAAAAAAATTAAACTTATCCTCACTTCAGGCAGTTCTGAATGAAGGAACACCTCTTTCCAAATATTTCAGGCTAATTAAATTCTCCAGGCTAGATTGGATCAAGTGCCCATTGTTGAACCAATCACTTTGAAGTTTGATTCACAAACTCTGGGTCATATGTCAAAGCCAAAACCTCTGGGTACTGATAATATTGGAGGGTCATTTACTAAAAGGAAAAGAGGGACTGTGATATCATAAGAAGGAATTCTTGCCAGCAAAAATAGATGTCCCCCATAACATTCCTGAATCACACCACAAATCCTGCTTTCTATTCAATAGTAACTCAGACTAGGGGCGCCTGGGTGGCTCAGTCAGTTGAGCTTCCAACTCTTGGTTTCAGTTCAGGTCATGATCTCATGGGTCGTGAGATCAAGCCCCACATCGTTGAGCCCTGCTTTGGGCTCCATGCTCAGCAGGAAGTCTGCTTGAGATTCTCTCCCTCTGTCCCTCACCCTACTCATGCTCTGTTGCTTTCTCTCTCTCTCTCTCAAATAAAAAAAGAAAAATAAAATCTTTAAAAAAAAAAGTAACTCAGACTCACATAGTGATTGGATGTGGCAGGTAGATGCAACTTATATTTTGAAAATAACTAAAAGTAAATATTTTAGGGATTATAATAGAAAAACTAAACCTTCATTGACATGTGACTATCAATATAAAAATATAACCTAGATGAAAAATAAGGACAAATTCAAGTTTGGGGAAGTTAATATAATTCTCTAATTACACTATAGTTAGATCATTAGATCTCGATGACAGAGTAGCAAAGATATTTGTGTCATGAGTATTTTCTCTGGGTTTAACTTTCTGCACCAATAAGGCTAAAGCTTCTGAGTTTTCTGTCTTTTTTTTTAATTAAAAGAGAGTTTTGTAGTACTCATAGCAAGAGCACAGGCTACTGTGATAATCACTCACAAATTATATCCTAAGAGCCAAGTTTGTGATGATTTATAACTAAGGATAGATATGGTTATTTAAACATCCATATGTTCCTTGAAGATATTTTTAAGATTACGTTTCCAGCTGTCATGATGTTTTTCTCTTGGTATTAAAGAAAAAGATGTCTATAGAAGAAGGACAAGCTAAGAAACTGACTGGATGCAGGATGTTTACTCTAATTCTACTAAATCACTCACATCTCACCTGATTCAGAGCCCTTTAAAGTGCAAGCATCCCAGAGGCAAGAATAGTTCCCAGTTCATTTATAATTCTCTCTATTTGCAGCCAAAAACAAGGAAATTTGCCTGGGAAATGCCCCCTCATTATAGAAAAGCAAACTGATTTGAAAAACTTTTAGATAAAATATTTCAGTAGCAAAATGTATCCCTTTATTAAGGAACTAATGTTTATGTCCCTATGACTTCATTTATTATTTTATAAAATGTTACCTTGCCATTAAGTACAGTAGTGAAAAGTGAGTTGCAGGCTTTCAACAGAACATAGCCCCCAGAATTAGCTTTCAAGAGGACATAGCCCCCAGAATTAGAGGACAAGTGAAGGAAATATCATCACTGAAAGTAAAGCTGGTATGTAGATTAAATAAATGAAATAAAGTACCTAATCCTAAGAAAGAGTCTGAGTAGAATTCAGATGTCTCTTAAATATCATCAGGTTACTTAATATGAAATGAATCCCATGACACCACCCAAAAGACAAATAGTTACTAAGAGGAGGGACTATCTACTTCACTAACATAAGAATAGGGCAGCATTTCATATAAAGGCTAAAAGGAAGGAGTCCATGAATTAGAATTTGTTCAACACAATCCAAAATATAAATTCTATACTGAGAGACTAGAAAAGTAGAAGAATACAAAAGAAAGATCAATAGAGAAAACAGTCAAATTTACCCATTTGATAAAAATCTCAAAAAAAAAGGACTATAACTATATCACTAGATCTAAGATGATGATAGAGTAGCCAAGACCCACATGGCATAACTATTTTCTGGATAGGGATGTTGTAGAGAAAGATGTATCAAATATCCTTCATGACCACCATACCCCTTTGCTCGGATTATATGATCCTCAAGCCATTTCTGGTCTAAGACAGCAATCAAAAAGTAATTGAGCATCTTACATTATTAAGTAGAGTTTTCTGTTGATCTGAGCATTCTAAACCCCAAAATAGGAGGACCTGACCTTGAGCCTAGAGTTTCCTTATCAAGGTGTGCATGTAAGACCCCACTGCAAGAGGCTGCTTATACGTTTTTCTCTTTCTGTCTCTTCACCATGTTTCTTCACTATAAATTAGGAGTATAAAAATTTAAGTACTTTATTTTCAAAAAAATTTTTCCACACTTCAAATTATTGTTGTGGTTTTTCATGCAATAATAGTCCCACACTGTACTAACTAATTGGACATTTATTGCAAAGAAGGCCAATTCATATAACAGAAGCTAATGAAAGGATATTAAAATAATAGAAAAGTAACAAATGTTTAAATTAAATTAAATTTAAACATTAAATTAAATTTATATTAAAATTAAGTGAAAGCCCGCCATGCATTCTTAGTTTTTGATGAAGATGTTTAATCAACTGTTACATAGATTGCATTATACCAACTATACTGAAATTACATTATTGGAACAGACCAGCATGTATTATTGTTAATATACCAGAATATCAATGACTCCTTCTTGCTTTGACCCTGTGTAACCCAAGCACTAATAGAACACGAATTTATATTGAATTAGCAAAGATATATTATTTAAACCAAATTCAATTTTACCTTAACCCCAATGATCATAACATTAATGCAAAATTGTGCTAGTGAACTTCCTAAGTAAGGAGGTTCATGAGAAACGTGCTTGCACTAGAAAACAATGTCTGTTCTTAAACAGAAGTTACGTTCGTCTACCTCTTCCCTATTTAGGCCACAAGAGGAAAAAAAGAAAAGAAAAGACTATATCCTTATCTTTCTTATTCATTTGATAATTCACTTTTCTAATCCAAATTCCAAGCTCCAGACATCAGGATACGGAGTTTCCAACTGCAGATAGGGAGCAATCAAGTCTTTCTTAACTATCAAAATAAGCATAGAATTGAGTGAGAAGTTAGTTGAGGAGAAGCCAGAGAAGGCCTATCTGACAATATCCAAAGTCAGAGGAAGTCTGTATTAAACCAACAAAAGCTGGGGTGGGGGGGGAGGAATTAACAAATGTAAAAGTTCACAAATGCAAGCTGGAACTAAGTTTGGACTATGAAGTAAGGAGAGTTCAGTTAATGGAGAAAACCACCTCTGCAATGTGCCATGAAGGGCCCAAAAGACAGGAGGCAATGGGTAAGTTATTACATTTTTCTTAATTTAAGCTTCTTCTTGTTTTAAATAAAAGTACAAGTGATAGCTACCTCATAAAAACTAAATGTTACAAAAATTAATTTGAATGATAATGCAAAACATTTGCTTGTGTCTAGTATAGTAAAGGAATGAAGTACTAGTAAAAGAGGGTTATTAATAAAAGGATTACTTATTTTAACTGCTGCCTTCAAAGAAATGTGGCCTCTAAGTGATTTTAGTTAACATCTGTAAAGGGATCAATTGACTCTTAGATAAGAACCAGAAAACCTTCAGAAGCAGCTGCAATGGGAAACTAGAGTTTGAAGGTAAAGGTTGACAGAGTCCTAGGCAGAAACCAAAAACAAATTGAAGGCACTGTTTAGGGCAGACCATTGTTGACACTGAATGCAGTGTTAGTTAATAATTCTCCAGAGCCAAAATGTGTGAGCTTTATTCTGCCACTTTTCTACAATGCCAAGATCTACAGATAGCAGGAATTTTAAAGCTTGACCCAGCCTTCTGTGTCTCTGCAGGAATGCAGTAGGAGAAATACTCAGCTGATTTAATGAGGACGTTCTATAGGCTTTTTAATTTAATCTCCCAACTCTCTACTGCTTAATTTACTCTTGGGGGAGGCATTAATCTGCTATACTAATGGATCCTTAAAGAAAACATTCAGTTAAGCATATGCACATAATATATAAAAGAACATTATATAGTTTCTGATAGAGTTCTGAGGTCTGTAGAAAGCCCTTTGTCTCACTGGTGTTTTTACAGATTTTTTTTGTTAAAGACTAAGATTCAATATGTGAAAAGGTCCTACTATAGTGTTCAGATATTGTTACAGAAATATAAACATGAAACCCATCACACATTTCATCATTTGGTAAACATTTGTTGAGCACTTGCTACTGGGGTGTCTAGGGAATTATAGGGTAGCTATAGTTTTCCTAGAGACACAAAACACTTTTCCTACTTACGCAGCCCCTTCATCATTTCTGTCAGCCTTGGTCAAGCTGGTGGTCTTCTGCTTTCCTTACTCATCATTCACTGATTTGCTTTATAGAGGTGATGAAAACACAGAAAATGTCAAATTAAGTTAAGAAGAACTTAAAGTTTGTCACATTTGGATCACAGAAGGTTTTCAGGGAAGATATGGAGACCTGAGAGTATGATACTGTTACAAAAACTAGGATGCAGCTCCACAGACCTTGAGCCTCTGCTCCCCACTAGTTGTGTTACCTAAGTCTACAGTTACCCCTTGACATGCTGAACAGAGAAAACCTCTGTTGTAACCTTTTATGCATATTCATAGCATTAGTCATGACTATATAGATAGTGCCAAATGCAATTTAACCTTCATAGTGTCATATAAGTGAAGATAGATTTGTGTCTCAGTATTTGATAGTTTAGAAATATCCTTGGGTTTCCAGCCCATGTAAACATTTAGAAAGCTTTTAACCTAGTGACCATGATAATTTATTTGAACTACTAGGATATTAAAAAGAGATCATCAAACATTTGCATTAGCTAAATGAAATTTATCTCGAAAGGCAATGATATCCTAATTGACATTCTAATATGTATGATAATTAGAATGTTAAAAAATAATCTCTATAGAATCTCTAAACCAATATTACACATGAAAATAATATATTTTAAGGAATATTTTACCTCCTCAAAGAAAGATATATTCATATCTTTGAATTTATTTGTATCTCATTTTTTATCTTTTTAAAAAAGAACTATATGTGAAAAAAAAAAAAACGCATGACCAAAGTTTATGTCTCAGTCACCTGAGGGTCCACATTATAATCCTACTGATATCTAACCTCATCAAATTTCAATAAGTACCACTTTGACAACCCCAAATGCTGTGTGCTTGGAGGCAAACACTCTTTTACATTGAGGTTGTGAGAACAATGATCTGGGGCTCTTTTTCAGGAAGCATACCTTCTCCAAAGCTGTAAGTAATATAGGCAGACATAACAAACTGCTTAGAGGATGGCCAAGGATTATATCCAGTTTGATAGCCCATATAGAAATTGTGATATATGTTTCAGTGTTTCAATGACTTTTTAATTTCTTGAGGAAACTATGCTTATCAGGTAGGTTATTGATGAAGTGAATGATACCAATGTTATGGGCTCAAACTGCTCAAGGCTTTGGTACTGCACCTGTTCCAGAGGAGTAGAGTGATTCAAAGATTTTTATATTAAAAGCGCCCATGTGTGGGGGAGATGTTTGTGGAGAGTGGGTAAAGAAAGAAGGAGGGGAAGGAAATAAATCAATCAGCAGTCATAAATTTTCCTGGCCTTCATGTTTTATTCTAATGAAAAGTTGATTTTGATGCTATCTCAGAAGAGTGGAATACAGTTGACCTTTGAGCAACAAAGTTTGAAATGCATGGGTCCACTCATACACAAATTTGTTTCAATAAATACAGTACTGTAAATGTAGTTTCTCTAACTTATGATTTTAACAACGTTTTCTTTTCTCTAGCTTACTTTATTGTGAGGATACAGTATATAATACATATCATACAAAATATGTGCTAATCAACCATTTATGTTATCAGTAAGGCTTCTGGTCAACAGTAGGCTATTAACAGTCAACTTCTGGGGAGTCATAAGTAATACACTTATTTTCAACTGTGCCAGGGTTGGCATCCCTAACCCCCAAAATTATTCAAGGGTCAACTGTATTATTATAGTTCATGTTCCACCAAGCTGAATGAAAGCATCATTAGGGCAGGGGATTTTGACCATTTGATTTAAACATAGCCACAGTTCTAAGAAAATTCATGGAATATAGAAGAAGTTTAATAAATATTAGTTGAATAGAAAACTAAATTTTTCATCATACTTTCCATAATTGAAATTTTCTCCTCTGGCCTAACAGTAAGTATGAGAAACACATACCATAATATGTGTGCAGTATAATGAGACAATCATGTACATAGGCATAGACTATGCCCCTAACCCAGCTAGATTTAAAAAAAAAAAAAAATGCATAAACTTAGTCACAAAGAGAGTCAGATTACAAAAGGACTTAACCAATACATCAATGTACTAAAAGAAAAGTTTTCAAAAAACAAGAAGTCAATAGTGCCATTATAGTTTTAACTGCATATAACTAGAGAAATCATAACATTTCCTGACATCAGAACTTGAGATACCATGAATAGGTTCATAAATCTTGATAAAAGTTTGTTTTCCTTATTTTTTTATATTTGAACTATGTCTCCCTGAGGCCTCAGTGGGAAGCTGAAATAATGTCCCCAAAGAAATCCAGATCCTGATCTCTGGAATCTGTGAATATTACTGTAGAAAGAAACTTTACAGATATGACTCAATTAAGGATTTTGAGGTGCAGAGATTATCCTAAATTAACCAGCCGGGCTTAAATATAATCAAAAGTATCCTTATAAAAGCAAAACAGAGGGAAATACTACTACAGAAGAGAAAATGTGACGAAATGACCTAAGCAGAGAGAGAGAGAGATTTGAAGATAGTATGCTATTGGCTTCAGTGGAGGAAGGGTCCACAAGCCAAGAAATGCAAGGAGCAAGCTGCAGAAGCTGGAAAAGGCAAGGCAAGGGATTCTCCTCTAAAGCCTCCAGAGGGACCAGAGCCCTGCTGACCCCTTGATTTAGGCTTACTGAAACTAATTTGGACTTCTGCCCTCCAGTACTGTAAGAAAATAGATTGGTACTGTTTCAGTGCACAAATGTTGAGATAATTTGTTACAACTGTTCTAGTAAATGAGTATGGTATCTGTCAAGACAAGTTCAGGCAACTTCCACAGGTAAGTCTATGAAGAAAGGGTTAAAAGAGGTCAACTATTAACCAAGAAAATTGCAGGTAGTGAATTCTTGGAATCAAAGGATAAAATGAATTTGTATTTAGTGAACTATATTTCCCAAAGGAATAGTGGTAGATTCAAATCCCATGACAAATTTAGCATTAAATGAATAAGAGATAAAACTGTATTTCAAAATCAGTAAAATAATTCTAATTGGTCTTTATTTTTTTTAAAGATTTTACTTATTTATTTGAGAGAGATAGCACAAGTAGGCAGAGCGGCAGGTAGAGGGAGAGGGAGAAGCCCGACCCAGGACCCTGGGATCATGACTTGAGCTGAAGGCAGATGCTTAACTGACTGAACCACCCAGGCACCCCTCTAATTGGTCTTTAATTAAAATGGTGAAAAATATACTCCAAATACAAATGTTTATGTGTTGAAAGTCTTGATTATTCAAGAATCTTAGTGTAAATATCAAGTAAGTGTAATATAGTTTTAAAATATTTTTTTAAAGATTTTATTTGTCAGAGAGAGAGAGCACAAGCAGGCGGAGCGGCAGGCAGAGAGAGAAGTAGGCTTCCTGCTGAGCAAGGAGCCTGATGCGGAACTCAATCCCAGGACCCTGGGATCATGACCTGAGCTGAAGGCAGATGCTTAACTGACTGAGCCACCCACACACCCCTAGTTTTAAAATCTTAAGATACAAGTATTAAATAGGTATAATATATACTTGAAATGCATCCAAGACTGAGTCAAAAATAACATTTTATTACCATCAATACTAAACTTTGAGCAGAAATATGGAATTTTAAAGCCAGGAAGGACATTTAGTAAATGTATTCCAAGTAGCTATGCAAGTTTCAGCATCTGGGATAACTCTGCTTGACATTATGGCTGCCAAAACTACTGTACTGAGGAAGGTGGTAAAACCAGTTCTTGTTTTGGAGAGAACTAATGCCATCATCAACTAGTGAAGTAGTCCATGGCCAGCTGTGGGCAAGACTGATGCCTTATCTTCCATGTATATGCCAGCCTTTGTCCAGTTCAAACACTCTTTTCCAGATATGACTGAGACACAGAATAAGAGCCTGAGCACAGACTAAGTCATCAAGTGAAAAGTTAGCAAGAGCGATGGAATTTTAACTTTGGCCTCCTGAAATAAATTGTTTTCTCTTCTTATGCTTGAAATAGATTTAGGTGGAAATTTCAGATAACTGACATTTTTATAAGAACCATCCCGTGAGATCTGAACTAATGGTTCCTTTGCCCCATGGTATGTTCCCTACATCAAGTAGAGGCATTCTACTTTATTCCTAACACCTTACATAAAAACAAGCACACTCACCCTTATGGACCATTAAATGACACAATGCTTCTGAAATTCACCAAGTGAGTGGGTAAAGTGTAAAAGTATTCAATAACACCAATACATGAAACCCAACAACCAAAGATGATACCATATATTTTTTTTTCCTGTTAAAGTTTCAAATATTTTATAACAAAGAAAAAGAAAGAAAAGATACTGATGCTTTAGGAGCAAAACAGTGTTCCTTTCTTCCTTTCTAGGTTCTTTGGCTGATCTAATAATTAAATTGACATAAAACAGATTAACAGGAGAAAAACAAATTTAATTCCTACATCCAGGAGCTCCTAGAAATACAAGACTTGAAGAAGTGAACAAAGCAGGCAGCTTTTATACCTTTTAGACAACGAAACAAACATGTGAAGAATTGACAAGACAAAGAATTTTGGGCTTGGGGCAGTAAATTAGTAAAGAATTAACAAGTTTGATTTATACAACCTTCTCGCCCTTGGATTCCCTATCCTTGGCAATAATGATCTCCTTTCCTCCTGGTACAGAGAGGGTACCTTTCATGTACGAGACTTATTTCCTGCCTTCAGGGAGACAAAGGACATCAGAAGGACTTCTTGCATTGGTTGTTTCTTATGTAACTTTAATTCAAAATAATCAATATGCCAAGGTGGCATATTTTGGAGGAGTCTGCCCCGAACCTCATCAATGCACAAGAAAGATGTTAAGGAATTGTATAAGTATCATGTTGTGTTTTTAATAGCTCTCTCTGGTATTATCTATACTTTTAAGATAGATCATGTCGTTGGCATGCAAACATTATATTCACAAAAAGTCATACATACCTCTGGTGAAGCTAGATCTTGTTATCCATTTGCATTTACTAATCTTCTTGTTTATTCAAGCCTAATTAATAGCAGAAGACAGTTTGGAAATTAAAGGTTGCCCTTGTGGCATAGTCACCAGTTATTGAAAGATTTGGAAATCAATGTACTTCATTAATTAGTAGTGATTTTGCTTTCAACTAAGCAGATAATAAAAATGGGCATGTCTGCCTCACATAACAGAAGATTAATAAGTAACACGAGAGCCACTGATTCTGCCCTTACATATAAATCTTGGCTATGAGAGACTTTGGGCCATTGATAAGGATATAGATATCCTAGTTGGCTTTATGTAATGGCTGATCAATGATGGAAAGAAATGTTCCGAATATCACCGAATGCTTCCGAACAATGTTTCCTATCTTCTGCTCTTCAGTATAGCCAACATGAAGAGAATAAAGTTAGAAAAGAGTATAATGTCAGAAAAAATAGCACAAAACAATAGGGTGTGAAAACCAAGAATGGTAAAACTGATTCCACCTTTCCTGCCAAAGCTAATGCAGCATAGAATAACCTAGCCTGATTGGAAGATTTGGAAATCAATGCACTTTATTAATTAGTAGTGTCTGTCCTCTTCAGTTTATCAGCTAATAAATGTATCACAAGAAAATGCATTTTTTTTCCTTTTCTGCTCTAGCTCCTCCATAGCCATTGTACACAAGGGGTCCTGAAGAATCTCAATTATTTAGGTAACCAGACTTTCCACTTCCATCTCAGGAACTGGTTGAGGCCCAGGTACTCAATAATATTAGAATTGATATATATTTAAACTAGAATTGTCTTGACTGTTAACTCCACATCAGAGGCTCATAAAAACGATGAACGAAGTTAAGAGAGGCGTGCAGCTTTCTGGGAAATCTTCAATGTGGGCGATGGGAGGAGTGTTAGAATTCAACTGGGTTTGCAGAGTGAAGGCATGTCAGAAAGAGGAAATTAGGCTGAAAAGGAGTGGGGTTGGTGTTGAGAGGAGTGTGTCAGGCATGCTAAGTGGATGATTTGATTCAAACAAAGCACCCACGTGGGGAGGACAGGGTAATCATGTTCCAAGCAAACTTGCGTTGGCAGTGAATTCCTTATCCCTCTCTTGCCTCTGTTATGGTCGTCTTTCCACAAGATTTTCTTCTTATCTTTCTTAGTTATCTCAGCTACCCCAATAAGGTCAACCACCCCCCTTTTGAGAGCTTCCTGAATTATTGTACGGTGGTTCTTAATTACATAGAAATGGGTCAGAATTTTGCCATGTCAACTTTCTAAAGCAAACCTGTTGCAAGTTAATAAAACTCTTATCTGTATAACAAGTATAATATTGTCCTTAACCATTTCAGTTCATTGTGAGAATTAAAGAGGATAGAGAATTAAAACAGGGTACTTTACATGTTTAATAAAACTTCAAGCAAAGTAAGTACTCAAAAAATATTGAAAACTGTAGTGATTATACCTATGAAAATTTGCTCTTATATTTCCATTTGAATCAATACTCTGATTCATCCCTTTATTACTTTACATCTAAATGTCTACAATTGCTTTTTCTTTTTAGCAGTGTCTTTTTGAATTCTTCTCCATGGTCATTATTTTAACAATAGAAAATTTAGAAGGGGAAAAGAAGAAGGCATTACTAATATCACTATAACATTTTCTGTGCATGTTTTAAATAACTTAGTTTTTCGTATTTACTGCAAATTATATTATATAACCTGTAATTTACATAGCAATTTAAATATGGTATTTCCTTCATTATTAAATAAACATTGCATAAAGATTGTTTTAATGGTTTCATAGTATTATTTTATGTGAACATACTAGAATTTATTTAACCAATCATTCTGTTTTTATTATTTAAAGAATACTGCAATGATTGTGTTTAAGAATTTTTCTTGTTTGAGGATTCTGGGAAGCTCTTTTTTTCCCCTTAATGTAAATTCCTTGAATTGATATTTCTGAGACAAATAAAATACACTTATACATTATACATTTTTTTAGTAAATTTTCTTTCCAAAAAATTCATAGTAACGTCCATCCTCAGCAGTCATATGCATTTTACTTTATTCTCACATGTACTGAATGACGCTTTCTAAAAATACTTGATAATTTTGTAATGATGAAACTGCTTTGTATTTCATATCCCTCACTTCAGTTTTCCCTTTCAACCTGTCCAGCTTACCACCACCAGATTAATATTCATAATCACTGTTTTTATAAAGTAGTTCCTATACAAAACATCCAATAACTCCCCCTTGCCATCCAACTGAAGTTCCAACCTCAGTTTTTACCTTAGCACTGACTACTTCCACAGTGTGATCATGACTATTTTTCATGTCTGATCTACTTATCTGTCCATCTAAAATTGTGATTTCATGCTCCTTTGGGACCAACCTTCAAGGTTCATTCTATATACTCTGAAGAGTCCCTCACTTATATGAACTCTCTTCAGATCTCCATTTCTTATACTTAGCTGACTTCTTAACAACAGCACGTGGATGTTTCAAAAGCACCATAACCCTAACACATTCAAAACAGAACTAAAATATATTGCTCCTATATCTTTCCCCTTTCTGAACATGGCAACACCATCCATGCAGTTCCTCAGGTCAGAAACCCTCTTCATCAAACCCACCATCTGTACTACCAGCAAGCCTGTTGTCTCTACCTGTACAATGTATCTCAAGTCCTTGCATGTTTCTCCATGCCCACTGCAGCCACTTAAGCAGCTGAGCTACCCAGACACCCCCTAAGAAATCTTTTCAGGAACTATGCCACATTGAGGTCTTCAGTTTTCCCTAACTCAGTTTTTTAGTTTTACAACTAGAGTCATGGGACTAAGAATGTAGGAATTATGATTATTAATCCTCTGCTTGATATTAATGATCCTCCTAAAATTACTCCCCCACCATCTTTACTTTTTAGAATAGTTCTTATCTATTCTGACTCCAGTTTACTAAATGTCAGTAATATTCCCTTACTCAGAATTTTAGAGCTATCCATTACAAAGTTAAATATATGCTAGATTTTCTTACATTTCTTCATTTCTGACAAAACTTTAATTCAGTTGACAATGAAAAAAATGGAAAAGACACAAATAACTAAAGTGAGAAATAAAGGTGGGGATAAACTACCGATCTTAAAGAAATTAAGAGGAGAATGAAGGAATACAATGAAGAGTTGTATGCCCAAAAAGTAGATGAAACAAATGAAGTGGAAAAATTTCTGGAAACAAACAAATTAACTAACCTGACTCAAGATGAAATAGAAAATCTCAATAGATCTATAAGAAGTAAAGAGATTGAATCAGTAATAAAAAACTTCCAAAGAAAACTTCAGAGCCAAGAAAAGTCTAGGACCAGATGGATGGTTTCACTGGTGAATTCTACAAAACATTTAAGAACTAATACCAATCCTTCTCAAATTCTTCCAAAAGACATAAAAGGAAGGAACACTCTCTAACTCATTCTATGAGGCCAGCGTTACCCTGATACTGATACTGAAGCCAAATAAAGACATCACAAGAAAAGAAAAATGCAGACCAAACTCTCTTAGGAAAACAGATGTAAAAATTCTCAACAAAAGCCTAGCAAACAAATCCAACAGCTTATCAAAAAGATTATACATGACCCAACTCAGTGGGATTTATCCAAGGAATGCAAGGGGGATTCAACACAAGAAAATCAATTAATATAATACGCCACATTCATAAAATGAAGGAAAACAATGACATGATCATCTCAATAGACACAGAAAGGGCATTTGGCAAACTCCAACACTCTTTCAGGATGATAAAACACTCAAAAAGCTAGGAATAGAAGGGAACTTCTTCAATATGATTAAAGGATATTTATTTTAAAAACTCAAAGTTAATATCAATACTAAATAGTGGAAGACTGAAAGCTTTCCCCCTAAAACCAGATTCAAAAGAGTGGGGGAATGGGAAGTTATTGCTTAATGGGTACAGAGTTTCTGTCTGAGGTGATGGAAAAGTTTTAAAAACAGTGGTTATGGTTGCACAACATTGTGGATATAATTAATATCTCTGAATTGTAATTGATATAATTAATGCCTCTGAACTCTTGATCTCTTCCATCTTGTGAGTTTGAGCCCCATGTTGGGTGTAGAAGATTTTAAAAATAAAATCTTTATATATATATATCAGCTATACATTATAATTGAGTGATATGGTTTGTTGCTGAAATACAATGACTTAAGATAAACTTTTAAAAATAACAGTATAGGTTGTATGGAGATATGACAAAAATGAGTTTTTAGCTAACACTAAACTATCTAAAATGCAAGGAATGATAGCTTTATAAGGCATAAAAGACAGGAATTATAATCTCTATTTTACAAATGAGAAAAGACTAGGTAAGTAACTAGAAATGTACATTATTGTATCCCTGCCACACGGAAGAATGCCTAGGACAGAGCAAGTACTCAGTGAATATTTTTGAATCAACAAATAATGATCCAGGATCAAAGAGATCCAACATTAAAAATATGTATATAATATTAAAACTATGTCAGGTATTTAAGATGAAGAATAAATCACTAAGACTGAAGAGAGGAGGCAGATAGTTTGGGAGAACAACTTCCAAGTCACTCTCCCTTTAACTAAAATCATAGCTTATTGGCAGCCATCTATCCTTCCATGGCCGTCAACTTTGCATGTGGCCAGATCGGTTTTAAGTATTAAAGACACCTATTATGAATATGCCACATCTAGCCACAAGCAGCTTCTGTATAATTATAAAAGGTATTTCCATGCCACTAGTTCTGTAAAGCTTTCCCTAATGACTGCAGCCCTCACTGATCCTGTCTTGTTGAATATCTGATCACACTGATTTGGCTCACTTTTATTGTTATTTATCTGAATGTAGGCCATAACAAAATAGGAACTATAGTGTTTTTGTTTGCTTTAATCCCCGGCAACTAGAATTTTGTCCAGCAGGCAGTAGCTTCAAATTATTTGGGAAAAGGATAGTTGGAGTTGGAAGGAATATAACTGAGAAAAGTGTGGTTTTTAATTTTTTTTTCTTCTCAAAATAGGGAGCAATAGATTCAAAGAAGAAAGAAAATTAGTAGTCCCACTGTGCTTTTAGGACAGTGGTTTTTCTGGCAGAAGTCTGATGCAAAACACTGGAACACTGGTAAATGACTAAATAGGTCCAGCCACAAAGGCAGTCTTCATGCTAGACAGAAAAGAGGGGAACAATTCTATAATTTACTGTATATCATTAATAGATTAATAACATGAAGTCAATTTTGTACTAAAGATTGTTGGACTGAAAACAAAATCCAGAGAAGAAGTATCAGGGCTAAGTTCTTTTTGGCTTTTGTTTCCATGTATAGCAGTAAGGCCTCTTAAAGGCAAAAATAGAAATGGAATGAGCCTGTAACCATAGAAACTGCATGTAGCAGTTAGGGGGAAATGCACTTCAGATGTAAAAACATCAAGTGAATATATAGTACATAAGAAAAACGTATTCATAGTTGTCAAACTGAAGTACAAGTGTGAATAGTGTTCACAATAGTTTTGGCTAATAATCCTACTTCTTAAGGAGATACCTGCTATAAACATCAATCTTACTGTATAGCTCCAAAGATTAAAACGGGGGGAAAAAAAAAAAAAAAACAACCTCTTTTCTGATAATTGTAGCCTTTGAGTAGGCTAGAAAGAGATTAATGGGAAACATACAGGATTTAAGTTAAATTTTACTTAAAGATATATTACAGTCTTTAATTAATAACCAAAGACTGTTTATTGATTATATAACAGTTTCAGTGAAAAACTAGTGTTGCTATACTTAATTTTCTAGAAAAATAAATGATAGTATTTATTTCTCAAGCCAAACTAACAAAGACCTGGACATTATGAACAAGAGTGGACTCTGAAAAAAAAAAACTGAAGGTTCTAGAGGGGAGGGGGGTGGGGGGAGGGGTCAGCCTGGTGATGGGTATTAAAGAGGGCATGTTCTGCATGGAGCACTGGGTGTTATACGCAAACAATGAATCATGGAATACTACATCAAAAACTAATGATGTAATGTATGGTGATTAACATAACAATAAAAAATTTTTTAAAAAGAGTACTGATAAGAGCAAGGGGAGTATAAAAACGATCAAGGGTAGAGAATTGATTATTTAAGAGAGAAAAGAATATGTCAAAATTGCATAGAATTTACATTTTAAAAATTATTAGTATATGCATACACTACACTTTTCCATTGTAGACTCTATTAGAATAACATTTAACAATCAGAACAGTCTTCTGCTTACTGTCTTAGTCCCCAAGCAGACAGTTAACTCCTTGGGACTGAAAGTCACAACTGTTCATCCTTATAACCTCAGTGCTTATTAGCACTGTGCCTCACATGGGGTAAGGACCTCTGATATTTACTGAATACTAAAAGAATAAAAAGACTTTATAAAAATCAAAGAAAGTAGTTATAAGCCAGTGAATAGAGGTGGTAAATTCAGGGGGAAAAAAAGGTAAGAGATGAAACTAAAGATACTAGAAAGTCATTAGAGATTCCAGTCAAAGAAGAACCACACTCACATATACGCTGGTCTGAAACTATCTGGGGATGTATTTACAAGAAGCCTACCGACTCTTGGTATTGGTATTGCCAAAGGAACCACAAGCCTGTGACTGCTCCCCCAAAATCCCAACTCCTTAAAATGCATCAACAGAAAGCAAACCAAGAGCTCTACAACCCACAAAAAAGTGAATTCTCTCAACGGACGTGGACAGGGGACAAATAACCTCACGGAATGTAAAGCAGGCCAGGAAAGACAACAGACAATATACAAAGGGCACCACTCTTACCCCTGGAACACAGACCCAGAGAGCATCGGATCTGGCAACGGAGGCTGTTATCCCATTTCTGGAGCAGGCAGAGCAGATGATTTTTGTAATTTCTGCTCAATGGGATTTGTTAATAATTATGAACTCATGATTAATGTCTGTCTTCATTCTTTCCACTTATCAGTAGCCATTTTATGGCAACTGTCCTATTCTTACTCTGTTATTCCATACTGAGGGTATGCTAATTGTGGGTGGGGATCCACAGATAAATTCATCTTTTATCTTAGAGTGGGTCAGACCATGAGGATCTATATCCAATCATAATGGAAAGAATGACAACTTATTCCTGGACTTTAAACTGGATACAGTAGCAACGGTCCTTGGGATTGTTACTTGGAGAAGGGATGAATGAATTCTGTGTGTGGGATGAAGAATACATACACATTTGACCCTTCACAGTAATTTTCTTTAGAAGAGATGACTGGGCACTCACAGTATCTGTTCTCCACTTCACAAATAGTTTTGGCTAAAAACATAGTCACTTAGCTAAAGACTATGTTCCCAGCCTCCGTTGCTTCTTGGTATGGACATGTTTCTATATGCTGGACAATGGAGTGTAAGTGAATCTAATGTAAGCAAATGACTGATCAGGTTCTTAAAAGGAGAGGAGAATGTTCTGCATTTCGTTCTTCCATTCATCCCACTGGTGGAACTCAGACACAATGGCAGGCGTTATAGCTGCCACATTATGCTACAGGACAGATGTGTAGAGAAAGAAGACCAGAAGAAGCAGAGCTCCAGGTACTGTGGGGATTACCATATCATCCGCCCTGAACTTCTGTTTTTCTAGTTCTTGTTACAGAAGTTCAACCAGCATTTTGATTATTAAAGTAACAATGGATAATTTACATAATTTTCCTTTCCTCCATATCTAAAATGGAGATAATAATGCAGCTGCTTCTTAGGGTTGTTGGGAGGATTAAACAAGATCATGCCGTTAAAACACTTAGTATGGTCTCTGGCACATGGTAAGTGTTCAAAAAATGATAACTAATATAACAAATTAGCTCTAATTTAATTTAAACTGTGGAATATAGGAATGACTACAATTAACAGTGAATTCTGCCTCCTTCATACCTGGCCCTCCTCACTCATCAAGCTATCCTTTAGTATTTTAAAAGTTGATTGATTTTTGGTAAAATTAATAAAAATTTATGTTGAATCTTAATTGCCAATCATGTTTATTACTCCACACATATCCTCCACACTAGTGAAGATCTCACACAGCTAAATTAGCCATTGGCTCCACATTCAGGTTATATACAAAGTAAGACATTTTTTCCTCCTTTGTAGGCCAATTTTATTTCTGAAAAATCTTCCATTCTATGTTTTGGGTAAGTATCCAGGAATGACTTATTTTCCTATATAAACCAATAGTAATCATCTCACTTAACGTTGACCAGAATTTATCCTTTTGTGACTGGCTTATTAACTTAGCATAATGTCCTCAAGTTTCAACCATGTTGCATACTATAAGATTCCCCTCTCTTTTAAGGCTAAATAATATTATATTGTATGTATATGCCACATTTTTTATTAATTTGTCTTTCAGTGGACATTTTAGTTGTTTCCACAATTTAGCTACTATACACTTAAAAATCTGTTAAGAAGGCAAATCTCATGTTAAATGTTCTTAACCACAATACATTCTCTTTAAAATTAGCTGGCCATATTTTTATTAAATATCATAATTTGCATTTAAAGAGTTCACCATATCTCCATACTGGGATTTCCCTTTCTCCCATATTTAGCACATATTTTCAAAGTTTTGCATCTACTGGTTCCAACATGCTCTAATACCCATTATATATTTTAATAGAACATTTCATTAATATGTAATAAAAACAGATCAGACAAGAATTAATTTGAAAGAAAGCTTCACAAATGTTTTCTGATGGTAAATATCATTTAATGACTTTTTGGAAAGAGCTTTATCTCACCACAAACCTTGGCATATAAACTTTGAGGAATCAACTTTAGTAAATAACAGTGGTGGAGATTTAGCATTATATTGACCACTACATGTCAATGAATATCAAATTGGTCATTGAGAAGACTGATCATCTAAGTGACAGGATGTCTGATATATGAGAAGCATTGCATGGTGTCTACTCTGAAATTCTGTATTTAGCCACAAATATTCAAAAACATGGGATAAAATTGTATTGCTTATGTTGTTTCTTTTAGTTGGCTATCTCTTTCTGAGTAAGTTTTTAACTGTTCAACATATCATTTTCCTTACTTGTAAAAGAGAAATGGGAATAATTTAACTCGAACTGTTGTAAAAATTAAAAAAATTAATGCATATATGGTGCTCACTGCATGCTGGAAAACAGTAAGTCCCTGCCCATTCCATCTATTATCATAATCTTGAACTTTTTATTTTAAAATAATTAAAGATCTATGTGCAGTTATAAAGACATGTACAGGTAAATGCCATGTATCCTTTCCCCAGCACCCTCCTATGTTTGCATGTTGTCATTACAGTATTAATACCAGAAAACTAACATTGGCAGTTTCCACAGAGCCTGAGTTATTCCAGTTATACATGTACTTATTTGTGTATCTGTCATTTATGTATTTTTGTGTGTGTAGCTCTATGTAATTTTAATCACATGCACCGCTTCCTCACATCACCAAAATCAAGATACTGAGTTGTACCACCACCAGAAGTCTCCTTCATGTTACTCCTTTGTAGACGTACCCACCCCATCAGCCTTCCCATCCCTAACTTCTGGCAAGCAATGACCTATTCTCTATCTTTAAATTTTTGTTTCATGTTTTAACATGTGAATGATAGAATAAGAATAGTTATATGCCAATTTTCTCTTTAAGCAACAGTTGTGTTTCCCAAAATATGATAGAAGTTCCTTATGTGTAATGCAGCTGAAATGTTTACACTTTGCTCTTCATACTCCTAGTCATTTCTTGAAGAGCTGTTTTTCATAACTATCAAACACAAAATTATAAATGAAGAAAAAATGCATGCATTAGGGGACCACTTATTTCAAGGTTTTATTTTTAGTTCCTACGATTTCCAGGGTCCTATGCTTAGTCTAGGATTTTGGAGTGCAAGGCTTACAGAGAATTTCCTGTTAAGAGTCACAGCTAAAGCTCTTAGCTAATTTCCACAGCTGAAGAAAAAAAAAAGTCTGTGTTAACAACTTTCATTCTAATGTTGATTGTTCATATTAAGAGGAAAGAAGACTAACATGTTATTGAGTTTCAACAATGTACTAAGTACTGTGCTAAGGAGCACTGTATGCATATATTTGCTTTAGTGTAATACCTCTAAAAGGGAAGTATTATCATCTTAATTTTAAAGTTTATGAATCTAAGTCTCAAGGAAGTTAAATATTCATATTATGTTTCTTTTTGACCTCTCAGTTATCAGATTAATATTCATCTTAATACCTATACAATATGTCCTCTACAGGCAATAAAATCTTAATATTTCTCTTATCAGTTTTACCTATAAAAATCTCAACCAATGATTACTTAAACAAAAACATGTTTATTATATTTAATAAAGTAGGCTAATTACAGCAGGAATACTATATGAGTCCTAATTTCTGATTGTTTAGATCATTAATGTCTTACCTCCTGCTACAGATTTCAGCCATTTGATGGATATGATTATGAAGACATTTAGAGATCAATAATCCCACACTTTGACAGCTCCAACAGATGCTTGGTTTGGGACAAATTTATAGAATCTGCAGAATCTTAAGGCTGTTACAATGACTTCTGCCCACTTATTCATTAGTCAGTACAAATATTTTTTTAAAGATTTTATTTATTTATTTGGCAGAGAGAGAGAGCACACAAGCAGGAGGAGCAGCAAAGGGAGAGAGAGAAGCAGGCTCCCCGCTGAGTGGGGAGCCTGATGCAGGGCTTGATCCCAGGACCCTGGGATCATGACCTGAGCCGAAGGCAGACGCTTAACTGACTGAGCCACCCAGACACCCTAGTACAAATATTTTTTTTAAAAATGGACCCTACTATCACTATCAGTAAAAATGAGGATGTTAGTAGAAACTACATTTCAGGCTGTAAGAAATGGTTAGCATGGAGTATTGCCATTTACAAGTCCCATAAGTACTACAAGAAGGCAAGGATGGCAAAACATTAAGACTGATAAACAATAAAGAATCTTTAAGGAAATAATGCATTTCTGATCTCCAAAATTTCCTTGGACTGAGAAAATTTGTCTAATGACAAAGTCAGGGTGAAAGTGTTTGTCTGGACATTTAGAATGGTGGGTACTGGGCTTCTGGATGCTTGGTGGAGAGTGTGTGTGTAAGCATTTGAAACAGGCTTTGACACTAAATTGCATTCAAGGTAAAGCAAGCCTTAAGTTGCCAAGTTAAGTACAAATCAATTCTGTCAAACTCTAAAACCCTTTCTTTTGCCTTGAGAACTAAGCTCAGGAGTATTCACTTCTTATCATAACATAGGAAATTCAAATCATTTCTTAGAATACCAAATAATTATCCATTTTAAGAGATTTGTATGTCAACAATAAAAAACCCAGTTTTTTTCCACTACCTTAATCTTATAGTCTTTATTCTTGATACCTATCAATAAGTTCAGTAATTTTTGATATGCTAGATTTAAGTCAATATCCCATGAGTTTCTTGGTATGTCTTATTACATGGTGGGTAAAGAGAGATTTTCTCAAGAGTCAGATGATCCGGGTTTAAATCATGGCTCCACTGTTCACTGTCATGTGACCGTGGATAAGTCAGTCCACCTTTCTTTTTTTCCATCATTGAATTGCAGGTGAGTAATGCCCACTTCACAGGGATCCAAGCCTATATTAAAGGAAATCAATCATCTAAAAGGTATAGTGTCTTTCTTGGTCCATAGTAAACACTATTAAATTGGAAATATTACTATTACAGTAGTGAAAGTGCACCAGACACTCTGTTAATCCCCAAAGACTTAAAATGAATAAAATATGATCCTGACCGAATGAGCTCACTGTTTAGTAGGTGTCAATTTCTAAAATAGAAGTTTACACAAGATATAGCTGTTAACAGAGCAGAATGGCCAACTATATCCAAGGAAATTAGCAATGGATTTCTTGAAGAGGTGTCGTTTGATCTGAACTTTAAAGAATAAGTAGGAGATTAACAAGACAAGGAGATCTCAAGGCAAGGTATTCTGGGAACTAGAAACAACACCTGCAAAGTCAAAGAACAAGCAATTGTCAGAGAAAATGTGGTGCAGTTCTGCTCAGGCGTCAAGTATCAGAGGAAACTGATGGGAGCTGCGGCTAGAGAGAACTGGGATCTGGGTAATGCGTTCTATATTAAGGAGTATAAACATTTTCATTAGAAAATTGGAGGAAATCGGTATTTAAAAGGTTTTTAGTAAGAAAGAGACATCTCCCTTGAGGGTCAATGAAAAAATTAATTACAGGCAGGCTTAACAAGAGAATTAAGGAAAACTAATCTCATGAAAATAAACACAATAATTGAGGTAGAACTAATGTTTCTGAAGTTTTATATCCCCATCTTATTCTCAATAGAAAAAAAAAACACTTATCTACAGACTGTGGCTTCTAGGAAAGTTATTAAAACAAAATCTCTATATAATGAACACGCTGAATTAGCAAACCAGGTGGCGTGGAGGAGTGATCTAGGCATGTCTCAACACCAAACACAAATTAATCTATTTACATGTGTTATTATCATTATTAAACAGAAAAAAAAGGACGGGATGTTAAGTGTGCATTTTGCAGATAAAAAAAGATGTATTTAAGTATCCTAGAAAGTTGCAAAGTCAAGAGAAACACAGACTGCGTTTGATCGAGATATTTTTGAGAATTCCAAAAGAAAAGAAAAGAAAATGTGAAGTTCCAACAGAAATTAGTTTTAAACGAAAAACATTCCAAAGGTTGTTGAAAAGATAATAAAAGTGTTGTCGCTGACATCTCTAAAATGACAAAATTGGTTTTCATGGATAGAATAAAATATTTCAAAGTGTTTTACCTGATTATCTCTACCAGCTAAATAAGATTTATTATTCTACCAAAACAGCTTGGCTTCCCATAAGATGTATTAAACTAGACACCTGTAAAGTTCTCATATTCTATTGACTATTCAATGATTGACTCTTCTAAGAATTTTCCAATGCTTTAAAGAACTCCTTTGTGGAAATATTAACCAAATAGTTTAGCTCTTAATCCACACATACAAAAATTCCCATGTGCTTTATTGTAAATCATTTTTTAAAAAACAGATCAATCATTTTGAAATATCAAAGATACCAATAAATTCTAAGACTATAACTATGAAATTCCTTCATTGGTCATTTTAGAAAGAATTCTAAGAAGTAATAAATTGCTTGAAAGTATGGATGGCAGGCTCATTTACCAGTTTTCATTTATATATAAATGCCATATTTGTTTATTCTACTGTTCTATCAGAAATGAAAGACAAGATATTTTATCAGTTCTCGTGAAAAATTAGGAAAACTTGTTTTTGAAAATGATTAATTCTGTAAAAGAGAGTATGGATAAGAAGATGGTCTACCTGTCTGGGACCAGGAGGGTTCGTTCTAGCCAAAATATCCCAGTATGGTAGCAGGTGGCATAGCTTAAGTGGGCACAAGCCTTCTGCCGGGGTCTGACTCTGTTGCAGATGCTACCTTGCATACTGTCACTTCAGGTTGTATGATTTGGGCAAATTAATTGACCTCCTGCTCTCATGTTTTTTTTAATCTGAAAAAAAAAAAAAAACAAATAAAAATAGTAGCTAAGCCATAAGGTTGTTAGGAGAATCAAGTAAGTTCATATTTTAAAGCACTTAGAACACCCCATCAGGAATAGAGTCAGCACTATGTAACTATTAGCTATTATTATTTATAAAAAAATAACTTTTTTGCAGGGCACCTGGGTGGCTCAGTTGTTAAACATCTGCCTTGAGCTCAGGTCATGATCCCAGGGTCCTGGGATCCAGCCCCGCATCTGGCTCCCTGCTCTGTGGGGAGCCTGCTTCTCCCTCTCCCACTCCCCCTGCTTGTGTTCCCTCTCTCGCTGTGTCTCTCTCTGTCAAATAAATAAATAAAATCTTTAAAAAAAATAAAAAATAACTTTTTTGCTTCATAATATCATCTCTCCCCCACCTTTATACAAATGCATGTACACACACACACACACACACACACAAACACACACAGCAAGAAAGCAGAAACAACACAAGCAAAGGTAAAGATACAAGGCATTTTCAGACACAGTGTAGTTTGATTCTATGAGAATCAAGTAAAAGAGGGGAAACTGTAGGAACTGGGACCAGAGAAGAAATTGGGATACAGATTATGTAAGAAGAGCTAGAGTTCTCAGTAATTATTGATCTTGCTTTACTTCTCCCAAAAGACAACACTAGTTTACACCTTTATTTCAGAAATAAACAAAAGCTTTTATCAAGCACCCACTGAGTATGTGAGTCAGAAGGTAGGTGCATAGCACATCCCATAAAAAAAAAAACAAAACAGAAAATGGTTATAGTTTCAAAAACTTTAATCAATTAGAGCACATGAAAGAAAAAGAACACCAATCCCTCCAATAAAAGGTTGAATATGAATAATGCCAGAACATTACAAAATTTTCTCAGTATTTATTCTTCAGAGGAATAGGAAAATATCACATCTAATGGGAGAGAAAAGGGGCAGTTTTAAGAAGGTGTGGCATTTAAGGATATGCACAAAAGAGGGGGTGGACCTTAGTGTCTGGAGATGGAATGTACAGCATCTTTCCATGTTTTAAGTGGAATACCACTGTCTCTTTCTTTTCTTCAGCAACATAAAGCCATAAAATCTGTAGTTATGCAATTTACAATAGAAGTTTGGTTAGGATTGTTAACATAGTTCAGGTTGTTTTTCCCAAAATCCTCTTTAAGACCCACCTTCAAATTAAATTAATAGTATGACTGAACATGTTCTAACTTCCTGATATCAGAAGCCTACACCAGATGTGGCCTTAGCTGGCAAGGAGGCCTGATCTTTCTTGGGCAGGGACAACAAAGTCCATCATCACATTAAATATTTACCCACACATTTTGAAAAATTTAAGACTAAATTACTTGATTCAATTTAAAAAATTCAAACAATACATAGGATACATAGATTTGTATTGATGATATTTCCATAATTCCTATTAAAATTGCATATTATGATGCATGAATTTAAAATGTCATTTGTAAATAAAAATGAAAAGCAAATGTTTAACAAAAAACTTCAGTTTGACTTGAATGCTATAAACTTTTCAATATAAAAGATGCTAACCAGCAGATAAGGTCATTTTCTGTGCCAAACATACATTATTCAAGACGATAGCACTAGCAGACTATGGTGACCTCAAGAAAGCCAGAAAGTGCAGCCTTGCATACTGCATTCCAAATGTAGGAGCAGAGAAAAAGTAACCCTTATGTTTGATTCTAGAGAGATGTATTTTCCTTAACCTTCGGTGCTGTGCTCAATATTAAGGGTTTCATTCTCCAGCAATGTTATTTTCCCCAGCTTCTCTTGCTCAGAATTTCTTCAGATAACAAGATATAAAAGATTTTAGTAGCAAACAAGGGCAACTGGGAGACTAAGACCCAGCAGGAATTGAGGGAATGCAACATGATATAGGAGAAAAAACACAAGATTTTGAGAACAGAACTGGGTTTCATCCCAGCTCTGCCATTTAATGGTAGGGTGACCTTTCCAGGTACCTTGACTTAGTGATAAGCATCATCATTAAAGTGACTGAAAATGCCCTCCCTGAGTTTGTAGAGAAGATTAAATGTGTTAAGATATTTGGAGCATCTTAGTTTACCACTGCACGTACCCTAGAAAGTCAGTAATACCAGTTCTTTCACTTTCTATGGAAATACAAATGTAGAAATCATAAGTATGCAAGTGATTTTTTTTTGCTTTTTTTTTGCAAGTGATTTTTGAAAATACAACAATTGATATAATTACCAACCTTTATTTTCCCTTTTTAGTTTTCATGCTTGTTGATCCTCCATTTCCTTCTATAAAATCTCTTCCTTTACGTACTTTTCTATCAGTTTCTTATCCTATATCTCAATTACTTCCCTCTCCCTATTTTTTGCTCTTCTCTTTATGGAATATCATTAAAGATTAGATATGTTGGTATTCCTGAGGGTTCCGTCCCACTTCTCCTTCTCTATTTTACTGACTGACCTCATTTGTTCATATGGATTAATGTCAACGTTTACATCAATAGCTCCAAAATCTTAGCTCCTGTGATGCAGGAGCTTTGAGTCCTGATTCAGGATTATTTGAGAATATCTAAATTGTCTTCAAGTTAATATATGAATCCAAACTCATCATCTTTTCTACCAAACCTTATCCTCTGTAACAGTCAACCAAAGTAAAGCTTCAAATGTTTTATTTTTTTCTACTCCTTCACCTACAATATTCAATCCATTACCATGTTCTGTTGATTGCATTTTCTAAATATCCCTTGGTTTTCCTCTCACCATTTTCATTTCTATCACACTAGTTTTAATCCTCATAGCCATCTCTTCCATTAAAAAATTGATCCATTCATCTCCATGTCTAATCATTTTCCTTCATTATCCAATATGGAAGCCACTAACCACATGTGACTATTGAGCACTTGAAATTTCATGGCTAGTCTGAATTCAAATATGCTATACGTGTAAAATACACACACCAGATTTTGATGACATATTATGGAAAGGAAAATAAAAATATCACATTAATACTGTTTATATTGATTACATATTAAAATCATAACATTTGGGGTAAATTGGGTTAAATAAAACATTAACATTAACTTTATCGGTTTATTTCTACTTAAAAAAATTTAAGTATATATGTGGATTATATTCTATTTTTATTAGACAGCACTGTCTAACCCCCTTATCCATTTTCTTGCCAGAGTCATCTTTCTAAGATACAAACTGGATTGTGTCATTCCTGTTTTAATCCTCTTGAGTAGGTTTTCAGTATCTTTGAAGCAGGGCTGCCTCATTATGCAATTCTAGAATACAATGAGAACAGCTCTACTTCCAGCATACAACTCCACCTATAAAACAAGCTTAAATTCTCTACCATGGCTTCAGAGTCCTCTCAACTTATTTCACCATCTTTATCCCCATCACACCCTGCCCCAACATCAAACTCTGACCACTTTAGCCACACTTAGCTAGTTCAATTTCTGAGCAATCTATTCAGTTTTATGACCTCACACAATTTAATAATGTAGTTTTTAAAGACTGGAAATGCCCTTGTCTAAGCAATCACTTACTAATTATCAAGATGCAACTGAGACCTCAACTCTCTGGAAAGGTTTTTCCTTCAAACCCCCTCCCAGGAAGAACTGATTACTTTCTTTTGTTTTTAGTAACACTTAGTACATGATTATATTTTGTACTTATTACTTACAAGGATTGGTTTATATAGATGTCTCATATTAGTATACCAAATGGCTCAGCTGAGAAACTATGATGTATTTCCTAAGCCCATTTTTTTGTCTATACCTACATTCTACTCAGCAATCATATAATTATGCTCTTTTAACAGAAAGATAAAGACTTGGCTGGGCCCAGAGAAGACATTGGGAATTTTGGCTTTAGTTGTAAAACTATAAATTCTTTGGAAGATAGAAAAATAGTTTTCATCTAACAACACAATGATATTCCCCGCTTTTAGAAAATTATAATCTCATTCATGGAAAATAAAACATGCACTGGAAATACTATTTAAAAATTGTAAAATTACATTTAATCAAAATGGGCACAGTATTTTCTATAATATACTAAACTAGATATTGTGTTTGGAAAGTCCCTCTCTTCTAAGGACAGTGGGAAATAATCAGTCAGAACTTCTCAACCTTGTTCCTGGCATATGAAGACATATCTAAAGAGAAAATGCATTCATGAGCAAAAGAGGAACCCAAACTATCTTCAAAGGGTTTCTAACTGACTCAGAGTTCATGTGGTTTACAAAAAAGCAGTTAATCCACAATATTTGCCTTTAGCTTTAGCCTAGAATGATGGAGACAAATCTTATTCTCAGCAGAGTGGCTGACTGAGAATGGTTCCATCAGGATGTGTAGTTGTTAGTTAGTTAAGGATAGATTATAGTCTCTCACAGTCCTACAAGCTTTTAGACCCATATCCTTCTGGTCCAGTGCCAATTTTTAAAGAGTTTACTGGACAGTGGATAAAGCACTGAAGGACTAAATAAAGTCAGACTTCTTGAACTAGGTACATACACCTTGGAACTCTAACCGGGGTAAAAGATGATGACTTAAGTTTCTATTGTGTGAAAATATGTAAGTTTTGTTGAACATAAGAAAATTCCAATTGTCATTTCCTTATTCTATTGATTATAAAAATTGATAACACACATTTAATCAATACTTTTTACATATCAGGCATTATGTTAAGACTTTATGTGAATTATTTCACATGATTTTCCTTCATTTCCCATGAAATATATAGGCATCAATTAGAGTTCTTGGATACAAGCAGTAAAAGTTACTTCTGCCTAATTAAGTAAAAAAAATTTAATAAAAGACATTTGGGTCCTCTCTGATTTAACTGGAGCTGAAGGACCACCAATAATGGAAACAGAAAAAAAAAATGACAGCATGAGGTTTGAGACGTCAGAAAGTCAGAATCTGGACATTTGCAGACTGGTCCACTGAGGACACCATTCTCCCCTACTACAGTTCAGTACATGACCTCCAGTGATTCCTTTCATCCATTCACTCACTCCACTCACTCCAAGGCTAAAGTCTGAGAACAGAGATTCTGACTGGCCAAATGTAGGTCCTACAGCCTCCCCCATGGCAGTAATAGAGTAGCAGAGGGAGGATCTGTCTCCTTCATCTTCCCATACATCATAGAGGAAGTATCTTTCCACCAAAACTACACAATATTGGGGGGTGGGTAATATCCCCAAACAGAAAAATTAAGGTGATATTACAAAAGAAATAGAAATGCAGAGAAATCAGAAATTACAAAGATTCACTATACTCTATCCTCTTTGCTGCCCAGAATTCACATTTATATCTCATTCTTTCAAAAGTGCTCCAAGTTGACAAGGTAAAATTATCACTCATGAAACCAAAAATAAACTCATCCTTTTCCTCCCAACATTAACTTTAGTTTTCTAGCATCTTTGTACTGTGACTCAAAGATAACAAAGACTCCTTAAGCATAATCAGTAAAAGAACCTGATTTTCAGTCTGCGTATACTGCACAAATATAGGAACTTGGGCTTATTAATGCTTTTCTTTAGGCCATTCAGAATCATCAATGACACCACTCCAGCTGCAGTTCCTGAATTCTCCACTGCCTTCATAATATTGTCTATAGAAGCTTTGTGTTATCAGAGAGACTTATCTTCCAAGTACTCTCTGTTGTAGGTGATAATGTATTTGTTTTTTTCCACCACAGAGAACAAAGTTGCCAGATTCTCCTCCCAAAATGCAAATAGTAGCTTTGCCACCTTATAACCCCATCTTGGTTAAATAAAGAATTGCCTGATTTGCCTGAGGGTCTTTGGCCCAGCATCCAATTTTTCCGTGGCTCTTCTGATTCCACAAAACAATAGGAAGAACAAAATTATGGCTGAGTTTTAAAAAGATGGAGAACAGAATTAGAAGGTTTTTAGAAGTCTGCAAAGTTAATGGAAATTGAAATTGTTGGCTTGAGAATAGACAGTAACTACCATATTTCCATATTGCTAATAAGCAGGGAACTCTGTCCTTCCTTGTTTGCAATGACTTACCACAGCTGCATAGGATGTCTCCAGAGGTATTCAGACAGCTTAACTGAGAATCTAGAGGACTTGCTCCATTTGTTAACATGGAACCTTTGTCTCTTCAACATCTCATGACCACTGAAGTCTCTGCTTAATTTTTAGCTTCTCAGCAACTGCTTTCTACTTGCTTCTTTGAGTCTTGTCCATGCACAAGTACTAAGAAGTTGGCCTTGAAGAAAAATTGTGAGAGAAGTGTCAGGTTTACTTTTCTCCAACTTCTCTCTCTCTGGGTTACTGACACTTTGAATCCTGGCTGCTTTGTACAGTTAAACTGTGGCAAGTTTCAGAATTTATGACTTTTAGCTTATTTTGTCTGAAGCAGAAATAAGCATATATTTCAGAAGCAAAATGGAGGCAAATATGAGCCTTACCTCAAATTCTATCCCTTATTCTGGCACCTTAGCTCCTTACTTCTACTGCCTTGGCTGTTCTCTGATGTTTTAATTAGTTGATTTTATATTTTGTCCAGATTTCAAAAATATTGTTTTCAGGAGGATTAGTTTATTTGAAGTTGCTCCATTATAGCCAAAAGGTGAAGACCTTCCAGTTGCTGAGTTTTATTTAGTTGTCTTTGAGAAAAAATAAATAATTCAGCCTTTCTAATTGGGTTACATTATGGTTGATAGAATCATCCACCAAGATAGCAGATATAAAAAGAAGAAAAATTTTGGAAGGATGCATGTAGGGAGTGCTAACTAATAACAAGAGCTGATGTTTGGGTTCCTTTCTCTGGTCGAAAAGTAGGCAGTTTTCCTGAAATATTCAAACTTGCAAGCTCAAAGAATTTTCATATAATTCTGCCTAGTGTAAAATTGTAACTTCATGGTCCTTCTTGGATAACTCTTTATGTGCCTTGGTTCAAAGTTTTGAGGTAAGTTTATATTCTGAGAGAAAAGAGGTAAATGAGATCTCTGATGGCTTATCTATGTTATTTGTTCTTGGCAGTTTAAATTTGGTCAATTTGATTTGGCAGAACAGAAATTCCAAAGCTCATAGAGTCTGGAAACAAAGATTTTTACACCTATTTACTGTTGCCTGATCCATGATCTTATCTTTATTTTGATCGTTAGATAATAAATTTTAAAACATATCAGTATCTTCAAAATTCAGGCTGCTTTCTCAGGTTATCTGTAGTCTTCCCAATCTAAGTACTATCTTTTGACCAAAACTTTAATAAAAAAAAAAAGTGAGTCTGGAAAGATTTTTATATATTAAATTTATCATATACTGAAAAGAGTTCACAGAGGTCTAGGGGACAAAAATCTTTTCAAATGAATAACTGTTCCAAAGGTCATAAGGTATACACAGAGCCTTTAAACTAATTAGATTGAAAAACTTGATTCAGCAAATGCAGTTTACTTACTATAAACCACATTTGACCTCCCCAAGCTTAGAAATGATTTCCATTACTTGTGACATTAGTATGATGCCTCTATAACTTTTCATCAATGTAAAAGGGCAAACCTTCAACCCTGGAAATGATCTATTACACATCTCTTTACAATCATTAGCAAATGCATAACATTCCTGAGCACTTAAAGTAGCATGTACTTACCTTTAAACTTGCTTTTTAAAAGGGAATTCTTAATCTCAGGAAACAAACTGAGGGTTGCTGGAGTGTTGGGGAGTGGGAGGGATGGGGTGGCTGGGGGATAGACATTGGGGAGGGTATGTGCTATGGTGAGCGCTGTGAATGGTGCAAGACTGTTGAATCACAGACCTGTACCTCTGAAACAAATAATACATTATATGTTAAAAAAAAAAAAAGAAGAAGAAGAAGATAGCAGAAGGGGAAGAATGAAGGGGAGTAAGTTGGAGGGGGAGATGAACCATGAGAGACTATGGACTCTGAGAAACAAACTGAGGGTTCTAGAGGGGAGGGGCATGGGGGGATGGGTTAGCCTGGTGATGGGTATTAAAGAGGGCACATTCTGCGTGGAGCACTGGGTGTTATACGCAAACAGTGAATCATGGAACACTACATCAAAAACTAATGATGTAATGTATGGTGATTAACATAACATAAAAAAAATAATAAATAAATAAAAGGGAATATTTCCCTTCCTTAATATGTGAGTGCACTTCTAGCCTTGGGGACAAACAATACCATTGTGAAAATTATAAGCAAAGGGAATCAATTTGTTTTCCTAATTTAATTAACTTTATAATTGTATTTTATTTTACTTTTAAAGATTTTATTTATTTATTTGAGAGAGAGAGAATGAGAGAGAGAGAGAGAGAGCACATGAGAGGGGAGAGGGTCAGAGGGAGAAGCAGACTCCCTGCTCAGCAGGGAGCCCGAAGCGGGACTCGATCCAGGGACTCCAGGATCATGACCTGAGCCGAAGGCAGTCGCTTAACCAACTGAGCAACCCAGGCGCCCTAACTTTATAATTTTAAATAAAAGTCACACTGCATATATCCTTTATGAAAACTGGAAGTTCGGTTAATACAATAGTTAACCATAAAAACAAATTATTTTTGTCAATATTGAAGGTGCTGCCTTGGCCCCTCCAGCCAACTTAGTAGTCTTTTAAGTTTTAGCAAGCACCTCTAGCCCTCATGATTAATTAACTAAACCATTTTTGTGTATCTGTAGATCATGCACTGTTTCCTAGAAAGACTCAGAATCAAATCCTCTTGCACTACCTCCTCCTCCCCACCCCCCGGGGACCAATATACACCTTCCAAGCACTACAATAATGTGTAGCTGGCCACTGAGTTTGCATGCACTCAAGAAGTGTTATAGACCAAGATGCTCCCCTTTTACTGATTACCTGCCCTAAAGTTGCTTTAAAAATCTTTGGGCCGAGCAGAAACCTTGGTTGGTTTTTATTTTATTTTTATTTTTTTTAAAGATTCTCTTTATTTATTTGACAGAGAGAGACACAGCGAGAGAGGGAACATAAGCAGAGGGAGTGGGAGAGGGAGAAGTAAGCTTCCCTCTGAGCAGGGAGCCCAATGCGTGGGCTCGATCCCAGGACTCTGGGATCATGACCTGAGCCCAAGGCAGCCGCTTAATGACTGAGCCACCCAGGCGCCTCGGAGTTAGTTTTTAGACAAGAGTCCGCCTTCTCCCCAGGCGGCTGGCCTCCTGAATAAATTTCATATTCTTTTCCAATCAAAACTTGTCTCTTGATTATCGTTTTTTTCAGTGATGACAAACCGAACTTGGGTGTTTCAGTAACAATATTACATGTATCTAATTTATCTTAAATATGTAACTAGAAGCAGATGTAAAAGACAAGAGAGGTAAAATTAAGAAGAGGTGGGTAAAGAGAGAAGAAATTTGTCTTAATGTATATGTAGTTTAACTAACCTATTTTATTTCTGTTCAAATTCCAACACATTACCGCATAAATCATAGAAAGGTACAGTACATATTGAGATAATACAAACCAAGTAAGGTGGCTGCCTGGCTCCCAATGGAGCCTGCTGAAGATTCTCTCTGCCCCTCCCCCCATGCTCTCTCTTTCATAAATAAATAAATACATAAATACATAAATAAAAAAAAACAGAGAGGGAAGCAAGCCATAAGAGACTCTTTAAACTATAGAGAACAAACTGAGGGTTGCTGGAGGAGAGGTGGGTGGGGGATGGGCTAGATGGGTGATGGGCCTTAGGAAAGACACTTGTTGGGAGGAACACTGGGTGTTATATGTAAGTGATGAATTACTAAATTCTACTCCTGAAGCAATACTACACTATATATTAACTAACTTTAATTAAAAAAATCTCTACTAATAAATAAATAAATAAAATTCAATGTAGAAGCAATTTGACCTGATGTCACTGGAGTTGAGTCACTTGCACTCAAGAGAGAAGAGGTCTCTGAATCCTACTAGTATAGTCCCAGAAGAGTCTTATGTCTCTGTTTTTAACTGACCTTCAATTCCATTAGCTACTCCAGTATATATGCTATAAACTATTTATTTTTTCCAAAGCCTTATATGCAACTAATAGGAATTCAACTATGAAGATGATAACAGGATGTTACCTCTTTTACCCACTTTCAGACATGTATCACTCACTCATAGAGAGGCAGGATAGGGTATGACAAAGATAGTGATGATTTCTGTCATCTAGTCTCAACTCCAAAATTTGTTTAACTATGCAACCCTGGACAATATATAATTTTTCTGTGCCTCAGTTTTCTCACCTGTAAAATAGGACAATAACTCCATATACCTGATATAACTGTTGGAATTAAGTGAGCTACCATAACTAAAGTGTTAGATTTAAAACTGCCACATAGAAAAAAATGTAAGAGTGTTATCTATTACTATTTCACAGCCATTGAGTCATAGGCACTGCAGTCCTGAGAGAAAAAGAGGATTCAGAGCTGGGGGCAAATCCAAAAGCAAAAAACAAAACAAAATAAAACAAAACCAAAACAGCATAGGAACACTAAATGTTAGGGTTCTGGGGCAGATAATGCAAAGTAATTTCCACAGACAAAGGCTTTTTATGGCAGAATCTCTTTTGAAAAGTCATGTACTTATTTCCTAAAGTAGTCCTGCTTTTAAAGAATGTAGAGTCTAAAAATCATGTGCTTTTCTCATCGTGTGACACTGGAAAAGATAAACATATTATTTATCCCAAATGGGAATTAAGCCTGTGAATCACTGAAAATCAAGTGATACCATGCATGTCTTGGCTATTTAAGTTTCTTCATTTTCTTAAAGAAAATGAAGCAGAGATAGATATATTTGAAAGAATTTCTACATTAAGATTGTGGCGTGATGAAATTATGCCAAATAACAGGAAAAAAAGTTCCTTAACTGAAATATTAACAGAAGGAAAAATAGCCAATGACCCAGGAAACATAAGGCTGTAGACTGGTACCTAGCAACATGAATGCTTTATGAAAAGAAGAATTATTTTAAAACTTAAAAAAAGTCATTTAATAAAATACTCATAAAATAAAAGAATTATTATTTTATTTTATGCTCTGTGGTTAAAACTTAAGATAAAATACCTGTTAGGCCTTATTGGTAAAACATAGATCATCGTTTGATGCATCAAAAGAGAGTTATGTTGAATATGTTAGAGAAGCTTTCTAAAGTTAGTACAAATTAATCTTTATAATATAAGATTAAAATAATGAAAATATATGTAAAAGTAAGACTCCTATCCTCATCCAATTTAAATATATTGGAAAGACAGATGTGTACAAATGAACAATTACATCAAAGTAATAAGAGTTATAATGTAGATAAATAGAAGGTAAAGTGGAAACATTAGAGATTTCCTGAGTCCTCCTATGGGAATTTCAAGAGGAAGAATTTCCTCTGCACTTCAAGGTCCTTCTAGCCTGATTAAGAATCAAATTGGCATGAGGCAGATTAGCTAGAGGAAATCAAATTTAATTTCATACATATGGGGGAATCCACACAGACATGAAATTCTAAAGACAGTCAGGCAAAATGAGGTATATATGTCATCCCGAACTATGAAGAAGGAGGTAGGGGTCTGGTTCTTCAAAGGGAAGGAATGTAATTTACAAAAAGATGTAAAAGAGTGAACATTTGGTAAACAAATGTTTTCAGGGCCATCCAGAAACTATGGGACATAGAGGGCTTTGATCAAACAGGCCTTGCTAGGTTCCTCCCTGTCCACAATATTTAGTTCATATAATAATGTAGTTCTCTATGGTGATAGCTCTCTTCCTGGAGCCTTTCTTTCTCCATCTAAATTCTTTTTAGGCAGTTGAGGGAGAGGTAAAGGACTTTTCTGGAATCTGCTGGGTTTGATTGCTTTTAACTCAAAAATGATCTTTTTGCCAAAGTGGTCCATCTTGGGGCAGCCTGCCTTTGGTGCCTACAGGAGTCAGGGAAGTCCACAGACAGCGACACTGGAACCCATGTTAAGTCAAAAGCACTACATGAAAACGTGACAGAATATTTCAACTTTATGGAACTAAAAATAGTATGATATCTCTGAAACTTACAGCATCAAACAGAATGCCTGAGGGGAAAAAAAAACTGGACAAGTAAGCAGAGACCAAATCATGAAGGAACTATGCTGTTGCTATGCCCAAGTGTCAGCATTATATCTTACAATGAAGATATATAAAATTGAAGAATTTTGCAGTTCCATAATGCTTGGAAATGCATCTTTATCTGAATCAGGTTATAAATCATTACCATTACATGGTGTGATATTGTGTTTTATAAGAAATACATCTGTTCATTCAGATTATCATAAGGTACAAGTAGCAGGAGATAAAGACTAAACTAGTAGAAGAATATATAACTGTTTGTAATGGTTTTGTAGGACAAATGAATTTCTTTCAATCTATCCTACAAGGCTTCTCCAAATGTTAGACATATTTTGCTTGTACTATTGCTCTATCTGTCCTATAGGTGCTACACCAAGTTTAAGTGCTGTGACAGGTATGACCATTTCTGTTCAAAGACCAGCGGTGGACTGCGATGTTGTGATTTATAAGCAATATATGTTTGGTCATTCAGATGACCAAGATACATTTCACATATGTATTTGGTGTTCATCCACATTTCCTGGTTCACAGCTCCCCAAACCCTTGGAATTCCCCAAGTGTTAAGAGCGATTAAAGCATCTTTTGTCATATTTGTTCTCTTGTTCTTGGTTCCTGAAAACACTTCAGAGCCATAAAGGTGAAATGGGTTTATTGTTATTCATAACAAGCCCCTTTCCAGTACAACAGGTCTATGTTAAGGAAGGTGACTTTTAGGAAGCTCCAAGGATGGGGGTTGCTTGCCAGGGGAATCAACCATGGATGGAGGGTTGCAACTTCCAGCCCCATCCCCTGATTTCCAAGGAGGGGAGAATGGCTTGAGTTTGAATCAATCACCAATGGACAATGAGTTCATCAGTCATGCTTATGAAATGAAGCCTCCACAAAAACCCACAAGTAGGAGGTTTGGGGAGCTTCAGGTTGGAGAACCCGAATGCTTCCATGTGCCCCTGTGCTAGCCCCCAAAGTCCATGAGGAAAGAAGCTTCTTTGTTTGGGAACTTGTCCTATGTATCTCTTCATCTGGCTGTTGATTTATATCCTTTAATATTCTTTGTAATGAATCTGTAATCTAGTGAGTAACTTGGTTTCCTGAATTCTGTGAACTATTTTAGCAAATTAATCAAACTCAAGGGCAAGATCACGGGAGTCCCCGATTTATAGCCAGTCTGTCAGAAGTACAGGTAACAACCGGGGCTTGAGATAAGTAAAGGGTGGTCTTGTGGGACTGAACCCTTTACCTGAGAATTGAGTAGAAAACAGCAGGGTATCAAAGAATTGCTTGTTGTTATGAGGAAGCCTCCATGAATACATTGGAATTGGGTCCAGGAACCCCAAAGACATGGGTTTTCAGTGAATGAGTAAATATTAATTAAATTATACTACAAATATTAAATTAACAAAAAAAATTTTATATGAAGTTACCTACAGTGAGTTATGAATCTTACCATTAACTGAACTAAAAGCTTCCCAATTCAACCTTTAAAAAGTGATATCAGAGTAGTTACAAAACACTTAAAGGCATCAGGTATTACAAAAGTGTAGATGAAAAAAGAAAATTTAATATTCTTAAAGGCAAATTACTTTATCTATACCTAGTATAATCAGAAAGAATCCTGGATTAGGAATAAAGAAACCTTAGTTCTAGAGCTCTTGTTATTTTTATTCTCTAACTACCTATTAACAGAATATGACTTAAAATCTAGCAATAGAAGTGCTGATCAACGCGTTCTCTATTCTTCTGATGAAACGTGAGCATCTAAGAGAACAGTTCTGAGCAGGAGCAATAAAATTTAGGATGGCATATTCTTATTTATGTTATTAACATTAACATTTTATTAAGACCACAAAATATCTGGATTTAAAGGTTGTAATTTGTATTTTACCATCCAGACCATCTGTTCCTATGTATTTGTCAGTTAATTTGAATGACAGTAATAAATAAGTAAATTTCACTTTCTGTATCTCCTGGCTAATGACAACTTTAAACCATTTTCATGGTAAATTATACATAAATATATATATAAAATAAAAATATATACAATATATATTTAATATTAAATAAAATATAATTAATATAAGATATATTATATATATAACATATAAAATTTATTCCTGGTTTCACTTCAGAAGGGGAATAATTGGTGAATGAGAAATGAGATACAGAAGTTAGCTCATTAACAAGAGCACAGTCTCTTTAGCTAAATAGCTATAAATTATGCTATAGCTTTGACTACTCCAGCAAGAGACCTAAAATAATAGTTGATTCAACAAGACAGAATTTTAGCTCTTTGGGTGCAAATATTCCATCACGAACGTGGTGATTTCATGATGCCAAGAATCCAGTATCTTTCATTTCTTTGTTCCATCACGGAATGTTGTTCTCATTTTCATGATTTGAGATGACTCAACTACATGTAAATATTCTGGCCAATGGGAAAGGGGAAAGCAGAAGGAGTATGTATGCCTCTTTTTGTATCTTCTTGGCCAGCATATAATCACATGGCCATTCTTAGTTTCAGTAGACACCTGTGAGTTTAATTTTTATTATGGGTAGCCACGAATTCAGTCAAAAACTGGAGACTCATTTCCTAAGCGGAGAACCAATAAGAGGAATAACCCTGTACCTGCCACATTCTATGTTCATTGCATCAACTGTTTATAGTAGCCAAGATATGGAAGCAACCTAAGTGTCCATCAATAGATAAATGGATAAAGAAAATATGGTACACTCAGGCATGCACATACACACACACACACACACACACACACACACACACACACACACACACACACACACACACACAATGGGCTATTACTCAGCAATAAAAAAGAATGAGATCTTGCCATTTGCAACAACATGGATGGACCTAGAGGGTATTATGCTAAGTGAAATTAGCCAGACAAAGACAAAAATCATGTGATTTCACTTATAAGTAGAGTCTAAAAACACCAAACAAATGAACAATGAAACAAACACAAAAGACCCATAAATACAGAGAACAAACTGGTAGTTGCCAGAATGGAGGGGGGTGGAGATGAGAGAAGTGGGTAAAGGGTATTAGAACATACAGGCTTCTAGTTACAAAATGAATAAGGCTGGTTAACAAAAGGTATAGCATAGGATATATAGTCAATGAGATTATGAAAATGTCATATGGTGACAAATGGTAGCCATACTTCCATTGAGTATAGCATACTGTGTAGAGTTGTCAACTTGCACCTGAAATTGATTTAATATTGTGTATCAACTATATTTCAATTAAAAAAAAAGAATCCCATAAAGAAAAAAGTGATAAAATTGCCACTAAACATTAATGTGACATGGAAAATCTCTCAAGTATTTTTAAATCCTTTAACAAATTTCTTTCAAACATTTAACAGGGAAGGGCAAGATGATTTTTATTAATTATACTTGAATCTGTATGGACATTATTTGTAGATGAGTTTTAAAATAATCATTTTTATTTATTTTATCTATGAAAATTCAATTTGTTTTCTTCAATATCTCTCTGATTCCCAGGAAAATATCTCACTGGGACAGAAAATAAAAGTTTAGCAAAAGGAATAGTTAAAAATCAGAATTTTGAAAAGTACAACACATCCTGTGTTAGGCAAAAATACTTTTTGAATCTATATTTTAAAAGTAAATTTAAATTAGGACCTATGATTATCATATGAAGTATAGCCTGTACATTTTTCTACCGAGAATTCTCTACTGAGAATTTTAATTGAACTTTATCCTTGTATCTTTCCAAAGTAAGGCAGATACCATCATAGAAATGCATAGCATTCCTTGTCTAAATAAAATAAGAAAAGTGATAAATCATGCCATGCACAAAATGGGTCATTAGATTTTATTTGTATGACTACATGATGAATAACATGGCTTCAATTTTTTTAAATAAATTTTAAATTTAAATAAATTTTACAATGTCAAGCAAGACACTTAAAAAGAGTGTGTTGTAACATTTCATGTTTAAGAGCTTTGAATAAATTTAAAGAGTATGCATTTTCTAAAATGTGAAGTGGGAAACTACTTTGAAATTCAAACCAAATCTAAGTTGTTTGACAATTATCTGGATTTTAAATGAAATATATATATATACACACACTTCTACTTCATATATTGAAGAAATTGAATTCATCTCACATTGCCACAGAAGTCTGCAAAATTTGTCAACCTGAATGAGAAGACATAATTTGTACAAAAGATGCAACATGCAGTGGTTGAGAGTACAAAGGCTAGAGCCATATTTACTACTTCAAATCCTGGCTGTTTTATTGGGTGTATGGCCTAGATTGACTGATTAAAACTTTCTGGGCTTCTATTTCTCTATTTTTAAAATTAGGATATTACAGTCTTAGAGTTATCGTGGAGGTAAAACTTTTTGATATAATAAAGCATTTAGTGCCTGTAAGTGTTATCTACTATTATCATTTTAACTATTACAACCAGAGTTCTGAGCCTTCTGGAGCATAAGTGTATCCAAAACCAAGCAAATCTGTGCCAGCTTTCAATAAAAATCCTTCTCATACTTGGTCTTTTCCAAGAAAGTTCCAAAAAAATATCCACATTTAGGGTAAAATAAATGACATAATAAAGGTCTGATCCAAATTGGCCATTTAAAGAAATCCTATGGTTAATTCATTTACAAAACATCCAATCAATAAATATTCTGAATGTATTAAAATTTTCATGTAGTCTGCTCTAAAGGAATGTATTAAAATCTGAATTTACAAAAATATAAGTTTGTGAGAGAATTAGTTTTCTTAAGAAAATGTTTTTTGTTTTTTGATTTTTTTTAAGTAGGATCCACATCCAGCATGTAGCCCAATCAGGGGCTTGAACTCACAAACACTGAGATCAAGACCTGAGCTGAGATCAAGAATCAGACACTTAACTGACTAAGCCACCCACTAGACCTGAAAATGTTTTTGAGTAATAGAATTTACAATTACTACATGAGGGAATGCATTTTGGTCAGTTATCTGTACATAAGGTATAGTACTTGTCTTACAATGAAGTAGATAAAAATAGGTCTAAATACTTCAATTTCTTGATTCCAATTTAGCAAGAAGAATTCAGAATATTTATGTTAAGCATTATAAAAATTCTCTGATAGATCATTTTTTTTCAGTCCATAATGGAGAAAGGTCCTTTAATTCCTCAACCTAGGAAAGATGACTGAGCATTAGTTATCTTCATCTGTCTTTTAGTTATCACCATTGGGAAGTTGTTCCTAGTATAGATAATGAACAGAAAACTTTCTTAGAGATATGGTTTGCCTCTAATTTTTCATCTCAACTCAACTGTCAAAAAGTCACTAATTTGAGTTTATCAAAATATGTTATAAAAACTGGTAGGAATTATATTTTACATAATAAACATTAGAAATCAGGAAACTAGACTTACTAGTTTTAATATTTTCTTTATGTTACCTTGGTTTTATGTTAGAGTGATCAATTATTTTTAAATGTTTTATTCTTAGAACATCTTCCATTATGAAACCAACATAATCAAACCATATAAACAATTATAAAAGATAAAAGAAAATAAAAATTCCAATTCTCTAATATAATCATTTTTAGCATTTTCTTTTATTTCCCTATATTATTTTTCTTTGCATATTTTACTTAGCCATAATCATAATGCATGTAAAATTTTACATCCTGCTTTTCTTTAGTAGCATGAATTTCTTATTAGTACATAGTACTAGTACATAGTCTATGATTTTTAATAGCTGTATAATATTTCTTTTTTATTTCTTATAGATTCATCTCAATTAACTATTTCACAACTTTCTTCTCCTGTATTCCCTAACATAGTGAAAGGCATCCTTAATGTCTAACCAGACACCTGGGAATCATGCCTACCTGCTTAACTACCTCCACCCTTCAAATCAAATCAATTAGAAAAGTCTAAATATTCTATTTTCTCAGTATAAGGGGAATGTAGCCATTTCTCTCCATCCACGCAGCTGCTATCTCAATTCCAGCCACTATTTTCTCTAGTATGAATTATTATAACAGCCTCTTAACTATCTTTCTGCCTTCTGTCTTGCCTGACTCAAATCCATTATCTATTGTATAGCCAGGGTGATTCTTCTAAATGACAAATCTGAGCAGGATGTTTCAGGCTTAAAATGCTTAACCAGTTCCCCAGTACTCTCAGGGTAAAGTTCAAACTCTTTAACGTGTCACAAAAGGCCTTCCCTGATCTGTAACCTGATAATAACTCTAGTCTTACTCCATCATTCTATTCCTTTTACTGCAGGCTGTGGTCATAATAAAACATTTTGCAATTGTCAAAATGAGTCCTTGTTACTCTGGATATTTGCACATATTATTTCTTCTACTTGATTTACTTTCTTGCTCTCCTGTCTACTTTTTACTTCTAACAACTGATAATTCTTTAAGATTAATTTGAGATTAATTACTATGTCAAGCAAATCTTTGCTCACACAAGGAGGAGTAAGAAGTTCCTTCTATGGGCTTCCATTAAAGCCTGTGCTTACCTCTTTGCCAGCACATATCATACTCTATTGTCCTTATCTCATTACAAGTCTGTCCCCCATAATCGACAGTGAACTAATCAGGATCTAAGATTACGTTTTGTCTCTCTTTATTTATATTCCTGAATTATTGAGATATAATTGACATATAGCATTGCATAATTGTAAGGTGTACGACATGTTGCTTTCATACACTTAGATATTGCAAAATAATTACAATAGCATTACTTAACACCTCCATCAACTACATATTTACCTTTTGTATGTGTGGTGATAAACATTTAACATCTATTCTCAGAAACTTTCAACTGTATAATTCGCTGTCACTAACTATAATCACCATGGTGTACCTAAGAATCCTCAAAACTTTTTCATCTTATAACTGAAAGTTTGTACCCTTTGATGAATATCTCCCCATTTCTCCCAGCCCCCAGCCCCTGAATCCACCATTCCAATCTCTGTTTCTATTAGTCTCTAAGGAAGAATCTGTTTCATGTCTTTCTCTTGGCTTCTGGTGTTGATAGCAATCTTTGGTATTCCTTGGCTTGTAGATTCAACACTTCAATCTATGTCTCCATTATCATATGGCATTCTCCTTGTGTGTCTCTGTGTCTCTCTTTCTCTCCACATAAAGATATCAGTCATAGATCAAGGGCCCACATTTCTCCAGTATCACTTCATCTTAACTTAAACTAATCTTAATTACATATACAAGGACCTTATCTCCAAAAATGGTCATATCCTGAGGCTTCAGGAAGCACATGAGTTTTAGGGAAACACTATTCAATCCACTACAGTTTGTTTGTTATCATTGTTATTACTAATTGGAGATTGTTATGAACAAAGAAAAGAGAAAATAGTAATGAATGGAACATTTTAAATGCAGTTGGAAGGAAGAATACTTAACACATTCATGCAGTTATAATACCAAACCAATAATTTGTCCTTCAAAAAAATTAAGGAACACCTCAACCACACTTCATTCTTGAACAAAATTGTCTACCATTCCAAATTGGCTCCAAGTTAATGAGATTTAACTGAATTTCTTTTCAAAGCTCATTTCATCTTAACATCCTTTAATAATTAACCTTATTCATTTTTAACAGCTCTACTGAGTCATATTGATATACAAATAATCACACAATTAATGTGTACAGTTTGATAAGCTTAGACATATGCAAACACCCATTATGCCATCACCACAAACAAGGAAATATACATATATATATATTTCCAACACTTGTCAATGTTTTATGTCCCTTTGTTGTTTGGGGCTTTTTTGTGTTAAGAACATTTTACAAGAGATCTACCCTCTTAATAAGTTCTGAAGTGCACAATACCATATTGTTACCTAACTCCTACAACTTAACAGCCACAAAACAAGTGACTGAAAATGGGCAAATAACTTGAAGAGACATTTCTCCAAAGATGACATACTAAGGGCCAATAGGTTATAAAAAGATGCTCAAAATCACTCATCATCAGGGAAATGCAAATAACCACAATGATACACTACTTCACACTAGTTAGGATGGCTATTTCCAGAAAGAAAAAAATGTGTTGGTAAGAATATGGAGAAATTGGAAACTTATACACTATTGGTAAGAATATAAAGTGGTGTAACCATTATTGAAAAAGTATGGAGTTTCTTCAAAAAATCAAAAATAAAACTACTATATGATCCAGCAATCCTACTTCTGAATATATATTCAAAATAATTGATATCAGGATCTTGAAGAAATATCTGTACTCCCATGTTCATTGTAGCATTATTCACAATAGCAAAGATATGGAAACAATCCCAGTATTTACTGACAGACAAATGGATAAAGGAAATGTGGTATATACATATAATGGAATATTATTCAGCCACAAGAAAAGGAAATCCTGCCATTTGTGACAATATGGATGAACGTGGAAGACATTATGCTAAGTAAAATAAGCCAGTCACAAGACAAATAGTGCATGAATCCAAACTCATAGAAGCAGAGAATACAATAGTGTTGCCAGGGCCTAGAAAATGGGGAGGTTCAATGGATATAAAGTTTTAGTTACGCTAGAATAAATAATAGTAAAGCTTATTCTTTATGTCCATGTAAATGAAAAACTACAGGTTGAGAATTGTATATTTAACTAGTGCAAAGTGGAGACGAGTTTAGGGTTTCCAACAAATATTTCATCTCTGATTCACTGGAAAAATAAAGTTTCCAGAGCCTTTCTTCTTCCATTAACCTTGCAGAATAAAAAGTGCCTTTGAGACCATTTCCCAACTCTCACTCATGCAAAAATATGAATAAATAAAATGTTTACTCTTAAAGAAAAATCCAGAGAGATGGAAGGAAGAAACCAAAGGAAGAATGAAATAAATACTAACTTTTGAATTTGCTTAATCATAGCATATGATTGTTAACTCCCAAATACAGGTAAGTGTGCTTTGATATACAACACAGTGGTAACTCAAAAAAAGAGGCACCAAAAAAAACATTTACTTCTTTCCGATTATTATTATTTGCTTAGCACTGGTTTTTAATTTGATTAAGATTTATGTAAAAAAATGGTAATGTTTCCTAACCCCAGATTTTCCCATTAAAAATGAGTGTGCATATGTCTGCAATATTTCTAAAATATGAAGTTATGTATGCAGGATGAAAGAAAATCAAAATGGCAGTACTATCACAAGAATACATCATCTCAGCAACATAATGCCTCAGTGTTAACCTCTGAGCTCCTCTCCTATTTAATCCTCTCTTCTATTAGGTTGACGTGAAAATCTGTGTGTGCCCTATGTTGACCACGGTCATATAAAGTGTTGCCAGAACAGTTTTCCCTACCTGTTCTGAACCCCATGACTCTGTCACCCTCTATAGATGGGTTTATACTTGATATGTAGTGCCTGTATTCTATTTGCATACACTGGTTCCTATTCACATCTTAAGGCCAGGAAGGTGTCTTTATTTGGTAAATACAACTCCTAGGGACGGAGCAATTGCCCTAATCCAAGCTGCAATACCAGGGCCCAAATGACCATCAAATGCCCTATTCTGGCTCTTGCCAGCCTGTCTCCTGTAATTCTTTCCTGCCTCTCTGCTTGACATAAATGGTGAGGAGGAAGAAAGAACCTGAACAGGAAATTGGGGTGATGGAGCAAATAAACATAATGGAGGCCTAGAAACTTTCAGTATAGAATGAAGAGTCTAAGCCAGCCAATCCAAGTTTATTTATATCTTTGCTAGCTTCACTCGGCTAGCTTCTTGGCTAGCTTCACTACCCAAGAGATCAGTGGGAAGTGAAATATCCAGTAATATAGGGTATCATTTAGTACAATTCCTGTAGGAAGGAGATCCAAATCAGGTTTATAGAATGTGTGACCAGAGGTAGGGAGTGGGATTGGTAAGTGGCCAGGTGCCTTAGGAAATTAGAAGAGACAGTCAGGGTAAGGATCTGGACCCAAGCAGAGACTTCTTCAGAAAGAATCAAGAGCAAGAAACTTGGACATACAGTTATTCAACCTGAGCTGCATTAACAAAGGGCACTTTGGTTTAAATCTTCCATGCACATTAGGAATAGAAGCAACAAGGTACAGATCTCAACAATGAGAATGGTACTTTTTTTTTTATTATGTTATGTTAATCACCATACATTACATCATTACTTTTTGATGTAGTGTTCCATGATTCATGGATTGCATAGAACACCCAGTGTTTTATGTTTATGCAAACACCCATTCAATATGTGCCTTCTTTAATACCCATCACCAGGCTAACCCATCCCACCCACCTCCCCTCTAGAACCCTCAGTTTGTTTCTCAGAGTCCATAGTCTCTACTTTTAATATACTTCAGATAAGTTTCTCTCAAACTGATATTGAGTTTTTGGTTTAGTATTTCTACAGTATATTTCCAAGACTTCCAAGCATATAGGTACAAATGAATATTAAAGATTGTAAATACTATATGAGTGTGGAGTAGGTGAAGAGTACTGGTGAATGGAACTCTTGCCTGAAAAGGTGGGACTCAAGCTGATACTTGAAGGATAAACAGGAAAGTGAAGTTGAGTGATTAGGGTACTCCACGCAGGAGGCAGATGATAACCAAAGCCCAAAGATAGGAGAAATTTTCCTCTCATTTCTGGGAGACAGGAAGACCACTTGCTCTTAGATCTATATGAAGCTTATTTACATTTAGATGACAGAATCCTGATGAATAAGCATTAATTAGTACATGATTTGGGGAATTCTGATGAAAAGGTGGGCTTATAGAAGATCAACTAATTTTATTACATTTAACTATAGCCTATCTACTATACACCATTAAAATGCAGTGAAAAACTGAGAATTGTTAAAATATGTAGATAAGAGACCAAAATGTATTTTTTTGCTTGAATCATAAAGCTCAAAATTCAATTCTTCACTTGACTTTTATGATGATAGTGTTGAAAAGTGGCAGAAGGCAATAACATTCCACTAAATTGGAAAAATTGAAAATGAAAAAATCCTAATGGTATGCTCATTCCTAGGGCATATAAAATAGCAATAATGTCATATTTGGTCACATTCTCTAATAGTCTAAACTAAAAATAAAGTCATCATTTTTTATTTTCTCAAAAATAGAAATCTTTCATAAGAGACTGTAATTTCAAAGTTAAACTATTCTGACTTCATAATACAGTCAAACACCTTAAGGACATAAATGACACATAACTCTCAGAACCTATAAAACATATAAAGTGTATTGCTCTCATAAAAATAAAGGTTACAGTTAATAGGTTGCCTGTAGTAACATGCTCAAAGGTTACTATAGCAACTCTTCTATGCAAATCAGCATGGGTGGTCCCTCACAACTCTCAAATGGTTGAAATAAAAGAATTAAACAAATGGAAGACCATTGGACTTCTCAGTAGTCAGTATTACTCCTTTGCCAGATTGTCACTAAATATCTGTAATGCACCAATTTACTCACCCACAGGAATGTGTTATGGCTACTGGCATTGTTTTTCCTTCAATGGTGAATTATACAGCAGTTCTACCAAATTAATCTCAGAAAATTTGTTAATTGTTTTTGCCACTCATCCAGCTCCCAAAGAGAAAAGAGATATGACCAAACAATATGACATTAAAATTTTAAGGACACATGACAAATCCCAGAGTAGTATAATGAACATGGATTCTATAACCAGATGTATCTGGGTCTAAATCATGCCACAAATTGCTTCATAAGTGATCCTGCACACATCATTCAAATTTTCTAGACCTCAGTTTTCTACAGTTTAGAATGTCAATAATAGTGTTTACTTAGCAATTGTGAGGATTCCATATAATTTTTACATAAAATATCTAGCCTACCTAGCATATTGGTTGGAATATAATAGGATCACTACAGAGTCTAGTGAATATGATTATCATCATAATAGATTTTCAAGGGGAACATGTTTCTAGAAGCATCACTGCTTTAAATAAAGAGCCGTCAAGTTATACACTGTTTTATCCTGGGGACATAATTTGGTGAAGAGTAAAACATTACCTCAGCCCAGTTGAAATCATCACATAATAATTCCACACTGAAGTCCTTGCTAACACTGAATCCATCTAAAATTTGTGTGCCTATCTGCAAATACATAAATATATTATATGTGTATGTTTATATCTGTGCAAATGTATAAATATACATAAAATATGCATATATTTACATTTGTATATTTATGTGTGCATGCCATTTGTGTATATTTGTGTGTATATGTGTATGTAAATGTATATATGTGTATGTGTGTGTGTATGTGTGTGTGTGTGTGTGTGTGTACACAGGACAATGTTAAAATCCTTTCTAAGAGCTCCCCAAGGTGCTGACCCCAAACTAACCCCATCCTTTACTTGTCACTCTTCTCTGTTACAAGATGCCTACTCAAGTGGTAAGGGCATCCAACACTAGCACTGTTCCATAGAGAAACTTCCAGTGTAAGCACATATTTTCCCACAGACATAATACCAAGATGTCAGAGAAACCTACTTGATACTTTTGGAAGCATTGCACGAAGTGTTTTGTAATAAATGAACACAAAAATTTTCCTATCACAATAGCCACAGATGAGCTAGTAATCATATAGAGAGCATTGCAGTTTTGATCTTAGAATGATAGGAAGTTGAATCTGTTGTCAGAGTAATAGACTGTTACTCAAGAAACCACTGGACTCCATTCAATAAGAAAGAGAAATGTCTTTCCTTTTTTTCCAGATTTACTTTTCATTAGTGATTAAATCTAAATGCTTTCATTCAATGAAAACTTTACTGAATCCATAAGAATGAGTTCATCCCTACATGTATTATCAAATGGAAATGAATCTAAATGAAGTCCATCACAAGAAGTAGATCCAGAAATAAATGCAAAAATATAGTCCATATCTTCCTAGCCTGGAATAGCAAATTAATTCAAACACTTTCATAAATCAGACATTACAGTCGAAAACACTGTTGTGAATGAAAATATAAATTCCTAAGGTACAAAAGACAGACCTTCTCCCTTGCATATCTTTCAGTTTAGAACATGCTTTTAGACTGTCCTGCATAGGTCAAGACCTTACCAAATACTTGTGACTCAGTAGCAGTAGTAATAGGATATAAGTTACCCACTGCTTTCTGACTACCTCATGTATCTTTTCTACATGATTTAACTACAGTAAAGACAAGCATTAACTTAACTGCAATTTATTTTGATTTTTTCCCTTTTAGTTTTATCTTTATAAGAAATATTATTTCTAGATAGTTCTACTGTGTCTTTAAATGTTTATAACATTGTATTTAAAAGTGTCCAAAACTATTTGGACATCAATTTAAATGAGACATACTGAAGTAGGCTGAAGAAGATTTGCACATTGCTATTAGATCACAGGCTTGGAGGGTTTTCTTGAAGCTAGATCATATGCTTATTCTCCATTTTCTAAAATTGTAATTCTGCAATGAAAAACCATGAAGAAAGGCTTTACAGCAGTACTCTGAATGGGTAGTTAGTCTATGTCAACTACTGAGTACGGCCATAAAATGCATTTTTCCTCATGCAGCTGAACTGCATTTATTTCCTGAGAGAATCCAACAGGTCAAATACATTATTGTGAAATGGAATCTAAAATAGAAGCTCTATTATCAGAAGTCACTGCTCTGGTTATTTGTGGCATGGTTCAGATGGCTGCCAGCCCTCACAAATGAAGAAGATAGTTACTTCTATAACATGCTCAGTAAACTATATCCCATGGTATTTCAGAGTTAACAAATAGCAGCTGATAAGGTCCACAGGAATACTAGAGTGAAGAGTTTGCAAAGATGTTCAAAAGCATCCTTTGTTGACTCATGGGGATCTTTCCACCACCTAGAAAGAAAATTCTGAAGGCCATGATAAATTTTACTTAGATGCAGTTTAAATAGACAACAAATGTCATAAAAGTCTCCATATCGCCTTAGTACTAGGTTACACTATCATACACTCCCCTAAGAAATGTCTGATTGTTTCAAAAGAAGCTGCCTTCTAGAGGCCTAGGCACAAGATCCAGTATGCTACATCTCTGAGTAAAAATCTCCCCAAGCAGAAGAGATGGGACAGGCCTCTGCAGTGTCTTAATTATACCAACATATTAAGCCCTTACAACCAATGCTAATGGGCTACCTATTATAGAAGTTCTAAAAGCATACCTATCCCTGTGTTCAATATGGTAACATGTGATGACTAACTTTGGAACAATCAGAAAAATAGTCCACCTGTTCTAAACACAGAAAGAAAATTAATAGTTCTAATAGTACTATTTTCAGAATGTTACCTGTCAGGCAGTTTACATACATTCTTTCCAAAATGGGAATTTTTTTCTCACATAGTACAGGTGAAAAAGCTGAGAGTCGAAGATTGTTGAAAACCATGATTTGAAGCCAGTTCTCTTATGCAAAATGTCTTTCCACTACATCACACACAGTTGTCAGGAATGGCTTATGGTCAGGCTTGGCCTTTATAAGAGAGATATATATACGGAGGGGAGGGAGGGTGGGAGGGAAGGAGGGAGGAAGAATGGAAGGAGGGAGGGAAGGAAGGAGGAAAGAAGGAAGGAAGAGAAGTAAAAAAGAAAAAAAGAGAAAAAGAATGAAATTTAAAAACTGAAAACATGACCACTGCAAAAGAAACTGTGCATTTTGTGTTTTAAGCCAATACAAAGACAACTTATATATATATATCATAAGATATAAAGACTAATTTGAAAAAAATAAGGTAGCCAGAAAACTAAACAGATATTTGAATGATATTAAGTGCATAGATATGATAATAATAAAAATAACATTTATTGAGTCCGATGTACCATGTCCTGGGGGCAGGGGGAGGGGACTTTATTAAAACTGCATTATTCCATTTCATTTATAAAATAACTCTATGGGCTAGGAACTATAAGCATGTCCATTTTACAGATAAAAAAAAAAAAAAACGGAGGCAGAGAAACCTGAAATAACTTTGCAAAGGTTGCATGTCTATGTAGTGGCAGATCCAAGATTTGAAACCCAAATAGCTTGACACAGAGACACTGCTCTATATATACCAGTCTGGCAATCCATATCATTTATTCTATTCCTGTGATATTCCCACTTTTTCAAGATTTAAAATATATCGTTATATATAAGGAGGTAATAAATAGCATTCAAAGCAGTGACCCTATTTTTCCCCACAATAATCATTATCTTGCTTTTCCTTCTATCAACAGAGTCCCCTTGCTTTATTATCTAGTTATATATCATATGAAGAACATTATAAGAATGCAGGAGATAAGAGTAATATTTTTCTGAAGTTCTACTGTATCTATTTTTTCTCTTAGCATGAATAATAATAGTAATATTTCCATAGTGCTTTGGAGCTTCCAAAGTACTCCCAAACATTCAGCCTGTCTTGCTCCTCACATTATACTATTAGTATTAGACCATTTCACAAATTTAGGAATTCAAGCTTAGAGCACATAAGTGTCTTATGCAATATCACACACTAAGAGTTGAAAGCAGATTTTCAACTTAAGATTTCTTACCTTGAAATCCTAACAATTCATCATTTTTTAAACTATAATGTATACCCTTTTATAAAGAGTAGACATTTAAAAGTGTGTTTAATTAAATCGATTTTAGAAAACAAGATGGATGTCTTTTTTTCTGATGGACGTCCAACTAATGCACTGCCCAAGCAATTGCCTATCAATACAGGAATATATTTAAGTAATTCATGATATTGATATGCGAGCATGGAAATAACCACTTGCTGTTTTGCTTGGGGAAAATAAATGTATACAGTCCTATTTTTTTAAAAAAAAGAACGCTGATTTCATGGTTTTATTATTAGCCTTAGGAAAAGCAAGATCTAAATAAAAATTTGGTGTGGGGGCTGGCAAAAGCTTTCTCCCTCTTATTGTCTTTGTTTAAATTCAAAACTAGTTTACCATTTGCATGTGGGACTGCTAATACAAGAACCTCATTTTAATTCAACAAATTAGCTACAGTACAATGTTTCTGCAACATTCTCTGAAGTGGAGACATTCACAAATTGTGTGGTTCAAAACTTGATGAAATGCTGACAGTTATTTGTTTTACATACACTGGTGGGTACACTCACAAGGCAAGAGCTACAGTGGAGAGCTTGGGTATCCCTAATTACCAGGATTTTTTTTCCAAGAAATTCAGGTCAAACTATGGAACAGAACTGTTTGCAACTAGGCAATGGCGTCCATTTTCCTGCACAGTTTGAAAATGATAGACTAAGTAAACCGAGGTGTCCTCCTGCTAGAAGAAATGCAGCAGAGAACCAGCTCCTCTACTGAGACCAGTGGCCTGGCAACCTCTGACTTTACTTTGGGATTAGGCAAGACTTTGTGAAAATTGCAAAACTCTCTTCCTGTTTTCCGCCTATGGACATTTCTTGTGAAGAGAGAATGAGACCCTAGTACTGAAAAGTCTTTGAAAGTGTGTTTAGAGCATACCACTGAACAACTTTAAAGAGAAACTAACTCCATTTATATTTTAAAAGCAGCAACTTGTTTAACAGAGTCAATTCCATGAACTGAGGGGAAAAAATTGTCCTCTTCCCTTTAGTAAGACTTGGAACATATGATATATCTCTTTAATGCAAATCTTATTTGGCATAATAATCAGGCTTTTGCCATATCCTATAAACCTCATTTATATTCTAGCAGTTCTTTTCATTTTTTGTTCCCTTGAGGTATTTTTTTTTGCTTTATTCTCAGAATTATAATTGTATCATCTTTTATTATTATTAAGGAACCGAGAAGGTTGAAATCTTAATTATCCCAATATTTAACATAATAGTTAATTATTATGATAACCATTGGAAGTCAGTATCTGGATATTCCCCAAAGGAGAGATCTCATATAATAGTATTTTATGCAATTACCACAACCTTATCTGACCATAAGAACGAACATCCCATCACAGATGTTCATTATAAAGAGAACCAAGTGCCATTCTTTTGACTGCTCATTAGCTGAATCCCCTTCCAATGTTTGCAAAACCCTCACCTTATAAATATTCTTAGATCATAGAATATGAAAATGCTCCAAACACACGTCGTAACTCCCATGCATATAGTTAGGAAGCACACAACCTAGGCTCACCAATCAAGTGTACTCACCCAAACTTTGAAGCAAGAGAGAGTGAAAAAAGAGGTGGTGGAATACCTGGAGGTAGTGATATTATCTGGGGTCCAGAGCTAGTGGTGTTGATGCACAGGCTTCTTTGACTAATATTCATTGATGGCAGCAGGGTGACTAACCTGTACCATTTCTGGGGCATACTTTTTCTAGCTGCACTGTCCTCAATGTGGGTATCCATCCTTCCAATTGATTATATAAGTACCAATATTCTTTTAATAAAATTTGTTTCTGCTTAAATCATCCAGTTTTTTTTTTTAGTTTTTTTCTGTTTAAAAAAAAAACTCACAAAACCTTTCTTGATTTAGCAAGATTTTTTTGCTTCTATTTTAGGAGCCCTGTCTGTGTACTTACATCCATTTTGTGATCTTTTGATTTCTAGGGATCTAAAACACTACAAACTAGGCAGTAAATATGGATTGCCACCCAGTATGACACCTCAAATATATTGAACATGGAGCATTTAAAAATAAAAAAATAAAACAAGCCTCAAAAATTACAGATACCAAATACCTTATACAAGAAAGATAAAAAAAGAAAGTCATTATCTTGTAGTAACTGCTAACAGGTTTAAATCAAAAGTTAAACACAAAATGCTCCATGACACTCTTTTCCTTAAATGAAGCATGTTTTAAGAACTTAGCCAAGGCAGGTTTGACTCTATAGCTTATCTCTTTTCTGAATGAATACTCAATCTTTAAGAAGATATCAACCCTTATACTTTTTAAAAATCATAATAAAAGCAAAGTAAAAAAATACTGGAGGAAAAGAGATTTGTTATGGCTTAGGTTACAGAGAAGCTCTCTGGGGGGAAATATACTTTCATTCTCATGAAAGTAATTTTTTTTATTTTTTTAAAGACTTTATTTTTTGTCTGTTTATTTATTTATTTAGAGTGAGCAAGACGGGGCGGGGAGAGAGAGAACACAAGTGGGTTTAGGGCAGAGGGAGAAAATCTCAAGCAGACTCAGTGCGGAATGCGGAGACAATGCAGGGCTTTATCTCACAATCCCCAAATCGTAACCTCAGTTGAAACCAAGAGTCAGACATTTAACTGACTGAGCCACCCAGGCACCCTTAGAGTAATTTTGAAGCTAAATATTAGTTAAATAGAATGAATATTACTAAGTAACAACCTGTGAATATAAGAAACATAGTATAGTTTTACAAAAGGGTGACAGTAGTTAAATCTATAATAGAAAAAACAAATCTTTAAAAAGTATTAGTCAATTCTTTCTTTGATGACTGAAAGAAAGTTTGACCCTCCAAAGTCTTTATTCTAAGTATGCTATTTTAAACTCAATGCATATTTTCTAAGCCTATCTGGTTTAACCAAACCAGCATAAGTCATGGGGATTTTTACATGGTCAAAAGGATTTTTCTATATTCGGTTTCATTTCATACTGATACACAATACTTACCTCATACCAACAAATGTATCTTTTTATTTATTTATTTTTGTTATTATGTTATGTTAATCACCATACATTACATCATTAGTTTTTGATATAATGTTCCATGATTCATGGATTGCGTATAACACCCAGTGCTCCATGCAAAACGTGCCTCTTTAATACCCATCACCAGGCTAACCCATCCCCCCACCTCCCTCCCCTCTAGACCCTCAGTTTGTTGCTCAGAGTCCATAGTCTCTCATGGCTCATCTCCCCCTCCAATTTTCCCCCCTTCATTCTTCCCCTCCTGCTATCTTCTTTTTTTTTTTAACATATAATGTATTATTTGTTTCAAAGGTACAGGTCTGTGACTCAACAGTCTTACACAATTCACAGTGCTCACCATAGCATATACCATCCCCAATGTCTATCACCCAGCCACCCCATCCCTCCCACCCCCCATCACTCCAGTAACCCTCAGTTTGTTTCCTGAGATTAAGAATTCCTCATATCAGTGAGATCATATGATACATGTCTTTCTCTGATTGACTTATTTCGCTCAGCATAATACCCTCCAGTTCCATCCATGTGGTTGCAAATGGCAAGATCTCATTCCTTTTGATGGCTGCATAATATTCCATTGTATATATATACCACTTCTTCTTTATCCATTCATCTGTCCATTGACATCTTGGCTTTTTCCACAGTTTGGCTATTGTGGACATTGCTGCTATAAACATTGGGGTGCGTGTACCCCTTTGGATCCCTATATTTGTATCTTTGAGGTAAATACCCAGTAGTGCAATTGCTGGATCATATGGTAGTTCTACTTTCAACTTTTTGAGGAACCTTCATACTGTTTTCCAGAGGGGTTGTACCAGCTTGAATTCCCAACAGTGTAGGAGGATTCCCCTTTCTCCGCATCCCCGCCAACATCTGTCGTTTCCTGACTTGTTAATTTTAGCCATTCTGACTGGTGTGAGGTGGTATCTCAGTAGAGGTTTTCATTTGGATTTCCCTGATGCAAAGTGATGTTGAGCACTTTTTCATGTGTCTGTTGGCCATTTGGATGTCTTCTTTGGAAAAATGTCTGTTCATGTCTTCTGCCCATTTCTTGATTGGATCATTTGTTCTTTGGGTGTTGAGTTTGATAAGTTCTTTATAGATTTTGGATACTAGCCCTTTATCTGATATGTCATTTGCAAATATCTTCTCCCATTCTGTCGGTTGTCTTTTGGTTTTGTTGACTGTTTCTTTTGCTGTGCAAAAGTTTTTTATCTTGATGAAGTCCCAATAGTTCATTTTTGCCGTTGGTACCCTTGTCTTTGGTGATATTTCTAGGAAGAAGTTGCTACGGCTGAGTCGAAGAGGTTGCTGCTTGTGTTCTCCTTTAGGATTTTGATGGATTCCTGTCTCACATTTAGATCTTTCAACCATTTTGAGCCTATTTTTGTGTGTGATATAAGGAAATGGTCCAGTTTCATTCTTCTACATGTGGCTGTCCGATTTTCCCAATACCCTTTTTTGAAGAGACTGTCTTTTTTCCATTGGACATTCTTTCCTGCTTTGTCGAAGATTAGTTGACCATAGAGCTGAGGGTCCATTTCTGGGCTATCTATTCTGTTCCATTGATCTCTGGGTCTGTTTTTGTGCCAGTACCATACTGTCTTGATGATGAGAGCTTTGTAATAGAGCTTGAAGTCCAGAATTGTGATGCTGCCCGCCTTGCTCTTCTTTTTCAACATTCCTCTGGCTATTCAGGGTCTTTTCTGGTTCCATACAAATTTTAGGATTATTTGTTCCATTTCTTTGAAAAAAGTGGATGGTATTTTGATAGGGATCACATTGAATGTGTAGATTGCTCTAGGTAGCATTGACATCTTCACAATATTTGTTCTTCCAATCCATGAGCATCGAATGTTTTTCCATTTCTTTGTGTCTTCCTCAATTTCTTTTGTGAGTATTTTATAGTTTTCTGAGTACAGATTCTTTGCCTTTTTGGTTAGATTTATTCCTAGGTATCTTATAGTTTTGGGTGCAATTGTAAATGGCATCGACTCCTTAATTTCTCTTTCTTCTCTCTTGTTGTTGGTGTATATGAATGCCACTGATTTCTGTGCATTGATTTTATATCCTGCCACTTTACTGAATTCCTGTATGAGTTCTAGCAGTTTTGGGGTAGAGTCTTTTGGGGTGTCCACATAAAGTATCATATCATGTGCAAAAAGTGAGAGTTTGACTTCTTCTTTGCTGATTTGGATGCCTTTTATTTCTTTTTGTTGTCTGATTGCTGTGGCTAGGACTTCTAGGACTATGTTGAATAGTACTGGTGATAGTGGACAACCCTGCCCTGTTCCTGACCTTAGGGGGAAAGCTCTCAGTTTTTCCCCATTGAGAATGATATACACTGTGGGTTTTTCATAGATGGCTTTTATGATATTGAGGTATGTACCCTCTATCCGTACACTGGGAAGAGTTCTAATCAAGAACAGATGCTGTAGTTTGTCAAATGCTTTTTCTACATCTATTGAGAGGATCATATGGTTCTTGTTCTTTCTTTTATTAATGTATTGTATCACATTGATTGATTTGCGGATGTTGAACCAACCTTGCAGCCCAGGGATAAATCCCACTTGGTCATGGTGAATAATCCTTTTAATGTACTGTTGGATCCTATTGGCTAGTATTTTGGTGAGCATTTTTGCATCCGTGTTCATCAAGGATATTGGTCTGTAATTCTCCTTTTGGATGGGGTCTTTGTCTGGTTTGGGGATCAAGGTAATGGTGGCCTTGAGTTAGGAAGTTTTCCTTCCATTTCTATTTTTTGGAACAGTTTCAGGAGAATAGGTATGAATTATTCTTTAAATGCTTGGTAGAATTCCCCTTGGAAGCCATCTGGCTTTGGGCTTTTGTTTGTTGGGAGATTTTTGATGACTGCTTCAGTTTCCTTAGTGGTTATAGGTCTGTTCCGGTTTTCTATGTCTTCCTGGTTCAGTTTTGGTAGTTGATACATCTCTAGGAATGCACCCATTTCTTCCAGATTATCTAATTTGCTGTCATATAGTTGCTCATAATATGTTCTTATAATTGTTTGTATTTCTTTGGTGTTGGTTGTGATCTCTCCTCTTTCATTCATGATTTTGTTGATTTGGGTCCTTTCTCTTTTCTTTTTGATAAGTCTGGCCAGGGGTTTATCAATCTTGTTAATTCTTTCAAAGAACCAGCTCCTAGTTTCGTGGATCTGTTCTACTGTTCTTTTGATTTGATTTCTATTTCATTGATTTCTGCTCTGATCTTTATTATTTCTCTTCTCCTGCTGGGTTTAGGCTTTATTTACTGTTCTTTCTCCAGCTTCTTTAGGTGTAGGGTTAGGTTGTATATTTGAGACCTTTCTTGTTTCTTGAGAAAGGTTTATATTGCTATATACTTTCCTCTTAGGACTGCCTTTGCTGCATCCCAAAGATTTTGAACAGTTGTGTTTTCATTTTCTTTGGTTTCCATGAATTTTTTTAATTCTTTTTTAAGTTCCTGGTTCACCCATTCATTCTTGGTAGGATGCTCTTTAGCCTTCATGTATTTGATTTCTTTCTGACTTTCCTCTTGTGACTGAGTTATAGTTTCAAAGCATTGTGCTCTGAAAATATGCAGGGAATGATCCCAATCTTTTGGTACTGGTTGAGACCTGATTTTACCTAGGATGTAATCTATTCTGGAGAATGTTCCATAGGCACTAGAGAAGAATGTGTATTCTGTTGCTTTGGGATGGAATGTTCTGAATATATCTGTGAAGTCCATTTGGTCCAGTGTGTCATTTAAAGTCTTTATTTCCTTGTTGATCTTTTGCTTAAATGATCTGTCCATTTCAGTGAGGGGGCTGTTAAAGTCCCCCACTATTATTGTATTGTTGTCAATGTGTTTCTTTGCTTTTGTTATTAACTGGCTTATATAATTGGCTGCTCCCATGTTAGGGGCATAGATAGTTAGAATTGTTAGATCTTGTTGGATAGACCCTTTAAGTAGGATATAGTGTCCTTCCTCATCTCTTATTACAGTCTTTGGTTTAAAATCTAATTTGTCTGATAAAAGGATTGTCACTCCAGCTTTCTTTTCGTGTCCATTAGCATGGTAAATGGTTTTCCACCCCCTCACTTTCAATCTGGGGGTGTCTTTGGGTCTAAAATGAGTCTCTTGCAGACAGCATATTGATGGGTCTTGTTTTTTTATCCAATATGATAGACTGTGTCTTTTGATTGGGGCACTTAGCCCATTTACATTCAGGGTAACTATTGAAAGATATGAATTTAGTGCCATTGTATTGCCTGTAAGGGGACTGTTACTGTATATTGTCTGTGTTCCTTTCTGATCTATGTTACTTTTAGGCTCTCTCTTTGCTTAGAGGACCCCTTTCAATATTTCTTGTAGGGCTGGTTTTATGTTTGCAAATTCCTTTAGTTTTTGTTTGTCCTGGAAGCTTTTTATCTCTCCTTCAATTTTCAATGACAGCCTAGCTGGATATAGTATTCTTGGCTGCATATTTTTCTCATTTAGCATTCTGATTAATCATGCCAGTCCTTTCTGGCCTGCCAGGTCTCTGTGGATAGGTCTGTTGCCAATCTAATGTTTCTACCATTGTAGGTGACAGACCTCTTGTCCCGAGCTGCTTTCAGGATTTTCTCTTTGTCTCTGAGACTCGTAAGTTTTACTATTAGATATCGGGGTGTTGACCTATTTTTATTGATTTTGAGAGGGGTTCTCTCTGCCTCCTGGATTTTGATGCCTGTTTCCTTCCCCAAATTAGGCAAGTTCTCTGCTATGATTTGCTCCAATATACCTTCTGCCCCTCTCTCTCTTTCTTCTTCTTCTTCTGGGATCCCAATTTTCTAATGTTGTTTCATCTTATGGCATCACTTATCTCTCGAATTCTACCCTCATGATACAGTAGTTGTTTATCTCCCTTTTTCTCAGCTTCTTTATTTTCCATCATTTGGTCTTCTATCACTAATTTTCTCTTCTGCCTCATTTATCCTAGCAGTTAGAGCCTCCGTTTTTTATTGCACCTCATGAATAGCCTTTTTGATTTCGACTTGCTTAGATTTTAGTTCTTTTATTTCTCCAGAAAGGGTTTCTCTAATAACTTCCATGCTTTTTTCAAGCCCAGCCAGTATCTTTAAAATCATCATTCTGAACTCTATTTCCGACATCGAACTCATGTCCGTATTGATTAGGTCCCTGGCAGTCAGACTGCCTCTTGTTCTTTTTTTTTGAGGTAATTTTTTTCCGTCTTGTCATTTTGTCCAGAGGAGAAGAGATGAATGAGAGAACAAAATGCTAACAGGGTAACAACGTCCCTAGAAAATATACACTAAACAAATCAGAAAAGACCTGAAACCAGGGGAAAAGAAAGGGAAAGAAAGAAAAAAGAAAAAGAAAAAGATAAAAACAAAACAAAACAAAAAAACAGAATATGATCAAATATGATCAGGCTGGTGCATAGGTCAATGCCACACACTAGATTTTGGGCATATTTTGGTCTGTTAGAAGAAAGCCTCCCAAAATTTTAAAGAAAGAAAAACTTATATATGTAAAAAATAAGGGTAAATACGATGAAGGGATGGAATATGACTGTAAAGATGAAAATTATAAAAGATTTTATAAAAGGAATTGATAAGAAGTTGGTTGAAAAAAGAAAGAAGAGGATTTAAAAAAAAGGGGGGAGAGAGAATGTGATCAGGCAGGAGACTAGAACAAAGCCATACACTAGAGATTTAGGGTATATTTTGATCTGTTAGAAGAAACTGTATCTCAAAATTTTAAAGAGAGAACAACTTATATATATTTACCAAAAATAAGGGTAACTACTATGAAGGGATAGAATATGACTCTAAAAATGAAAAATAAAAAATATTTTTTAAAAAAGGAATTGATAAGATGTTGGTTGAAAAACGGAAAAAGAAAAATTCAAAAAAAAAAAAAGAAAAGACAGTTAAAAAAATTAACTTTGAAAGACTAAAGAATCATGGTAAAAAAGCCATGAATTCTATGTGCAGTATTCCCCTAGCGCTGGAGTTCTGCCATTCTCACTGATCGGTAAACTTCGTCTTGGCCGGCTGTTCTTGCTGATCTTCTGGGGGAGGGGCCTGTTGCTGTGGTTCCCAAATGTCTTTGCTGGAGGCGGAATTGCCCCGCCCTTGCCAGTCCAGGCTAAGTAAGTTGCTCGGGTTTGCTCTCGGGAGCTTTTGTTCCCTGCAAGCTTTCTGTACAGCTTTGGAGGATGAGAGTGAAAATGGCTGCCTCCCAATCTCCACCCCAGAGGAGCCGAGAACTCGGGGCCCCACTCCTCAGTGCGCCCCCAGAGAAAAGCAGTCGGTCACTCCCGTCTCCCTGGTCTCCGGCCGCACTCCGTGCTCACCTGGCCTGTGACCAAGCATTTCTGTCTCTGGGGCACTACCCCATGTGGAGTATCCAAACCCAGCAGATCCCTGCAGTGCACTCCTATGCCACTCCTCCTGGGGAAGGAAGAGGAGTCTCCCCAGATCTGCCACATGTTGGGTCCCTGCTGAAAAGCAGTGGCCCGACTCTGCCATGGATCACAGTTTATGGCAACCCCAAGCCAAGGGCCCACTCCTCAGCTCCATCGCTGCAGCCGGCTTCCCCGCTCCGATACCTGGGAGCTCTGCCGCACTCAGGCACCCCTGGTCTTTCTGTGACCCCGAGGATCCTCAGACCACACTGTCCCACGAGGGTTCCACCCCCGGCTTAGCCACTAGAGTGACGTCCCTCTGCAGAACCGACTTCTAAAAGTTCCAATTTTGTGCTCTGCTGCTCTATCACTTGCCAGTAGGGGCTGACGGAGGCCCCCTCCCCCCGCCATCTATCTTCCCAAAGAGCACCTCGGATTCACTTCTCCGCATGTCCTACCTTCCAGAAAGTGGTTGCTTTTCTGTTCAGAGAGTTGTTGCTATTCTTTTCTTCAATCTCCTTTTGAGTTCTTAGGTGTTCTGAATGGTTTGATCCCTATGCAGCTGAATTCCTGGGACCAGACGAAATCCAGGTCTCCTACTCCTCCGCCATCTTGCCGAAATGTATCTTTTTAGATGAGTACACAATTCACTTAATTTCATAAGTTTCTTAGCCTTATCTGTGTCTTAATACTATGATGCTATGATAATTTTCTTTAAAAATGCATCATTTTTTCATGAAATCACCTTCGATATTCTTCAGACTGGCATGTTATGGCTAATACATTTAAAATTGTAGACATCTTCAAAAATTTTAAGATAATCAATTAAGTACACTGATCATTATCCTTTGAAAAGAAAAATAAATCCACAGTGTGATGGCAGTATCTAGTGAAAGGCACGACTAGAAATCATTGATCAGTCATGTCCAAGTAAAAAAGTATGAGGTTTCTTTTTCCAAAAGACTTGTACAAATTATTTAAGATTTTTATTTTCTACTTTTCTTCTGGATGACATTTTCTACCTACTGCTCTCAGACTGTATCTACCCAGGATGAGACATTGGTATTAAAAATTTTTAAATTAACACTTGAGGCAATTCCAATTCACAAATATGTGGAAATCTGCTAATAAAATATTTGAGAAAATTAGTCTCGAGGGAACTCAGTTAAAGCTCATTCCCTGGTACTGCGTGTTTAGTGGGAAATGGGGAGTTTTAGCAGTGATCACAACAAGAAGCTTCATCTTTTTTAACTGTCTTAGACGATGTTTCTTTATTTGAATGGTATGCTCCAGAGAATTCTATGGAATACTCTTCTCTCATACTCCTGGACAGACACTCATGGAGGTGGGGAGGTTTGGACTCTCATCTCATCAGCTAAATTATCAATAAATATCAATGGCTCTTTTAAGTATAGAAGAACTCAACTTTGTGACCGTGAAACCTGGAAATCCAGGCTGGGAAAGAATTGAAGAGAGATGGGGGAGATATGCGTTAAGGAGGGGTTAAGGAAGGGTGAAATTGGTAACCTCAAGCTACTTTCCTGGCCATTTCCTGATTTTGTGCCTCTGAAGCTTCCAATCTCAAAGGATAAATTTGGACTTAACTTTAGAAAGTAATAAGGAAAAACAGCTTGTACTCTACAAATTAATTTCTATTTAGAATTTTTGATATTATAAATTTAAAGCAGTAAACCCCTATTTGCATTGCCATCTGCAAATTAAATGATTTAGAAATACTACACTTTTCTTATATAATTGATATAAATAATCCTTAAGGTAGCCTTCCTTGTCTGTGGCTTTTGTGGGAAATGACCAAATCTCCTGCTAAACATCCCCAGAAGAAATAACCACATCTTTTGTTAAATCCCCCTTATTCTTGCAAAGGAAAAAAGTCTGAATACAGTCTCATAGTATTACTTGACTGAGAAACATGCATACCACGTCCACAGGGACCATTCATGGGTTGTTTTGGTTACTTATATTTACTAAATATTTATGCTAAGTGTTATTGGTTTGAGCCTAGTTGAGATCAGTTCTTAAATGAAATACTTAAATTACAAAACGGGACATAAATTACTTCTCTTTCAGAGAGGAAATACATCTTGGAAATATTGTTAGACATTTTCAATCTTACATCTTTGCACTAGATTCATATATGTACATTTTTGCCAATTGATTTCAAGACTAGCACAGTGACAGCTTACAAAATCTTGTACATATATATCCATTCTTTTTCTGTGAGAAGAATGTGTTTCTTTTTTATAGCTATGATTCAATAATAAGGGCTATATAATTTGCCAAATCAAACCTCTTCTGGATCACAAAGGCTCTAGTTATTCCCTTAAAACCAAGTGTTTCATAGATGAACAGTGCTCTCCTGTGATCAAAGAAAGGAACTGCTTGCATCATAAAACAGGTAATTACTGCCTTTTTATTGCCAATATGTCCCCTCCTGTTTTTCTATAGTTATTAGCAGGATTATCTTCTATATGTATTATGCCCATTATCTCTCTGAGGAAGCCTTCCTTTTTCCTTTCCAAAGTAAATATGCTACTATACTAATTATTTTATTCACATAATTAAAATGAAGTCCTTCCAGCTCATTTTTACCCTTGTTCAAGCCATAGTAGAAACAACAGTTGTGAAAAGAAGAAATCTTTCTAGATTGATTACATAAATGTTGGCAAATCGAAAGATACGTTATTTGCATAACTGTCCCACATAAGCCAACATGCGCCTGTAAAATTAGAACTTTGAATTTTGCAGTTTGTTCGGCCCTGCCTTTTATCAAAAAGTGAGAAAGATTTATGCGGTAGCTTCAGGAAAAGAGCTTCTGAGGCTATTTGCCATTTTAAATGCCCACAATTTACAAAGCATCAAATAGCACTTATTCTCAAACAATTCCTATTTCTATTAAAAAATAGAGGTTTAGGCTTCCACCGATGCTATTTATATTCATGAGAGTAGTTTCCTGAGGTTTCTGTAAAACCACCATAATTTCCACTGACACATTTATCTAACAGTTGATGACATTTTGGAGAGAAAAGGAGGGCAGCTAGGAAACTTGTTCCCTGTGAGCACTGATCCAGAACACACTGCAAACAGGTCTGTCAGAGTAGCCTTCTTCGGGGAGAGTAAACCCAATAGCTACATAATCAGACTCTGCCACCTAGATTAATGTCTTACAGAAAAGGCTAAAATGCATGCCTCTCTTAAAATGGTGGACATGGGATGCCTGGGTGGCTCAGTTGGTTAAGCCTCTGCCTTCGGATCGGGTCATGATCTCAGGGTCCTGGGATCGAGTCCCGCATGGGGCTCCCTGCTCAGCAGGGAGCCTGCTTCTCCCTATGCCTGCCGCTCCCCCTGCTTGTGCTCTGTCTCTCTCTCTCTCTCTGATAAATAAATAAATAAAATAAAATAAAAAAATAAAATGGTGGACATGTATCTGTCACATAAAAGATAGTGCAGGATTTCAGAGAAACTCTTTTATCATACCAAAATTGATACAAATTTAGTTAATGGATATATGGATTACATATGGATAATGCACACATATACATGTATAATATGTATAATCAAGCCCTGCATCAGGCTCCCTGCTCAGCAGGAAGTCTGCTTCTCCCTCTCCCATTCTCCCTGCCTGTGTTCCTTCTCTCACTTTGTCGCTCTCTGTCAAATAAATTCTTTAAAAAAGATGAATATGTAAAGACTTTTTGAGATATGTATTTGCTGCTAAAGATTCAATATCAGAATATACCAAATCCCTTAATCTTCAGTGTCCCCTCCTCTCTCTGCATCAGTCACAAGCCTTAAAAGCACAAAGCCCAGAGTGAGAGGTGGGATTCAAATGCAAATCTAAAAGCCACACCCTAAGCTGCCCACCACTAGGCCACAAGTCCCCCAACCTTAAAAACCAAGGAACAACAACAAAAAAAAGAGTGGTGGAGTTGGTATATACCATCTGTGGATGCATTTGGGTCCTTCTTCCTGCATCTGGCCAAAATCACAGCTGGTAGACATTAGAGCCACCACCTGCCACACATTTGCCAAAGCCACTAGGGATGGTGCTAACAGCAGTGAAGCAAGGATGGATTTCCCAGACACAGTAAGTCAGACCCCATGGGAAAAAACAATCTCAGGGAGGCATACAAGAATTTGATTTCTGTGCTCGAGTGTAGATCATGTTACTTGAGCAAAGAGAATGCCAACATCTAGGGAAAGAGCTTAACAGACACACAAATGTTCATTAATTAAATCAATGCGTCATTAGAACAATTTGTTACCTAAGATTTTTAGGAAGACAAAGAGGATAAATTGTCTATATTTTCTGGATATGAAATTGCAAGGCAGTAAATCTCAGGTATCAGCAGTGATGGTAAAATTTGGGGTGAGGATATCAGAGGGGATGGGGAGTAGTACAACCCAGAAAATAAGTCATTTTCTCACATTAATAATACTCTTTTCAAGTAGCGAAAATAAAACAAAACAAAACCTAGGAACCACTTTCCACAAAAGAGAAATCACCTAAACAAAACCTGTATGTGGTGGATAACTGCACATCCTGCTCCTCCTTACCCATTGGGAATTTAAAATTCACATCCCTACTACAACATACACCCACTTAAAGTTGCCTGGTATTAACAATTGACAAATGTAGTAACAAAGTGAATACTCACAATATGACTCGTCGGCAGAGTCTCTTGGTCCAGAGATGGGAACATGACCAAAGTCTAGCCAACAAAACCCTCTTCTAAAATTTGGAACTGGGGGTGCCTGGGTGGCTCAGCCGTTTAAGCGTCCACCTCTTGGTTTTGGCTCAGGTCATGATCTCATGGTCATGAGATCGAGCCCCGGGACAGGCTCCATGCTGAGTGTGGAGCCTACTGATGATTCTCTCTCTCCTCTTGTCACGGCCCGCGTGCAAGGTCGAACAGGGATGAGGGTAAGAGAATGAAACATAAAAGTATGGGAACAGGAGGGTTGCCCACGGGGATGCCGCGAGCAACAACTTTATTCTTACTTACACACTTTATATAGGTTCAGGTTATATAACAATAGGACATAAACAAGTTCCACAGGTTCCTCCCTGCCCTCCCTTGGTTCCGTCTTGAGTTCCTGGTTCGAACGGCCAGGTTCCTCAAGCGCATAGCTTCTTCCTTGTTTTGCTCACACGGTATGCCTTCAAGGGGCCCGGTGCGCTATTTTTCAGGGCCTGTCAATAACACTGTGGTTTTCTTGGCCTATATACAACTCGGGCTAGCCAGTACAACATGTTCTTGTATGGGGGCAGTCAGGTGGCCATGGTTCAAAGGGATCAGGGAGCCTTTGCTCTACCTGATTAACCCCCTTGTTGCTCATGGCTCCCGACATCCTCTCCCTTTGCCCCTCCCCCCTTGCTCTTATGCACACTCTCTCTCGCTAAAAAAAAAAAAAAAAAAAAAAATTAAAGTAAAATAAAGTAAAATTTGGAACTAAAACTAATAAAGAGATAATATGGGAGCCTCAGAAACTCTTAACTGCTATTTCACCAGCATGAGGATCAAAGAAGTAGACTAGCTAATCTGGAGAGAGTGGGAGGACAAAATCAAGGAGAAAAGAAGGAAGCAGATGTTCAAAATATGTTTAGGTGAAACAGGAGAAAGAGAATCTTCACTGTATTCAAATCATTAGTTTCAGTACGTCTTGGTGTCCACCTACATTCGTGCCTTAGATCCTAACACACATCATGCTTCTTTTCATAAACCCCCCATTTTTGCATAAGCTAGTAAAAATATGTTTCTTGTGTTTGCAACCAAAAAGTTTGAACCAATGTACTTGCTAAGAACTTCAACAATATGCTAGTTAACTAGGACCTATAGATTGTTCTATGCATAACTATCTTAATATTAATGGCTTGGTAACTATATAAAGATCATTCCATTTACTAAGTTGAGCAATTATATTCTTTTTATTGTCATTATGTCTCAAAAAATAATTCTTTCAGGTACTATTGATGAGAAACAAGTAATTTCCAATGACAGGTTAAGTTTCAGAGCCACCAATGAGTACACGAACGAGCCTAGGTGGCTCAGTCAGTTAAATGTCTTCCTTCGGCTCAGGTCATGATCTCTGGGTCCTGGGATCGCCCTGCATCAGGCTCTCTGCTCAGCAGGGAGTCTGCTTCTCTCTCTCTCTTTCTCTCTCTCTCTCCCTCTGCCCCTCCCCACTGCTCATTCTCTCTCTCTCTTTCTCTCTCAAATAAATAAATAAAATCTTAAAAAGAATGAGTACACTAGGTAACCAGTGAATCTGTGACAACTGTGTATTCAAAATCATCCACTCGTATATATTTATATAAATAAACCTTAGTTTCTTATTTCTAAAGTATCACCTAGCAAATATTTGTATATTTGTAAGAACTATTTAAGAGTGCACTAATAGTCCTCAAACCTACAAGAGTCCCTCATTAGCCCATGCTACTTTCCCCTTCTGCTAAAATCACCTCAGAATTTAACCAAGGACAAGTTTATTTTGGGATTTGGAAGGAATGAAGGAAGGAAGGAAGGAAGGAAGGAAGGAAGGAAGGAAGGAAGGGAGGGAGGGAGGGAGGGAGGGAAAAAGGGAACCAAATTACTTCTTATTCTGCATTTCATGTTAGATTTATATTAAACAAAAATCATTACCTGCTTAAAACCTGGATCTAAAGATTACTTGGTAAAACAAGGAAAACTATATACAACAGCAGTCTAATTTGTCATGTGAAAATGTTTTAAAAGCCATTATCTCATACTAAAGTAAAACAGAAAATGGGGTGCCCAGGTGGCTCAGTCGTTAAGCATCTGCCTTCGGTTCAGGTCATGATCCCAGGGTCATGGGATCAAGCCCCGCATCGGGCTCCCTGCTCAGTGGGGAGCCTGCTTCTCTCTCTCCTACTCCCCCTGCTTGTGTTCCCTCTCTTGCTGTGTCTCTCTCTGTCAAATAAACAAATAAAATCTTTTTTAAAAAAATAAAGTAAAACAGAAAAGGAGAGCCCTGTGCATTTTGTCTTGTTTGATATTAAAGCAGTCTTAGATATGCTCAACTCAAACATTCAAAGAGATAAAAAGTAAGGGGTTGTAATGAACTTGAATTAGCAGGATGATTACCTCTCTGTGCCATATTTCTCTGATTCAAGAGCCCTTGTCAGCAAAAATGTTTGTGATCCTTTCTATTACAAAAATCAATTTTTTAAATTCTCATCTTACCCCCAGAAGGGAGTAAGACAAGAACAAGAACTTAAACATTTCATTTGTTCAAGATGAGTTAAGTTCTAGAGATCTGCTGTACAACACAGTATCTCTGCTATAGCAATACAGTATTGTATATTTTAAAATATGTTAAGAGGATAGATTTCATGTTAAATGTTCTTACTACAAAACACAGACACACAAGAACACAGGAAATTTTGGAGGTGATAGATGTGTTTAGCAACTTGATTATAATATCACAGGTGTGAGTAATAATGAGGTCTGCAGAGAATATTCATGTCATGCCAATGCTGAAGCAAGGTAAACCCAAAGTCTCTGGATCCCAGTTTCTTGTTCCTTCTTCCATCTTGCATTCCTCAAAATCTCAAAGAGAAGCACAGAAAGTAGGAAAAGGAATAGATGAGTCACATTGCTAAGTGGCTCTTGGTCTCCATATTAGAAATAAGTTTAAAGCTGTTTTTGAAAGAAGGGAATTACCCTTTCCTGAACATCTTTGGTGCAACAGGCTTCACATACATTATCTTATTTTAATCTGTAGACTCTAGTGACCAAAAAAGTCACTATGTGAGGGCATTGTTATTGCTGTTGGTTGTCATCATCAGGTTTAAAATACACCTATGACTTCTGTCATTTCTACTATCTCAAAATAAATTTTATACTCCTAGATTTCAGTAATAATCACTTATCCTTCTTTATTTTCTGCAAATATCAAATAAAGAGACATCACTAACTAACTGAAGAGGGAAAAAAGTTGTTAATTCAGTAAAATAAAGGTCATGATAGTCTAAGAGCAAACTAATGTGTGTCAGACATTTTTTCACAGTCCTGAACATTTCCTCCATATTAACATCTATGCATAAAACAGGAAAAATGTTTTCCATTTAAAAATAGTTTCCTAAGCTTTTTAACAAATGACTACCAACACATATGAAATATCTGAATTGTTAAAATATTCTTATTTCTCAGATCAACAAATTAAGGCATAGAGAGCTTTAGTGGACAAATTAAAATAAAATTAAAAAAAGAAAGAAAGCTTTAGTGGGCCGAAGGAGTCACAAAGCATTTACTTTCTTTATAATCTATTAATTTTCTGCTAGTTTGATTTCCCTTTCAATTATGTTTGAGATGTGGCTACCTTATCAAATCAAGGTTTCTTGACCAAGTGTTATAAATAAATAAACAATAAAATTCTCTTTTACTCTCTTCCTCTGCAGCTAAGGAGATACACAGGGTTATTTCCTTTCACACAGCTGCTCAGTTATATTTATGTCCTTCCTGTATTTTGTCTTTTGGCTTCTGAAATCCACTGTTCATATGTTTCAGCATTCTCTGGGTGGAATCTGATGTAATTTCTGGAAGATGCTTTCAGAGGGTTCCAGGCTGTTGGATTCTGGCACTAGGGGCTTAGGAGGAAGTGAAGCAGATCTTTCATAATAAGGGATTGTTGAAAGGTGCTTTATACACTTCACAATAGCTATGAAGCTATTTTGTGGCACATCCCTCTTAGCCTTGGTGTCTCAACAGTTCTCTCATCTGCAACTGAGTCTCCTAGTAGACCTTTCTAATCCCTGGAGTATGCTAAAATTCTAGGAACCCAGTAATTACTGGCAGTTTGACAGCTCATCAAGCATGGGTGCCACTGAGTCACATAAGCACGCCGCATCAAGAACACAGAAAGATTTTTGAAAAGAATGGTCACATCTCTTAAGATGTTTTTCCAAAAGTATTTTACATACCAAATGTATTTTGATTGCTGTGGGTTACACAATATTTTTGCCTCACTTTAATTTTTATTTGAGATGCACTGGTTAAATTCTTTCCATCCCTTTTGTTTTCTAGCTAGTGAAATGTATTGTTCTCTGGATTCTCTCCATGAAAATTATGTTGAAAGTATGAGATATAAAGTGGTCACATTTTTTCTAGGTTTAGGAAAAGCCACTTGGAAAACTGATCGTTGTTATTTAACCTTCAAAAATAATTAACAAGATATTTGCTACAGACCACAGAGCCACAAAAGAACATTATGTAGTAACAAAATGTTACTGTTATCACTTACTACATGCCAAAAAAGCAAAGACAGCAGGATACATTGTTCCTGAAGGTTCTCAGAATCCTTTTAGACACTTGATCTTAACCATGTTTTTTAACTTTAGTTTCTGGAGAGACAAATTGTCCCAAATCTCCTTTTAATAAGAATGACCTTGTTCGTTAGCTTGAGGCTGAGTGTTAAGTGAATGAGAAAAATATATTATGGTCCTTGCATTTGCTCCCAAAGGACCAGTTTAGATTCTATTGTAAAGCTGCTCATTTTAAAAATATTTAAAAAATGATATCTATTCATATCGCACAAGTCCTTTATCATATATGTGTTTTGCAAATGTTTTCTCCTAGTATGTTACTTATCTTTTAATTTTTTAATGATGTCTTTTGAAGAACAAAGATTTTTAATTGTGATGGGGTCTAATTTATCTTTTTGTAATAGACTTGCTTTAACTATAGTATCACCCCCAAAACTGCTGATCCCAAAGTCTTGAAGACTTTCTACTATGGTTTCTTCTGAATGTTATATTGTTTTAGAGCTTACACTCAAGTTTATGATAAAATTTTTAGTTAATTTTTGTGTATGGTGTAAAATGATGGCATAAATTCACTTATCTGCATGTAGATATTCAGTAGGTCCTGTACCATTTGTTGAATCGTCTATCCTTTCCCCCAGTAAATTTCTTTGGCACCTTTAAAAAAATTTCTGGGGTTCAAACTATGATTCAAACGCATGCTAGATTTTGCCTTGGGCAAGTTATTTAACAATTCTATGTCTCAATGTCCTCATCTGTAAAATCTATAATGTAGTATTACCTGTGTATACTCCCACTTTATGAACTTGTTAGAGTTAAATGAGTTAATGGGTATTTATAGAAGTTTTAGAATAGAGCCTAGAACACACTAAACACTCAATATAATAGTTAAACATGAAAATCCTAAGGGATGGCAATCAAGTAACACAATGGAATATGACTTTAGAAATGATGGGGGGTTGGAGGGTGAGCTAAATGGTTGAAGGGGATCAAAAGGTAAAACTTCCAATTATAAAATAAATAATTCATGAGGATGTAATGTGCAGCATCGTGACTATAGTTAATAATTGTATAGTGCATATTTGAAAGTTGCTAAAAGAGTAGATCTTAAAAGATCTCATCACAAGAAACATTTTTGTAACTATGTATAGTGACAGATGTTAACTAGATTTATTGTGGTGATCATTTCACAATGTATACGAATATCAAATCATTTTGTTGTACACCTGAGATTAATATAATGTTATTTGTCAATTATACCTCAATTAAAAAAAATGACAGAGAGTGCATGAGCTTCTAACACAGCAGGTCACATTAACCAGAGGATGACTGACTGATAAGACTGGGAGCCCTGGACAATAGGCGAGCAGTTACATTTATTTTCTGCTCCTCATGTTTTGAAATGAACTAACCTAATGTAATATTCCTGGCTTCTCTTTCCATTCTTATCCAATTATTCTTCCCTACAGGAAAAGGGGGATCTTATCAATTGATTACTGATGAAAAAATATACTAGGCATGCTCCATTGACTGTTTGTTGTAGAACCAGCCACACAGTAAGAAGAATGCATAGTCTCCTCCTCCATCACAGGAGTAGACCTTCAGGGGTCTGCTGGCTTCCACTCCACCACTGAGCAAGTAGTTCTTAGACTTTAAAACAATATTCAAAAGTCCATTTGGCTATATATATAAATTTCTACTCTCTATATAAATTTCTACTCTATTATATAAATCTCTACTCTAAGCTTTTATCAAAAGTTAAAGTAGAATTTTTGATCTCCAAATATCAGACTCCCAGTTGATTCTGATCTATGGATAGATAGCCTCTCCAACACCATCATAATACACAGCTTTTAGGGCTCAGGTTGATAGCACTGGTGTGAGAAAGTAGATTATAGGCAGGGAAAATGAAACCTCCATTGTTGATGCACAGAGATCAATGACATGGGAAAAAAAAAAATCTTTAAAAAACTGACATGAGGAGGCCAGGAAACAGATATACTTGTCCCAATATTGGGAATATATATCTTAAAGCTGTGGGCATTTTTAAACAAAATGCACCCAAAACGTTGTGCAAATCCTGCTGATCAGTGAGATAAAACATTTTCTTTTGGGGCAGCTCAGTCTGTTGGCTCAGCGTCTGCCTTCAGCTCAGGTCATGATCCTGGGGTCCTGGGATGGAGCCCTGCATCTGATCCTGCTCAGCCAGGAGCCTGCTTCTCCCTCTCCTCTGCCCCTCCCCCTTCTCAGGCTCTCTCTCTCTCTCTCTCGAATAAATAAATAAAATCTTTAATTTTTTTTTTCTTTTTCTTCTAGTTAGCCTGATTTTAATTCCAGGGGAAACATAGGGCAACAATCAAAGGACTAGGTATATAGCATAAACATCCAGCCAAAAGCATAGCATTACTAGTTCTCAAACTTCATAATATATAATTAATTGTGATCCTTATTTAAAATGCAAGTTTTCATGAGTTACCTAAAGAAATTGTAATTTCATAGGTCCAGGTAGAACTCGGGAATGTGCATTTTAAAAAACATTGGTTCGGGGCACCTGGGTCGCTCTGTCGATTAAGTGTCTGCCTTCGGCTCAGGTCAGGATCCCAGAGTCCTAGGATGGAGTCCCGTGTTGGGCTCCCTGCTCAGTGGGGTGCCTGCTTCTCCCTCTGCCCCTCCCCACCTTGTGTTATCTCTCACTATCTCTGTCTCTCTCTCCCTCAAATAAATAAAATCTTTAAAAAAAAAACATTGATTCAAGTGATCTACATACACTTTGATACAAATTTGTTAAATTAATGAAGTGCCACAGTTTCATGCGGCAAGGAGAATATTTGCCTCTGCTCTTTTTTTTGCCAAATGACCAAAGAGTCCAACTTGGAATAGTTCTATGGCACAATTGACATTGATATACAAAAAATACTTAGCTTCCTAAAAATTGATAGGAAAATTGCACACAGAAAGTCTCAATATTTTCTTCTGAAAAGGTCATTTTCTTTTCAGTGTCCTAAAAAATTACAATGTGCAGTCCCCTTATCTACAGACAGCAACATCTATTAGACTAACTTAATCCCTTTAGCAACTACCATTTTGCTAGTCCCATTTCTCAGTCTGGGGATTTGGGGGGAGAGTACTGAAATCTGCCTTTGTATGAGCAAAAAAAAAAAAATCTGAAAATGCTGGTTGTCTTATGGATTGTATAAGTCTATGTATAAATTTCCTAAGTGACAAAATGCTTCATAAATTCAATATGTTGTAAGGATGAGTTCATCTTACTGGAAAATATCCTATTTAAAATTACAAAGTAAATGAACCTTTGCATGATAACCAAAATTAATAAAAATAAAATAGTGAATTTGTCTGATATATTTTAAACAGGACTCCAATTTTTTTGACCTTTCAGTTTTAACTATAATATCTTTAGCTCACCCAGGGATTTACTATGTGAAAGTAACTTACTTCCAGAAACTTTCAAAAGCCTAATATACTATTAAGTATTATCCCTGCCTATTACCACATATACAGAAGATGCTGCTGGTAGGGACTGAATGAGTAGCAGTGAGTTAAGAGAAGTCTTTGTTCAAATGTTCAGATACTTCAACCCTTCAAAGCTAATTTAGTCTTGCTAATACTCCAAAAAAAGACTTTAATCAAATACACATAACATTTTATTGAATGCATGTATTTAGATAAATCTTTCTTCACTCAACTCTAAACTTCTTGAAAACAGGCTATCTACACTGTTTTTCTCTAGAGAACCTGGAAGCTATGCTGTAGCTAACTAAGCACCTGACCTGTAGAGTTGGAACATCTTGATTTCAAATTCTGATTCTGCCACTTACCAGTTGTGTGATAAGGGGTATTGCTTCATATTTTAAGACTCTACATTATCATCTTTAAGAAGGAGACAGTAAGACTGCCCTCACAGAGTTTTATGAATCCTTAAATAAGATCATATGTATAAAGCTGTACCCTGTACATGGAAGTCTGCATAAATATAGCAGCATCAGGACTAGCAGCCTAACTACCTGACACAGAGTTTCCACACAATTAAAAGGTGCTGAATAAACTGGATAATGAACATGATTTTTATACTTGGTTTATGCTAATATCATGACCAACATTAAGTATGATATTATATTTAAATATACCATACTTAGATAGTTTCTTACATATTTTATGGTATCTTTGCACTGAAAATGAATTATGATGAGAGAGAAAACTCATCCATTGGGACCCCAAAGCCCTGAACCCCTGACAGTCACCTTTTGCTACAATAGGCAGACACAGGAAATAGAGGGCAGGTACATGTAAAGTTACTATTACTCATCTATCCTTTGACTCTAACTCCAGCACCATCTCCTGGACAACTTGGTCAAATCACTGATGCCCAGAGGCTTTCTTTCTCTGTCACAGACCTGACAAATCAAAGTGGCCTAGACTAGACAAAGGCAAGTCTTGTACTTACGCTCTATCCTGCATAAAGGAGGAGGAAGACTCAAAACCTTCTGAGTTACATAGAGTTCTAAGACAGAGAAGCAATTCAAAGAGGGAAAATGAATTCAAGAGAAAAGATTATAAAAAGCCCAGATGATACAGCATTGGAGTCATTAATCACTTTACTCATCAAACTAAAAACTCTAAATCTTAGCACTGTGCCTAACTTGTTTCTTTTTTGAGAGCCCCACTCTTCCTTGGGTTTAAATATCAGGGGAGCTGCCTTCTGCACTCCTGAGAAGTTAGAGCACCAGGGAAGATAGAGAAATTCAAACTTCTACTGAAAAAATTTTATTAAAATTGATGGATGTTTATCAAACACTAAGAAAAATATGTTTCAGGGCCTTATGAAATAAAAGACACAAGAAAGGAATTTCAAATGTTTTTTAAGGAAAATAAATGAATAATAAAATACATGAATCAGATCATCTTGAGACTATTTCTACCTTTAAAGTTAGCAACCCATTGAAAATAATAATCAATTAGCTTAACATTTTAATATGGATTTATCACTGAATAAAATTAATGCTCTCTGTCACTTAAATCATTTTTTAAAATTAACTTAAATTTGGAATTCCTGAGTGATTCTTAACCATCACTATCTGATTTATTGTCTCTTTACATCTCATCAAAAAGTCATGGAAAAGAAAGAGCCCCACTGGAAAGAAAGAATATTAATCAACATATTGCCAGATCCTGGAGAGAACTGCATCTATAATACATGAATGAAGTTAGGCTAAAGTCATAACTATGCTTCATGCACAATTAGACCTTGAAACAAATAGCCAAGGATAAGGAGAAAGTAAAGAGATTTCAAAGCATTTTACTTTATATCTTTATCAAAAATCAAAGCCAGTATCTAAGAAACTAAAACAGTCACTGTTGTAGAAGAGGGACATTTTCTAAAATTGTCAGGACCTGAATGGAGCTTTCCTCATTTAAATATGAAAACCCTCCTACCATAAAAAACAAAGAAATAGCAAAAAAGTATAATAGAAAATGGCTCTCTCTGGAAAAACAATCTTACTCTTTGTCTCACGTCATAGTCTCAACAAATTATATTTTTAATAATCAATTGATAAAATATAGAAGACAATAGAAGTGAATATAAATCTAATCTTAATTGAGGAATGAACTTACAAGCTTAAAAATAACAAAAAACCTTTCAAAGAAAAAGGATGAAAATATTTATAATAAATATTGGATAAAGAATAACTTCAGTATAAAATAAGTTGGTATAAATTGATAAGAAAAACACTAAAATCCCCTAATAAATAACAAGTATATGGAAACAACTATATAGACACACACACACACACACACACACACACACACACACCCCTAGCTAATAAACAAATCAATGAATATTTAAATCAGTAAATTCATTGATAATTTAAAATAACTATGAAATGTCACACTTTTCCAGTCAGTGCTGGGGAAGACTGTCATGACCTGGGTACTTTATTTTTACATACTACTGGTATCCTAAATAAATATGTACCCTTTGACTAAATAATTCTACTTTAAGAAATACATAAGCTAAAATGCAAACAAAATATTTTCATAAAAGTTCATTATAGTAGTGAAAAACTTAAAACAAATTAAGTGTGCAACATTGATAAATAGCAGAATATGTTATTGTTTGTGGATATAATAGCATTTATAATCATTAAATGTCATATTTGTGAGGTAATGAAATAATGTACTTTTGGTACATTAACCAAAAGAAACACTAAGCTTAAATAAACAGTTTATCTATGTGAAAAAATATCAATGTTACAAAAAGAATTATTAGAAATACTCTTTAATGCTAAGTGTGTTTATATTCTCAGTTAAGTATTTTTCATTTATTTCTCTATGTTCCAAATATTACAATGGCCAATAATTGATTTTATTTATGTATTGACTTATATCTTATTTTCCATTTGTTCTAAAATAAAAATTTTCACTGCATCCCATTCAAAAGGGTGGAAGTCTGCCTCCCAAAGCTTGACCTCCAGGTAATCAGATGCAGCCCGTGTTTTTAGTTTATAATAATTCCTTTCAATAATCTCCTATGTGTATAACAAACATTCTCTTCTTTCAACACACATGGTAGCGTATTATACACACTGATCTGATGTGTATAGAGCACTTGGCTTTATTTACTTAACCATATATTTTGGAACTCACTCTACATAAACACATATGATATAAATATATAATAGAGCTTTCTAGATGTGTTCTGTTTTGTTTTTAACACTGCATGTTATCACATTGTAGATTGTTTCTCATCTTTTTTTAGTATAGTAAAGTTGCAATTTCCCACTTATGAATGTATCTACAGGTTATTTAAAGGAATAGAATAATTAAATCAAAGTGCTTATGAATTATAATTTTAATAATAATTATCACAGTCTCTCTGAGACACTGAAATAATGTACATAAATACCATTAATGTATGAGAATTATTTTTTTAACATTTTGGTCAATAATGTTTCTTATAATTTTTTTTATTTTTTCCAGTTAGAAGAAAAATAAATATATTTGATTTAATTTGCATTTTTTCTTGTTGTTATTAGAAACAAAAATATTTTAATAGATTAACTTGACCATCACTTCTCTAAATGATTTTCCCTAGAAATGACTATCATTGTTCTAAACCCCCCAACTTTCCCTTATATATTGACTGTTTCGGTTTTTTTCTTTGTAGACTGCTCACACAGTCCAATAAATGTTCAACTAGAGCTCCCCCATAAGCTTAATTTTCCTATCAAATGTACCCTTCAAGTGCTTGATGCCAAACACATTACTTTGGAAAAGGGTAGATGTTCCTGCAGTTCTCATCTTTTAACAGGTTTTTGTTTTATGCTAAAGATTTATGTAGCTCCAACCTAAAACCGTACTCCCTCCTCCAATAGAATGATGTTAGAAAGAGGAAATAGTCTCCTTTTCTCTTCCCTCACATTTAATTTTTTGCCCACCATAATTATGCCTAAGGAGGAAAGCATGAACATTCTGACAAACACAAGCCTGAGCATTCTTAGCTTAATTACTGACCCTAGGCTGGGCTGAACACTCCGAGGACTGGTGTCATGATTAGCTTGGGTGCCATGTGAATGAATTGCAAGAGCAGTCGCCATATCTGGAAGACCTGCTCTCTTGAACAGACCAAAGGAGAAGCAGAGAATCTGTCTCATTGCTTCCTATATTCCATGAGTGCTTTTCCTCCTACCACCTTATCACCTAAGCAACAAAATGTGATGAACTTTTCAAAATAGTTGCTATTTCCTCAAGGGATATGCCAAATTAAAATAACCCCCTGTGTTTGTCTTTAAGTGCTCCTTGAAATCAAATACCATGTGATGCTCTGAGGCTGGAGACTGGGACCCTTTCCTAGTTGTGTCTCGAATCTGAAGACAATCCATTAATAAGAAGGAGCTTAATTTGTGCATAACAAACCAAAGAGGAGATTCTAAATTAAAACCAAAAAATCATTTTGATTACATTATAAAGGTCAAAAAATTTAGCATGACTCTAGATTAGTTTGTTTATATAAAGATAACTACTTTCTTTAATCAGGCTTTTCAAGAGAGTTAAGTATTTTATTTCAATCTGTATCGGCCACAGAAAAGAAGCAGAAGTGCAAATAAAAGGTTCTTTACCAAGGTGTTTTATTTTTGTTTTCCAAAAACATATGGTTGATGTTTCATATTCCATTTTCACTATATCAAGTCATGTCTTTATCGTAGCTCTTCCCTTTATTTATCAAATCACAGCATTAGAGACATTGAAGAGTGTAATCTTCACTACTATATATAACCTTGCTAATTCTCAGATTCTAAGAAAAAAAGTTACTTACCAAGAACAAGGTGTTTCAAAGTCTTCTGTTTTCTTAAGAGTCTTGAGAAAATACCTGAAAATCCTACAAACCCATTCTGCCAAGTCCTAGTTTTCCCTTAAAGTGAAAGAAAGCCTAATTCCTGCCCTAAATTTTGGAAATGTTCTGCACCTTGTCAACTTAATTTTCCTTCTATCTTTAGTGTCTGTTCTTAGATCAACTGCTGCCAAAGAACCCACCATGTCCTTGCTTGAGCCTGTTGTAATCAGCTCATTCCAGGAAGAAGTTAAGAAAACAATGAACACCTATATAGTCATTCTATAGTCATTATCTGTCAGTTAGTGACTAACCTGGGTTAGAATCTGGATGTTATCGGCAAACAATGAATCATGGAACACTACATCAAAAGCTAATGATGTAATGTGTGGTGATTAACATAACATTAAAAAAAAAAAAAAGAATCCAGGCATATTTATGCTGGCTGTGAACTCTTTTGCACCACACCCACACCATGTCCTTACCCATTCTCCACCCCTCAACAAACTACCCCAAAATATTTTCTCTTTCTTTTTAAATGTGTGATTTATTCAAATCACACTAGAGAATACAAATGAGTTAGCCACAACCATTGCTAACAAATAGCTTTATTCAAGAATAATTCAAGATAAGTGGCTTAGAGAAGTAATTGTTACGGGAATTCAAAATAAGAAGCAGTAAGATCCAGTTAGGAAGAATCAGGAAAGACTATGTCTACCTAATGCAGATTATTATTGATTCTTTATGACCAGACAAAATCTTTCTTCCCAGTTCCACACAGTTATTTCATTTACCAGCTATAGATTTCTACTTGAGTATAACAACATCATCATTATAACAATAATAGCTATTAATCACATAATAATACCATGTGTTAGCTAACTATGTTAGTTATTTCTTATATTCCAATTATCTCTCCCTTCATATTTATACTCATTCAATACATTCTCCACTCTTGGGTTAATCTTTCTAAATGCTACCACTACCACTTTAAGCATATTATTACCTATAGCATGTTTTTAAATTTTATTGAGACATTTCCACTGAAGAACTAACTTCCCTATTGAATAAGAATGAGATAGAAATTCCTGAGTATGTTACTGAAGACCCTTAAGATCTGACCTATGTCACTGCTTCTTCTCTAACTTCTCTTCAAATCCTACCTTCCTACATGCAGTTATTCATGCTTCTCCAAATGTCACATATAGCTTTGCCTCCATGTTTTTGAAGACATTGCTATTCTTCCTGGAATACGCTTTCCTTCATAATGTCCAGCTACCTCACAAGTGGCCAACATCTTTCATCTTTTGAGGTTCATTTCCCCTTTGAAGACTTTCTGACCCATGTGGTAGAATTGAATCTATCTCACTTGATTCAAACTCTACAAATTTCAAGCATGTACTTGTAACACGTTGCAATTGCTTTGCAAGTTTGACTTTCCCTCCTAGACTATAACCCCCTTAGGGCAATAGCTGTAATGTACTTATCTTCCCATATTCAGTGGCTATAGAGTGATTGCTACTAAAAGAAATGAATGAATTAAAAACATTTACTTTGGGTCCGAAGAGTTAGTTCACTTGTTAATTAAAAAAAGGAGAGACTTAAAGTTAAGAAATCTCAGCTGACCTAGAAAGGGAGACAATCTTTACCTAAGAGTGGAGTTCTAGCAAAAGAGCTAAACACAAAATGAGTGACTCTGGAAAGAAGGGGGAAAAAGTTCTGAAAAGTCTCCAGAGCCAAATGGCTGGAAAGGGAAGCTAGCACAGAGCAGGATTTAATCTGCAGGTCAGGCTCCAGGACCCTGTAACACAGATGCCAACCAAAACAAAGGCACCACCTCAGAGAACACACTAATATAGAACTTAGAAAAACCCAAGACCAACTGTTGGGAAATGAAGACAATTTTCCATCAAAATTTTACATTTCTGTAGTTCCTGTCCTCTAAACAAAGACATTTACTGTCAATTTAGGAATGTTTGTATAAGGAGATATTCCAGGAAAATAAATCTTAGAGACACCTTCCTCCCCAGGGATGGCCCAAGTTAATAAAGAGAAAGACTCCTTCTGTCCCTCCCCAGAGTAATTTTGATTATAATCCAGAGTAAAAATAAGGTTTCTCTCTCTCTGGAGAGGAAGATAGGTAGATTACCAAAATCTCATGTAAGATCAGAGTTGTATTTTAGTTTTTATCTTTTTTAATTTCTGTAAAAATTTAGGTAGTTCTCCTATACTGTACTTCATATACAGGTACCATTAGCTCTCATCAAATAATCCTGACTAAATTGAGACTCAGAGAAACAGTGCAAGACAACACTCTGGATGCTGCTTCTACCAGAAGCAATTGAATAATGAAGTATCTTCTTTTTCTCTGGCCCAAAGGCCCTTTTACAACTGTAGCCAGCTAACTTTGTGTCCTCCTGTAAGTAAGGCTAAATCTCAGAAACTTCACAGTTCCTGTCTTAACACCAACCTATATTTTTTTTTAAGCAAAGAACTGAGGGCAGAACTACTGAATTGACAAATAAGTATTTCTATATTTCTTTAGTGTTCTTTTTTAAAAAGATTTTTATTTATTTGTTAGCGAGAGAAAGAACGCACAAGCAGGGGGAGTGGCAGGTAGAGGGAGAAGCAGACTCCCAGGACCCTGGGATCATGACCTGAGCCGAAGGCAGATGCTTAACCCACTGAGCCACCCAGGCATCCCTTCTTTAGTATTCTATGTGATGACCTAACTGTAGTTTCCCAAAATTAATGGAAGGCATTTCAATGTGGTTCTTCAAATAAAGAAAATTTATCATTTCTCACATGAAATAGTGAGAATTTTTTAAATTATTTATTTATTTTAGTAAATTTTTAAATGACAGATGTTTATGCTAATGGAGGAAAATGGTAGAAAACCAAACTAAACAAGTAATGGCTCTGTCTCCAATATGTTAAATATTTGGGCTCCACTCAGTTGTATTTCTGGAGTTTCCATGACAAGTTTTTCAAAAATGCATGAAGCTGTAGAAATCCTTTGCATGTGACTACCAATGATGTTATAGTGTATTCATTTAAAGAGTTAAGGATGTAGAAAGATATCATTATAACATTTTTTGGGGGGGTGGGGGGGCAGAGGAAGAGAAAGAGACGATCTTAAGCAGGCTCCATGGCCAGCATGGAACACAATGTGGGGCTTGATCTCAAAACCGTGAGATCATGACCTGAGCTGAAATCAAGAGCCGGAGGCTTAGCCGACTGAGCCACCCAGGTGCCCCAGAATATATTTTTAAATGATGTGATTATAAGGTTTAGTAAAAAAAAAATTCCAAAATAGTGGACATTTAAAAGAAACAAACAAAAAAGATTCATCATTTTAATTTGGAGAAGATCAATTTCTATACTGAAGTTGCAGTTATGAACTATAGATAGGATTAAAATAAGAAAAAATGAGTAAGAATTCCAATTTTCCTAATATTTAGCTACTAAGTGGAAGAAAAGGCATTTTCACATCTATAAACATATTCTCCCATGCACAAAACTGAGATAGTACTATACTATCCTATCTTCCTAAGGTCCTTCTCAGCCTTATACACAGACTTGATGAGATTATTGGTTTCACCTTGAAACTTAACACTTGTTTAAATTAATATTGGGTAGTGTCATTTTAAAAATGACTTTGTACTTATTTATTTATTAAATCCATTGTATCAAACTTACTTAATATTTATTGAAAATATATAAGGGAGGGCCAGGTTAATAGAATTAACACTTAGGATGATCAAATTCTAGATTTTAAACAACTGGAAAAATACCAAAATAATGATTTTATATTGTCTGTGATAGAGGATGTTTTAAGACTGAGTTTCACTTGGGGCGCCTGGGTGGCTCAGTCATTAAGCATCTGCCTTCGGCTCAGGTCATGATCCCAGGGTCCTGGGATCGAGCCCCGCATCGGGCTCCCTGCTCTGCGGGGAGCCTGCTTCTCCCTCTCTCACTCCCCCTACTTGTGTTCCCCCTCTTGCTGTGTCTCTGTCAAATAAATAAATAAAATCTTAAAAAAAAAAAATTGAGTTTCACTTAAAGTAATTAACTTCCATTGTTAATGCAGAATCATGTTGGAAGTTTCTTTTCATTGATCTACTTTCTTCGATATATTTTCAGTTTGATGTTCCATAGAGTGTAATTTTTTAAGATATTTTAGATTTAATTACACTTACTTTTATTTCATCTAATGAAACTTCCAATGGATACCTTGGTGACCAAAGTTGATTTTCTGACATAGAGCATTGTATAACAGTGAAGTTTCAGCTATTGATTATCCATATATCATCTTTCTCATGTGTTTGATCTGTATGTAGAAGTTATTTGAAATATATATGACATAGACTATGATCAAGTTATACTCTTCAAATGTGATGGTCAAAAATAACAAACTTAAGTAAAAAGAAGCAAAACCCTTGCTCTCACAAGCTTGAAAAGTAGCAGCACCATATCTGTTCTCATTTGAGTCTCATAAGAGGTAAGTAAGAGGACTTTAAATAAAGGCAGATAACAATGGTGAGCTGAAGAGTCCTCTAAGAAACCTCTAACTTCATTTTAATTGTAGCTGTTGAGTGTCAAGAGGACATGACATACAAAGAAGCCAAAAATGGAAAGAAAGATGGAGTAATCTTCAGTGTGATTTAACACTGCCATATATAAAAAGCACTAGAAAAATAGTCATTTGGTTGATGTAAAATTAAACTTATTAAAACATTCAAGAATATGTCTTAGGAGATAATCCCACACCATTAGGTGAATTGATGAGGTACCCTAATGGATATTTTCTTCATCAACTTTCTAAATTATGCAAAATTGCGCCAGGCTTCTATATAATTTGTACAATTAGAAACAAATTCTGTCTTTCATTATGCATATTTCCCTTTAATTCTGACAGATGCTACATATTTGAATAACATGTCCTTTTCAAAACCTTGATGAATGTATTTATGTTAAGTAGCAAAGCCTCAGTAACTTTTTCCCATCCCCCTCACTTTGCTCCCACTTGAGATATAAGAGTCATAGCTACAAAGCTATCTGAAAGGCAAAAATTTAAATCCACTAGAGCTTTCTTTTTCTGGCATTTCTAAACTTGGTAAATTTACCTGGTAACAATCTGGTGCAAATGACTCCAATATTGTTTGCTTCTTCACCTTATGGGCCAGATGAATTAATTTGTGATGTGAACTGGGACTCCACTCCAAATTCTGGCCATCCATTTTGTAAATTGACTTTTGGTTATACTGAGTACTAAGTAAGAAAACTTGAGTGGAAAAATAGAATATATGACCACAAGAACTTATACAAACTGTTTTATTGACAATACAGTAATATCACTACACTCCCCATCCATACACGCGCGCGCACACACACACACACACACACACACACACACACAGGTATTTCCCTTCATAATGCAAATTACTTATATGATACTGAACAAGCACTTAAACTTAGTTTCTTTTTTCTATAAAAATATGTCAAATGATTTTTAAAATTTCCTGTCTACATAATTCTGAGGTACTGGCTATGGACTTAATCAGGTGATATTAATATCCTCTTCTCATCTGATATAAGTGATATATAAATTTGATATATAAATTTATATATATATATAAATTTACATGATATATAAATTTACATGACTAACATTTAGAATCTCTCTTTCCCTACATTGTTTAAAATCTATGTCACTTGGTTTCATGTCAAGATAAGCTGATCTGGAGAGTGTTCATAATAAACCTTAAATTATATCCATGCACAGAAAGACTGTACATCTGTGTATTCCATAAAATACAGTGGGGCTACTTTGCCATAATATTCCTTTTACCTATGATAGACTCAAACTTACTCTATATAAATCAAGCACTGTTTCCAAATCTTTAAAAAAATGGATATTTATATAAACAAAGCATTTTCTTCACTGACCTTGGACTTGTATTCATTTACTGCAGATGACATATTAAGAAAGTTTTATGATAATTTTTCCATTTATTCTTAAAGCATGTATTGAGTACTCACTATTCTAGGCAATAAGGGAATAAAGAGAAAAAAAAAGATACAGCCTTTGTCCCTGAGACACTAATGAATTTGAGGAAACAAAAGAAGTAGGCACAAAGTAAAAATACTTAACACTACCAAAACCAAAGGTGATAGCAGAAAAACAAAAGATGCAGGTAAGAGTCAACTATCTATGCTGCCAACCTTAGAAGACCTATAATCGCTAACCAAATTATGTAGATAAATGAGTCTAATGAGCAGTATATCCATGTATCAAGAATAGCTACAGCTATTTTTTTAAAAAGTTACATATTCCCTCAAATCCATATGGTCAATTTCTAATTCTAGGTAAAACACATTCTAGAGACATACCTACCCACATTTGTTAATGATAAACTCTACTGGTCTATGATAGCAGATCACCTCATCTATAGCATCACTGGAAATACCTAATTATAAAAGTCCCTAAAAACAGCTTTGTAAAACCAATATTCCCATTTTTTACAGTGCTCTACCCTTAAATCCAACTCCGCCCACATTAAAAAAAAATCATTCCCAGGAACAGAATTATGTTTCCCTTTTTTTTATGCTTCCTCTTACATTAAAAAAAGAAGAACATAGCAGGAAGGGAAAAATGAAGGGGGGGGGAATCGGAGGGGGAGAGGAACCATGAGAGACTATGGACTCTGAGAAACAAACTAGAGGGGAGGGGGATGGGGGGATGGGTTAGCCCGGTAATGGGTATTAAAGAGGGCATGTATTGAATGGAGCACTGGATGTTATACGCAAACAATGAATCATGGAACACTACATCAAAAACTAATGATGTATGGTGATTAACATAATAAAGTAAAATAAAATAAAATAAATAGCAGAGAATCTTCAAGTTTTCAAGAAATCACATTTAAATATGAAGTAGAATATCAAATAATATAAATGTGAATTCAAATAATTTATTTTAATTACAAGTAAACTATTTCAATATTTTTATAAAATCATAAGTTTTATCCCTTGTGAAAAGATTAGAATAAGTATTCCACCCATTCTAACAATCAATAGTTTTCTTTCTTATACAAGAAAAATGAATTGCAAACTAGGTATCTCATATTTACTTGCTGGCATTCCATTGCTGGAATCCCACCTTATTCAGGTGGGAATGGGTTTCTAAATCGCACAGAGATTGGTAGCAAATTTTTCAAAATTGTCCCAAACTGAAGCTATGGTTTCCTATGCCTTTTAATCTAACCTCAGTGCCCTCAGAGACAACTTGATGGAAGGTTGCATACTCCCTGGAAGGTCTTATTTATTTTCTAATAATAAATGAAAGCTTTGTTCTTTAGAACTGCCAGTGTACTACCTTAAATACACTTTCAAAAATTACCAAGGGTACTACCTATACAAGCTGATCATTTGAAAATGCAATTTGTTTAATTCACATTACTGAAAATTTACATAAATGTTTAAATTAATAAAGCTGGCATTATAGTTCATGGTAAATACTAATTTTTTAGGATGACTGATAAATATTGGTTTATCAGAAGATTTAACATATGTGAAGAAAATACTGATATTATGAAGTGATTTAAGTTTTAACACACTGTGTCAAACATATTACTTAGTGAGTGCTTAAAATTATTTTTCAGGCAAAGAAGTAGTGCCATATTCAGTAAACTCCTTTGGGAAGAAATCAAATAATTCATTTGATTAAGTAGTGATATTTACATATCACTATTGATATTGAGTAAATAGTGATATTTACATATCACTATTAATGTACTTTCTATATCATGGCACCTGGATGGAAAATAAACTCAGTCAATTTACCAAAAAGCATGTTTAAAAGTTCCAAATAAATAATCTGATCAATACATTCACTGAATTCATTAGTTGTCTGTTTGGAGCCCCTCCCACAATCAAGCAAACATGACCATATAGATATAATGAATAAAACTCGCTTGTAAAAGTTATGAGATTCTTATTCTCAACACCTGATTGCATTTTGACACAAAGACATTCATCCACCATCATGGTCCATAAAAATGGTAGACTCAAAGTATTTACATTTCAGTAAATATGGTAATGATGGCCCTCCATATTTTTCTACTGTCTTTTATTATATTTGGCATATGTTAGGAATATGGGAAGAAACAGTTTTATCCAACATAAGGGAAATTTTCAAGAAGACACGTTTCAACACTTCGAACTGCAATCATTTCCTAAATTGCCTTCAATACATTAATACACCTTTAAAATTACTTGGCCATATTACAAATAGGAAATAAAACTGCCATGGGCTAGTTTTTTCCCCATGAAATTATAACCATTAAAGTGGGGCTATTTGGAACATTAACAAACCTGGAGCAACACAAATTATACCACTGAGACACAGGCATTAAGATAAACTGAAAACCAAATGCAGCTTTCATTTCGATATATTAATATTAGCTAGTTTTCCTCAGTATAGAGTATATTCCAAATAGAGAGGGCCTATATTCTCTTCTTCTCAAGCAGTATAGTAAAATATTCTTGGTCTCTGTGAAAATTTTAAATATAGAAAAAAATCCTTTATAAATGATGCATAAAAGTTTCAGGTACCTATAAAATACCAAAAGCACATGAATACTAAAATTTAGAGATCAACAGTTCCTGAGCCAATTTATGGATTAACAAGAATCAACATTACCTCTCGAAAGATAAAAAAAGGTTTTTTTTTGTTTTGCATCTATAGAAAAATCTTTGGGATTTTTTTTTTTTTTTATGATGGCAAGATAATGAGTTTCTTAGAAAAACCTGTTTTTTTTACAGGCTTTGAAATGTCATTGGTCCCATTTCTATTGGCTGGTAAAAATGAAATGAATGTTGGCCGTAGAAAGAAAAGTGATTCCATTTTTTAAAGGGCTGTACCTTGAAAATATTTAAAGAAGAAAATTATTTCACTTGCTTCTACCTTACAGTGGCAGCAGCAAAGCTTGGCAAGAGGTTTGGGGCTCCATATTATCATAGTACTGCATACATGGAATTATTCATAGACTCACTGATCTTAACACTTGGTATTCTTATTAGTTTCTCTGGAAAAAACACTTTTAAAAGATGCAGCATAGCTATTTGTTAATTGGATCAGTAATAGGGGAATATATAAATTTATTACAAATCGAAATTAATGAACTCTAAAACAACTGACAATTATTTTCTTTTTTTTTTTTTAAGATTTTATTTATTTATTCATGAGAGACAGAGAGAGAGAGAAGCAGAGGGAGAAGCAGGCTCCCCGCAGGGAGCCCGATGTGGGACTCGATCCCAGGACCCTGGGACCATGACCTGAGCCGAAGGCAGATGCTCAACTATCTGAGCCACCCAGGCGCCCCTGACAATTATTTTCAAGAAGTCAGAAAAGGGGACAGATTTCACCAATCATTTTATGAACTTTTCCAACATCTAAAATTTCCTGTTCTCATTTGCTAAGTTTAACTTGAAACATGCATTTTTCTTATACCATCATTAGTTATATTTGATTACGCCATTACTTTATCGCCTGGCAATAGAAAGAGTAAGCTCTTTTTATCTCTATCTCTCTTCCAAAAACTAATTCTGGAGTTCCTATCATCATTCACTTCTTTGAGAAATCATTGCTAACCTGAAATTTGTGTATATTTCCCTTGCTTAAAAAATTGGCTTACCAATTGTTTTATGTTTCTTGTTTTTGAACCTTATTAAAGTGGCATTATATTAAATGTAATATAATGTATTTTTTAAAATACATTAGTATTAGTGGTAAAATAGGAGATTCCTATTCTGTACTTCTCCTGCTTTTGCCCATGATAAAAACTATACAACCATGTTGAAGCTGGCTGGGTGATACAGCTTGACCATTCTCTCTGGCAGGTAGAAAAATGTTAAAAATAAAAATTCTTATATATTTTTCTTTGGTTACAAATAAAATGGTAGCCATTAGGATAATTTATCTTTCATCAAGAAAAATTACCAAGCAAATTTTTCAGTATCATGTTTTAGTTGATTTCTCAAAATTCTGTAAGTATTACACAAAACTCTAGCTTGACAAATATTATGGTATTTTTAATCATAAAATAATATTTCCCATTAAATTTTAAAACTATAATAGAACTAAAAAGTTGGCATGGAAAGGGATGGAATTTCTTTCTTTTCTACATAATCAAATGGAACATTTAGATTTTAAAATAGCAGGAACACAGAGAAGGATCAACATCCTCAAAAGCACAGATAGATCGCAATAGTGCAAAAAAAACCAAGATGAATGCCTTATGTTAAAAATAGATCTGCCAGCGAGTTTTTAAAGTTGTAGAAAACTGCTATTAATCTGTTCTGAATAATGTCTGACACAACACCATGTATATTTTGATGGACTTGATAATGATATTTTGAAATACCTTCTATTATTTCTCAACAAGGTAGCTTTGAAAATTTTTGTTTGAACTAGAGAAATTAATTTATTTGATCCTTGCAAATATTTCATAAATTGGTAAAATGAAAAGGGCAGAACAGATCAACTAATCTCCCCTGATAGGATACAACAGTGAAACCCTACTGATTGGTTATCCAGAGGAATACAGCAGTTTTGGGGTGGGCAGCTGAGAGATTGAACGAGGATTCTAGTAGAACCTATTGTTTCCACAGAAATAGGAACTTATGCTGGAATAAGGAGCTAATCAACAACAGTAATTTAGCAAAGTGAAATCACTTCAATTTGGCCAATTTTGCTGAAAAACAATTTGAATCTTAAAAATGAGAAGGACTAGGTGGTTATCCAGAGAGAAACTCAGTGGGGATAACATTTTTGAAAGTCTGCAGCCTGAGATTTCAAATATGCAACACACTTAATGGAAGTGGTTGGAGAAAATATCCCAGTGCTCTGAAAATAAAGCTACTATCACAGAAAGAAATGGAGTTAAGAGTTCTTATCAGTTCTAGGAGGCTTTAGTTTCAGAAAGAAGCATTTAAACAAAAATTTCATCTCTCTCATGAACTCCCTCACTAACTTGTACCTTGATTTCCTTCCTGTTCAATAGAAGAAAGGATCAGTTTTATTGTGGCAATAAAGTAGAATGAGCAATTCATTGGTGTTTGCTCACATTCTACCAAGAGCAGTATTCATGCAGAGACACCTGGTACAGCCCAGGGTATATTCAGCAGACAAGCAGATCCTTTCCTCCATATTTACACCTTGGTTTCCACCACAGACCAATGCCAGCTCTGAGAAAAGGATAAAATAGAAACTGCAATTGCACTGCAGTTGTAAACTTTCTGACTCTGGTTCTCTTTATCTTAGATTGTCTCCCCACAATCCAGCTAGGTAGGTTTTCACATGTTTTTTAAGAACCTTAACTCAAAAATATTTTAGTCACATTATCAGTCATATAAGTAGATTGATGAAAACCATCAAACTTTCTAAATCAATAAGATTTTTCCCTTGTATATTTACCTGAAGAACTAAAAGGCTCACTTATTTTGGGTTAAGACACTGAGCTTCCTCATAAAAGGTACATGATTTTTTAGTAAGAATCTATACCAACATACTGTCTACTATTGACTCTATAATATAAACTAGTATGCCACATGACCTCATCAGCAAGTAAGACTGTGAGATAAAGGTATTGATCGATAGATAAATCAGATTATGGGAAAGAAACTCTACTAAGGCCTGGATACTTCAGCATTGTCAGCAAGTGGAGGCCTATGAGATCATCACCATAGGGGGCTCTGGGTTGTCAGGAGTGACCTGAGATGTCTGGGTGCCATAGGGACAAAAACATCAAAGAGCAGTTCAGGAACGGGAAAGTGAGACTCCAGAGATGAAAATATTTCCAAATTCACTGTTCAGCCAAAATCCAGCCCTCATACATCAGCTAGGGCTCCATCCGTGGTACATGGAGAACTCACATTAAATTGACTTACGAAGAAAAATAGGAAATGTCCAACTTACCTAACTAAATAATCCATGATTAAGTCTAGCTTCAGGTGTAGTTTGACTTTGATACAGAGGCTTAAAAGACAGTATCAGGACTCTGAAGAAACTATTCTGTTTCTCTCCACTCAGTCCTGCTCCCCTCTATGTGTTGACTTTATCCTCTGATGGGTTTTCCCAAGATGCAAGACCTGTGAAGCAGTTCTAGGAAAAACACAAAGAAACTTGGGTAGAGAGGGAGCTTATCTATCTCTGCCAGCAGCTAAACAAAAGTCCTGGATGTGCCTCTCTTCTTAAGCTGAGTCACATTGTGACCAGAGGGATGGGTACACTAACGGATTTATGAATTAGCCATAGTGTCAACCTCATTCAAACCATGAAGATGAACAGTAAAGGGGGATGTGGAATTGGACACTGAGGGTGTATTATCAGACAAAGGAGGAGTAGATGCTGAGGAGGAAAGCACACATATCTACAACACACGTATCTACTAGAACACATATCTACACTACTTTAGGGGAGAGGGTGTTACTCCAGAAGACCTCCAGCTGGGTGCCTGGGTAGAGTCACAGTTTTACCTCCATATCACAAAAGGCTATAACTGTCTGTCATGTTCAGAAGGAAGTTTTCTTCTGAAGAATATACCACAAATATGGATTATTTTCCTAACATGCAGATCTGCTATCTATCTGCTTTGCCTATTGGCTTCCTCTTTAGATGTCTTCTTTAAATTTTTCTTTTGAAGACCTAAAGAACCTCAAAATATAAATACAATATATACTTTTTTATTTAAAAAAGACAATAAATGTAACCAAACTATATAAAACTTCAGGCTCACACAGCAATGTTCCTATCTTTTTTTCACCTATAGCAAAGCAGAAATGTCTAGATCCAGGTGAGTGCAGGCCATGATGCAAACAAAGATCTGCCAAAGAAGTAGGCAGTGATGGAAACTAAGATCCAAGCAAGACTGAGCCAGGACTTCTGAGGAAGAGTGTGCAAATGTCCCTTGAGGGAACAGTACGGTGGCAGACACCGGTGACAGGAGGTGATATGGAAAGCCAGCAACTAGGTCAACGGTGGAGAACTACCCTGCTAAGATGAAAAGAACAAAACAAGGTAAAGAAAAAAGTTAAGCCCTAGTAAGAACAATCTTTCTCAGTTTTTGATAACCAGATGAAAGCTCTCTCTCTGGAAAAATGAATAAAGGCATACAATTTTGTATACAATTACAGGGACATTCCAGCTACCCTGAAGTGCAACTACAGACATCCCCAGGCATATATGCCCAGGTTAAAAGACCCTATTATGGACTCAAAATATGAAACTACCCAAGTACTTAATTCCCTGTGATGATACCGTTTCAAAATAAGGTTGCTTACAATAAAAATAAAAATGGGTATAACAAATTTTAATAAAGAAACCAGCTTTATTTCAAGAACATATGTTACATGGGAAGCCTTGAAATGTCTGAGCATATTATCAAAGAACATATCAACTTGGTAGGAGACAACTAGCTTGTTGTCTCTGGTATTTGTGACAGCAAATGCCAAAAGATATATGTTAACACACAGTCTGACATAACACTATAAATACAAGAGTGAGAATATTTCAGGAAAAACATTCCCACACGGGAGTATAACCACTCTCCAGACATCAATTAGATAGCTTTTAAGAAGCTAAGAGATTTTATTTGAGTGTTTTAATAGCACTCTTAAATTTTCCCTTTTGTTGAATCTCATCTCATACACTTCATCCCCCAAAATAACCTCATCAAGAACAATGACCCCCGAAACAAAATCTATCTTCTCCATAAACTTAATTTGAGGCAGCTCTTCCTGGGCCTGTCATTGAACATATCACACTCAGTAAGCTGAGTGACTGGCTGGGTGACCAAGGTTCTTGGTCCCTCCTATGTTCTAGGGGCATCACACCCTCAGTAAGTTAAATTAAATCACACAAATATTAATTCACTACTAAAAAAAAGCAATCAGCATTTAGGGAAGATAAATTTTTTAATATTAGGTGTCAGAAAAAGTTCCAGATAGGTCTCACATCACTGTACATTTAGCATTTTCTTATCATTTCAAGAGAAAAGTTAAAGTTTATTTATTTTTTTTGAAAAGTTAAAGTTTAAACAGAATTTACAAAAAAAAAAGTAACCTAAATTAATCAATCTCATGAGTTGCAAAAATGCTTACTCTAGTTAATGTGAAGTTCATTTTGAAATTCTAAAAAAAAAAAGAAATGTATAGTTTATAAACAAAGTAACACAAAAAGACAAATAGGTAGGAGAGGACATAGAAATGTTCTCTTAATTTTGATACTCTATTTTTGTGGCTAGAATAACTTAACTAATCAGTGTATTACGGAAATTCCTGCCTGAGAAAGCATTGTTTAGGACAGAATCATCATTGTGACTCAGCACCTTGATTAAAGCAAAGCTCTGTGTTCCTCCTATTCTGTATTATTCTGTGTACTACACTGGCAGTAAACAGAATAGAACCAAATCATTTAATTTCAGTGGACTTAAAATTCTAGAGTCATTGAACGTTCCCTTATAGTTAAAGTTAGATGTTTTGTGATATGATATACATGTTTTGTGATATACATTTCTTTGTGGCAGTGGCTTGAAGGATTAGAATAGCACTAGAGCAATCTTTAATATAATATAATTACATTTGGGCCTTAACAAACGATATTGATTATGAAGAGTACTATTAGTCTTCTTCACGAGTCAGGAGACAAATAAGTGAAACTTCTTATCCCAAGAAGAATTATCTCATAAGCCCCACTTGAAATTATAAATGGTTTGAGAAAGCTTAGCTTATAGGAAACTGTGGTTGGCCAAATTAAAAAGAGTTAATAAAGTCAAATCCAAACTACCATCAACTTTGAAATGAGATTGGCCTAGTTCTGGCTGTCTGTGCCAATTACTGAAGAACCTCAGAAAAGTCTCTTAACTAATTATACCCCAGTTTTCTTATCAGTAAAATAGATACTGTAATACCATAGGGACTTCATGTGAGGATTAAATGGAATAATTTTTGGAAACAGCCAAACAATACCTAGCACATAATAGCCATTCAGTAAAAGACAGTAGTTAAAATGAAGGTGACATAGGTAATATGCATAGCAGTAATATACCAGTCAGTCTCTGATTTGCACAATTTGAGTATGCATGAATTTCAGTTACCACTGTTCAGCTAAGTATAAATAACACAGTCCTCTCAGCAACATGGTTTAAATTTTAGTTACCACGGTATACAAATTGCAGTTGTATAAAGTATAAGCTTTGCTGCTATGTCTTTGGTCCAAAAATCACTACACAGGTAATAGATGTGCATCATAATTATTGACCAAGCACATCACTTCCTTCAGATCATGTTATTGATTGGTCACTCCACCTCTGTATGCAGTTCACACAAAGACAACGAAGGGTGTCTTTGCATCGCCTCCTCATGATAAACATACATAACGTGATGTAAAAATGAATAATCAAAAAAGGGAATTGATAAACAAAGATGAAAGTGAAGCCAAGAAACAAAAATTTCCAAGAGTAAAATATAAATAAGAAGTAAATGGAGTTAGAACTAATCCTGGGAATGTTGACATTCTTGCCATTCAAGATTCCAGATATGAAGCAGAGGAACTTAGAGAAGGTGAACTTCTCAACATACATGAGAAAAGTGGGTGTGACAAAAAGAATGAAGATGTCTCAGAGGAAGTGGCACTGGCCAAAAAAAACTTCACATTAAAGGAATTCATGGGGATATTTCACAATATTGAAACAACAGAAGATAATAAAATATTGGAAGCTGATCCAAAAATTCACAGGCGTATGACAATTTGCTAAGGCTTAGATGGGATGCAGGTTTCATGTTGTAAGTCATTCAACAAGGAAAAAAAAGAACTGTTCAAACTACTCCTTATAAGTTTGTAACAAATACTTTGTCCATGTTTTTAATGTTTTTTAAAATACAGTGTACTAAATAAATATTAGTTTCACTATTTTTCCCTATAAATTTATAGTAGACTATAAGAAAGTTTTTAAAAGATTTTATTTATTTATTTGAGAGAGAAAGAGCACAAGCGGGGAGGAGCGGCAGAGGGAGAAGCAGACTCCCCACTAAGCAGGGAGCATGCCATGGGGCTTGTCACCATGGGGCTGGATCCCAGGACCCTGGGATCATCCTGAGCCGAAGGCAGACACTTAACCAACTGAACCACTCAGGCAGCCCTATAAGAAAGTTTTTAATGTTGTAACAATAATCGTTATGGATCACAGAAAAATCATAATTTTTTCTTATTAATTATTAAGACTGGTTTGCATGGTTTCAACACACACATTTTTGTGGTTCTGGGCTATACGCAAAGTGAGGACTGTCTGTATCTACTTTGAAGGGAGACTGCTATGTGTGTCTGCCCTCCTCTGCATCTTTCACTTAAATACCCTTAGTAATGTAGAACCTTATTTCCTGAGTTTGAAGGTACCTACCTACTCCCTTTAGCTTGTATTTGAATGGATTGTGGAGCAGGGCAAAGGAAAAGGCTATAAGGTCTACCAAGAATTGCTAACGAACTTATTTTGAAAACAAGTAGTCTATTCTCAAGGTAGGTATCCCACATTCTCCTCTTTCATTCCCCTACATATGCAATTCCTAAAAACTAAAAACTTGAGAATAGGCACACTATATACAATTGTCCTTTAAAAATTAAGAACAATGATAGAAAAATAATGTATTGAATCTAAATAAATCTCCCTGCCTGTGCAAAATTATCCTGTTCAATAGACTTTGTAATACTTCATCCAGGCTAGTTTTAAATGTCCCCAAGGATTATATTAGAAATATTGTATAGAATAACTCAATTCCTTAAGCTTGCTAACTATAATGAGTTGTAATAAGGGTGGAGTGGCAGCTAGAATAATATTTCCATTAATTTTTGTCAATTTAAATAAATCATATAGTGGTATTTTCTTTTGTGTAGATTTTTTTTAATCTTTTTATTTATTGGTCTCACATATGTTACAGAAAATTCAGGAAAAAAAAATGAATCTATTTTCTGGTCCTAAATGGCAGCCAGCAGGATATGTAATTATTATAAATGACATTTATACTAAATTACAGACAGGTAAGACTTTTGTTGAACATTTGCAGAACAAATGGACCAATAAAAAGCTAGATTAAAAAAAGTCACTGTCTTACTCTATTGTAGAATAGTTTCATTTCGCAAGATGTGCCGAATTTTAAGAAAAGCAAGAAAACCTTGAGGGAAGACATAGATCAACATTGTTCTCTTCTCACACATTAAACATAAAGGTTTCAGTTTGCAATTTCTTTGAATTGAGTGAAGAAAGAAGTGTTTTTTAAAGCCACTTTTAATTTCAATTCATTTCTCAGGACAAAACTTTTCTAAGACTTAGTTGCAAATCAGAGATAGTAATAGATATTTTTAGGGTTATTGTTATCATTAAAGGATAAAATGTGTGAGAACATTCTAGCACAACTTCTAGAAAGGACTACTGAGTCAGACTAGCTTTGGAGTAAACTTATTTAAGTCTGGTTCTGCAACTTAGCTCTTACATATGATCCATGTGTTGCAGTGTCCCCTAGCAGTGGACTGATTTCAGGTTACCTTATCCAACACTTATTAGCTCTGGGATTTGGGCAAACTATTTAACATCTCTGTAACTTAGTTTTCCCTTATGTAAAATGCAAATAGCAATAGCACTTAACATAACTTTTTGGTGAGAACTAAATGAGATAATATATGTAAAGCACTTAGAGCAATACTTGGCATGAAATAAGAGCATCTGTCCATATAACAAACAAACAAAAAAAAACTGCATTTACTGTAAAGAAGGAATTCGTCCAAGAACTGGAGATAAAGCAGTGCATAAAACAAAACCACTCCCCTCAAGTAGCTCACTGTGGAAAGACGCGTAAAATTTTTTTACATCCTGTAGCAAATAGTTAAATTAGATGACAGTGCTTTGAAAGTGAAGAAGGTAGTAGGGGATAAAAGGTAATTAGAGTGTGTGTGTATACAATTTTTAATGTAGTACGCAGAGAGGACATCTCTGTGGGTGACATCTGAGCAGTGCTGAAGGAAGTGAGAGAACAGCCCATTTGCAGATGTCTGGAGAGAGGAGCCCCTGCAGACGGGAGCAGCAGGGGCAAAGGCATTAGGTTGGAAGCTGTTTGGGAATAGCTGGGAGGCCAGTGTAGTTGGAGCACAGAGAGCAAGGGTGAGAATAGTAGGGAATAAAGTACCAGAGAAAACAGGGTACTCTGTCCCAGGGGAAATATGGTTGGATCACGAGGCTGCACAAAGGGTCCCCTTTTTCTCAATGAAAGAGAGACCAGTCAACATGAGTGTGGGTATTTTTGCAGTCACAGTCATCTGTTGGTTTACATTACTATTTTATCCATCCTTTTAGGTATCAACATTTCTCTGCTCTTCTCTTCTTCCTCAAAGTCCTCCGCTTCTTCCACCTCCTGTGCTCCTCTTGTCATTCTCCGCACCCTCCTCCTCCCCCCTTCTCCCCAGGCTTCCTCTTCCTCCTGCTTTTCCTCATCTTTTTCTTTTTCTTCTTTTTTAAATCCTCCTCCTGATTCTTCTTCTTCATAGTAACAGAGATATTTATCACATACTGTGAAATACTGTATCTTTCTGACTCCGCATGTCCTCATCAGCAGTAGGGTATAACACTTATTATAGAGGTTATTGATATAACATCTGTCAAAAGATAAGCTGAAGAACGTTAAAAATTTTAAGGGTTTATTTGAGCAAAAATCAATTCAAATCAGGCAGTGCCAGAACAGTTAGCAGCATTCCACCAACCAGGGCTCAGAAGAGACTCTTCTAGAGAAAATGCAGAAGCAGAGCAAGGAAATTATTGACTGGCTACAGCTTAAAGTGGAGTTGGCTCTTCGTGATTGGTTGTCCTTGTGGTTTCCATTTGTAACCTGGAGGCATTTACAGGCTTAGATTTTGGTGCGCTTTCATAGGCCACAATGACATTAGAATTAGAGACACCTCAGTATAACTGCCTCCTTGTTTAATTAACACATGTGAAAGGACATCCCACAATACTTGACATATAATCAGCTCTTGGTAAATAATGGTTGATTATATTCAGATATGTCCTAAATAAGTTAATAGTTGAATCTTAAAATTGTGTGAAGTTTAGAAATGTGACTATTTGAGGGTTCAGGACAAAATTTTCCCTGAACCCCTGAGAAACAAGCTTTATACAATGTTCTCAGTGGCAATACTTCTTTTACTAGTAGCTTTTTAATTATACAGTAAATCTTTTTTAGTTATTATCCTGTTTAACTCATTTAATTCTAAGCGCAACTTTATGAGATATATCTTTAATTAGCACCCGAATTTTACAAATGAGGAGTTGAGACACAAAGAGATTAAGAATGTGCCAAAGTTATACAGGTATTAAGTGACGAGTGAGGGTGTGAACCAAAAAAGTCTGCCCTTCCATCTGTCCTTTAACCTGTCTGCTAGGCTTTGATGAAATTCTCAGCTTAAGACTCTAAGAGAAATACACCCAAGGACACAAATCACCTTAAAGAAACTAGGATAATAATGGGAGGCCTAATAGGAGAGGAACATTTAAAGTTGAAGAAAAAGAAACATTTGACATAAAAACACCCAAAAATAGGGCTATTTTTCTCAAATTCAGAATGATAATAGATAATGTGGCTGATCAAAAAATGCCAGCAAATCTAGTATTTGCAAGAGCCTGGGTGTAGCATTTCAACTGTCATAGTCTCTGCCCTCTATCCCCCTGGAAAAGATCAGCTTTTATTTATTTTTCTTCATCTTGGCTTATTACTTTTCCATTTATATTTCTCTGTAATGAATATATACATTCATTTTGTAATATGCTTGTTAACACTCCATTTTTTTCTTTTCCTGGACTTGCTCATTTATATTCTTTGTCCATTTTCCCATTGAGCTTCTTATATTTTATTTTTGACATGCAGGAGTTTCTCTTTAATGAAGTCTACATTTATAAACATATACACAAGAAAAAATTGTATACAATGTATCAGTCAATACACATACAAAGAAATGTATAAAATCTACCACACTTATATTTATTATCAGAGCTGAAGGACAACTGATAATTAAATACTATCTCTATTTGACATCAGGAATCCAGTATCAGAGATTAAGTGATTTGCATAAAACTACAAAGTACTACCAGATGGTGATAGAATTAGGACTGGACTCCAGGTACCCTAACTCCAAATTCAGTACTTATTTCCAGTAATTCATCCTTCTCCCAAAAGAGGCCATTACTCAAGTTTGTGACTATACATGTGTGTATGTGTTGAGACCTTTGCCATAAAGTAAACAGTGTTGGTTTAAAAGGAAAGTTTTATCTAAAATATAATTATCTTTCTAAATATCAAAAAACATATTTGACTTGGCTACTAATAAAATAAGATGACAAAAAGTGTTGTTCTGACTTTTTTCTTATCAAAGTGTTGATAAGTGGATAACTTTATTAAAGAAAGAAAAGCATATTCTCTTCAGGGTCAATTCAAGTGCAGAAAAAAAACAGCACAGAGAATACTGGTTCTTACATATTTGAAAAGTAGCTTAAAATCTTATTTTCAAAGGAATATTATAGGTAATTGGATGGTATCTCATTAATAATGAAATGCATCAGTAGGCAAAATTTTATAATTAAACTGAAATGTACATTACTGAAACACAGGGTCCTTTAATCAAAGGCCCAAACCATTATAATTTAATCTTTACTTACTTTAAAAAATAAAAGCCGAAGCATATTGACAAGAACTTCTTAGTCAATTTAATAATACATAAATTCAAGTGATATATACTGCATATAAAACTTGCACATCTCTCAAAGTGTTTTTTGAATGTTATAGAGAGGTATGATATATCAATTACATTCATCTGAGAATCAGAATTTTAATTAGAATTTTAGGAAATCTGTTGCTTTTTACATGTGAGCCTCAAAAAAGAAAGTTTATTATTTTGTTCAGGTAAAAAATTTCTTTTTTATGCCATAGCCATAATGAGATTTATAGTAATTGGAGTTTCATGATTGTACCTTAAGTTGGTCCCTTTTTTTTTTAAGATTTATTTATTTGAGAGAGAGAGGGAGAGAACTCGGTTGCGAGGGGCAGAGGGGGAGAGAGAGAAAATTCCAAACTGACTCCACGCTGAACATGGAGCCTAATGAGGGGCCCAATCCTAGGACCCTGAGATCATGACCTGAGCTGAAACCAAGAGTTGGACACTCAACCAACTGCACCACCCAGGCACCCAAGTTGATCCCTTTTTTTTTATGAAAAGATTTTATTTATTTATTTGAGAGTGAGAGTGAGAGAGAGAGAGAGAGAGCATGCTCAAAAGCATGAGCAGGGCAGAGAGAGAGGGAGAAGCAGACTCCCCACCGAGCAGTGAGGCCAATGCAAGGCTCAATCCCAGGACCCCAGGATGATGACCTGAGCTAAAGGCAGACCCTTAACTGACAGCAGATGCTTAATGTACTAACCCACCCAGGAGCCCCCAAGTTGGTCCCTTTTTACTGATAATGCATTATTCATCAATAACTGGCCATGGAAAAGTATCTATCTCTTTGTTTAGAGTTTTCAAAGCTAGAATCAGGCTGTCAAATCTGCACCCCCTTGCTATTATTTGCTATTCTGGCTCATTCTTACCAAAAGTCATCCAATGAGGGCTTTGATTAATGTGAATTCCCACATACAACAAAGAAAAGACAGGTCCTCACTCTCACATACAGCAAGGAAAAGACAGGTCCTCACTCTCCACATAACGAAGAATTCGTTCATAGCCCAAATTGCTTATTGAAGAAAGATGCTAAAGGGAACCCAAATAATTGTATTTGTCATGTTTATAACATTGAGCCATCCTAAGTGGCAATTAAAAATGATGCTGTATAGCAAGGTTTTTCTATTTTTAATTTGCATTCAATCACTCGAGGATTTTACTGCAATGCAGATTTTGACTCAGTAGGACTGGGGAGGTGCCTGAGATATTTTTAAGAAGCCAGGTGATACCCATGCTGTTGGTCCATGATCATATTTTTGGTAGCAAGACTACAGAATTATATGCAATATACAGAAATATGTTCATGAATGTACTATTCAGTAAAAAAAATAATATTCAAACATATGTATAGTAAGATCTCATTTTTGCCAAAATATAGATTAATAGATAGTGATAAATAAAGATAGACACATGGTAAATGTGTGTTTACCTCTATCTTGGATAAAGCAATTTTGAGTAACTTTTAAGTTTTCATTTTTTTATTTGAGTTATCAATTTTGCAGTAACAAATTTTATTATTTTGGTAATAATAAATAAAAAATACTTAAAGTGATGATAATAAGGAAAACTAAATGTTTTGTTTTTAACAAAAATGCAGAATTTAACAAAAGTATATGCACAGCCTCTATGTGCCAGGCTTGAACTAAAACTAAAAACAAATGAAATGCAAAAAAAAAAAAAAAAATTTCAACAGGGCTATTTTGGGGGTTCTTAATCATTCTGCTTTTCACTATTTATCATATTTTCTGTAATAAGTTATTAGTAATATAATGAAAATATTTAAATTATTTTTAATAATTACTTAACAAAAGCCCCTTGAGGGCTTTTATTATTTTGAATGACTATGTAGATAAGCCTATGAAAATATAACACCAAATAGTTGAGACTCTTAACAGCATCTTTTTAAGTGACAGTTGTATAAGACCACAATAGTTATCAAGTTAAAAGACAGTAGTGGTGCCTTTTGGTAATTACTAACCTCAATGTGATTTACTTACCTTGTTTAACCTTTCAAAGGTTATTTATAAAATAATTATTTTATACTGAACTTTGGTAATTCTCCAAAAATGTACAAAGAATAAAATATTATCTTTGAATAATGATAAATTCTAGTAGAGATTATGAAAAAACCAGAAACAGTATGAGAAGTGATATAATAGAAACATGCACAAATTGTTATGGGTACACAGATAAAAGAGGGACTATCTCTGCATAGAGGACATGTGGGTCAATATCACAAAGGAGGTAATATTTGTGTTGAGTTTAGAAAAATAGGTAGAAGTTTTCCTGGTGTATAAAACAGAAAATGGCATTTCAGAAAGAGAAAATAGTATGTAATTAAGTATGAAGTTATTCTGTATGGTAGCAATTTAGGTTGGATGGGTAGAAAAAGAGAGGTAAACATTACAGTTGGATTGAAAAAAGAAAAAACATACTTCTAAACGTCATGCTAAATAATAGCATTGTAGATCACTGCTATATAGGTACTAAAGATTTTTAAGCACAGGAATGACTATCACAGATTTTTGTTTCATGGGATATTATTTTACAAGTAATATCAAACATAAATTCAAAATACCAGAGAATGTGACTTTTGTGGCTATTTCTATATTTTCTATTAAAGAGGTCTTAAGAAAAAATTAGCCATAGATAGGGAAGATAAAAATTCAAGAACAATTTGATTAGATTCATCTGAAATCTGAGAAGAGTGCCATTGTATTGTTTTGTATTTCTTGGAGAGGAAAAATTTTACTCTACCCTTTAAGGTTCTTCTGGCTGGTCTAAAAATTAAACTGACATGACACAGATTAACAGGAGAAAATCAAATTTAATTATATACATAAGAGAATCCACATACACATGAAAGATTCCAAAGACAGTGAGGAAAAATGATATATATGAGTCTTTCTAGACTAACAAGAAGGAAGACAATTCACAGGAAAAATGAAAAGAGTATAAGGTTCGGTAAACAAACATTTAATATGCCATGAATAAACAATGAAACAGAGGACTTAATTGAACAGGCCTTGCTAGGCTCCTCCCTGTCTACCATACTTACTTCATATTATACTATAGTTAATTGTGGTGAAATCTCCCTTCCAGGAACATGTCCTCTATTAAATTATTTTAGGTAGTTAGAGAAGGGAGGCAAAAAAGAAAAACTTTTCAGTCTTCTCTTTCTTTAAAAATAAACAGCCTAATGGTGCCATGGTGGCTCAGTTGGTTGAGTGTCCAACTCTTCATTTCAGCTCAGGTTATGATATCAGGGTCATGAGATGGAGCCTGAGAGATGGAGCCCTGTGTCGGCTCTGCACTCAGTGGGGGGGTCTGCTTGGGATTCTCCCTCTCCCTCTCCTTCTGCCCCTCTCCCCACTCATAGTCTCTCTCTCTAAAATAAATAAATCTTTAAATAATAATAATAATTAGCCTAAAATAATATACATGCCAAAGAGACACATTTGGGGGTGGCAAATTTGTCCCCCTACACATTTATGTAGTTATCTTTTTCTGGAAACAAAATAGCTCAAAAAATATTTAGCTCAAACAAAGGAATCAAGTCAGTTCATTTACTGAATATCTAGTATGGGCTCAAGAACTATATCAGTTATTGAATTATTATATAAAATAAGTAAAGCTAAGATTATGATAGACATATCATCTCAAATGGTTGGTAATAAGAGTTTTCAAATGTTTGTGGGACTATAAAATTATATGAAGTCTGGATTTGCTTTTCTACTTTATCAAGGTTTTGGGGTTGTTCTGTTTTGTTTTTCTAATATCACTGCATATTTTTCTTGGTTAAGCACACTGAGTAGCATTAAACAGGACACTATCTTTTCAGACATTGAAGGAGCATTATGTACAGCAGCTGTGTTTAAAAAATAAATACTGGTGCATAAAAAATAAATAAATAATTCTTACATAAGCAAAAAGTACTTCCAAAAATACTTGTTTTGACAATGTACTTGTCAATATTAGTGCAAAACAAAAAGCTTGTCTGAAGGGTGGCTAATCTAGACTGAGTTTAAATGGGTGACTTTGCTTCAAGACACAGGTCTGTCTGGGTTTAGCTTCTTGCTGTTGGATGGGCTCAGGTCTACCCAAGCTTCTTTGAACAGAACGCTAGCCAGCAATGTTTTTCTCATGGCAATAGCAGAAATACAGATTAACAACAAATTGTGGTTAAGGTAGAAAGTCATGAAATTATCAAAATATAAAATATAAAGATCATTGTAAAAACATGAGAAATGCATGGGACTGATTAAATTTAAAAATGATATAAGCTTTGTCCTCGTAACTATATAAAGATTATATAACACAATGTGTAAAAATTAAAATAGTTGAGTTACATGTTTAAAATTATAAGAATATTTTATTATTTAAAACTATCTTGAAATAATTGATTTTATTTTTAACTACAATTTTCTTTGTTTTTTTCTTTTATCCTTCTGAAATTAGGATACATTTTTTTAAAAATATGAATGGGCCAGGGGTGATAAATATTCTATAGTTGTTTTTAAAACAAATTTAAGAATTTTACAGAAGAAACACACATGGGGACAAAACTAAAGATCCCCAGTGTCAAATACACTTCAAAATCCAGGACAATCATCATAACATGAGGTAATAACACCATGCCAGTGCTGATTACATTTTTCACTTTCAGAAAACAAGGTTAATGAATAGTATATAAACTATTCACTGTAAATATTAGAGGCACATATCTAATATTTTACCCAATTTGAGAATTCATCAATGAAAAAGTACTCTATATTGATTAGTGAGAGGAAACATTTGATTGTGCCCAACTTACTGACTTAAAGAAGAAAATTGCACTTATAAAATTACAGTCAGTCTTTGTTTTGCAAAGCACAGTGCTAACTTAAACATACTGGGGTACTGGAGACATTGGAACTGTGTCCTTGCTTTGCAGAGCTCAGTTACCAAGTATCTGTACAAAGTGAAGAGATGATTTCAATAAGTAAGGGTGTCAGTCAACATGGCATTGTGCAAAACAAAGACTGCCATTATGCAAATTATATCACTGCAATCTTATGTTGACACAATTTAATTGTACTAAACAGAAATAATAAATAGTATAAGTCTTTGGGAAAGGTGGCTTAAAAAGTAGGAGCCTCTGAGAAAATTTGCTTTTAAAATAATGAGGCAAGTTTACAAAATAAATAATGTGTACATTTTTAATAATGTTTATTTCTAATCTGTTAAAATTTAATGTTTTAATATAAATATTAATAATTAAAACATGAAAAAATCTTATTTCATTGAAAGATTCATTATTCAAACAAATGGATCATTCTGTAAGATAATTCAACCTAAGATGATAATGGACTGGTAACAAATTGGCAGTGAGTAATGTGCTGGCTAGTACAGAGAGTTTTCAAATGTGTAGAACTGGATAAATTATGCAAAATCTACTATACTAATGTGAGCAGTTTCAAAAATAATAAAAAGAGCTAACTCACATCTAATTAGTCAAAGAGACAAGGGACTACTTCAACATTCCATGTAAATGGCCACTGACAATACTGCACACCATTCACATTTACTCTAATGACAAGGCAATAAAAGTGTTGAAAATGCTTTCAAGCAGAATGTACTTATCTGTTAGTACAAAATTCAAAAAAGTTGAAATTCAAAAATGTTTCCAGAGATCTTTATAAAAGTGAGAGTTTTCTATTGATGAAAATGTGTATCACATGGAGAAGATTTTTATGTCATTCCATTTCCTTGTGCTGAGAATATAAATTTATTCAACAGGTAGTGTTGGTTCTACTCCAGCAGCCATTTTGGTCTCCAAAATGTGTGATACATGAAGTGCCCACAAACAGGTTTGCCCAGGCAGCTTTCTGTAAGGGACACTGATCTATCCACCAGTCTAACTGCCTGGAATAGTGACTGCAGATTCATCTTGATCAGGTACATCTCTCTTCTTAAAAATAACTCATCAGATTCACTTATTTTAAATATTTTGTAAAGACAATTCACTTAGTTCAGAATAAACCAAGCTAAACATTTTATAATGAACCATGTGTAGTTCACTTAACTAAAACATGAATATTGATGACAGCAAATAATTGCTGGAGAAACCCTCTCACCTACCACTTGGAAATACTGAATTGGAAATACAGTCCTCTCCCTCTCCCACCTCAAAGCATCTCCTAAATGGAGACATGATCTACTGGATGGTGAGTTTAAGAAAAGGAATGGGACTTGTTCCTTTCTCCCTCTCTTTCAAATCTGCTAGGCTAGAGAAGGCACACAGTGTCTCCTCATTCACATGATAATTTTCCACAGTGGGTTCTCTCACAGCAAAGCAACTTCTACAACACTGAATGGGGGGATAAGATTTCTAATGAGCTGAAATATAAGGAAACCATTGTGACCACCATCCCAGTCACATCCTCCCCTCGTAATCACCATCTTTCTGACACCAGTCTGTATATCTTTATTAGACTAAACCCAAGAAAGGAATAAAGGGGTGTACTTTATTAGCCCTCTAGAAACTAACAAATATTGGTAGAATGTGGTTATGCAGTAAACATCTAATTCTGGTTCTAACTTAGTTTGATACTAAATTTCCTTTTGTTGTTATCAATCTGATTTTGCCTCATTTTTAGATATTCTTTCATGCTCTAACCTCTTTCCATTCCAAACAGATCACTCTCTGTATAATACGTAAAGCAAACATTTGAGTGATGTGTAAGAGATACTGAAGTTTACAAATGTAATTAAATTTAAGCTTCAAATCAATTGTATAATGTAGGTACTACTATTTATATTCTAAAAAGTTAAACAAGCTTAAAGAATTTCAATAGTTAGTAAAAGATCATGCACCTGGACACTGATAGTGGCAAAACTCAAACCTAGTTTTGACTAACTCTAAATCCCATGGTTTTGAAATGTTTTATGCTATACAATCCTCACAAAAATCCATTAATTCTACAACTATTACATTTATTCAGTTATACAAGTTCTTGAATAATTATTAACAACTATAATGTGCTAGTCATTGTTGTAGTACAAGAATTGGATACTAAACAAGACTGAGAAATTTTCTTTGCTCAAGGAGTTTATAATCCAGGGCAGCGGAATGAATAGATAGATAACAAATTTAAATAGTGATGAGTGCTATAAAGAATTAAAAAAAAAAAAGTAAGGTAACGGAATCAAAAGTGATGTAAGTGGGAAGGGTGTGCAGCAAGACAAAGTTTAGACTGGTTGATATGGGAAGCCCCCCTGAGTCAGTGATATTTTAGCAGAGCTTTGAATGGTAAGAAGCCAGCAAAGTGAATATCTGAAGTTATGGGAAACCGTAGTGCAAAAGAAAAGAATATAAATACTATATCTAGACTTTTCATGTTTGAGAACTGTCTCTAACATATACTGGCTGTGACTACAGGTAAGCCATTTAATGTCATTGTTCATCAATTTCCTCCTCTATAAAAAGGACATAATAAAAACACCTACTTCAGAGAGTTAGGATTACTTAATGACTTAATTTATAAAAAGGACTTTGATTAGTACCTAAATATAGCAAATCCTATCTTAGTGTTAGGTACCACCACCACCATCATCATCATGATCATCACTGTTTTCATTACAGGCGTAATAAATGGCTTTTTAAGGCCTCAGAGCTGGAAGAAGCTTGGTAAAGTTGCTACTATTATTATCATCCTAACATACAAAGACTGAACCAGAAACAAACGTGTTCCATGAACAGTGAATACATTATAAGATAAACCAACAAAGAAATACACCAAGTCTCATCAAGGGGCAGGTCAGTCTATCATAGAAATGAGAATCTTACAGAAAGAATCTTGGGCAAGCCCTGGGAGAAGCAATTTCCTGGATCAATCCAGGAAGTTTATGAGCCAACCTTGGATGAAGAGGAAGATGCTCAAATAAATAGTCAGCCAATGTAGAGAATATGGTCAGTGATGTGAAGTCCAAGATGAATTAGTAATGAGAGTTACTATAAATGTAAGGGTTAATTCAGACATGAGGGTTCAAGTTAAAAACTCAAAGGGAGTTTACACAAGTTGTCTTAAGAGTAGTTAGGTGTGAGGATAGAAAGAATTCATGCCTATCAGTTCCCAAACAAACACAAGTGAGACATAATCACAGGGCGAAAGTACTATTGACTCAATTACAGTTAAATAAAGACAAAGGTTTACATGTGGCAAGACCAAACAGAAGTCATATGAAAAGTAGAGGGTTGTTTTTATTTTAATGATCACCTGTAAAAAGGTGGGCTTAACTTAAAAACATCCCAAAGTTGGGATTTTATCTTTTTATACTAGGAATCTGAATTGGAGGCTTTATTACAGCCTCTTGGGAAAAACTTTTCTTCCAACCATGATAGAAATTTTTTATTTTATCAAATGCAGTTTTTGGGTCATAGGGTAGCTCTATTTTTAACATCTTGAGGAACCTCCATACCATTTTCCAGAGTGGCTGTACCAACTTGCCTTCCCACCAACAGTGTAAGAGGGTTCCCCTTTCTCCACATCCTCACCAACATTTGTTGTTTCCTGTCTTGTTAATTGTAGCCTTTCTGACAGGGGTGAGGTGGTATCTCATGGTGGTTTTGATTTGTATTTCCCTGATGGCTAGTGATGTTGAACATTTTTTCATGCGTCCATTAGCCATTTGTATGTCTTCTTTGGAGAAGTGTCTGTTCATGTTTTCTGCCCATTTATTGACTGGATTATTTGTTTTTTGGGTGTTGAGTTTGAGAAGTTCTTTATAGATCTTGGATACCAGCCCTTTATCCATGTCATTTGCAAGTATCTTCTCCCATTCTGTGGATTGCCTCTTTGTTCTGTTGACTGTTCCCTTTGCTGTGCAAAAGCTTTTTATCTTGATGAAGTCGCAAAAGATCATTTTTACTTTTGTTTCCCTTGCTTTTAGAGACATGTCTTAAAAGAGGTCGCTGTGGCCAATGTCAAAGAGGTTACTGCCTATGTTGTCTTCTAGGATTTTGATGGATTCCTGTGTCACATTTAGGTCTTTCATCCATTTTGAGTTTATCTTTGTGTACCATACAGACATAGTGAAAAGAAGGGGCGCATGCACCCCAATGTTCATAGTGGCAATGTCTACAATAGCCAGACTGTGGAAGGAACCAAGCCCTTCGACAGATGAATGGATAAAGAAGATGTGGTTCATATGTACAATGGAATATTACTCAGCCATCAGAAAGGATGAATACCCATGATTTGCATCAAATGGATGGAACTGGAGGAGATTATGCTAAGTGGAGTAAGTCAAGCAGAGAAAGACAATTATCATATGGTTTCACTCATAAGGAATAGTGCAGAAGACCACAGGGGAAGGGAGGGAAAACTGAATGGGAAGAAATCAGAGAGGGAGACAAACCATGAAAGACTCTGGACTCTGGGAACCAGACTGAGGGTTACAGAAGGGAAAGGGTGGGTGGATGGGATAACTGGGCGATGGGTATTAAGGAGGGCACATGTGGTGATGAGCACAGGGTGTTATACGCAACTAATGAATCGCTGAACACTACAACAAAAACTAATGATGTACTATATGTTGGCTAATTGAACATAATAAAAATAAATAAGTAAATAAAAATAAAGCTTTAAAAAATAAAATAAAATGCAGTTTTTATTTAAAACAGTTATTTCTATCCCATATGCTTGTCTGACCTAACATGACTTCCCGGTGTGGGTGAACCTCCTCTGGGAAGCTGTAGATGGTAAAGGAAGGTTGTCATGGAGGAAAGAATATAAAAGCCAGACTATGAAGGAAAGTCATGAATATGGTTGCAAGGAGTTTAGATATTACTCTATTGTGAGGAAAAAGGGCATAATCAGGTCTGTGTTTCTTAAAGAAAATTTTCTCTTCACTGTGGAAAATAGTTTAATGTAGAAATATTAAAGACAAGCAAAGGATTAAGAGATTATACAGTATCAATAATACTGAAAGACAAAAAGTAGAATAAGTTAAATGACATCAGAAGACAAATGAGACAAATTCAGAATGCGGAACATTCTAAAATACAACAGACCTCGTCTCTCCAAAAGACATTTTTACGGGAAAAATAGGAAGATTAAAAGTTATTTAAGAGTAATAATAATCAAATGAAAGGCATAATGTTTGATTGGATCCTGACTTCCCCCAAATAAAACACATTTGTGGGTCTATGGGGAAATTTGACTATGGAGTGTTTATTAGATGACTTTAGGAAATTATTTTTAATTTTATATCATAATGGTCATGGCTATATAAGAGAATCACCTTATGTTGAGACTTGTTAGAAGTATTTAGGGATGAATTACCACCATTTTTCTAATGTATTCTGAAATGACTCAGTGAATAGGGTGCCTGGGTGGCTCAGTCGCTTAAAGTCCTACTCCTGATGTCAGCTCAGGTCATGACCTCAGGATCATGAGATAGAGCCCCAGGTGGGGCTCAGCACTGGGTATAGAGCCTGCTTAAGATTCTCTCTCTCCCAGGGCACCTGGGTGGCTCAGTGGGTTAAGCGTCTGCCTTAGGCTTGGGTCATGAACATGGGGTCCTAGGATCGAGCCCCACCTCAGGCTCCCTGCTTAGTGGGGAGTCTGCTTCTCCCTCTCCCTTGGCCCTTCCCTCCCCCCTGCTCATGCTCTCTCTCTCTCAAATAAATAAATAAAATCTTTTTTTAGATTTATTTATTTATTTACTTGAGAGAGTGAGTGAGAGAGAGAGAGAGAGAGAGCACAGAAGCAGGGGCAGAGGGAGAGGGAGAGTGGGAGAAGCAAACTCCCCTGCTGAGCAGGGAGCCCAGCTGGGGGCTTGATCCCAGGGCCCTGGGATCATGACCTGAGCCAAAGGCAGACGCTTAACCAACTGAGCCACCCAGGCGCCCCTAAATAAAAAATCTTAAAAAAAATAGATTCTTATGTAGGGATCCGAAGGGGTATGTGCACCCCGATGTTTATAGCAGCAATGTCCACAATAGCCAAACTGTGGAAAGAGCCAAGATGTCCATCGACAGATGAATGGATAAAGAAGATGTGGTATATATACACAATGGAATATTATGCAGCCATCAAAAGGAATGAGATCTTGCCATTTGCAACGACGTGGATGGAACTGGAGGGTGTTATGCTGAGTGAAATAAATCAATCAGAGAAAGACATGTATCATATGACCTCACTGATATGAGGAATTCTTAATCTCAGGAAACAAACTGAGGGTTGCTGGAGTGGGGGTGGGGTGGGAGGGATGGGGTGGCTGGGTGATAGACATTGAGGAGGGTATGTGCTATGGTAAGTGCTGTGAATTGTACAAGACTGTTGAATCACAGATCTGTACTTCTGAAACAAATAATGCAATATATGTTAAGGAAAAAAAAAAAAAGAAGATAGCAGGAAGGGAAGAATGAAGGGGGGAGAATCAGAGGGGGAGACGAACCATGAGAGACTATGGACCCTGAGAAACAAACTGAGGGTTCTGGAGGGGAGGGGGTGGGGGGATGGGTTAGCCTGGTGATGGGTATTAAAGAGGGCACGCTCTGCATGGAGCACTGGGTGTTATAAACAGACAATGAATCATGGAACACTACATCAAAAACCAATGATGTAATGTATGGTGATTAACATAACGATAAAAAAAATTTAAAGGAAAAAAATAGATTCTCTCTCTCTCTCCTTCTGCCCCTCCCCTATGTGTGCATGTGGGGGTGCGTGCACACCCTGTCTCTCTAAAAAAAATTTATATACACATATTATAGCATATATTATATAACACATAAAAATATCAAAATATTGAAATTATTTTTGCATAGAGGTGGTGGTGTATCCTGCTTATTTTATAACTCATTATGCTTTTAAGGATATCTGAATTAATTCATAATAGCCTATTTTAAATTTTGCATTAGTTTAAATTTTGGAAAACTTTAAAATGCAAGGGATCAGCTGAAGAAAAAGAACAGAAAAAGGATCTGAAGAGTATTTTGTAACATAAAAAGAGGTATCAGAAATAAGAATAATGCCAAAGTAGAGAATTTTATGAAATGGGCACTATTTCAATTCAGGTCTTCAAAAGTATGCATACAGATTTTTTTCATTCTTTAGGAGGAAACCATTTTGAATTTTCAATATAAAGCCTGTACATAATTATCTAGTTAAATATTACAATTTAAATAATTATATCAAATTTAAAATGCTTCATTAAAGATGAAGTTTTCAGAAACTTTAGAGCAAACTGCTAACAAGGGCAACCCCCCTCATTGTGTTTTCCCCCATTTCTTCTTTGCCTGGGTATTTATTCATTTAGATGTGATCTGTACCTGTTCTCTTTCTGTTTATGACTTCTAGCTTCTGATTCTTGTGAAACTGAAGTGTTTTATCTTCCAAGCACATCTTCCCAGGTCTTGAATAGCTTACATCCTATTATTCTAATTCTCAAAGGCTTATCTGCTACATTGATATCAGAGGGCCCTTATGAAAGAAACATCAAGGACCATCAGGGTTGACAGTTAGACACAAATTATGGAATGAGATATCTGTGAGACTTGAGAATTTGTTATAGTCTATTACATCTGGGTTACTCCTTTCAAGTCAGATCTAGGACAGTACTAACCATGGAGTCAATACCACTAGCATGCATTTGCCACCAGGGTCTTTGACCTATGTCACTTATTCTTAAAAAGTTGTATTGATGCAGACACTCACATCATCTTAATGACAGCTTATAATTGTCCTCTTTTGTTCCAGAAAGATCCAGTGAGCTGTGAAGCCTAAAGTAGCATCTAATTTCTAAAATAAAACTTGGACCAGAATAACAACACTTCACATGGAATAGCAATACCGACCTTCTCTACTGTATGTTTTTTACCTTTTTGTTAGAATACAGGCAGTTGAGAAATCAAATCATATTCAGTGCATTCTCTCAAACTATAAATGCCTAAATAAGTTTAAGGTGCTACAAATGACACAAAACGTAAACATGAAACATGTTGTTAAAAACCCAAAGCAATAAAATACAGTTAAAATCCTATCTGCCCGCAAACTGTTTTCAGGAGATGGATCCCACAAATAGCAGAACTGGTATTTTGTGACACTCTCCAAGGAAAGAGACAGGTCCAACATAAAGCCAAGGAAAATATAGTTTAGGTAATTTTTAGGTCCAACACAATTTCTCAATGATTATTTAAATGCCAGAAGATATAAATATCTTAAGTTCATTTCTTGAATAATGAAAAAAATAATAACAAAACCAGAGAGCCCACACTTTTAGTTAATGCAAGACTATAAATTCTCAAAGGGGAAGATCGTATTTAGGACACTTGTAGAAATAATCTATTATACAAAATTAAAAAAAATTTGACAGTATATTTAAAACACTATTCATGCAAAATACACTACTATAAACATATTCAAATGCTTTTATATGCAGCAGCAAAAATTAATAGTTAGCCATTTTTATTTTTTTATTTTATTATTTATTTATTTTTAGATCAGAGAGAGAGAGAGAGAGTGAGCACAAACAGGGGGAGTGGCATGCGGAAGGAGAAGCTGGCTCCCCGCCGAGCAAGGAGCCTAGGATCATGACCTGAGCCAAAGGCAGCGGCTTAACCAGCTGAGCCACCCAGGCATCCCAATAATTAGCCATTTTTTAAAAATAACACTGCATTGTGCAGCTTCTAGCCAAATGGTGTTAACATCAAATTTGAGCCATTTCATCTACCAAAAAAAAAAAAAAAAAAAAAAATTTTAACTCTAAGAACACATTATAAAATGTTTACTGAATAAAATCTGTTGGTAGCTAGGAAAATAAATGTGATGACTGTCTTTTGTAATGATACTTTTCTTTAGAAAAATCAATCTTAGGTGAGTCAGGTAAACTGCAAAAAAGACCGATCATGACAGCCCTATTTACAATTCAGCTAACTGCTCAAAAGGAAGAGAGAGCACGATAGGACCACAATGCTTTCTCTTGTGTGCCCTTAGAAGGCAGTATTCCAAGCAACTACACTACACATCATTGAGGGAGTCATCAGGGTCTACCCACTGATGTGTGCTCATCATTGTTTATGAATTCAGAAAATAAATTTTAGCACAAAGTATTTTACAAAACACCAGTCATTCTCACCTGCTTTTTCTTTCTTTCTTCTTCTTCTTTTTTAACTCCAGAATCATAAATGTGTTAAAATAGTTTCTGCTGACCTTGTGGGCTGTTTATGTTCAAACAATCCCCTAATAGTCTTTACTCTATCAAATGCTTTTTTATAGCAACCCACCATTTGTTACTTTTATTTATTTTTTTTAAAGATTTTATTTATTTATTCATAAGAGACACAGAGAGAGAGACAGGCAGAGAGAGAAGCAGGCTCCCCGCTGAGCTGAGAGCCCGATGGTGGACTCGATCCCAGGACTCTGGGATCATGACCTGAGCCGAAGGCAGACGCTTAACGACTGAGCCACCCAGACGCCCCCCATTTGTTACTTTTTCAAATCATTCTTTCACGAGGTTTTTTTTCTGATCCTAAAGAAGTAAGAATGATAATTTTCTTTTTGCTATTTTAATTCGGATAGGGTAGTGTACTTTTAATAATAACCTCTATTTTCCTCGAATTTAATTTTTATCATTGAATCAGCAGTATTACTACTTGCTGATAGCTTATGGGTTATTATTTTAAATGATTCCTTATTGATTCTGATGCTGGGGTTTCATTTCCCACACCCATATATATATATATATATATATATATATATATATATAAAAGATTTTATTTATTTATTTATTTATTTGAGAGACAGAGAGAGAGAGAAACAGCATGAGAAGGGAGAGGGTCAGAGGGAGAAGCAGGCTCCCCGCTGAGCTGCGAGCCTGATGTGGGACTTCATCCCAGGACCCTGCGATCATGACCTGAGCCAAAGGCAGTCGCTTAACCAACTGAGCCACCCAGGCGCCCCCCACATCCTTATATTTAAAGACAAAAAGGAGCCTGAATTAAACTGTAAATGCTGGGTGTCTTTATAGGTTTTGTAATTGACATGAATGTTATAGTGTGTTTCAAAACAGATCAGTAGCAATGTCAAGGCTAAATTCATAATTACTAATACCTTATGCTGGAAAAAAAAAAGAAAAGCAAAGGGAGGGGATATTAGTAGCTATCAAGTAACTTCCATATGCTCAGGTCTTCACATATGTTATGACCTTTCCTTTTCATAGCATCTTGGAGTCTGTTTATCCTTCTTTCCCTTTTTATAATGAAAATTCCTCCAGGTCAAATAACTGGGAAATGGTAATTCCTGATTTGATCCAAAAATTTATCTTGTTCCAAAGTCCTGATGTTTTTACTCCAAAGCAGCAGCATCTTCTCCATCTCCTCTTCTTCTTCATCTTTCTCCTTCTCTACTCTCTTCCCTTTCCTTCCCCATCATCCCCAGTAACCCTTTTTGTCTTATCCCTTCCTGCATGAAGTCTTCCCAGCATCCTTCCTTTACCTACAGCATTCTCCAGAACAAGACATTTTTGGGGGTGAAGCAGAAAAACAGATGAAAAAAGACTGCAACAAGGAAAATTTAAAAACTGTTTCAAATGATTTGTAAGCACAGAAAGAAAAAAGAGAGAGTGGGATAAAATAAATCTACAAAAGTGATCCAAACATTGCTTCACCTTAATCACTTACAAAAAAAAAAAAAAAAAAAACTGATTTACATCAGTGAAAAGACCCTTAACATCATAAGAACTGAAGTTATTAATGTGTGTGGTATCTTTCCTAAAGTAACAAAATCCTGGATCGCCAGATTTTCATCCTGTTACTTATACAAACATTTGAAATTTGTTATTACACAACACTCAGATTCCCCAATACTCCATGCTCTAATTTACATGCTCCAATGTCTCTCCTTATATAGTTCCTTTTACATGAAATTCTGTAACTTCCTTTTCTTCTAGTTATAATACGTTCAATGTAAATGTCTGCTTAGTAGAGTTTTCTCCTATCATCTAGCAGCAAATAATCAATTGTTCCTTTATGCTTTTATTGAACTTTTGCTGAATATCTTCCATATGCTCCTCCAGGCCTCCTCTTCCTTCTCCATTGGGCCTGTGTACCTGAGCTACTTGGCTAGACACTCTTGTCTCTGGATTCCAGTTGGTATCAGCCAACATGGAATAATGACAGAACAGAGGGAAGAGGAAGAGAGGTTGGAGTATTTATTCCCCCCAACTCCTTTGCTGTGTCACTTTTATTAAGCAAAAATCTCCTCTTAAATTAAATTAAAAATTCCTCTGAGTCCCAAATGATCATTTCCTCCCTCTGCATCTTTAACGCAAAGGTAGTAACAGTGTTACCTGCCTTGCATACAACTCTGGAAATCATCCTTCATTATGCTCATTTAAATGACCCAATTTTCATTCCCTTCTGCTTTCTTCCTGGGACATGGGCACTATTTTATTTGTATCTATAGTGCACATGTGCAACATGTTTTAAATAGTTATGTAAACATTTATTTTCCCTACAAAAGTAAGGTCTTTGAAGAAATCTTACATGTATTTATATCTTCTGGAGCATATAAGTGTCTTCCGTATATTAAGCACCCAGTAAATGTTTTTTGAGTTGAGGAAATTTACTCTGAGATGTCTGTTCTTTCATAAAAGGTAAAGAACAAAAGTTCAAGCCCTTGCTTTGGAGGCTAACATTTATCAACTTATGGGCTTTACATTTGCAATTTATTTTCTTTCTTAAATCACCTTCAGACATTGATGGAATTATGTCAGCTATTGGTGAATGCAGAAGACATTTAATGAAAGGTCATGGCCATGATTAGAGAATCACTGCTCTAAAGGGCACTGAATGAAATTTCATGTTATGTTCTATGGAAGATTAATTTAAATGATTTTCTCTATTGTCAAAAGATTTTTTTTTCCTGTTGATACCCTATGAGCTTGATTGAACTGTGTGCTGTTATGAAAGAAACAATCAGAACAGTTCTGTGATGGAGAAAATAATGCTAGGGATGGCAACAGCCAACTTCAGTTTACAACATTCTTGTAACAATTCAATATGTGGCATCTATAAAAAGCAGATCACAATAAGTGAATATACAGATTACTTAGTACCCTAAAAGTGTAATGCCTTATTTTTTGGTTGTTATCCTAAAACAAGGTCTTTGGATTTTTACTCATACATACACACACACACACACACACACACACACACACACACGCCAACTCCAAATAGTCATTTAATGTTTATTAGGCAGAACACTCTGTTAATCTTTAATAAATTTGTAACCTACTTGGAAAAATAATAGACATAACATTTACATGACAATACAAAGCAGAAATAAATCTTTGCTATATCAAAAAAGAAATCACAAAATAGGTAGGCATAGTTATTGGCCACGTAAATAGTACAGGTATTAATCATTATGGGACTTAATAGTTTAATTGTTAGAACAGGTCATGCAGGAGAGGGAGTTTAAAATGGAGATTGAAGGTAGAGAAAGCTGAAGGAATATCTTCCAAAGTAAGAAATACAAAACCACGGAAGTGAAGATTGGGCTTGTTTAGAGAATAGCAATTATTATGACTAGAAATGAATACTTAATAATAAACATTAGGCCAATAATATAGCTTAATTTAGATTTCATTTTAAAAGGAAACAATAATAATATTTAAGTTGAGCATTGAAAACTGTATTTTAGGAAAACAATTGCTTTGCAGGTACCTGGATGTTCATTCATCTACCAAGTAGATTATTTGGACAAGTTACTTTATCTCTCTTTGCCTTAATCCCTTTAACTATAAAGTGCTATATGAATATTATCTACCATATAGGTAGATAGGCCATTGTATAGAACAACTTAGATAATCTTTATGAAACACTTAGAAAAGTATCTGGCACATTTTAAGCGCTCAGTAAATATTAACAATTTTTATTATTACTGCTCTCGTTTTTGCTGGTAGTGGCACTGGAGGCATTTTAAAAATGCAGAGGCAAGAAGAGTAGTTAGAATACTTCAGCAGTCTAATAACGAAGTAATAAAATCATATGTAAAGTTGTAGGGGTGATGTAAGATAATAAAGATGTATTGCTTGAATTCACCAAGTCAGTGATAATTTGTTATGACGATAGGAAACAAGTATAGATGCTGGTACCTGGAAGTGGGGTGCTGTTGTAACAAACACCTTTGATCTATACCTAAGCCTTTGCAGTGGAGCAATGAGAAGAGACTGGAGGTATATTGAGGAGCATAATGCCTTTGATCTATACCTAAGCCTTTGCAGTGGAGCAATGAGAAGAGACTGGAGGTATATTGAGGAGCATAATTTGAAAAGCCTAGACAGTGGGGCACCTGGGTGGCTCAGTTGGTTGGGTGCATGATTCTCGATTTCAGCTCAGGTCATGATCTCGGGGTCCTGGGATCCAGCCCCACATTGGGCTCTGCACTCAAGTAGGCGGTGTGGGATTCTCTCCCTCTCCCTCTGTCCCTCCCCACACTCATGCACTCTCTCTCAAATAAATAAATCTAAATCAATAAATCTAAATAAATAAATAAAGCCTAGATTGCTTTGAACAGACTCTTAGTAGAAATGTGGTTGTTAATAACTGTTGATGAGGGTACTGAGAAAAAACAGCAGATTTTCTTAGACACTAGTTAAATCATCTTAAGTGGATCTCTACCTGATTCAGATGCTTTAGAGGATGAGATTTGAGACTTTTTAGCTGGTAAGATTTAGATAGGATGTTGAACTTTGAGTTGATGCTGTAATAAGTTGAGACTTTTAGTGACATTGAAATAGAATACATTTTGCTCGTGGTAAAAATGCGAATCCTTGGGTCAGATAGTGGACAATGATAGGCGGAATAAAGGCCTTATCTCAAGATGCTTAATGTAATCACAGCTACAAAGTTCTTTTTGCCATATAAGTTAACACATTCACAGAACTTTGTAGCTGTGATTACATTAAGCATCTTGAGACAGGAGACTCTTCTGGATAATTTAGATGGGCCCATAGGGTTCCTTATAAAAGTGAAAGAAGAAGGCAGGAGTGTCAGGGTCAAGAGAAAGGTTCAAATATCCTAGCTGCTGGCTTTAAGAGAGAGGAATGAGCCATGAGCCAAAGAATCTGACAGCCTCTAGAAGCCAGAAACCAAAAATTGACTCTCCTCTGAGCTTCCAGAAAGAATGTACTGACTTCTGGAAGCCCTACTGACTTCTATATCTTAACCCAGGAAGACCCATTTAAGACTTCTGACCTCCATAACTGGAAGATAATAAATTTGTGTTGTTTTAAACTTCAGTACATGGTTGGAAAAGAAAGGAAGAAAATATTCAGAAGATTCAGGAAAACTTGGTGACTGATTTGATATTGAAAGTAGAAATACAGCATGGAGTACTTGGTGTTATACGCAAACAATGAATCATGGAACACTACATCAAAAACTAATGATGTAATGTATGGTGATTAACATAACATAATAAAAAAAATTAAAAAAAAGAAAGTAGAAACAAATGAAGAAGTTAATAATGATACCATCATTTCAAGTCAGAGAGTTGAAGAATGAATGTACCCTTTCACAGACATTTGTTAATTAAAATATTTTATTTTAAAAAGCCCCTCACCCTTCTAATTACATATTGAAGTTCCATTCTCTGTTTTCTCTCAGTTATAACGATCTTGATTAATTTGGGTATTATCACGCTTATGCTGATATCTAATCTTTATAAAATATCACTAAATCTGTGGTTCTTTTCATTACGATATAAGGATTCACTTCTCTGTGGAAAATGAGGCCCATAACAGCAGGCACACTGCCCTCTAACTCTACAAGACAAAACTGAATAAAACAAACCTTGAAGTGAAGAAAAATTAGAATTTTCTTTCACTTCCCAGATCCACTGTACTTTTCATCACAGAAGAACAGAGCTTTAAAAAAGACAGAAAGAATGTCTCCCCATGTCTGACCCCATAGTTCTGTAGTACATATTCTAATCAGCCTTATAAGAAGAGCTTGTTTCTCCATTTCAGAAATCATCTTTCCTACATTTTCCAAAAGAAGTGATTCAATAGGCATTTTGTAAGTGTGGCACACTGCCTCAATCAGGACTCCTCTACGTCACCACTAATGAAAGTTACGCAACAATTAAGAGAGAAAAGAAAAAGATAAATTGGGAAGTAGGAACCTGTACATAATACTTTTGGTGTTTGTACCGTCTCTAGGAAGTAGAGGTCCTTCCCACCACCCAGCTATCCCGCCAGGCTCCCTGCCCGATGTGATTCTTTACGGATGTATTTAGTCAATAGTTAGTCCGAGTATATTCTGAATAATTATTTCCCACTTAGGAGCCATAATATAATTTTGATCTATACCTAAGTTCATCTTCCTACCAGTAAGGCAATAAAACAAAATCTTTGACATTTTAGTTATACACACACAGACATAAACACACACACACACTATCAAATAATAGTTTAAATGTATACTAGGCAGGACATTCTGTTAATCCTTAAGAAATTTAGAATCCAGTTGTTCTTTGTTGATTCTGGGCAATAATGGCTAAAGTAATAACCCTCTTTACTTTCTCATCCAATATCAAGAGTGCCTTTTGTGATTGATTAAATTCCAAAGCAAAGACATCTTAACCAGTTGTGAATATAGTCAGAAGATTTTAATAGACTTAATTGTAAATATTAATAGTTTTAGATTATAATGCAAACCTAGAAAGGCAGTATGGGGCTTGGGGGTAAAAATCATGGCTATGAACTTCAGACTGGACTAGATATGAATCTCAGCTTTATCTGGTACTACTAGTGTCAACTTGGACAAATTAGTGACATTCCTTGGGTCTCAGTCTTCTTATGTGTAAAATTTAAATAATAATACCTACCTGGCAGGATTTTGTGTATATAACATATGTAACATAATAGCACATAATAAGTATTCAGCAATCTATTGTTACTTAGATAAAATTCTTCCCCACACTAAGTCATCTGAGCAATGATTACAGAATTTTTTTTCCTTTGATTTAACGTTGCACAGGCATAATAGACATGAAATGAAGAAGTGCTAAATTCAATTTTGATAGTTTTATCTGATGCTGTTGGCCCAAAATCCATAATCACTTATGAAAATTTTCACATTAGTAAGGAAATATAGTTCTTTCACTACAGAAAACATTTTCCTTTATAATAAAATATTCAAGATTATTCACCTAAAACATTCTCTTGTCAGTATCTTGAATCGTAAGTTGAATCACAATAAAAATATTGTCTAGATAAAGCTGAAAATCTGTGGTGACTGGCATTTTGCTGTGTCTTAATGCTTTATAAGTATTACAAATATAAAGTTTTACAATTTTAAAAAATCAGTCCCTTATTTAAAGTGAAAGTTTATAATAGCAACCTGATACAAAATAATTTTTGTCTCATTTTCTTTTGTAACAAATGGCTACTGCATGTGGTCAGTTTCCTTTTCATGTACTTATTTTACAGCCACAAATATAAAAATTAGAGAAACCTACAGATACGCTATTTTAAATTTTTATTTCTACCCACCACTGTTCATCAATGGTTCAAAATAGAAAGCTAGCTATCTTAATTCTTGTCTTTAGCAGAAATTATTTCAACATCAAGCAATCTTTTATTCTGGAAAGTGTTTCCTACAATTACTTTTACTGACTGCTTCTAAGGTCCCACAGTGTACAATATTTGAATGTTGTGGAACCTAACAGGGTTCCCAACAGGGTTTTAATTAGGGCCTGAGCAATGCTGAATACCCTTATTTTTCTTTCATCCTTAATGAAGCAAACTCACCTCAAGAGCATATACAGCTTATAAACTTCATTGATTTCTCAAATATTTTCTGCTGCACTTTTATATAGCTAATGATTTCCCACCTATCCCATATTCATGACATTTCATTTTTGATTCCTTTATATTTCCTTTATACTCCAGATAAATATTTTGAGAAAAAATTATCTGGTACATGTATATGTGGGCATTCATTTTTCAGTAAAATAATAAAATAACCAAAACATGTTTTTTTAAATTTATGTGTCTGCTTTATTGAAGATCCAAATACCCTATAACTGATTGTCTGTAAATATTTCATAAGCAAATGGGGAAAGACAGGAAAACTTGGGTTAAGGAATCCTTTTTGGGGGCACCTGGGTGGCTCGGTTGTTTGACCGTTGGTCTTCAGCTCAGGTCATTATCCCAGGGTCTTGGGACCAAGCCCCATATCGAGCCCTCTGCTCAGTGAGGGGTGTGCTTCTCCCTCTCCTTTCTGTCCCTGCTTGTGCTCTCTCTCTCTCTCTCATAAATAAATAAAATCTTTAAAAAAATCCTTTTTGGAATAATTTTACTAATTTTGATCACTTGTGCTTCATTAAATTAAATGAATTTCCAATCTTGGTATCTGTCCCACCTTTTTCTGTCTTTGTGCTTTAGTTCACTCCACCCAAACTGCCTGAAACACCAATCACTTTCTCTTTGTACTGCATTCATTCCTTTACACAGAGTTATGCTACGTATTTGTTAGTATATGCCATGCTATGAGTTTGAAGATACGAATTTAGCCATAGAAATGTAAGCTACCCTGAGAAGAGTGAGTAAAATGACCATGGGCTCATTGAAACATAAAACATAAAAGAAGACATAGCTAAAAGGTAAATGAATGGAAAAGGTGCAAAGGAAATATAGACATGGTTCAAAATCATGTTGGCCTGATTGGAAAAGTCAGAAGTGGGACTTGAAAAAAGAAATCATTGCTATAATGTTCCATGTAAGAAAGTCATCTTAGAATATAAATATTAGACCTCAAGGAAACACTGAATCATGGAGAAGAAAAAAATTGAAAGTGAACCCAAAAGCAAAAGTTTAATGTAAACACATAAATGACAATTTTGTTACTGGATATGGTAAAGACAAATGGTTATTTTTAGATATGATAAAGGCTAACAGATGATTTATGCTGCCAGGGATTGTTGAATTTTGATGTTATGTAACCCTAAGCATATTTATTCAACATTGATGGGAAATGTTCCATAATGAAAAATAAAAGAGCATAATATCCGATCTGAAGCCAAACAAGAATTAGAAGTAAATCAGACACACACCAAAGGATATGACAAGATAAATACAGATGTGCATATCCAAATACATCCAGTGCAGATTAGATGAAATATTATAGGATTCACTATTGCTTTCTGAAAACTAGACATGTTGACCTGAGGACAGCAAAATATCTCTTAATAAGTACCTCATGACATTGCAGATCTCTTAGCATCTGTAGGTGCTCAGTTATTCAAAACTTGTGAGATGGTGGAAAGATCACCTGACTTATCAGCCTCAGTTTCCTCACAATTACATTCGCAAAAGTGATTTATAATCGAAACTCTATAATCCAGTATTATAGAACAGTATCCTGTATATGGAATCCAAAGCTCAACAACTGTTGTGAATGAAGAAGAAATCACACTTCCTAAAGACATTGATTTCACTCAGATAACCTTAATCAAGGAAACAAAAATCTCATTACCTCTGCAAGTTGTTTAACCTAGATGAAATTCAGTTCTAGATAGAGTTTTAGATAAAGTTGATAATATTAGATAGGGTTAATGGTGTCTAAGGAAAGGTTAATAGTACCTGGCTTAAAAGGCTTTGAGGGGGATGAGCTAAATGGGTGATAGGTATTAAGGAGGGCACTTGTGATGAGTGCTAGGTGTTATATATAAGTGACGAGTCACTAAATTCTACTCCTAAAACCAATATTACACTATATGTTAACTAACTAGAATTTAAATAAAAACTTTTTAAAACAGCTTTGAAAAGTTTACATAAGATTACATAAGATTAAATACATATTTCTGACTCAGAGAAAGGCTTAGAGAAGATTCTCAATTAACATCACTTTCTTAACACACTGCCTGCCCCTCATACATGTACTACCTCTGTTAAGAGGCCTATATGTCCTACAATAACCTTATGTCCTTTTAAAGTAAGCTCTTAATATACTGAACCATTCATTTGACTTCTGTACATTATAGCCAGTGGGTATGGGGTTTCTGACTATTACTCTCTTTGGATTTGCTTTTTACCCCAGGTTGTTACAAATGGCATGTCAAATTGTTTTACATGCTAGATCTATAATTCAAAGGAGGAAAAGACATTTAGTTCCTAGTCAGAGAAATGTGATATGCTCTTCCAGGTTTGATGACAACCATAATTAATGCCTTCCTACATTTAAGTGTTTCTATTTGAGGTGAACAAAATATATTCATTGAAGTAGGAGAGAGTATATTTTTCCTTTATATCATTTCACATAGGTAGATACTTAATGAAGATGCATTAGCGTGGAAAACAAACTGTAGAATTTTTCTTAACAAGATTATCCATGAGCTCCTTGTTGCAAAATCTAGTGGAGCCCTTTTAGTTGTGTTCAGGTTGTTTTGCTGCTTTTTTTTTTTTAACTTTCTGCAACATTTGATGGTGCAGACTTCTCAAAATTTAGTTAAACCAGTGATTCTCAGTATGCGGCCTGTGTACCTCTAGGGTCCCAAGGCCCATTCTGGGAATCTGCAAAATTAAAACTTTTTCACAATAACACAAAGTTGTTATTGGCTCTTTTTCCTATGTTGACATTTAAATCTATAGTGTAAAATGAATGGTGATAAAACTGCTGGTACTTTATCACCAATCCAGGCAGACGCCCAAACTATACCACAGTTCTTCACTACAACATACTCACAGTTAATAAAAAATAAAGTCATTTCACTAAATAATATCTTTGATAAAGTAGTAAAAAATATTAATGTTATTAAGTCACAACTCTTAAATACATGTGTTTTTAATATTTGTGACAAGATAGAAAGTGTAACAAAGCTGAGAAACAAACAGGGTTCTAGAGGGGAGAGGGTGGGGGGATGGGTTAGTCTGGTGATAGGTATTAAAGAGGGCATGTATTGAATGGAGCACTGGGTGTTATACACAAACAATGAATCACGGAACACTACATCAAAAACTAATGATGTAATGTATGGTGATTAATGTAACATAATAAAATTAAATTAAAAACAAAGTGTAACAAAGCAATTTAGCTGGATACCAAAGGAAAGAGCTTATGCAATTGAACTGTAAGCTTCTGAATTAGCTGCTTCATTCATGGAACACAATTTTTATTTGAAAGAACAAGTGATAGGTAAACCATGGTTATTCAGATTTGAGTATTTGGCAGACATTTTGTTGAAAGAAATGCAGTGAATCTATCTCTTCAATGAAAACAACTGACAGTACATTTTGCCAATGATAAAATTTTAGCTTCTGAGAGAAATTTAGAATATTGGAAAACTTGTATCTGCCACTGTGAGCCTGACAGTTTCCCAATACTTAAATAATTTTCTGATGAGAATTGCAGTGATATTGATAAATGTAATTTTTAATATTATATAATGAAATCTGTCAACATTTGGAAGATCTACATAACTCAGTGAGCTAATATTTCCCAAATGGCCAACAAGAGATGATACAAAATCATGCATGGGTTAATATTCATTTAAAGTTCAAGATATACCAAGGAATTTTATGTAATATAGAACAAAAAAAAAGTTCATTGATATGATTTTAGATTCTCCATTGTAACTAACCTTCAAGAAACCACCAATAGTCAACTTCTGGTGTGAGATCAAAGAACAAAATTGACAATTATCTTAAAAGGCTATGAAAATATTCTACTCTTTTCCAACTAAATATCTATATGCAGTCAGATTTTCTTCCTATACCCTAAACCAAACAACATATTGCAACAGCATAAATGCAAAACTAGATATGAGAATCTAGTTGCCTTCTATTAAGCTGCACATTAAACAGATTTGTTTAAAAGCATGTCACTCAACTCACTAGAATTTATTTAAAATATAGTCATTTTCACAAAAATCACATTTTTGTTAACATTAACTCAATCCATTATAGTTAGATGAATTAACAAGTGTTTTAAACTTTCTCAATATTATTTCTGTTATAATAAATATCAATAACTATAATCTACAAATTATTTGCATGCTCAAAGATTTTTTTAAAGATTTTTATTTATTTGACAGAGAGAGACGCAGCGAGAGAGGGAACACAAGCAGGGGGAGTGGGAGAGGGAGAAGCAGGCTTCCCGCAGAGCAGGGAGCCTGATGCAGGGCTCGATCCCAGGACACTGGGATCATGACCTGAGCCAAAGGCAGACGCTTAATGACTGAGCCACCCAGGCACCCCTCAAAGATTTTTAATGTGAAGGAATCCTAAGACCAAAAAGTGTGAGCACTACTAAATTGAAGCATAATGCCTGTGCTCTAGAAAAGGAATATTTAAGTACTTCTGTGGTTATATGACATCGCTTTCATGGATATCTTTTTACTTCTCTAGTAGCTCCTTACCAGTCTCTCATTCAGGTGTTTTTCTTTATTTCCCCTTCCCTTCAATGCTAGGAACCCCCGAATTTCTTTCATTGGTTCAATTTCGTCTCACTCTATATTCCCCTGGATTCTCTTCCAGATCTTTGAATGTGTAAATCACTTCCAAATCTAAATCAGCAGACCAGAATCCAATATTCTCATGTTCTTATTCTATATGTAAATCTCTACTTGATATTTAGATTTGTATGTCCCACAAATATGCTAAACTCCACACATCTAGCAATGAGCTCATCATATCTTCAGTATAGATCTCCAAAGCCGATGGTCTTCCTGTCCATGAATGCTATCACTATCCATCCAATCATTTAAGAAATTGATGAGATCAGGGGAGAGATGATCCTAGACTCTAGCCTCTCCCATAATCCCCACATTCAGTAACTATATCCTATAGATGTTACCACCCGAATATCTCTTTAATTAGTATCTTCTCTCTGTATCATATTCTTGGTTAAGATCTCCATCACTTCTTATCTGAATCACTATAATAATCTCTTAGCAAGATTGCTGTCTCCAGTAATGGTCTCTTAAAATCCATTCTCTAAAATGTAACCAAAGTGACATCTCAGTTACTTCCCCGATTAAAATGTTTCCCCATAGGCTTCAAGATAAAATTAAAAGTCTTTGAATATCAGACCTTCATGATCTGGGCCATATCAAACTCAATGCCTTCGTCTCTCACCACTGCTCAAAGTAAAGGACTAGAATTTCAATGACTTGCTCTCAGAAAATTGATTCCACATCTCATCTCTAGCCAACATCAAAGAATACGCAAGTTGAAAAGATCTTTAGAGATAAAGTAACCATATAATTTATCATCCAAACCAGGACACTTTTGAGAGGGAAAGGGTGCTATTAATAATTACATTGTGATAACAGGTGTAAACCTGGACCATCTCAAGCAAAAGAGACTGTATGATCACCCTACCTAGAGATCAACTCCACCATGACAGAACTTGTATCATTAAAGCAAAAGTGGTCATGCTGGTTATAATAATGACTGGACTAGAATCAGTCTTTCCCATCTCCCAGTCCACTGCCTTTTCTTCCACATCAGGCTACTTCATTAATAATCCTTTTAAGATAAAAATCAAATAGTCTAATAATTTTTATAGTAAAATGTGTGACATTTTTATATAATCATAGTAAATATAGGTAATAGCTTCATTTGCAGTCAAAACATTTATTCCTCATCATTAAGGAAGGAGGGTGCCTTCTGTTCTATCCTTTCCAACCATAGCAAAGCACTTTAGTCATAACACATATAAAAATGGCATAGGCCAAGAAGAAATAACAAAAGAAGACACTTGCTTGACACAGGCTAAAAATTTCAGATCCTTTATTGACAGCATCCAAGCAAAATTCCCAAAATTCTGTCAAAGTGTAAATTTTTTTGCCATTAAAAAATTAGCAATAATTTTAATACCTTTTATTGCACTTCCATTTCAAAAGTGGTATTTTAACAGTATCTTTTTCTGTGACATGCTGAGTATTTTGCATTTATCCATGCCCTATTTGACTGTTCAATTAAAATTCATAAAGCATCCTTTCTTTCTCCACCCATCTTCAAGCCTCTCTTAACACGCCACTTTCACCCAGGATCTTGTTTCTAGACCTCTGCTTCATGCTGGTCCCAACAGCTTCAGAGTTTGTCACTGCCATTCTCCAGGACTTTAAGTCTATTGATGCAGATGGGTTTTGCCTTCTAAAGCATCTACAACAACTATTTTCATCTAAACAACAAACCAGGGGCGCCTGGGTGGCTCAGTTGGTTAAGCGACTGCCTTCGGCTCAGGTCATGATCCTGGAGTCCCAGGATCGAGTCCCGCATTGGGCTCCCTGCTCAGCAGGGAGTCTGCTTCTCCCTCTGACCCTCCCCCCTCTCATGCTCTCTCTCTCTCTATCTCATTCTCTCTCAAATAAATAAATAAAATCTTTAAAAATAAATAAATAAATAAATAAACAACAAACCAGTGTTAATAGAAAAAGCCTAGAAACTTTCACTTCCTTTCCACTAAGAACAAAGGCATTATGAGGTGACTTGCCTTCATCACTGGGCACCTGTAACTCTAAAAATAGAAACTGGAGGTCCAGTCAAAAAGAGAATAAGATGTAGTATCTGTGATCTCCATCTTCAAGTCCCCCTAAGCAGTTTGTTTGTTCCTTTAAATGTGTATGTTGCATTTCTTCTATGTGCCAGGCACTGTTTTGGGCTTTGGGGCCAGAGAAACTATGATATTTCCCCTTCTTCAGGGATATATAATATAAGAAAGTAAATCATATCTATATATATGAACAGTTCTGCTTAAGGAATCCCTCTGCACATATCACACATCTTAAAATATTTTAAACTAGAAGAGATTACAAATATCATTGACTCCAACCCCTTCATTTTGTGGATGAAGAAACTGAGATTTAGGGGGGATAACTGGATTTATCACCTGCCAAAACCCAAACTGGATTTCAAGTGCTCCAAACCCTAGTCTAGGGTATTTTCACTGGCATCTCCTCTTTCCTCTCAGATGAGGAATTTCTCAAGCACTTAAAAAGAAATCCATCCTTCTTTCCATGACGTTTTTAGGATTCCTCTAGCTACAGGAAATATGACTTGGTGCTCAAATGGAGTTCTGAAGTAAAAAATAAAGTCAGAAATAATTTTGCTAAGGATCCAGGCATTGAAAAATGGCCTCCAGCCAATAATCATAGTCCTATTGAATTGTCATCTGTCACCTTTCATTATTTGTTGACTAGACACAGGAGTTGGCAGCACGTTGCACATAGGTTCTAATTTCATACAGCTAATGGTTTGCAACTACGCTACATAGGCTATAATACAAAGGCAAAAAATACATGAGATGAAATAAGAAAAAAGAAATATCCCAAAACAGATTTTCATAGAAGACTGCTTTCAAAAAGCTATATGGAGCCACCTAGTGGCAGAATTTTGTGTTAACGCAATTATATTTGGTGATAAAAAATTCACAGACTGTTAAGGTATTATAAATGATGAGGTCAGGAACAGAGCGAAGTTTTATGTGTATATAAAACTTCAATTGTGAAGAAAATATGAATAATCTGTCAAGGTGTTCATTTTTTAATTATTTTTATTTTGCATTTCCTGTCAACAGAAAACTATGCTTTCTGCAAAAGCACAAAATTTTTCCAATAGCTCTTCAACAAAGTGTACAAGTTAAAGATAATTGGATTCTACTTTTAAATTCTTATATTTTGCCTGAATTAGGCTCAAAAAGTCAATTTCTTTAAATTGGAAAATATCTGTTAATGTTTCCAAACAGAATAGAACAGGCTTTTTTTCCCCCTATGAACTCGAAAGGGTCTTTTATCGATTAGACACATTTTAACAACAAAGCTACAATTCTAAGGAAGCTAAGGATGCAGAAAATTGGCACTCCAATTAAAACCCTTTGCATCTCCAAAGAGAATAAAAATAACAATTGTATGAACTTACTTTAAATGGATTTATACAGACCAACATCTAATTAGAACATTTCAGAAATGCTGTGATTGTTAGGACAAATCCTGAGTCAGGATCACTTCAGCTTTTGTTAAACACTTGAATTGCCTTCTTTCATCTGAGAATTGATTTATTATGAATTAATCCCAAGATCTTTCAGAAAGATAGATGGTTGGTAATAGTAACAGATATATAATAAAGATTGATATTTTATATGAATAACATCTTATGCTATGTATAACTAGATTTTCAATCTATCATTGAAAAATCTATTGAAAATTTTCTTAAAACTGTTAATGAAATTACAGAGGGGTATGTGAAAGATGATTCAAGATAGTTCATTTTGTTTTATATATTCTTTCACTGACCAAAGATAAATGTGAAAATAATTGTTTGCTTCATTCTTTGTTGTTGAAAAATTTGATTTAAAATATTGGATGGCTCTACCCCTTACTGATTGAGCCTCTGCCCAACAAAAGACAGCGAGTAAAAGGGTAGATATAGAATCTCTTGATCCTTGTCTGTGACTTAAGATAACATGCATAAAGTACATGTTGATTTCTGATTACTAAGATTTTACCATAGACATATTGAATATGAGACATCAGTGCACTATAAATATCGTATTATTGTTTCTATTACATTCACCTACAAGTCAATCAAATAATAATTGCAGCAAGGTAAAGACCAATAAAACTGAAATCCTAGACATAACATTTAATAATGATTAATAGTAAGAAATAGAATCAGATAACCCTAATAATGTTTTAATGGTGTGGGTGATTCTAGCAGAAAAGAGACTAAGGTTTATACAGTTCTGATGTATAATTTCAGACAGTATGATAATGGGAATGGGATAGGATTATGGGGAAATCAAGGTGGGGAAAAGACTTATAACAAGCTGGCATGGGATATACAGGTTTGATTAAATATCTATGGACTATTGAAAACCAAATAACTAATGCAAATAGCAGCAGAATCCTCAGGCAGTCACTATAGCTACAAATCCAAGAAGGCCCACCTGTGTGCATTGTGCAGACAAAAACTGCTCTCTGTGGAGAAGGCTATTTCAATGCTGTCATCATTGAACACAAAGGATCAGAGGATAAGGGTAACTATCATTACAGAACGTCTGCTGTGTGTTGGCAACAGGCTGGAAGTTTTACATATGCCATTTCAGTTAACATTTACAAAACCCTCAGGCCAGTATTAATTGTTCTATTTTACAGGAGAAAAAACTAAGACTCTAATAAGGATTCTGAATCCTTTGTCTACCTCCAAAGCCATCTTCTTTCCATAGGAAATACATATATGCATGATATATCAGCGTTGGCCAAATGTTATTCTAATTCTGTTTACCTAACAATAATCACCTTTTTCAAGATCAGATTAAAATGCTTCATAGAAGGTAAACTAAAGATGCTCATTCTTTAAGAATGAGAGTGCTAGCAGTATCCAAACTTCATTTGTACTTGATCAAAATGCAGCTTTACAATTCACCTATGGAAGATAGTGATTTTTTTAAAGGATTTTATTTATTTATTTGAGAGAGAGAGTGAAAGAGCACAAGCAGGGGGAACAGCAGAGGCAGAGGGAGAAAGAAGCAGGCTCCCCACCGAGCAGGGAGCCCGACTGGCGACTCAATCCCAGGACCCTGGGATTATGACCTGAGCCAAAGGCAGATGCCCAACCATCTGAGCCACCAGGTGCCCTAAGCGTGGGATTCTTGATTTCAGCTCAGGTCATGATCTCAAGGTCATGAGATGGAGCCCCGCATCGTGTCTGGCTCGCGCTGGGCATGGAATTTGCTTGAGTCTCTTTCCCTTTCCCTCTGCCCCAATCCCCCTACTCCCACCCCCACTCATGTTCTCTCTCTTTCTCTCTCCCCCCCACCAAAAAAAAGATAGTGATTTTTTTCCATATTTATAAAATAACTTTCTTCTCTCACTGTATTTTCTAAATGTGTATAATTAAAATATGAAATGATGGAATTGGGATGGATTAAATTCAAAGCCAAATGCATTGACAATCAAACATTAGAGACCATGGGGCGCCTGGGTGGCTCAGTCATTAAGTGTCTGCCTTGGGCTTAGGTCATGATCCCAGGGTCCTGGGATCGAGCCCCACATCGGGCTCCCTGCTCAGCAGGGAGCCTGCTTCTCCCTCTCCCACTCCCCCTGCTTGTGTTCCCTCACTCGCTGTGTTTCTCTCTGTCAAATAAATAAATAAAATCTTTAAAAAAAAATTAGAGACCATAAGGATTATATCCAAGGCTTGTGAAAAATGCAGATTCCTCAGTCCCATGCCCGGAGATCTTGACTCAGTGGTTCTGAAGTGGAGCCTAAGAATGTACATCTTGACTCATACTCTTCCTCCAACAACCCCAAGAGAATCCAATGTAGGTGGTCCTCAGACAATATGACAAGTACTTTAATATATTACTCCTTTGAATTTTTGCTCATTTTCATAAAATTTCATGTCACATCCTCAAAGTAATCTTTTATTTCTTTCTTAGCTGTATTTATCTTTTTTTCCATGGTAGGTCTTGTCAGAATTTTTTCTTGATCATAATTTCAAGGAGAAAGGATCATCTTTCTGGGCCTGATTCTTAAAAAACTGTTAAAATATTTATGTTAAGAAATGCTACTTCATATTTTTAGAATTTCTAGAGTAAAATACCTATGCTAGCAAAATATCTATATCATCTACTGTGATTGTTATAAGAATCTGTACTTTACTGTAATATATTTAAAATTTTACATATGTGAAAAATCAGTCCTGTCACTGTGCAAATGAGCAAAGAAAGTCCCAGGTACAGCTCATCATGATCCAAGACTGAAACGGCAAGTGACAGCAGGACCAGTACTCAGTGCCCAACCCAGTGTTGTTACCTGGACACTATTTTCTGTTAGCCACCACGTGAACATTCACCCACAAATCTGAATCTTAACAGTGTTCTTCCAGAACATAATAGAAAAATTAAAACATTGGACTCTTGCTTCAGGTCCCAAGTGCTCAAACAAGAAAATGGATTAATGTAAGTGACCTGCTGCTCAACCAAGGTCCAGAAAAAGAAGACATTTAAGTCTTTGTTGTAGACAGTCAAAACTCTTTTCTCCAGTTTTATTGAGATATAATTGACATACCACATTGCATAAATTTAAGGTGTACAACATAATGATTTGACATGTGTATATATTGTGAAACGATTGCCACAATAAGTTTAGTTAACATCCAAGTAAATTATTTATTAATGTATATCTTAGGTTACAAAACATGATAAAATATAGCTGAACAAAAATGCTAAATTCAGTCTATTATTCATTTTTTTGTCCATGTGCTACTATAAAATGTATTTGGAAATATCTGGATATTTATATGTAATATAATGATAAAATATTCAAGTGGTAAACTAAATTCTTCACTTTTATTTAAATATTTGACACCCCTGATAATGGTCTTTGTCTCAGAACTTCACTTTCATTCTGTGGTTACTTTTATGCAAAAGTAAAATCCTATGTATCCAACAAAGGCCAATTAGAATGTCCAGATATGCAGTTATAGATGATTTAGTAATCTACTGGAACACCAAATAGACCTGAGTTCAACCTTCACCTGACTTTTTCTGTTTGAAATTGAGAAACTCATTAACAGTCAATAAGCTACAAGCTTTTCTTCTGTAAAATAGTGATATAAATATAAATATTAAATGATGATAAAAGTAAAGGCTCTGTCTATAAAGTGCCTAATACCAGAGCTATGACATACTAGGTATTCAATAAATGAGAGCTAGTGTTTTCCATCCAGAAGTGATTTTCTCTTTTGAATTTTCATACATTGTCCTACAACGAAACACAAGATTCTCATAGATCAGGTTCATCTTAAGCCACATCTAGCAAGCTAGAAGCCTTAACCTACATGAGTCAAAATTCTCTTAAAAATGTAAGAGCCTATGCAATCTCCTTCAATTCATGAACTTTTATTTATTAAAGTTCCACTTGTAAGGTGAAAGGCATAGGAGTGCCTATAAACACAGAAACTTCTCTTTAATAGATACCAAATTGCTGATAGAATAAGGGATTTAATGTCCCCTTGAAGCCAATAGCTCCATTTACATTTACTTTGAAACAAAATGGATTGGATTTCTTAATAGTATTTTGTGATGATAATATTTAGCAATTTTTAAAATGCCTAAAATGCACATTTTCCTGCCCTAACAATATAGGCTAAAATTTCTATACATTTTTATTGCAAAATTTAAGAATTTAGCTCATTATATTAGTTGTATATATGGTACTCTAATACCATTTTGTCTTTTTGTCACTTGGATTAACTGAGGCAGGACTTATACATAGTAATATCCAGTGTTTCATTCTGTGCCTTACAATTCCTTCAAAAGCTATAAGCAGCAAGCTTTCAAATGTAATTAATTTTCTTTTTCAATGTAATATTCTACCAGAATATTCTAATTTATTGAAAGTACACACTGACCTTTAGAATGTTTTATATTTAAGCAAACTAGAATGGAAAAGGGTTGAGCTTCCAAATCTGACTTATATCTAAGATTTGAGATTCCAAAAGCTTTATTAATAAAGAAAGAGTTGCAAATCCATACTTCTCAGTGATTTACTCCACCAACAGATACCTGCCTTGAACGAAAACAATTAGATTCCAAGAGGTTAAAAAAATTATAATGCCAAAGCTCATATGTGCCTTCTTGGGTGTCATAGGTTCAAGTGAAATATTAAATGTCACAGACTATTCACTCAAAAACATATCCAACCTCTTTTATTGATTGACTGATTTTTTTTCTTTTGAATCTCAGGTTCAAAAAGTTGAGTTCACCTATTTCTTCAGTCATGAAACATTTTCCTGGTGGGTCCACATAAGACCCCATTTCTTTTTCACTTCCTCTTTCATTCCCACTTTTCACTCATATCCCCTTCCAAATTGTAATGTGTTAGGTATATTGTTCCTTGTAAAGCATATAATGTTATTTTGTATGTGACTGTGGTTTTTATTTACATAAAATATATGTGGGCAAGACTCATGACACATTGAAAATATGTTAGTTTTGAGCAGAGGAGTGACATTATCACTCTGGTTGCTGTGAAGATGAAGGACAGATTCAAGGGCTCCAAGAGTGGAATCAGGGAAGCTATTGCTGGAGGAGACCTACTGCAGTAAGTCAGATAAGAGATGATGGTGGCTTCCCCAAGATTGGCAATAATAGAGATGCTAAGTCCCAACATCAATTTCAGTGGAAAAACCAAAACCAGTGGATAGCAGGTCTACTGATAGACCTGAATGGAGAGCATGAGGAAAAAGAATCAGAGATGACTCAACACTTGGGGGATGGGCAAAATAATGAGATAGACGTCTTTGTTTTGAGGGATGGAGAAAGAAATTAAAATCTTGTTTTAGGTATGTTAATTTTTAAATACTTATTTGAAAGCCACATGGAGCTAGCACATAGTCACTGAGATCATTTAAATATACAACTTGAGATTGATAGAGACAATAGGGCAGCAATGTGGATGTTATTTTCAAGTCATGCACTTAAATGAGACTACCTCAGAGAGAGAAAATAGGAGATCCAAGTACTGAGCCCTGGAGCACTCTAAAAGTTTATAGATCGGGAAGAGGAATATCAGCAAAGGATACTGAGAAGAGGCAGCCTGTGTGTTAGAAGTCCCAAGTCATGGACATCAAAAGATTAATTTTGTTTAGGATGCTTCAAATGCTAATTAATTATCCTTTCAACAGAGGATTTTAGTTAACATACATATCTACAACACATGGTTTATACTGAATTACTTAAATGATCATATGGAAAATAAAAACATAATTGTGAACCCTCAAGCATCCAGATCTAATGCTGGATCCCCCTGATAATCTACCTTTGTCCACTTTTTCTGTATGCCATGCCTGTGGTGAGCTCCTAGCATATTAAACCAGTGGAATTTTGCAGAGATGGGCTCAAAAAATGCCCTGGATCTGTTGTGCTCAGCAAATATAAGGTGTTCACAGAGATATGCTCTACCCACGTTACCACAAAGCCACACACTGTAGAGCAAATTGCCTGCCATTCACTTGTTTGTAATCTTACTGAAGTCAATGGCAATGGTGATCTGAAGTGATAATAACAGGTTAGTAGAAAATAGGAGATTCCATAGAAAGAAAACTGCAGAAGTCTCTTATAAATGACACTTTCAATTCATCCATTTTAATTTATAAGCAAATGAAAGTAAAAAAAAATTGATTGCCATTTAATTAACATTTATTCAGTTTAAGAATATTCTAAATATTTTATTCTAAATTGTATTTTATATATTTTTTGATATCTGGACAATAGATTCAGTCCAGATTTCAGCAGTTATTTATCACAAATTATTTGTATAGTTAAATTTTCTCCAAATTTTACATATACAAATTTATCTGAGCACAAGTAACTTCTAATATCCAAATTGAATAATTTCTAAAACATTTTTAGAATTTTTTTAAAAAAAAGTATTAACACTGACATTCATATACTTTATTTGATATGTTGCCTTTAGGCTTTTCCACAAACTTTTGTTCTAATCCAGTGACTATACTAGATGTCAAGTTTTCTCTTCTTTCTTTTCTTTCTTTCTGCTGAAATTATGCCTCTGTCCTATCTTCTGACATGGTTTCCAATGAATAAGAACTACAAATACTTGTGTTAGTCATTCATGATGTTTACCAAAATCTTCCTGGTCTTCTTCCAATCACATAGAAGGATTGCACCTCCTAGTCCCTTTGAGGAAGGATGAGATCGTATAACTATTTCTGACCATTGAGTTGTGAGCAAAAGTGACATTTGTGCCTCTCAGGTTGGAGCATGTAATTATGTTTATGAAAAATTTAGAGCTATCTTAATTTCTGCTACAGTGATTGGAAAAATTCAAGATGGTAGCTATTCTGTCTGCCTAAGTCTCTGAGTGACTACCAGGAGCAGGGCCCACCTACTGACCTATGATGAACATGTAGCTTGAGAAAGAAAGAAATCTTCCTAGTTTCAGCCAATCATAATTGCGCTTTTTTTACTGCAGCATAATCTATCCTGATTGAGACAACGTTCCAGCCAAGAGAACTTTAAATTCCTTCCTAGGGCCTCTGTCACAAATCTTAAACAAGTAAGGTAATCTTCACATGGTAAAAGTCTTATAATCATCTCTTTGCCTAATTCCCTTGAAATTAAGACCAGAACCAGATCCTAGTAGTCTTCCTTTATATTATTTTTTTGAGGATAATCGTTTCCTAGCATAGCCCTTAGACTGAAGTCACTTCCTAAGAAGGTAATACACTCAGTCCTACTTTAATTATTCTGCTAGAAGACAAATTTTAAAAAGCGTGTATAAGATAAAAATAAACTTTATCCCACCAATAATTCCCTTTTGAAGTTTCCATATTTAAATGTGATTATCTGTAGGATTTTTAAAAGCCTTCTTTGCATCTCTTAATTTGGGGAACTTTTAAGAATTGCTCCTCTACAAATTCTAACCAATTTTAGCTGTCAATCATATGAGCCCCCAACTGCCTACATTACAGGAACACATGTGTGATCCAGGCTGGCAAATCATAGTCCATTACTATGTGAGCAACACGACTGGTCCAGAGATAGGGACAGCACCCAAGCAAGACCAACGAGAATCCTTTGGGGGACTAACATAAATTCAGGTCCAAGGAGGGTTATGTTCTTTTCTCTAGCATCACTACAACTAGTGAGGACAATGTACATATTGATCTGCCAGGGACCATCCTATTGCCACATGGATGTGGCCTGCCCAAAAAGGGAAATAGCATAGAGAGAATACAGCAAGCTTGAGGCGGGGCAGAGAAGCCTAATGACATCAGTCGACTTTCTCTTTGTCACACTTAATCTTTGGAGTTCCTAATTTTGAATAGGATTAAGGTTGTTTTTTGTTTGTTGTTTGTTTGGCTGAAGCTAGTTTCAGTTGGCTTACAAACAAAAGTGTCTTTTTCCCAGAATCCCCCAAACACATATCCACAGGGGCTCTCTCTCACATCCCTTTTAGATCTCTGAGTAAAAACAGTCACTAACTCAGAGGGGTCTTGCCTGGCCACCCCTGATGCACCTTCTCCATTTCTGTACTTCCTATATAAGTCTCTGCTTATTTGTCATGACCCTCTAGAAAGTAAGTTCTTTGAGAGTGTAGTTCACTGCTACATCTCTCATGGCTAGTGTGTCTGTGTATTCTTGCTAAATACACAAATGGATGAAAAAATGTAGTATTTTTCCCCACTATAGCTACATTACTTGTCTTATCTAATTTTACTTTTTCCCTAGATCTGTAATACTCTTATCTACACGTTTAATATAAAAATACTTTTATGACCAGACTTAAATGGATAATTATCATTTCCCCACTTTACCTGCCTAAAATACAGTTTCTTTGTAGTAGATTCATATTGCTGTCTAGCTGCATTTCTAAGAAGTTATATTAAATTTCAAAATCACTTGAGTATTATTTGGTAAATTATTCCAGTAAATTTTTATAGGTTCAGTACTTAATACTTTAAGAGACTAATTTACCAAAGTGCATCATTGTGACAATTAAAAAACAACAACAACAACAAACTTCTTTCAAAAGGGCCTAAAGCCCTAAAAGACAGTAGCTAAAATAGAGTAGATAAATTTCGTTTTGTTCCCTAATTTTTACTTCTTTATCACTACCCAGCGTCACAAACACTTCTCTCCAAACTACTTCCTTTTTCTGTGCTTAATGACATCAAAATCACAATTGCTCACCTAAATATACACACATATGTAAAATATATATATGCATGCACACGCATACACACATATATACATATATTCATTTTCATTCACCTATGAAATGATGTATTATCTCAAGAATCATATCAGTATAAATTAAAGCAAAGCGATCACACAGTATTGAGGACATACATCTATTTTCCCTCTTTCCCAAATTCCTAAAAAAAGGAAATTATTTTTAAAAACAAATCCACAGGTAGGAGAGAACAAGAGAAGGGTCAAAACGGCAACAAACTTCTGAAAATTGAAAAGTAGATGCATTTGAGAAATTAAAATCTTAAATGGCAATGAGGAGATTCAAGAAGCAAGCCAATTTACCATGCAGAATCACCAAAGTGCTTTGCAATTGGCAGCCTCCAGCCCTTCTGGAAATCGGAGTGAAAAGAGGAGACTAAAAAGGAGGATTAATTCAGGGGCGCTTGGGTGGTTCAATCAGTTAAGCATCCAACTCTTGATTTTGGCTCAGGTCATGATCTCAAAGTTGTGAGATTGAGCCCTGTGTCAGGCTCTGCACTGGGCATGGAACCTGCTTAAGATTCTCTTTCTCTCCCTCTCCCTCTGCACCCCCTCTCTAGAAAATAAAAAGAAAAAAAGAAAAATAAGGAGGGTTAATTCAAAGTCTGCTTAAGAAATTGTCAAGTCCCCAGGTCCCCTCCCTTTCAGTGGCAAAAACTAGTGTTACTCTTTGCAATAGTAAAATAGTAAAATGTATTAGAGAATGCATGCCAACTTTCAGGGTAGGGACACTCTTCTCGACCCCCTGTACTTCAGAATGCATACAAGATAAGATACTAGGACTCTGACCCCCTTGTTTTTCCAGTATCCCAAAAGGGAAACAAGTAGTTTCTACCAGGGCATCCTGTGGTAAAGCTCACAGTGGACAAACCTAATCATATTCTTTTAAGTTCCTTTAAGTTCCTCACTGTTATTTATGAGCAGCAAATAAAGATTATCAGACACTTCATGAAAGTTCTACTAAAAGATCAAGGCCAAATCAAATGGCAGGGGGGGAAGAAATTTAAAGGAAACAGATTATGATAGTGTGCATAAATTTTTTTGAAAAGAAAAATATATATGATAGTATGCATATTTTTAAAAAGAAAAATTTAATAATAGAAATATTATTATAATATTAAAACAATAAAATTAGAATAGGATACTATCAAAATGGAACATTAAGATCATTCAAAAGAAGTGCTCTCTTTTTTGTTTCAAGTTTTTATTTAAATTCCAGTTAGTTAACATACAATGTAATATTAGTTTCAGGAGTAGAATTTAATGATTCATCACTTACATATAACACCCAGGGCTCATCACAGCAAGTGCCATCCTTAATACCCATCACCCATTTAAGCCATCCCTCTACCCACCTCCCCTCCTGCAGCCCCTAGTTTATTCTCTAGAATTAAGTCTGTTTTACTGTTTGCCTCTTTCTTTTTTCCCCTCCATGTTCATCTGTCTTATTTCTTAAATTCCACATATGAGTGAAATGATATGGCATTTGTCTGTCTCTGACTGACTTATTTCACTTAGCATAATACACCCTAGCTCCATATACATCATCGCAAATAGCAAGATTTCAATCTTTTTTATGGCAGAGTAATATTCCATTATAGATAGATAGATAGATAGACAGATAGATAGATATACACACCATAACTTCTTTATCCATTCATCAGTCTATGGACATTTGGGCTCTTTCCATAATTTGTCTATTATTGATAATACTGCTATAAACATCGGGGTGCAGGTATCCCTTTGAATCGGTATTTTTGTAACTTTTGGGTAAATACCTAGTACTGTAATTGTTGGATCATAGGGTAGTTCTATTTTTAACTTTTAGGAGTGCTCTTGAAATAGAGATAAATAGCAAAATTCTTTTAACGTTTACTACATAAGTTAAAAGATAAAATTTAGTGTCACTCCTATTAAAAAGGGAGGTAAAAGATGGAAAATAAGAGAGAAAAGATAAAACTACAGAGCCAGTCCAAAAAAGAACAGAAAAACAGCAGTTCCAAAATAAAGGAACAAAGGAAACTGGAGAAAGGAAATAATCATCGAAGCCATTAAGAGATTTTCCAGCAATAAGGACCATGAGTTTCCACATTGAAAGGACCCGAGAGCACAGCATGATGGATGGAAATAGACAAACTAAGGCACATGTTGAATTTTCAGAACACAAGGGACAAAGAATACTTCCCCTTAGTTTCCAAAGGAGGAGAAAAAGTCACATACATTGGATCAGGGACTAAAGATGGCTTCAAATTTCATAACAGAAACACTAGAAATTTAAACAAAGATTATTTCAAGGTGAGAATTCTGTATCTAACCAAGGTAGCACATAAAATATTTATCATGCAAGGTCCGGTACAGGAAAAAGAATCCATCATAGTTAGTTTTAAGCAATATTGCGGGTATTAACTGACTGAGGAAAGCCTTTAGGTTTAGCTTTCAGAATTCACGGAGAGCTTTGCTGCCAAACCAGACTACCACAGGGATGCTGCCTCCTCTAGTAACCAGCAGCCATCACACTCAGGAGCCTCTATGAGCAAAAGATACAGTAGTCCCCCTTATCTGTGGGGGGTATGTTCCAAGACCACTGATAGTACCGAAACCTGTGTACACTGTTTTTTCCTATACGTACATACTTAAGATAAAATTTAATTTATAAATTGGGCACAGTCAGAGATTAACAGTAACTAAGAATAAAATAGAACAATTTTAACGATCTGCTGGCGTAAAAGTTATGTAAACATGGTCTCTCTCTCAAGATATTATTGTATTGTACTCACCCTTCTGGTGATGATGTGAGGTGGTAAAATGCCTACGTGGGGAGGTGACGTGAGGGGAATGACGCAGGCGTTGTGACGTAGAATTAGGCTACAGCTGACCTTCCGGTGATTTGTTAAAAGGAGGCTCATCTGCTTGCGGACCCAGGTTGATGGCAGGTAACTGAAACCCAGCAAAGTGAAACCACGGATAAAAGGGGACTGCTGTTCCAGTGCATGGTGGTGCTCCTCACTTACACCTTCGAAACTTGCGTGAATATATCTCATTGGCACAAACCACCACACTTCTAGGAGCCCGCTGTGAGGAAGGCTGGGAAATGTAGTTTTTAGCTTTCCGGTCTGCAGGCACCCTAAAAGAAGTTCGGAATTAATGCTGAAAGACAATTCGCTATATGCACCACACAAAATCTCAGAACTCTATTTCCCATGCACTCTTTCTCTGGAGGTTTTCGTGGGTATATCTCATCACAATACCAGTAAGCCACAGAGTGGAAACATGATAGAGGAAACAGGAGACCCAACATGCCGAAAAAGAGGAGAGGACTTCTCAGGATAATGATGAGGGCAGATCCAGGATAACAGCCCTATCTCTCCAAGGCGAGGAGGAAAAACCAAATCAGTGGAGTGGGTCAGAAGGCTCTGGGAAAGACTTTTTCAGCAAGATTGAATAAACAGAATACCAGATGTGTCCATAGCCTTGATCTTTAATGGGCAAGAAATTTGAGGCTAAATGGGTGACAAATATAGAGAAAACCAAGCAAATGACAAAGCAAGACAACTTCTGGGAGAAAAAACTGAGCAAGAAAGGAAAGTTATCCAAGTTTATATGTCCCAACTATATTATCTGCCTCAACATATATGCTACCTTCTCAAAAAAGAAGGAGATAGGGGCGCCTCGGTGGCTCAGTCGTTAAACTCTGCCTTCGGCTTAGGTCATGATCCCAGGATCCTGGGATCTAGTCGCACATTGGGCTCCCTGCTCAGGGAAGAAACTTCTTCTCCCGCCACCCGCCCCCCCCCCCCCCCCGCCGCCTGTTATCTCACGTGCTCGCTCTCGCTCTCGAATAAATAAATAAATAAAATCTTAAAAAAAAAAAAAAAACAGAAGACATGAAGGTAAATATTAAAATAACCAGCTAAAATTAGGTAAGTGTAATTGCTGTTAGGGAAAGAAAATAGGGGAAAGTATGGCTATTTAAACTATGTACATTTATATATTTGGTAAAAATAACAACTGAGAGGGTGGCACTTGGGAAATCGATTACACCCCTTCATCTTGCTCCACTCTTAAAATGAATCTGTTCTACGAAGGCATTTAAACATTTCCCAAACTAATCTCACAATAAATTCCTCTTTCAATCTTGGCTAGATCTGAAATAGCATAGGCTCAAAGACCGAAAACAAGATGACAAATGATTCAGCAGTAACTTTAAAAATGTTGCTATGTTACTAGCTTTTGAGAATTCATTAATCATTCACTAGATGGGGCTAACACACTGCAGAGAGGTGACAACTAACTAAAATGTTCCATTTTGAAAGTAATGTCACATCTGAATTCTGTACATTTGTTCGATGGAAATTTACAATTAGATATATTATTTACATTCTGTTATTTTGTAATATACAGAAATTTTTCACCTGTAATTTAAAAAGAAAAGTATTATCACAGAGTTTAGTTTAAAAAAACAAACAAACAAACAAAAAACCCCACAAAGCTTTACGGATGTCCTATTTGAACTCTGACTGTGTACATAGGAAAACTATGGTCCAGAGAAAAAGCACTTGCCTGCCATAGAGCTAGGCATGGTGGCTAGGCTATAGACCTAGATCTCTTGGAAGTCCATCAGCCTGAGAACTATAAGCAATCAGTTTACAAACAAATATATATTGATAATGTGCTAGACATTGGGTTTATGAAAATTATAAAGATGAAATACAATGTCTTACAAGGAACAATTTTTTTTAAAGATTTTATTTATTTCTTTGACAGAGAGAGAGACAGCAAGAGAGGGAACACAAGCAGGGGGAGTGGGAGAGGGAGAAGCAGGCCTCCCGCTGAGCGGGGGGGGGGGGGGGAGCCTGATGTGAGGCTCTATCTCAGGACCCTGGGATCATGACCTGAGCTGAAGGCAGACACTTAATGACTGAGTCACTCAGGCGCCCTTCGAGGAACAATTTAATGCGAAAAATAGATATACAACAAATTTAAAACAGTAAACAAAACTGGGGGCAGGAGGAATGGAAAAAGAAGAAGGACTGATTGTGTGTTATTCTGTAAGCTTTTAAGCTAGGAATTACTTACAGTCTCCTTGGAAATTCAGTCTTAGGAATGGTAGGCAGATTCCACTGGGTTCTGAAAGCAGAACAGCTGAGTAGATGGAGGGGCTGCCTTTAAATACCTTCATATGGAGAAACCCTAGTTCAGCACTGCAATACACAAACTTGACAATGTGTAATAGCTAATAAAAGCCTATGAAAGGAAGATATATTTTACCTCTGCTAAGATATTTCTACCAGTTATATAGGCAAAGACTTAAAAAAATTGATAATACTCAATTTTGATGAATTTGCAGAGAAACACTTCCATTCCTACTTGCTCACTACAGGTGGGAATCTAAATTGCTTTAAATTTTGTCACTATAAAATTGTAAAATATACATTCCATTGACTTATTATTTCAATTTCTGGAAATTATCCTAAATATTGATTTCCATAAATGTACAAAGTTATTTTTTTTAATATTTATAGTGACATTATTTACATAGTAGGGCCTCCTTATCCATGAGGTTTCAGTTACTTGTGGTCAACCATGGTCCAGAAGCCGATGCTCCTCCTCTGAGGTAGACTCAGAAGGTCAATAGTAGCCTAATACTCTGTCATTTACATCCCATCAGCTCATCCAGTAGGCACTTTATCCTCTCACATCATCACAAGAAGAAGGTTAAATACACTGCAGTAAGTTATTTTGAGAGAGAGATCATAGGTATGTATGTATAGGAAAATATATATAGTATATATATATATATATATATATATAGAGAGAGAGAGAGAGAGAGAGAGTTTAGTACTAGCCATGATTTCAGGCATCTGCTGGGGATCTTGGAACATATATCTTCTAGATAAGTGGGAACTACTGTAATAAGAAAATATTTGAATCTAAATGCCAAACAATTGTTAATTGAACAAATAAAAGTTTACATTAATCTCTCACAGCATTGTTTGTCCATCCTTTTATTTCCTAGGAACTATTCTTTGCTCTTATCTACCTGTAAATAGCAAGACAATTCCAGCAGCCATTTTGCACAATGATGCTATCTTTCTTCACCAAAGTTGATTGCACCAGAGATGGACTCATATGGCTCAAACTGGAGCTTTCCTTGGGAATTTAGAATCGGAACCGAGCGTAAAAAAGCCAATGTCTATGCAGCTGAATTATAGTGTACATATTTGGGATCTATTATTTTATATACTTCCTGCCCTGTGTACTATATAGTCAAAGTGAGCCATTCTGCAGGAGGAAAGTTTCTAAAGGTGCATGAATAGAAGCCATGAGTGTGGGATTACTAAAGTCCTTGAATCCAGCTTACTCCTAAGACCACAGCTCTGTTCTCCTGTTCTTGATTATGTGGGACACCAATGTTTTCTTATAATATATTGATATTTTAGCATAAGCCAGATCAAACTATGCTTTTCTAACTTGTAGTGAAAGGATCTTTAATTTTAAAAATGTGTGCAATGATCTAGTGCAGTATTATGCATTATCCCTGCAGGGAGATACTATGCATCTATCAGAGAATATTATGTACGCACACACATTGAAATGGAAAGATGTCCAAAATATGTTAGTGAGAAAAGAAAATAGCAAAACAATGTGTAAAGCATGAGCCCATTTATATGAAAAGAAAAACTACGTGTGTGCATGTGTGCACGTGTGTGTGTGATTGCTTCCCTACAGAGCAAAGTTTAAAAAGAATCATTGTAATCTGCTAATGATAGCAAACTCTAAGAAATTGGAAAATGGCAAAAATTCTCAGCCAAACAGAAATATCGAGGGAAAATAATCTGAAAATGTTTAGGAAAACATCTAATGTAATGGCAAAGCTGAATAATCAGGGCTTGCCAAAATTCTAAATTTTATTAAGCACGTGCACCTGCACTATAAAGTGACTATGGCTGACTCATTACATCCATAGTGTTTGCCCTCCTTAGTTACCACTTCAACAGTGGGCCTATTGTTTCCATCAGTTTTAGTACCTCCTACCCATTGGCTGGTGTCTTGTAGTTCAGAGAGTGGATTATTACCAATAACTAGAGAAATAGGACCATCACAAGCTAAGTTTCAGCATATGATTATTCAGTGTTGCTTCAAAGAAACCCTTCATCATGCTTGACAAGTCAAATATTTGAGTGAGCATTAAATTTGATGATACGATTGTCCAGTTTTATATGAAGTATCAGTCTTTCATAAAGAACATCACTGAAGATGAAATTTCTGAAGTCAAATGGGCACCTGGGCATGCCGATTTGGTTTGAGAGCTCCTAAATATATAAGCAATCTAAATGCCACATCCAAACCAGAAGAACTTCAGTGGGTCCATAAGGAACAACTGTTGCATTGAAGTCACTTAAAATATACAAAATCTAGTCTCCTCTGACACCTACAGCCCAGCCTATGAAGGACTTGATTTATACCCTCCATCACTCAGGCTCACTTTGAGTAACTAAATGCTGACTTATCCTCCTGCAGAGAATGTTATTTGAGGTGCCATATTGGAGAACACATAAATCCAAGATCTTGTTCATGGAAAAGGTGGCAAATAATTGAATATATAGATAAAAATAGAAGTACAGAGATACCTATCTACATATAGATCTTGTTCATAGAAAAAGTGGCAAGAAACTGAATATTTTCATCAGATCTGATGAAGCTGTGCTTACATTGCACATTATCCATGTTGCCTGGAAACAAACCTGAGAATATTTAGTTTACTTCTCCTGGATATCCTACCTCCATCCTTTATAATTGAATTTACTTTGAGATTTCTGACTGTCTCATTTTTCCCACCAAACCCCTATCCTTCTAAGACTATGATGCATATTATTATAGATAATATCTTCGCTATTAATTGATTTCTTTCCACTCCTACATTCTCTTAACATTCAGGCAGCAAGGATAGTTTTCTATTCACACTACCTTCAAAGATAGTCAGTTATTGGCCTGTGAAATGCTCTCCTCCAGTCAAACCTGTGATGTATGAAGGAAAATAATTTCCTTGTATACATGGCCTTTTCCTTTTGTAAAGGAAAAAATACTAAGATGCTGAATCTGGATAAATCATCACAACCATGGGTTCAGGAATCCCAGTAACCAAGTTGTCTAGATTTCTCATATACTTTTAATTTAGTCAAAGTATGCAGCAAACATGTGCTTTGCATGTAGAGTACATAAAATAAGTTATAGTTGGATTCCATCTTTGAATTACATGATCTAAATCTTATCTAGATTTAGATAACAATGATGAATTATCTTATGAGATAATAGAAATAATGCAGATTTGGCATCATGAATTTGGGTTTAAAAAACATGTTTTAAACAGGTATTATCAAAGTAACAAGTCTTTTCACCTCTCTATGACATGGTGTATTAATTAATTATAAATAGGTATTATCAGTTTATTAATGAATAGTAAACGGATAATGTGGGTGAGTACTTCATGCCAGGCACTGTCCTAAGCACTTTTCTTGTGTTAATTTATTTGATTTTCATTAAAACTTTACAAGTTATAACTATCAAAATCTCACAGATGAAGAATCTGAGACACAGGAAAACCAGCAACTCGGATAAGGTCATGGCATTTAGACATGGCAGATCCAGGATTTGAACTCAGGAGGTATGATTCCGTACCATGTGTACATACTGAACACAACTCTACATCACCTGTCCCAGAGTTCAAAATAGAGTTAATATTTTTTTCAAAGGGTTTTTCTAAGATATAAATGAGAGAGCATACACAAAACACTCAAGCCAACAGACCTTGGCAGAGTGAAAATCAATATTATTAATTGTCCTAGTAATTTGCAGTTCAACGATATACAAAAATCCTCCCATCATCCTTATTGGTTAAATCATAATTCCATCAGTTTCATGATCAATTAAAAAAACAACAAAGAAGACTGGTCCTAATACCTTAATTAATGGCTCTGTGTGGTTGTCACGTCTACAATGTCATCGGCTCCTAATCTTGACTGTAGTGAAAGAATAGAAAAAATAATGTCCCTTCCAAGAGCTAGGAAATTGCAGTACCAGGATGTTTCCTCCCCGGTTCTTCTGGCCTGAAGTGTCTACTATATTATTCTGCAAAACCTCAACAGATGGCACTGAGACACCAACGCCCAGGTGACATGAAACTTCTGAATGCCATAAAAGGCACTATCACACTATACTATACAAATGCTAAGTAGTAGGGTCTAAGTTATATGTCACTGAAATTTTAGTGCATCATGCACTTCTGACTCAAATAATTAGTAACAGTTCGTAAAATCCTTGTTGCCATAAGACTTAAAATTTTTTATCATCCTATTGAATGAAGGAACAAAACATGATTGAAATTAGGGTCCGTGTAAATGACATTTTTACAACCATGATTATTGTATTTATGTAAGTTAATTTGTACAAAATACAATAAAGAAAGAAAAAGGATGAGTAACTTGAGATCAAGAACTTGGTTGGTTTATTTCTACCCTTCGATGAAAAAAATCTGTTGCCATGGAAATGAGATAAGCCCATCCTTTGAAAAATAATTTTTTTCACTGGAAAAAGATACATTCTGCAACTGGGAGATATTAAAGCAATTTTGTATTTCTGTGGTTGACTACTTTGGCTGAATTTAAATAAAACCATGATAATAATGATTTTAAAGATTTTATTTATTTATTTTAGTGAGAGAGAGAGATTGAGAGAGAGCAGGGAAGGGGAGAGGGAGAGGGAGAGAGAAAGAATCTCAACCAGACTCCACGCTGAGCACGGAGCCCAACAAAGGGCTTGATCTCATGACCCTGAGATCATGACCTGAGCCAAAACCAAGAGTTGGATGCTTAACTGACTGAGTCATCCAGGCACCCCAATAATAACTATTTTAAAGATACTTGAAGATAGTAAAAGAATAGGATGGGAATTCCAGGAAAAGTGAAGGGAAGCAGAAGAATACAGTGGTTAGTGGCTAAGTGTAAGCCTAAACTATAAAACTTCTAGAAGAAAGCAGAGGAGAAATCTTTGTGTCCTTGAGTTATGTAGTTTTTCAGCTACAACACAATAAGTAAATCCATAAAAGATAAATTAGCTACTTGGATTTCATCAATATCTAAACTCTGCTTTTTTAGAAGGACTATGAAGAGAAAAGAAGATTAGCCACAAAGCAGGAGAAAATATTTTCAAACCATTTATCTAATAAAGGCCTTGTACTTCAAAACTCAATATTAAGAAAACAACACACACACACACACACACACACACACACAAAACGATTTGGACACTTCCCCAAAGATACGGAGATGGCAAGCATATGGAAAGGTGCTCAACATGATTAGGGAAATATAAATTAAAACTACAATGTCTTATGACCATTCACCTACTAAACTGTTAAAAATTACAAGACTGACCATATCACATGTTGGTAAGAATGTGGTGAGAATGTGGGGCAACTCTCATAATGCTGCTGATGGACTATAAAATGGTACAATCACTTTAGAAAACAATGTGGCAATTTTTTTAAAGTTTATCATACACTTACCATATGACCTAATCATTTCAATCTTAAGTATTTACCCAAGAGAAATAAATTTTATATTCACACAAAGATTTGAACACTAATGTCCATAGATGTTTTATTTAGAGTAGCTCAAAAGTGGACAAATATAAATGTCCATCAAAAAGTGAGCAGATAGAAAATGATATACCCATAAAATGTCACTTAGTTCAGCAATAAAATGAAATGAATTATGGATACATACTACAACATGGACCATTTTCAAATCAGTGTGCTTATAGAAAGAAGCCAAACAAATAAAAAATACATACTGTATGATTACATCTATATAAAATTCTTAAAAACACAAATGAATTTATAGTAATAGACAGCGGATGAGTAGTTGCCTGGGGAAGGGAAAGGAAAAGGAAGAAGACCAGAAAAGAAGGATTACAAAGGTATACTTTTTAGAATAATGAATATGTTCATTATCTTGTTATTGGTCAAGGCTTCACATATATATATATATATATATGTCAAAAATTATCAAACCATCTACCTTAAACATGTGCAATTTATCGAATGTCAGTTGTACTTCAATAAAACTGTTGATATACATGCACAGGTGGACACACACCATGTACCAAACTGTAGACCGACCCTTACCAAAGAAAAATACCATGTCTTCCATGAGCAGTGTGATTTGATACAAGGCACAAGAGTGTGGCTATTCAGTTGATTATTGACCAGATGAGGAAAAATTTGTAAAATAAGTTTCAATGTCATTATCCTATCATCTTTTTGAGATATAATTCACATAGCTTACAATTCACCCAGTTAAAGTATAAACTTCAGTGGTTTTCACTATACTCACAGAGTTGTGTAACCATCACCTCAATCAATTTTAGGACATTTTCATCATCCCAAAAGAAGCCCCATACTCATTAAAAGTCACTCCCCATTTCTCCCAACCCCTTCCCATCCTTAAGCAACTAGTCTATTTCCTGTCTCTAATCTCGATAGATTTACCTATGCTGGACATTCTATGCAAATAGAATCATATAATACGTGACCTTTTATGAAGGACTTATTTCACTTAATATGTTCTCAAGTTTTATCCATGTGATAGCATGTGTTGATATTCCATTTCTTAGTCTTACTGAATAATATTTCCTTGTCTGGATATACTACATTTCATTTATCCATTCATCAGCTAATGAACACTTGTGTTGTTTCCATTTTTTGTATATTATGAATAATGCTATGAACATCCACATAAAAATTTCATGTGGACATGTTTTCCTTTCTCTTCATATATAACTAAGAGTAGAATTGCTGAGTCTTAGGGTAACTTCTATGTTTAACCTTTTGAGGAACTACCAGCCTGTTTCCAAAGCAGCTTCATCATTTTATATTCTCACCAGCAGGTATAAGAGCTCCAATTTCTCTTTCCATGGTCCCCCCTGGTAAAGGAGGTTTAGCTTGTTGCTCTAGTGGAGCTACCAGCATCCTCCTAATTATTTAACACCAACATCTCCATTTTTTTCAGCATACCCTTAGGCTTGAATTTACCCATACTCTGTTGCCAATAAAGTCCGTTCCTTTTTGGTGCACTTTCAAGCTCTCTTATGGACTGCCTCCCTGAGCCACTGCTCTGGACCTGGGGAGCAGGGTCAGTGGCCTGCTTCTGTCAGAGGGACACCCCTACTTTAGGAACAGGGCACTGGACGGGGTAGTAGCCTGTTCTTCCAGTCTTGTATCTCCCAGCATGGACCCTCCACTCATGATGAGCTGTAGCAAGGGTGGCCCCACCATGCGGCAACTGGATGAGTGGGAACTGGGTGAAGGAAGGGAGCTTCTGAACTCGGTCACACTTGTTTGGAATCTGGCCCTTGCAACATGGAGCTGAGAGTGATGAGAAACACTGGAGCCCTGCCCTTCCTGGAGGGATACCATAAGTCCTTCACTAGGAGCTAGAAGCAGAAGGAGCCACTGTCTCCTTGGCCACCACTGCCCATCCAGCTGGGGTGCAACAGGGAGGCTCAAGGGCCCTAGATTCTCACTAAGCTTACAGAGACTTAGTAGATTTTCTCAAATAACTATTTCTCCTTTTTCTTTATGCACTCAGAACAATTTCCAGAGACCTTAAATTATTGGGTTTTTAAAATAATCTCAACAGTTATGGTTGTTTCCTTGGAAGCAATTCATAGAGCTTCTCACATTATCATTCTGGATGTGGAACGTGCCTTCAATTTTATTATATGTCAAGAATTATAGCTATATGGGTGATTTTTAAATTATATATTCATATTGAATGATTGTTTTTTTCTCTGTAAACTCACAATTAAATTTAAGAAGCATTTTCTATGTGAGTTATGTTCACCTGACCAAGTTTCCCATTTTTGACTGACTATAATTTTTGAAAATATTTAATATTCTTACATGCCAATGTGTGATATATTCAAAACTGAACTTTGAAGAGAAGTCACACTTACTCCTATACCATATTTAATTATAATTTTTAAAGGAAGACCAGAAGTTCAAATAAATGTTAATTTATTCAAGTGAGACAAACCTTGCCTTTTATCACTGAAAGATGGGGTACAGAAGAGCTGTTTCAAATTTCCTTCTGTGTCAAAGTGCTGTCAACACTATTCTGTAGTCTTGTAGGTCCTTTCAACTACAAAATCCAAATTAGCAGCAATTTAACACTAATAGCTTACTAATTAATGCACATCCTCCTGGGCATATTGTCTAGTCTATTCAGATAAATCTCAGTTCTAAAAAACATACGGGGCCTATTTACCAAATTATCTTATCATATGGAATTCCTGTCATAAAACAACACCATGTGAAACTGGCCCACTCATAAAATTCCTTTTTTCTATTTCCTTGGATTAACACTGAAACTATCCCTGAAAGCTAATCATAGCTAAAATTGAGAATTAGGTTAAATTTTTTCTTGAAGCTCTCCCAATTAACCTTGCTGCATTTCCTTCTCAACTCCTGACATATCTTTCTCTAAAGATAGTGTCATCATATAGGCTTATCTTCACTGGAAAATGTCTCCACATTCCAAAATGATGCCCCCCACTGCTAACTTCTGTCTCTAGATATCCCAGTTACAACAGGCTGATGCACTAAGTCACACTAAGTTGTAAGTGGACAACAATAGTTCAGTGTTTTATTGTTCTTGGGGTTATTATTATTTACATGCAGACACATTTTTATATGCAAGGTACTAATGCAAAACACTGATGCTAGGAATTCAAAGATGAATGAAACAGGAATCTAACACTTTAGTGAACTGATGAACTAGTGAGAGATATAAATTTGTTAATAACAGTATCTAACATCTATTAAGCCTCTGCTATGTACCAGATAATATGCTAAGGATTTTATTGACATTATCTTTCCTAAACCTCACAGTAACCTGTGCAGGTAGACATTACTATTATTCCCATTTTATTTATGAGAAAACTGACTCTCAAAGAGCAAGAGAGCATATCCAATAAGAAGCCAAGCCAGGATTTGAATCCACAGAACCTATGTTTATCTCCAAAGCCAGAGTTACTAACCCTCATACCACAAAAAAAACAAAACAAAAAAACCTGATCTAAGAAGAAACAACTACTATGTTGCAAGCACTATATTAAGTGCTTTATGTCTTTTTTTTAAGATTTTATTTATTTATTCATGAGAGACAGAGAGAGAGAGAGGCAGAGGGAGAAGCAGGTTCCCCACTGAGCAGGGAACCTGATGTGGGACTCAATCTCAAGACCCGGGATCATGACCTGAGCTGAAGGTAGACGCTTAACTATCTGAGCCACACAGGTGCCCATGCTTTATGTCTTATCACAGACACTACTCATTGCAACCGTATTAGGTAAGCACCACTGAGTTTTAAAATGAAGATACAAAGACTTTGTTTAATGTGCCCAAAGACACACAACTTGTAAGTAAGGAAATTAGGATTTGAACTCAAGTTGAGACAAAACAATTGTAGGCCATATCAATAACGTGACAAATTTAAAGAAAATATTTAAGGATAATATAAATACATATACACAATATCTATAAATGTCATTCATTTATTCAAAAAGCAAATATTGGGGGCTTATTAAAAGCCGATCTCAAGCGTAGGTGCAGAGAACAAGATAGCGAACTGGAAACACTCCTCTTTAAAATGGATTTTGGTCTCCTATTGAAAAGGACAAATGGATAAATAGGCAACAGCTCCAGTGGGATAAACCCAGAGGGCCATGGACCAGTAAAGGAGGAGTATCTAGCCTAGATTCAGTAGAGGAAAGACCTAGGCTGAAAACTAAGACACATGAGAATCAGGCAGATGGAAATGGATGCAGGAAGCACACTTCTACATAGAGTGTGAAGGCCTAGATCTAGAGAGAGCAGGACTCCCTCTCAGAAGTAGGGCTAATTTAGGATGGCTACAGAAAAAGTGTGAGGGATGAAATGAAAGAGAACTCTGGATCCTAAAACATTCTGTGAGCTGTGATAAGGAACTGAGAAAGCGTCCTGAGAGGAACCAAGAGCCCTTGAAGGGTTTTAAGCAGGAGAATGACATAAGCAAATGTACCATTTAGAAAGACCACTCCGGCTGCTAGGTGGGGAATCCACTGGAAACTGTCAGAGTGAAACTTCAGGCAGGCAATTCATCACAATTGACTGAATACAATACTACAGGCACAGTTAATCTTCAGTAACATAACAAGTTAGTGTAGTTTGAGAAAATAACCCAAGAAAAGGGGAAGTTAATTTACAACACAGTCAAGGTTGAAATATGCACTTAGAAAAAGAATAATAGCTAATAAACTGCTTAGTGTAATAAAGATGCTGTTTCTAATACTTTCTACTTGATTTTCTACCTATACATTTATTTGAGATTTGTGATATGATATAGTGCTCATAAGGAAAAGCAGCTTGGTATCTTTTGCATTTGATTATACTCCCCATTTTCCCACAATGACTTAAAATTGTTTAAGCAGATAAAAAATAAGACAAAAAAATAAACTTCAGAAAAATAAACTAGATCTATGTGAGAGACAGCCTACTTAGGTTAGGCTGTGTTCATAATTTGGTTCCAATATTTCCTAGTTATGTGACTTTGGACAATTATTTATCCTCTCTGTACCCCAGTTTCTTCATCTGTAAAATAAGGGTAAGTAATAACTATACCTATGTCATAGGGTTATTGTGAAAATGAAATGGGATAGCCCACATAAAGTACTTTTATATGATAACTAGCTAATAGTAAGCACTATAGGAAGCACGTGATAAATATTAATTGTAACATTTTTAAAATACATCTGTGTGGGTGTGAATAAATCCTCTATATTTCAATATCAATTAACAACACAAATCAATTGAAAATAATTATTCTTCTCTCTGAGAAAGAAGAGAATTTTATAGTGGAGATCCTCCTAGACAGAATGCCATGTAATGAAATAGATACCATCCTCAACACGTATTTACAGCAAACTCCAACATAAGCTGTTTTAAGACTCTTTCTTATAAGGTCCATCAACATAGACCTGTGAACATATACCAAAATATAACTCAGTTTAAAAAAAGATTCTACACTAGACCAATTTAGCATGATCCCAATGAATATTTTGATAATGGTCTGACCAAATCAATGAATAAAATGTAGGCTATCTAGAATAACAGACTAGATATTTTTCAGGCAAATGTCCAAAAGCACTTTTCTCAGCATTTCTAAGCGTTAACTGTTTTCAAGAGCATTGAACTTGAGCATACACTGTTACAATCATTGAGCAATCTTATGTTTAAAGGCTCCTGGAGATTATCTAAACCAGGAGAAAACAAGCATTGGTAGAAGGAATGTATCTTTGCAATGTTCTAGAAGACAGCAATAAACAAGTCTCCAAACCAGTCTGTCTATAAAAAAGCCATGTCCTCAGCTCTGACTCCAGAAATTGCAAGTTTGTGTGTATAAACAAATATTTCCAAATCTGAGTTTTGAGAACTGCTACATTGCACAGTAGCATATTAAAGCTTCTGGTAAATCATTGTCAGCATAATCTGAATGTATTAGTGCCAATTATGTGACAGGACCTGTATTAGGGCCTGAGAATACAGTGGTGAACAGAACAGACAAGACCACTACCCTCCTGAAGTTCCTATGGCTGTGTTGGAGAAAGAAAAGAAGGTATTAGGTATTAAAAATACTCTATTCTTCTCCATCTTGTAACTAATGTTAAATAAATAGGACACTGGCAGCAAAAGATTAAAATGTCCAGTCTATGTGGTTACAAATGAGTGGGTGGAGAGGTCAGAAACCTTGAAGGCCATGGAAAGGAATTTAAACTTCATTATATGTGTGATAAAAAGGAAAGGCTTTTATCTTTTTTTTTATGATTTTATTTATTTGTCAAAGAGACCAGAGAGAGCACAAGCAGGGGGAGCGGCAGGCAGAGTGAGAAGCAGGCTCCCTGCTGAGCAAGGAGCTTGACGTGGGACTTGATCTCAGGACCCTGGGATCATGACTTGAGCTGAAGGCAGATGCTTAACCAACTGAGCCACCCAGACATCCTGGGGAACACTTTTAATTAAGGAACCAGCACTATGTGATTTGAATTTTTATTGCCATGATGCAACCTATGGGAATTCAGTAGAAATCAAGAGTGGAAGGAAGAATCATTGAATGGATACCAAGGGTTGATAGCTCAGACTAGAATATCAACAAGGAAGTGGAGGATTTGGGAAACATTTTGGAGAGAAAGCAAAGCTCTTTAATTTTTTAATGCAAACACATTTGATAAAGAGCATATTTTTTTGTTGTTGCAAAATACCTATTCACAACCCAAAAGGGTTCCAGAAGTAATGTTAATAGGAATGGCTCATCCAAAACTACATCCATTCACATCCTTGACCATCAAAAACAAGTAAGAAAGACTGTCCTTGCAAATACACTCCACAGACTCATCAATAATAAAAGGCCTGTTTCTAAAATTAGAAGTTAGGTGGCCCCAATTTAACTTCAAACCCCATTACGTTAAAAATATGGGAAGGTTGGGTGAGGTAAGGATACCCAGACACCAGGTCTGTGGTGAGCTAAAGCAGAACTATCAGATGGGAAAGCAAGTAGAAAAGAATAAATATTGTTCAGGGTACACTGAGGCACAGTTTCAAGCAATAAATAAGATCCACTGGATGCTTCGATGGAACATGCGGTTGAGCATGCCGGGTGTGCAGTAATCAGAAGCCAACTGGCTCTTTTTGTGTCTAAGAATTCATTTTAAAGGAAAACAGATTCTGTAATAGTGACTGAAATCAGGAGGAAAATGACTACCTTTTGTGTGTATAATGTGCTCCTGGGAACAGTAACTATTGAGAATTTACTACTTCATTTTTTTTTTTTTTTTTGGTCAAACAGACAAATAGCAGTCAGTAAATATGAGTAATACCTTTGTGTTTTAAGCCCAGGAAAGAAAAAAAATAATAAAATCTTCATGATTTTAAAAAGCACTTAATCCTCAAATTTTCTGGTGCCCATAAACACATAAACCTTTGCCACCGAAGAAAGGTTGAAGGTCCCAATTGACAGACTCACTGTTCTGCCTTTTTGTTTTTACCTGTCTTAGGGAAAGTGTTCCCCTCTGTTTCACAGACAGATACTTACTTAGACAAACTCTCTGCAAATGCTGTTTCTTAGTCACCTAATCATGTCATCCCATTTAAGATTCCACCTTCCAGCCACGTCAGCTGCCCATTTAGCTGGGTTGTGGTCCTCTAGTGAATACACAAAACCTTTGCCAGGTAATCATTGCTCCCAACAGTCAATTTCTAAAGACTTCTTCTGATTCAACTATCTAAGGTGTGCCTCATTGCAGATTTCTGGACAAATGTCAGAGAACAAAATGCACTGAGTTTCCAGTTCTGCCTCACCAATGAAAAATTTTAACTGTATGTTATAATCCCAGACTACACTAAAACCAACCACTCTAAATGGTTATTGGTATCTTTGAGCCACAAAATGCACCTCCATTCAATTTTTCCTAAACCACTATTAAAGTGAAAGCAAATGAACGCCAACAGTCACCAAAATTGTGAATAATTAAAATTAAATATATATGTACATATATACATAAAACTCAAAACAATGTTGCTATGTCTTAAAACCTTCAAAAATAAGTCAATCTCTGACAATGATTATTTTATTTTCAATCTGACATTTCATAAAAGACAGAGAAGATACACAACATATTGGTTATTGTTATGGATTTTTTAACGTGTGTGCTAACTCACACATCATTGTCATCTTCCTAAATTAAAACATCTCCAAAACTTCCACTGACTGTGAATCACTCCAAATTAATTCACAATTCAAGAAATATCTGTCATGCAAGTTCTTTAGTGTTCTCTATGAAAAAAAAATCAATTCAAATGTGTTGCTCTCATCAGGCATAACATATGCCCATTAATGAGAGTATTTGGAAGAAAAAATATGGCAAAATTAAATAAATGGAAACTGCAAGATAGTATAGAGAAGGCTTTTTATTTGCAAATATATCACATTCCAGTGAATGACATTCAATCTGAATATGTTAATTTTATGCATCATTGACCTAAAGAATTATAATTATATAAGTTATAGAGAATTCTGATGCCCAAATTCAGTGTTTGGCCAATAGACCTCTAAGAATTTTGAAGGATTATTATATATATAACATGTATTTTATTAAACAAAGACCAAGGTTTGGAATATTCTGAGTGAACAGTATCAAAAATATCTAAAGGATATTTAATTAATTATTTTCAGTCTGTTTCGCTATTTCTACGTGCAAACGGTTTTCTCACATGTGATGGAGTCAATTAATAAACTGGGTTGTTAAAGGGAAAAACAGAATGGTGTATAAATATAAGGAAGTGAATAGAAAGGCACTGCAAAGATATTCTGGAAACAGCAACTCTTGTTTGCAACTTTGGAGGTAAAATGAGCATCTGGAAGCCCAGCAAGGAAATCATTTGGGGTATTCTGTCCTTGAGAAGGATAACCAAAGGTATTAAAGAAAGGAATTTCGGCTTTTTTATTGATTCTTATGGAAACCTTGCCAGTTCAGTTGTGGAACGTACATGACAGGCTGTGTTTGTGCCGTGTGCCAATATGTATCCATAAGGACCGGCACCATCTTTACAGTTATGACAAGAAAGCAATATTATTTTGTTGTACATTTTAAATAAATGCATATAGATTTATATATTTAGTTCTTCTGTTTAACGTGCCATCCCTACGCAAGAGTAGTATAAAAAATGATCACAAATTCAAACATATGTACATATTTCACATAATGATAATAGTATTGTTTATATTTCTGGTCCATGACATTTTGTGCAGTCAGCTCAATGCATCCATCTGTAGGATCATGGGAAGGCTTAGATAATTCGTGTTTTGTCTCAGTGGAGACCATGGCTAGGCTGTGAAGCCTCCTTCCCCAAGTTCTGAGAAATTTGTATCTACAGCAGTGTTTCTCATGAGAGCATTACTAGCATTTCTGGAGTAGCAATTCATACATTAAAAGATGCTTAGCATGTCTGGCTCCTAGGTAGTAATTGACAATAATATTCTCCAACCATGGTGATAGGTAAAAACCACACCCCTTCCCCCACCACCATGACCACATTTCCAAATGTCTCTTTGAGGAGGAAGTACTAACGCTGAGAACCAATCACTTAAACATGAGGGGGGAAACATGAGTAATTATAAAGAAAAAAGGTGTGGAGAGGGGCGCCTGGGTGGCTCAGTCAGTTAAGTGTCTGCCTGCAGCTCAGGTCGTGATCCCGAGACCCTGGGATCCAGCCCTGCATCAGGGTCCCTGCATCAGGACTCTCCCTCTCCTTCTGCCTGCCGCTTCCCTTGCTTGTGCTCTCTCTCTCTCTGTAAAATAAATAAATAAAATCTTTAAAAAGAAAAAAAAGCAGAGAGGGAAAGACAGAGACATCAACTGGATCAGCTTTAGGGTTTTTGTATCCCCCATAAACACAAATCCATATTGATGACAAACCCCTGCAGGTCCAGCAGAGGCATTTAGAAGCTTCCAGGAGGTGTGAGAAAGCCTAGGAACATATGCATTAACACTTTATCATTCATTTTAAAAGTGAGAAGCTGCAAGCCCTAGGAGGTGCCCCAAACCCAACCACTTTTAACCTGGGACAGATGTGATTCTATGGAAGAAATAGTAGAAGATTATAGATAGAGACACCAGAAGTGGCTCCATGCACCCCTGAGGAGAGATAGAGATGAAGGCTGGAGGGGACTGATTAACCATTTATAATCTGAGCTAAAGGAAAGAGATAAAGGAGGAAGAACTTAGAGACCAGAAGCAAATGGCCCAAAAATGGCCTTTTGCAGTTCACACTCATGTATAACCCAGCAGTCATTATCCGGGAAGCCCTCCTTCTAGCCAATTATGATCCAATAGTTTTCACTTAAACTACATAGGAGAATCTCATCATCCTGGCCATATCTTGCTCCTCGAGAGCGAGGCATAAAGAAGGCCAAAATTCTGAGACTGGGCACTTTTACCCAAAAAGACTCTATTACCTTAAAAAATTGTGAATTACTACATTATATTAAATTTACTTGATTAAACTAAAAAGTAGTTGGCTCCATAGTTGCATTTTCTCTGCATATCTGAAAATATCTAAATTTTCATATGATCACATTTCTCTGTGTGCATGTGTGTGTATATATAAATTTTATGTTTAGGGTATGTGTGTGCTTGTCCTACACAGTATATGTTAGGTACAGGAAATTTTTTGATGAAACCTTGCAAAACAAAATATAAAAGTCCTATACTTCTTTGTAGAACTCTCAAACATGTAAACTTAATTTCTGTGTTTAAGTTGTCAAAATACATATATTCCTTATAACAATAGTTTTCAAAACATGAAATATCCCTGAGATTTTCTGAGACCTTTTAGGAGTTCTTGATCTAAAACATTATTTTCATAATACCGGAGCTATTTGTATTTTCCACTGCATCCACATTTGCAAGAATAGTATAAAAGCAATGGTGGATAAAACTGCTTTTGTTTTTAGCACACCTCAAAGCAGTGACACCAGTCTGTACTAGCTGTCATTGTATTCTTCTGGGATTAAAAAAAAAAGCCAGTTTAACAAAATCCTTGATGAATAATAATGAAAGTTAGTGATTTTGCTAATATATGAATTTTATTAAATCTTATCACAGGTACATGTCTTCTTAACGTTTTATTTAACCAAATGAGAAGTACACTGAAGCTCTCTATAGCATACTTCAGTACCATGGTTGTCTCAAGGAAAAGAACTTGTGTAATTATTCTGAATTATAAGCTGAACTAGCCACTTTTTCCCACGGATCACCATTTTTACTTGAAAACATGACGCAGGACAAACCATTCAGATGTTTATGAATAATTTCTTAAAAATGAATGTATGGATCCTGTTACTGTCAAGGAAAGCTCATAATATTTGTTGCTGAAAACAAAATTTGAGCTTCCAAGTGAAAATCAGAATTTTGGAAAACTTATTTCTACCACCCTGAGTTTAATAGCATCCCAATACTTAAAAAATTTTCTCAGTTGGTTAAGTGTCCGACTCTTGATTTTGGCTCAGGTCATGATCTCAGGGTTGTGAGATTGACCACCCCCCCAACGACTGCCCCCCCCTCACGACCTCTCCCCCTCCACCCACCCCCACGCTGGGTATGGAGCCTGCTTAAGATTCTTTCTGTCCCTCTCCTTCTGCCCCTCCCCCCTGCCCCCCCCAAATAACCACAAAACAAAAAACACTTTTCTGATGAAATTGGCGGCGATATTAACAAAAGGAGTTTTTATTTTATTTAATTAAATGTGTCACTCTTTGGAGAAACCAACGTTTTCCAAAAGAATAATGCCTGACATAACAAAATCGTGCAAGGATTTTAGAAAAAATTCCAAGGGCAAGATAGGCCAATAAATTTTAACATAACTGAATATGAAAGCTCACAGATACAGTTTCAGATTCTACTTTGGAACTAACCTGTCAAGTTCTAGTATAGTACAGAAGCATATACATTATATGCAAAAGCTGTTAAAATGTCCCTCTTTTTTCCAACTACCTACCTGTTTGACACTGGATTTTCTTTATAAACCTCAAAAAAAAATATCAAATGGCAACAGTTTAATGCAAAAGCAGATATGAAAATAAGGCTATCTTTTATTAAGCCAGCTATCAAGGAGATAGAAAAAGTTGTAAAACGATGTCATTATTCTCACTAATGATATTGTTTAAGAAAATATTATTATTTAAAAAATTATTTTGTTAACAAGTATTATGCTTATTACTGTTATTTTTAAATGATTTAATACTTTTAAATTTTTTTAAAAGATTTTATTTATTTATCTGTCAGAGAGAGAGAGAGAGAGAGCACAAGAAGGGGGAGTGGCAGAGGGAGAAACAGGCTCCCTGCTGAGCAGGGAGCCCGATGCAGGACTCAATCCCAGGACCCTGGGATCATGACCTGAGCCGAAGGCAGAGGTTTAACCAACTGAGCCACCCAGGTGTCCCTTTGCTTTAACTTTTAATATGATAAATATCAATAGTACAACCCACTTCAGCAAAAGTTTGGGATCTCCAATAATTTTTAAGACTGCAAAGGGGTCGTGAGACAACAGTCTTGAGGCATGGGTCAGCCACCTTCTATTATAGCCATATTTGAAAACCTGCAACCTCAAAAACAAATATTTTAATCACATCCTTATCCAGTACTTTTAGATAAGAAAGTGAGCTCTACTAATTCACTGGAGAGAGACCCACTCACTTTGTGGCTCTTATTGCCCGAGGGAGGAGTTGGAAGTCAATTACCATTTCTCCAGTGAACATGACTCCAACTGCAAGCAAGGTTTGTCCATGTGCATAACATGAAAGAGGCTACATGCTCCTCTATCACCATCTTATTCCTACCTGTTCAAATACATCCAAATTTGCCTTTTATTTTACAATTAGTCATTCAATAAATATTTTACAAAAACCTTTATTGCCAGTGGTAGTACTATCAATAGAATAAAAGGAAAGTAAGGCAAAAATTAACTGCATATGGAGTCTTTTTGAAATTTTTGCTGAAAAATACTTTCCTATTTATTGAGCAATATTAAATGAGAAAACAGTTCTATATTTTTGGCTTACTTATTTTTTTAAAAATCAAATTGAAATACCTGTTCTACACATGCATATAAACACATACTCATCCATAAAACTACTTGCTCTTCTCAAAACTTCCATATAGTCACTAATTATCTGTTCTTGATTTTTCATCAGCTTCTGCTCCCAAAAGTAAATCATACGTGGCCTAGAGTAAGTGTAAATTTTGAATCCATTACTAAGTTGATATTTCATAAATTCATTTTAAAACCCCTATTTGTTTTATTTCTCTTCTTTCACAAATTATTTAATTGGAACTTATTTTCATTTCAAATACCATAAGCAGTATGGAACAGGGTATTTCTTGCTGCTGCCATGAAAATCAAACATTCCCGGTTGCTAAAATGGATAAATCTGACCTTATAGAAATTTAAAAAAAAATGGGGCCAGTGCAAATTTGCTATGCTTTGACTTCCCTCTGGATTTCCATTTGGTTTAGTTTTCTGGGAAATCTGTTTGTGGGAGAACAGGGAGGCCGGGTCTGTAACTGAACTGTCGATCAGATGCAATGGTGAAAAGGAGAAGCCATATGGCTCACTGCTATTTTTCATGTTGAAAAAATGACAAATTTTTATATTCAGTTCCCACCAATTTAATTACACTGTATAGAGAAAATACACTCTGCAATACATGCACTGATCCAAGGCTCTTTTTTCAAATTAACCAAATTAATGTGTACTGACTGAAAACCCGTATTTCTACTCTTTTGAACCAGCGATACAAGTATAAGCTAAACATACAGTGAAGTGTAAAAAGCAGTAATTTTGAGCTCAAACAGAATTAGGCTTTTCCTATTTATGTACAATAACTTAATATATAGAATATTTATTTAAAGTAATGTTCTATGTATTCAAACTGAGATTAGAATAATAGGTATTTTATACAGGTTTACAATCCAGTTAACAAAACTACTTTGGCACAGAGTTTAGCATATATGTCCTAAAACATTACTTCATATTTTTCTTTAATTAGACCATGTTTAAAATGCAGGAGGATGCTATTTAAAGGAACAACACTATGTAACTAAGAGCCATTTTGTAAAGAAAAATTGCTTTTCTCCTTCCTTATCTCTACTATTTTCCTTATATTGCTTCTGATTTTTCACTACTTTTCTTGTCTTGTAGTAACAATGTGACCCACTGACACAGTATCAATGTAAACCTTACTATATTGTTAGTTTTTTATGGATGTGTTTGTTGTGTGTCTATTCATACATATGGTATAAATTATGTATATGATATATAATACATATTCCATCTGTATATACAATAACCACTACCAGCTCTTGCAAAAAAAAAATATACATTTTATAAATATTTACTGGTTGAAAAACTTTTCAATTTTGAGTTGATTCCAGAAAAAGCAAGGAAATGCAACATAAAAAACCTTATAACACATATGAAATGTAAAGATTACCTCTCTTCTAATTACAGAATGGAAATCAAACTTACTGAGTTCCTTAATAGTGGAAGAAAGCACTAAATAGAATAAGGACAAGTTTAAATGCAATTTAACTTTTAGTATTAATAAATCACATATACTCGGTGAAAAGCATTTTTAATGATTCTGTATGATCAGTTTCTATCAACATAAGGGAATTCCATAGAGCTGGGTAAAAAGGATTTAATTGGAATTTTCAAATTCAATATTAGGTTCACTTAACAGCTTATAGGACCTGATGAGCAGAGCACTTGCCCTGTGTTTGCTCTACTGCTTCTAAATCTTGTTTATAAAAATTTAATTTCAGTGTAATTACAGGAGTTAATCCAGTGAACAATAAGTGCCTGGTTCTACACAGTTTCTTAGTATCTCAGGAAAAATTCATCTATGTCTGTGGCATATCATAGTGGCTTGGTGAGAATCATTCAATGGCCAAACCAATCAACCATCTTCTTTACAATAATCAGAAGTAAGATCCAATTTGTTAAAATGAAAATCACATGCAATATGTTGGTCATGCGCTATAAAATATATAATCATCTCAATTACTTTAAGCATAAAATAGAAATTTTCCATATAAAATTATTTTTAAAAGAGGAGAAGAGAATTTCTTTCTCTCTTTATTTATTTATTTGAAAGAGAGAGATGAGAGGTAGAGAACATGAGAGGGAAGAGGGTCAGAGGGAGAAGCAGACTCCCCGCTGAGCAGGGAGCCCGATGTGGGACTCGATCCCCGGACTCCAGGATCGTGACCTGAGCCGAAGGCAGTCGCTTAACCAACTGAGCCACCCAGGAGCCCGAGAAGAGAATTTCTAACAGTGATTTCTTATCATCGCATTATTTTCATGTTAATGCCCTTTCAAAGGCTTTGAGTCAAACAAAAGTGTTCAAGTCTGTTTCTACTATCAATATGACACTTGAGAAATTTTTTAAGTACTGTGATCCTGGGTTCCTATCTGCAAAATAATAATGATAATGTTACTCTCCTCATAGGGTTATACAAATTTATAAATGAAATGAGTAAGTTTTTAACATGGTGATAGGTGACATCCTATGTGATAAGATCACATAGTAAGTGCTCAGTAAGGGCGAGCAGAAAAACACTTCTAAAATACAATAGTAATAATAATAGTGACAACAGAAATAATGACACTGTACTAAACATGTCCTTGGATTATCTCATTTAATTTTAAAACAATAGTGTAAGGTAAGTCCTCTTTTTACCCCTATTTTACAGATGAGGAAAAGGAGACACAGAGGGCTTAAGACACTTAATGTCACACAGTAAATAAAAGAGCAGAAATTGACTGAGTAAATGCAGCAGCTATTATTATCGTATTATTATCCTCATCATCACCATCATCAACCCATTTGGTGATCTCGGCAGCAGACGAGGCTATAAAAATGAGTTCTTGGGTACTTCCAAAGATAATTGCCTCCTTTTGGAAGGAATCCAGAACAAACCCACATTAAGCTAAATTCTGCATTAGAGTGGGCTGTTACACAGTTGGGAGGATTTATTCCAAGCACCTAGAAGACTCATGGAAGATGAATAGATAGAATTTGTCAGATTTTCCTTTACCTTTAAACATAACCCAATGCAATGAAGAGGACAATGTCATTTTGTCCATACACAAAGGCATTTTTAAACATTACAATGAGCTCATCTAGTTGTCAGCCCCTGGGAAATTACGTACTGAGTCAAAGATAGGCATGTACACCTCATATAAAATATGGTCTACATTGCTAACGAGTGACAAAAATTAACAGGATTTTAGTGTAAAGTTATGAGTCTACGCTAAAGCAATTGAAAACGAAAATGCAGAGTTTACTCAAGTTTAATTCTATAAAGCTCTTTATCAAAAGTATTAACTTGTTATATTTCCCCTACCTATTTAATTATTAAAAATAAATGTAAAGATATAGTATTTTGGATATAAATTAATAATGAATGTACATTTTTCTAAACATTTTTTCAATGACTTATGATCATATATGTATAATCATTTTAAAACATTCTTATAAAAGATGAGATTTAATGATTTCACAGAACATCATAATACATTAAGCACATTACAGAAAAATAAATACAATATTAATATAAATATATTCTCATTATTTTTTCAAAAACCTAGATGAATATTCCAGTGTTTTAATAAGAATTCCTAATATGCTTCAAATGACTTTTAACTTTTATTTTCTTAACTGTTATCAATAATCAATTATTTATTTATTTATTCATTCATTCATTTATTTTGTAATCCATACCCCCAACATGGGGCTTGAACTCACCACCCTGAGATCAAGAGCCACGTGCTCTTCCAACTGAGCCAGCCAGGGCCCCTATTGTTCTCAATACTCAGACATGTAAAGTATGCTGTGCTTTTTTCTTTTAATCCAATTTTTAGAAATGACTGTTAAGAATGCATGTTGTTCATTAATAAATTTAGAAAAATTCACAAAAATTGGAAGAATTAAAAATGCTAGTTGTACCTGGAGATTTAATGTTCAGATCGATGTTTGGAAGACTTGATAAGTAAAGCCAGACACTAGGAGAGCATTTCCTAACAAGACTACTAATGGAAAATCACCTGAATATAACAACTGATGACTAGAGAGAATATACCAAAGCCATTTGAATGCTGAGTTTTCACATCTCAGTACTGTGCTGCCTCCTACGTGACAATCACATTCCTCCCATGCTTTGTAGGAATGAAATCGAAAGCAAGACCTCACCACCCCCAAGTACTTATCAGCAATTCTCCTTTCACTTCCTGATGTATTTTAGGGTATACCTTAGGTCAAAATCAGGGACCAAGAAGGATATCCTTTGAATGGACTTATTTCCGCTCTTGTCGTTTCCTTTTCACTGGGCTCTCTGACTCAAACCTGGGTAATCAATAGAGGAGGAGAGACAATAGATTAAAGGGAACAGGACAGGGAAGAAGGCAGAAATTTTTATTACCCAAGAGACTCTATATTTTAAAATGGGTCATTTGTGTTTATATACTCCCAGTTAACTAGTCATCATTTCTCTAGTTATGATTATTTTATTTAGTGGAAATTGTTTCGATCACAATTGAAACCCAATTGAAAATTTTAGGCTCTTAGCAGTTGAGATAAAATCTGGAGTTCAAAAGACCCCAGTTTTGATCCCTTCATATAGTCCTTCACATATTCACTATAAAACTGGAAAAGTTCCTTAGTGCCTGTGAGCCTGTGAGCTAAGATCTGTAACTAAGGAAGACAATACTTCATGGGATTGTGAGAATTCAGATGCTTAGCTTGAGCTTTACCCTTAGAAGGTGGTTATTGCTATAATTCCTTCTACGGGATGCCACAAACTACAACTGAAGTCTGGGGTCCTGGTGGCAGTGCAGGAGACCTACAAGCCTCAGTCACCATTTGTTAACCAACCTCTGGTTACCTGTCCAAGAACTCCCTTCTCATTGAAAGCTGTCATTTTCCTCCAAAAGCTTTTCTCCTTCCTCACCACAATCTGTAAAGCTAGGGTAGACCTTTGACGTTCATCATTTGACGGAAGTTATTTACACAAAGGTATGAATAAGGCTTAGCAGAACTGTGGGACTGTTGCCTTTTTCAATGTCCAAATAATCTATAACAAAGATGTTAGGGGAGTTTTTCTTCCTGTGTAAGAGAAGATCTGCTACCGTAAATAAATTAACACAGAACCTAAATGTAATGATGAAGTATTTACCAGGTTAATTTTAACTCCTCCATACTTTTTGTATGGAAGAGTTCTTTACAGAGGCAAAGGTTAACCAAATGGAGAGCTGTCAAAAGAATCATAACCTATAAATACCATATTGTTGTTGTTGTTGTTTTTTAATTTTCGCTAAAGTTGCTCTTTATTCTCACAGGAAAAACTTCAGTTCCACAAGGACAAGGATTTTGTCTGTTTTTCTTCGTGGATCTATCTGAAGCACCTAGAATAGTGGTCTGGTGCATAGTGTATCCTCAGTAAACATTTGTTGAAAGATCAGGAAAAATACATCATTAAACTCCTGCCCTCCTTTAGAAATTTGCAAAAAGAAATAAAAAAGTAAATAAAAGCAAACACACTTTATTTGAAAGTCACACAAAAAAGATGTCCCAAGTATTGTGTTTATAAGTGCAGCCTCTGATAATCAGTCCTGCGTTTGAATTTGGACTGTAGGACCCTAAGTAAATCACTTAATTTCTCTGTTTTGCCTCAATTTCCTCCTTCTGTAATATGGGTATGCTGCTACCTTATAGTATTGTTATTATGATTAAATAAGGTACTGAATGAGTAAAAAGACTACAAAATTTCCTGACATAAAGTAAGCACCAACGAACGTTGGGCGTTTTTATTGAAACATGAAATGTTGCTGAGGACGGCACTGAGGCCCACGAAGTAAACGGCAGCTGGAGGCCCCACAGCCATTCAGCAAAGCCAGAACCAAACAGCCACGTTTCCAGTCAATTTATGAAAAAGTTTTTCCCACTGTACTAAGCTCCCTGCTCATCTCTTTATATATACTTTCTAAAACTACTTACACGGGAAAAAAAGATGTGTGCTTCACACTCTCTTGCAAAGACTTTTGGAAAAATGCAGGATTCCCAGACGCTTGCTGGAAATACTGAGAAAACCTTGAACCATGCCACATACAGCAGTTACTGTAACTACCCTAATCCTGAGTTTAGCAGACTTATGGAAAATTTTGTTCTTGAGCGTTTGTGAGCACACAGCTCAGGGAAACGGGAATCCAAACAGCAATCCTTGAGGTGTCTTCAGGATGAATATAATATTCAGAGTCACGGAGTGCTTCTCTTCCTCCTCCGGTCTCACCTCCCTCGGCTCGCAGCATTCCCCACAGCTGGTGCTCGAAACTACGAATGGCTCGCTAGCGCGGGCGGGGGCGGCCGAGGGGCCGGAGCCGGAGGCGGTGGAAATGAGGCGAGGCTAGGCATCAAGAGCCAGCGCCAGCGCCGAGCTCAGCCTCGAACACAGTCTTCCTCCTGGATCCGTCAAGTCAGAGCTCACGTGTACACCAGGAGGATCTAACCAAGGCAACCTGACCAGCCGCGGTCTCCGAGCGCTGCGCAGATGTGCCCGGAGCGGAAGGTGAGTCATCCTGCCCTCCTCCCCACCCCCGCCCCGTGTCCAACAGGTTGGCTGGGGCGCGACTCCAAGGGGCCCGGAGGGCACACCTCTAGTCTCACCTGGGAACGGCGCTCGGCTGCTCCCTTTACCGAGTCGTCGTTACTATTTAAACTCCTGCCCCAGCCCACGCCGGTTCTATTCCTTGTCTTTTTGCCTTCCCTTCTCCTAAAATGAGAGCTCCGCTGTATGCCGGAGAAGGAGCCTAGAACGCCTGCTTTCCGGGAAACTTGTACCGGCAGAAATGGCTAAACCGAAGGGCACAAAGTGCCTCGATACGCGACGGGAACTGGCAATGGTGACCCCTTGTTCTTAGTGACTCACTGGGACTTCAGTTAAAAGTCATCACCAATTATCCTTATTTCTCAACCAGGAGGTCAAAACCAGAGGGAGGGAGGAGGAAATAGAGCGTGAGTGACAATTAGACTTGAATGAGAATGAATGCGAGCAGATGATGCGGCCCCCTCGCCCTGGGCACCCTCCGCCACGTGCTCACGCCCCCAGCGACCACTCCCGGGGAGGCCTCTGAAGCCGCCGCAGGAAAAGAAGACGGAGGAAGACAGAGCCTCAAGTTGGAAAGAACTCAGACCCGGCCACCACTTCCCCTGCTTTCTGAACTTTCCCTCTCGGTCTCCTGGGCTGGAGTGAGTCTTACCATCCCCCTTGCCTCGGTCCGTTCCCACCAAGGGTCATCTTGTCCTCCTCCCCCACTCTAGACCTCCCACCTCTCCCTCCCCGCCCGCTCCAGCCCTAGGTAGCGAAGCATTCAATCCGTACACCTCCCGGGCTGGGAATCTCCAGCACGAACTCAGTAGCGGGGGGGCGTAAGTCCGGGAAGGGCCTCGGTGCCCAGCAGTGTACCCCGGCGCTGTCCCCGCCTAGACCGCGTCGGAGCTTTTACCCCCGGCGCGACCCCCGCCCCGCCTCGCCTCTGCCTGGGCGCCCCGGCACTGGTGCGCTGTAATCGCGCGCTCGCCGCGCCCTAGCGGCCACTGGCGGAACGCGCACAGGGGGTGGAGAGTGGAGGGGTGCGCGGGCGGGAGGCACCCCCCACCTCGGGAGTCAGGGAAATCCCGGCCGCCACCAGGGGCCGTGCCACCACCCTCGCCGGACCGAGGCTTCCGGCGCGCCCCCCAACTTTGTGGCGCCCTCACACAGCGGCGGCGGGGATGGAGCTGCCTCCCCGAAGGCGGGCGCCGCTGGACTCGCCGCTGGACAGCTGCTCCCTGACCTCGCTGGACTCCAGCGTTTTCTGCAGCGAGGGTGAAGGGGAGCCCCTGGCGCTCGGGGACTGCTTCACGGTCAACGTGGGCGGCAGCCGCTTCGTGCTCTCGCAGCAGGCGCTGTCCTGCTTCCCGCACACGCGCCTTGGCAAGCTGGCGGTGGTGGTGGCCTCGTGCCGCCGCCCCGGGGCCCTGGCCGCCGTGCCCAGCCCCCTGGAGTTCTGCGATGATGCCAACCCCGTGGACAACGAGTACTTCTTCGACCGCAGCTCGCAAGCGTTCCGCTACGTCTTGCACTACTACCGCACCGGCCGTCTGCACGTCATGGAGCAGCTGTGCGCGCTCTCCTTCCTTCAGGAGATCCAGTACTGGGGCATCGACGAGCTCAGCATCGACTCCTGCTGCAGGGACAGGTACCCGCGAAGCGCGCGGTGGCTGGGCGGGGAGGCGGGCGCAGTGGAGAGAGGGCAGCAGAGGTGAGATAGGAGCTTCACACAAACCTCGCTGAATCCAGGCCTCAGAATACCTGAGGCCACTTCCGAGCTGTTAAGGTGGGGTGGCGGGGAGGTCCGGAAAGTGTCAGAGCCAGCTTTGATTTGGAACTTTTTGGACCTCTTCCCTTTTTGAACGAATGTGTGCCAATTCGTTTTTAAGGCAAAGGAGGTCTGGCCTGAAATAAATATTTGATGATTGAATAAATGAGTCGGAAAAGCTATAATCCAAAAATGCACGGATAGAGATGGAGGTTTCAGTAGGGAGCATTACCATTTATCAGACCTAGAACACTAACTTTATTTTATTTTTACTTTTTATGCTTTTTTTGGCATTTTTTTATGTTCAATTAGCCAACATATAGTACATCATTAGTTTTTGAAGAACACTAACTTTAAACTTGGATGGAGAACTGCTTTAAGTACAGGAGATGGAAAATTGGTTCCTTGACTAATGTTTGTGGGACTTTGATGATGACTTTGCTATTATCTTGCTATTAGTACTATTTCTTCATGAGGACATTTCCATTGCACATACACAAAAGTTCCATATGGCAAACTTCTGTTCTTGTTACAAGAAAAATGGGTAATAAAATGCATTAAAGTGGATTTGCTTTGTATAAATCCCTTTGTGTAAATTTCTACCAAGAAAGGTTCATTTTAAAAATACTAATCCTAAACAGAAATTCTGAGTACTGTGGGCAGGAGACAGCCTGGGTAAAATATGAATGGGCATTTTCTGCATTTTTACCAAAATAAAAAGCATGACCTCACTGCTAAGTTTAATTTTCTTTTGACGTCTGTATTTTTTTTTAAAGTTAGACTAATCACCAAGTTGTTTTCTTTAAAAGATACTTCAGAAGAAAGGAGCTAAGTGAAACGTTAGACTTTAAGAAGGACACAGAAGACCAGGAGAGTCAACATGAGAGTGAACAGGACTTCTCCCAAGGACCTTGTCCCACTGTCCGTCAGAAGCTCTGGAACATCCTGGAGAAACCTGGATCTTCCACAGCTGCTCGAATCTTTGGGGTCATCTCCATCATCTTTGTGGTGGTGTCCATCGTCAACATGGCCCTGATGTCAGCTGAATTAAGCTGGCTGGACCTGCAGCTGCTGGAAATCCTGGAGTATGTGTGTATTAGCTGGTTCACCGGGGAGTTTGTCCTGCGCTTCCTGTGTGTGCGGGACAGGTGCCGCTTCCTGAGAAAGGTGCCAAACATCATCGACCTCCTTGCCATCTTGCCCTTCTACATCACTCTTCTGGTAGAGAGCCTGAGTGGGAGCCAGACGACACAAGAGCTGGAAAATGTGGGGCGCATTGTGCAGGTTTTGAGGCTGCTCAGGGCTCTACGCATGCTAAAGCTGGGCAGACACTCCACAGGTATTCAAATTTCAGTGATTTTTTTTTTAATTTGCCATTGTTCGTAAACATTAGTGCTTGACTACAGTCCAAGAGAAGTGACCGTGAATTGATACTCAGAATTACCAACTCCCAATCCTATACCCAACCAGGGTCTCCGAAAAGGGATTGGGGAGCAAAACCCTGAAGTTGCTATCACAGGTAGAGAGGAGAAGATGCCTCTCACACTCCTTCTCTCCATAAGACATGTGAAAAACAGTTTGACCCCTTGTTGCCCTCAATTTATTTTAACCCAGTGCTCAGAAGTTGTACAAAAATTAAAGACACTCTGCCTCTAGAAGGTTCTAGATAAAATATGCATAAACAGCACATAAAAAATATGCACAAATTATTCATGATCTATAGGGACATAAGCCAGTTTCTCTTCTGTGTCCAAGGAAGGGCTTACCACACACGTTCCTGGGCAAAAAAGATAGCCTTGCAGGGCTTTCTTTAGCCATGCAGAAACTGGGATGACCAGGCACTGGTGGCCATCCCATGATTTTTGAAGAAACAATGGAAATATTTGCTTTGTAAGAAAGTTGAAAACACTGGTTAAATGCTTTATCTAGTATCTGAGAATCTTCTTGTCCCTAAACCGGGATGCGTGAGAGATATGGTAATAAGAATTCCTTAAAATCTAATGAAAATCTGCCGAACACTCGCCCTAGAAAAATCTCCACACAACACTCAATTGTGCATGAAAGTTATAGTCAATGTCAGGGGAAGTCACACAAATCCATTAAAGATGATTCTTGTGTTCCTGAGGGCAGCGATTCTCAGTGGCTGGTCCTGTGGCTGTTGGATGTTCTGGAGTTACCTTATGTTAGGTTTTGATGAAAAGCTTGTTAAAAGGCAAATTCTGAACCTCAAAATCTGTGAACAGACAGATTTTAGTATTTGGGGGTGGATTGAGGAGCATGCATTTTAACAAGCCCACAAGGGATTTTGTGTGGACTATAAGACACACTGGAGTAGAATGCCATGTTAATATGGCACATATAAATGCAATACACAAGAATACAAATAATTTAGCTAGAAAGTCCTACTACCACCTTATTTCCCCAGATATGTGTTAACTGGTTACCTAAAAGAAGTTGATGGTTGTTGTCTCTCCCTATTAAAATAGGGAGAAATTAACTTCAAATATGTTTTTTTCCCCACATGTCTGAGGTAATTAGGACTTCTCCTAACATAATTTGGTAGTGTATTTTCCTAGCTACTCTCACGTAGCAGGGATTTGATAATGGGGTTTCCAACAACTTTTAGAAGTACGACTCTTTGTTTTCTGACACACATAATAGGATGCTTTCTTCTAGTATTTATAAACTCCTCACAAGATTCGATTTAAAAACACCCAGTAAAGACTACATTTTTTCCCAAAAGAAAAGAAAAAGAAAATAATAGTAATTTCCACCATGTCACCTCTTCACGGGTTTTTTTTTTTTTTTCAGTTCCAAAGCAGTACAAAGTATTAATAAAGCCTTAATTTATTGAAAGGATATGAATGCTTACGTAAATATTGGACAATTTTATCTTAAGCATTACATTTAGCAATATATAGACATAGATAACATAGTTCCCCATGTATTAACTATAAACGTAAGATGAGAGGTATTCTAGAATAACAGGAGGGCAATGGTGGGCCAGAGAGCCAAAGTTTAAGTCCTGGCTCTGCAGCTCTGTACTAGATATGCCACTTCTCTGTGCCTCAGTCTCATCTGTAAAATGGCACAATAATTACATCAATTTCATATTGTTTTTTAAGGATTATCTGAGTTAATAGATGTAGCATGCAGAAATTTAGACCACTTTGTGTTTCTTTACAAAATTATTTAGAATATTTCATCTTGAAATGAAAACAGTCTTCTAAACACTGTGCTTTTCTGCATATGCTGTCAATATATTTCAGAAATACAATTCAATGCAGACACATCAAGGTCAGCTTTCTAAAAGATATTCTAAAGACATTGTAAAAAGAATCTCCTTTTGAAGTTAAATGTCAAAATTAACATTCCTTAATCTTTAAAAAATAGCTGGTAAATAATTTAAGAATATCTTGAAGTTTTAAGAACCAAATTTAAAAATAATGAGAGCACAAATGGCATTTTAATGAAATTTCAAATAGTCTCTAGTGAATAAAAATTAAAATGATTCTAGGAGGCATTGCTTTGACCTTCAGAGACAGCATCATTATGACTTCAGGCTGATATGACTTCAAAATGTAGATACACCTTCAGCAGTGTTTGTGAACTCTGGTGTCAGGGAAGATAGCTTATTCAAAATTGCAGTCCCATTATGGGCTCATCTGACTCTCCTTAGGGTTGAGTCTCTGGAGATGGGATTAGACTCTCCTGGGTCTGTCTCCCAGGGGTTCAGTGAATCCTCAGAAGAGCAGTAGGGAATGCACCAATGCCTCTAGTGAGTGAATTTCCCAGTAGCTTCAGTCCCCCATACCTTTTTGCAGTGAAGGAATAATCTGTATTCAGGTCTATCTCCTTACAGGAAAGCAGAAATTCTATGTACTCAAGGGAAATGTTTCCCTATAGCTTTGGTACTATGGGTGCGAATTTGAGTGGGTATCACGGGAGTTCAGGAATCCCTCCTGATAAACCTTTAAGAATGCCCCGTGAATGTACGTAGGATGTTCTCGTGTCAGTGCGGTCACTGATGCTTAACTCACTCCTGCTCCTTCACTTCGTTCTCATGGTGGACATCCTTTACTGCTTCTGGCTTTCAGATAACAATGCCCTGACAGTGTTTACCTTCGTTAGGAGGGTGAGTAAAGCAGACACATAAAATGTTAGAAAAGTGTGCCAAAGTGACACATGGAAATGCAGGTCTGGCTAAGTGAGCCCTCCACTTGCCATGATGCACAGGTCTCCAATTTTATGGACTAAAGTATAATTCCTGTCGTACATCCCCTTCCTGCCTTGTAGTCTCATCTGTCACTTTTTTTTTTAATAACTAGTAGGTGTTTAGTAACCATATAAGTGCATGAATGAATCTAACTAGATTTCTTTCTATCCTTTACAATCTGGCCCCACCAACTAGACTATGAGCTCCCTGAAGAAAAAGATTATGATTTATCATCTCAGTATCCCCAGAACACTGCCCAATGCTGGAGACATGTCAGATGTGAAATGCACGTTTGTGGGCAGAGAGCTGGGCAGGAGAGGGGAAGAGAGGGAAGTGGAAGGTGGCGAGGGACCAAGGGGTGCCAGTGACTGACGACAGTTGTTCTATTCCAGGATTACGCTCACTCGGGATGACAATCACCCAGTGTTACGAAGAAGTCGGCCTACTGCTCCTATTTCTGTCTGTGGGAATTTCTATATTTTCCACGGTGGAATATTTTGCTGAGCAAAGCATTCCTGACACAACCTTCACAAGTGTCCCTTGTGCATGGTGGTGGGCCACAACATCCATGACTACTGTGGGCTACGGGGACATTAGACCAGACACCACCACAGGCAAAATTGTGGCCTTCATGTGTATATTATCAGGAATCCTTGTCTTGGCCTTGCCTATTGCTATTATTAACGACCGCTTCTCCGCTTGCTATTTCACCTTAAAGCTCAAGGAAGCAGCCGTTAGACAGCGGGAAGCTCTGAAGAAGCTCACCAAGAATATAGCCACTGATTCATATATCAGTGTTAACTTGAGGGATGTCTATGCCCGGAGTATCATGGAGATGCTTCGGTTAAAAGGCAGAGAAAGGGCAAGTACTAGGAGCAGTGGGGGAGATGATTTCTGGTTTTGAATTCACTTTCAATTTATGTACAAAAGCTTGTGTACAACTAACTCAACTGATAAAACCTTGAAATGGATGTCTGTATACTGTTGAAGAGTCTCTTTTGAGTACTACCCGTGTTAGTTTTTACTGATATATTGCTTGGTCTGCTAGAATAGTTCACATCCCCCAAACCAAGTGCACACTGAGTCTCAAAACTAGTCATTTAACACAACCCAATACAAGTAGGCCAAATGTCTGAATTGTCAAACATAAAATAATAGTGCAATAAATACAACAAAGTTTCAAGTTTTACGTATCACTAATTTTAGAAGTTCTTTGCACCACTAACCTAAGAGAATGGGAGTTAAACTGCATAGCCCAGAGCAAAGATAAGTGAATCTTTAGAAACATACTGAACAACTTTGCTATTTAAAGACATTCTCCAAGTAAAGAAATCACTCTTTTTTCCATCAGTTAAAGCTGTTAAATACAACAATTCGCTTTGCAAATGAAAATCCTGATTTGATGGCCATAGATGGTGACCCTATCTTCCCTCTGGCGCAAACCACTGGTCACAGAGGGACTAAGTTCTGATTCCCATCATTACCATCCGAGGTGGAAATCCCCAGACTGCTTAGCCGACAGCAGAAGAGTGTTGCATAGAGGCTTCAAGAACTGTGCCTCCTCATCCTCCCCACCGAATGCAGTAATGTAGTCTAGAGTAGGTGTCTCCCGCACCCCTGGCAAATCAGATGGTCTTAAAAAATCTCTTTATTGATGCAGTGTTCAAATTATGTCTTTAAAATCACAAACATATAAAGGTGAAGTAGTGAACATCCTAAATATATACGATGAAATTATTAAATAGTCTTATTTCATAAAATGAGAATGATATGTTGAATGATATCACTGGTTGGAACTTGAAGATCTTTTATTTGTTAACAAAAAAATATTATGGATAGTTTTCCAACTGTTGGGGCAAATAGCAAATGTTCAAACTGTACACATTTAGACGGTCATCCGTGATAATGATAAAATTCATGGACATTCTGTTATATTGATTAAAACCAAAAGTTCTAAACCTAAGAATTAGTTCATGATTCCCAATATTCTAGTTAAGGAGATTTTAAAAACTAAGAGTGATATGGAGTATCATTTTAATACCTGCATTTTCATCGTGTTTAATAGTGCCCCCAAGGGGATGAAATTGGTTCTTAGGGGGCAAAAATATCAGTCTTTTTATTCATAAAACAGATATATACATGTAATACATGAACAGATATAGAGTATATCCATGGTGTTAAAATTTCATGGGGTAGAAAAATTAGGGGGAAAAAATGCCTAAGAGGCTCTCTGCCAGGGTTGGATGGTGATAAGAAATACACATTGAGAAATACTGCTTTAATATATGGCTATACCATTTAACTATGGGTTAAACAAGTCTATTTAAAACACCCTATTATATTATGAACCACAAAAAAAGGGGGGGCAGAAAAGGAGGCAGGAAGGAAAGAAGAGAGAAGCCAATCAATTATAAGAGGCCATTGATTATAAAATGCATCCAGATTTTGGATATGTAAAAATTTTAAATATGCATCTTAAATCAATAAAATATCATATATACTACCTCCGGTTTTCTGGTATGCATGCTTAAGCTCTGAAAACATTTTCAATGATGTCATGAGTTTTAGATTGTATGCTAAAATATTTTAATCCGCTTGGCTTGTTTCCAGTTCTCCCAAATATTATGAAAGATTTAGGAGATATAAATGGTAATAAAATAAATATTTTCCCTCTTACACAATTCACAGGTGCTGGACATTTGCCCATAGGGTCACTAATTCTAGTATAAATCCCATCCATAGTCTGAAGGCAAAACGGAAGTTAGATACAGAAGCCAAACTTAACCGTGGCTTCTCTAGAACTTTCCTCATTAAGAATAGTTGCTCTGATCCAGATCTGTGCTCTATACTCACTGTGTATTATGTCATTAATCCCAAAATATCCCTACTAAACAATTATTATACTGTTTTTAAGTATTAGTTCATTACATTTACTCATTCAACAGATATTTATTTAGAACCTATCTGTGCGCTGGGCACTGGAGATTCTTAAACCAGACTAAGTCCTATTCTCTTGTACTTAATATTCTGTGCGAGAGTTTGATGGGAACACAGATGATAAGACTGAGTCATAAGAAGGTGAAATAACCTGCCTAAATTCACACACTCCATGTACAGGTGACAGAGCCAGGAATGAATCCCAATCTCCTGGACCTCAAAAATGATACTCCTAAAAGTCATATTAGAGATTTCATTATTCCCACACAACCTGTGGATAGGGATTCACTTCATAGCCAGGCAAGCCAATTTCTTGTGGATGGAGAGGTTTAATATGCCTTAAGAAAAATTTCAGCTTATTCTCAGAGGTGGAATGGTGCTTATAAGGAACAGCTGTTGTCATGCTTTATAGTCATTATTAGACAAGAAAAATACTATCTTTAGAATAATTGATAGCTAAAAAAGGAAAAAAAAAGAAAAATTAAAAACTGTATTCCATATATTTTTTTTCTACCACCAAAGATTCTAAACATGTTCTTCACAAATGTGGTATGTTAACAGTATATATTTTGTCAAGATGTGGACATTTCAAAAGAAAATTTTAAATACCATTGCTTAGTCAACTTTGCTGTTAGAGAAAATAACAGTGTACTTATTCAGCAATGTACATATAAGCAAACCAAAGTTAATTTAAGTAACATATGAAATAACTGTTAGTTTTATAGCCCATCATTTAAAAAGCATTTGATATTTTTCATAAATGTAAGAATTATTGCTACAAAACAATATTTAATTTGGAAATATAAATAATGGAATTATTGGTTTTCTTTAAGCTATTTAGAGAACACTAATTAAAAACATTGCGTGCACAGAGGTAATGTTTGAACACCCAAAAGAGCAATTTTAAGAAATCACTATGGTATCTCTAGTAGAAGTGGCATGATGTTCATGTTTTACTGGTTTTTTCCCTATATATACAAGGAATTGTTGCATTTATCATTTTAATGCAAATTAGTGTTATGATGTATTAGATGCACAAAGAATTAACTGAGGTAGAAATCTCAGTGCTGTGTTTCAATGTGGAATTCTTACTCTGATTAAATCTTTGACTAAGCTCTTGTAGAAAATATATATGCTGGCCCAAGTTATCTGAGTGAAAGATTATCATTGGGTAAGATTAATGCTTTGACAAACATTTCCGCTGAAACATTTTGTTAACATGAAAAGTCTGCTCTTTTGAAATATTAACCATTAATATCTCTGTCTTATCAATTTCAATTCAGGTCCAAGATATCCATTGGCAAATGACATGTTTTAGTGCTTCCCTTGGTGATTTTCTTTCACAAAGCACCACCGCTCCCAAACTTCTTTCCAAGCCATGCTGATACATGAAATAAAAATGTCACATAGGAGAGTTTTACTCATAAACCCCACTGGCAATTGCTTATGTGGTATGTCTTTAGGGCTAATGGGAAACATCTTCCCTTGCCTTCTATTAGAATCACTCCCTTGCTTATCCCCTCAACTCTGTTGCCCCTCTCTTCCTGGTTTGGAATCGGTAAGACCCAAATCCTAATTAAGTCCAATCTCATGCCTCCATGTGCCTGCCTCCGCAGAACTGATCACAAGGACAGAAAAAAAACCAACGTATGCAGACTGCTTTCATTTTGCATTCTTGCCTACAACCCCGAATGGGTTCTTAATGCTGCGAGGCAATCATACTGCAATTCCTGAATGTATTCATTCTCTCTAGATAAATATCCTTTTCATTGCGCTTTCACTCAGAAAATAGAATCAAATTTTCCACAAGGGCCGACACCCACATTTATCCACCTACATCCACCTGTGCCTATTCACTCTGCCTTTCCTCCTATTACGTGGATTGAACTGTGCATCCTAGCCCCTCTCTCCAGCTCTAGGATACTGCTTCAGAAAGCCTACCCCTCTCCCTATTATACCATCACTTTTCCCTCTTGCTACTGGATCATTTCTATCAACATATAAACGTGATTAATTTTTCCCATCTTAAAAACAAAAACTAAAGCAAACAAATGAATTTTTACAACTCCTAGAATCTATGTCACCCTCTAGGAAACACCTCACTCTCTGGTCTCCTTGGCAAAACTCCTTGACAGCACTTTTATACTCACTTCATTTCTATATTCACTATTTTTCCCTATTCTCCAAATCAGCCTCCCACCCCTACATATCCTAAAACTGTTCTTCTCAAGGTCAGCAATTACCCCATCATTGCTACATTCCATCATCAATTCTCAGAACTCGTGGTGCTTGATCCATCAGCAGCATTTTACAAGATTATCGACTTCCTTGAAGCACCGTCTTCACTTGACTTCCTGCCTGTTGCACTCTCTTGATTTCCCCCCGATTGCCCTGCTTACTCATCTTTTCTGGTTGAGGTGTTCAATCAGGACTTCATCCTAGACCTCTTCTCCTCTCTATTTACATTGTTCACCCTGTTTCATGGCTTAAATATCACTGATAGTCAACTTCCAAATTTCTATCTCCAGACTAACCTGTCTCAATTCCTGCATCTTCAGATTTGTGTATTTTACTGCCTGTTCAATATCTACACCTGAATGTCCAATACGTAGCTCATGATTACCACATCCACCACCAAATTATTTATATTTTCTCCAAACTCTATGTTAATTCAAGTTCTCTGAGAAGCAGATGCCAAGACGGGTGATTATTGTAATACTGATGACATCTAAGACATTTACTTGAAGGAAAAAGAAAAGCCTTTGAAGGATAAACAGGAGTCTAGAGAAGGTGGGAAGAACCTTCAGACCATATGCAAATCTGACACGGGTGAAGAAGAAGGAGAGAGAAGGATTGGGTTAAAAAAAAAAAAACAGTCTCTGATAATAGCCTAGCTCTGAGAAAATGTCAACCGAGTTGATGGAGAGTCGTGAGCAAAAGTAGCCCATCTCTTTTAGAAAGGGCCCCGCACTCAGAGAGCAACAGCTCAGGCTGTCGGTCAGCCATGTTCTGTTCAGAAGGAGATCTGAGCAGGGGATTTTTATGGCCACCAACGTCAAGCCCTGGAACTGCCCTAGTCGGCTTCTCCACGCATGTTCAGAAGTAGCCCCTCCATGAATCCCATGCCCCTCTCTTTGTGAGGGAAATTTTAGAAAAAGGAGTTGGTGGGTGACCAGAGCATTCACTGCTGCAGTTGGTCTCAGAATAGCAGCTAGTAGTCATCCCCCACCTCCTCCACTATCCACAGCACCCCATCACAGCACATTATTTACCCCACCGGACCCTTGCATACTAAGAGTTATAAAGAGAATTCTCATCTGCGTATGCCTTTCTCTACCTCCGAGGAACATTTGATATCCTACAAAACACTTTTATTATTACTGTGTACCGACGTGCACTATAGTTAGTTATGTGGCACAAAATTTTTATTGCTGTGCTACTTACTTTTATTCTGAACAAAGGAATAGCACTAATAAAATGATATTTCAGGGGGAAATTTCAATAATTTAAATTCTGTTTTATTCATTTCTGACCATCACACTCAGTACGATACTATTTTAATAGGACACTAGTAATAATCCAATGACTTGAAAAATACTTTCGTGTTTATATATTAACTTATGTAAAACAAGGTAGGAAAACACATTTAGCTTTCGACAACATGAAGCAACTAAATGCGAAGTAACAGGGAAAATAGGTTAACTTTTGGATTTCTTTTTCATGTTCTAAGTTGAGTGACATTTCTTCCAACTATATGCTCCTTACTATGCCTTCTTCAGAAGGTTTATAGTCTAAGGGGCTTTATAATTAAAAGAAGATAAGGTGATATATGGATTTTCTACATTATTCTACTGTTCAGTACTCAAGTTATTTCCAAAGGAATAATAACTGAACAAAAGAAATTTTGACAAGTTTGATGCATGTGCACACATGCGCATGTGTGCGCACGCACACACACAGAGAAAGGGACAGAGGGAGAGAGAGAAATAAAAATTTAGGGTAACAAAAGAGATTTTGAAACTATGGGAGGTAGATGTTCCTTGACATGTAACAATAATCACCTCAATAGCTCACAATGGATATGTAGATAGAATTTCAATCATCTATCTAAATAAGAAAACCAAATCCTCCTTCAAAATAAACCAGGACAATTTTCCTGAAACCATGCCTTTATACACGTCTTTGCTGTACAGCCAATGTTTTATCTTAAAGTAGTCTATAATTATTATTGTCAACTAATTCTAAATGGTACACGTGAAAATAAAAGTTACAGTTGCTATGGAAACTATACTTTGTAGGAAATTCATTTCAACAAGCCTTGCTCCCAAAGTTAAAAAAGAAAACAAAAAACAAACAAACAAAAGCTCTTCATATACAATGGTACTACCTTGACCACAAGCCATCAGGAAAAGAAAGAAAGAATAAATGAATGTAAATATAAAAATAAAAGCCATTCTTCTACCTTCAGCTGTACTTAGAGCTTCTTTCCTCACATGAGCTAATTTTCTTAAGATTTCAGACAAAGGAAAATAACTACTCCCTGCAAAAACCACAATGCATAACAGTGGGATTTCTCTTTTAACTTTAAAGATGGAATATTTAACTTTGTAATAATAATTTTCAGAAATGTATTATCACGGGGCATTTGACAAATTATTTAACTTAGTACTCTTCTACTCTCCCTTTTTAGTTAAATATTCTATATATTTTTCACACAGACTAATAAAATTTGCTAACTCAAACAAACCAATTTGTTTGATTCCACGTCCTCAATGCATGGACAAATAGATCCTATCTCGCCACTTGGCATTCATCATACTATAAATAAATCTTCAGAGAAATTTTAGCAAATATACTTGATAATTTAAGTAGCAAAATGATCTTTCTCACCCATTTCCAACAACTATTTTCTAGAACTATTTTTCAGAGCACAGAACAAGAGATCTTGACCTGAGCCAAAGGCAGACGTTTAACTGACTGAGCCACTCAGGAGCCCCAAAACAAGAGTTTTTCATTTAATTCCCTATGACATCCTTTTAAGGACATTGCATATATGCAGAGGGAGGGACTGGTTACCTGGTACTTACATGAACAGGATAATTTATGATCTAGAAACAAAAAACTATTGAGCCACAATTTGTCTAGTCCATATCAGAATTGACAAGAACAATATAACAGTCTATTCCTTTTTTCTTTCAAATTTCAAAGACTGGTAGATTTGTGGATCAAAGAAAATGTTATGAAAGGAAACACAAATCTTGGGCTCAAATAAAAGTAATTTTCCTAAAACAACTACTATAGCCATTTTTGATACTTGTATATTATTTCTCTGTGTTATCATTTTAATACCAAAATCACATCTCTATTAGAAGTAATTACATGACTCTTAGACTTAGGAACAACTTTTGTTGTTTTAACATGCAGAACATGTTTAACTTTTTCAACTGCAGATCAAAAACAATGAATGAATGACGAAATAAATGTAGTGGGGACCACTATTTTTTAGTGAAGGGGATGGACTAGAATGGAATGGAAGTAGAATAGAAGAGAACAGAATGGGAAGGGACGGAATATAAAACAACACAGCATAGAATATATTAAAGCACACCTCCCAAGTCCCGAGGAAGAACTACACTCCTCACAAAAAAGCACAGCAGCAGATTCTAAGAACAGTGGGGAAGGGACACGGGGCGGAACACACTCACTGGAAACACCCACACATGGACTAGAAAATGATAACTTAATTTTATTTCTTGATTTTGCAGTGTATGGTTTTGTCTGTCACTATAACTGGCACATTAAGATTTCACAATTTAATTTTGTATTACCATAACTTACAGTGGTTTGTGAACAAGGACAAGTAATTTTTCCCTGCTAGTTTCATAGGCATATACTCCAAAGAGGTTTTTGTTAAAAGCTTTCTGTGCATTTTTTGAAAGGTTATTGGTAGTATGACTGTCTCTTATTTGATGGTAATGGTAATATTTTCATCAAATTAAAACAAGTTGTCCATAAAAAGATTGCTTCATTATGTTAAAAATGATAATGTGAAAATTATAGGAAATGTTTAAGATCTAATGCTGGAACTTCAAGAAGAAGTAGTGACAATATTTGAAACAAATTACCTCTGTACCTCAGCAAACTCCTATTTCGTTTGAACTTCATGCTTTAAAAAAAAAACTTTTGGGGGCTCCTGGGTGGCTCAGATGGTTGGGCGTCTGCCTTCGGCTTGGGTCATGATCCCAGGGTCCTGGGATGGAGTCCCACGTCCGGCTCCTGGCTCAGTGGGGAGCCTGCTTCTCCCTCTGCCTCTCCCACTGCTCGTGCTCTCTCTCTGTATCTCTGTGTCTCGAATGAATAAATAAAATCTTTAAAAAAAAACATTTGATGACAAATTTAGAAAATAATTTTATTACATGTACGAACCTCAAGAAAAATAACAGATTTCAATATATCAATTTTAATGATGTCCCTGCAAAAGAAAGATTTAAAACTTTGAAAATGAAAAAATAATTGAAAATCTAGCAAACTGATCCCACAGTATTTTCAAATAAAAGAATTAATCAATATAATTCCCTCATTTTCTATGACTATTAATACAAAAAGTATTTTTACCTTATCTAGTTCATAATTTGGGATAAAAGAGAAGAGAAAAGCTCACAAACTTTCCAAAAAATTATTCCTACAGTATATATGGAAATGGAATGTATGATTTTTAAAGTGATGTATCAGCTGACAAATTCAAAACTGTACATCTTAGTGATAACATGATATCTAGTATTTTGTCAAAAAATAATTAAACTTATTATATCATCCTGAAATGTATTGGTTGTCCCAGGAAAAGTCTAGTAGAGATTGTGTTGAGAGACAATTTGCAATGTCTCTTGCATTTCTGCATATCTTGCAAACAGAAACACTGATAGTTTTGTTCCAGAATATCTTCTCAAAGATGTCTGTCTGTATGGCATGAAATGTTGGAAACTCTAGAGTGTCTCCTCTGACGCCAGGGAAATTTGTATGATGCCCAGGATAATAAAGACAACGTCTTTCGTTGAGCAAGAGTTTGGACATGTTTACTTGAAGACTTTTAAAAGATAAGGGTTTTCTTAACTCGAGTTTCTCAACTGTGACACACATCGACCTTGACCACAGCTACTTCCATGTCACCCCCATGGGACTTGGGATGCAAGAGAAATATGAAGCTCATGCTACATCATTCGCCATGAGTAATAAGTTCTTCATCTCTGTCCCAGGAGTCTCATGTATTTTACCAGGAAAAGGGCAAAATCTCAGACACCTCACAAGTCTTGACAGATTGGGAGCTCAAAAGTGAATTTCACGTTTTTCTAAATGTAAAGCAACTGCAGTTGGCAGATATTTTCTATGTGGTATTTTGGTAATAAAAGTGGTATATTTAACTGGCATTTTAAGCATTCTTTATGGGCTAAACTTTTGGGGGAGAAATTAACAATACTGTCAACATATGTGAAGGCTTCCAAAAGTATTATTATTATGGCAAACAAGACTCAAAGTCATCACCTTATCTTCCACATGTTCCCAAAATATGTTGTATCACATTGAAGAGGGCATTAAAAATGAAGGAAGTTTGAACAAAATAAAATTGGAAATATATTTACATCTTGTTTCTCAGTCTCAAACTTTTAATCATTACTTGATTGAAGAAAATAGAACAACTTTTAGAAGAAAAATCCATTTGCTATTCAAAACCCTGCTTAAATAATTGAATTAAACTTCACACCTAAAAGAAGTAAATTATTACAATGCATTCATTATTACACTTCATAACAATTATTACAATTTAGTTCTTCATTTACATTGAAAGGTAATTGTTGGACATTTCATTTATCATGATTTTGGATTAAGATTAATTCATTCTTTATATTGTGAACCAGAGAGAGGAAATTATTATTATTCACAACTTACCTGACCCGGAATTTTCATCCTTGATGAAGATGGAGAAATGGAAGGAAAAAACTCAACCAGGCATAAACAGTGCGCATAACTTTATCTTTGTGTATTATGGACAGCCAGACATACTTATCATGGTAATTAAATATTTTCTAATTTATAGAAAGTTGGTTTCAGAATCTTTCTTATACTCTAATAGACATTAATAAAATGATACTTGATATGAAAATGGTTTTGTAGAAAAGGCAAACTTTATCTTACATGTATGTGTGTATATATATATATATATATATATGTGACATGTATGTATATGGATATATTTGTGTGTATATATATTCAATATGTCATACATATATATATATGTATGTATAATATGGACTTCGCTCCAATGTGATTATGAAGGCTAAGTCCTAAAATCTGTAGTTGGCAATCTAGAGACCCAATGGTATAGGTCCAGTCTGAATGCCAGCAGGCTCAAGGCCCAAGAAGAGCCAGTGTTTCAGTTTGAGCTCAAAGGCAGGATAAAACCAATATCCCAGTTCAAAGGCAGCCGGGCAGAAGAGTTCCCTTTACTTTGCCTTTTTGTTCTATTCAGGACTTCAACTGATTAGATGAGGTCCACCCACATTAGGGAGGACAATCTTTACTCAGGCTACTAATTTAGATGTTAATCTTATCCAGAAACACCCTCACAGATATATTCAGAATAACATTTGACCAAATATCTGCATTCCCCATAGCCTCATCAAGTTGACACATAAAATTAACTGTCACACCATATAAACAAGTGAAGAAATCGGAGTACCCAGATACACAGAAATTTATCCAAGGCTACACCGTAAGGGAAAGATCCAAGAGGCACCCCTGGGTTTACCTCACTTTAAATCACCTATTTCTTCTTTTCTACCCTTCTGCGTTAGAACCAAATAGAATTCGGTGTTTTTCAGTATTATAGTAAGGGGAAGCATAAGGTAATGTCATAAAGAAAACATTTTTCCTTAAAAAATATGCTCATAGTAATTACTTCTGTGGTTACTAAAGAAAACTACAACTCCCATAAATTGTAAACCAGTAAAGATGTTCTTTCTCTGGAACTATGATAAAAGTCTGAAAATACAATTAGGCATAGCCTACCTATGTCCCTAGCCCCACATACCATAATGTTGCTATCATTTTCCCTAATCTACATTTGAGGTGAAGCTAAACTGAGCATGGATGTGCTACTTAAGACTGAAAAACAACACAAGAGCTGTTAGCACTGGGAAAAAAATTATACTATAATGAGTATCTAAGTGTCACTGTTACTCAGATTTATCTTATTTACCCATAAATCATTCAATTATTTTCATGTTCAACACTAGGACAGATAGTTATTGTATTAGGGTTCTCTGAAGAAATAGAACCAATAGGGTGTGTGTGTGTGTGTGTGTGTGTGTGTGTGTGTGTGTGTGCAGAGAGAGAGAGAGAGAGATTTTAAGTCATTGACTCACACCATTGTAGAGATTGACAAGTTCAAAATCTGCAGGGTGCAGTGAACCATCTGACCAGAGGCCCAGGGTAGAGCAACAGTTCATCTCTGAAAGCTGTCTGCTGGTAGAATTCCCTCTTTCTTGGGAGAGGTCAGTCTTTCTTAAGGCCTTCAACTGATTGGATGAAGTCCATTCACATTATGGAGGACAATCTGTTTTACTCAAAATGTACTGATTTAAATGTTAATCTTATTCAAAAAAAAAAAAAGAAAACTTCACAGACACATCTAGAATAGTATTTGAGCAAAAATCTGCATATTATGGCCTACCTAAACTGACACATAAAATGAACCATCACACTTATCCATGAAAAAATGTTTAACATCATCTGTCACTAGGGAATTTCAATTAAAACAACATGATACCACCACATATATATAACCTGACAATACCAAATATTGGCAAGGATGCATAGCAACAGGAACTCTCTTTATTTGCTGGTGGGAATGCAAAATGAAACATCTACTTTGGAAGATAATTTGCAGTTTCTTTTTTTTTTAAGTTTTATTTATTTAGGTAATCTCTACACCCAACATGGGGCTCAAACTCATGATCCTGAGATCAAGAATCGCATGCTCCTCTGACTGAGGCAGCCAGGGACCCCGAATTTGCAGTTTCTTAACTAAAAAACTATTCATATTCCTAGGTATTTACCCAACTAATTTGAAAACTCATGTTCACATTAGAACCTGCCTGCAAATACTTATAACAGCTTTGTTCATAATCACCAGAAACTAGAAGTAAATAACATATCCTTTAATAGGTGAACAGATAAACTGTGGTACATTTAGAGAATGGAATATTATTCAAAAATATAAAAAATATTAGTTATGGAGTGACAGAAAGATAAGGAGGAACCTGAAATGTATATTGCTTAGTAAAAAGAACCAAGTCTGAAAAGGCTATCTACTATATGATTCCAATTATATGATATTCTGGAAAAGGCAAAATTATAGAGACAGTAAAAAGATCAGTGGTTGCCCAGAGCTGGTGGTTGGGGGCAGGGGGTGCTGGGGGGATGAGCATCTAAAGCACATGGGGAATTTTTCTGTATGACACTGTAATTATAGACACATGACATTATGCATTTGTCAAAACCCATAAAATTTTACAACACAAAAAACAAATTCTAATGTCTACAAAATTTTTAAAAGTAATAATTTAGGAGGTCAGGGGATTCAGGAAGGAATGCAGACTCTGATAAAAACTATATATAAATATCTGAAACAATCTCACTGAAGAAGATGGGAGAAAAGGTGGGGCTGACATAAGTTAACTTTGGAATGGGTTCTATGAGACTAAAGGCAAAAGGAAGTGCACATGAAGGCTATAATCTAGCGGATAAAGCTGTTCCCCACGGGGGAGTCACAATTTTAGGCATTCACGATTTTAATGTTGCTATACTCCTATATTGGACTAGAACAATTAAGTAAATAGACAAGAAACAAGGCTTCAGCAGCAGTGAACACACCTAGCACTCACCATTTCCAATACCATTCTCCAATAAAATCAACCAGGGGTAGTTAGAAAAATCGTTGATTCTAGGCTTGAGCCAGGAAATACACTAGATGAACCCAGAGCATTTTACAATGCCAGAAAATAAAGAAGTGGAAAAAAACAAACAAACATGTGTTGTGGGTCTATGTCAAAAGGGCATAGAAGTCAACTGTAAGAGCTTCCAGTGACCAAAGTTAGAATAATCTGAGCAACAAAATAAATCAAGTAATATTATAGCCCACAGTATAAAATAAACATTTAGGAGTTCATACTGATATAAAATAAGTGACTAAATAAATCAATAAATGAGAAAGAGACAAATCTTCCACGCAGAAAATTTCCAAATAATGTATGTAGCTATTCTGTCCTAAAGAACAAGGGGTATAATTCCACACTCATTAAGTGTTGGATATGCTTAGAGACTTTCTTGGAAAGATTATAGCATGGACAGGGGGAAACAAAAGATTTACAGTGGAAAAACTTGACAAACATTTCCATGTCATCAAGGTCAACATCAACGATCATAAATCATGTTGATAGTACAAACCCTTGATAAGATATGATGAAAACAAAATTTTACCTCTATGATCTTCCTCCCCCAAACCCATAACCCCCAGTCATGTCCAATTGTGAGAAAAATATCAGACAAATTCCAAGAGAAGGACACCCTGCAATTTTCCTGACCGATTCTCAAAATGTTCAAAGAAATCAAAAACAAGGAAAATTATGAGAAACCCTCACAACCAAGCAGAGCCAAAAGAGGCATAATGACTAAATGTAATGTGGTATCCTGAATGCAATCCTGGAACAGAAAAAGAGAACAGGTAAAAACTAAGGACATATGAATAAACTATGAACTCTGGTTAACAATATGGCATTGATATTGGCTCATCAACAATAACCATGTGCCATACCAATGCAAGGTGTTGATAATAAGAGAAATTTGGTGAGGCTGCATGTGAGAACCCTTTATACTATATTCTCACCTTTCCTGTAAATCACAAACTACTCTAAAAAAGGAAGTTTATTTAAAAAATGAAGTGATTTGAAATATATGTCAATTTGTTTCTGTCTTAAACAATGTTTTGTATCAAAATATATGTTATTTCTGTTCCATAGATAAAAGAAATTAAGTCATACAAAGGGGACATACATGATTCACTAAAAGTCTCAGGTTACTTCTCTAAATAATTCACTTGATACTTAAGGTGATCAAGATATGAATAATGTTTAATAATGCAGTCTTCTAAAATGCAGAGATGGGAAAGTTGCAATTTCAATGAAATATGGGGGTTATCTAAAATTTCCTTCCGAATTACATTTTAATTATTAAAAGTAAAATGCTCATTTAAATTTTTAATCAAATTCTACGTCCATACTGCATGTAATCATTTGATTCTAGATGGATTTTCTCTCTCAGGCTTACTTGGTCTGTCCTTATATCAGCATAATTATAAAGGGCACTAGCTATTTCTTTGCTTGTATTAAAAGAGATGTACCTCCTCCAAAGAACCTCACAAAACAGTTAAATGGATAAACATAGATCAATTCAGTATTGCTTATACAACAACACTGCAATCCCTCTCCTGATTTTACTTTTCCCTTTACAGATGCCATCATCCTCCTCCTTGGGAGCCCTAGACATTGTAAGTAATAACAAATTCTGCACAGACACTACCACCTATAATCCCCTTCAAAGTATTCTTACTTTGGATAACTTGCCTAATTTGAAGTCATACTTTCTAAAGAAAGCAAAGACTAGTCAAGAAAAACTAGATCTTCAAACCAATGGAATGACCAATATGCAATTTATGTGATTAATATAACAGGCCTAAATATATCAGTAATAAATCATAACATGCAGATATGGCTAATGTTTAATCCTATCATTGTCTAGAATGAGAACCTTTAGCACTTGGAATTGCCCACTGTTGGGCCCCTCGGATTCCACAGACACCTAAATATAACAGGGAATGGCAGGGCAGTAACACAGATGAAACCTGGGGGCTTCAATGATTTTGTGGTACAGAGCTGTCTAGCCACCCTGCTGGACCTACCTCCATATTGTTACAAGAGAACAAAATAAACTTTTCTCTCACTCGAGCCTCTGTACTTACTAGTTATATCCTACCTAATAAAGAAATCAGTGCCTAGAAGTGGGGTAGGACAGTAACAAAACCTAAGATATGAAGAACAATCAGAATTGGACAACACACGGTGAGAAACAACAGTGCAGGAGGAGACCAACCAAACCTGACCATGTCATCATGGCAGACCATTTGCTAGAATGGTCATCCACAGTCATCTGGAAAGCTGCTAACATATTTCCTGAGTCTCTAGATCTAGGGGAAGTTATTGGAAAATCTCAGAGAATATTTGTATGTTGTCTACTTGCTGTTGCTTTTTGCAAGGTACTGAGGAATGGGATGAAACTAAGCAAGACTTACCGAGTCTGCAAGCAGAGATGCAACAGTTCTGCTCAGAGCCACTTTCTGACTACTAACTGCAGGAAGATATTGACAGAGTCCAGTAAGTAGGAGCTTTGGACTCTTGGACAAAGCAGCCACATCTGTAGCTTAAATATATGAAGATAAAGCTTCAGGGCGACCTTTCTTCATTATCTCACATTAAGACTTCTCTGTCAGTGAAAGCGAGGCTTTTAACTAATGCTAAGTTACTTCAGTTTAACTGCTGAAAGAACGAAGCGTCAAGCACAGAGATCAGGAAATAAAGAGGAGATTCTCCAGTCTTACCAACTGTAACCAGACGAGATCCTTGGCTGTGGTTACTTTTCCACATAACTAAAAAGACCAAACAGACTGGATGTCCTAAGTTTTTAAGAAAATTGTATGGTAAATGAACTCAGAAGCCTGGCTTGCAAAAGCAAATAACTACTTATAACATTAAAGCAATCCCAGATTCTAAACCAGCCTTGCAGAAAGGAATTTCTAATACTTTTCCAAATTTTCTCTGATGAGTATGTCATAATTCTATTGTCAAGCAATAGAATAAAAAGGATTTTCTTATGTTGAATTGAGTAAATATAAAAATTCAAAATTCACTGATGTTTGCAAGCATTACGTATAGTAAACAATAATTCCTGAAGGCTTCGCTTCAGTAAAGCCAGGGGGGCAGATAGTCTCCAAGAAGCAGTCTATGAGAAGTAATGCATACGAACAACCAAGTATATAAAATAATGTTCCAGGAAAAGTATATGCAAAATGGTATGAGAGTTTTCTAAGTGGAGAAGTTGAAGGAAAAAGCTTCTTTTTTTTTTTAAAGAAACAACAGAAAGAAAATCAGGAAAAATGTGTATATAATAAAGAAAATCTAAAGATAGAAACTGGCTGAGATGAGATTATAAAGAATCTGGCATGTCTTGGAATCGGAAGTCTGGGCTTTATCTTTTAAGCCCGTGTGTCCCACTGATCAATCAATATCTTACCAATGGTTCACAGAAAATTTTATGTGGAGTATGATAGTATTGCCATTTTAATGATTATTTTATTGTATATTATAAAAATATAACCAGCACATAATTTCATGAATATTATTACTTAGGATGGCATTAAATTGGCTACCGCTATTGTAACCCACCTTATACAGAAGTCTGTGTTCACACAAACGTAGAAATGTTTCACACTTTCCAGGATTAAACCATCCATCATAACCAGTTGGAAATCATTACTAGGTAATCAGTTACTAGAATGCGAAGTATTAATTTCTATATAAACTGATCAATTCAAAATTTCCAGATACTGACAGCAATTTGGACAAGGAAATTTTAAATTCTGACAAGGGTTATGGCAATTAAATAGATGATATGGAAAAAAGAAAACAAAAATTGTTTGCCATCTGTCAAAATAAATGAACCCTGCATATAGATTAATCCAAAAACCCAGAAACATAAAAAGGAAAAAAAAATAGTCATTCAACTGGATGCAGATGACACATTCAAATAACCTAGCTCTCAAAATCAATGCAAGAAAATTATAAAAGGGTGGCAAAGAAGAACTTACTTAACTGAGAGCAGCCTTGGATTTTATCTTTTTAGTTTTTAAAAGATTTTATTTATTTATTTGACAGAGAGAGAGAGACAGCAAGAGAGGGAATGGGAGAGGGAGAAGCAGGCTTCCCGCCTAGGACCCTGGGATCATGACCTGAGCCGAAGGCCGACGCTTAACCACTGAGCCACCCAGGCACCCCAAGCCTTGGATTTTAAATACCGAAAGTTCAATCATCAATAAAAAGGTTCTATGTCAAATATTCATATGGAATGGAAATAGGAAGTAGGTCCCTATAAGGTTGAGAGCCTGCCACCATGCAGGAAAACACTGCCACATGACTGAATGTTTCATACAGTGAGGAGACTGATATCTTAGGCATAACTCATTTTGCTTAAATGTTTTGCTCATTTTTTTTCAGTATTGACTGCCTTTCTGAGATCTTACCCTCCCAATAAGTCTATTTATATTTGGACTGTACTAAAAAATCAAACTGAGAAGTTCCTGTTGTAACTCTGCTCTCCGATATGTGAAAGCTTACAAATCTTTCAGCCTTAAGGGAGTAAAGCCATGTCATTTTAGGAATATGCAAATCCAAGGAATACCAGGGGAAAAATAGAATCCTCTTCTCCAAATCTAATCTTTGAAGACTACAGATTTAAATACATCTTTTAATTTACTACTCCAATAATGTGATGTAATAGAATTATATATAATTCAATGTTCTCTGTATTCATGAAAATTAAGTCATGCCTTAAAATAATATTTTTTAATTTGGAACGTACTTATACTGCTAGAAAACTTCTGGATTTCTGGATGGAAATGAACATATGAGACCATCACCACAGCAACCAAACCTGTAAATAATATTGTGTTAGTCACAAGGAGCACAGTATATGCTGTATTTAATATTTCTGCCTTTACCCTTTGTCATCACTAATTTATGTGCAATCTAACCCTAAATTTTGTATGTAAAAATTGTCGTATTTAAATTAAAAATTTCATACAAGGTTTAACCCTTTTTCAAATGTAAGTACAAGTTTATTCTATAAGAAGCTAAGTAGTGACCTTTGCTAATTAATGATAGTTATTAATACAATATTTTATTGAGATGCAACTTGGTACATTGAAAAGCAACAGTCTTTGGAGTTAAGATAAATCTGGGTACTAATCACAATTCTGCCATGATGGCATTTTTCCTCCCCTGAAAATAGGAATAAAAATACAATCATTTAGGTTTGTTGTGAAGAGTAGGGATAATGTATATAAAAAGAAGGGCACATAGTAAATACTCAGTACACAATATATTTTGTTGTATTAATGGAAAATATGCTGTATTTTTTAAAGATTTTATTTATTTGAGAGAGAGAGAGTGTGAGCACAAGCGGGAATAGGGACAGAGTGAGAGGGACAAGCAGACTCCCCGCTGAGCAGGGAGCCTGCCACAGGGCTCGATCCCAGGACCCTGAGATCATGACCTGAGCCAAAGGCAGATGCTTAACCAACTGAGGGACCCAGGCACCCAGTATGCAGTACTTTTTAAATTACATGAAGCAACTTCATTGACTATTATGATTCTGCTACATTATTCTGATATATAACTGATAAGTTTGGGACTGGAAACTCATTTTTTCTATTCTCTTTTTAAACTTGAATGGTCAACATTGCTTCCTAGAAAAAAAGAACGACTGTCCCACTTAGGTCATCCCAGTGGAGCAGTCAGTCACAAGTCTTGTCTCCCTATGAGAACATGGTTTAGGCTAAGCCTATCAAGGTCCTCCTCTCATGGCCATACACTGTATCACTACGGACATATGAATCAAGCCCAGCAGTCAGGACCTGAAAAAATCGTCTCTCGGTGGAGTTGCCACTGGTCTGAGTCTGGCACTATTCAGACCATCTTGTCCACCTGCAAGAGAGAGCCTATACACAACATAAGACTGATCATGAGCTAGCAGCGCAAAGTGATGGAGAGAAACATTGTACATAGGATATTTGAGGTCCATAATCCGGATATTCCAATTATATTAACCACTAAAGGCCTTTTGGCTTATGTTCATTTGAGTTGAATTTCTGCCACTCACAATAGGGACATGATGTTTCTTTCCAAAAGCTTTATTACCTCTGACATAGATTTATGGTCACCTTGGAATTAATGTTTACATATGGTGTGAAGTAGGGTGGGTACAGTGTGATATCTTTATTTTTTATGAAATATACAATAGTTCAAAACCATTATTAAGAAGACTCCATTGCTCTGATATCTGTTGAGCTTACAGTGTTCATAAGAACACGAGTTTGTTTCTTTGCTCCCTCCTCCAGTCTGTAGGTCTAATTTGCCCATCTCATGTCAATGCCACCCTGTCTTAATTATAGTAGGTTTATAATAATTCTTGATGCCAACTAGAGAAAGTCTTCTCATTTTGTTGTTCTTTATGGTTATCTAGGCTATTCCAGGCATTTGCATATCCATATATGTTTTGGGATTGGCTTGTCAATCCATTATTTTAAACTTCTGGAATTTAATGAGTAGTACATTGAATTAATTTATCAATTTGGAAGGGTATCTTTAAAATAATGAGTTTTCCAATACATGCACAAGCTCTCCACTTATTTGCATCTCTTTACTTCTATCAATTATGTTTTATTGTATTTTGTAGAGAAGTCTTATGTTAAATTTATTCTTAGGTATTTTATGTTCCTGAGTATATAAATGTCCCATTTATAAAATGCCATTTATTTTTGTATGTTGTTTTTCTGTCCAGAAATCTTGCTAAATTCACCCAATAATTATATATTTATTTCTTTACTTTCCATATACCTAATCATGTTACCTATAAATGATGATAGTTCCATTCTTCTTCTGCAATTTTTATATCTTTTTTATCTTCTTCCTTTTTCACTGCACTGACTGAAAACTCTTGTTCAATATTAAATGGCAGTGGTGATAGTGAATATCCTTGTCTTATTCTTTTCTCAAAATGAAAGCCTAATTTTTTTCAAGTGTTGGCTCTAGGGAGATACTACCTAGGACATTCAAAATAAAGGGGAAATAATATTTTTACAAGGAAAATATTGTAGGAAGGGAAAGGGTGGAGCATATTTTAAAAAAGAACATAGAACCAATTTAGATTTGGTATAATTGTTAACAAGGTAAAAAAGTCCTTGCTGGTTCTCTTGAACATTTTAATACTGATAATTTTATAGTTTCCAGGTGCCATGATTTAGAAAACAGCATTTTTCCAAGCAGCTTTCATTCAACTGTTTCTGAACAAAGACTTCTGGTCATTTCAATTACTATAATCTGGGATATGTAGAAGTGTTCACATAATCAATCCAAAGAGGGTTATTAAAATAACTAAAGTCTTAAAATCAATTAGTTTTCCTAATATTTTTCATCTCCTGTGACCTGAATATCACTTTCAAGACTAAAATTTTAAACTACTCTCTTCCACCCAAATTTGGCTGAGCATCTTTGGTAGCTGGCTTCCCAGATGGCCACCAATGACTCTCACCAAATGGTTATTCACACTTTTTAATAACAGTGACCCACCCACCCACATTGAATAAGGCTGACATATGTAATCAATAAGATATTTCAGGAATTGATGGTATGTTACTTTCAGGGGTAAATCAGAGAGGGCATTGATGCTTCTTCTTTGCTCTCTCTTAAATCACTTACTCTAAGAGAAGCCAACCACTATATTGTAAGGAGACTCAATAACGTTATGGAAGAGCCTCTTGCCAAGAGCCACTACCAGTTTGCCAGACATGTGAGTAAACTATCTTGGATGTGGATCCTCCAGACCCACTTAAGCTTTCAGATGACCCCAGCCCTGTCCGACATTTTGACTACAATTTTATGAGAGACTCTTGAGCCAGAATCACACAGCTAAGCTGTTCTCTTACTCCTGATACCTAGAAACTGAGATAATAAATGATTTTTTAAATGCTTATCTAAAATTCTGAAGTAATTCGTTGCAGAGCAACAGATAATTAATTCAATACTCTTGCTATTTTCTCATATATATATATACACACATATACATATATATGATATATGTGTATATATATTTTGATATTGATATATATATCAATATTCTTGCTATTTTCTCCTATATATGATATATATTATATATATCTCAGTATTGCCTTTATTATAAAACTTTATTTCCCTTTTTAATTGTATTTCTCCCCACAGACTTAAAGCTATATGAGAACAGATTCTCTTTTGTTTACAATTATAAATTCAGTTTACAATGGTGGTTGTCACTTAGTAAATGCTAAGTAAATATATGTGGTAAGAAAGAAAACAAGGAAGGTTGGAAGATAGGAGAGTATCAAAGAGAGAGAAAGACATTTCCATTTGACCAAAAGCTCTCAAGTTTTGCATCAATGAACATAGGTAGTCTTCATATCTTTCACACAAAATGCATGAAGCACTTCCTAAAACAAACTGAACGGAAACTAAACGTGATTAATTAACATGAAATTTATTCTAAACTTGTTCTAAAATTATACCATGATACTTTTACTTGTAATTTAAGGAACAATGATCTTTGCAGTTCAATATAGAATCAAGAGTGGTTTCCAAAAGAACCAATTGCCTAGACCAAACCAAGCGGTGAGTCTTCCAAGGCAGTCCTGTTAGTAAGACCCCCATTATCTCCTTTTTAGGACTATATTATTAACTTACAATTAGGCTTTGAGTTTTATTTCTTGGGAGCCAGAGTTGCAATAGCAGGCAGATCATAGATCTAAGGTATATAGAGAGAGAAAATTTAGGAATTCTGGCCCCAAATCACCTGAAAGTTCCCTAGATATCTAAATTGAAGTTATCTGCAATTCAGAAATACTGGAGAAAGTTGCAGAAACCAAGTAAGATGCTTTGTGTAACAGAAGGGACCATTTGCCATAGAGGAGAATTCTAAGAATGTGAGGCAATTGATACATTGAATGAATTCAGTGGAAGCAAGAGTTGAAATCCATAGGTAACCTTGAATAGGTAAAAAGCTCTATGGAAATTCACAGAAAGCTTTGGGAATTTGAATCAATTTTATATTAATCATAAAGTGCAGAAAGATCCCAGGTAACACATTGAAACAGATGATAAAAGTTAGTTGACAGCAAACAGCATATGCCATTGTCTGAATGGTGTGGTTAGGGAAAAAAAAAAAAAAAACTGTTCAAAACTGGGAAATGGGCAAAAGAGATGACTGGGTGTCTTTTCAGTGAAAAGCTTCAGTGAAGTGTTGTCTAGGGGGTCCCTCCAGGAATTATCTGTTTGTATAAAATGTTCTCCTTTGATTGCCTTTCCACTGACAAGGCAATTTTAGGACTACTCGGAGACAGAAGTTAAACTGCAAAAGACTTGGTAGCAATGCAAATGCATTATTTTTCTGGTAGAGATATAGCTGATTCTCATCCAATAGAAAGATCACCACAAACAGTACATTTTACTGCTCTATAGGTTGATATTAACCAGCCTGCTGTAACACACACACACACACACACACACACACACACACACACACACACACAGAATGGAAGTAATAAGAATCTTCACATTTTTCTGTGACATCTTCAACATATGTTTAACTTTAGCAAAATGTTGAATGAAAAAGAAAAGATAACTCTCTTGAAAGGAAAGCAAAGGTTTCACATCTTAACTTTATTAAAATCAATGTTCTAAATGCTAATCAATAATAGATTTACATTCCTTTTTACAATAAAATAACTTTTATCTTGTCACAGAGTCATTTTCCTTACTTTTTAAAAAAAATTTACTATCATGAGGTTATTTTTGACAATTAGATAAATGTGGTGCTTATTGTGTTTTAGTTATGTTCTATTTCTATCTATAATATTTATTATCAAATGCCAAATTTTAAAGGAAGATTACTTTTTTCTAGAATAAAAAAGGGAAGTTTTAAACAATCAAAAACTAAGCCCAACTAAGCAGGAATGTTTTGGATTAGTAGCTTTGGGGTCAAGTTTTCTGTTTCTCATTCACTGTAAGCCACAGTCCACATTAGATCTTGAAAGGATTGTAATTGCACCAAGTTCCAGCTAATACACCTATGAAGTTCAAAATAGTTCTTGAGTATAAACAATCTAATAACCAAGATATTTGATTGCCATAATGCTCTAATTTAATGAAAAACCCTCCTTTAAAAAGTACATTTTTTTCCTGCGAGGTATGCTAAATTCCAATTATTCCCTTCACATTTGGTTCTTTTATCCTCACTACTTTTATTTTACACGATTATCCCTCTTGATTTGATGTTCTGAATCATGTTTTCTATAAAGACAAGAAAATAAATATTTTAATCCAATAGTTAGCATTACATTTGACTGACCGATGCAGTGGTCTATGAAAATTACTGATGAGAATTTTATCATCATAAAAATTAGAGCAAAACTGCTGGATCATCTTTCCCATAGGAATGCTAGCATTCTGCTGTGGTTCAGGTCAAATTCCTGTTACTACTAACTTGCTTTGGGTGACTGAGGTCCTTTCTGTGACCAGGAGGTATTTGAACATACATCTTTAAGTGAAAAGGCACTGATCAAATGAAAAAAAGAATATAAAAACAATCTACTTCTTTTTTATTGAATGTGCCTTTAACTAACACATTTCTATAATATGTGTGTGTGTGTTTTAACAAAGTGTTCTCTCATTATTTCCCTTTATATGTGAGAGTGCTAAGGGGAACTGAAAGAGAAAAGAAACTCCACTAGAGAACAGAAATAAAAATTGGAAAATAACTAAAATGCTTCTCTTTTATGGAAGTCTGAAAATTAATATTATAATTAGGTTAGCCACTTTGCTCTCCTTGCTTTAGAGAAAGTTGTAACCTTATCTGTTTATAACATGACAAATTAAGACTCATGTTTTGATGAAGAAAAGCAATTTACATGCAAATAATGTTCCAAAATTTCAGTCTTATTTCTTACTCTCTCCTGGTAATTAAAGAGGTGACTTCTCCCTCTTCCATATTCTATAATATATTTTTTACTCTGGCATTTCCATCCTCTCCCAAACTAAAGTCTTTGATCTAATGACTTCTGAGACCTGAAGAGAAACCTATCTCCTTACTTATTTTATTTCCCACTGGAGTCTTGAAAATTCCTTTTTAACTTATTATAAAATTGTAACATCAGCCGCTAGATCTAATTTTTGCATATTTTTCTCGAGAAAGTAAAGGTATATATTTGAAATCAAGATTAAGAGGGAAAAATTAAATTAAGAGCCAATAGCAATTCTATCACTACAAATTTTCCCATCCATAAATATCACCTGGATATTAATGCAGGAAAATATGAAAAACTCATGTATTAGCCAACCATCAACAGCTATCAGAACTAAGGGTATCACCAATGGCTACCACTATAAATGGTTTAACTAGAATGACTAAAAATAAATAAGAAGCATATAGATCTTAGGAGGTCTACTTTGAGTCAAACCAATTAAAGAACACATGCAATTACACATCAATAATGGTGACTCTGAAATCTAAAATATGAGAATTATTGAAACAGGTAAATAATAATTATACTTTTACCAATAAAAAATGGATAACTCCACACTTGTCATAGGAAAAGAAAAGAGAATCAAATAGTAGCAATGAATTGATTATGAGTCAGGTTTTTGGCTCCCACTTATTCCCTCAGATTATGACTTATTTACAACTTCCAAATGTATTAATGCCTCAGTAAGAATACTTGAGAGCATATTCCTTGACATTAATTCCATTCTTACAAGAACATTTGAGGAGGGCAGAGGGAAAGGGCTGCTTATAAATCTAATATATGCAATCATGAGAAAAGACCAAGGAATGTCAAGGGCACTGCAATAGAAACAACTTCAGGAAGAAAGTAAGGAAAACTTAATATAGAATTTGATGAGTATATTACTGAAAAATCTAGTCAAAGATTCCAATGAGAGATTAGTGTTCATCGGTTATTTAAATCTAAAACTAGAAATTGTGGGCACGATTTATACCTAGCAGGACCTAAGTATAAAAGAATAATGTTGGGCACCTGGGTGGCTCAGTCGTTAAGCATCTGCCTTTGGCTCAGGTCATGATCCCAGGGTCCTGGGATGGAACCCTGCATCGGGCTCCCTGCTCGGCAGGAAGCCTGCTTCTCCCTCTCCCACCCCCTCTGCTTGTGTTCCCTCTCTCGCTGTGTCTCTCTCTGTCAAATAAATAAATAAAATCTTTAAAAAAAAGGAAGAAGAATGTTAATAGGACTTCTAGGCTTCAAGTTTGCTCAAGTCCTGAAAGCACACTTAAATTCTGACCACTACTGCATAATTGTGGCTGGCTGAGGCTCCTCTATGATGATTAAATCATCTTTGTCAGATTTCATCTCAGGAATTAAAGAGAGCCCAGGGAGAGCTATTTCATTAGGCTTCCAGCATAAAACTTGGAATCTCAGGATCAAGATGAGCACCAAAATTTAACATTTATTGGACACTTTATGTTCTAGGCACTATGCAAGGGATATACATACCTTAAAAAGTTTTAAACTGTCAACGGTCCCATAATAACAATTACAGAAGAGGAATCCAAAGCTTAGAGAAGTTAAATAACTTACCTGAAGTTGGTGAGACTGGAATCAAGATTTAAACTCAATACTGTCTGACTCCACAACTGTTCTTAACCTTCTCTGTAGATTTGGGAGGGGTATGTATCAAGGGCAATCTAAGCCACAGTGTTCATGGGAGAGCCTAGACCAAGGTTCCTAATAGTCAGACTGAAGATCAGTTCCAGACTGGCTGCAATGGAATCACCAGAGATCCTCATTAAATATACAAATTTTGGTAATTGAATGCTATTTAATCTGACCTAGTCTAGAATAATATAATTATCTGTAATCCTGGATGCAACCAGGTTTGGGTGCCACTGGTCTAGCACATGGTGAGGAGAAAATATGACCCCAAATCCAAAAGATTGAGAAAGGGCAGAACATTGAGTAAGAACTTATTGAGTTCTTACTTTCATGGCCATGAACATTGACAAAGGTGCCGAAATTTCCATTTTTTGTATGTTAGCACAAATGCTGATACCTGTTTAAGGGAACTATGATGGAGTAGATTGCCAAGTAGACCAAGTAGACCATCTTCACCAAAGAAGAACAAGGCACACTAGCTCTGATTTTTTTAAGTTTTTATTTTTTTAAATCAGTCATAATTCAAGATACAAAAAGAACATGGATATGATAGTAGTTTTTATATTGTGAACTCACCGAAAGCAGTCAGGTGACTATACTTTGAGAACTTGGATCATTGGTTCCCATTACCACAGAACCAGAACTTAGACTTGGAGTTAGACTCAGGTTAACTGATTTATAAGAACCAAATTTAAAATGTTGTAAACCAGGAAGTCAGTTAATTAATTTCCAGTGGAAGATATTCTTTTTGAGTTAACAGTTTGCTCAATTATTATATTTAGGACATCTTTTCCTTGACCTGGGAAAGTATATTTTTCACCAGACTGTGTCTTGATGATCCTAGAATCAGAACATAGGTTGATAAACAATCTCAAGACTATGTTCTGTAAATCATGAAAAAGCCTGACTAATCTGCCATACTCAAAATAAAGTCCAGCTCTCCAGGAATGTATTTGTGTCGGCTAAATCAGTGCTGGATAAACAAAGCGGCTTTGGATCTGGGGCTTCGCTTTTCTGTCCATGTCTTAAAATCTTTATTGCCGCTAAGCCACAATCACACTGCAGTTCTACTTCTATGAGATTATACCCAGGTCTTTGGAATTTGATTTCTTAGTGTAACTAGACTCTTTAGCTAAAAATGTAGTGTTATTGTTGATTCCCACAAGTAGCTAATCATACCTGTTATGTGGAGTTTCAGATTAATACTTAAAGAAGAATGTAATTGTCTTTCTTATTTAGTTCCTTCAGAGCCATTTCACTGTTATCCTTGGGTAACATCTCAACCATCTTATTAGATACTATGTCACCTTCCTTAGAATGTCTTTATTCCAATTATCAGAACTGTGCCAGGCTATTTTTGGTGAGAAACTGTCTGCAAAGCCTCTTTCTTTATGCAGCACATCCCCCTTGAATGAACTGAAAATTGTCACTCCAATCAAATGAAACCATATTCTCTTTCAATTTACAGCTCAGCTACTCAGTCTGTCTGCTATTTTCACTTGAAAATTACAAATGCTGACTTGTTATTCATAGAATCATAAAAAAAATGAAAAACAGCAAATACTAAAGGGATATTTAAATACGAAAGCAAACTCATCCATGTCAGGATTTTACTGACACCTTGCAAAAAAAAGTTGGTCACATCTTGCTTAAAGACTGTGTTTAAAAACTAATGGCACCAACAGATATATGTAAATGGATGAAAGTTAAGAAAATTATTCAAATAATAGGCAATTCTGTGAATAAAGAAATGTGGTTAAATGCTAGCTCAAAGAACACGATCCAAGAAATTAGATAATCAATAGAATCTTTTCTCTTTGAATCAGATTAAGAACTAAAGCTTCCATATTATGCTAATTTCACTAGGCAGTTTAGAGAAAGGATATCAACAGAGTAGAATTAGGGTTTCCATAGAAAAGAAAACAAACAAAGATCATAGCAAACTGGAATTCAAACTGCAAAAAGGCAAGAAATATTCTTGGTGGTCTGTGAAGACAAAGACACAAAACAGCTTAATAAAATAAAAAAAGAAAACAGGAGACAAATGTAGCTATGAGAAACAAAGTAACTGGTAGAAAAATGTTTTCTACAGATGCAGATAAAAAGGTACATTAACAAAGGGCAACGAACAAGTTGAAACTGAAGCCACCCATGAAATGAATTTTTACCTCCCATCAAACAAAAAATATCTTATAGTAAAATTATCCTGTAAGTACATAAACCATTTTACTTAAATTTTCTCATTTTAGCCTCCTAAGAAATCCAGAAGATAAATATTCTCATTTTATGTGTGAGGAGAAAATGTTAAGTGACTAGATGATTTTCCCAAGGTCTCCCAGGAATTTAAAGAGTCAGAGCTCAAACCCAAGATTTATGTATATTACTTTAAATACCCATATGCTTAATCATTTTATATTTAGTTTTTCAGATACAATATTACTTGCTCAAGTAATTGTTGAAAATATATCCCAATTTCTTCTTCAGACCTAAATTCCACATGCATTTCCATTTCTTCTGCTTTGGGAACTAGATTTAGGGGAGATTTTCTATTACCATGGTGATTGGCTACAGTACAGATTTATGATTTCCAACCTCAGCTGGACCTTTACTGTAGCACAACGATTATTTTACTCATCACTGGTTGGCTCCTTATCCCATTTCTCAGCACATAAACCATAGCAGCTACCACCTTCCTCTCGCATCAGTCCTCTCCCTCCTTTGCCTGCCCTGCCTCCAGCAAATTAGTTCACCCTCTGCTCAATTGGGACAATGGATGCCATTTGGTATACATCTTTCCTCCATTAAAAACTTAGTTACCTTTCCCTTATTCTTGCATCTTGCTTTCTGCCCACCTCAGAGAAAGAGGTGCTGCTGTTCAGTCCATGCCCCTCATCACTATTTCACCTCTTTCCTTTCAAATCTGTTCCATTTCCTCCACTTTGCCTCCACCTCAGCTGCCATCGATGTTTTTTCCTTCCTTGTACCACCACTGTTGTTGAAAAGTGAACGACACAGCCCAGCTACCTCACCTGTTGGTCACATCCAGCCCAGAGCCCTGCACCTTGTAACAGTTTAGCAAAACTTTCTTAAATAAATACATGAACGAATGAGTGATTGACTTTTAGGCTCCCTAAAAAGGTTTATGAGCACAGACATTGAGGGCAGTGGGGAAAAACCTTTGCAGTTCAAAAGGATTTCTTACATGGAGGAAGCCTCATTTACTGCTGTACCACTTGGTTTTTCAAACTGTCCGTATTCTGTCTTCTGTCCTACTCTCTCCCCACCATCACCACCATCCCTCCCCTCAGATGGGAACTCCCATTCTATACTCATTCCTGTACTGTACTCTTACATTATCTATTGCTACATAACAAACCACCCAAAGCTTAGTGGCAAAGCTGGGCAGCTCTCACCATCTGTTTGAGTCAGATGGCGATTGAAACGGAAGTCATCTTTTGGCTTTTTCAGTCATATATTTGGACAAGATGGTTAGAATAGCTGGAGTCTTCCTGGCTTTTCTCTTCATGGTAGTCTCAGAGTGACTGGATTTCCTACAGGACTTCCTTCATAGTAAGTAAGAGTTTAAAAGACTAAGGCAGAGGTGTAAGGCTTCTTCTAACCTAGCCTTATAGGTTATGCACATCAGTTCTGCCATATCGTATTGGTTACAAGTAAGTCAAAGGCCAGTCTAATTCAGAGGGAGGAAACTATATACAGGGCCATAAATACTGGGAAGAATAGTTCACTGGGGGGCGCCTGGGTGGCTCAGTCATTTAAGCATCCAACTCTTGATTTCAGCTCAGGTCATGATCTTAGGGTCGTGAGACTGAGCCCTGCATTGGGCTCTGCTCAGCGTGGAGTCAGAATCCACACTGTGCTTAGCATGGAATCTCTTTCCCTCTGCCTCTGCTCCTCCCCCTCCTCACTCTCTCTCTCTTTCTTTGTCTCTCTCTCTCAAATAAAAATATTTTTAAAAAAAGAATAACTCATTGGGAGACTATGCTATATGAGAAACTCTTTGGAGTCTGCTACATATACTCAATTGTTTATGTGTATACCTTCTAAACTTAGCTTTTAAAGCACAGAAATTGAAGAGATCAATATGTCAGTCATGCACAAAAATGCAACTAAGTTTATATAAAGCCTTTTCTAGATGTTCAGACTATTTTAATTAAAGATGAAAATTTATTACATATGTAAAGCAACAATGTTAAGTGAGCTTATAAGACAAATGATGCAGTTTGGATACAGTTTAACAAACCTTGAGTGACACCAACCATAGGCCCTGCAGTGTGCTTGCCCATGGACCCAAGATACTTTAAGATGAATTAAAGACAAATTAAACCCTTATATGTATATGCATTCTGCTAGATCAATGAAATGATATTTAGAATTGAAACATACAACTTTAATTTTAAAAGTGAAAGTTTATAAGATTATAGTAGAATCCAAAGGTTGAAAGGATTAAAGTAGGATCTTAATTCACACAGAGAATTAAGAACTATATATATATTTATAGAATACACACAAATACACACACACACACATATAGAAAGAGAAAGGAAGGAAGGAAGGAAGGAAGGAAGGAAGGAAGGAAGGAAAGTAGGGAGGGAGGGAGGAAGGAAGGAAAGGCAAACTCACATGTTTATTCATTCATCAAACTTACCCTACATAATTACAAATTAATGATTCAGCGGAGATGCTTAAGAAACCCTTATGAAAACTGACAAATTTTAATCCACTTATCAAAAAAAGATTATAGAGCTTTCAAGGCTTTAAGACAACTAAAATGATAATGTAATATTAAGCAAAAAAGCTAATCTGAAGAACTTGATAAGTTGCATAATAAACTATTAAAACCCAATAGGATTTCTAAACTCATATGATTATTCCATCTGCATATTTCCAATATATACAATATGTATAAACTTAAACTACATTTTATGTTTTATAAATGTGTTACTTACATGAAACCGTATTCTCAGAAAGGCTTTCCATTCACTTTGAAATATTATTATTTCAAAGCTGAAAAGCCTGAATATAATGTTATATAAGAAACACCAGATGGTAACCATATCATGCTATAATGAAATTTGCAAATGAAAACTGAAGAGGGAAATAATATTCCCAATGGTTGATATGCTGAGATGATTTTGTCACTAAAGAGAAAAAAATTTAATCCAATCTGTATGTTAAAGCTAGAGTGCATCATAAAAATATTTCACAAAATAATAATCATCTACATTTATCCTAAAAGGTTAAGTGTTTAAAATGGAATTTATTTGGAATATCACAAATATTCCAAAATTAAAATAGCACTTCAAAAACAATAAAATGTCAAAAAATATTTATTTTCTTCACTCGATCCCATCCCACGTAAGAAAATAAAATGTTTAAAGGCACATTTGCCACTTTTTCTTCATCAAGTTACTTCTACACTGCATTTATTCTCTGGCATGCCCTTCTTGTATTTTTTTCTTCTCTCAGTATATCTCTTTCATTTCTAAATGCTCTATCTCTTACTCTACCCTCCCAAATCTCCAACTCCTTCCTACAACAAGTTTTGAAGGTTTGGTAGGTTCATTGGTTCCCCCATAGCCATATCAATCCCCCTTTGCATTACACATTAAAATAATTGAAGAGAAGGAGATCTACTTCATCCATATGATTTCAATGGGTTATAACCCAGTAGCTTCCACAACTTGTCACATAACAGAAGCTAATAAAATGATTAAAATTCAGGTTGTAAAACTAAGACTTAGGATTTTTATTTAAAAAAATAATATATGATCCTTTTATGTAAAATTTCATTCAGACATCTTAAACATATGTGTTCTCACCAGACAACAGATCCATCAACTCTAATCTCAATAAGTATTTCCTGATGGTGATCGGCATATTGTCTTTATATTTATATTCAGTCTATTGCTTATTGATTTTACCTACTTTTCTCTTTTTTTATAACCCACATATCAATAATTTTCAGTAGAAATTAAATTTACCAAATTTATGATTCTTCTGGATAATTAGAGTTGTGGGAGGTATCTCTATAGCTCTAGCTTCAACTTTTTTTGCCATCCCTCTGTGCCATTTACCTAGTTGATTTGTGACCCATGCTGTTGCTGATTATCTCTGGACAGCTGACCTCTGATGCTCTTCTCCCGCTCTGAGCAGTATGGATGTTCTGTCATATTCTCATTGTCAGCTTTTATGTATTTATGTATTTATTTATGGGCTCCGAGCTGGGTGCCCCACACAGCAGGCCTAAACTCACGACCCTGAGCTCAAGACCTGAGCTGAGATCAAGAGTTGGACACTTAACCAACTGAGCCAACCAGGCGCCCCTCATTGTGAGCTGTTTTTTAAAGAGCAATCCCACAGCAGCATTTTAGGATGCCTAAGCACACAGTTCTTTCCTTTAACAAAGATCACAGATTTGGCGTGTTGGACCAGATAAACCCTGTAAAGATGTTTCATGCAGCCAGTGTTCAAACAAAAAAATAAATAAATAAAAAACAATTAAGACTCTTAATTGCGGCTTGTAACCTTCACTTTGCAACCTACCTTACCACTGTCTACTGTTTTCCATTCCTCCTCCTTCCTCCCTGAGCCCTGAAGTGTCCCACCAGCAGCCCAGGGTTGGTGGTGCCTAGCAGACAGCCAACAGCAAAGCAAGAGTGCAGTTTGTAGAATCATCAGTCTTTTTTTCTTCTTTTAAGTTGGAATAGTCAACACCAAGATCATCATCCAATAACTAAAACTATAAAACCTAAATTCAACGTGACATAAAAAATGTTAAACATTCTGCTATTAGTCTTTTGTGGTTCCTAGAGTTACTTTGATTTCCATATGCAGAATTTCACTGCAAATATAAACTAGCTAGTAAACATTGGTTCTTTTCAAGCTGGGTGTATAATTCCTTTTTATTTTTTAATCCTAAGATAATTTTGATAGTCAGAAGTATTGCAGAGTCTTAGCCTGTAATTTAGCAAAATAAATTCAAAACTCAGTACTGCTCTTAGAGGGTAGGGAAATGAAATAAAGCTCATAACAATGATGATTAACACAGTTATGAAGAAACTTGGCACCACTAAAGAACTATTCAGAAATCTAAGATTGAGGATGATAATGGTAAGCTCAACAACTTGGATAGATACCGCAGGCAATAAGTTCACTGTGAGAGAAAGTGGCTTATCTTAGGGTGTTCTGGGTTTCTCATTAAAACAAACATCCCTGATCTCTTTCCATGGTTCCCAAAGAAAACATGAAAATCACAGTGACGGAAGTGTTACTGATTATCTTATGTTCTTAAATTCTAAAATTACATATTGAAATGAAAGAAGTTTCTACTGGAACAGCTAAAAATGTAGCAGTAATATAACCATATGTAGCAATTGATCAAGAGGAAACATTTTTAAAAAAAAACATTCTACCATATAGCCATTTATTTTACATAATTATATTAACATAAATACCATAGAATAACTTCTGTTATTTATACTAACAGCATTCACAACTAGAGTTAGACTTAACTTCGCAAATGTCAGTGTGTTAGTGAATTAAATGACCCTCATTAAATATGTAGAAATTGTTATAGGAACCCAAAGAAAGGGTAGGGTGCACTAGTATTTATTTCGCACCTATTGCTAAGTGTTTGGTGCTTTACATTACCTTGTTTAGTTTTCACAACATTTTAGCATATTTTGTTCTTATTATTCAAAGGTCCATATTATATGTTAAAACACATCAGGCTCATGGAGTCAAGTAACTTTCCCAAGGCCACGCATCTTGTGATAGATGATAGGACCTATCTAATTCTAGACCCATGCTCTGGCTACTCCACCTCTGCCTCATAATCATAACTGTAGAGAAAAGAGCAAGTTTCTTCTCATTACTCCTGATGTTCAAATAGTCTTGCCATCTCCTCAAAGGTCTCGTATTTTAATAGTTACTTGGGAGAGTGATTATCATTCTACTTCAACACTTTCTCCCATTGGTAGTAGTCTTACCATATTTCCTTTCCCCTCTTTGTCCCTTCTTCTTGATCTAACAGATTTATACAATTTGTGAATTTCTTGAGCAATACTCACACACACAAGTATACCCATCAAATAAATTATCTGAAAACCTCGAGACAATCTTCTGAAGGTTGACAGTTATCCAAGGCTTGGAAAAACATTATTCTCTTTAGATGATCAGATTAGTTCATTCTGAGATTCTTTATTAGAAAAAATAAATGTCTCATTGTAAATTTTATATATATCACATAATTTTCATAATTATTAAACATTCATAATTGCAATATAGTTGCTGAAACACCATTATTTTTTTCTTTTCTAACATTGACTACTATGTAAACTGTAATCATTCTGTCCATATAAGATTCATATTTAGCTGTTTTTGCTGAATTTATAAGTCAATATCCTAAAAGGAGACTAAAATGACCCCAGTTATTTGAACAGAGAATTTAATAGATTTTTAAAGTTGATTCGTTAAATTGTGAATCATGGTTAACTGGTTGGGGGAACAAATGGAAAATGTCAGAATTATGAAGACTTGCCACAGATTGGCCTATTTTATTCGTCTTTTCAGAGAACTTGATTTTGTTTACAGATATACCCCACTTTCCAAAAGTTCATTAACACCATTTCACTTTTATGAAAGACCAACGTGAGTATCTGTTTTCGATAACCTAAAGAAATCTGAACAGGATTTTCACTTCCACAAAAAAAGATCAAAAGCAAACATAGCTTCAGCACTTGTTCTGCAGTAAGCCTTTATGAAGTCGGTGCACCCCGCAAGCAGCCATTCCTTCCCAGGGACTACACTCAGCATCTCAGCATCAAGCTGTGGGAGCTTGGATTTGTGTCTGTGAGCACGTGTGCTTTGTCTTTGTTGTGTGCATCCATTAACAAGATGTGTCCTAAGATATCAGAAAAGCCTGAGAGAGCTTCTTTTGGGGGCCTGGGAATGCGAAAATATGTTTCCATAGGAATCAGTGGTCATGGTTTCTTCACCTTAGTCCATTTCAGCTTGGTAAGAGTTTCTTAGGAACACTCCACTTTCAGATAGCAGGGGATCCTGTGTGCGGTTGCAATTGTATGATCAATTTATTCTCTTAACATGACTGTTTTATTGTCATTAGTTTGTGTTTGCTACATTGTTCCTTTTCTAACTTCTTGAGCTGGATGCACGCATCACTAATTTCTCAGTCTTCCTTTCTAATCTTTGTACTTAGGGAAGTTTCCTTATAACTTTAGTCACATTCCACTCATCTCTACTCAGAATTGGGTTTTTTTCCCCATTTTTGTTTAGATTTAAAGATCTAAATTCTGTTATTATTTTTTCTTTGATTCAAGAGGAATTCTCTGATTTTCCCATAGAACGTCAGGGGTGTAACTATTATTTTCATGTTGATTTCTGAAGTTATTTTATTGTGATCAGAAAATGTGACTGGTTTAAACTCAGGTTTTCGATCTCTCTTGAGATTTTCGTTGTTACCCATTATGCACTCACTATTTAGTAGGCATAAAGTTCCAAAGATACATCCATCAAACAGGTCAGTTAATTGTGTTGTTTGACTCTTGAATTTTTTTGCTAATATTTTGCTTTTATCATCTATTAATTTTAAGAAATGTCTATTTTAATTTCTTCACTGTGATTGTGGTTTTGTCTATTTCACCTCAAAATTGTCAGATTTTAATTTTAATTTTTGTTTATTTTTATTTTTTTTAAAGATATTTATTTATTTGAAAGCAAGAGTGGAGAGCGCTAGTGGGGAGGAGCAGGGAGAGGGACAGAGCAAGAGGGACAAGGAGACTCCCTGCTGAGCAGGGAGTCCAATTCTGGGCTCATCCCAAGAGCCTGGGATCATGACCTGAGCAGAAAGCAGACACAACCGACTAAGCCACCCAGGAGCCCCTATTTTTATTTTGTTATTTGTTTAGATACACAAAGATTCAGGACTCATATCTTCTTGGTAAGTTGTTCCTTCTATGATTGTGACTCTATCTCTAATAAGGATTTTTTTTAAAGATTTTATTCATTTATTTATTTGAGAGAGAGAGAGAGAGAGAAAATGTGAGCAAGGGTAAGGGTAGGGCTAGAGGGAGAGGAAGAGAATCTCAAGCAGACTCCCCACAGGGTGTGACTCTCACTACCCTAGATCATGACTTGAGCTGAAACCAAGAGATGGATGCTCAAAGATTGAGTCACCCAGATGCCCCTCTAATAATTTTTGCCTTAAAGTCTGTTTCATCTTATCAATATATATATCAATTAAATTATTCAATTTAATATTTATCTGGCATTTATTTTTCACTTTAATTCAAAATTTTATTTGTTCTTTTATTTTAGGGATGTCTCTTGCAAGTAACATATGAATTGATTTTGTTTTGTTTATTTCTGTTTTAATCCAATCTGAAAATCTTTGCATATTAACTGGTAAATTAAAGCATTTTATGTTTGTTCTAATTGCTAATACATTGATCTTTGTTTTTTAGCACCTACACTTAACAAAGTAAAAAATTAATCAATATATATTTCCTCACCCAAAATAAAAGGATATTAGAAATAATCCTTTAACTCAATTGACTACGTTTCCACCTTTAAGTCACAGAACTTAGTCCCATTCTGTTATTAAACTTCCAAATTAGTCATTAAAACTATTATTAGTTTGTACAAATAATTCTTATTTCAAATTACTAGAATGTTTACCAAATTCCTTTTTCATCACTTTTTTTTTAGGCTTAGTTTCCTTATTCATGAAGTAGCTATTTCTTTAGTCTTATAGAAACACTTCTACCCTCACCCTTGAATTTTTGTTTAGCTGGTATAGAACCCTAATTTGGTAGCTTGTTTTCTCTCAAACCTTTAAAGACATTATTATCTGATTTCTAGTGTGTAAAGTTTGTTGTTAGTCTAATGACTGTTCCTTTGTAGGTTAATTATCTTTATCTTTGAAAGATTTCAAGTTTTTTCTGTTTCCCTTTGACATTCTGCAGCAGGAAAAAGACATGTCTATGAGGAGACTAGACATAGAACCGGGGCTTATTGGGTATTTTCAAGCTGGTGGCTCACATCAGTAATCAATTCTGAAAAACGGTTAGCTACTACACCTTTGAGTATTGATTTAATTCTCTGAATTCTCCCCTTCCAGAATTCCTACCTTGAACCTTCTAATTCTAGCCTTTCTTTAAATAGTTTCATCTAAAGAATGCATTTTTGCCAGCATGTACTCTGATAATTTCCTAGGATGCAGCTTTCAGTTCACTAATTCTTTTAGCTCTCATACTTGCTTTAACCTTTGTATTAAAGTTTTACTTCAATACGTCCACATTTCATTTCTAGAAGTCCTAATTTGAATTTTTTTTCTTTTCTTTCTTTCTTTTTTTTTTTCTGGCTGCTGTGTTCTTTCCTTATGAGTTATATTCCATCTATCTATTTAATTATACTAAACATATGGACACACCTCCACAGAAACCTCCCTGCTTAACATTTTCCTGGTAGTATCAATTACGGTTTTTATATTCAAACTTCACAGAGTATACCTATGTCACAATGCAATGTTTTTGGCTGATTTCTCTATAGAAAATTTTAATATTTATATTTTTAAAAACTAAGTACACAGTTTTTAGCAAAACAACATTTGGAGAAATGTCTAAAGCTATAGTCCAAATATGATTGGTAAATGTTAAAAATCAAAGTTAGATGTTTTTACACGTCATGCTTAGTGTCAGTGAAGGGGATGTGTATCTTAGATATTGCTAGCATTTAAGAGAAGCCATATGTTTACCAACATAAAAAAAAAAATGGGCATGTAAGCAGAGCTCTAGTTACTAAGAGATATTATCCTAAAGCATCTATCCCTTCACGTTTCATGAAGATTTGTCAAAGTCCTCTTGTTCAGGATTCTCCACAGCAATGTCAAAATGGTAGAGAATTCATAACTACTCCTCTTAACTGGATATCTTCCCTATAATTATTCCTTTACCACCCACTTTGTCTGCACCATAAACCTTTGCAACTGGTTGTGAAACAGTGATGATTTCAATGAGCTTCCCGTCCTCCCTCCACCATTCAAGTTCAGGTTTTTAGTCTTGTTGTTGAGTCATTCCAATTAATAACTAGAAAGTGCCTTGGTTTTATTATAAAGCATGTCTAAAGCACACTGCATTTAAAGCACATCTGCATTTTTCTAACAGATTTACTTATTGTTCTTAGTTTGCTGTTTCAGGTAAAAGTACAAGTTCCATGCTTATGGTACAGCATGAAAAATTTCTGTTACTGCATACAGAGCAACTATTAACAATCAATGTTTTAAGCATTTTACATGTCAACATGATAAGATTTTTTTACTTATATGTAAAGATTTTATAGTGCCTCCATTATATTTTAGGAAACTGGAAGTTTGGGAGTAACATGTAGCATATTATAATTTTTCTCATTTGAAAAAGTAGAAAAATAAGGTTCCAGTTATCATTCTCCTGCAGGATATCTGCTTTTCAGAATTTTCAGACTATTAATTCTAAGTAAGGGACCACTGTACTTTTTTTCTAATCATCTTTTTCATTTTGTTCATAATCTCAAGTTCTTGGCTAATTGTCCTCTTTATAATGTCTCTAGACTGACACTCAACTTCAATTATATCATTGTATGGTTTTGTAGTATTTGTGTGTATGGTGTGTGTGTGTATGTGTGTGTGTGTGTGTGTGTGTGTGTGTGTACATGAGAGAAAGTGAAGGGGAGAGAGAGAGAGAGAGCAAATTCTTCTGCAAGGAATTTTTTTCCTAATAAGAATCCTGCATGACCTTACTGCTAGAAATATTCCCCTAGGAAGGTTCTCTGTTTGCTCTTGCTTGGGGCCTTACAGACATCACCAAGCTAGAGTCAGTTTTATGTTAATATCTCAGTTTAGAGATTTCTTTACCGCTTGTTTATTATAAATTCAGACATAATTCCTTGCTCGGTGTTGACTTGGGAGTTTTTCATTGTTTTACAGAATGCTTCTTTTTTTCCTATCCAAAGTATCAGGAGAAATTTCATGCTCTCTAGGGCAGTAGATGGAAATTTTTGTATTCCTCTTTTCTGAAGATGGCTCAGCCAGCTTTTTCAGATACATTTATGAAGGGTCTCATTTCTGTCTTTCTTGATGTTTTGTGCCTGTAAGGGAGGGAGAAAAATTTCTTTCTATTCTTTTAGGTTCTGGGCTAAGACTACCCTATTTTAAGAGATTAACAAGAGAAAAATAAACTGAAGTTTAATAACATGTATACCTCCTGTACACATGGGAGAGACCCAGGAAAACTCAGTTACTCCTCAAGATGGCCCAAGCCAACACCTTAAATACTATCTCCGACTAAAGATAAAGGAAGATTATAGAAGGCTATGATGGAGTGCAGAGGGGAAGTATAATAAACAAGTGTAAGTTTGTTATGCAGATTTAGGTTGGTGCCATCTCCACTGATGAATTTCTAGAGATTTGGCGCTCCTCCTTTCCCTGATTACAAAGAGGGAGACACTCTTAAGAAATAGAGATTTCCTTTATAATTGTAAATGTTCCTTACAAAAGGGCAACTTCTACTTGATTTTTAGAACTTCTGCAGTTTCTCAAAATAACCAGTCCAAAATAATCCTTATGCCAAACTGGCATATTCTATCCCCTTCATGCCCTTTACTGAAAGCTTAATTAACAAGCCTTTTGCCACAAAGGGCATATTTCTGGATCTTGTAATTACCAAAGACTGCCTCAGTACTATCCAGCAATCCTACCACACTAGATTTTAACTCTTAATTCTTTTCTGACAAAGGAGCAATGTCTTTCTTGTTTATTAAATCATGTATTTGTGAAGTACATTTTGGATTTCTAAATCTTTGCAATGGGAAGCGAATGAACAGAAAAATTTCCCCTTCTTCCCTACTGCGCTCTTTGGGCTATCTAATAATGAAATTGGCATGAGATTAATAGGAGGAAAAACAAACAAATTTTGTGCATATGGGATCCCCATAAAATATGAGACCCCAAGGGGAGAAAGGTCATTGAGGCTTATATAACATCCTGAGATAAGGAAAGGGGCAGGGGTCTGGGGATACAATGGGGGAAAAAGCCATTCACAGGAAAGTAGAGGAGAGGCTTAGAAAACAAAGGTTATACAGTTTTGCAGATAAGTTTCTTATGTAAAAAGGTATCTCTGATAATAGCTGTCTTTCCTATACAGACCCCCCCTTTCTTATGTAAATTTAGGCAGCTGAGGGGGAGGTAAAGCGCCTTTCTTGAATCTGCTGGGTTTTGATTGCCTTTAACTCAAAATAATCCTTATGCCAAAAAAGACATATTTTGGGGTGGCAAAATCTGCTCCCCTTCAGAAGCATTTCCATATTAATCTGTTTCACATTAGTGCATTCCTGGAACTGAACATTGATCAAAAAAGTTAAAATTCTTTCTCTCAAATAGCCCATTTTTTAAAACTTTCTGTACCTTATCCTCCATTTGAATTGATTAAAATTGCTTCTCTCTTTCCTTCTTCCTCTCCATGTGGTTATTCTAGCATGTTCAACTCCCTCTCAGAGGGAGTATCAGAGCAAGAATTTAACTGTATTTGAATAGGACGGTGGTGGATTATATTATCATTCACAAATACGAACTTCTTCTTGCCCAGTGGTATGAGTAAGTATCCTCCCCTGCCTCGCCAATGTTGGGTTCGGCCATATGACATGATATCCAGTGGGACAGAAGCAAGCATAACTTTATAATTACATAGTTTGATTTGACATCTCTTGTTCCCAACTTCTGCCACAAGAGAAGGGCTTGTCCTACACAAAACAATTAGGATAGCAAAACCAAAGACCCAAGTAAACATCTACAACTGAACTAGGGGGAGAAGGAGAACAGAAAGTGAAAAATATGCCACCATAAAACATGCCTCTTTGGCATAAATATTATTTTAGGCTGATTATTTTTAAGAAATAGTAGATACAGGTGAAGTTCTGAAAACTGAGTAGAAGTTGACCTTTTGTGAAAGACATATACATTTATGAGGAAAATCTCTGTTTGTAAGGGCATCTCTGTATATACTAGGAAGACATTGATGACTAAATCTCTAGAAACTTATCAATGGAGAAGGCAAATGACGTAGAAAGTAAAAAGCTATATTTTTGTAAAAGTCACAGAGGAGGGAGTTCTAAGGCATTTGGAGTAGAAAAGGCATGCTGGGTGACCACACACTTCTGAAAGTCCAAGAGGATGCACTTCATTGTGGGGAGTATGTAAAAAAAAAGAAAGAAAGGAAAAGAAAAGAAAGAAAGAAAGAAAGAAAGAAAGAAAGAAAGAAAGAAAGAAAGAAAGAAAGAAAGAAAAGAAAAAGAAAAAGGATTTGGATCAAATCCCACTCAAAATTATTAGAAAAAAAAATTATGAACAGAATAATGTCCGTACAATAAAAACATGTGCTTTGGATAGTCTAATGCTTTAATGGTTTAAGACAATTAAAAGATTTAAAAGATGAAATTACCAAAAAAAAAAAAAGAGAGAGAGAGACATGAAGAAAGATTAAAAAGATTCAGGAGAAAGTGCTAGATACAGAAAGTAGGTGAAGAAGGTGAAACATACATTAATGACAAAAGAAGAAACCCACAGTAATGAAACAGAACTGATGGAAGGAAGGAAGGAAGGAAGGAAGGAAGGAAGGAAGGAAGGAAGGAAGGAAGGAAAGAAAGAAAGAAAGAAAGAAAGAAAGAAAGAAAGAAAAAGAAAGAAAGAAAGAAAGAAAGAAAGAAAGAAAAAGAAAGAAAGAGAAAGAAAGAAAAAGAAAGATGAAAGAAAGAAAGCTTTAAACTATATATTGAAACTACACACCTGGTAAAATAGTCTCAGAATGGCCAACACTAAGACATGCTCTACAATAGCAGTTCACAAAGCGTGCTCGGCAGGTCCCTGGAGAAACCCCAAAAACCACACAAATGTCACTGTTTTAACATTTGCACTAACAAAAAGCAAGAGTAGTTATATTACCTTGCAAAAGCAATGATGGATAAAACTGGTGGCCTCTTACCAATAAAAACTACGGCATTAAACTGTATTCTTCATCAACACTGACTCAGGAGAAAAGTTAGATTCATTTAAGAAGTTCCTTGATTAAACAGTAAAAGTTTATTTTTAAAGATTTTATTTATTTATTTGACAGAGAGAGAGACAGAGCACAAGCAGGGGAATAGCAGGCAGAGGAAGAGGGAGAAGCAGGTTCCTCACTGAACAAGGAACCTGGTGCGGGACTTGATCCCAGGACCCTGGTATCATGACCAGGGCCAAAGGCAGATGCTTAACTGACTGAGCCAACCGGGCACCCCAAAATCTAATTTTATCAAATATTGACCCTTGCAACATTATGTGAGAAAATGGAAAGTATATATGAAGCACTTTTGCAGTAAGATGCTGTGTCTTGAGGAAAAACACTTGTGCAATTATTTGAGTTGCAATCTGAACGTTTTACATTTTTATTGCAAATAATAATGTACAAAGTGAGGGCTATTAAAATTTGGGTATTTGGCAGAAATTTTTCTAAAAAATAAAATGAGGGAGTGGGAGGCAAGATAATGGAAGACTAGGGGACCTCGTTTCATCTAGGCCCTTGAATTTAACTAGATAACTATCAAATCATTCTGAAAACCTATGATTTCAATCTGAGATATAAGAAAAGAATTGCTGGAATTGTACAAATAGAAAAGCGATGACTTTTTGCAAGGCAGAAGGTGTGGAGAAGTGAATCTAAGGGGATATTTGGAAGATAAATGGCAGGGGAGGAAGCTGCCATAAGCTGGCTACCAGAAAGTGATATAACTCCAGACCGCAAAATCAGAACCGTTAGAAGTTGACTACAGTGAGAGATGTCCCTGCCTGAAAGGTGCTCAGGTGGCAAAGTGGGGCAGAATCCTAGGTGGGAGAGTGTGGTTTCAGGAAGCCCAGGGTCACAGAAAGAATGGGGGTGCCTGAGCCGGCAGAGTTCCTAAACAATGGAGCTAGGAAACCGGTTACAGTTAGAGAGCCCAGAAGGGGTCTCTCAGTTTAGTTTGCCATAAACCATGAACTGCAGCACGATCCGGGGATGGATTTCCAAGTAGAGGCCCTGCAAAGAGCAGAAAAGCAGCCATCCTCCACCTTCCCCCAGGAGGATCTGTGCAGATGCATACTGCAGGAGTCTGCAGAGTTTGGCACCACACAAAAGTGAAGACTGCTTTTCCTGGGGGTTTACTGAAGAGAGGGGGCTGCTATCTTTCAGCTCTGGGGCTAGAGATTGGGGGCATGACCATTTTTATTTTCGTCTTCTAAACAGGTTCAGAAAGGCTTCAGGGAACAAAGGCCACATAGAGCAACCAGAAGCAGCTTACAGTGAGCCCAGCCCCCTGGTGAGGGGTGGTACAAATCCACCCAGGCAAAGACACTGAGAATCAGCACAGAAGGCCACTCCCCCAGAAGACCAGCTTGAACAACAGGTGAACACCAAGTTTAAGGGGCACATAGGACTGCAAAATTCCAGCACTAGGGGAAAATAGTACATAGAATGTGAGTTTTTTCTCATGATTCGTTTATCTTTCAATTTAAAATTTTCCTTTTCTTTTTTCTTTTTTTCCTTTGCAACTAGTTTATTTTGTCAACTCTTGGTTTTTAAGTCTTTTTTTAACTTTCATTTTTACATTTACATTTTATAGATATATTCTTCATTTTGTCTTCCTTTTACTGCATTCAATTACATATATATAAACATATTTATATGTTTATATATATAACATATATATAAACATATATATACATATATATATATAAGTTTTGCTTTCTTTACAATTTTGGGATTTAGTGTCTTCTAACAAACAGACCAAAATATACCCAGGACCCAGTGGATCACCCTGTTTCATCTACCTGGGAGATTATATCCCCCCCTTTTTTATCTTTTTTTTTTTCTTTTCTTTTTTGGTTTCTGACCTCTTTGAATTTGCCTAGTGTGTATTTCACTTGGGTTGTGGTTGGTATTTTTTATTTTGTTCTCTCATTCATCCACTCTTCACTGGGAGAAATGACCAGAAGGAGGAATTCACAACAAAAGAAAGAACCAGAGGTAATACTCTCTACCACAGATCTAATCCATATGGATATAAGTAAAATGTCAGAGCTGGAATTGAGGATAACAATTATAAAGTTACTAGCTGGGCTTGAAAAAAGTATAAAAGACACTAGAGAATCTCTTAGTGCAGAAATAAAATCTAACCAGGCCAAAATTAAAAATGCTTTTACTGGGAGGTAGTCTAAAATGAATGCTCTAACAGCTAGGGTAAATGAGGCAGAAGAGAGAGTCAGTGACATAGAAGACAAGTATATGGAAAGGAAGGAAGCTGAGAAAAAGAGAAAAACAACTAATGAACCATGAGATGAGGCTGTGAGAAATCAGTGATACCATAAAGTGAAACAATATTAGAATTATTGGGGTCCCAGAGGAAGAAGAAAGAGAGAGAGGGACAGAAAGTATATTTGAGCAAATCATAGCTAAGAACTTCCCTAATCTAAGGAAGGAAACAGGCATTCAAGTCCAAGAGGTAGAGAGAACCCCCCCTCAAAATCAGTAAAAATAGATCAACCCCCTGACATATAATAGTGAAGCTTGCAAATTTCAGAGAAAAAGAGAAAATCCCAAAAGCATCTCTAGACAAGACGTTCTGAACCTACAGGGTTAGAAACATTAGGCTGGCAGCAGACCTACCCACAGAGACCTGGCAGGCTAGAAGGGGCTGGCATGATATAGCCAGGGTAATAAATGAGAAAAACATGCAGCCAAGGATACATTATCCAGCAAGGCTGTCATTCAGAATGGAAGGAGACATAAAGAGCTTCCAGTACAAACAGAAACTAAAAGAATTTGTAATCACTAAACCAGCCTTGCAGGAAATATTAAAGGGAGTCCTGTAAGCCAAGAGAGAGCCCAGAAATAACACAGACCAGAAAGAAATAGACAATCTACAGAAACAGAGACTTTACAGGTAATACAATGACACTAAATTCGTATCTTTCAATAGTTACTACAAATGTAAATGGGCTAAATTGCTCCAATTAAAAGACATAGGGTTGTCAGATTGGATTTAAAAAGCAAGACCCATCCATATGCTGTCTACCAGAGATTCATTTTAGTCACAAAGACACCTCCAGATTGAAAGTGAGGGGGTGGAGAACCATCTATCATGTTAATGGACATCAAAAGAAAGCTGAAGTAGCAATCTTCATATCAGACAAGTTAGATTTTAAACCAAAGACCATAATAAGGGATGAAGAGGGGCATTATATCATACTGAAAGGATCTATCCAACAAGAAGATTTAACAATTAGAAATATTTATGCTCCTAACTAGAGAGCAACAAATTACTTAAACCAATTAATAACCAAAGTAAAGAAACACATTGATAATAACATAATAATAGTAGGGAACTTCAACACCCCACTCACAGCAACAATGGACAGATCATCTAAGCAGAAGATCAACAAGGAACCAAGGGCTTTGAATGACACACTGAACCAGCATTCCACCCTACAGCAACAGAATATATATTCTTCTCCAGTGCACACAGAACTTTCTCCAGAATAGATCACATGCTGGGTCACAAATCAGGTCTCAACTGGTACCAAAAGACTGGGATTATGCCCTGCATATTTTCAGACCTCGAATGCTTTGAAACTGAACTCAATCACAAGAGGAAATTTGGAAGGAACTCAAACACTGGGAGGTTAAAACGCATCCTACTAAAGAATGAATGGGTCAACCAGGAAATTAAAGAAGAATTTAAAAATTTCATGGAAACAAATGCAAATGAAAACAAAACTGTTCAAAACCTTTGGGATACAGCAAAGGCAGCCCTAAGAAGGAGGTACATAGCAATACAAGACTATCTCAAAAAATTAGAAAAGTCTCAAATACACAAGCTAAACTTACACTTAAAGGAGCTGGAAAAAGAACAGCAAATAGAGCCTAAACCAAATAGGAGAAGAGAAATAACAAAGATTAGAGTATACATCAATAAAATAGAAACCAAAAAACAGAACACATCAATGAAACTAGAAGCTGTTTCTTTGAAAGAATAAGATTGGCAACCCCTATTCAGACTTATCAAAAAGAAAAGAGAAAGGACCCAAACTAATAAAATCATGAATGAAAGAGGAGAGATCACAAAAAACACCAAAGAAAAACAAACAATCTTAAGAACATTATGCGTAGAGTACCTGGGTGGCTCAGTCAGTTAAGCATCTGCCTTCAGCTCAGGTCATGATCCCAGAGTCCTGGGATGGAGCCCTGTGTCAGGCTCCCTCCTCAGAGGGGAGTCTGCTTCTCCCTCTTCTTCTGCCTGCCACTCTCCCTGCTTGTGCACACACTCTCTCTCTGTCAATAAATAAATAAAATCTTTAAAAAAATGTTTAAGAACGTATTATAAGCAACTATATCCCAACAAATTAGGCAATCTGGAAGAAGTGGATGCATTCCTGGAAACTTATAAACTACCAAAACTGAAACGGGAAAAATTGAAAACCTGAACAGACCTATAACCAGTAAGGAAATTGAAACAGTAATCAAAAATCTCCCAACAAACAAGAGTCCAGGGCTGGATGGCTTCCCAGCAGAATTCTACCAAACATTTAAAGAAGAACTAATACTTATTTTTCTGAAGCTGTTTCAAAAAACAGAAAGGAAAGGAAAACTTCCAAACTTGTTCTATGAGGCCAGAATTATCTTGATCCCAAAACCAGACAAAGGCCCCACCAAAAAGAATTACAGACCAATATCCCTGATGAACATGGATGCCAAAATTCTCACCAGGATGCTAGCCAATAGGATCCAACAGTACATTAAAAGGATTATTCACCACGATGAAGTGGGATTTATTCCTGGGCTACACGTTGTTCAACATTCCCAAATCAATCAGCATGATACATCACATTAATAAAAGAAAGGACAAGAACCATATGATCCTCTCCATTGATGCAGTAAAAGCATTTGACAAAATACAGCATCCTTTCTTGATTAAAACTCTTCACAATGTAGGGATAGAGGGAACATACCTCAATATCATAAAAGCCAACTCCAAAAAGCCCACAGCAAATATTATTCTCCATGGAGAAAAACTGAGGGCTTTTCCCCTAAGGTCGGGAATATGACAGGGATGACCAGTGTTGTTCAATATAGTACTAGAAGTCCTAGCCTCAGCAATCAGACAATGAAAAGAAATAAAAGGCATCCAAGTCAGCAAAGAAGTCAAACTCTCACTCTTCGTAGATGACATGATACTCTATGTGGAAAACCCAAAAGACTCCACCCCAAAATTGCTAGAACTCATACAGGAATTCAGTAAAGTGGCAGGATATAAAATCAATGCACAGAAATCAGTTGCATTTCTCTACACTAACAATGAGACAGAAGAAAGACATATTAAGAAATTGATCCTATTTACAATTGCACCAAAACCCATAAGATATCTAAGAATAAACCTAACCAAAGAGGTAAAAGATCTGTACTCTAAAAACTACAGAACAATTATGAAAGAAATTGAGGAAGACACAAAGAAACGAAAAAATATTCCATGCTCATGGACTGGAAGAATAAAATTGTGAAAATATCTATCATACTCAGAGCAATCTACACATTCAATGCAATCCCCATCAAGATACCATTGACATTTTTCACAGAGCTGGGACAAATAATCCTAAAATTTGTATGGAACCAGATAAGACCCTGAGTAGCCAGATGAATGTTGAGAAAGAAAACCAAAGCTGATGGCATCACAATATCAGACTTTAAACTATATTAGAAAGCTGTAATCATCAAGACAGTATGGTAGCTGGGTCATAAGGTAGCTCTATTTTTAACTTCTTGAGGAACCTCTATACTGCTTTCCAGAGTGGCTATACCAGCTTGCATTCCCACCAACAGTGTAAGCGGGTTCCCCTTTCTCAGAATCCTCACCAACATTTGTTGTTTCCTGTCTTGTTAATTTTAGCTATTTTGACTGGTGTGAGGTGGTATCTCATTGTGCTTTTGATTTGTATTTCCCTGATGCCAAGGGATGTGCAGCATTTTTTCATGTCTGTTGGCCATATGTATGTCTTCTTTGGAGAAATGTCTGTTTCTGTCTTCTGCCCATGTCTTGACTTTGAATTCTTTGTTTTTTGGATGTTGAGTTTGATTAGTTCTTTATAGATCTTGGATACTAACCCTTTATCTGACACATCATTTGCAAATATCTTCTCCCATTCTGATATAAAATGGATATAGAGAGAAACAGGGGGAGGAAGGGAGCATAAAGAAGGAGAGAGGGAGAAAGAGAGGTTAAGGGTTTTATATAAAGATATTAGCACAGGGGCACCTGGGTGGCTCAGTGGGTTGAGCGTCTGCCTTCAGCTCAGTTCATGATTCCAGGGTCCTGGGATTGAGCCCCACATCAGACTCCCTGCTCTGCGGGAAGCCTGCTCTCTCTCTGCCCCTCCCTCTTGCTCTACTCTCTCACTGTCTCTCTCCCTCTTAAATAAATAAATAAATAAATAAAATCTTTGAAAAAAAAGATATTAGCACAAAGGTAATTATTAGGAAACAATACAAACCTTCTTAAAATATGAAAAGATACACCTCCAAAGAAATAATGAGTAAATGAACCACCCAATGAATGATTAGAGTCATGTAACATTAAACTACATGGCAGAACAGAGGCCAAACATATACCATATCAGTAAATATAAATGGACTTAACTCATCTTTTAAAGGGGACTAGAAAAAGATTCTAAGATTGGCTAACAAAACAAAATCCAATATTCCACCACCATTCCAGACCACTCAGCTTTTCCTGAACATGCCTGGCTCCTTCACATTTTGTGCCTTAGCTCATGCCCTTTCTAAATCCTTTGTCTAGAAAAATTCTATTGAGCTTTCTAGTCTTAACAAGAAATAATGCTACTGCTTCTATGAAGCCCTCTGTGATTGCTTGAGTCAGACATTAGTCTCAAAGCCTCATCGTGCCTTTATTAGAGTAACTAATTAAATCTAGTATATTGTAGGCAGATGTTTATACTTTCTTCCCCACTAAAATATGAACTATTTAAAGACAGTAACAATGGATGGTATGTTGGAGTAACTCTATTAAATGAATGAACCAAAGACTGAAGGACATGCCATTCATTTAATTATATCACTATAGAAATTCAGTCTAATTATCTATAACTATATTTATAACTGATTACTTCCTTTTAAATTTTAAATTCACCTACATCATTAAATTGCCTCTAGGCATTTAATTAAAATTCTACCTCCCTGGATACTTATTGCTTCTAGATGGTTAAATGTTTATAAATAGATCTCCCCACTTTGGAATCTCTCCTCTCACAATTGTTAAAGTTTCTGAATTAATGAACAGTTTTTTATGGCATCTTTTTTTAATATATATGCTAGCAAACTTAAATTTCTCTTTTGTTTCACTTGCTCCCTTATTCCCATTTGTTAGCAGTTTCCAACATTTTGTGTTTGTTCATGCACTTTTTTTATTTTAGAATATTTGATGCAACATTTGAAGGGATTAAAAACTCAGTCAGCAATGATTACAATACAGTGACTATTATAACTAACCATGTCTCACAGTGCTATAAAAAAAAATCTTACTGTTATTTCATCATTCACTTGACTGCCCTTGAATACAATGTTAGTGCTTGAACAGAACAATTTACTGTCTCTTTTATATGTATAACCATGTCTCCCAGTGTCTATAAAAACATCTTAGTTTTATTGCATTACTCACTTCGTCATCCTTCAACATACTTTTACTTTTTAAATAGAACTATTTACTGACTTTTATATACGTGTAAGTGAAATTTCTTGAATGCTCCAGTACGTGTTCAGTCTTTCTTTTGTGTCAGCTATGCCTTTTACTTATCACACCCAGCAAGTAATACACTGAAATCCAGGGTTTTAAATGACCTACCTATGTCAAAAATCTATTTAACATCAGTGTAAGAATATGTTCATTCAGTGTGGTGAAAAAATATACTTACAGATTGATCAGAATATGAGTCACTTTACCTCAAGATGTTTGTTCAACAATATTTTCCATGTTAGCTTTCATTTTTGCAAGACAGAAAACATGTCCCTAGATACAAATGATCCCTTGGATACCACTCAATTGATATAAATTTTTATTTATCCACTAAGCACAGCTCTTATTTTATTATTTTTTTAAGATTTTATTTATTTATTTGACAGAGGGAGAGAGAGAGACAGCGAGAGAGGGAACACAAGCAGGGGGAGTGGGAGAGGGAGAAGCAGGCTTCCCGCCGAGCAGGGAGCCTGATGCGCGGCTCAATCCCAGGACCCTGGAACCATGACCTGAGCCGGAGGCAGATGCTTAACAACTGAGCCACCCAGACACCCCCTAAGCACAGCTTTTATGAAGGAGACAATCAACTTTCAAGAACTAGGAAGGGTCTGAGATTTCCCTCATTTGCAAACTAACAATTTAGCTAGGCACAGTGCTATGTAGCAAGATGTGTCATGCTGACAGAAGGCACTAGATTCCTGGGTCTAAGAGAACTTTATTACTGACAATACAGCAAGCAGCAAGAGTTTCTGCATATTTGTCCTGGTTCCCAAAAGGTAATGTGAAGGGCTAGATGACATCTCCACACACTATGGGTTGTACTGAGGAGGAAAATTTTATTCTACCATGCAAGGTTCTTCTAACTGGTCTAAGAATTAAACTGACATGAGATAGATTAACAGGAGAAAAAAACAAAGCTTGATTACATGCTCACAGAGGCCCTATAGAAATGACCAAATCATGCTACCTTGATATGTTTTAGACAGAGACATAAATCTGTGAGGAATTGACAGGACAAAGAAAATGTATATTTGGGAGCTCCAATTAGTAAGGAATTCTAAATAGGATTTGGAGTAGCAAATTAAAAAGTAACAAGGTTTGCTTATATAACCTTCTCAGCTCTGAATTCCTCATCTCTGGTAATGAAGATATCTCTTTGTCACTTGGTACAGGTAGGGTACCTTACACATGGGAGATTTATCATCTGCTTTCTGGAGATGAAGGGAGGTCAGGGTGTTCTTCTTGCACTTTAAATGACTTTAATTCAAAATAATCAATAATATCTCGAAGTGGGGCATATTTTGGGGGCAACCTGCCCTTGACACCTACAGTTGCATCACAGGAGAGAGGCTGAGGGAGCCAACACCTATTGAGTGAATAGCAAACATTGTAGCAACCAAGAAGCAATCCAATCCCCCTCTCCTAGAGGAGCAACTAGTTACACAGAAGCCATACTGTGATTACCTTGACATACTCTGTTGTCTATGTGACTAGCTACAAAGATGGCTCAGGATCAAGAGACTGATAAGCCTTAAGATCTGTAAAACTCAACAAAACCTTTTAGAGATGCTCAGAGCCCATAGCTGATGCCTTCCCCAACACGGCAAATCAAATATTTCTATCACACAGAGAATTACATATATTAGAGCTATCTCCTGATTCCATTGATGATGACCTCATATCAAAAAACATTGCAACAAAGCAGAACTTTCTAAAGCAGATCAAAACTTGACCACATTCACAACCATCAAGCTCTTCTGTGCTCGTGTGCCAAACTTCTGCTGCCTATTATACAGATATTACTTTCACCTAAAAAGTGATGAAACATCATTGAAACCACAGATGTGCTTTGCCTGGGCGTCCTTTATAGCCAAAAATGTATGCTACCACCCACTTCTCCATTTCTTTCTCTTTTGAAATATTTTATATATCTCTTAATATTCAAATATCCCTTCAAAATTCAATTTTAGCTCATTTTCCTTTTCTTTCAAATGAATACTTTTCCAATATGCCAAAAAATTTGTCATGTTATCCCATTTGAAAAGTTTTCAAATAAATTCATTTTTACAAAATATATAGTTGTACATTAAACAAATTTAAATCATAGATAAATTTCATTCATTCAACATTTATCAAATTTCATCAAGGCATAGGAATACAAAGATAAAGACTACAAAGTTCTTGTCTTTAATAAGCTCACAGATTAATAAAGAAAATTAACATGAAATTGTAATCAATTCCATAACATATGTATGTACAAGGTACAGAGTAACACTAACAGTGGTTATTAGGAAGACTTCACAATGTGGATGACCTAGCCATGTTTTAAAATAAGAAAAAGAGTCAGATCAAATGGGGAAGAATACTCCAATCAAACCAGTAATTTGTTTCTAAGGGATAATATAACAGCATCAGACCAGTCACTATATTTTAGGCAAAAATAACTATATTTTTAGGCAACAATATTTGACGTAATAATTTTCCCCCTTCAAAACGTGTGTTTTTTTAAAAAGTCCTCTGCAAAGGAGACTACCAAATTAAAAATATTTTATTCAGTGAATATTTTTGGAGCCCCTTTTGAGTGTTAGGCCCAGTGCCAGGTGTTCTAACATTTTAGCACTATGTATATACACAAAAAATGGCTTTAGAGGTAATAATTTAATTAATTTTGTCTTTCTAGTATTTCTTTATTCATCAACTAAATTAATCAAATCTGAATTTTATGAACTGACCAGGAAACATTGAGGTGCAGTTTTAGAATTCTAGTGAGTGAGTTTGTGTGTGTTGTATATAAGTTATTGTTACAGTCATTGCTCAACCAGTTAGGATGAACCATATGCAATTGCCACTGACAATTTTAAATAGTTCAGCCTAATTAAAAAGAAAAACAAAAACCTCTCTAATGTACAGAGGGACAGCTTCAGATTCTGATAGATTAGATTTGAATCTTGCAAAATGTACTCATAACCTGTGGAGCTTTGGGCAAGTTTCAAAGCCTCTCTGATCATCCACTTCATTATCCAGAAAAGAGGAAGAATAGAATCCATCTGAATTAGCCATGCTTGTGTTGAGTCGTATAAGGAAACCTCAACCACAGTGGCCTAACTAAATAAGGGCTTTCTTTCTCTCACATAACCAAAAACACAGAGGTTGAGAACTTTGAGAACTCAAGGGTGAAGCTATTTTCTGGAAGTCGTCAGCACGAGGAATTGGCTGACTTCCAGGAGACAGATGGGAAGGCACAGAAAAGGCCAGGCCAGTGTCAGTGGGGAAGGAGTGGTGGTCAAAGGTCTGAGAAACATTCAAGAGATCAAGTCTATAGAATTCTGATGAAACTGACTTGTTTAATAGTTATTGTTGCCATTTACCATGGAAGTGGTTTGCTTTTGGATGGTGCTGTTTTATGATAGTCTGATGTCCCAGGTGGTTCTTCCTGAAACTCTATCCTTATCATCTTTTCTTCCTCATGTTTTCAGAGTGTCTGCTGCACTTTTGGCATCAAGGCAAGTTTTAAGTAAACATGGGGAAGGGCAAAGGGCAAAACTCTTTGCTTTGAAAGGCTTTCGGAAGAGATTCTCTCCCCGAGATTTCCACCTGAGAAGGAGAACAAAGGCAAGAGAAATGCAGCTAAAAATACATCTCTTCACAACTTACAACCCACTGATAAATACTTGAGACATGCAGAGCGTGACATTCCTCAAGGAACTCATGGCTGCCTTAATGTTAATGTTTTGCTAGAGACTAAAAGCAACCTTATCTTGACAATGGCCAGACGTCCAGGATCCTATTTTTCATACAGAAACCCCTTAGAGACTTACATTATCTCTACTCTCCAGAAAACTTAAAAGTAGATAATCAATCACTCCTCACAGTCACAAGCGCAACTCTTTCTGCCCATGGGTCCTGTCCCCATGCTACAGTAAAAGCACCTTTTTGCACCGTGAAATGTCTCAAGAATTCTTGACCATCACGCTCGACGACCCTGCATCACACCCATATCTCATTGGTTAAAATTATATCACATGGGTACATCTCGTTACAGGAGAGGTTGGGAATTCTATTATTTCACTTTCTAACCACTATAATATAGAAAGGTAAGGGAGAAGGGATTCGAATAAACATTAAGTGAGCCCCCTTTGGTATCTGCCATACATTTATGGGTGTCTAGAAATTAAATGAGTAAAAATATGTAGAAAAACTACTTAACAACTAAGTACTTGACAAATATCACATACTCAATAACTGAGAGTGTTGCTAACAATGATTATAATAATAATCATGACAACGATGGCGATTTAATGCTGATAATGAAATAAAAGTTCAAATCTTGAACATATGTGAATAATTTTACTAACTCAAGTGTATATTTTTTAAAATCATGAGTTCAGTGATATCTTTCTGCAGTAAAAGTGACAATATTGGTACCAACAAAAGTGCTAATTAATCAAAGTCAAATTGTCTCTAGTTACCTCATACCCATAACTTTGTTGGGGTTGAGGGGTGTATTTTTAGGTTGAAAAATCTCATGTTTGATTTCTCTCCAAAGTTTATTTTCTTGGAAAGTTTGAAGACCATCTGTGGAGTTATTTTGAGATATGAATATAAAAAACCACTATTTTATTCATTTTGAATGCAGCATTTTTTAACAGAATATTCCCACCATAAAAAAAAGTGAAGGAATAAGTTGGCAATGTAAGTAACTTTTTAGAAACACCAAAAAATTTATTATAAATTGACTTGTTTGGTTTCACCTAACCTGTATGCTTTTAGTGATGATTATCAACTAATTTTCAACTCTCCGTGTCCTTTGGTCCTACAGTTTTCATTCTGATCACCTGAACATAATTTCTAAGGCACCTCTATTAACTTGGGTATAGTCAAACCTCTTCCCATATTTGTAACCACTGAGATCTTAATCATGTGACAGACTTGGTATAGATATGGCAGAGGTAGAAAAGAGGCTATGACCATAACTAAGATCAGTCTCTGCATTTAAGTCATAATCTGGTAGGGCAAAGAGACGCATGATCAAATAACTTCAACACAATGTAATTAATACAATTAAGTGACCAGTAAATTAAAAGGTTGAAGACAATAAAAAGCCCAATGTATCAAAGGAATGTCAACCTGTGTGGGGTACTGCAACAGAGGGGCAGTAACATGGTTTAATGACAAATTAGAAAGGAAAGAATTCAGGGCCCAGAGTTATAATTAGCTCAAAATTTTTAGAGGGCCACAGGGAGCCACAGAAGGCTTTCAAGAGGTAGATACAATGAATCAAGTTTGTGTTTTAGACCAACTCTGTCTTGAGTATGGAATTTGGATCACCAGGGCAAGAAGTTAACTGTAAGAAAAGAAACTGGAAGGTTCATAAAGGCCAGACCAAGGGCAGTGAGGATAAACAGGAGAGCAAAGGTTTGAGAAATACTCAAGAGATCAAATTTATAACATTATGAGTAAATTATCATAGTCATTTCATTGTTAATGTTCGTGGTTGTTTTTACCATGTTATTGGTTTGAATGAAGATATTTTCTAACAGCCTATTTAAATAATTAACTCCCCTCTTAAATACATCTCTTCTTTTCTCATTGTTCCACTTAACCATTTCTTAACTGTATATGGAGATCCCGAGCATTCCTTGCACTTATTTTTTGCCTTAATTCCTTCTTAATATTATCATTCCCCTTTATTTCTCTCCCTTACCCCCACCACACAAACTCCAATACACAGTATAGTTATGATGTTTAGAAGTGCAATGGTAAAATGTCTTTGAACTTTGAGAGTGATTGTCTTTTCACTTTTAATTTCAATCCATAATAGAAACTTAATCGTATAGATGCCAAAAAAAAAAAAAGCCTCAATTATATAAGTAAATGAGTATCTTTATGGTTTCAGGTCTTACATTCAAGGCTTTAATCCATTTCAAATATATTTTTGTGTATGATGTAAGACAGTGGTCCAGTTTCATTCTTTTGCATTGAACTGTCCAGTTTTCTCAACACCATTTATTGAATAGGCTTATTCTCCAGTGTATATTCTTGCCTCCTTTGTCATAGATTTGTTGACTGTATATATCTGGGTTTTTTTTCTGGGCTATCTGTTCTATTCCATTGATTTATGTGTCAGTTTTCATGACAGTACTACACTGTTTCAATTATTATAGCTTTGTAGTATAGTTTAAAATCAGGGAGATTTGTTCTTTCTCAAGATTGTTTTGGTTATTTTGGGTTTTTTGCAGTTCTATACAAATTTTAGGATTCTTTATTCTTTATTCTAAAATAAAGAATTTCAAATTCTGTGAAAAATGCCATTGGTATTCTAGGGGGATTACATTGAATCTGTAGATTGCCTTGGGTAGTATGGACATTTTAACAATATGAATTCTTCCAATCCATGAGCACAGAATATCTTTCCATTTATTTGTGTTGTCTTTAATTTCTTTCATCAATGTCTTATAGTTAGAGTTCAGGCCTTTCACCTTCTTGGTTAAGTTTATTCCTAAAACTCTTAGAAGAAAACATAGGCAGTAAGTTCTGTGACATCAGTCTTAGCACTATTTTTTTGGACCAGTCTCCTCAGGCAAGGGCAACAAAAGTAAAATAAACAAATGGGATTACATTAACGCTTTTGCACAACAAAGGAAAGAACCAACAAAATGAAAAGGCAATCTACTGAATGGGAGAAAATATTTGCTAGCAAAAATCTGATAAAGGGTTAATATCCAAAATATATAAAGAACCTACACAACTTAATAAAAAAAAAAACCTAATTTAAAAGTGGGCAGAGGAGGGCGCCTGGGTGGCTCAGATGGTTAAGCGTCTGCCTCCGGCTCAGGTCATGATCCCAGGGTCCTGGGATCGAGTCCCGCATCGGGCTCCCTGCTCCTTGGGAGCCTGCTTCTCCCTCTGCTTCTCTCTCTCTCTCCCTCTCTCTCTCCGTCTCTCATGAATAAATAAATAAAATCTTTAAAAAAAAAGTGGGCAGAGGACTTGGATAGACATTTTTTCAAAGGAAATTTACAGATGGCCAACAGAAATATAAAAAGATGCTCAACATCACTAATCATCAGGGAAATGCAAATCAAAACCACAATGAGATGATAATCACCTCACACTTTTTAGAATGGCTATTATAAAAAAGACAAAAAGTAACAAGTGTTGGTGAGAATGTGGAGAAAAGGGAATCCTCATACATTATTGGTGGACAAAAACACCAATTTGAAGATATATACACCCTGATGTTTACTGCATCATTAATTACAAAAGCCAAGATATGGAAGCATATGTGTTCACTGATAGATGAATGGATAAAGAAGATGTAGTATACGGGCGCCTGGGTGGTTCAGATGGTTAAGCATCTGCCTCCGGCTCAGGTCACGATCCCAGCATCCTGGGATGGAGCCCCGCATCGGGCTCCCTGCTCAGCTGGGGGCCTGCCTCTCCCCCTCCCTCTGCCTCTCCTCCTGCACATATTCTCTTTCTTCCTCTGTATCTCTGTGTCTCGAATGAATAAAAAAAAAAAACTTTAAAAAAAGAAGATGTGGTATATATATACAATGGAATGTTACTCGGCCATTAAAAAAAAATCAATGAAATCTTGCCATTTGCAATAACACGGATGAAATTTGTGAGTATTTTGCTAGGTGAAATAAGTCAGACAGAGAAAGACAAAAACAGCATCTGATTTCAGTTACATGTGGAATCTAAGCAAACAAACAAACAAAACAGAAACAGACTCATAGATACAGGAAACAAACCACAGGTTACCAGAAGGGGGATGGGTGGGGGCAGCTGAAATAGGTATTAGGGAATAAGAGGTACAAACTTCCAGTTATAAAGTAAGTAAGTCATGGGCATGTAATGTACAGCAAGGAATGTAGTCAATAATATTGTAATAATGCAGTTTGATGACAGATTGTAGCTAGACTTATCTAGGATCATTTTATAATGCATAAAAATATCCAATCACTATGACGTATACCTGAAACTAATAGGATATTGTATGTGAATTATATGTCAATTAAAAAAATTTAATGAGCATCTTAGGTGCCATATTTTCAAAAACTTAGCCTATTTGCTCTATTGAAAGGATTTTTATTTAATGCTAATGCAGTGGAGGAAAAAATCTGCCTAGTTAATTGCCACGGTAGCTAAAACAATCAGTAAGTTGATTTTTCTTTTTTTACAGTTCAGTTAGCTGCTGAGATTTTATATAAAATTTAATTCAATTCTTATGGCATGTTCATATTATATAAAATTTAATTCAATTCCTATGGCATGTTCAACTTGTCCTTCAGATAAAAGAAAAAGCAGAATCATATATCCATCCCTTCCATAGAGTAGTGAGATGACATTATTTCTGTTCTGATTATGAATTTCAAACTTTTGCCTAACCTAACTTGACTGAGGCTTGGGGGATATTTATAGTCACCTAGTTAATTTGCAATTTTACTCAGTCAACAGTAACTCAAACAGACCCCAACCAAACATTATTGAATCAACCAGATGATGTACTCACAGCAGCCTTTCAGAAAGGAAAAGTATCTCCAACAAATTGGCAAGATGTTAGTCTCATATTTACAGAGAATTTTAAATAAGAAATCTTATCTTGTTTTTGTACAGAAAACATATTGCAAAACCATGTTGAAAATTTGAGTTCCATTATTATTCATATAAGCTGTCAATCACTGACCCTGTCTTTCAGGAATACACTTGATTAGAATCTCTCTACAAATGAGTAACAATATATCCTTCATAGAAAATATTATAGCCAATATACTGGTGCCAAGTTAATATAAAATATTCATATTTGAAATAATACTACTGCTTGTATTTTTATCCTCAGATTACTTATTTAATAACACTTGCATCTGGAAGTAATAATGGTTTTCATGTTTACTAAGAGGCACAGAGATGAAATCTCATGTATAATTTCTTCAGATACAAAGACATCTGTGCTACATCATGAAAAACTTCTTATTATAAAATTATTTTGTAGTTCAATAAAAATATTCACATGCATACTTTTTAAGATAATGATACTGATAACATTTGTCAATCAAATAATAACTAGTATAATATTTTAAGTGCTAACAGTTTCATTAATATTTACAGAGAAAGCAAATTTGGCAAAAGAGTCAAACTCTACATTAAGGGTTGGGAAAAAATATTTATTGGTTAAAATAAAACAAAAGTAAAAACTAGTAGTTCTAATTCTGCACCAGATCTTGCTTCTCTGCCTCAGTTTATCTCAATTAGACTAAATATCCTTAAGCTCTCATCTAAGCTATTGTAACAAAGGTTTTAACCAGTCCACAATGGCTGAGCAAAATGTATTTAGAAATAGTCATATTCTGTGTCTAAGTTTTACACAATTAATAGCCATTATTCTGATTTTATTTTCTGTATAATTTTTCTATAATCACCAAATATATTCTAATTGATAATGACTTTAGAGAAGATCCATAATAAAACTTCCCTGAGACATAGCACATTCTCAGTGAGTGATGTTCGTATTCTTACTATTATATTCTTTGCAATATCGTCTTTACTTTGCCTAACCTTCTCCATAACTCCCATGGAAAGAAAAAGAAGAAAAAGATAAAAACTTAATTTTGTAAGTCTACTGTCTTATTCCACTTGGGTTGCTATAACAAAATACCACAGACTGGGAGGCTTATACACCACAGATATGTGGTATTCCTCATAGTTCTGGAGCCTGGGGAGTCCAAGATCGTGGCACTGACCTGTTTGGTGTCTGGTGAGACAGCCGTCTTTTGACTGTAACGTCACATGGTGGAAGGGGCTAGAGAGCCCTGTGGGGTCTCCTTTGTAGGAGTACCCATCCCACTCATGAGGGCTTCACTCTCCTGACCAAATCATCTCCCACAGGCTTCACCTCCTAATACCAACACACTGGGGAAATAGGTTTCAACATATGAATTTGGGGAGAACATAAACATTCAGTCCACCGCAGCCATGTTGGGCAAGAGCTTTGCATTTGGCCAAAGCACTGGGCTGTCAACTATGTGACTCAGGCCTTCAAGGCCATCGGTTCTGTGTGTGTTCATGCCCATATCTACTCTAGACCAAGGGGTCCATATGTACATTGAAAAGCAACAAATCACATTCCAAGAACACTCATATGAAAGAGAAGAATGAGCACAAATGGCCCATATTTTGCTGGTTGCTCCTCTTGTTTTGACTCAATAACATTTCTCAAAGGCTTCACCTCAGCCTTTTTGGGCAGCTTGCAACCATATATAGCTGACTCTTTTTTAGTAAGTTATCTCAGAAAAATAATCTTTCAAGTGAAACTTGATCAAAATCTAAAGTGAACTATTTGATTTTATTGGGTTCATGGTATTCTCTAAGATCTATTTTTAACATCTAATAATTTCATGGGTGAGGATAGAATGATATTTAAGAGGTGAATCTGCTTGAGCAGCATAAAATAAACATTCTATCCTAAGTGTGAATTAGTCATGCAGTGATTTTTTTTTTTCTTCCATCTGACTCCAGTGTCAGGAAAAAAAATAAGACCAGAAAATACGTGTTCATGTTAACTTGACAGTAAGTGACGGAGCATGCCAAGAACCCATCATCTGGGTCAGCTGAGGAATATGTTCAGAGCAAACGTGGTTAGTACAAGGGATTACAGTGTAAATTTTCTTTGGGGAATTCATTCCAGTGTCATAAAAATGACAATTCTGAAATACATGATAGAGGATTATTTTTTGACAGCTGTTTTGTTATAAGACTGTTATTGTTCTTTAGCAATTCATGCTTTTCAATGGATCATAAGGTACTAGTCTAAAGCTAAACTTTCATAAATTCAAAAGGCAACCAATAAAATGCTGTGATGAGAGCAAAGACACAATTTATAACAGCAACCCGAAAGATTAAATTCCTAGAATAAAGTTGACCAAAAATTTCCAAGACCTATATGGAAAACCTTCCAAGTTGCTAACACATACAAAAGAAGCCTTGATCAAAGATATGCTATTTTGTTGGATAAGAACACTTAACATTATAAAGGTGTTAACTGTCATTAAAATGAGTTATAAATTTAACTAAATTTTAATAAAAATGACAAGAATTTTTGAAACAAGATAATTATGAAATTTCATAGATACAAAGTAAACAAGCAAGAATAACTACTAAAAATCTGAAAAAGATGGATATTGAATGGTATTAGCATCATCACGCATAAAGACATATCATGAAAACCAAATGGTTTTCAAAACAAACATACCAATGAAACAAATAAAGAACAAAGTCCTGAAATTATCCCAAATACATATAAGAATTAATATCATAAATCCAGCATTATTTTCAATTAGAGAAGCAGGAATATAAATTATAAAACTAATGATTCTTTCCTCTATTTTTTTGCCAAATATATTTATTAAGAAGACAAATATTTGTTACAAATTATAAACAGGACAATTAAATACTTTCTTGAAGCAAGAAGGGAAATGGTGAGCAGAGAATGCTTCTCAAAAGTCTAATGATCTTTCGGTCTTCAAATCCCATGAGGTAGATATGTTTAGCCCAATTTTTAGAGAATTTAGTAGCTTGCCCAAAGTCATAAAGCTAACAAATATGTAGCTAGTATTGGAAATTAGTTATCTGATTCAAGAATCTTCTTTTTAGGTAATAATACTAACTTTAAATTTCAGAGTAACTTAAAAGGTATGCTAAAATAGAATCATACTCCTCATGTGGAATAATGTATTCTATAAGCTTACTTCTTCTAACAGAAAAATAAGAGCAAAAAGACCCGGAAAATGTCCACAAAGACCATATGAGGAATTTACCTGGTTCAAGCAGAAGCCAGTCACAGGCATTCTTGGTCATCAGTCAACACAGCTTACGGTTCTGAAAGTCTCAGAAGTTTGTAAGTAAAAAACATGACACAGAAAACAAAACAAAAACCAGTTTTGTTCTTCAAGTAAGAAGGTAAGCTGAGAAGAAAGAAAGGGAATGGCAAGAAAGAACACAAGAACACACAGGTTCCATGTACTACTGCTCTCAGTTACAGAGGAGAACATCAGGAAGACCTTAATTCTAAGAAAGCTATTCAGGTTAGTGGAGTCATATGGGTTCATTTAACACAATTAGATCATTTAGAATCACATTAACTAGTGATGGATAAGAAAAGTACCAAATTAGCTTGAAGAAATCACTTAAACTCTATAGTCTGCACTTTACTCGCCCGTAAAATTACTGGATTAGACAGATGCCCCTAACCACTTTTTGGGGCTGAGATTATACTCAAATTTATTTCTTTAAATCTTTCACTTTTTATATCTTTTTACTTTTTTAAGTTAGTGATCTGATGTAGATTTAATCTTTCTGATTTTTATGAAATGTAATACATAATTTTAAAGTATATTTGAAAAAAAAATGTCTGATATGATCATCATAAACCCAGCTTTTCAGATATTAAAGCCACCACCACTATCAGCTAGCTGTCCACAGTTACAGGCAAATTATGTATAATAAGGAATGTCCTAAGAGCTGGCTAAAAATCCCAAATCTATGAAGGGATAAATGTTGCAGACAGGAGGTGCTGAAGAATGACAAAGGGGGAAAAAGACATTTAAAAATTAGATAAAGGAAAGCAGGACTAGCCACATAATCTGCAGAGCCCAGTGCAAAATAAAAATGTCAGGCCCCTTTTTCAAAAGACAGGGAGAAAGGTGCAATTAAAGGTATTAAAACATTGATCTTTTTTCTTTAAAAATACTTTATTATTTTTAAAATGTAATGGGGTAATAGTGATACATGTACAACAGCCTAAACTTACAAATTCCAAAAAATATGTATTCTCGGTGTCACAGTTCCACACAAAGTAACAAGAAATAATTTATTAATATATCCTGATTGTGCATATGAGTTTTCTAGCTGACTTTTCTACAAATCCATTTTATTAGGTCATCATGATTTGTACTTTTAGCAACTTCATTTTCATCCATAAAATTGAAAGTGATATCAGTCTTGGAGAAAGGTTACAGTTTTTAAAATATATTTATTTTTATTGATTTTTTACTTTTTTATTTTATTTCATTTATTTTTTTAAGTAAGTTCTATGCCCAACATGGGGCTTGAATCCATTTAATTTTAAATGTGAATGTATACAACACCATTTTCATTTCTCCTCTGACATTCTTTTGCAGCACGTGGAGGGCATTTAAGAAGACAAGTGGTTTCATGATTTGTACAGAATTCAAAACACTGTTTACACATCTATTGACGTATCTTCAGTAACAAGGACAAAAATAATATTCAAGTTGTCCTCCCCAAATAGTTGGTTTCATATAAAAATAATGTTCTTTCCAATCGAATGCAGCAATCTTTAAATTTAATATATATTTGTAAGCTTGTGAATATCTGCCTTACAGTGGCACTTTTTTAAATTGGAAATTCTAAACTCTTGAAGAATTCTAATGACTCTGATACACATTATTGCAGTATCCATGTGTATGCTTTTATTTTGCAATAATTTGCTGACTGTTTACTGCCTGAGCGCTAGCAGTTTGTGTCCTGTTGCTGAAGCCGGAGAGTTACTATTTGTGCTGTTAACACAGGGAGAGGGTCTGGGGTCTAGGGACTGAGGGCGAGCCCACACTGCTCCCAAGGGGAGCCCCACTTCTCTCCTGGGCCGGTGGCAGGTGCTTCCACTGCCTGCTGCAGCATGAAATAAATATACTTTTCTCCTCTACACACTATTCCATCTTCTTAAAATATCACTTTCATTATCTTACCGTCATCCTTAAATGCAATGCACATAAATGAGAAAAGAATGAAAAATATCTAGCATTATACTTGGCATACAGCAGGTTCAGGAGTGAGGGTAGTGAGCCAATAGTGAGATGAGGGTGAGGGGAGGGGACAAATAGTGGGGAAAAAAATGAAAATTTTAAAGAACCCATCAATTGCCACTCAGCTATTATAAAATATAGGTCAAACACTCTGCTAGATGTTATGTAGACATTGTTTCCTTTAATCCACAAGTCGATCAGATCAAGTCAATCAGTTCTGGGCTGAAAAGCTCTACAACTTGAAAATTGTATAACCGGAGGAAAGTTACCTAATACCTTTATCTTTGAAACTGCATTTCTCATCACTAAAGTGATAATGCACCCATTTCTCAGGATTGTTTTGAGGATTAGGTCACGTGTACCAAGTGCCTGCCTTCTATCATGACCTCAGTGCACAGTGGTTATGGGCGTTAACTCATGCAGTATTCTACATGCATCAGCAGGAAACCTGCATCCACCATCCAGCCACATTTGTTTCTACTTGCCACCCCTGTGTTGGGCAGGATTATAAGGATGTCTTCCCATCCCAAGATTCCTGACATCTGGTTCTTCATTCAAACATTAACCTAGTTACTGCTGTAAAGGTATGTTGCAGGTATAATTAGGTTATGGACCTGAAGATAAGGAGATTATCCCATATTATCCAAGTGGGCCCCATAGCATCACATGAGCCCTTTAAAGCAGAGAAATTTTTCTAGCTGGCATCAGAAGAAAGATCTGTAGAAGAGGAAGGCAGAAAAAGAGAGGAGAAAGAGGGAAGGTCAAGAAGAGTGGACTCAACCAGGGGCACCTGGGGGGCTCAGTCGTTAAGCGTCTGCCTTCGGCTCAGGTCATGATCCCGGGGTCCTGGGATCGAGCCCCGCATCGGGTTCCCTGCTCAGCGGGAAGCCTGCTTCTCCCTCTCCCACTCCCCCTGCTTGTGTTCCCTCTCTCGCTGTCTCTCTCTCTCTGTCAAATAAATAAATAAAATCTTAAAAAAAAAAAAAAGGACTCTACACTACTGTCATTAAAGATGAGCAAAGGGGGATTGTGAACCAGGGAATGCAGGTGGCCTCTAGAAGAGAGAACTATCAGCCAACAGCCAGCAAGAAATTGGGACCTCAGTCCTATAACCCCATGAAACTAAACACTTCCAACAATCCCGGTGAGTTTGGAAACAGATTCATCCCTAGAGCCTACAGAAAAGAACACACCTTGCCAAGACCTTAATTTGGGTCTTGTGAAACCCAGATCAGGGAACCAGCTGAGCCATGTTGCACTTGGACTTCTGACCTGCAGGACTGCGAGGTAACAAATGGATCTGGTTTGAATACCCATTTACAGCTAAATTTGTGGTGATTTGTTATAGCAGTAATCTCCCCATGGAGAAGATTCAAAAGATGATTGACAACAGGAAGTACTTGAATTCACTTAAAGATTCAGGAGTATTCTTTGTCTAATTCTTGCTATACCTCTCCTCCACATGCAGTTTTCAGAATGACATATAAGTCCCCTGTCCATGAAACTAATGATAATGCAGCCCAACAAGACCATCCCATGGTATCTTCCCTTCATTTTCGCCAGTCTGTTAATGTAGAAAAAAAAATAGAATCTCTAAATAGATCTGTTGTTACATTTAGTTTTTATATGATTTGTCATTCCAGCAGATGAATCTTATAACATCCCCAGGTTTTCAGGAAACAGAAGGGAATTTTTACAGCTATATTTGATGGACATTTTCAGTCACATTATTAGGAAGCCAACTCTGGTATCTGCAAACAACAGGCACAGCAATTTCTGTGTGTGCTGAACAAGAGAAATTAACACAAATGTTCCTGACAGCTGAGACTGAACTATTAAAAACTGTGGGAATGCTCTCAGCAGAGACGCTACCAAAATAGAATGTAATCTTTAATTGAAGAATGACAATTTGTAAGAAGGCTCTCTGTTTCCCCTCTCTGTCTCTAGTGACCCAATTTTTATTTTATATCATATTTAGCAATTGTTCTACCTCTGATCCGTTTATTAAATATTGATTTTTAAATAAATACGCTCCAAGATTTGTTGATCATTTTCCATCTTTTTGCTTGGAAAAAAAAATTTCATTGATGTCCTTATTCATCAAGCTAAAAGAAAAACCATTTTATCATATCCCATAAATTATGAAAATGATCGGATCAGGAAATGGAAAGTGCCAAGTCTTTGACCTAAAGTGATATTCCTGGAGGCAGTTCGGAGCATGGAAGTGGAGTGGGCCTACCTGTCATCCATTCATTAATTCAAGAAGCGACAACCGGGCAACTGCTTTATGTCAGGAACTAGGCTAGGTGCTGGGAACACAAGGATGTGTCGACACAGGTCATTCAACACGCAGGGGGAGATACGTCATGAGACAGGTGTAATGGGAGCTATAGAGGACTACATGAAGTCAAGACAGAATCCACAGTAAAAAAAAAAAAAAAAAAAAAAAGGTTGTCTACGACTAAAGGGAGAATCACAATAAAGGTTGATTCCAAAGAGCTAGATAAAGAGGTTGATATCTGGGGAGAAGCAAAGACTGGTATAAGTAACTTAGGGAGGGGTTCTCTGGTGGGATAACTAGAGGTGCCAGAATTTCTACTCAAAGACATATAAAGTGCTTCAGATCGCTCCCCTTGGTGGGGAAAAAGTTATTCTATCAATACAGCTAAAAGAAAACCACTGGAAATGGCCAAATGAAGAAAGGCTACTCCAAATTCAACTCCCTTATCAGAGAGGACATCTTCCTTACCTCATCTTGATCCCATCTTAGAGTGGGGTCACTTGTAAACAGGCATTGAATTTTTTTTTCCCTAAATACTTCCTCTACTGTTTCTTCTTCAGAAAGCCAGTGTTCTCTATCCCTAATCATAAAGCGAAGTCTCCCAAAAGAAGTGTCCTAAGCCATTTTTAGCTAATGCCAGCAGGGTTTAGCTGAGGGTAATTTGACACTATAGCTCAATGGTTTAGGAAATCGGAAGCTGAAGCAATGAGATGTCGGGTTGGAAGGATAATTGCTGGATAGAAACATTCCTAATCTCCTTCCGGATTCAGCTTAGAGTTGACCACAGAAGCAGCAATGAAGGATAGACTGTGCGAGGGTGCAGTGTCCATGAGCCCACCAAAGAAGACTTCATTGTGGACAGGGCCTGGGGGAGGAAGAACAGGGATTGTTTGCATATATTTTTAGACCTAGAGCAAATTTCCTGTTAGCAAAAGATGTCAGTCTGAGCATAATTTAGGAGGTCCCCAAGATCACACTCGCAGTCCACTGATTTGCTAGGAGGACTCACATGATTCAGAAAGTGAGTCCTGTATCATTTTAGTGAAATGATACAGATTAAAGACCAACAAAGGGAAGAAGCACAGAGAGCAGGGCTCAGGGTAGACCAGGGATGGAGCTTCCAGTTATCTTCTCCTGAGAATCTTGCAGACAGCATTTATTCTTCCCAGCGATAATGTGTGGTAACTCACCGGAAGTACTGCCAAACAGGGAAATTCACCTAAACTTTGGTGTCTAAGATTTTGTTGGGGGCTGGCACACAGATGTGGATGACCTTAGTCTCCAGACCCTGAAGCAGATACTGTGTGGCCCAAGGCCCCCACCATAAATCACACCACTGGCATAGAGTGTCTGGCATGGCCCAATCCCCTCTGGCAAAGATACATTTATCAGGCAGGACATTCCAAGGACTTCGAAGCTATCTCTCAGAAGCTAGTCAAGGGCTTAACCATTCTTTGGGCAAGGTGAATATTTTAGTACACACAATGCAAGTGAACAAGTGAAGTAGTGTCACAAAAAGTATAATCTTTCTTTTAGTATTTTAATAGTTAAATTTCATCTTGCTCATAGCAACTTGATGAGTCTTCAAGTCTTAAATATTTTAAAGGATATTCTATTACTTTTAATGTCAATTGTAATGTAATTAGTACAAGAATATTTTACACCAAATTTCTTTCAAGAATCTTATATGGTTCTCCCAAGAGTTTCACACATTCATAGGACTGAGATCTAGTCACAGACCTCATGGGCTTCAAAGTGAATCCTAGGAGATCCAGTCTCTGGTCATGTTCTCTAACTAACCAATACTTTACAGTCCTGTGATAAACTAGTAGACCAGAGAAGCTGAAAAGAATGCCTGATGTTCAAGATGCTAAAGCCTCTACCGGCTATTTTGAAGTGAAGCCACTTCAAAGTGAACCATAAACATGTCTTCTAAAATCATAACCCTGATGATCAAGCAAAGCAAGGAAACAGCAACTTCAGCCCAACCTTTCATATATTAGAATCAGGGGAAAGAATTTGCATTATCAGGTAACCTAAGGAAAAACAGCTATAAACATTAGCAGGCTTTGTACATTTCCATATTATTTAAGATCTTCAAGGAACTCAAAAAATGACTAGTGATTAGATTTTCAAACCAAATCAGAGGACAGCCCTCAAGTTTAGGAAAGACTGTTGCTGAAATGCCTATCTTCTCAGCCACCACCCCCATACATATGCTAAACACATTATACCATGAACGGAGGATTTTAAAATATAAAAAGCAGCACTGATTTTGTATAATGTACATCAAGAAGTCCAAATTAAAAGTGGAACTCTTCTAAAAACGAGCATGCCATTTTAAAGAGATTTATTTTAAAAAGAAGAAGGAGGATAAGAGCAGTACATGTGATTTCCCAAAAATGGAAAATATGAAAGTGAAAGTATAGTAATGTGGATATAAAATTCAGCAACCCTAATATTTATTAGGGTATTGGAACATAACACCAGTTGATTTTAAATCTCTGAAAGATCAATAAGCTTTGTACAATAACTGAATTCATAATTACTTAAGTCTTCAAAACATATGTAAGTCCCTCTAATACCTTTTTGTGGAAGAATATCATGAGCAGATCAATCTAATTCTCCTTCATAGCAGAATGAAGTGCCTTGTATATGGGAAAAAGTGATAGTTCAGATACATCTTGCCTCAGCCAGATCTTTTTTTGTTTTTACTAAAGCCCCTATAACTGTATAACAATAATCTGGGAAATGGGGGTTAGCTCAAAAAATTTATGGGTTGGCATACAAAGTGAAATTATTCCAAAGGTAGTTTTCAGTAGTTCATTATTGACTTGAAATGAAGATTTTGAGTTTATCCCAATGGAGTTTGGCCTAGTTATGGCATTGAGTGTTTTCTTCTTAATTTGGAAACGGAACTTTTCCCACGGTAACTGTACCCTTGGTTGTGGCATATACTGTCAATTGCCTGCTCACAATTCTCCCTTCTTCCCAATTTCTGTTGGGGTGGCATTGTGCCCACTTCCACAACTTCCCTTATACCTAGTGGAGGCCACTTAATTCAGTCTTGGCCAAGGAGAGGTAAAGGAAATCTGCTGAAAATGTTCTCAGGTTTTTTTGCATTCTGGGTAAAAAGGAATAATGTACCTGGTACCCACCCCTCCTTATTGTTTCTCCTGCTTTGAACCCTGAAATGATTCCTGGAGTTGTACCAGCCATCTGAGAATATGAGGTAACAAGCATGGGGTAAAAACAGAGGATGGAAAAAAAGAAAGACAAAGTTTGTGGCTTTCATGGCATCTGTATGAGTAAGGACATTTATTAGCTAGATATGCAGCAGTGACAACTTCAAAAACCCAGTGGCCAGTGAAGGCTCTGTTCCATCAGGCTGTCATGTGATATTTCACCAGTCACCATGGTGGGGAAAAGGGAACATGGCAACAACACTAACTCTTAAAAGCTTCTGCCCAGAAATAACACAGGCCATATCAGCTCAGGGAAGGTTCATGCTCCCTGGATTGCTTCCCAACTTAACCACATGCATGAGAGTCTTTGTCTTAGGCTCTGTTTTCCAATGAACCTAGACTAAGATAGCATGTTTAGGATTCCAAATTTTCTTCTTAGAAAAAATTTGGAGTCCTTGAAAAATTTTGATAAGGAAAGTGAAATAATCATTTCTGCAAGTAAGAAAATTCATTTTGATAATAGTGTAAAGGAAGAATTACAGAAGTCAAGGATGATGTTATAAAAGTCAGTCAGCAGATAAATCCAATAAGTGAGATAACAATGAGCTATTCAACTGCAGCAATGAAAATGGAGAGGGAATAAAACAGAATGAAAGAGAAATAGGGATTGTAAAATGATCAAGAAAATTTCACAAGGACTGTGAAGTAAGAGAGGTAAGCTTTTGCTGTCACATGACCTGTAGGTGCCAGAACAGCCATGGGGAAAATATCGCCCATTTTATTGTCGTCATACTGTGACACACTGTCCACCACTCCTCAAAGAGTAGTGACATGATGAAATCCAGAAAGACTGTGGCACCTGCCTCCCAAGAACTTCCATAAAATTAGTACCCATTTTTCTGTGATGCTTACAACAGAGACTTCTCAGAGATAAACTGAGAGCTCTAGAAAACCCTTTTAAATTTGGGAATCTATAATAAGACTATGCTCAGCAATATTTTAAAGTATTTTTTTCCTATTAAGTAATCTTTTAATGTTTACTTTCTCAGTGCCATATATTATATGGGGAATATGATTTCCAGTTTTATTTCACTTATTAAAGAACTAGACAGTGACTGGTTATGTTTTAAGGGTAACCCTATATATGGAGATTGACATGTGCAAGTAAGGGTTGCAAGCTCAAAATGCCTGACTTTCAAAAGCAGTCCAATCAGAAAGGACATGATAAATGTACAAGCAAGGCCACTGTAATGGCTGTTTGGGTCACTGGGCAAGAGAAGAAGAAAGGTGGCAGAAGAACATAAGCTAACAAGTAACTGCAGCTCATTAAATCTGACTGAGATCAGTATATGATGTCCCTTCCATTCACCCACACTGAGTAAGGGTACATTGGAGATGAATAAAAACCTCTTCTGATGAACATAACAGGAAAAATATGCTAAATGGAATTTTTAATGTGAATTAATGTTGACTATTTCTTAATAATCTCATTTCACTTTGGTAGGAATAGCCAAATCTCAAAATAATATTGAAAAGTCTGACAAGAAATCTCAATTATAAAATGTGGGAAAATATAGGGAAATTTTAGTGATGGATACATTGCAATGCTAGCTGACCTTCACATCCCTTAATTATATTGAATTAATAACCTCATTGCTAATGGTAGTTACTTAAAATGGAATAGTGAAAAGGCCATTATGTTACATAAAATCTCCATGGAAATGGAAACCCACTAGTTTATCTTTTTATAGGGCATTAATTTGTCATTGTAAACACATTCACATTTAATAAACTATGACTTTGTGTTGATAAGTCTCCATACCAGGATATCTATTTTTCTGCTACCAATACAAATCCCTCTACTGAGCTCCTGACTTGATCTTTAGGGTCAATAACCAATCCTGAATTACACATCACAGCTAAATATGATACAATGTGTTTTATATCTGAGCTAGAGGTCTGGAAAATACAGGCTGTGAGCCAAATCTATAAACTGTCCTTGTAAATAAAGTTTTATTGAAACACAGCCATGGCCACCGTTAGTGTATTGTCTATGGCTGCTTTCACACTACAAAGGTAAAGCAATTGTAACAGAGCATACAGTCCACAAAATCTAAAATATTTACCTTCAGCCCTTTACAGAAAAAGTTTGACTACTTCTAATCTTCACTAATCATTTAAATCAACGTTGATTGTCTTCACTTGTGATCATTAGGGGAGCTACCAAGATGGTAGCAGGATTTTGCCGATATACAAAATGCTCTTTTCTTGAATTCTAAGACTCTTGTCAAATCTTCAGATTTGAACATAGATAAGAGGTATTTATCCTTAAGAAGTGGAAACTCAGAACCTTCAATATCTGAAGCATCATTGTGGGAAAATGACCATCTTTATTCCCCCCAAATTCTTAATTTTTTGTTTTACTTTACCCACTTTTCCACTTATCCTTCCACTAGCAATACCATTGATGGCAGGGCATATTGTGAGAAAAGAAGCAATTTCTTCAGAGTATGGATTTTAAAATATATAGCTACTCATATAAAAATTAAACCAACCTATCCAAAGGAAAAACAATTCCATTAAATCCTTTGTACCTCCGATACAGAGAAAATTACAATGAAATTACCATGTATATAAGTGCCAGTAGCCAAAGGGTGGTAAGGATTTCTGAAGAACAAATTGTAGAATCAACCTGTTAAAGGAATTATGGGTCTCTACGGGGATTGCTGGGAAGAAATAAATCCTACTTCTTCACTACAGAGATAGCTAGAAGCAGAAAACTATTTCCACCTCTTACAGTGTGGAAAAGAATCACCCAAAGCCAGAGTGAGTTTAAATAAAGCTAGTATGAGACCAGGAATCTGCATTTAAAACCAATTAACCAAGTTCCAACAGAGACAATTTTTGAACCATGCCTTGAGAAACACAATGTTTTTCTCCACTGTTACTACACATTTTGCACACACACCAAAACACTAATCATTTTTAAAATTACAAAAACAATACACACGGGGCACCTGGGTGGCTCAGTCAATTGAAAGGCCAACTCTTGGTTTCAGCTCAGGTCATGATCTCAGGTTCCTGGGATCCAGCCCCTCACTGGGCTCTGCGTTAAGTGGGGAGTCTACTTCCCTCCCCTTTCCTCTGTCCCTCCCCTGGGGTCATGTGCTCTCTCCCTCTCTCTAAAATAAATAAATCTTTATTAAAAAAAAATATACACATATATAAGAAAAGAAAATTCATTTTTAAAAAACTTGGTAAGATAAATAGGATTTTTTTTAAAGACATGATATTTTAAATGACGAAGAAATAAAATCTTAGTAGTTTTAAACATTGCAAATCTCTTCTCCCATTGTGTCATCCATTAACTTTGTTTATGGTTTCCCTTTTGTTTTGTTTTGTTTTCATTTAAATTCCAGTTAGTTAACATAACAAATATTTTATTTAGATGTAATTCATCAATTTCTTTGCCTTCTGGTTTACGCTTTGAAAATTTAAGGAGTTTTTCTTTGTAAAATAGGAGACTATTTTTTTTCTATTAACTCTTATTGTTTTACCTTTCACAACTAAATTTAACCCAAATAGAGGGGCACCTGGGTGGCTCAGTCGTTAAGCGTCTGCTTTAGGCTCAGGTCGTGGTCCCAGGGTCCTGGGATTGAGCCCAGGGTCCTGGGATTGAGCCCCGCATCAAGCTCCCTGCTTGGCGGGAAGTCTGCTTCTTCCTCTCCCACTCCCCCTGCTGTGTTCCCTCTCTCGCTGTGTCTCTCTCTGTCAAATAAATAAATAAAATCTTTAAAAAATCATAATAAATAAATAAATAAATAAATAAATAAATAAATAAATAAATCTAGCCCAAATAGAGATCCTTCTTGTGTGAATGAATTTTTTTATATAGAGTTAGACAGTTTCTTTGTAAAACATATATTTGTCATTGATTAGTGGTGCTATCATTGATGTGTGTGTGTGTATACATGTGTGTGTCCACAAATTACTTAGATATACAGAAGAATTCAATCCAGATAAAAAATAATGGAAGAATAAGGAAAAAGAAGTTTTGTCCTAGGAATTAACAAGGAGAAAATACAGGAATAACACTCATAAAATACAATAAGAAATTATGAAATATGCATTTAGAAATGACATAAGAAATAGATCTGGAAAGGACCAATTAAAAATCACTGATTAAAATGAATAATAATTAATTTTTTGAAAAAAATTAAAAATATACTAAGAACTGTCAAAATAATATTTTTTAAATGAAAGAGACTAAAATTTAACACAACCAAAACAATATGAAAATTAAAGAAGAGATTAATTAAAGAGTAAAAAAGGCAAAACAGCAAAACAGAAGGTGGGGGGAAATCTGAGAGAAATGCCTCAGGGAGAAATTTCTTAAACTCATAGGGAATCCCCTAGAGCATTTAGCAGCCCAGATCTTTTGCTTCAGTTTGCTTTCTCACTTGGAAACTCACAACCCATCCCAATATCCAAATTTCTTATTTAAGTACCAGGCAAGCTCACCATCTGTCCACACTTGCTAAAACACCAATCCTCCCCACCTACTGCGTGTGCACATGCACACGCTCACACACACACCATAACAAAGACAGTCATAATAGGAGTTTCCTTATCACATGTTTTCTGAGTTACTCGAGGTTCTCCTGATTGTGAGAAGAGCAGGTGCTGAGTTAGAAAAATTTCAAGACTAGGATCTTCTGCAAGTCATTATATTTTTTGAACTTTATTCCTTTCATGGTTCTTGGCTCAGACTGGCACATCAAGAAGACTGAGGAAAGTGAGTATGAAGTAAAATATGCATTTGTTTGGAACTCCTGGGTACAAGTAGCCAGCAGTTTGTTGGAAATGCTTGCCTTGATGGTTGGTTGCTGGTGCTTTTCCCCTAAGAGTGGAATTGGTCACTCTCTCCTCACTATGGCACTTTTTTTTTTTCCTAATATGGTCCTTAAGAAACACTGTAGAAGAGTGTTTGTTTCCATACCTCTCTTTCTCTCTAGGCTCTGAGATAATAAGGAGCAGGGATTGTATCTTTTTCATCTTTGCTTCCCCAGCACCTATGATGGATACATAGAAATTATAATTTTTGATAAAAGAATAAATTCAAGAAACTCTAAAATGCTTCTTGTATAGTTTAGTATACCTTAAAACTATGGAATTTACACTGGAACAATTATTGAGAAGAAATGTGCAGAAAAAAATAAAACACCAAAGTGTATCCCTAGGAGGGAGCCACATTTAAAGCAGAAGAGAAAGAGGCACAATCTGAGAAGACATAAAAAGAGAAATGGGAAGGTTATTGTAATAAAAATCATGAGACCTTCAGGCTTCCAGACTAAGGAGGTGATTAATGGTGTCAGTCAAAGTTGTGGAAATTAAGAAGAGGATTTGGTGAAATCAGACGGTTGTGTGTGATTCCACTACTTAGCTTCATTCTTCATTCTTGAGATAAAGTTTTCTAAAGTCAATAGAAATCTATTTAATGCAGTATTCTACACTAAACAATGGATGCTTATGTCACTGTATTAGAAAAGGTATAATCTTCCTTGACAGAATGAATATATGTATTTTTTCCTATAAAAATCAAAACCCATGTACTTCTCTATATATACCTAGGAAAGCACTAAATGCAATGAAAACTGAGTAAATTACTTTTATAGTGATTAATATAGTCACCAGAAAACAATTTCAATTTTGTCGATAATAGTAAGTATAGGTATGAAAAAATGTCCTTTTTATTAAAGCCATAGCAATTCCTCAAGTGGAGAAATATTCAAACTTTACCCATGTTCACCCTATAATAACTTCATAAATGTTTTTTCCATTTTTCTTTCTTTTATTGTTTCTTGTGAAGACAATTTTCCATAATTTATAGTTAAAATATTATGTTAAAAGTATTCTGATGAATAAGACTTCTGGTGGCAGCAACATCTTTAGTGCTGATTCACTTTTATTTTTAAATTAAGGGTTGTTCTTCCTTCAAATTATTGGTGTTAAGACATTAATGATAATGTTGATTTTCATGATCTGTAGAGTCTTGCCACATACTGGGCATGGCACCAAACATTAAGATGAAATACTGTTCCTCAGTAGCTTTGAATACAATCTGTGATTCTAATCCTAGTCTTTTTGGGGGGAAGGTGGAGGGTGAATGGAGAAAGGCATGATTGAAATTAAGCACAAAGTAGCAAAGTTTAAAAACCGAATGATTCTAAATTGAATGCATTTTTATTTGTTTCAAATCGTTGATATTAAATGAATAATACTTCTCCTGTGACACTAAAGATATATTTTAAATTATCTTTTCTGACACACAACAAAATGAAGTATCACATTGTAAAGAAACACATTTCTGGATATATAAACATGGGTTATGAACTATGGAATAAAAGAAGGATAAGGAAAATATAATTTATTGTGCTTATACAAAGTCAAATACTGACTTTTTCTCAAGAGGTAAATGTATCACCATTTTCTTTCTTTTTTTTTGTATCATCATTTTCAAAAGACCATTTAAATACTTCAATTTGAAAATTATATTAATGTAACAAGTTAAGAAACAATCAGAATCTTTATGATTACTGGTAGAGATCATATTGTCTATATGGTAAACGGACATTATACTTTTACAAGTAAAGCAAACTAATGAAATATTTTGTTCCAAAATGATTAAAACACAGAACATGAAATACCCAAACTGTTTACGAGATGTCCATAGAAGACTCTGGTAAGCGGAATAGAGTGACTCATTCCAATTATTCTAAGAAACCAAGGTTTTATTCAGTATCACCATTTAAAAAGTAGGCAGTTATCTTACAGGGAAACACAGATCTCCATATATCAGGTTTAAAAGGTCCAAGGATTAACTAGCAATACGCATAAATACCTAGAACTGAGGGACACAGAAGAAATGGCAAGAAACACTTTTGGGGGAAAACAGTGAGGCAGAGAAACAGAAAGAGCTAAAATAATACCTATATAGAAAAAAAATCTGAGAGAAACTGAGAAACCAAGAAGCCAAGGAACACTGATGCTGAAATCCACAAGAAATAAAGAATATAGTTAACCCTGATACAAGACTATCCTTGATACTTTCTATTTCCTGTTAAATGAGCGATTCATTTAACAAATATTTTAAATTCACAAATAGTATCCAGGAGTGTAGGGGACTAAACGTTCATGTTGCCCCTAACCCTCAATGTGATGGTATTAAGAGGTGGGACCTTTGGGGGATGATTAGGTCATGAAGGTGGAGCTGTCATGAATGGGATTGGTGCCCTTATAAGACAAGACACAAACACCAGAGAACGTTCTCCTTGTCTGCTGTCTCTCTGTCTCTCTCAGCCTTTCTCTCTCTCTCTTTCTCCCTCCCTCCCTCTCCCCCGCTTAATGCCAACACATTGAGAGGGATCTAGCCATAGTCACTAAATCACTCAAAACAGTCTTGCAGAGCATATTTTATGAACTACTTATTCTTCATTGACTTTTAGTGAACAAACTAAAAATATAAGAGCATACTTCAAAAGTCCGTATTTGTTTAGATGATATTTATAAATTTAAAAAATGGCAACTAACATGTGGGCTCCTTGAGAAGGAGCATACTATTCTTACATACTATTTAAGAACCCTAGACTCTGAAGCCATACTGCCTGGTTTATTGACTCCTTCACTTACTATCTATCAGGGCCTGGGCAGGGTCTCACATCTTTTGAGTACTTCTTAGGTGCAAGGACTATTCTGTTCTCCATTAATTAACCAATTATAAGAGAAGAGGCAGTTAGTTGCAGAAAATGAAATAATTTGCCCAAGGACACCCAGCTGAGTAAATGCAGAGCTAGAATTCCAAGCAAAACCACTTAATTCTGAGCCCAAACTTGATTTAAACTCTATACTATAACTTTCATATTATTACTTTGGAAACAGTAATTATTTAGAAATGGACAATTATACTTTTGGGGGCCAACAACCTATTCTTTAAACAGAGAGGGGTCTGCTTGAAGGGGTATAACGCTCTCTGTGGGGGATGTTTTTATACCTATATCCTAACAGCTTTATTAGGAGAAAGCCTTACTGGAGAAAATGCTAGTTTGAAACCAAAATAAGCAATTAACTCTCATCTCAACAGACTCTTCTACTGGTCTCTTTAATGATCTGCCACAATTAATAAATCTCTTCTCCTATCATGAAATCTACATGCGCATCCCCTGCCCACAAAATGAGTCATTAACTTGAAGTTATCTAACGGGACCTCTTCCTCTTCTTGACTCCAAACATTCTATGTGCACACAGAATTAGCACATGTTCCATTCTCCTTCTCTCCTAAACAAGTGAACACCTATTCCTCCTCCTGTTAAGGCCTCTTCCTCCACCAGCCTTCTGGCTCCTACACCATCCCATTTACTCAGAAAACCTGCATATTGATTATGCCTTTTCCATCTTGTGTTCTTAAGCATGCTCAAATTTCAATAATCTTCTCTCTAACCTCACAGCGTCCTCCAAATAGCACTTTTCTTCCTCTCCACCCTTAACAGCCAACCTTCTTGAGAGTGTTGCCTGTACTTTTTATCTCCATTTCCACCCTCCCACTCGCTCTTCAGTCCAGGATTCCACTAATAACATTCCATGGAAACAGCTCTTACTAAAGTTGTCGATAATCTATAAATGGCTAAATTGAGTCCTGTCTTACTTGATATGTCAACAGCATTTCACACATCTTATTTATTTATTATTTATTTGAGAGAGAGAGAGAGAGAGAAAGAGAGAGACAGAGTGGGGGGGATGAACAAAGGGAGAGAGAATCTCAAGCAGCCTCCCCGCTGAGTGCAGAAGCTGACTCAGGGCTCAATCTCACAACCTTGAGATCATGACCTGAGCTGAAATCAAGAGTCAGAAGCTCAAATGACTGAGCCACCCAGGTGCCCCTCACACACCCTACTTTTGAAACACAAATTTCAATCTCCAGCAGGGAGCTTTCCTTGACTTCCATATCAATATATACAACTACTTACCTGATGTCCCAGCTGCTGTCTCAAAGGCACATCAAGCTAAACTCATGCTTCCTCCAAACCCATTCCATTGTAATTTTCTCTGAGTGAATGGCTCAACGATCCATAGGTTTGCAAGTTATTAATCTATGCGTCACTCTTCAAGCCTCCCTCTCCTTCATTCCACTCCAATTTTCCACTACTACTAATTTTATCCCCTAAACATCTAGTCCTCCATATACATGGTATATGCCATATATTATGAATCTCCAGCAGGGTATGGAACATCACCCTACAATCAAACACAATAACATTTTTGCAGTGAAACATGAATTAATATGTCACTAAGTAGGATAAATAATAACTATAAATAGCTTCATGTCAGTTCATTTCAGGCATTGCTGCCATCTGAACTGGGTTAGGTCAGATTTTCCATCAAGTGTTCTATAATTAGCGCTTTCAGGTTATCAGAGCTGAATATCAAAACTGTGGCTAAGCAATTGTGAATCTGTACCACCATTTATCAAGAAGTAATGTAGACAGTGGTTAAGAGCAGACAGTGAAGCCAGACTGTCTGGATTCAATTTCATTTCCACTAATAAGCAGATCTCAGACCAGTGACTTAACTTCTTGTGCCTTAGTTTCCTCATCTATAAAATGGAATAACAAATTACCTACCTCCGAGGACTGCTATGGAGATTAAATAAGCTAATACATATAAAAATCTTAAAACTGTGGGGTTTTTTGTTTGTTTTTTAAGATTTTTTTTTTTTTTTTGACACAGAGAGAGAGAGAGAGAAAGACAGCCAGAGAGGGAACACAAGCAGGGTAGCAGGAGAGGGAGAAGAAGGCTTCCCGCAGAGCAGGGAGCCCGATGCAGGGCTCGATCCCAGGACCCTGGGATCATGACCTGAGCCGAAGGCAGACGCTTAACGACTGAGCCACCCAGGCACCCCTTAAAACTGTGTTTAACACAAAGTAAGTACTCAATGACTATTAGCCTCCAGAAAGTTTTTACTATTACAAACAATCCTCTAGAGTTCAATGTGCTTGTATGTATGCAAATATGAGTACTTCCTAGAAGTAAGATTACTTGGTCAAAGGAGATGTCATTTAAACTTTAGATAAATAGTAGAAATGTCCTCCTCCAAATTTTTAATAATTAATAATTAACAATTAACTCCACCCAAAATGGTATATGAGCTCACCATCTTCCCAAAATCCTCAAAGCACTGGGTCAATTCAACCAAATTTTGAAAATCTAAAAGGTGAAAAAAAAAATCTCCTTGTTTTTATGATTCCTTTAACCACAGGAGATTCCTTTAAAATTCCTTTATTTATGAGGGAAGAACATATTTCATATATTTATTGGCTATCTGTGCCTCTCTATTTTCATGTCTTCTGCTCATTTTTATTTTGTTTTTGATGTCATGAATATATTTATTTGGTGTCTATTCTGCTCATTTCTAATTGTGACATTCCTGACACTTCTTTCTTTCGTTGAGATATAACTGACATATAATATTATTTTATTTTCAGGTGATTGGATACATAATGATAACATAATGGCATAACATAATGATCACCACAATCTGTATATATTGCAAAATCACCACCACAATCATTAAACCAAGAAACTGGGGTTTCACAATATTTAAAAACGCTTACTAAAGAAATAATAGAAACTAAGAGGTTTCTTTCATATCCATATGTATGTATGTGTGTGTATTTACGTATAAAATATTTTTAGTATGTCATGTGTCACCCATATGAGTTGTCCCATACTTCACTAGAATGAGCCTGCCTTAGGAGGCTAGCCCTCCATGCTCAGTCACTAAGTAGGAGCTCAGTGCAGACACAGTGTAGACTCTAGGGGGAGCAGCCAGGGCCATCAGTCAGCTATGTTCCCTACAGGAGATCTCAGCAGTATATTCTAGAGCTACCACGGTCCACCTTTGTATCTCCCGGATCTGCTTCCCCATGAAGGTTCCTATGGGTCTCCCTCCCTGAGGAAGGTGAGTGGGATAAACTAGAACTTTATCACTGCAGTTTGGCGTAGGGCCACAAAGGGCACTCACCCTTGCCCTCCTCCACTTCCCATTCAAAATTCCCTGTACCTTCACCTATTATCTCAGGAGGTGTGGGTGCCTTGCCTGGTAGTGTGATCCAGGATCAGCCTCCTGAGGGGTGTGACCCCTCACCAGTCATGCTTTCTTCAGGTCACCCTGCTACAACATGTCCATTCATGGTCCCAGTGGGTCAAAGGAGTACCAGCATGTGTCCAAAGGACCACCTGAGAGCCACACATATTCCTTCCTATCCCACTGTAGAAAAGTGTCCTATATCTTCCCACTGCTCACTGTTGTTAACCCCATGCCATGATGGTGATCCCTTGCCTCTGGTCTCTGGGCATAAGAAGTCCAAAGTGCCCTTAATATGCAGATGAAGCTTGCAGTTCACTGAGACCCTTGCTGTGTCCCCTGCAAGATTATGCCTGATTTGGGGACTAAGATCTTCAATGAACCCTGGAGTTACAGGGACAGAAAGTACAAAGTCCTCCAGTGGGCCACTGGAAATGGTGGCCTTTATTCCAGGACCCACGTATTCTTACTAGGGACACAGCACCATGTGGGGGTTTAATATATGTACTGTATGCTGAAAGATGGTGTCCCATTCTTTCAGTGTTTCTTCTGAAACTGTGCCTTTGGAAGGATATTCTAGCTGCTTCTCCATGGTGTAATATATGACACAAACTGTATATTCCATGGGCCTATTCCTTCACCTCACTGGAAAATGGGTCCCTGGTCAGACACCATGTTGTATGGGATTCAGTGCCTATGGATCACCCCATAGCCCCAAGATAGTAGTGGTAGATAGTAGCTGAGGCCCTGCAGGCAAGAAGGGCAATTTATAACCAGAATATATATCTATCCCTATAAAGGCAAACTGCTGGTCATTCTAGGACAGAAGGAGGGCCTAATGTAGGTAATTGCCATGAAGTAACTTGTTGGATTCCTTTTAGAATCATGTCATACTGGGGGCTGAGCATTGGCCCTCAATTCTTCCAAGCTTCTCAGAGCCACCTTATCAGTGAGTTTGTCCCATCCCCTATAGTCTGGACAAAAGACTTGCCCAGAGCAAGTACCACCAATTAAATGAATTCCTGCTGGTTTTAGCTTATATTCTAGCTCCTTGACAAATCACCCTGGAAATCCAGTCCCAGGCATAATACTCTGGCTCCTGCCAGTACGTTACAGGGAAGTCTTATAATGCATTTGGTGTATAGTCTCTTCCTTATCAGGCTTACCAGCTGGGATTTGCTGGGATTTAACTTTAATTAGCCTGGAAGCCAGAAGAGGAACTAGGAACCATTCCTAAGGGGAACGCTTGTCACCTTACATGTGGCCTCTACAGAGTCTTCTAGCAAAGGGTAGACTATTTTTCAACTATGAGGATTCCAGAGAATGTGCAGAGCTAACCCTCTGAGGAGTATTTAATGAGTTCCTCATTATCCCTTGGCAGGATGGCAATACCACCTAGTACTAACAATCCAGGGCTGCTATCATCTGAAAGTTCACCCCCATAGCTCTCAAATGCCTGAATCATCACACTTCCATGAGGGCAGTTCCCTGTACTGGAACATTTTACCAGATTACCACTGGTAGGACACTGAGTAGTTGGGCCAGCAAGTTGGGCCAGGATTGATCTGCTTAGGGTGGCATCTTCTTTGCCCACTAAGTGCTTAGTGAGCTAGTCCCACGGCCTTATCCTACCACCTATTTTCTTGAACCACTCTCATAACAACTTATGTTACTTTAGGTCCACTGAGAACCATCTGCCAACATGAGATCATACATGCAAGAGGTTTTTCTGGGGAGGGAGCCTTCAGACCATAACTCCTGTGAAAAGAGGTAGGAAAGTAAGAAGAATGGGGTGGGAGGAGTCATTGACAGCAGAACAGTTTCAGGGAAGATTGAACCGGGCCAATGGGGAATTCTTGATCCAAAAACATATAGGAGGAGTCCAGCATCTCTCAAGAATGGGTTTGAGGTAGGACCTTCACCTTGCTCACTCACTGGCTGAGAGCATCACACAAGAAGTAGGGCCTCAGCACAAAGGCAATGTTGGATCCATTGGGACAGTGGATGAAGTCATCAGCCAGTTCCACTCCCTGCACCTGGAGACCTAAGCAGCAAATTTGCATGGCTGCCACAACTGTAATTCTACTCTACTGCAGTCTACGAAAAGTTTAAGATTCCTAATTTAAAAAAATAAATAAACAAGTATGCTTGATCGAATCTTTAAGACAGGACTCTAGGACATTAGACTTAAAGCACAACTTCATATCTCTCCTTAAGAACAAAATTTCTGTGTTTCATGGCAGCAATTTTTCTCTCCTGAATGCATTTAATCATGATTATGTTTTGAATTATAGAAGTTAATCATAGCTTAACTATAAGATGAATGGATATTTAACTGTACATGTTAGGACTCAGTACATGTTATAAAAGAACAAAAAGTTTTCTAGAACAAAAAGGTAATCTGTTATATTGATTTTCTAACAATGGGAGAAGACTGCAAGATCCACTGAGGGCTTCCTTTATGTTGATTCCCCACCAAACTCAGATCAGTGTTCATCATTGAGCACTAACTGATTGCCTTATTGAATTAATATATTGAAGTGAAATGTGTATTTGAATTTTGAATGGATGCATTACCAAATTTTTCTATATTCCCAATTCTTTTCAGTCTCAGGGAGCAGCTTATCCTATATACTTAAATGGCATAGGAAGCACTATTTATAACAGCTGTTGTTTTCCCTATTAATGCTTTTTAAACTGGCTTCTGTTTCTAGATTGACAACCTCCATTACAGCTTAGGTTGTTGGGGATTTTAATATAAAAGGAACTCTGATGGATAATTAGCATACTATACTACCTCTGGGAAGAAGGTATATTTTTGAAAAACACCTCTAAGTACAGGTGGTATATGCTTAGTACTTATTTTCTGCTAAACTTAAAAAAAAAAAAAAAATTAACTCATGTCATGGGAAGCATAGCTATTGAGGGTTTTTGATTTGTCAGATACCTTCTTTTAAACTTAACAGTCCTTTGTAACCTTAGATGCTCACTTACTCATATTTAAGACCCTGTGACCAGAAATATAAAGGGATACTACATCTTTTTGGTTGACACTTGGAGCTATTACACATGCAGAAAACACTGAGGCCCTTTACCTATCCTGCAGCAGCTGGATATCCTGAGTGCTGTCTGCTCAGGGTTTCCAACTGTGCCCTTCTCTGGAAACCTGTCCTCAACCAATGGGAGCAGACTCACCCCGAGAGTTGCACTTTGCGTCCCCACTTCCCTCCCCCCATGGAAAACCCACAGACAGTGACTAATGCAGGGGTACCAACTTCTTGTCTCTTGTCTCTTTTCTTCAAAGCAGGACAACCTCTACAATGCAATTCATGCCCCAGCGTCCCTCAATAAATCACTTGCCATCTCCGACTGCATCTGGGGAACCAAACCTAACACAGCATATAATATGATAATTTTAATAATTCCATGAGCATTACATATGATCCACCCTTTCTTTTAAACAACATGGTAAATTTACCAGCAATATAGTCCTAGGAAAAAAAAGTCATTGGTAAAAAAAGAGGAGGGAAAAAATGGAAACCATTGCAGGTAAATTTACCAGCAGGCCATGGCCAATATGATGCTGCTTCTGAAATCTGAAGACAAACAAACAGACCCAAATTAAATAGAAGCATTTCCATTTTCCCTCTACCTGTGAAGAAAAGATTTGGTTGAAGACCCACACACCCTGGATTGGAGTCATCTTGTCTTCAATACAAAGCAAACAACTTCATGTATGGATCACCAGATAGTGAAAGGAAGATACCAGTCATTGGAAAGACACATTGTTTCAACAAAGACAATGGTGGAAGAATGAAAGTAAACTTCTCCTACAAAACAAAGTTGCAGCAAGAATAAGAGACAACTATTCAAAGTTCCAATTTATCAAAAAGATACAGGAAACACTCAAACTAGGAAATAATGAAAGCAGAGTATTCTAAACTCAGGAAAGATTTTTTTCAACATGAAAAGCATGATTGCTAATTCTAAATCTAAATCTAAATTGAGACACTCCAATCATGAGAAATGCATTAATCATGTCTTTTGATTTCATATTTTTGATATTTTGATAGTTGGAGATCTAACTGACCCTCAAGGGCAACCCTTCCAGGGTTGGTCAATTCCTAGAGATAAATAAAGGACTCACCTCCTAGTGCAACTTTCATATGAAAACTAACCAATCCAGAGCTCATATCCCCACCACCTCCTTTATCAGGCTTTCACACTCTGGACCACCGCCCACCTGCCCACTCATCCCAGGGCCAGTACCAGAAAACTAGACAGTCCCTATGTCCCAGAGTCCACTGAAATTATTCAAAATAGCCAATCCTGCATCCCCTGTTCCTTTCCACGGAAACCACAATAAATTCTCTTGCCCATGTTTCTCCCCAACCCCCACTTCTTAGATTTGCTTCCCCTGCCTCCTGACCAACTGCGGTTTCCTGTGTCGTGTAGCCAGCACTCCCTGGCATGCCGCACATTCTATTTCCAGGAATCTAATAATAAACCTCTTCTTTCACAGCAGTCATTTCCATGTCTGCATGTCTTACCACACCTGATTAAAACAAACCCGGCTACATGTAAAACAAGAAATCATCAGAAAAATCCAAACTGCGGGACATTCTGCAAACTACTGTCCTACAAAGTACTCTTCAAAACTGTCAAGGTCACAAAAGACAAGTAAAAACCAGCAAATTGTCACAGATTTGAGGTGCCTAAAGAGACATAACAACTAAATGTAATGCAGTATCCTGAATTGAACCTTGGAACAGAAAAGGAACATTAGTTTAAAAACTAGAGAAATTCAAATTAAGTCTATACCTCATTAATAGTATTTTAGCAACATTAACGTCTTAGTTTTGATATGTACTATGGCTATGTAAGCTGTTAACGTTAGTGGAAACTCAGTGAAGGCTGTGCAGGAACTCTCTGTTACTATCTCTGCGACACTTCTATAATCTAAAATTATTTTAAAATGAAACGACTGAAATAAGAAAGCTAAAAAAATTAAAACCCGAAACTCTAAATTAAGTCAATGAACATCTTGGATGCGGTAGAAAATGAACTTACTGACAGAAGATAAGCCAGAATGATTCACTCAGAGGTCAAAAGAAAAGTATGCAATATTAAAATAAGCAAAAAAGAAAAAGAAAGAAAAAGAAAAGATAAATTCATAATATTAATTACAAAAAGAGAGGTATGAGAGAAAAAATGGAAATTATAACAGAGGAGGTACTTGAATTTCAAGTAATGCATGTAAGTAATTACCAAGGAAAATTAATGAAAAGAAATTACACTTGAGAAAAAATTTAATTCTAAGATCAAGGAAAATCTTTGCATCCAGGAAAAACATAATAGAACAAAAGTCAGACTGACCTCAAATTTCCAAACTGCAGCACTAAATGCCAATGACCAAAGATTTTGAATGGAAAAGTTCATGGACCAAGAATTCCACACCAAACAGAGTTATAGCAGGTGTTAATAATTATGTATACATATAATATTATATATACTGAATACATTCGATATATATAATATTTTGTGTACATAATACACTAAAAATGTAATTTTTGTAATCAGAAATCTTTAAAATGTGTATTTTATACTTACAGTACATCTCAGTTCAGATTAGACACATTTCAAATGCTTAATAACCACATGGGACTAGTGGCCACCATGTTAGCACATAGATCACAACATAAGAAACTGTCATGATGACTGTAGGGTGAGAGACACTTCTTAAACAGACTCCAAAATAACTAATCATGGTATAAAGCTACTTAAATTACACTTAAATTATTAATTTTTGTTCATTAAAATTAACCATAGGAAGTTAAAAGATAAGTCATGGAGTGGGAAAAGGTATATGAAACACTTACAATCAAGTGTTCTCCAGATTATACAAAGAACCTACAAATCAATAAGAAAAACAAACAAAAAAATATAGTCTCTCAATACAAAAGAAAAAGTCAAGATTTAGAAGGACTATATTAGTCTACTAGGGTTGCCATTAACAAAATACTATAGACTGTATGGACTAAGAGAAATTTATTTTCTTAGTCCTGGAGACTAAAAAGTTTAAGATCAGGGTGTTGGCCAATTCTATTCCTGGTAGGGGCTCCCTTCCCGGCTTGCTGACAGTTACCTTCTCACAGTAGAGAAAATGAAAATGAAAGAGAGAGGAGGAACATGTAGCAGTTCAAGCTCATTAACACACTATCTCCTCACATAGCTCACTTTTGTCTCTTCCTGTAAGGACACTAATCCCATTGGGTCAGGTCTACCTTTATGACCTCATGTTACCTTGATTACCTCCATAAAGACCCTATATCCTCCAAATGCAGTCACACTGGGGGTTGGAACTTAAAACAGATGAATTTGGGGGGAGACACAATTTGGTCCATAGCATTCTAACTCTGGCCCCTCAAAGTTCATGTCCTTCTCACATGCAAATACACTCTTTCCATCCTAACAGCCCCCAAATTCTTAACTCATCCCAGCATCAACTCTCAAGTTTAATCAGTCTTGTCTCGGTATCATGTAAATCAGATAGAGGTGAGACTTGCTGTATAAGTCCTTCTAAGGCAATATTCTTCTACACTATGAACCTGTGACACCAGACAAGCTATGTGTTTCCAAAATATGATCTTGAGACAGGCACAGGATAGACATGCCCATTCCAAAAAGGAGAAATAAGAACAAAGAAAGGGTGACAGGTCTCAGCCAATTCCATTAGAATGGAATGGGGCCCTGAAGGTAAGCTGTGGACAGAGGCTTGTTTGTCACTCAAAGTACAAAATGATTCCTTGGTTATGATTCAGAAAACAAGGAATTCAATGCAGAAGTACATCAGAAGTACATCATGGGTCAGAAGGTTGCAGATTATATTCATTACCTAATGGAAGAAGTTGCAGATGCTTACAAGAAACAATTCTCTCAATATATAAAGAACAATGTAGCTCCAGACATAAGGAGGAGATGTAGAAGAAAGCTCAGGCTGCTATACAAGAGAATCCAGTCTATGAGAAGAAGCCTAAGAAAGATGTTAAAAAACAGAGGTGGGGGGTACCTGGGTGGCTCAGTCGGTTAAACGTCTGCCTTCTGCTCAGGTCATGATCCCGGAGTCCTGGGATTGAGCCCTACATCGGGCTCCCTGCTTAGTAGGGAGTCTGCTTCTCCCTCTGCTCCCCACCCTGCTTTGTGCTCTCTATCTCTCTCTTTCAAATAAATAAATAAAATCTTTAAACAAACAAACAAACAAACAAAAAACCCAGAGGTAGAATCAACCCAAAATGTCTCTTGCCCAGAAGAAAGACTGAGTAGCTCAGAAGAAGACAAACTTCCTCAGAGCTCTGGAGTGGGCTGCTAAAAGCTAAATAACCAAACATAATTTTCTATGAAGATTTTTCAGCTAAAGACAATAAATTTATTGAACAAGCACTTAAAAAAAAAAAAAACAAATTACATTAGATCTTAAGGCTTTAGAATAATCCCTTTGGCTCAATGTCCTGCCTTCTGGGCCCTGGGGGGCAGCAGTATTTCTTTGGCTCAGTGGGGCATTTTAGCCAATGTGAGAGGACTGTCAGTAGGGTTTTCTGAAGCAGGAAACAGCCAGCTCCCTGGGCCTGTGGTGAGTGGCAGCCCTGATGACCTCTGAATCACTCTGGGGGTCATTGGTCCCTTTCCCTGAGGAACAGAGCAGGCACGTTCACAGCCAAATAGCTCTGCGCTCCAGTCCTATAGAATCCAAGAAGCCTGACGGCTCTCCTTCACTCCATCCCACTTTCTCTCTCCCGTTCAGTTCCAATTGGCAGCCTCTCGGCTGGTATAATTGCATCTCTATTTCTGGCTTCTGCTGAGATGGCTAAGTCCATGAGTCACACCCATGATGTCCTTATCAAATGGCTTCGTCCACACCTTCACTGTGTTCATCAGAACAATCCTCCTTGGTTTCTGCAATATGGAGAGGTGCACAGAATTTTCTAAATCTTTAAGTTTGGTTCCTTTTTGCTCAACCATTCCTTCCTCGATTCATTTCTCTATTCCTACTTTTCATTGTAAGCTGTCAGAAGGACCCAAGCTGCACCTTCAACATTTTGCTCAAAAATCACCTCAGATAAATATCCAGTCTCGTTGTTCACAAGTTCTATCTTCCACAGAACAGTAGAACACGTCAGTCAAGTTCTTTGCCACTTTGTCAAAAGGACTGTCTTTCCTGCAGCTTCCCAGCCTGTTCCTCATTTCTGTCTGAGACCTCGCCAGAATGACCTTTAACGTCTATATTCTACCAACATTCTGTTCAGGATTATTTATTTTTTCTCTAAAAAGATGGAGGTTTTCTCTCTAGCTCTCCTCTTTTCTTTTTCTTTCTGAGCTCACCCCAGAATTGCCTTTAACAACCGTATTTCTACCAGCAATCCCTTCATGACGATCTCCACTTTTGCTAGTGTGCCCCTCAAGATCCACTTCCATATTTTTAGGTGTATTTGTTCTCATGGCACCTCACTTCTCAGTACCAAAATCTGTATTAGTCAGCTAAGGCTGCCCTATCAAACACCACAAATCAGGTAGCTTAAACAAAAGAAATTCCTTTCCTCACAGTTCTAGAGGCTAGAAGCCCATGATCAAGGTGCCAGTTGATCCAGTTTCTGATGAAACTGTCTCCCTGGCTTGTGGACTGCCACCTTTTTGTTGTGCCTTCATATGGCCTTTCCTCAGTGCATGTGGGCAGGAGAGAGAGAGCCAGACAACTTTCTTGTTTTTATAAGGGCACTAATCCATCAGATCAGGGCCCCACACTCATGACCTCATTTAACTTTACATCCATAAAGGCCTTATGTCCAAATATAGTCACATTGGGGATTGAGGCTTCAATACAGGAGTCTGGAGAGAAACAAACATCCAGTCCATAACAAGCACACTTCAAAATAGAATATCGAAATCGCAAACACACATATGAAAATGTAATCAACATCCTTTATCTTCAGGATGATACAAAGAAAAACATAATGAATATTAATTAGTATTTACCTAGCAAAATGCCTAAAATGAAAAGGACAGACAATAACAAATACTGACAAAGATATGCAGCAACTGAAATTCCCCAGCACTACAAGCAACTGGAATTCTCTTTAGGTTATAAATTGTTACAGCCACTTTGAAAAATATTTTGGTATCATCTACTAAAGTTGAATATATTCCATATACTCTGACCCAGAAATTCCACAACCATACATTTACCAAAAGACGTGAAAAATGTTCATAGCAATATTATTAACAATAGCCATACTTGGAAATAACCCAAATGTCCATTGACATAATAACATATAAATTATTATTTTTTAAAGATTTTATTTATTTATTTGACAGAAAGAGACACAGCAAGAGAGGGAACACAAGCAGGGGGAGTGGGAGAGGGAGGAGCAGGCTTCCCGCAGAGCAGGGAGCCTGATGTGGGGCTCGATCCCAGAACCCTGGGATCATGACCTGAGCCGAAGGCAGACGCTTAACGACTGAGCCACCCAGGCGCCCCAATAACATATAAATTATTAAGGTATATTCATATAACAGTGTACTGCAGAGCAATGGAACAGATCAAATTACTTGTTATTAGATCAGGTTTCCCAGAAACAGACTCTGAGATGAGAATTCAAGTCCAATTCATTTATTTGGAAGTTGAGCTCAGGAAACATTACTAGAGAAGTGAGGAAATGAGACAGGGAAGGAAGTTTAGCCAATAAAGTGCACACTGGCAAGCCAGTTGGCATTGTGAGTAGGTAAAGCTTAATCCCCCTGGCCAAACTCTAAGAATCAGTAAAATATACATGCCCCAGAGTTATTCCACGCAAGGAGTGTGAGGGAGCTTTTTTATGCACAAGCTCCTCTCAGTCATTGAGAGAGATCTGTGGGAGAGTTATTAATCTCTCTGGACTTCAGGCTCTCAGATGCAAAAAAAAAAAAAAAAAAAAAAAAAAGCCTTCAGGTAGATGGGATTCTGCCTTCTTCACGACAATGGCAGGTCTTAGAGAATGTGGGCAGAGTAGTCATGACAGAGTCCGCCATACTTCTGCCAGAATCTCACAAATATTATGTTGAGAGAATAAAAGCCAGACACAGAAAAGTACATACTGTGTGTTTCCCTTTATATAGAGTTCAAAACCAGGCAAACTAACTGTGTTAGAAGTCAGAATAGTGGTTGCATTTGGGGATGGAGAGACTGGAAGAGGTCACAGAAAGACTTGGGGATACTTGTACTGTTATGGTTCACACTATGGTAATTCACTGAACTATATACTTATAGTTTGTACACATTTCTGCGTGTATGCCATTTCCTATTTAACAGTTTGTTGTTGTTGTTGTTTTAAGCAGGAGAGAAGAGGAAATAAGGTTGGTCTTTCAATGCAGACTGCCTCTATAATGGCAGTCACCTTCAGGGGAGCGTTTATATCTCAAAATAATGTCTGGAAATGGAGCTCTCAATCAGTGCTTCTGGCTTGTTCATCAGGGATAAAGCGTAGGAGGCAGAAATACGACATTCAATTCCTATCCAGTCCAACAACTCAAAATATATTTTCTACTCGATGCTGTGGTAACACCTGCATGGTAAATGAGAACAAGGAAACGAGGGGCTCCTTTCTGCTTAGGCAGGTGACTCCTCTGTAAAAATTAATGTGAATTTCTTGTTTATTGAGTAATTATCGTCTTTAAACTATGTGTATAATTTGTGAGGCACGCATGTCATCAGAGAAAAGAAGGAAGGGAAGACAAAAAGATAGGTATCTTCTCTCCCGAGGTGCAATCTGCCAATCAAAAGTGCAACTGACTTGCTTAATTTTAAAGCTTTAATTCTTTCTGCCAGACACAATATCAATAAGGAACCTAAAGCTCTGACTTTTCTAGCTGAAAGGAAGAGTGTTTAATTGCCTCACTTCCTACCTATAGAGATTTAGGCATACTTATTACACAATACACATAGGCACCAGAAGGAGCAAGAGTATCATGGAGTCATATACTGCTTAGTCATTTTCAGCATCCAATACCACACAAGCTGTTGCAATCTCTTGGTATGACAGGCTCCTTTGATTAATCTCATTTCAGTTTGTCACAGAGAACAAATTCTAACATAACCCTTATACCACCCACCAAAGCTGAACTCATCTCCCCATATAATAATAATAACGTGGAGAAAAGTCTTAATTTATTCTGAGTCAGAATGCCACAATTCTGGAGAATAAGGCACTGGTACCCCCAAACATAAAGCAACTAATTGCAAATATCCTTTCACATTCTCCTTACAAGTTCAAAAATCAGTGGATCAGCATGCGGCTGTCACAAATTTCCTGGAAAAAAATAACGGCTACCTTTGCAGTAATACGATTAAGAAGAAGAAAAATAGCTGAAAATTTCTGAGAATTTAGGAAGTGTTAGCCACTATTCTCAGTACTACACATGAAATAATTCAGTTAATCCTCACAACAGCTGTGTGGAATCATCCCCATTTGGCATAAAGGAAATTGTGGAGCAGAGATGCTAAATGACCTGTCAAAGGTCAAAGTGAGTGGTAGAGACAAGATTCAAACCCAACAGCCCAGCTCCTGAATCCCTGTTCTTAACTATGACATGCGTTGTCTTTCAACTCTTCAGTTGAATTACTGTCATTGAAGTCACAATGCAAGCAAGCTTTGAAAAGAAAAAAATATTTAATACAACTTCATTTCCTACTCCTCTTATTCTGAAGAAAAGCAAAAGGGGTAAGCAAAGGGCTAGAGAAAGATGAAAGAGGGCTTCTTTCTGTTTCATTCTTTGTACAGTTTTCACAGAACTTCTTGCTCATGACCTTAGGCTTATATTGAATAATCAGCTTTTTTCCAAAACCTCTTCAACATACAAGTCTCACTCTATTATAGAATAAAAGAAGTTAGGTAGACATTATAAATCTTTTTTTGCAGATAAGTAATAATGTATCTATATAAATATACAGACAGAGATATAAGGAACCTAAGATCTCAAATCCACATTCTGTCTTTAACCACACATTCCTCCATAAAACACCCCTCAGTGCTATGTACCCATAAAGAACAAGGACAGGTAGAGAAATACTTATTAGCTGGGGGTTTTAATTCCACACTTTAATTTAGTTCCCTAATCTATCAGCTGGACCACAGAGAAAACTACATTTGCTGTACCTGAAGGTAGACCCACTGCTGGAAACTAAATCAGACTAAACATCCTCCTTCATCCTATTACTGCTAAATTTACACCCAAATCTTAGATCTTATATTTGATGGCAGTGTGTGTTAGACTGCCTTCTTATGTTATTATTGCTCTTATACAGTCATTGGGACAAATGAAATGCGAAGTACTATCTTTCAAGACTTTATTTATATCTTTTATAATATAGCAGAATTTCCCAAAACATGCCAAGACAGAATAATTCCATTAAGTTTATCCCAAGATCATTCTATTAGGTTGAGAATTCACCTCATATTCTACTTCCCTGCTAGAAAAAGAGCTCAACTAACTTGCCCAACCAAGCTTAGCAGACAGGGCAATACAATGTAAGCCAGATGTCAGAATGGCCCAAATAACAGGATGCCTATAAAACAAGATGCCCTAGACTTTATTCCTCGCTGTAAAACCTAACCATGTAGGCTTTTTTCTATTATCAAATTCATCTTTATTTATACAGAGAATAAAATCTACTGTGGACATTCTTTGTCTATAATTTCAAGGTATTTAGGAGAATCACCTTTCATTTTTTTCCAATAAACTCCAGAATACTGGATATCTCAATAATAAAAAAAATCAGTATCATTTTTCACAGGATGATTTCTGTACTCTATATGGATCACGACCACATGTCCAATTAGGTGTCATTATCCTCATTTTACAAATTAAAAAAATTGAGAATCAGAAAGCTCAAATTACTTGTAAAGCCACACAGCTAATTTAATCTCACCCCAAAATCTTTATTTTAATTTCCCTTTCATAATACTCTCTCATTTGAGCAACATAATGACTCCCTTCATTTACTCAGTTATTTCTCCTTCTGCCCTACTGAATCAATGAATTGAAGAGCATATTCCCAATCACAGCTTTTGGAAATAGAAGAAGCCTAGCCCCTCACCTTTGTGACATCAATCAGAAACACTCTAGGAAATAACAGAAAACTGGACTTAGCTCTTTTCATAGCAAACATAAAAACTGTAATAATATTCTAAATTTTGAAAATGCCCAATAAGAGGCTTCATGTAGTTTATTTAAATTGGCTCTCATCTGTGATTTTAGATTATTCCCCCAACCAGTACTTTAGTGCTTTCCAGTTTCTTAATTATGAACTCTACTTTGATATTAAGAAGTTAATTCATTTTTTTAAGTCAGTTTAATTTAGTAAAGAAACTCATCACAAGTTTCCATTTGCTCCTGATGCCATTAATGACACATTTTTGGTATTATATAAGGCTTTTCCATGAAATACCTTTTCCTGTGTATCTTCTAGGGCCAGGAATATTTCTCTCAGGGACACCTAGTCATTGAGTAGTTGACTTCCAGTCTTGATAGATATTAGTCTTCCAACTTAGAATCTTCCAAATCTGATTTATCTTCCATATCAAACTCTACCAACTTCATGTGGGTGGTTTTCTTCTTTCCACAATGGGGGAAGTATTGTTCTCAGCCTTGGTTTTGTATATCCTCTCATTCCAGCTAAGACTCTGAGTCATCCTAAGCACCTGCATTCATTCCCTCGTCATAGACAAGATGTTTCAAAATATGAAGACGACCAAGATTAGATAATATCTTTATCTCTACATATCTACCAACTTCTGTGTAGGTAGTATAAAGATTCATCCTTTATGGCCTCTAATGTTTTTTGAAAAAAAAATAAAGTATCGGTATAGAGGAAGCACTTTTTGTCTTTAAAAAGTATTATCTAGCCTGTAAATTGTAATGTTCCCGTGGGAACTGAAACAGAATTGGGGAGTTTCCAAAATCCCACTTAGAGTTGTAGTCAGTACAAATCTACTCTCTTAAATGGAGATTATGGATATGAATTTCCCTAATTGAAGGTCTATATCCAGGACATATTAAAAAGGGACTAAAGTTTGATGATGCAATGTTATACTCTCTAAGAGAAACTTCTAATTAGAAATCTCCCTATAAGTAAGAGTGGGTTTAATTATTTTGAATCCTTCTCATTTTATGATGTTCCAGGATGCAATTGCTTTTCTCAAATCAGTTCATAGAGTTTCCTTTAGCTTAAATTGGTTAAACGAATTTTATAAAAAAATTCAAAAGGTGATTTTATATGCATAAAGTTAATTTTAATGCATTCCAAAGCTCTTCTAATTCATTCCAAATTTAGCGACAAAAGTAGAGCAATTCTAACCAATTTAAAATATAGTATACCTTAACTTATATAGTATCTAAAAATACAAAATTTTAATAAAGAGTCAAAAAACTATACTGAGATTTCTGTAGGTCCTGTATAATAAATATTTTTTAACTGAACCAATAAAATTTATTAGTTCTGAAGAAGCCCTCCCAGTAATTATGAAAGAAAGAGAAGAAATTAAGCTCCCCAGCTTTCAAGTGGGAGGAATATATTGTTCTTGGAAATTGTCCATCTCCTTCCTGCTGTTCAATTAATTCCCTACTTTCTTTCAATTCTCCTTTCTTCTCTTGTAATATTCATATTTTTTCTTCACACAAGTTATCTTGTTCTCTTTAGTTCTTGATCTTTCCATAATCTATATGTTTGGGAAATGTAGACTTAAGCTTGAATTGTGGTTCCAGGTGGAGATTTTCTTATGTTACTTAGAGACGCATGCTAGAGTGTTATATTTAAAGACAGATGGCAACAATCATATGAACACTCCATGTGGCTGGTTCTCTGTATCCATCAATTTGCAGCTGAGGAGGCTAGTTCAAGCATCTGCAATAATTGGTAGAAGAGAAAATAAAAAATGGAGAAGACTAGACATTTTACCTCATTAAAAATGTGGTTTTATTCGCTCTGACATAAAATATACTGAATTTGAAAGTTCTTCAAATGGTTGTGGTGTAAAGCACTCCTACAGAGAAGCAACGATTTTCCAAATATACATTGCTTATTTGTTCAGAGTAGAAATTTTAACTGGGAGCTATGAATGTACACAGCCATCTTAATGTTTTATGGTGCTGGCAAATGAAACTACCTATCTTCTAGGGTTCCTTCACAGCTTGACTCCAAATGTGACAGGTTAAAAACTAGTATCACCCAGAGACCCTCCCTTCCAGCTGTCCTCATCTTCATCTTAAAATTTTGCTACTGCTGTTAGATGTATATTTCTGTCCCTCAAACTGTGTGGCTTCCAAAAATCCAAGAATCAAATCCAAGAAAACAAACTTCCATTGTTTCTGAGACTTACCAAGTTTCACTTCATCTTCAGAAATCCTGTTCCATCTGTGGAGTCCTAACTACAAGCAAGGCTTCTCCAATAAGGCTCCTGTTCCAGTTACCAGGCTCCTTCCAAAAATTGGTAGGTCTCAAGAATCACTTACTCCAACTGTGAGTCAGGTGATCCTGACTCCTCCATCTTGGAGTAAAAGAACACATATACTCAAACACAAAAATGTATGAACTAATTGTTAATTACTACCAAATATAATCTATTGTAATACACCATATAATACACGAAGTTTCTATACAGACATATAAGCATGCATTTATACAGACACACAAAGACCTGAATATGGGGTCAGTTATTGTCAATTATTTCAAAATCTTTTTTTTTAAAGAGAAAAGTTAACTTTAAACACTGTGGCAAACACCACAAAAGTAACCCCCAGGAAGTCATTTTAGGATGTATTGTCCACTCCCCACTTGCCCCATAATCCCTTCCCCTCATGTGTGGGTGGGACCTGCCACTTGCTTCTTACCAATACAATATAGCAAAGGCAACAGATGCCATTCTTGTAACTACATTACATCATGTGACCAAGTTGATGGATGTCACTCCTATGATGACTCGTAGCCAACTGAATTACTTAAGTCTCCAAATAAGATCACAGGTCCAACCAACACTTTGATTTCAATCTGATTAGACCCTCAACAAAGGACCCAGATAACACATGCCTGAGTCCTACACAGGAAAACTGAAATGTTAAATGCGTGTTGTTTTTATCTACTAAATTTGTGGTAATTTGTTACATACCAATAGAAAACTAAAGCAAACATATATGTACATAAACTCATCCTGAATTATTTTATGACAATCTTTTACATTTTAATCTTCTTAAAGAACTCCCTGCATATCATAAAAAGCATGTTTTTAAAACACCTACATCATACATCAAGAATATTTTTGCTGTGAAAATTGTGGAAAGTATTTTCATAATTTATTCATTTTTTCTTATTATTTAACCTCTATCCTAAGGTATAAGCATTGAGTGAAGTTGCAAACAAGTAATGTGTGTTATGTTTTGTGGATATTTCATTAAGTATTAATTCCTTTTGACTTGCAGGGGTTTCTTTCATATTCTAGAGCTAATAGGTCATTTTCTAGGTAGCACATTTATTTGTAGATCTTCTGAAAGTTTAGAGCCCTTGGAATTGTGTCTATGTTACATAATAGACAAAATGGTCCTGCACAAAAACAAATTACAAAAAAAAGACAAATTTGAGAAATTCAATTCTAATTCTACTTCAGTAAGCATTTAATGAAACTTCTAGCAAATGTTGAGCAAAAAATTTCCCTGCTGGTTCTGTTCTTATCCTCTTTTTTTCATGGTCTGATTTGGTGTCCTTGGCAGATCTCTTGTGTTCCCGCTTGATCTTTGTCCCACTCAGGTTTGTACTGGAATGATGGCACAGTTGTAAAGGCATTTCATTCTTTCTGAATATGATGCTCAAAAATCATCTAAGAGTTTTAATGAACTATATGCTTATAGTTCCAGCTGTTCCCAGTCCTATTAGTTAATACACAGACCCTGTTCAAAAGTTAAAGTGATAGATACCTTGTCTCCTTCGATTCTCTTAAAAATTACTGCCTCAGTTACCAATTTTTCTGGAAATGACTTCCCTAACTTCACTGCATCTTCCAGGCTTTCTGAACACTGCTCTTCTCTCTCCTGAGAAGAATCTGTCCTGTGGCAGGAGGAGGGTTTTTATATGGTTTTGCTGAGGAGAAACAAGCCTACAAGTCCTGAGCACTCCAGCTTCAAGACGCCCAATCCTTCAATACGAAGCTAGTTCAGAAGTCATTTACTCCACAATGCTTTCCTTGTTGTGATATCAAACATCACCTTCCCACTAACCCAGCCGGGATCTTGCTGTTAACCAATTTTTATTAACTGTGTGACCTACATTTCCTCAACCATTTTTTTACAACCATGTCTACAACATTAAAAAGGAACAGATTCCTTAAGGACAATTACCATATAGCAAAAAGAAAGGGGACTAAACAGAACCTTTCTGCTTAAACAAATCTGAACAGGAAGATATTGCAATGAATAAAAACATGTGAAGTTCATGAAAAGAAAGAGAGTAGCAAAGGTATTTGAAGTATACCTTGAAGGAACAAACTGTGGCAAAAGATTGCTAGAAAGTGCCAGAAGGTATTTGTTACATTCTAAAAAAGGACTGTTGGATATGTTTCTCCATATGTCATTATGAGGCATACATTTCTCTTGGGTATCATACCAACTCACAAAAGGAGACAGACATCGATATCATTTTTGGCAGTAAAGGCAAGGAGTGGTAAAAGATCTGCTCTATAAAATTTTCCAGCAAAGATATGAATAAGAGAGTCTTAAAACACCTATTTGTTTTAAATTGTGGAAGCTTTTGATAAAGATTAAACATTTTACTACATCAAAAATCTTTGGTAATTCTACAATAATATTAGTCATTTGTCACATTATTATAATTAGCATGAAAAGGCTGTATGGTGTAATGACTAATCAGCACGAATACTGGAGCCAGATAAACCTATGTTCGAATTTAGCACCCTCCATTCATCAGTGGAGACCCACTGGATGAGTCCATTAAACTCTGTAAGCCTCAATTTCTTCAATGGTAAAATATAGGAAATAATAAGACCATTTTCATGGTGAGGAATAAATGACATCCTATTTATATAGTGTTTTTCATAGGGCCTAACACATAGTTAGTGTTCAATATATGCTGGCAATTATTATTCTATCTTATAGAAGAAATTACTTTCCTTATTTAGATAACACCTCATTCCAAAACTCATGTTGTTTTCAAAATACATGCAGCATATGAGGAGGGTAAAGTGAGGAGATCGTGAAGAAAAGAATACAGCTGGAAATAGTAAGTTAAAGACGGTTGTGAGATATCATGAAGTCGTACATACTTTGCTAGATATGAATCATGGACTTAGAGCTGCCTAGAAGCTAGTGTGAAGAGGAACACACAGATACATGACTTAAAAAATAAAAATAGAAAGCCGTGTTTATTTCTTTTAAGATTTTATTTATTTATTTGAGAGAGAGAGAGAGAGTGCTCACATGAGAGAGGACAAGTGGTAGAGGGAGATGCAGGCTGACCCTCTAGCAGAGAACCGGACATGGGGCTCGATCCCAGGACCCAGGGATCATGACCTGAGCTGACGGCACCCACTTAACTGACTGAGCCACCCAGGCACCCTGAAAGCCATGTTTAAAAGAAACCCAAATAGTCTGAGAAAAAATGTGTCACCTCACTAGGACCTTATAAAAAGGATACTATGTGAGGTGTAAACAATTTCCTCAATTACTTTTTTACAGCAAAGCAAATAAAAAAGAGTTTTGATTCTCTTATCATAGCCCGAAAATTTGGCTAATAGAGTAACACTAAAATGGAGTTTAGTGAAAGTAATTTTAAAACAGTGTAGCTTGGGTGCATGGCTCTCTGATGAGAAACAATACACCAATAATTAAATCTTAGTAATAACCAACTGTGTGTAGTACTTTGAAATTCATGATTATTTTTAATTCTGAAAGCTAGGTATAGCAAGTATAGTCATCCATATTTTACAGATATGGAAACTGAGTCTCAAACAGGCTCAATGATTTGCCCAGAGTTATGTAGGAGAAAAGTAACGGAGTGGAGACTGTTTCTTAATCTTATGTCCCTTTCTTTAATTCTGTTTCCTTTTCACAGCTCTGCTATGAAATGGACTGACAATTGGGAAAGCATAGAAAGGACTCCAGCTTCAGCAACCATCTTCAACAGCCTTATTTTGATATACAAAAACCAGATTGGAAGGTCTCCATGACGCATAGCTGTTTCTATGATACTAATAACTTGGAGGATTTGCCAAAGGTCATTCTTAAAATGCAAGTCATTTATAAGCTCTAAGAAAATAATAACAATAATGTTTTTTTTATTTTCATAGCACTTTACATTTCTCAAGCACTTGCATATGATAATTTGTACTTCCCGAGAACTGGCCCTGTAAAGTAAACCAACTTATTTAAACCAAATGAGATGCTTATCAAGTACACCTTTTGCAGAAAACTGCAGGTTAAGCAAGAGAAAATAAAATCTGATGATGGACATTCTGAAGAGAGATTCACTCACACAGAAAAACCTTAATTGGTGGATAGATGGCACATTGAAAGAAAATAGTAGATAGAGCCTTACCAACTTGTAAGCTGATATTTTATAGCTCATGAATGAAAAAATGGCAGAAGCAGAGTAAAATTTTCAAAAGGAAGAAGAGCTAATAACCTATGTTCAGACCTCAAATTAGATAAAAGATCCCAATTGCAGTTCGAGAAGTTACGCTGCTAGTTTTAAATGTAACCCACAACTAAGTGCAAAATCTGGCTTTGGGAAAAATATTTGCTACATTCTCAAATTATGGAATACTCTGGTTTCCATAGGATGCAAGTATTTGGCCTGCCAATAATTAAGTTTCTGTGCTTCCTATAGGCAGTTAGTGCAGGGATAAGAGGTGGTGTGAAATTCAACAGTTACTAAAATTGAGCAGCTCAGAATGAAAATGGGCTTTTAAATTTTATTATCTGATATAGTTCTGATATGGCAATGACCTAAGGATTATGAATATGGAAAACATCTCATTTTGAGTCTAACATTTTGATCCTAGACCTCATCTTGTTCCACGAAAATAACATAATCAGGTTGAGAGAATATATGCAGAGCAAAGATTAGCCAGTTTTACCTAATGCTTTCTGAAAATGATGCTCAGTGTACAAAAGGGGCTTTCATCATCTGGGTGACATGTGCCTGATGACAGAAACCTGACTTCTTTGATTACCACAGGTTTCCATCTGGTGGCAAAACATGTTCCTTGTTCATCTTACTTAGGCTGAGATCTTAAGCCAGTGTCTCTTGGGAAACTGTCTTGAAAAAAATCAATTCACGAAAACCATGATCTCTCAGAACAAGACAAGGTAAAAAATTTCTTTGTTGTCAATCAAAACAATAAGCAATGACCAAATTTTTAAAAAAATTTTTAAGTTATCAAGCAAGAAAACAGAACTGCTTCTAAAATTGCATTTGGAAATTATTCTTTTGCTACTCAGGATGTAAGCTCAATATATTTTATTTTATTTTTAAAGATTTTATTTATTTATTTAAGAGAGAGAGCAAAAGCATGGGAGGGGCAAAGGGAGAGGGAGAAGCAGATTCCCCGCCAAGCAGGGAGCCCGATGTGGGACTTGATCCCAGAACTCCTGGGATCATGACCTGAGCTGAAGTGAGATGTTTAACTGACTGAGCCATCCAGGCGCCCATAAGCTCAATTTTTAAAAAGCCATGTTGAGTGTGTACTTAGACAACATTTAGCAAAATATGTACTCAGCATATAGCAATTACTAGTGATAATATACCCTTCAGTACCAGACCTCAGTCCTATATATAATATGAGGCATATGGGAACATCATTTGCTTCCTTTTTATCTTCTTCTCCTGTTTTGTTCCTTTGTTCCTTTTGTTTCCTGTGTTTATCCATAAACATATGTAATTAACATGAAGTAAATTTATAGAAAACAATATTTTTTAATCTAAAAAGCTGGTTCTAGAGGTGATAGAAAAGCTCATTGAAACACATTTGGGTTTTTACTCTACTCAAAAGTCATGTTGGTTGCCAAATATTCTTTTGACCTATGATACCACTTCTTTGTTTAAAGAAACTCTGGCCCTATGACAATCTAAGCACGATACCCTTCCTTCTCCTGCCACCGAAACGGGTGCTGAGGCGTCTTATGTGGCTCTAACTTTGTCCCCCACAGCCCATGGATTGGTGTGGTGAAGTGCAAGTGATAACTAAAAACTGGGTGACATTTTCTAGACCTTATTTCTTTGGAGTCAATAGGGAAAAAAATGGAGGCAAAGGGGAACATATATACCACTTCTAGGTTCCGAGGTGAGCAAGTTAGGAGAAAACGCATCCTCCATTTGAAAGGATTGAAGGAGGTAAGTGACATCAAAGAAAACCTCATTTCTATTAGAAAAAAAAGATGAAGGGAATGAAAATGGGCAAAAATAGGATGAGGATAAAGGGCAGAAGGCACAGGGGAAGGGTTGGGAGGCTGTGAGGAGAGGCAGAGGGGTAAGAGCACAGGAGCATTACAGTGGTGAGTCCTGGTAATCGGTAACACGGGCAGCTGAGTTTCTAGCGGTTACTGATCAGAAGAGGTATGTAAGCCATGATGGGGATCAGTCCTGAGAAGGTCTGCTGAGACATCAGCATGTTCATGTTGGACGTTTTGAGACCAAGGGATGAGTGACCACCCTCTCAGAGGACTCTGATCAGAATTACCAGTCACTGAAGGACCTCTTCCCTCTTAACAGTGGGGCAGTATTGCAGTTGAGGAAGGGGCCAATCCTCATGGGGTAGGAAGCCAGGATTTACCTCTTTCCTTATTGGGCATGGTGTGGTGGCTAAAGAACTTACATCATGAAAGTGATGGAAGACCTCAATTATTGCAGGATGATCTATTGTATTTACATATATATTATTTTCACTAATATAAGTTCAAAAGAATGAGTGTTACTATTTCCTTCCCTTTCTCCCAAAAGTAACCAAAACTCTTGGTACTCTGCTTCTAGGCTCCACTGCCTCAAAGAATCTGAGATTTGAAAGTAAAATCTGCTGTGTATAAAGAATAACTCCCTCACAGGTTTAATGTGAGGTGGAGACCCATGATGTGAACAGGGATAAAGGCTGGTGCTGGGAACAGAGACCAGTGAAAGAGAAGTTCTCCCTGACAGGGTAGGCTCTAGGGTCTGGGGAGATTCCATGAGTGCATGTAATATCTCTGATAGTAGTTCCTTGTGGAATACTGATGGAGGCCATGCACTGATCAGCAAAGGTCTTCAGTGACCAAGCCTATGGTCCATGGACAGGATTTCTAAGGAATGCACTTCTGAGCTTTACAGAGAACATCAGTGCTCTCTGGAGGGAAACATGGAAAGTAGCTTTTGCAGAAAGAGGAGCTTTAAGAACTGAGAGGGCCATTCTACCTCCTACATCTTTCTATATGCACACAAGCATCCTTCTTTCCCCCCTCCGAATTTGGAATCCAAGGAGTGAGAAGACACTAAAACACATGACTGAGATTTAATTTCTCACCTCCATAGAGAGTAGAGGCACATAGATTTTATTTGACTTAGAAAATTAAACCAAAATAACATTTCTTGTACTGATGTGTGAAGAGGAAATACTTACCTATTACCCACATAAAAAGTCCTTGCAAGTTATTTATGCTGGTTATCATTTCAATTCCTCTCAATCTCCCAAGGTTGCTATCAAACCAGGATGTACTGAAAGCCTACATGTGCCAGAAGCAGTGCATACATTATATGATTTAATCCTCCCAACTTCCCTAAATAAGTAGCATCGCCCCCATTTTTTGAATTGAAAAAATGAGTGCAGACAGATTAAGGAACTTGACCAAGACCACAGATGGTAGGATGCTAGCTGGAATTTAAGTCTAAGGTTGCCTAACTCCAAAATTCATGCTCTTTTATTTTGCTAGGCTGCTACAAGAAGCATATGTGGAAGCACTTTTTTAATGCATAAAATGATACATAAATGCAACAAGCATCATTATTATGTTAAAGGCTCTGGGGATCAGAAAACAGAGCCATAATATTCTCAGAGTTTTTCTCACTTCCAGGAATAACAAAGGAACCTGTGCTTTTGAAGCACATAACTTTGGGAGTAGGATGTAAAGGAATTATTTCTGTCTTAAAACATCATCATGTAATAGTCAGATGTCAGGCATTCGAATAGGCGGTCATTAGAGTAGTTTCAATTCTCTCTTGAAAGTGATCAGATCAGAGACAATAATAGAACTAAGGTTATGTAAAATTAAATTTACCAGTAAAAATCAGTTTTTAACCTAAGCTAAAGAAAAAAACAAAACAAAACATGAGAAAAATTGCTCACTTCTGACTGGAATAAAGTACATAGAAATGAGCATTGATCGTCATTGGAAATACACAGAAGATCTATCCTTGTTCTCACTTCAATCCTAAAAAAATGCTTCTGACTTCAGAAAGGCTCGTGAAATTGACACAACTTCAGTGAAAGTAAATCTGAGTCTCAGACAGGGATTCGAAATTGTGTTCCACTTAAGTCTGGAAGTTAAAATTCAGTGTTAGATAAAACCAAATTTTTATAATATATGAATATTACTGTGTTAATACTTCATTAACTCAAGTTATCTAATTACTGAACAGATGATTGAAGACCTACAGCATGCCAGAAGGGAGGTAGAGAGAGGGAGAGGAAAGGGGAAGGCTGAGACCCAGACAATAATGAGGGAGTCTGGGGAACAGATTCCCAGATCATTCCAGAGAAGAAGCCCACATGGTCAGGACAGAATGTTTTAGGACCCAATTCTCACAACAAAGGTTGTGGAACTATTTAGCATTGTGATCTACAATCAAGAAGGTAGAAACAAACAACCAGAAGATAGCTGTACACTTGACTATCAAGCAAGAAATAGTTGATTTACAAGACATCTATAAAAATAAGCTAACCCCAAGCAGAAAGATGGTCCAATCTCAGGGGAACTGGTCCAGCTAGTCAAATAATACACAGCTAAAGTCAGGATCCGAGTTCTAGAGAGGAGGGGAATGCCATACAGGGACACTACTTAGAATCAATGAGATGGGAACCTGGGTCAATACTCAGACCTGGGACTGGACCAAAAAAGCAAGAAAAGATGTTCGGTCCTCTGAGCTACTCATGCACCCCTCATTCTTCCCTTGTATACCAGATCCCAAGTCTAGGGGTAGAAAAAATCTTACTGGAGTAGAGGAGGGAGCATGGTCCAGGGATAAAGAAGTTGAAGTCAAGAGCCCAATGGTCATTACTAGAATACCAGATTTATTCCAGTCTCCAATCAGCCAAGTAAAAGGTGAAGGAGGACAGAGAAAGGGGAGACTTGGTGACGATGTGTAAGTCATGCACAGGCCTATGAAAATTCAAGTATGAGTTTATAGCCAAAAGCTGTCAGGGGTCTCAGCTTGGAATAGCTGGAGAAGAGAGAAGTTGACAAGAAATATATTCTACCAAATAAAATAAACACATTTTAAAGCAGCTTATCTCTCCTTCAGAAATTGTTTGCATTAGATCCTAGATTCATTTAAATTAAACTTCATTGTTTCCTCCCATTCAAATGTAAAAGTCTGAAGAGAGTTAAAGGTCACCACTCACCACTGCTGTGTTATTAAGGAGGTGTAACAGAATGGGCTCAGAGTTAGCTAAGAGAACAGAAGGTTAAAAGGCACCTTGCAGAAACAGAGGTCAAAAGCCATGTCTATGGCCCAAGCTCCTGACTTCAGTCCAGTTGTGAAGATTTGTCCATTAGCAAGGCTCCTCCCTGCCCCCTCTATCTTGCCTAAAATGGATTAGCATCTTCAGGGCATTGTTATGCCCTTTTTACTTTTTTATCACATTAACTTTCTTCCACAAAAGAAAACTCTTGCTGACATAAATGTCTGATTAGAAGCTTTCATATATTCCAATATCAAATGTTCTCTCTCAACCAGGGCTCATGAAATATATATCAAACAAGTTCTTTATGCAGCATAAAACAAATTTCAGTACTCCTTTTCAAGTAAAATAATAACTGTGTTAGACTATTCCTAATTCCTATAATTGGTTTCCAGAAGTAATTATTATAGCCCATGGATATACATGCAAATTCAATTTTTCAATAAACCTACCCTACCCTGAACTCCAAAGACCAAGGATAATAACTTTTTTTGGCTTTTGCCCCAATTATCTTACTAGGGGACATTTGACTGGGATGTTTTTCAATCACCTTACTTGTAAAGTTTTGCAAAATAATTCTTCATAACCAATTTTATTAATAATAACCTTAGTTCCCAATTACACTCATTTTTTTTAGCTCAACAGGTTTCAGCCCCCAGATCTTAATCTCTTTTCTATCTGAGCTCATTCTTATGTAATCTCTTACAATGTCAAAACTTTAAACATGATCTGTCTAAATATAACTGGGCATTTGTATTTCTAGTCCAGACCTGTTCCTGAAGTCCAGATTCATATATCTAATCATTTACTCAATATCACCATTGGAGATACCTCAAACTTAACATGTTCAAAACTAAATGCCTAATCTTTTCCCCCAAAACCTCCCCTTTCCTCATTATTCTCAAATTCAGTAAATGGTAACTGCATATTCCAGTTCAGGCCAAAATCCTTGGGGTTGTTCTTGACCCTTGACTCCTGTCTTTCTCTCATGCCATTTGAAATCCATCACCATATCTTGCCAATACTTACTTGGAAATTTTCCATAACCTGATACTTTCTCCCAATTCCTCACTAAATCCAAACCCCAACATTTCTTCCTGAGTTGCAATCACCTCTTAACTAGTATTCTTGCTTCTCCTATTGCTTCCATTCAGTCCACACTCCACACAGCAAACAAGGTCAACCTTCTCATGTAAGTCAGATCATGCCACTTATCTGTTCAAAATATTCCAGTGGGTCTTGATCACTCAGAGTTAAATTTAAAGCCTTCCTGTAGTCAATATGCTCTGCATGGTATGGTACCTTGCTACTGCTGTTAATTCATCTACTTTACTCTTTTTACTTTTACTTTACATTCCTCCTTTTTCACTCTGCTTCAGCCAATGATCTCCCTGCTATACCCTGACCAAACTGAGCATACTCCCAACTGCAGGGCTTTTGTGCTGGCTGTTCTCAGCCTTATTTCATTTAATTCTCAAAATAATTCTATGAGATAAGTACTGTCTCATGGTACTCATAGTACTTGTCCTGATCAGACAAGTACTACAGTCTTATGTGAAGAAATAGCTTATCCAGGGGTGCCTGGGTGGCTCAGTCAGTTAACAGCTGCCTTCGGCTCAGGTCATGATCCCAGGGTCCTGGGATGGAGCTCTGCATCAGGCTTCCTGCTCAGCGGGATGAGTTTCCCTCTCCTGCTCCCCCTGCTCGCTCTCTCTCTCTCAAATAAATAAATAATAATAAAATCTTTAAAAATAAAAGAAAGAAATAGCTTATCCACCAAAAAAGCTGCAGCATCTGGCAAATACATACTAACAAGAAATGGGGACATGGGTGTGAATAGTTAGGGTTTTGGACTGGGGAGGTGAAAGTTTATTGGTATAGTAGTATTCTCTCTTGATATTATGATGACCCTAAAGCTTGGACATAATGGCCTGATGTCATCAAGACTGAGATGCAGAATTGCCTTGACAAAGTAATGAGGAAAAGATCAGAAGGAACAGAGGGGTGAGCAAGTCAGAATGAAATCAGAAGGCCACCAGCTATGTACCCTGGGAAGGCCTGAATGTCATTCCCATCACTAAAGAAATAAGAAATGTACTAGTAAGGAATACCAACTCCACTGAGATGAAATGTATAGAATTTGTGACCTGGAATGTGGAAAATGACAAGAGGAAAAAATTCATTATGACTCCATTTTTGGTAACTGGATGGTGTTACTCCTTCAGATAGGAAACACAAAAGAAGGCATGTTTGAGAATAAAGATAATTAACTCATTTTGGGATTTGATAGCTTTGAGGAATCAATGGTGCCTTCACCCAGGTGTCTAAGGACAGTTCTACCTGGCAGAACCACTGGATCCCAGCAGAGATCCTTGGCATGAGTGGGGCCATCAAGATGTGGGAGGGACATTGCCAACCCCTGTGGGTCTGAAAAGCAAAACATTGAGTCAAAGAGAATTCTTCTTGAGCCTTATGGTCAAATGAAATTTGTCCCATTAAGTTTTGGACTTGCTTGGGACCTGTCATTCTTCTCTTCTGTTGAAAGATACCCTGAGACATATTAAAATTTAAAGAGTTTGTTTGAACAAAAACCGGTTTGAAGCCAGCAGCACTAAACTGGAAGTGGTTAGGATTGCTCCGCCAATGGGGGCTAGAGGAAAACCTTGTATAGAGAAGATCTGGAAACAAGCAAAACAAGAAAATTATTCGATTGGCTATAGCTTAAGAAGTCACCTTTTTTAGTAAAGCCTAGTGGGTTGCTTGAGATTGGTTGTCTTTAGGCTGTGATTTCCTAACCATGAGGCATTACAGGTTTAGGTTTTGGTTTGCTTATGTAAGCTACTAAGGCATTAAAGCCACCCCAGTGTAACAGCCCCCTTTTAAAATTAAATTTAATTTAACACTTCTTTCCTACTTCTACCTTTTGGAATGGGAATGTCTGTCCCACCAATGTATTTTGGAAGCATCTAACTTGTGTGATTTCAAAAGTTCATAGCTGGAGAGGAATTTTTCCTCAACATAAATCATACCACAAGTCATGTCTGAGTCTTCCCAATAACTGACTTAGATGATATTTAAGTAAGACTTTGGACTTTAGACTTTAGAGTTGATACTGGAACATGTTAAGACTTTTGGAGTTTGGGGGTGAAATAAATGTATTTTGTATGTGAGGTCACAAGTTTGGGGAGCCCGGGGACAGAATGTTATAGAATGTTTATTCCCCCCCAACAAAGAAATTCTTATGTTGAAACCTAAACCCCAATGTGATGGTGTTTGGAGATGGGGCCTTTGGAGGTGATTAGGTCATGAAGGTGGCGCTCTCAAGTGTGATTCTGTTTCTCTGAGGGCTTTTACTAGAGCCACAGGAGCTGGTTCAACTTACATGTAGGTAGCCCAAGATGTCAGGTAACCCTACCCCAATGGGGAATGAGAGTTGATGGATAAATTACCCAGTTTCCTCTCCCACTGGTGATACAATACTGAAGTACATTCTACATGGTTTCTCAGAAGATCCCCAGAGGAACCAAACCCCAACTGTCCACACTGGTAATCCACTCACTCATGCTCATTTCACTGGGTTTCCCATTTTTCTCTCTCAATTTCCCCAGAGCTTCTCTCATGCTTTCTGAGATCACCTCCCAAATAAAATATATGTAGTTATTCCCCTATCTCAGAGTCTGATTTCGGGTAAATCCAAATTAAAGAAACTGCTCTTCTGTCATTAATACAACTTAAGTATTTTTTAGGACTAAAAGTTAGAGTTAAGAGAAATCATCTGGGACAGATTCACAGAAATATGTAGGCTTGATAGAGTACCTAAAAGGAGATAGCTTTAATGAAAGTTTCATAGACATCTTTGTGCAGATGCCTGGTTATAGACAAGCTCAGTTCTTTTCAGTTATAGGGGTCTTACTTTCTGACTTTTTGGCTTTGAATTTGTCAAATTAAGCCACTGCTATGTTTTGGGGACCCAAAAGACTTATCTTGCTTTCTGCATGTCTTTTAAGAGGTGTGTCATTTTCTGTGGGGTATGTCGTTGCCCTGATAAGCTTTTCTGAAGCCAATGGAAAATGGAGACCATTTTAAATTTTCATTAGCTTCATGATGCCTTATCCTGCTTGCCTGCTATTAGAGGGCAATTACTTGATGAGCTTTTAGAAGAATGAAAATGCTAAATGATGTTCACTTAGTGGCAACTTAAAAATCTGATCTCATTTCAGATCCAGAGTTCCTGCTACAGAAGAAACCCAGGAAAAGGTTGGAGGCACTTCATAAAGATGGAAAGAAGCTAGTTCCTACTAGGATAGAACATTGTAAAAAAAAAAATCCTAGTGCATCTTTCTCTCAAAAAATTTGACAATTGTTATTCTCATAAATAACTCAAATGAGTGATCCTTTCATCAATTTCTAGATTATTTGAACCACCTTCCAATGTTAAAGTGCCAAAATTTCACTTCATAAATTAAAATGACTAAATTTAGAAATTTAGAATGAATTTAGATTCATTCTATCTCTATTTCAAATAGACTTACTCAGGTTTACAACTCAGCATTTTGACTTTTATATGACTTCCTGTGGCTCCTCCAGAGTACCATCCACAGTTTTTGCTGTTGAATCTGCATCCCTTCCTCTCTTAAAACATAATGACAATGGAGAAATCAAACTAAAAACTGTAAGAAGACTCTTCAGAATCTGTTCAGCTACAATGAAAACATTGCTCCACCAAGTTAAGATGCTTTATAAAAAAAAAAATGAAATGGTATTACACCCCCAGAAAAGGAAATTAAATCAGGGTTGGACCCATGGAACAAATGTTATGTGCAAGGTGTATGTCACCAGTAAGGAGACTTCCTTATGGAGCCTGCACTCACAACTCCACAAAAAGAAGAAGAAATACATTAACTACATGCCTGCCCAACCTATCTGCTCCTTCCAGAATTTCCATTCAAGCAAATACAAGAAGGATCATTCTATCTGGGGCAGGATCTGTGAACCAGAGTCTCATTCAGAACGTTATTATTTTTTAAAGCAGTGATCAAAAAATTGAGTGTTAGAGTTGACTAGTGATTACACCAACAGCTTGAGCCAAGCTAGAGAGGAGGAAGTGAATGTACATCTGCTCTGACTTTAATGCCAGCCTCGGATCCTGACACTAAGCCCTCAGAGAGCAGAAAGAGGGAAGGCTTAAAATGGGTACCATATAAATTAATCAGAGTCAGCTAGTTACAAATAAACTCATCCAATCTGATACATCTCCATTTTATTAGAAAATAAAGAATGAAAATAAATTAGCAGTGGAGTTCTGTTCTGTAAAACATTTTATTCACCCTATGAGCCTCACTTTAAATATTGTATAGATACCAACACATTTGAAAAATATAGTTTCCTCTATTAGATAAACTTGCTACATTAATAGGTTAAAGAGGAAAAATGTTGTGAGTCATGTTTCTTTCCAAGAAGGAGCCAAAGTAGAGTTTCCTACCTTGCTACCCCTTAGTATATAACCAGTTATGCAAAAGGTGTTTTACCCCTCTAGGTCTCAGATGCCTTATTTTTAAAGAAAAAATATTGTTCTAGATCAATCCAGCTCTAATATTCAGTGTCATTCAATGATCACAAATTGTTCTATTTTGACATCAGATTTCAGATTATTTCATTTTTTTCCAAGTCAGAGACAAGAGTTTCTTTATAAAACTGAAAACATAAAATTAAATGTTCACCCATAAATACTCTGCCCAGGATCCTCTCCATTTGGTTTTGATACAGAACAAACTATTCAGATTTTCCAGTTAGTTATAATTCAAGAGAGGCATAACTGAAAGCTGTATTTGTGCCACTCCATGCCCAGCATCCCACAAACTGCTTTACATTCATTGGCTCATTTGATCTGCATGACAACTCTGAGCAAATCAACTCGGGAAAAAAATAAAAAACTTACCCATTTTCTTGGTTTTCGAAAGTAAAGTGACTGAGGCAGGAATGGTTGGCTCAAAGCACATACTCTTCAGCACTGCATTATAGTGATTTAATTAAAGAAAAGAAAAAAAATACTTAGTTACAGTAGGAAGATCCAGAAGTTTGTTTGGAAAGGTGTGTGTTGGCATTTCCGAAGGAGCCAGGAATTACTAACAGGTGTGCAGCAAAATCAAGACAGACATCCTCTAGATGAACTACTATGTAGTATTCTCCTGATTCACAAAGTATAAAATCCAAAGGCAGATTGTAAACAATACATTTGAAATAGTCATTTAAGACATGAATTGTTTGAAAAGACAACCAGTTCTACCTGGTACTTTAAGATTCATTGATTTTATAATAACTTCAGGAATACACATTTGTATTGATTAATCTCAGATTTTCTTTGAGAATGATAAAAGCATATGTTGTGTTTAGATCAGGCAATATCACAAAATACACAAATATTGAATCATGTGTTGTATGCCTGAAACTATAATAATGTTATATGTCAATTAAATCTCAATTTAAAAAAAAAGGATCAGGCAACAATGGAACGGCAACAAAAAATATTTGCCATAAAGTTTGTAGCTAGAAACCAGAATTTCTAGTAGGATCAATTTATTTTTGTAGATATGACTTATTTCGAGAATCACAGTTATATTAGTTTCCTTTAAATTTGTGATAGGTTAACATTAATATATTTTCCTATGTGAAGAGAACTCAGATAATATGAATCTCAATGTTTTATGAATTTTGCCATTTAAATATATTTATCCATAAAATTAAAGATTTCATCTTGGCATTTCTTAATAGGTACACTGTTGGTCTTACATTACAATGTTTCAATGCACCAGTTTCCTACAAGCTCTTCATGAATAGGTATCATATATTCTTTTTATTCTGTATTTCACATACTAAATAGAAGCTCATTAAATGTTTTAAGACACATAATCATGTGCACTTAAGAAATAAAACTCCACATTTGTCCCTAGTGTACAAAGCAATCCTTATTGCCATTTAAACCAATTTCAGATATACAGTGATAAAAAGAAAAAGATGATAAATATAATAAGATACCAAATAGGAAATCACTAGGGTTTTATGTCCCTTGGTCTTGATTCAACAAACCTGAACAAGAAAGAAATGTACATGTTTTCCTAAGTCTCTTACTAAAGGGGGAATGTAATTTCTTCTACTCTTTAGACCAATATAAAGAGAGAAGAAAAAAATTCCCCGAAAATGATATAAAAATCATTTGATAATGGAATAAGTTATCTTCCATGGATGCAGAGTCCACAAGATAACTTCATAGGAAGCAGCTTCATAAGCAGCAGTGACGTTTATGTAGGGCATCCATTTACAGAGCTTTCATGTGATTTAATTTCAATCTCTTAATAGTATGGAGCAGATAATATTTGAGGAAACAAAATGCCGAGCAATGAACTAGCTTGATCAAGTTTACATAGTATATCACTTACTATCTTCACAACTTGAGTGCAGCCTCAAACTAATAGGCAAGAAATAATACCTAATTATCTGGAATGATTCTAAACAATACTGTGCTTTATTTTTAATGTTCACATTAACTTGGAGAGACATTGAGGCACTAATTTAGAAAAATGTGTAATTTTTGGTTAACAAATATATATTAAATATCTAACATGTTCCAGGTTTGATGCTAGCTATAAGAGAGGATGATGCGAAATTAATAATATAGGTCTTGCCACTATGGAGCTCACAGTTTAGTAAGAGAGGAAGACAAACAATCCAAATATGAATTATAACAGTCAAAGTACAAAGGGAAGAGCAACTAACTGCACTCAGAAATGAAGAATCCCTCACAGAAGAGGAGATATTTATGTTGAGTCTAGAAGAATAAATAAAATCTTGCTAGATAAAGTGGGAATGGGGGCATTTCCAAGAAAGGGAATTGTGTGTGAAATGTTTGGATGTGGGGGAAAAAAAGGAAGAAGAAGAAAAAGAAATGTAGGGTCAGAGAATGCCAAGCTGATTGTTGTAGCTGGAGAATGGAGTATTTATGTTTGAGAGAAAGGAAATGCTGAATAAATCTGGAAAGAATAGATTGTAGCCATATAGTCCTAAACTATATACACTATGCTAAGGAATTTGGACTCTCGATGCAATGAGGAGCCATTGCATTTTAACCAGGACAGAGACCTAATCAGGTACACAAGAGCACAGTAATTCTGGTGGCAACCTGGAGGCAGGAGTAGCAATGGGAAGGGGAGGTAGGAGGATGTGGCAACGTTCCAGCTCATGCTGAAGAGAGCTTGCGGTACGTGGTGACAATATATCGAAAGAGTAGATTTAGAGGTGCTTTGACTGAAATCTCTCTTCTGTAAACTCCCTAGAAGGCACTGTCACTATCTCCTCTCTAGTCTCCTACCCCTTTGTTCACACTACAGTGATTATAATGTATTTGATTAGATGTCAATTTCTAGTCTCAGCTGTGATTCCTTCAAGGACAGAAAATATATCTTACTTTTCGTGTATCCACAGCAGCAAACATCTGGAACTAATAAGTTAACTAATAACTCAGGAGGTTGTTGGTAAGTGCAACTGAAATGTTCAGAAAATTGTTGAGAAATTGCATGTGTACAATGGTTACTTTTATGTCTCAGTTTGGTTAGACTAACAGTATTCAGTACTAGTTACTGAACAGAACTCCCCTAGCCTTGCTGTAGAGGTATTTTGTAGATGTGGCAAACATCTACAGTCAGTTGACTTTAGGTAAAGGAGATTACCTCAATAATGAGCATAATGAGGTGGGCTTCACCCAATCAGTTAAAAGATCATAAAGGCCTTAAGAACAAAACTGTAATTTCCCTGAGGAAAAAGAAATTCTGCCTCAAGACTGCAAGCATCAGGCCCTGCCCAAGAGTTTTCAGCCTGCCAGCCGACTACAAATTTCAGACTTGCCAGAACCCCCTTCCCAACTGCATAAGTCAATATGTCTGCGTGTATATATACATATATGCTTATGAGTAAATGCTTTGGTTGAGGGAGAGGATGGACAGTTAGAAGGGAATAGAACCAGTATTTCAAACCTACCTAAATGCCACTTATCTAGATAATGCCTACAAGGAAAAAGGCCATTTCAGGCAGAAGTAGTAACTTCCCTGTGTGACATGTTGAATTTCAGATATACGGTAAGTTCCAGCAGACTATGTAGAGGAGGCAGATGGAAATATGAGTCTTAGGTTCATACGAGAAATTATTATTGTCAAATATATTACTCAACCAGAATAAATATAGTTTCTAGCTGCTTGGAAAGCACATATAACAAACATTTATAGTGAGGTTGAAATTTATACACTGTAACTCGTACATAGAAAAGAAATATCTAGCTCTAGTTATTGTCTGAATATATCTTACCTTCTAACCTATCCCACTCAAAATGTAAAGCTTATCTATAAGCTCAGTGTCTTGTCATTTAAAGAAGTTTCTTCCTGGGTAAATACCCTCTCAAGTCAGAGTTGAGACTCTGTCAGGGCTGTTTCTCCCCTCCACTAACTTTTCCTTCCCTAGGGGCATGTGGATAAAAGTGAAAGTTTGCATATCACCTGGGCAGTCAGATGGGAGGAAGAGGAAGGGTTTCTGTGTCCCACAAGCTGCCCTGTAGTTGGTCACTGACCTCCACTAAGAGTCCTCTTCCTGCTAGTTACTGAATACCCTATGCTTTTGTGTGCTTGTAAGTGAGCCAAATCTTCTTGGGACAAATTTGGAGCTGAGTATATCTAGACCCAAATCTCAGATAAGTCACTTCGTAGTGGCATGTCTTTGAGAAAGTGGCTTAACTTGATTGATTTTACCTTACTCATCTGTGAAATAGGATTCTTTCCTACATTCCAGAGTAAAAGGAGTTAGAAAACAATTACTCATAGAAGGTCCCTTTCCTACTACAGCCATTTAAACAATAGCCACATCCAGTTATAAGCTCCTGTGCATTACACAGTGCTTTCATTATCAGAATCCCTGGTGATCATGAAGCTTCTAACAGTTATTTTCCTCAGCTGAGCCTCCATACAAATATTAAGGTTTAGGCACTTATTCTGTTTAAGATTTTACCCGTTGTCCTGTATATCATTCCTGATATGACTTGATGGAGAGAAGAAAAAACTATACAAAGAGAAAATTAAGTCTCCTAGTATATAAAATTTTGTCCACAATCCCATAGGCCTAAGCCAAAAAATCATACTTTTAGAAGGCAAACACTTTTAGGATGAGTAGAAACAATAAGTAATGTAAGGGTTTTTCATTGAAGGGCTTTACCTAAGTGATCCTATTGGCAGAGGCTGACCTCAATGGTGCTTACCCTACAAGTAAACCCAATGAAGTTCAATGATTTACTGACCATACTCTCTTGCTCTTTGCCTCATAATTTGTCCATAGATTGAGCAAGATTCTTGGTGTGGCATCCAGGAACCAGCAAGCCATGCAAGAGACATCTGCGACATGTCATGAATTCACAACAATAACATCTTCAAGGCAGTACACTGGTGCCTCTCAGTGTTTTCGTAAGTCCAGAGCAGCGTATCTGCTGATGGTAACTGAACACCTGAAGTTCCAAAACTCCTACAAGGGAAAGCAAGAAAATATCACAGAACACAACAGGAGGCTTTCTTAAGGAGCATGATTCCTACATATAAAAAAATAAAAAAAAATTGGCAGAACTATGGTGGTTGGCTGGTACCACCATTGCTGCTTGCTCAGAGCATGCCCTGGCACCAGTGTCCACAGCTGACGAGACATGCTGAAGTTAACTCCTTTTTAGCAGCAAGTTGAAGAATGGGACTGGGTCCTGGGCTTAAAAGGACCAAAACCCACCATGAGACACAATTCCAATTTCTACTGTGTTGACAGTAAGCACTGCCTGAGCTTTCCTTGCTCTCACTCTATTCATATTATTTAGCCTAGAACTTCCCAAATGCAATTTGGAACCTCCCACCTAAGCTTCTTGAGGGGAGAATCTTCCATAGTGATGAATGAATTTTTTTCCATATGTGAAAACAACCAAATATCTCCCACCAGAAAAACAATTCTGGTTGTGTTTTTTAAAATAGTTTAGGGGCACCTGGGTGGCTCAGTCAGTTAAGCCTCTAACTCTTGGTTTCAACTCAGGTCATGATCTCATGGGTCGTGGGATCAAGCCCCATGTCGAACTCTGTGCTTAGTGGAGAGTCTGTTCCAGATTCTCTCTCTTTCTTTCTCTCCTTCTCCCTCTGCCCCTCCCCCCATTCATTCTCTCTCTCAAATAAATAAAATCTTAAAAAAAAATGGTTTATTCTTTTTCTCTTATTCTCTTCTGCTCCACTGCATGCTCTGAGTCACCTTATCCCCTCTCAAGCTACCAGTATTACCAGTTCTCTTATCTGAATGTACCACTGTATTTGGCAGGTTGCAGCAAGCAAGGCAAAGAACATGGGGGATAGTCAGCTATCTGACTTAGGCAATTGTATTTAGGGTCCAATTAAATTTGCATGCTCCTATGTTTTTAATTGGTTGCAGGTTATAACAATAAGAAATAAGAAAAACCAAAAAAAAAAAAAAATAGGTCTTTCCACCATTTTGAGTCTATTTTCACATGTGGTGTAAGGAAATGGTCCAGTTTCATTCTTCTGCATGTGGTTGTCCAATTTTCCCAACGCCATTTGTTGAAGAGACTGACATTTTTCCATTGGACATTCTTTCCTGCTTTGTCAAAGGTTAGTTGACCATGGAGTTGAGGGTCCATCTCTGGGCTCTCTATTCTGTTCCATTCATCTACGTGTCTGTTTTTGTGCCAGTACCATACTGTCTTGATGATTACAGCTTTGTAATAGTGCTTGAAGTCCAGAATTGTGATGCCACCAGCTTTGCTTTTCTTTTTCAACATTCCTCTGGCTATTCGGGGTCTTTTCTGATTCCACACAAATTTTAGGATTATTTGTTCCATTTCTTTGAAAAAAGTTGATGGTATAAGGTTGAAAATAGAGCTACCACATGACCCAGCAATTGCACTACTGGGTATTTACCCCAAAGATACAAATGTAGGGATCTGAAGGGGTACATGCACCCCAATGTTTATAGCAGCAATGTCCACAATAGCCAAACTATGGAAAGAAACAAGATGTCCATCGACAGACGAATGGATAAAGAAGATGTGGCATAGGGTGCCTGGGTGGCTCAGTTGGTTAGGCGACTGCCTTCGGCTCAGGTCATGATCCTGGAGTCCCTGGATCAGTCCTGTTTTGGCTCCCTGCTCAGCGGGGCGTCTGCTTCTCCCTCTGACCCTCCCCCCTATCATGTGCTCTCTCTCTCTTTCTCTCATTCTCTTTCTCTTTCACATAAATAAATAAAATCTTTAGAAAAAAAAGATGTGGTATATATATACAATGGAATATTATGCAGCCATCAAAAGGAATGAAATCTTGCCATTTGCAATCACATGGATGGAACTGGAGGGTATTATGCTGAGCAAAATAAGTCAATCAGAGAAAGACATGTATCATATGATCTCACTGATATGAGGAATTCTTAATCTCAGGAAACAAACTGAGGGTTGCTGGAGTGGTGGGGGGTGGGAAGGATGGGGTGGCTGGGTGACAGACACTGGGGAGGGTATGTGCTATGGTGAGTGCTGTGAATTGTGTAAGACTGTTGAATCACAGCCCTGTACCTCTGAAACAAATAGTACATTATATGTTAAAAAAAGAAGAAGATAGTAGGAAGGGAAAAATGAAGGGGGGAATCAGAGGGGGAGACGAACCATGAGAGACTATAGACTCTGAGAAACAAACCGAGGGTCCTAGAGGGGAGGGGGGTGAGGGGGATGGGTTAGCCTGGTGATGGGTATTGAAGAGGGCACGTATTGAATGGAGCACTGGGTGTTATACGCAAACAATGAATCATGGAACACTGCATTAAAAACTAATGATGTACTGTATGGTGATTAACATAACATAATAAAATTTTAAAAATGTAAAAAAAATCCTATTTTAATATAAAAAGAGACATGAACAAAACATTAAAATTAATAATTAAACCACTAAGCTATTAATTTCAATCTCCTGTAGTCAATAATACAATAATTTTACTTACTGCTTGGCAAGAAAATAATCAAAATTCTCTGAATTGAATGCAGTGAAATATGTACACTCATATTCTTGGGAGTAAGAATTGTTACAACCATTTTGGAGGCTAATTTAGTATCATTATCTTTATTATTTAGTATCATTAAGAGCCTAATGTATTCTAGTCCTCTAGTATCATTAAGGTCTCAGTAATTCTACTTCCAAAAATTTATTCTAATAATCAAAGACACCACAAAAATTTATTTACATTATTTATAAGAGAAAAAAATGTAGAAACAAATGCCCAAAAATAAGACTATGGTTAAGTAAATTACAGTATACTCATATGATGGTCACTTTTTAAATCATTGTTAAAAAAATAAATACATAAGAAAATGATCATAATATACTCAATGAAAAATACAGGCTATAAAACTATATAAAATGTTTATTCTCCTTTGGGAAATAAATTCCTCCTTGGAAAGCCATTTGGCAATGTCTTGTGAAAAGTTATATTTATATGCATATGTACATATCTCTATGCACATATAAATGTAATGAAATATAAATATATGTACATATACATATATAAAGTTATAGACCTTTTAACTAAGTAAATCAATTTCTGGTCATCTATCCTAAGGAATTAATCCTAATGGATCAAAGATTTTTATCATATAATTACTAATGATTTAATGCTAAAAATATTAGAAAAGCAAGATGGATACTTAAGCAAATGATGCTAGGAAGCAGCTACTAAAGGACCAACAAAGATAATGCAATAATATAAGAAGCATTTGTAATTTTAAAAAAATAGGCTGAAAAAATGTTTATAGACTATAATTACAACTAAAAAACACATATGCAGAAGAAGCATGGCAGGTTATAAATAATTCAAAACAACAAAAGTGGCAATGTTTGGGTTAAACTACCTTTGAGTTTTCTCTTTTTCTTTAGTTTGTCAAAATGTTTCTAATAAATATAATAATATGTTTTTAAAAGCATGGAGAAAGGGAAGTAACAGGAAGTGTAGCTGAAACACAAAGGCTCAGCTTAGGACAACTGAGAAATGAGAATCCAGGAGTGAAAGAAAGCCAGGAATGGAATTTCTTCCTTCTGAGAGCAACCGGATCTGAGGCTGAGTTTGTACGGAGTGCCCCGGACAGAGGACTCCAATGCCTCCAGAATTTGGGATCCTGAGAGAGTATTAAGGTTGGCCTTGAAATATGATGGTTTTTCAGGGAAGACTGTTGGGAATGGGTGGTGGAGAGGAAACTAATGTTATTAGTTTTAACACATGCCAATCTGAGCCCAGTTGGGAATTTTAACTAATGTCCAGTATTTACAGAGTGCACATTTGAGGTCTACTAATGGCAGAAAAAGAGCTATCCCCTGGAGTACATGCCACATAAGAGATTGACAAGAGGTCCCAAAAGACATCTGGGAGCCAGGGGGAAAAAAAGAAGGCAAGAGACAATGTCATAGAAGCCAAAATTGCAAAATTTGAGCCGTAGATGCAGGAAAAAATACCAATATTGCACTATAAAATACCTATTCTCAGATCATCAGAAGCACAACCGAATCTGCTAATTCTTGGGCAATTGCGATCATGCTTAGTTTAGATGGAACAAATGAAATCATAGGATGGTGGTCTGACCACCAACCCAGCGCTAGCCAAGAGTGAAAACCTGAACAGGACATAAAATAAGGTGAAGACATAACCAAGGAGTTGCAGGACTTGGGAAGATCTGGCCCTTATAGCTCTGCAGCAGGTCATGGAGATGGTGGGACAGGCCCAGGCCTGGTTGCTGAAGGTCTCCCACTGAGGGCAGCAGGTTCAGCAGCACAGACTGGTGATCTCACAGATCCAGTGGACCCTGCCAACGGGAGTGAGGAAGCTGTGGTTGGTGCAGAGCCAGCCCAGGACCACCCTGATGGTAGGCAGCAGCTCTTCTGCAGAAAGGACCTCCAATTTTTTGGAATGGCCTGTAGATTGTTGCAAGACTTGCCAATGGAAGCATTCTGCCCCAAGTAGGAGCCAGCAAGAAACTCTCTCAGAAAAGTTGCTCATCTCGTCCTCTGTGCCAAATGCATTGCTAGAGGTAGAGCTCAGCTCAGATGGAGGCATCAGAATACTGTGATTGAACACAGGAGCCAAGTGGAAGCCATGTTCCACTTGGAGCTTTTGGCCCAGTGGAGCTGGCAGGATAGGAGAAATAGTTGTTTTTAAGAGATCTGAGACTACTGGGTGGTTTATGTGTCTTCAACTTATCTTTGGGATGGGCAGCTCTATTTGGATATGACCCACTTTGCTGCATTGCTTTTGGATTCAGGGAGCTACTCTTCTTCATCAGTTGTATTTAAAGAAGTTTCTAGTTGTTTCTGAGCAGACCTGTGAGCTCAAGGAGGTATGTTCACCTTCATCAGTCTCACCCGAGTCACAGTGAGAAGGTAAACTGGCTTCCAAGTTGTAACCTTCACTAGAAACATAAGACAACCTGTGGCTTTTCTGACATATGCTGTGGTGGGCCCCAACAGAGAGGGCCGAAAGTCTTGTTGCTCCTCCCTAGTCTTTGGCTCCTGGCTTCTATCACTGTGGATGGCCATCTCTGGAGTCAGCTTCTCTTTCTGGAGCTCAGCCTAGACTCGGGTACCCACATGTTGAAAAGGGTCAAGTTGAAGATGCCTGCTGGCCTGTACTGCCATGAGCTGGTTTTCCTTAGGATGTACACACTCACAAGGGAGAACCACATGTGGAAGAGGTGGAGGTCTGGGAGACACCAAGAGCCTCTCTCTGGGGCTCTCCCTCTGTGGAGTACTGGCTTGGGTCAGATGGGCACAGGAAAGACAGAGACAAAAGTTATCCAGAACCAGCTGGCTCAGGGCCATCACCCTGGCCCCTTTGAATTTCCCCTGAGGCTGCACAGGCTCTGAAAGTAGAGGAAGCCACCAGCAGCCTTCTGTTTTCCCAACACAGTGTCTGGCTGGGAGACAGCTTCTTTCCCTCACAACTTTTCAGATGGTTGTACCTTTTGTCTGCATGATCGTAGAGTTTTTTGAGGTTCCAAGATGCCCCCTTAAACAGCGCATCTGATTGTAAGTTGCCCTGGTAGAAGTGAGTGGCTTTGACGTCATGGTACTTACTCCCTGTGAGGGTTCCCAACTGGTTAAAAGGCATTCTCACGTGTGAGTCCACTGTTGGGGCTCTGTAATAAATCCTTGGTGGCCAGAGCTAGGAACTCATTAGTATAGCAGAACAAGGCTCCCAGGTATAGCAATGGCAGGCCATTCGTGCTGGCCATCTCTTCCTCTCACATGGAGCCTACTCTCTTGCAACCAGTCAAGTAGATTGTACTGTGAGACCAATCAGTATAACTGGGTAACCTCAGCTCATCAAGATCCTAAAGGAACAGGAAAAGAAAAAAGAAAAGCAAATTAAAGCAAACTAGAGGTAACAATTTAATCATCTCAAAGTAATAAAACATGCTTTAAATGATACTCTATGATGCTGAAGACCATGTTGAAACTTGTGTAGACCTATGCAGCTGGAAGCATTAAAAGTTTAAAAATTATTTTTGTTTGTAAAATCATTTACATTCATATGCTTTTATCCAGCAACCCTGTTCATAGGAATGTTTCCAAATAAAAATACATTTAACAAAAGCAAACACCTACATTAATAAGAGATCCATTCCAAATGGAGCTCTAATAGAGGAAAGGAAGAAAGAAGGCAGGAAGGAAGGATGGGAATTAAAATCAACCTTAATAGTAAAAGGAATGAGATCTTGCCATTTGCAACGACGTGGGTGGAACTGGAGGGTGTTATGCTGAGTGAAATAAGTCAATCAGAGAAAGACATGTATCACATGACCTCACTGATATGAGGAATTCTTAATCTCAGGAAACAAACTGAGTGTTACTGGAGTGGTTGGGGGTGGGAGGGATGGGGTGGCTGGGTGATAGATATTGGGGAGGGTATGTGCTACGGTGAGCGCTGTGAATTGTGCAAGACTGTTGAATCACAGATCTGTACTTCTGAAACAAATAACGCAACATATTTTAAGAAAAAAGGAAAAGAAGAAGATAACAGGAGAGGAAGAAAAGGGGAGTATGTCAGAGGGGGAGACGAACCATGAGAGATGATGGACTCTGAAAAACAAACTGAGGGTTCTAGAGGGGAGGGGGGTAGGGGGATGGGTTAGCCTGGTGATGGGTATTGAGGAGGGCACATTCTGCATGGAGCACTGGGTGTTATGAACAAACAATGAATCATGGAACACTGCACCAAAAACTAATGATGTAATATATGGTGATTAACATAACAATAAAAAAATTAAAAAAAAATCAACCTTAATAGTTTATGATCAATGAACGACTCATATATATCTAAATGACAGATAAGATTAAGTCCATTAAAAATAATAATTAGGTAGACTTACAGAAATAATAATTACTTAGGAAAGTGGAATACAAAACAATATATACACTTGAAAAATTACATCTTCAAAAGCTAAAATATAATGTGTAAGAACTAAAAGAGGTTGGCATGATAATGTCTGGGGTTTTTTTCCCCAAAAAAGTCCTTCATACTACTATTATCAGTCATTCTAATGTAAATTATTTTTTTTAAAGATTTCAGTTATTTATTTGACAGAGAGACACAGAGAGAGGGAACACAAGCAGGGGGAATGGGAGAGGGAGAAGCAGGTTTCCCACCGAGCAGGGAGCCGGATGAGGGGCTCGATCCCAGGACCCTGGGATCATGACCTGAGCCAAAGGGAGACGCTTAACAACTGAGCCACACAGGCGCCCCTAATGTAAATTCTTAGTTACTATAATTTATGAATCTATGTTTTTGTAGGATTATCATAAAATAAGGGAAACAAAATAAGCACATACTGTAAAACTTTGATTTAGTAACTAGAATAAATAGCCTTGAAATGTCAAGTACATAAGACTCATTGAATACATACAGTATCCATACAGTATCTATATGGAGAGCTACACTGGCATACAAAGTATCTGCGATCTGTTGCCAACATGTGAAAAGTTGAGAGAAAGAGGGAGGGGGACACAGTAAGAGAAGGGATTTGGGCAGGAGGGCAAGGAAGTGGTCAGAGCATTGAAGTGGAAGGCGGCAGTTGCCAGAGCCTTCAAAATCTTCAAAGCAGCCCTGATACCAACATTAGGCCTTTCCTGGAAAGGTAAACAACTGGTTGCCCTGGCTTTTCTTAGTCCAGAGCAAGCTGACTGAAGGGAGGGAGAGAACCTATTAAACAAACATCAGGGGCGCCTGGGTGGCTCAGTTGGTTAAGTGTCTGCCTTTGGGTCTGGTCATGATCCTGGGGTCCTGGGATCGAGCCCTGCACTGGGCTCCTTCCTGAGCCTGCGCTTCTCCCTCTCCCTCTGCCTGCCACTTCCCCTGCCTGTGCTCTCTCCCCCTCTCTCTGTCAAACACATAAATAAAACTTTATAAAAAAATAAGCATCAGGAGAAGAGGGATCTAGGTCAGACTAAAAGCCACACACATACATACACACGAATTTTCTAAAGGAAATTTAACTCCCTATCAAGATGGAGAGTCAGAACCTAGAAGGTCCAAGCTAGGAAGAGAAAAAAGTTTAAGCTTCCAAATTTATTAAAAATTTTGGAAGATGCAGTTTCCATTTGAAAGCCAGATAGGAAGAGGAACTGGCTGAAGTGATTTTCACCAGCCTCTTCTTTCTCCTAACCTCTAACCACACCTGTTGACTTCAAACGACAACATCTCCTGCAAACCTTCCTGGAAAGCTGTATATTTCCAAGAGCACAGGCCTAGAGTCACTCAGGTTTTGACTAAACTTACAAATAGGCATAAAGACATCTCCCAAACCCCCAAGTTTGCCAACTCTAATACAAGGACAGGCATAAATCTATCAAGTTAAATGGAATGATTTCCTCACAGTTAAACATTTCCAGACTGCACAATTCCTAGGAATGGTCCATTCTCTCTGAATGAACATAAATAAGCTAGCTCCTAGTTCTACTTCACTCCAATATGAATAACTAGGCCCACATCATCATTGACTTCCAGGACCTCATTCTTCCTTTGAGGACATTTTGATAAATTTCCCAGCAGACTTCCTGACCTCAACACAGCTGTGCCTGATGAAGCCATGGACCAGTCACAAACAATTTTTCGAAGCTGGACTAAAGCTCCCAAAAGCCCAGAATCTATTTATAAAAGGAATAACATTAAATCTCTTCCTTGAGATGAATCGAAAGGAGACTTCCTCTGCACCCTGCATCTGAACTCATGAGTAATCTGCAACCCCTAGAGTTTACTCCTGCTCAGCCTGCTGATTCCCCAGGCTTGGATGCCACACACCAGGCTCTCAAAACCTTTGGAATCTATTACTTGGTTGAGGCACATGGATTGACCCTGCATAATTGGCATCAGCTGGATACACTATGGCCAGGAAGGCTGACTCAGGCTGCTTCCTCAGGTAGGTAACCCAGGACTAGGTATGACTTTGACAGATCGAGAAACTCCATAGCCCTAAGCTACATAGGGAGCTAGTCCTGGGTAAAAGGCCCTCTTGTGACCTAAGAGTTATGTATACTCTGCATGAAAAGGATGTTTAAAAAGAGGCCTTCTTTCAGGGATCCTGGGTGGCTCACTCCCTTAAGCATCCTACTCTTGATTTCAGCTCAGGTCATGATCTCATGGTCATAAGATGGAGCCCCACATTGGGTTCAGTGCTCAGCATGGAGTCTGCTTGAGATTCTCTCTCTCTCTCTCTCTCTCTCTCCTTCTGCCCATCCCCCACTTGCTCTCTCTAAATAAATAAATAAATCTTTTTAAAAAATAAAAGAGGCTTTCCTTCATAAAAACAGCACCATAGCTCTTTCTTACCTTTGCCCAGCCCAATCTAGTCATAAAATAGACTGGTTCCTTAGAGCCTTGTACAATTATGGGAATTAGGAAATCCTTGGAACAGAAGTCTCAGGAAAAAAAAAAAACTGATAGAAGAGACTGAATATAAGCATTTCTTCTTCCCCCTTGGTTTTCCCCTCTATAGCGTGAAGTAATAGGGACTTCACCTCCTAAAGAAAAAGTGTGATCCATAGCCTTTATGGAATTATACCAGATTAGTTTACAAGCTTTGGGATGGACTTGGTGTTTTTTTACTAAAACTCCTTCCCAAACATTAAGTAAACTGTTGAGAACCTTCCTTTAATTGCAAAATATCATGAACAAAGAGCTAATCCACTGACAAATAACTTGGATGAAATGGAAAAATTCCTACTAAAGCACAAACTACCAAAATTGACTCAAGAAAAAAAAAGTTAAAAATCTGCATAAATCTATGACAGGCAAAGATATTGAATTAACAATTTTAAAATTTCTCAAATAATATAACCCATGCTCAGATGGCTTCATTGGTTAATTCTATCAAACATTTAAAGAAGAATAAATTCAACAACTCTTCTAAAAAAAAAAAGAAGAGAATACTTCCCAACTCATTCTTTGAGGTCAGTATTACCCTGATACCAAAACCAGACAAAGACATCACAGGAAAACTATAAACCAATATTTCTTATATAGACATAAATCTCCTCAACAAAATACTAAAAAACTGAACCTAAAACATTAAAAAAATTCTATACAATGCCTAAGTGGAATTTATCCCAAGAATGCAAGTTTGCTTTAACATCTGAAAATAAATTAATGTAATACATCACATCAATATAATAAAGTGAAAGAAAATATATTATCATCGCCATAATGCAGAAAAAGCATTTGACAAGATGCAATATCCTTTCATGATAAAAACACTCAACAAAGTAGGAAGAAAAGGAAACTTCTTCAACCTCATAAAGGGCATCAATAATTCAGAGAAGGCATTTGACAAAATCTAATACACTTTCATGATAAGAACACTCAGCAAATTAGGGATAGAAGGAAACTTCCTCAATCTGATAAAGGTCATCTACAAAAACCCACAGCTAACATCACACTTAATAGTGAGAGACTGAATATTTTCCCTCAGCAATAAGACAAGACTGTCCACTTTTGCTACTTCTATTCAACACTGTACTAAAGGTTCTAGCCAGGGTAGTTGGACAAGAAAAAAAAAAAAGGCATCCAGATTGAAAAGGCAACTTAAAAATATCTCTATTTATAGAAGACATCATCTTGTATATAGAAAACTCTAAGGTACCTATAAAATTTTTTAGAACTAATAAATAAATCTAACAAAATTGCAGGATACAAGATCAATACACAAAAAACAATTGTACTTCTATACACTCTCAGTGAACAATCCAAAAATTGAAATTAAGAAAACAATTCCATTTATATTGGTGTCAAAAAGAATAATATACTTGGGGACAAAGTTATCAAAAAAAGCTTAAAATTTATACTCCAAAACTATAAAATATTCCTGAGGAAAATTAAAGACCTAAATAAATGGAAAGAAATCCATATTTATGAATCAGAAGTCTTAATATTTAAGATGACAATACTCCCCAAATTTATCTATAGGCTTGATGTAATTCCTGTCAAAATCCCAGCTAACTTTCTTATGAAAATTCACAAGGCTATCCTAAAATAAATGTGAAAATACAAGTTACTTAAAATAAGTAAAACAATCTTGAAAAATAAGAACAAAGTTAGAGCACACTTCCCGATTTCAAACTTCATGGAAGCTATAGTAATTGACACAATGTGGTAACAAAGATAGACATATAGATCAATGAAACATCAGTAAGAGTTCAAAAAATAAACCCTAAATTCATGGTCAGGTGATTTTCAACAAATGTGCTAGGACGATTCAATAGGCAAGAACAGTCTTTTCAACAGGTGATGTTGGAACAACTAGCTGGATCTCCACGTATGCAAAAGAATGAAGCTGGGCCTCTTCTTTACATCATACATAAAAATGAACTGAAAATGGATCACAGACTGACTCTAAGCTAAAACTATAAAATTCTATGAAGAAAACAGAAATACTTGCGACCTTGGGTTAAGCAAAGTCTCAGACAAAACCAAAAAGCATCCTAAACCATAGTTTACCTCTTTTGAGGAATGCTTTCATGAACTTAAATGTTAATTTTACTTTTTTTATGCTAAAAGGGGTTATTTATCATCACCTAAATAGAAAGATTAAAACAATGAGAAATCCCCCTCCAATAGCTACACTCCATTCTCAGAGCGGCTGTCAATGTGACTTTAATATTTAGTATTTGTCTACACCTGACTAAGTGATGGCTTCTGGAATCTTCAGAGAAATAAGTGTTCTGCACAGTTTGCTGCTGCCATTTCCTAGCACTTTCCAGAAATTATTTGGTACTGTGAAATATAACAATAGGTTCTAGAAGAATCAAACTTTTGTTTTAGTTTGATGCTAAACAGTTAAATACATGGGTGAAAAAAAAAAACAACTCAGAAACTGGTTATTTATAAAGTTGGTTTTTAAGCACTAAATAGAACAGTAAGTCTCTTCCATAAATACCAAATGTCCTATGTTTAGGACAAACAAATGGAAATCTTTCTTTGTTTTTAATTTGTCCATATATAACACAGATAGATGTTTCCTGCCACTCAAAAACATAATAATTGAAAGCAAAGCAATAAACCTTTTCACAAAAATTACTTTCATGCTCTCAACAAAGAGAAGAAAATATTTTAAACAGAACTCAAAATTCAAAAGCATCCTGCCAAAAAAGGAAAAGACTGATATATTCAACTGCATTAAAATCAAGAACGTCAATTCAAAAAATATATATTAAATGTAGTAAAAAATTCTATTAGTAGAGGATAGTTGCAACATTCATAACACTTAATGACCAATATTAAGAATATCACTTGAAGTTTATGAATCAGAAAGGAAAAAGACAACCTAATCAGGCACTTCAAAAATTAAGGCCACTCAAAGGCCCAGTAAACATTTGCAAAGAAGCTCAGTTTATTAGTAATCAGAGATTTGCAAATTATAGTCACAATGACGTACATAATATATCCTCCAGATTGGCAAAAGTTTTTAAGTCTGACAATATCAAGTATTTGCAAGGATATGGGATAAGAGGAACTTTCATATATGGCTGATATAATTACTTTGAAAATGGTTTGGTCCAATGTAGTAAAGTTAAACATTCACATACCTTACAACCCAGCACCTCCATTTTTAGATGTAAATGATGGGAAATCTTTTGCACCTGTGTACCAGTTGACATATAAAAAGTATTACTAGCAGCAGTACCTTTAATAGATGAAAACAAAAACAAACGAGCAAAAACTAGAAATAAACTAATTGTATAGTAACAGTAAATTGAATAAATTATAATGTAGCCATACGGCAGTTAAAATAAATGAAACACACTACACATATCCTTGTGGATATATTATACAAACATAGCATTGAACAAAAGAAGCAAGCCATTGAAAAAGATACAAAATATAATGGTACTTATACTAAGGCCCCAAACAGGCAAAACTAAGCAATGTATTGCCCATGGACACATACTTAGATAATAAAACCATTTAAAAAAAAAGTAAGAAACTATCACAAAAGCTAAGATTGTTTTTGGACAGGATGTCTGTTGGGAGGAGGTCTGAATCAGGAAGTACACACAGTGGGGGAAGGGAGAGCTTGTTATGGTGTTTCTGGAATTAATAATGTCTATTTCTTCAACTGAGTTATATGAGATATATACATTTATTTGTATACGTATTATATATACATATTATATACATACTACATATTATGTACATATTATATTTATACACAAATTTCACAATTGAAAAAGTCTCAAAATCTAATTCATTATATAAAAAAAGACAAACTGCTAAGTATACCACATATTACTTATTCTTATAACTTTAAGGGATTGCAAGATTGACACTTGTGGCTAATTTGAATAATAAATGTCATTAAACATTAACTGACTGAATTCAATCAAGATGTTGAAAATGATCAAAGTAACTACCTGTGTAGAACAGAAACTAGAAAAAGAAAAGAAAAGAAAAGAAAAGGGACACCTGGGTGGCTCAGTCAGTTAAGCATCTGCCTTTGGCTCAGGTCATGATCCCAGGGTCCTGGGATCGAGTCACGCATCAGGCTCTGTGCTCAGGAGGGAGCCTGCTTCTCCCTCTGTCTGCCGCTCCCCCTGCTTGTGCTCTCTCTCTCTCTCTCTTTCTCTGACAAATAAAGAAATAAAATCTTAAAAAAACGAAATAAAACAAAAAGTCAAAAAAGTGAAATCAACTCTCAAATAATCTTTCAAAATATAAATGATTCCTAGGTTGTTGAGATGAATAAGAAGTGGTCAATGACCTGAGCAATTAGGAGGGTATGAAGTGAAAGGTCCCTTTTCATCTAAGTCTGATATGCTCTACAAATAATTAGACCACAAATCCTCTAGGCATACAAAATTGCCTATTACTAGTTGTGGTGTGTTGACAAATTCTTTTTTTGATTTTATTTTCTCCCATTATGGGCCATGAAATTCAAGCTGCAATTAAAGATTAGCTCTCAGGTATAAATGATAATGTTTTTATCTATTATGAACCATATTTCCTATCAAAAGCACCATGCCTTTATGACAGAGCCCTTACAAAAGAGCTTAATAATTATCAATTTTATACCTAACTCTGTCTGTGAGGTGGCCATCTCTCAACAACATTGTTCTAGGAGAAGACTGTTGGAAAAATAGGTACCTATAGGTATATTACAGGGAAATCTTAAATGATAACAAACTGAAGAAAGTCTCTAAAATATTTGTAAAGCAAAATATCTCAAGTCAAGATTTCAGGAAAGCAAAGTGGTTCCACTATACCTGTGAGCCAATATTTTCTGCTGTACAACCTTTATTTTGAGAACATGGACAGATTGGAAAATATCCAGGAAAGTGCTTGAGATGATTAGGAATATAGACAGCATCATCTTGTGAAAAAAAAAAACAAAATAAAACAAAAAGCCTGCATGACCTAAGGATACTTATCTCAAAGAAGAAAGACTACAAGGAAACCATATAGATGTCTTCAAATATTTAAAGGATTATGTGATGAACACTGGGGAGGGTATGTGCTATGGTGAACACTGTGAATTGTGTAAGACTGATGAATCACAGACCTGCACCCCTGAAACAATACACTATATTAATAAAAAATTATATAATATAAATTTATATAATACAAATTTATATAATAAAAATAAAAATAAATAAAGGATTATGATAAGGAGAAATACCCCTTTTTCTGTATGGCTCCAAAAGGAAGTCAGTGTATCATTAAGTAGATGTTAAGAAGAAAAGTTTCATCTCACCCCAGCAGAAGTCTGGGGTTTTATTCTCTGGAGAGGTGTGTGAACTTCAGGATGCCAGGCCTGTCCCCTTGCATTCACCCTAGCCCTTACCCCTAACCCTAACAGAGGTCTGAGAAAGTGGGTTCCTGAACATATGATAAGAAAAGCTCATTAGCAGCCTAGTTGTTCTGGAGAAGACCAAATATTTAAAAATTGGTAATATTTCTGAGAATGGGTATAAAGGTAGAGATAAAAACAAAAGGAACAATTGAGTATCTTAAAAAAAAAAAGGACAGGTTTCAATTCAAGAAAAAATGAAAAGGAGAAATTTTTAAATTACAACCATCCAAGAATAAATGGGCTTTCTGATGAGGTGGTAATCCAGCCATGGAAGGGGTTTGGTCAAAAGCTGATAGACCATCAGGCACACTGTAGATGACTTTTGCTTTCTGGGTGGTAGGTTGACATACTTGACTGCAAACATCCTTTTGAAAATCAAAGGTTCTCTAGTTTCCTCCCATGATGATTCATTAACCTATTCTCAGATGTTGCTTGCCAAAATGCTATGTTTATATAAAAACTAAAGTCATGCCATCTGAACATTCATTTTGGCCAAATAAATTAGAAAATACATGTTTTTCCTTCATTTGATTGTTTTGGTTGCACTCAGTGGTATACGACTATTACTAAATTTGGACAGGATAAACCTGGAACACAACTTGTGCCTTTTAAGTGAGCTGCCAAGATTTAAAAATAGCCCAGATGAACAAAGGAAATTGCAATTTCAATTCAAAGAAGAACTGACACTGGCAAGTAGCAGTGTGATGATGAAGAGTGTGTATAATCACTGTCTGAAGGCAAATACTTCAGTCAAAGAGAGCTATAAGGACAGACTTCTTCTTTCTTTACAGTGTGAAATCTGAACTTTCCTGTCAGTGACAAGGTTAGAGCCATACACCACCCACTCAGAAAATGAATCAGACACAAAGAGCCAGATTCTCCCAGAACTTTAAAGCACTTCTGAAAGCTGCCTTAACTCTTTCAGACTACTGGAAAACAACAAAAAAAGGGAAAGTATCCAAAAATACCTGTGTAGCTGTAAAAAGATAATACATTTAATGCAACTACTAATGTTGAGGCAGTGGAAAGCATCTCAACTGTCCACAAGTAAGGAATAGTGAAATAAAATATAGTTTACTGGGGCACCTAGGTGGCTCAGTTGTTTAAGCATCTGACTTCGGCTCAGGTCATGATCTCAGGGTTCTGGGATCGAGCCCCACATCGGGCTCCTGTTCAGCAGGGAGTCTGCTTGGCCCTCTCCCTCTCTCCCTCCCCTGCATGTGCTCTCTCTCTCTCTCTTAAATAAATAAAATCTTTTAAAAATAAAATAAAATATAGTTTACCCAAGTAATGCATTATTACAGTATTCCATAATCATTGAAATTATTATATGTCATAATTACAAATTTCAAAATAGCAGTAATAGGTGCTAGATAGGCAATAAAACATTGCAAAAGTATACATGTATTATGTTTCTTAAGAAAATGCATACAAATATTAGGAAGCCGGACAAGATGACAAACCAACATTGGATGTTGGCTCTGCCCCTGTGCTTGACCCTGGAGAAGCTGCAAATGAGAGGGAGATCAGTGGATCTCAGAACATAAAACTATGCAGATGACATGATCTTATGTAGTAAATCTTAAAGAATACTAAAATACTGTTACAACTAATGAATGAATTCAGTGTAGTTCAGTATATAAAATCAACATACAAAATTCAGTTGTATGTCTACATACTATCAAAAAAGCTATCCAAAGAAGACACTAAGAAAACAATCCCATTTACAATAGCAAAAAAAGAATAAAATACTTAGATATACTTAATTAAGGAGGTGAAAGATTTGTACACTAAAAAAAAATAGATGAAAGACACTGAAGGCACAAATAAATGGAAAGATATTTCATGTCCACAGATTGGAAAATTTAACATTGTTAAAATATCCATTCTATTCAAAGCAATCTACAAATTCAGTGCAATCCCTGTCAAAATTCCAATGGGATTTTTCAGAGAAATAGAAAAAACAACCCTAAAATTCATATGAAAAAGACCCCAAATAGCAAAACAATCTTGAGCAAGAAGAACAAAACTAGAGACATCACATTTTCTGCCTTTAAGCTATACCACAAATCTACAGTAATCAAAACAGTATGGTACTGGCATAAAAATAGACATATAGACTAATGGAACAGAACAGAGATCCCAGAAATAAATGCAGACATACATAGTCAACTAATTTTTGACAAAGGAACCAAGAATATACAATGGGTAAAGGATAGTTTCTTCAATAAATAGTGTTGGGAAAACTGGATATCCACATGCAAAAGAATAAAATTGGATCCTCATCTTACACCATATACAAAAACCAATTCAAAAAGGATTAAAGACTTAAATGTAAGACCTGAAGCCATAAAACTCCTAGAGGAAAACATAGAGAATAAGCTCCTTGACATTAGTCTTGGCAGGGATTTTCTGGATTCAACACCAAAAACATAGGCAACAAAAGCAAAAATGAACAAGTGGGACTAATTCAAACTAACAAGCTTCTGTGTAGTCAAAGAAACAATCAACAAAACGAAAGGATAATCTATGAAATGGGGGGGAATATTAATAAACTATATAACTGTGGATGAGCTAATATCCAAAATACATAAGAAACTCATACAACTGAATATAAAAAAAAACAACAACCCAATTTAAAAATGTACAAAGGACCCTGAATAGACATTTTTCCAAAGAAGACATCAATTAGCCAACAACTACATGAAAAGCTCAACATCACTAATCATCAGGGGTACAAATCAAAACCACAATGAAATATCACCTCATACCTGTTAGGATAGTTATTACCAAAAAGACAAGAAATAACAAGTATTGGCAAGGATGTGGAGAAAAGGGAATGCTAGTTGGTGAGAATGTAAACTGGTACAGCCACTATGGAAAACAGTGAAAGAGAACTACCATATGATCCAGCAATCCCATTATGGGTATATATCCAAAAGATATATGTCATAAAGAGACATCTGCACGCCCATGTTCATTGCAGCATTATTCAAAATAAGTTATGAAACAACCTAAGGGTCCATCACCAGACAAATGGATAAAGAAAATATGGCATATAAGAAGAAGTCAAACTCTCACTCTTTACAGATGATATGATACTTTACATGGAAAACCCAAAAGACTCCACCCCAAAACTGCTAGAACTCATACAGGAATTCAGTAAAGTGGCAGGATATAAAATCAATGCACAGAAATCAGTTGCATTTCTATACACCACCAAGACAGAAGAAAAAGAAATTAAGGAGTCAATCCCATCTACAATTCCATCCAAAACCATAAGATACCTAGGAATAAATCTAACCAAAGAGGCCAAGAATCTGCACTCAGAAAACTATAGATAACTCATGAAAGAAATTGAGGAAGACACAAAGAAATAGAAAAACATTCCATGCTCATGGACTGGAAGAACAAATATTGTGAAAATGTCAATGCTACCTAGAGCAATCTACACATTTAATGCAATCCCTATCAAAATACCATCAACTGGGGTGCCTGGGTGGCTCAGTCATTAAGTGTCTGCCTTCAGCTCAGGTCATGATCCCAGGGTCCTGGGATCGAGCCCCACATCGGGCTCCCTGCTCCGTGGGAAGCCTGCTTCTCCCTCTCCCACTCCCCCTGCTTGTGTTTTGTGTTCCCTCTCTCGCTGTGTATCTCTCTATCAAATAAATAAATTTAAAAAAATCTTTAAAAAAAATACCATCAACTTTTTCCAAAGAAATGGAACAAATAATCCTAAAATTTTTATGGAACAAGAAAAAAACCCCAAATAGCCAGAGGAATGTTGAAAAAGAAAAGCAAAGCTGGTGGCATCACAATTCTGGACTTCAAACTCTATTACAAAGCTGTAATCATCAAGACAGTATGGTACTGGCACAAAAACAGAGACATAGATCAATGGAACAGAATAGAGAGCCCAGAAATAGACCCTCAACTCTATGGTCAACTAACCTTCGACAAGGCAGGAAAGAATGTCCAATGGAAAAAAGATAGTCTCTTCAACAAATGGTGTTGGGAAAATTAGACAGCCACATGTAGAAGAACGAAACTGGACCATTTCCTTACACCACACATAAAAATAGACTCAAAATGGATGAAAGACCTAAATGTGAGACAGGAATCCATCAAAATCCTAAAGGAGAACACAGCCAGCCAGCCACAACAATTTCTTCCTAGAAACATCATGAAAGGCAAGGGAAGCAAGGGCAAAAATGAACTATTGGGACTTCATCAAGATAAAAAGCTTTTGCACAGCAAAGGAAACAGTCAACAAAACCAAAAGACAACCGACAGAATGGGAGAAGATATTTGCAAATGACATATCAGATAAAGGGCTAGTATCCAAAATCTATAAATAACTTACCAAACTCAACACATAAAGAACAAATAATCCAATCAAGAAATGGGCAGAAGACATGAACAGACATTTTTCCAAAGAAGACATCCAAATGGCCAACAGACACATGAAAAAGTGCTCAACATCCCTCAGCATCAGGGAAATCCAAATCAAAACCTCAACTGAGATACCACCTCACACTAGTCAGAATGGCTAAAATTAACAAGTCAAGAAACGACAGATGTTGGCGAGGATGCTGAGAAAAGGGAACCCTCCTACACTGTTGGTGGAAATGCAAGCTGGTGCAGCCACTCTGGAAAACAGTATGGAGGTTCCTCAAAAAGTTGAAAATAGAGCTACCCTACAACCCAGCAATTGCACTACTGGGTATTTACCCCAAAGATACAAATGTAGTGATCTGAAGGGGTATGTGCACCCCAATGTTTATAGCAGCAATGTCCACAATAGCCAAACTATGGAAAGAACCAAGATGTCCATCAACAGATGAATGGATAAAGAAGATGTGATATACATACATATATATATATATATATATATATATATATATATATATATATATGGAATATTATGCAGCCATCAAAAATGAAATCTTTCCATTTTCAATGACATGGATAGAACTAGAGGGTATTATGCTAAGCAAAACAAGTCAATCAAAGAAAGACAAGTATCATATGATCTCACTGATATGAGGAAGTCTTAATCTCAGGAAACAAACTGAGGGTTGCTGGAGTGGTGGGGGGTGGGAGGGATGGGGTGGCTGGGTGATAGACATTGGGGAGGGTATGTGCTATGGTGAGCACTAATGAAGGGGGGGGAAGTCAGAGGGGGAGATGAACCATGAGAGACTATGGACTCTGAGAAACAAACTGAGGGTTTTAGAGGGGAGGGGGTAGGGGTGATGGGTTAGCCCGGTGATGGGTATTAAGGAGGGCACATATCGCATAGAGCACTGGGTGTTATATGCAAACAATGAATCATGGAACACTACATAAAAAAAATAATTAATTAATTTAAAAAAAGAAAATATGGTATATATATATGTATATACAGTGGGATATTATTCAACCTTGAAATAGAAGGAAATTCTGTCATTTGTGACAGCATAGATGAACCTGGAGGACATTATGCTAAGTGAAATAATCCAGACACAGAAAGACAAATATTGTATGATCTCACTTATATATGGGATCTCAAAAAAAAAAAGTCAAATTCATAGTAATAAAGAGTAGAACAGTGGTAACCAGAGGAAGGTGGGGAGTGGAAAAGGGGAGATATTGATTGAAACATACAAACTTTCAGTCATAAGATGAATAAGTCTGGAGACTTACTATGCAGTGTGGTGACTATAATAATTGATTGTTTAATTGAAATTTAATAAAAGTAAATCTCAGGTGTTCTCAACACACACACACACACACACACACACAGTTACTATGAAATGTGATGAATACGTTAATTAGCTTGATTGCGATTATCATTTCACAATGTATACATATATCAAAACATTATACTGTAAACCTTAAATATACACAATTTTTATTAGCCAAAAGTAAATAAATCAAAAAAAATTTAAAAGAACACAAAACTGGGGCTCCTGGGTGGTTCAGATGGTTTAGTGTCTGCCTTCGGCTCAGGTCATGATCTCAGGGTCCTGGGATCAAGCCTCACATCTGGCTTAGCAGGGAGCCTGCTTCTCCCTCTCCCTCTGCCTCTCCCCCCTGCTCGTGCTCTCTCTCTCTCTCTGTCTCAAATCAATAAATAAAATCTTTAAAAAAAAAAAAAAGAACACAAAACTGTGAGAAAGCTCTGATGAAACAGATTTTGGTTAGGTTCCAATCAGGTGGGAGTAATGAGGGAACTGGAGAAGGACAGCCTAGAGTAGAAAACGGCCCCAAACCATGATCACGAGAATAGACTAAGAAGAACTTCCTTCCATGGCCTTTGATCTTGCCTCAAGGGGCCCTGGATCACTGTCTACCTAATTAGCTCCAGCCAGTAAAATAACAGGAGGACCAGCCAGGGCCAGTCAGAGCTAAATAGAGGCTTCCACTCAGGGATGGATCCCGGAACTAGTAAGGAGGAGCAGAAAACAGTAGGTGGAGGTAGATGAGCCAACACCCAATTATTTGATTACTTTTCCTCTTTCTATGCCATTAGTTAAGTCAGTAGCTCTCAAAATGTGATTTCTGATCAGTGGCATCAGCATCAACTGGTAGCTTGTGAGAAATGCAAATACTCTTCTCTACTCCAGACTTAATTGTATCAGAAAGTCTGGGCAGCCCAGTATTCTGTGCTTTAACAAAAATGCCTGATTACTCTGATGCATGCTAAAGTTCTAGAACAAGTGGTCTAGGTGATTTAATTCAAGAGAAGCAACTATCAGAGCAGTATAATGCCCTAGAGAGAGAGAGAAAGTGGATCACTCAGAGGTACGGCCATGGAAAGAGGTCATGGCCCAGCCCAGGTAGAAACATCAGAGGCCGTCCACTTTACTCTATCTCCCCAGAGCCTACTCCCTAAATTGAACAGGAGCAGCACAAGTTCTATAGAAGGAAGACAACAAGCTCAACACTCTGTAGAAGAAGAAGCCAAATTAATGGAATGGCTAAAATAAAAATTTTAGGCAAAAGTTTTAAAATAAAATATATAGCCTCAAAGAAACAAAGGAAAATATTATAAATATGAACCAGCAACAGAGTCACGGAGGAGGCAGAATCTGGAGATTCTGAATATGAAAAATCTAATAGTTGAAATACAAACCTCTAAAAAGGAGTTGAAGAGCAGAAATAATAGTATTATGAAGAAAGCACCTTAAAAATATAGGATGAGCTGAATGAGGTTTGTATGAGACCATTTATATAAAATAACATCACAGATACACAAAATAGCACGATAGATCTTTCCAGAATGTGTATATGCATACATCACAATGAACACAGATTAAAGAATAAATGACTAATGGACATATGAAATTGGAGTGCGGATGAAAATGAAGGAGAAAAATGAAACAAAATGAGAATGGTCTTGCCCAGACCATGATGTACTCTGCTCTGACAAAGAGTATAATAAACTCAAATCTCTGTCCCTGAGGACCAAAATTAAGATTCTTTTTTTTTAAAGAGTGCCATTTAAAATAACTGTAAGGGGATACACAAAATAATATTAGCTGTGCTAGTACAGAATAAATGTATGGGTGTGTTTTTCCATAATTTAAAAACATGGCAATTTTTTGTTTTTATAATATTAGTTAAGAAAAAGAATGAATGCTTTCCTCCAGGAAGTAGTTTATATGCTGAGATAACTGGACATTAATCAATTTATACATTTGTAATATTGAACTGACTTTTTTCCAGTTATGAGTCACATGAAAAACAGTACTTTTAACAATGCAATGCCATTTTACATCAGTCTTCCAGATAACAATACAGACATTCCAGTCAGTAAATGTCCTCAGAAAAAAAGAGAAAGTTCATCTTCATTTAAATTATCTAAGCTTCTGAAACTTGGGTGTCAGTTGCTTTATTTTATTCATCAAAATTTCCTTTTCTGGTGTTCAACCAGGTTAATGATGAATAACCTTTATATTGTAAGATCAAATTGCCTGACATTTCTCTCTGGATATGTGTGAAAATTAGAACTGCCCCAATCTGTACCTAGATATTTAGAAACCACACTTGTCCACTTTTCTTATAACAATAGCTCAGTTCAAATGAACGTTAATCATTAGCATTCGCTAACTGGTGAAAATGACACTCGGGTGAATTAGAAAACATCTGGTTTTGTCCCAGATCTTAACTCCTTTGGGCCTCATTTCTCTCATGTGTGAAGAGAACCGAACTAGAAGTCCTCGTAAGGCTCTTATGTCTTGATGATGTTATGTGGTGAAGACAGAAATGGAGAATAAATTCAACTAATTCCCCACTCCTGCCCTGATCTTAATTCTGAATCCATCGGGAATATTCTGCTCCCTCTGTGGAGGGAGGATGCAGAGGACAGAGTTAGGCACAGGTATACCTCAGGATTTTTTTAAAGTATACACCAAATCAACAGAATTTCAAGCAGATGGTGTCTACGGGCTTAAGTCCTATGTGAACTGAACAGAGAGATGAAGTTTAGCTCTCCTTTGTTATTGTTTCCAATTTTCTCTTTTATCTTATTTCCCGGGGAAATTCCCATGTTTTTCAATTTATAGAAGCTGCAGACTGAGGGACCATTACTTCTCAGGCTTGCCTTCATTGCCTCTTTGAACTCTTCTTTTCAGAAATGTACACAAGTAAAATAATTTTTTAAAAAAACTGCATTATGAAATAAAAGGAGACCACTACTGCATATGTCCCTCAATTCTTCTTTTATTAAATTTCTTAGAACATTTGGCCCAGATATCTGATGTATGTATGATAAGGCCAAAATGGTCATTTGTGATTAAAATAAAAACCAACTTTAATAGATTGAACTCAGCCTGCCTGAAAATGATAGGCATTTCTGATTTTCCCTGATTTAGGACTTCTTTGAATTTAATCAACTACTGGATACCTTCCAAGAATGGAAAGATACACTTAAGAGCATGTTATTTCACTGCAAATCACATAGTTACCCACTTTTTATACAACTAGTTCACTTCAAATCAGTATTAAATAGCATGGCACAATCAAGCAGACACTTCTTATGCTTGAATGGTTACCCAGTTAAGCAATCTAGCAAAAAGAAAATACACCTTGAATAAACCTTTTCATACAGCCCCAATGAAGTGAAAGGTTAATAATTACAGTGGCTTGCATATAGTAAATGCTCAGTGAACCCTGCATATCTAAAGAAAATGAGAAAGAATAACTATCAAGGAACTTAGGATCTAAAGAATTAAGACTATTACATGTTTATTTCCAAAAATGTTTCTGGAGTGCCCATTAGATACCAAGAGCTCCCATAGTACTGGAAAGCTGGATTTTTTTTTTTTTTAATCAATACCGTAGGGACCCTGTACTCAAGTCAATAAGCTAAATGGAGTGTTATGTGAAATGCAATGGAAGTTGAGAAGAGTGGTAGCTCACCCGGAATTTAAAGATCACCTGGACGAGGTCTTAGAAGTTAATGAGAAATTAGAATGAGCATAAAAGGACGAGATACAGAGATTCTAAGAAGATGGAATCTCAGCAGCAAGGCAAGGAAAAACAAGAGTTGTCAAAAACAGGAGGTAAGAAATAATAGAAACACCAAAGTCCAAAGATTTAAAAACTGTAACACAGGGGCGCCTGGGTGGCTCAGTCGGTTAAGCGTCTGCCTTCGGCTCAGGTCATGATCCCAGCATCCTGAAATCGAGCCCCGCATCAGGCTCCCTGCTCGGCAGGAGGTCTGCTTCTCCCTCCCCCACTCCCCCTGCTCGCGTTCCCTCTCTCACTGTGTCTCTCTCTGTCAAATAAATAAATATAATCTTTAAAAAAAAAACTGTAACACATTATTCCAATATTGTTTGTTTCCTTATTGTGGAATGGATAAAATATTTGTATCCTTTAAGGGAAAAAAAATTAAAGAAGCTTTAGATAATGTGTGAATCTGATGAAAAACATTAAGTTTGGTGTTTGGGATATTATTTTGTTAGGGTTGCCATAACAAAGTCCCACAAACTGGATGGCTTGAACGACAGACATTGGTTTTCTACCAGTTCTGGAGGCCAAGGGTCCAAGACGAAGATGTTGGCAGGACTGGTCTCCTCTGAAGCTCCTCTGGTTCATAGATGGACATCATCTCCCTGTGTCTCTGCAGGGTCTTCCCTCTGTATCTATGTCCCAATGTCCTCCTCTTCTTATGAGACCAGCCATATTCGATTAGGGCTCACCCTAATGACCTCATTCTAACTTAGTTATCTTCTTAAAGACCCTATGTCCAAATATGGTCACATTCTGAGGTCCTGGGGGTTAGGATTCTAACACATAAATGGGGAAAGGGGAACCCGATTCAGCACATAACACATACGTATGTTTACACTGAGTTTAAAAGTAGAATATCCAAAAAGAGATAGCCTTACCTCTCTGTAATTGTAGGATAAGAGTATGGGTAAGTGGACACATGCAAAGATTTAGAGCTGAGATGGTAACTGAAATCATGAAAGTGAAAAAGCCCACAGAAAGAAAAATCTATAGAGAAAACAGCAGCTAGACAAGAAAAATGTATTCTTGATTTCTCTGTGTTCCTCACTAAGTATCTAGAAACTATCTAAATGCAAATCGTAAAAGTGTTGAAGTTGGAGAAAGCTTTTTGGGCCACAATCCTCTTTATTCCACTAAGGAAAATAAAAGCCTATAAAAGTTGAGTGTCTTTTCCTTGAATGGTTAATTTAATAGCCACTACTCTAGTTATCATGCTTTAAAGAAACATGAATTTTTTTTCAGGACTTTGAATTTGGTATGGGCTTGGCATATGTAAGTTCTAAAAATATGGCTATAGATGAATTCTGAATATACTATTTAGACCTGTGCTGTCCAGTTTGGTAGCCGCTAGCCACCTACCTATTTTAATTTAAATTACTAAAATTACTAAATTAATTTAAATTACTAAATTACTAAAATTCAGTCAGATTAAAAAATTGAAAATTCAGCCTAAATTGCATTAGCCCCATTTCAAGTACACATGTGATTAGTAGCTACCCTATCGGACAGTACAGATACAGAATAGTTTTGTCACTCACTGCACAAAGTTCATCTGGACAATGCTGATCCAGAATATTCTAGAAATCAGGTAGATACTCCCACCCGAAGTTTGAGGGAGCTCAGTTTTGTAACTCTCTCAAATTATAAAATACAGCAGGTCGTACCTCATTTCAACTACAAACACCTCATATATTGTTTGGCAAAAACAAACAAACAAACAAAAACTCCTTTCAAAATTTCCCTTGCCATTTTTCAACTTCATTCAAGTAAGGCTAACCTTGACTTCTGAAAGACCAAAACTACAATCAAGACACATCAAAATAAATGAGTAACATTTCTGAACAACCTAAAATGGCCCAGTATAAATTCTAATTTATTCCAAAAACTCTCTTTTCCTGAAAAAATGCTGTAAATTCTTCCTCCATTTCTAAAACACTGCGGTCAGGTTTGTGAATGGCAGGTAATTATTTTGAATTTCATCTAAATGTTGAATTATCCATGAGTAATTCCTTCACCCATATGCAAATTTTAAACCAAGAAATTAAAGTTATTAAGGCTGTTCCTAAATTCACAAAGAATTACATAACATATGAAAACCACAAAAATGCATCACTTTATTTCTGAGCAAGAATATGCTTTGATGAAGTTTATATTTGTACTGAGGAGAATGAATATTATGAGAGGCAGGACGGTGACAGCGAGCATTTGACTGAGATTTGCCTTTGGAGCAGTTTCAAAAGCCCAGAGTATTTCTCAAAGTGTGAATATCCCAAAAAATAGCAGAGAAAAATGCAGACTCCAGAATCCCACCTCAAAGCTACAAAACCAGAATCTGTGTGGATGGAGTACTGGAAGTTGCCTTTTCTTAAGGGACTCGTTGGGTAATGCTTCTGTCTACTAAAATTTGAGGGGAATGTGAATGCTGAAATCTATTTGAAGGCTCATATGTTTGGTGAAATATCTGCAGAAATAATTAGCTGTTCTGGCCATGGAAGTTTCATACCAGGTATGAAAGGGCCCCTTATAAAGCAGGTATCATTAAATGTCCTTGTTCTTCTCTTTGGAAACAAGAATAATAACTTGTTTTAATTATAATTAGAAAGTCAGAATATCCTACACTCTGCTTCAGAGCTATATAATCTGCACACCCAATTATGTGATCCTTTTGGATAAATGAAACTGGGGTAAAAAAAATCTGAAGATCATTTTTAGTCTTATTATCTTACATCCTCTTTTTTACTACTGTGCAATTCTTTAACTTTAAAGATCAAACTGAAAGAAGTCTGGGCTAAAAGATATGTCTAAGGAATTAAAATCATAGGTAAATATTAACAATTAGAAAGGGCATCTAGGGGTGCCTGGGTGGCACAGTCGGTTAAGCCTTCAACTCTTGGTTTTGGCTCAGATCGTGATCTCAGGGTCATGAGATGGAGCTCTATGTTGGACTCTGTGCTCAGCACAGTGTCTGATTAAGAGTCTCTCTCTGCCCCTCCCCCCATGAATATTATTTTTTAAAAAGGCATCTAATTTTTTTAAGATTTTATTTATTTATTTGTTGGAGAGAGAGGGAGAGAGAGGGAGAGCACAGAGGGAGAGGAAGAAGCAGACTCCTTGCTGAGCAAGGAACCCGATATGGGGCTGGATCCCAGGATCCTGGGATCAAGATCTGAGCTGAAGGCAGCCGCTTAACCGACTGAGCCACCCAGGTGTCCCAGGGCATCTAATTTTGAAACACTAGTCTATTATTTAAAAACAAGAAAAAAAGTAAGATTTTTACTTGAGTTAACATGTATAAGTCTAAAATTAAGCCACTACTTTTATCTAGTGTTTGATCAAATAGCAAAGAGAAAGAAGGTGGATCTATTTAATTTATACAATTGATCTTGTCTAGTGACTATTATGCAGATACGCAGAGAATGCACTTGAATTTGGAGAAAGGTGACTCTATTTTTTTCAGTCTAAAATGTTTTCACAGAAGGTTTAATTTTATATACAAAATATATACTATACAAAATACACAATATATATAAGAGTATATACATATAGTTAAAAGATAAACTGAAGCATATTTAAAATTTTAAGAGTTAAGTTGAGCAAGTAAGTATCTTTTGGAATCGGGCAACACCAAAGCAGAAGTGGTTAGGAGCACCCCACCGACAGGAGTCTGGGGAAGGACTTACATAGAAAAGATTTAGAAACAAAGAAAGGAAATTATTTGATTGGTTAGAGTTCAAAGGCTAGTTGGCTGTTTGTGATTGGTGGTCATAGCTTTTTGATTTCATAACCCTAAGCCATTTATAGGCTTAGGTTTGGGTTTGCTTACTTAGGCTGCTACAGCATTAAAGTCTGTTTCTTTGTTTAATTTGTATATTTAAATACACACACACACACACACACACACATCATGACTTATTTTTCAAAGTCGCATTCATAACCCCCGAAAACCGCATGTGATCAGTTTTGCTTCATTTCCAATACAATTTCTTTTTTGTTCTAAATGCCACCTTTTGTGTATCTGCAATCTAAAGTGGTTGAGAAGAGAACCCAAAGGGATGTGAAAGATGAAAACACACCGCAGCCTTTCATAAGACCTAACTGAGCACCTACTAGGTGCCTGGCAATCATCCACGTCCTTCTTACACACTTCAGCACATCCCCAAAACCCAGGCAATGCAACACTCGGTTCCATCTTGGGCCAGTGAGCAAGCCAGCAAGAAACACCCAGAGAATTTCATTTACACTATGTGATACTGCTGGTGTCTATGTCGTCATCTACTTTCAGGGAGAAAGGGGTGGAAATTGCACTTATACTTTCCACCTGCTAAATCATTTTACTTGGCAAGGGCTCTCAGTACTGCTGACAGAGCCCCAAGACTGGTAAGTAATAAAGAAGCATTTTTTTCCTTCATTTTAGAAGTCTGAGCCCTCTTCATCAGTTGATTGCTGTTCAAAAAAGTGAAATGATGGCAGTAGTAGACTAAGAGGGCTCATTCTATTCTTTTTTTGACTCCTCGCAAGAGGATCTATCACCCATTTGAAAGACATTCAGCCCATGAAAACAAGATCTTAACACTGCATCAAAGCTGAGGAAACCTGAGGATGTTTTTGGAAGTCAGCCAATGAGGTGTGTCTGCAGAGTTTGACGCTTTCCCCCTTTCTCTTCCACTTCTTTTATCCTCAGCCGTCTGAGTTCTTTTATCCTTAGCCAAACAGCAGCCAAGGAGCCTGAGGCAGTAAATCAGATCTGAAAAACACCCTTAAATCAACTAGAGGCTGACTCCCTTTCATAGATGGCACATCACAGACTTTACCTTAATCCTGGTCAGTCTAACTAAACACTATTAAGCACAAACCCAAAGGGCAAATGAGGATTATAGAGAAAACTTATGTCACTATTAGGAGAAAAACAATCTGCTAAATTTATGTAACTATTGGGTTATATCTTTTGGTTGCCCTTCTTAGACCACGAGCTCCTTGGAGGCAAAAATACCATCTCATTTATCTCTCAAGCCTTGGTAGACACAGGATGCGGCATATGGTCACTTTTCAAAAATGGCTCGAGGAACAAATGGAAGTTAATTAATGCATGCATGCTTTTCCCTTCTATTACCTTAAAGAATTCCATTTTTATTTTGTTTGATTGTGACCTGAGAGCCATAAATGTCAACCTTCATTCTAGTCTATCCCTCAGTACCTCTCAATTAGACTATTGCAATTGTCCTCTAATTAAGAGCCCAGAGTTTTTCTATCCTCAGGACCACATACTGGCACTGAATCCATCTTCTCCAATATTGCTTTAATCAGGTTAATTCTCTGCAGAGAAATCTAGCATAGCTCCTTATCCTCTGGCAAATGAAGTCCAAAACTCCATATCCGGCATTCAAGACACATTACTCATCCAGCCAAGTTTCTTGTCTCCCTTCCCCCATTTAACCAATGTTCTTTCAGATGCAATGTTCTTGCATCAGTCTGTAAACATACTCTGAGATGCCCACTTCACCATATTTGTTCAGCAACAAGAATTTACTCAATGCCTATTATTAGCAAAGAATTGTGCTAGATGTTAGTGTTCCTGAAAACTTGTATTTAAGTTTTCATCAGTAAAATCATGTTATATTCACTAATTTGATTTAAAGGGATTGTGGATTTATTGTGGATCCTGGCATAGATTGAAAGTTCCTTATATATTCATTCCCTTATTTCTCTATGTGTATGTCTCTCTTTTTTAACTTAATTTTTTACCTAACATTTGCTACAAAAAATCATTGTGAAGTAGATTTTATTTATCAAGAGTGCTAGGAAATTGGAATTACTTTTATTCTAGAAACTGTCAATCAATAAAAATGGAAATCTATAAAACAGAGAAAGTGAAGACAGGGATAGAGGTAAAATTTCCCCCAAAATTCTGCATAAGGTTATAATGTATCAGATTTCATGATGTGAAACTTTGGGACCCTTTATACCAAATGTAAAATTACAATCAGGTCAGAAATAAAAACCTTTAGAACTCACTCAACAAGCAAGAGAATGTTCAATGTTGAATCACTTAGAATTCTAAAACAGAAATCTTTATTAGAAAAGGGTATCAGGTAAATCAAACAACAAAGGAACTTTTAGTATATTTGCATATAACAATTATTGTTTCCTGATTTCTGTGTGAAATAAAATGAGTATACAACTCAGGAATAATTGAAAGCCCTATATCGCAGTTGTAATCATGTGCAGTAGTAGAGTAGTTATTATAAAGAAGTATTAGTGATACCAATTATTTTCCTGCCAACCAACTTTATTCTCAAACATGTGGCTTTGTAAGGTATATGAAAACTCTGGATATAAGAATCTATTTTCAAACGATAAATGCTGCTGAACAAAACACTTCTAGAAATGAAAAATATTCTTTATCTGTAAGTTTCAAAAAAATGTAAGGGATGTTCACCTATCCAATTCTTTTAGTAAATATTTATTTGATACCTTTTATACCCAGGCATTAAGCTACAGTATCGTTTCCAGTTTCAAAAAGCATACTATCTAGTGTGATAATTAAAACTGATGATTAAGTATCTATAATCATATTTGAACAAAGTCTGTGCATCACAGAACTATGATTAAAACCACTGACTTGTATAGGGCTCAAACACAGATTCTTAGTCTTACTCTCTGTGTGACCTAGCAGACCGCTTAACCTCTCTGGTCTATGAAATTTCTTCATGTGAAAAATGAGAATTTCAGAAGAACTACCTTGTAGGGTTGATTTGATCATGAAACATTCCCTGGCATAAGGTAACCTCTTTGTAAATAATTGCTGTTGTTTTTGTTGCTACTGTTAGTGGTGGAAGTGCTAATGTTTCAGTAGTGCTGGGCTCTGAAGAATGTATGGGATTTTACCTAACCAACAAGAGAGGGACGTGTATGTTAGACAAAAGAAACAGCAAGTGAAAGAGATCTGAAAAAGTACATATTCAAAAATGAGAAAGTAAATCTGTATTCTCATATTGAATACCTGTTGGGACACTGGATGAAGAAGAGATGAAAGACAAGTTAAGACAAGGCTGTGAAGATTAAAATTGTCATACTCTCCATCCAATACAGACTGGGATTTTCAGTTGTTAGACCAAGGAGACACTGGTGCCTAGAAAAGATGCTGAACACAAATACAAGCAACAGAAATTTTATTGGGGGAAAAAAGCATGTATCAGTTCTATTCAACAAGGCAAGAGTCATATGCACTTGGCATCTCATGTATTTTGAACACTCACTCTCTTTCTCTCATACACACACACAGAGAGAGAGAGAGAAAATGAGAGGGAATATCTGTTCTCTTACCAAATGGGAGCCTCTAAACTAAGAGTATTTTTACTGAAATGTGCAGGGTTTGTTTCCTTTTTGAAATAATAAAAATCTGTTCCAGTCTCATCATTTTCTTTTTTAAGAATTGTCATTACTGTTGACAAGAGGTAAAAAATGAAAACAAAATCATTTCTGTCTGGTTGATGGAGCTCTGTAGACAGAAGCATCAGTACATATTCATTTGAACAATTAACATCTCAAATAAAAAACATTGTGTCAATATACTTCATTTTCAAAACAAAGCTACTCTATATCAATGCTCTACAAAATGCAGAAATCAAAAAGGATATGTTGGAATCCTCAAGTGATTCTGTTTTCTTTCTTTCCTCCAACTTTATTGAGATATAATTGATATATAACATTGTGTAAGTTTAAAGTATACAAAGTATTAATTTGATACACCCATATATTACAAAATGATTACTACCATAGCATTAACGAAAACCTCCATCATGTCACATAATTACCATTTATTTTTTGTGATGACAATATTTAAGATTTATCTCTTAGCAACTTGTATGTAATACCGTATTATTAATGATAATCACCATGCCATACATCATACCCTCAGAATTTATTCATCTTATAACTAGAAGTTTGTACCCTTTGACCAGCATCTCCCCATTTCTCCTATCCCCAGCTCCTTTTAACCACCATTCTACTCTCTGTTTCTGAGTTCAGCTTTCTTAGATTCCACATAAGAGATCATAAAGTCCTTGTCTTTCTCCGTCTGACTTATTTCACTTAGCATAATGCCCTCAACATCCATCCATGTTGTCACAAATGACAAAATTTCCTTCTTTTGCATGGCTGAACAATATTCCATTGTACACACACACACACACACACACACACACACACACACACACCATATCTTCCATTATCTATTCATCCATTGATGGACACTCAGTTTGTTTCCATTTCTTGGCTATTGTGAATAATGCTGCAATGAACATGGGAGTGCTAATTTCTCTTTGAGGTATTGATTTCATTTCCTTCAGATATATAACAAGAAGTTTGATCACTAGATTTTATGATAGTTCTATTTTTAACTTTTCAAGGAACCCCTATAGTATTTTCCATGGTGTCTGTACCAATTTACATTCCTACCAACAGTGCATAAGGGTTTGTCTCTTTTCAAAATTGATGTATCAACTGAAATTGGCCAAACAAACCCTACTCAAAGAGCCAAATGTATCTAAGATATGAGGTCTCTTAGTTAAGATTTGAGTAACCAGAAAAAACAGAAAACCTCCCAGGTGTTTGAAGTTTCAATAGATAAGAGAGGAGAAGACTATCAACCTAGCCAGCATCATTACTTACCGATATTTCAACCAGATCTCCCAATATACAAATAAAGTCAGATTTAAGCTTGACTTCTGAGTGTGTTCGGTGAGCTTAGGCAAATCATCTCATATTTTAGGGTGTTGTTTCTCAATTTCAGACCACCTACAACACAATTATCTAGAATGCTTATTAAAAATGAAGATTTATGGGTTCCACCCCAGACCTACTAAATATCTGCAGAGTAGCCCCATAAATCTGATTTTTTTACAAACTTTCTTGGATAATTCTTATGAACGGCAAATTTGAGAACGAGCATATTTGGATTTCCATTTGGTTTTCCAAAAGATAGAGGATTTTATGTTTAAAGTAGCTATTGAGCATCTAATAAGCACCTTATTCTGTTCTAAGTGATTAAGGGGATATCAGGTCCAATTCTTGCCCTTAAGAAGCTTATAGCAGTACAGGGCGCCTGGGTGGCTCAGTCATTAAGTGTCTGCCTTCAGCTCAGGTCATGATCCCAGGGTCCTGGGATCGAGCCCCGCGTTGGGCTCCCTGCTCCGTGGGAAGCCTGCTTCTCCTTCTCCCACTCCCCCTGCTTGTGTTCCCTCTCTCGCTGTGTCTCTCTCTGTCAAATAAATACAATTAAAAAAAAAAAAAGAAGCTTATAGCAGTGGGAGAGTGAAAATGCTGGAGAGAGATCAGCAATATCACACTGAATGCCTACTATGGACCAGGGACTATGCTATGTTTTTGGAAAAGGGGACCTCATGGAATATCACAATAACCCTGAAAAAATGAGCTTTTTAAGTGGAGCCCAACTCATGCATGCCCTTTCTACTAGAGGTGATAAGGTAAATCCATAAGGCAGAATAAGATCTGAAAAACATGAGCAGCGTAAACAGTCCTGTAAGAGATCACTCACACACACTCCCATCATCAACACAAATTGTCATATGTGAGAAATGTACATTCCCAGGACTCTTACCTCCTCAAGAAGCACAAAGAAAGTGGGAATCACTGCAGGCTTCATCACTCCAAACTTCTAAGATATGACTGGGACTTCATTCAGGAAGGAGGAATTTGCAAAGAACTTATACAAGAACATGACACTGGAAAACTACAAGAATCTGGTCTCAAAGTTTTCTCATTTCAATAAATCTTAGCTCCAAACTAGAGAAGGAAAGAGCCCTAGGAACCCACTTTTCTCCTACTCTAAGACATCTTCTCTGGCTCTCCAGACCTCTCTCTAGGCCAGGTGAAGACCTTCCATGTACTTCCATATCTGAATTAACAACACGTGCCTACCAGTATAAGTGTATAGAGATAGATAGATAAATAGATGATAGATAGATAGATAATCTCCAACATCATCAATCTAGATATACCCTAACACATAGCAGATACATGCTTGCTGAATTTACATGTAAACATTACAATTGTATAATTTATCTATTACATAGTTATATATATTTATTTGATTGAGAGAGACAGAAAAAGCAACTTATAGATGATAACTGGAAATGGGCTTTGAAGTATGGGTAGGATTTTAAAAGGCAGAGATAGGAAGGAAGAGAATTCTATACATTCAGAAAAATATAAGAAATTAAGAAATGACCTAGAAGCAAGAAAGCAAGAGACACTCAATTTGGCGAGAACAGAAGAACAAATAAGGGAAATAAGGTTTGACTGCGTGGTATGTTTTTCCAGAATTCATACTCACACAGGCAGTGGGTAGCTATTGAGGTGAGCTTTTCTGAAAATAAGTCTGGTAGCCCAGTATAGGATAGATTCAAGAAACCAGCCATAGTCATCACATGTGGCTATTACAACAGTCAAGCTAAGAAGTAATGTCTTGGTGGCAAGAGGATTGGAGAAGGAGAGAATGGGTAAGAAAGACACTGCAGAGGTAGATTCTACATGATTCGGTAGTTGTTTGGGTATAGGAAACAAAGAAGGGCCAAAGTTAACTAGTCTAGACCTCGCCCACTGGAAGAACAGTAGGTATCAGGGTGAGGGTCCACAGATTCAAGAAAGATAAAATTTCAAACTTAATTGATGTCATTGAAAGAAAGGTCAAGACTAGAGAATAAGAATTGGAAGACATACTAATAGGCATAATAAAGTTGTGGGAATGGATGAGATCTCAAAAGGAGAAAGAAAGGAAAAGTTGAAGGACAGGACTTCAGTGAATACTTAAATTTAAGGGAACGGGGGAAATCTCAACAGTGAAGATTTCTTTGACAAACAGATAAGTGCTAAACATCTTCTTGTGCCCCATCATGTCTTCAATCTCTCTAATATAATTCCTGTCAGACTGTTTCCCTTCTTTTTTGTTTACCTGCCTATCCCCATTATTAGACTATAAGCATTTTAAGGGCTGGGTCTTAAGCTATATTCATCTGTCAATCATCAGCATCAGTTCCTAAAATTAGCACATCATGGGTTCCTAAAGGATGGAGATATTAATGGATAGATGGATGGATGGATGGATGGATGGATGGATGGATGGAAAGATGAGGGATGGATGTATAGTGAAGGAGACAGATTGGAGGGTGAGAGAGAGGGATCAAGTCAGAACAGTGTTGTAGAAGTAAAGGAAAGAGGCTTTTAAAAACTATAATGTCCCTCCTCATCTCTAAACTGTAATAAATCTAAATCAAAGGGCTCAAAGATTAACTATCTCCAAAGTACCTCATGAGATCATCGTTTTTGTGTGATTCTTCCAGCTACTTCAAAACATATCCAGAATTTCAGAATCCAAGCACTTGTCACATCTGATATTTTGGTTCAAGACATCATCATCTCTCACCTGTATTGTTGAAAATTTCTCCTAAATGATTTTCCTTAACTTCCATCCTTGGCTCCCTATAGCCTATTTCTCAAAACAGCTAGCAGACAATCCTTTGTAAATAGAAGTCAGGTTTTGCCATTTCTCTGCTTGAATACTTGGAAGATTTTCCATCTCACTCAAAGTTAACCCAAAGTCTTTAAAATGGCTCACAAGGCCCCCTATGTGATCTGCTCACTCTCTTCAACCATCAGCCCCTCAGTGCTACCTCTCCAACCTCATCTCCTTTGACTTTCCCCCTTAGTATCTGCACTCCAGCCACACTGGTCTCCTTGCCAGTTCTCCAACATTTCAAGCGTGTATCTGCTTTAGGACCTCTGTACCTGGAGTTCCCTCAGCCTGGAATACTATCTTTCCAGATAGCCACACGGCTCCCTCCTACATCTTCTTTGCTTGGCTAGCCATATCTCCTAAGGACTTCTCAGCGAGGCCCTCCCCTGTCTATACTATTTGAAGTTGTAACCCATCCCAGCACTCCCTCTACCCTTTCCCTGTTATTTTCTCCGTAACATGTGTCACTATCTGATATACTTTATATTTGTGCATCCCAGTCCCCACATCTGCAAACCCTACTCATCCTTCAAAGCCCTCCAGGACGTGGCTATTCCTCTATGTCCTCCCCTACAATGGCAGCTCCCAAATTCTCTCCTTTTTCTAAAATGCACCAGACTTGATTATAAACCATATCGCTTACTACTGACATTTGATTATTTCATATCGTTACACTAAGTGACCATGCTTTCACCTGTTAACCTCTTGAAAGCAAGTGCCATAACATGATTCTTTTGTATATTCTCTCTTAGCACTCAACATAGTGCTAAACACATACCATGGTTTGGTTTCAATAAATATTTTAAGGAATGAACAGGTAACATCCACAATACTAGTAACCATTTACGGAATTACTACCATATAGCAAGCACAGTAACTCAGTAAACAATGTGAGATTACCACCCTTTTACAGGTGATAATGGAGTAGCTCACCCGAGATCTTGCAGCCTTTAAGTGTGTATATCCTATTTAATTCCATTGTCCACATTCTACTACTCCTTAATCACTACCCCGAAATTAATAAGTTCTATTCATTAAGCACCACAGCCACGCACACTACCAGACACTTAAAACATGTTATCTCAGTTCACCCTCAGAACAACACTGTGGGGTAGATATTATCAATCTTGTTTTACCAATGAGAAAACTAGCTCAGAGTGTTAAATACCTTGACTAACAACCTACACCTAGTGAGTGACAGTATCAGAGCGTGAACTAGTCAATTCGGATAAAGCAATCATATTAATTATGCTTGTGCTGCTTTCCAATTCAGAGGTAGAACAGTTGGAACGAACAATTATACCCTGAATTCTGAGTTTTGGAGCTAATGCAGCTTTTATCAGCGAGTTTTAATGATCCCAGAAATCACTTCATTTTATAGCCTATTCCTGTCTCTTAACCTCCTATCAAGTCCTGATATTTAACTTCTACAACAGGGGAAAACTGAATCAACAGGATGATGACAATCACAAAGGGGATTTTCATAATCTCATTTGTTTTAGTCAGGTTTAATTTCAAACTGGAATAAGCATTTTTCCTTCTCTTGTTTATATGTTTGTGAGTACAGTGTGTGTGTATGTGAGAGAGAGAGAGAAACCAAAAAACAGAGAGAAAGATGTAAGGAGAGAGAGAGGGAGACAGGGAGGAAGAGTTGGCTCTTCCTCAATTCCTCAATTCCCAGAGTCTCGAAAAATATGACAGCTAGATCTTGCAAAACCCCTGGCACACCAACAGTGCTCCAGGAGCACCCCCAAGAGGTATTACTAATATCTAAGAAGCTCTCTGAAGCCTGCCTTTGAGTTATTAAGGGATTGCGGACAGAATTCAAATTCTACGCTTCAGAAACTGGAACCCTAGTCTTCAAAAGAAGCATTTGAGAATAGAAAAATAGATTTTAAAAAATGAAAGGAAGATTTACTTCCCAGAGAACAATGACTCCAAGGAAGAGAAACACAAAGAGCCTAAATCACACCTCTCAAGCATGGGACTCAATTGCATGGCTGTTATTCAGACTAATGACTTCTTTGAATGGATTAGTAAAATGGTAGCTCTACTCTCAAGTGCTGCCTGCAGCCAAGTTGTGTTGTAGGGTTGAGGGTTTGTTTTTTTGGTTGGGTAGGGGGTGGATTTTTTTAGGAATCACTACAGCACGGCACCTTAATCATTATCAAACCACCCTTTGATAGTATCACAGAGAAGTAATACAGCTTATCACTTACACAGAGCTCCAAAGGTCTTTGTGCTTCTTCATTCTCTCTGGTTCAGTCCTGCTCATCTGCACACACAACACCCACCCGACACCCACACACAACACCCACCCGACACCCACACACAACCTGCTGGCATGAGTATGCGACTGAAATATGAGGCTTTCTGAGACTCAAGAGTCTCTGAAGCTTTATCCTCAGCTCAAGTAGAAAGCAGTTATACAAGACCTCTTGAATTAGAGAAAATAATTTCTGCTTTATAATTCAAATTACAAGTACATGCCACTGGTTTTCAGCTCTGATTCCTTAGAAACAGCTATGGGATTCTTGAGGATCTATTATTTAAAATTATAACTAGAAACACAAATACAGTGAGGGACAGGAAGAGGAAAAATGAAAAACCAAGAAAAGACAAGAGCTTATGAAAAGTGGGGAAGGAGTTAAAAACGAGAGATACATAAAACTAGTTTTTTCAGTTAGAAGCCATGTTGTATTTTTTATGTTGTTCACTCCTGCCATCTAGTGGTTATCATGCAGAAGTGCTGAAGTCAGAATTGGAAATCACAATGTTAAGTTTTTAAATGTGATGTCAGTCACCCAACTGTTTACCCCGTCAACAAGTTCCCTCTCTGGTCTAGACAGGATTGCGAATGTTCCACGTGTGTTAATGTCCACAGCATTTCAACGGAGAGCCAAGGCTCCAAGTATGGAATGAATTTTAAGAAGTTCCAAGGGTCCACTCACCACATCCCACGTTGAGCAAGTTCCCAGAAAATTATCTTGAAATTCTAACATTTCAACAAGTTCCTTTTCCTAAATATTGAATGAACCAATTATAATTTTGTTTCTTGGAAGATACTATTAAACCCAAGAGTTAAATAGACTGATCAAATAATAACTGTAGTCTCTGGGTACTGATTCAGTAATCACAAACATCACCTGCCTTCTTTATGCTTGATGTAAAGAGACTCAGTTACACTTGATATAGGGACAGTTTTAAATTTCTTTGCTTTACAGTTTTAAAGAATTTGCTTCAAAACTTTTTCTCAAAGACAAGCGTTTTCCATCATATAGGAGGAAAAGTAATGGGCCCTCTGCCCTTTAGGTTCGTGGCTGAGACCCCACTGTGATAAAAGACAGATTAACAGGACAAATACAAACAGCAGTTTAATAACATATATTCCTCCTGTACACATATGAGAGACCCAGGAAAACTGAGTAACTCCCCAGGGAAGGGCCCCAGCCCACACCTTAAATAACATCTCCAGCTAAAAACAAATAAAAAAAATATGTTGGGGAGAGGGAGGGCAATTATTTTAAATTATCAGGAAAAGCAAGGCAAACAAGGTAAGGTTGTCATGCAGATTTTAAGCCCTTGCCTTTTTCTTTGATAAGAGTTTCTAGAGATTTAGTCCTCATGCTCCACCTGGAACAAATAAAGATTCCCCTTATAAATGTAAGTGTCTCTTACAAAAGGGCAACCTCTGCTCAGTTTTCAGTGCTTCTCCCATGTCTGCAGCCTCTTAAAAATAACCAGCTCAAAATAATCAATATGCCAAAAAGGCACATCTTGAGGTGATCTGTTCTGCTCCCCTTCCCCGTATCCGTGATCATCAGGGGGTTGTAGGCGGTCCAGGACTGTAGACTTGGCGGCTGTGCTGGAGGCTTTCCAGTGAAGACAGGTGAGGCTAGCAGGGCTGTGAGATAAAGTTTTACAAGAGTTGGACACCTGCAGTGAGGGGCCGATCTTCACAAACATGTTATCAGAGGCACCGGTTCTACATTTTTAAAGGAAGAAAATCACAAGGGAAGCTTGATCTGAGAAGCAATGAGCTGCAAGCATGACTGGCTTGCTCTCTGGAAGAGAGTTTTGAAAAAGTATAAAACATTCCCAGGTCTGGGCATTTGGATGACAAGCACAGAGATGGAAAATGGCAGGCTGAAACAGAAGCCCGAGGCATGTTTTTAAAAGAGAATTGGGGGGGGGGGATGTTTGACCTTGACCTTTAAAAAACACAATGCAATTTCTGGAAAATAAAACTCAGAGATACAAACAAGCCTTGTATTTTCCAATGGGGGGAAATTATTACTGATCTGTTGTCTTTCTGGAATCTCTAGGTTTGTAGGAGAAGAGGCTGTTTTTTTAGGCAAACAGGCTTGAGCAATAGAATGTAGAAAGGGCCCACAGGGACCACCTGGCTGAATAGAAACAGGCCCATTAGGTGACCCACCCCGAAATATCCATAGGCCCTAACTGACCAATGGGCTATTTACAACTAGGCACAGTTCCCAAAATAGGGAGAATTCCATGCATCACCATACCTCCTCACCTTCCCCTTTTAAAAATAGCCCCTGCCCACTGCCTCATGGCAGACAATTTCTCCTCTGCTGTCCTGCCCACCACTCCTTTGTGGTGTATTCAATAAACTTCTCTCTTTTGTCCTGCCTCAGGTGAATTCCTTCACCTCCGGTGCCACTGGCTTCCCCCCAACCATCCGATCAAGAGGCACCCCATTTAGACACCACAGTAGGCAGAAAAATCTGGTATATGTAACAAAACATCTTAGAGCATGTTCATTACTAACCAGATCTAGTAAACGGCCATATTTTCATCATTGTTAGGCTGGGCGCCTTGACACTTGGTCACTTTCAGGCCTTCCTTATTTCCCTCCCTTACACTCTGAATTCATGATGTCCACCACCCTGGCCTTCTCTATGTTCTTCATTCTCTTCTCGTTCCTACCTCAGGCCCATTGTGCCAGTGGTTTTCCTCTGCCTGCACATTATTTTCCCTCATCACTTTATCAATCTGATCTCAAATTACATATCACCTCCTAAAAAGTTTTCCCTGCTAACCTATCTAACATTGTACCTGGCCCAACACCCTACTTTCCTTCAATCAAATAAACATTTTTTCCCCACAAAGGTACTATCACTATTTATTATGATTTTGCTTATTTTTGTTTGTTAATTCTCTCTCCTCCCCTCTAGGATGTAAGCTCCATAAAGAATAAGGTCTTAATATGTCTTGTTTATTGCTTAAATCCACCAGGGCCCCAACAGGAAGCAGAGGAGTAACTGGAGAAAGTTTAATAAGAGACTGTTTACCAAAGGACCACTGCATGACTTCAGTGCAGTAGTAGGGGCTAGTGAGAGGGGGGCATGCCATTGGCACTCCCAGGCCTGAAGGGTGTAATGGAAGCATTACTGGAGCCCAGGGAATGGAGAGGCTGTTGGAGAGGAGCAAGGACCTGTTGTGGAGAGGCACAGCCAGCCCACAGTCTCCCTTTATTTTTTTTTAAAGATTTTATTTATTTATTTGACAGAGAGAGACACAGCAAGAGAGGGAATACAAACAGGGGGACTAGGAGAGGGAGAAGCAGGCTTCCCTCTGAGCAGGACCCTGGGATCATGACCTGAGCCTAAGGCAGACACTTTATGACTGAGCAACCCAGGCTCCCCACCAAAGTCTCCCTTTAGAAAGGAGCCTGGAAAATACATGTCTTAATTTCCCTCCCTCCATCCATCCCTCAGACTGCCTGCTGATGCTTTCTGGAACTGAACTCAAAAGGAATCCAGCAGTCCCTACAGATCAGTGTCTCTGGGGGCACAGAGCAGAGTGGAGAAGGCTGGAGACCAGATCTGCAGGGGCAAACAGAAGACATCCAGCAAGTGGCCATACACGGATGCTGAGAAGAGAGCCTGACAGAACAGACGCAATAAATACACGTGCAATCCGTGAAGAGCATAATGACTAGGAATTCAAAACTGAATGGTGTTTGGTTTCAGAAAAAGCAAGTTGTGCTTTCTCTGAAGACAGCTTTCAGCCAGCAGCAGACTAAAGAGACCCACTGGCCAGGAAGGCAAGAAGAAGCCAGACTAACTAGTACGCCAGGGACAAATGTTTGGTTGTACAGTGCATGAAAGAAATAATGGAAGCCTATCTGAGATATTGGATTGTGGGACATCAAAACTGGAAGAGGTAAAAGCATATACATAAGAGTAGAACAGGCAGTTCATTAATATTTTATAGGCATCTATGGGAGGTTTCACAGCTCACAAAGAGCTCTACATATGCTGTCTTATTCAAGCCTTAAAGACTCTATCAGGTAGCAAACTATGTCCTCATTTCATAGATGAGGAAAATCCTCCTTAGCAAAGTTCAGTATCTTGTCCAAGGTCATACAGCTGGCCAGAACACATATTCAAATACAGAGAAGGAAAAAGGAAGCTTTTGGGTTAAAAAAAAAAATCCTTTAAAAGATACGAGCGATGAGGCTGGGGGAGCTTGAGGAAAGACCCATTCTGATCAAGAGTTTTAGTCAATTGCTACCCTACTTAATTGCAGTAATTGCCTACGTTTGTGGAAGTCTTCACACCGAGTGTACTAGTCTGTGAAGCAAAAATGGTATAAAACAGACAGTATGAAGGAAAAAAAATCAAGAATCTGGATAATCTGTCTGAATCATACAAAGCCTACAGAAATGACACAGAGATGATCAAGTTGCCTCTAAAACTACTGCTGTCCTTTCTGCAACCTAAATCTTGGCTGGGAAAGAGAAGGAAAGGTACAAAAAATTCATTTTAAGTGACAGCAAGCCCCATGAAATAGTGAGCAAACAGGGCTTTTACTTCTCCAATATTAAATCTTCCCAGATAGTAGAATTCTGAACTAGCAGAGGCCAAACAACGAAACAAAAACTCATTTTTAACTATTTACATTTATTCACCTGGTAATAGATTTAATCTCTTTCCTTGTTAGTTTGCCATAAAGTCAGAATGTTATTTTTCATGTATGAGTTGTAGAAGGAAGGAAGAATATTCTTACTAGCAATAAAAGTGGTTAGCCTTTATATGGATGACTTTTAGCACTCCCACCTGCCTCTCTGCAGATGTAAGGAAGCCCAGGAACAGTTCTAGAAAACCTGAACAAGAAAGGAAACAAGGGGTATGGTATTCTTGGAGATTTTGAAAGCACTGCCAATGAGCCATGTTCTTAGCCACAACAATTAAATCAGAGTAGTCTCAGTCAGTCCCAAACTTCTTGCATTAGACTTTCAACGCCAGACGCCAATTTTACACCAGGCTTGTGGGTATATGAGAGATACTCAAATGTTAAGCCATCAGTGAAAGGCATTGATGTGGCTTATACCAAACAGTAATGAAAAAAATCTACCCAAAATAGCTTTATTAAGACACGCTTTCTTAAAATTCTGGAGATAAATCTTTCAGGACATTGTTTAAAATCTACTTTTGAAAGGATCCATTAGAAGTGTTTCCCCATGAGCAATGCAAGTGCTGACCTGCATTATTCAATGTGCTCTACTGCAATTAATCTGAAATCCTTGCCCCCTTGCTCTCTGTGTAAACTGAACAGCAATGGGATAAAACAACTGGAAAATGAACCCTCTCACTTTATTATTCACAAGCTGCATTCCGTAGTTGTTATTCATAGATAAGTTTCTTCTGAGACCAAAAACAATCAAGTGCACAGAAACCTAATTCTGCAGAGTATGCGACAGAATTAAATAATCTACCCCAGAAATGAGTAAAACCCTAACGCTGGTTTGTCTGCTCACTGTCTTTACAATACAGACTGAACCTTTGTACCTCAGCCTCCCCAGTCTACTAAATGAGAATGACTTGATTTACCACAATGTTCTATATCTCAAGCAGGACTTGCAGACTGAACTATGGGCCCAATAGATTGACACATACCTTCCAGGTGCTGATACTAGAAATATTGCTGTTCCCCTGTCCTGGTGTGCGCATCTAGCTGGTATGACAACTCTAGGAATAGCTTTGGATCTGAGCAGGATTTGGGATTAAATGCCTCTGCCAATTACCAACTGTGTGATTTAAAAAATTTATTTCTGGAACTAGAGTGTATTATGCTAAGCGAAATAAGTCAGTCAGAGAAAGACAAATACCATATGATTTCACTCATGTATGGAACCTAAGAAATAAAACAAATGAGCATAAGGGAAAAAAAAGAAGGAGGCAACCATAAAACAGACTCTTAACTATAGCGAACAAACTGAGGGCTACTAGAAGGGCTGGAGGGAGGTGGGCAGGGGGATGGACTCAATGGGACTAATAATCACTAAATTCTACACCTGAAACTAATGTTACATTGTATGTTAACTGGAATTTAAATAAAAACTTGAAACTCCAAAGAAAAAAACCTCACTTATTAATCATCACTGGGCCTCAATTTCTTCATCTGTAAAAAGAATGTAATTAATAGTTCTTGGCTCACTGGGTGAGAGAGGAGAGAATGAGAGAATGTGGGTAAAATCTGTAGTTCAGAGCCTGACACATAATAGGTCCCAAGAGCATATAAGCTGGATATTTCTCCCACCACACTCAGAGGGGTGAGCCAAGCTTACCTTTCTCCTGCATGACTTCTCCATGACTCCAAACAACCCTATCCTGCCACTTGGAATGTTCTCCTCTCTCTCCTCCACTCACCACTTGCTCTTCCCTAAATCTTTGTTTATACCCTACTTCTTCCACAAGTTTTCAGGTAGATGTTGCATAGGCACCTGGAAGACTCACCGTCCTCTATCCTTGTGCACCCTTTAGGGTTTTGCAGATAAGAGTGGGAACAAAGGGGGTACCTGGGTGGCTCAGTCGGTCAAGCGTCTGACTCTTGATTGCAGCTCAGGTTATGATCTCAGGGTTGGGAGACGGAGCCCTGCACTGGGCTCCGTGCTCAGCGAGGAGTCAGCTTGAGATTCTCTCCCTCTCCCTCTGCCCCACCCACCCCCTCGCTCATGCGCATGCTCTCTTTCTCTCTAATAAGTAAATAAATCTTTTAGAGAAAAAAGAGAGAGTGGGAACAAAGGAATAAACAAGTGAGCCCTAAGCGAGAAAGTGGAAGGAACCCTAAAACTTCAATGAAGATTGAAACCGCCACATGGAGCAGAACACCATGCTTCTCAGTTCCTGAAGCTTTCCTTGATCACACCCCAGTGTTTGTCATTCAACATGTCCCAGCTGCGCTTTGCCACAATGGTTGTTTCTGTGTCTCTTTGATGTTAGTTCTCATATTTTCATTTGTTTTTGCCTCTCGTTAAACTATGAAGATTTTTAAGCCAGTGTACACTATTCAAAACAACTGTGTCCTAAAATAATTTATGTGCTGCTGCTATGTTCTGCCAAAGAAACTCTCACTTCCTCTACCAGAATAATTATCAACTTCTGACTGTTAAGTCACCAAAGTGCCTGTCTCCCATCTTTCCAGAGTTCCTTCCTCCAGTATGTACTGTCTCTGTGCCACCCTGAGTCAGGGCCCCCCGAACCTACGTCTCTGCTTTGCCTACCCCCAGGGCCACATTCAGCCTCGCGCCAGCCCCTGTCTTCCTCCACTTCCTTTTCCCAACCATTACTGATCTAAGGCAGGAGAATGGCCACATCAGTTCTGAGAGTTCAGGAGTAGAAAATACCACAGAAGATACACCAACTTCAAATTTAAAGTGGGCATTGGAGTTCCCAAAATGTATCGGCTGATTACGTTACTGGGTATTTACCCCAAAGATACAAATGTAGGGATCTGAAGGGGTACGTGCACCCCAATGTTCATAGTGGCAATGTCCACAACAGCTAAACTGTGAAAAGAACCAAGATGTCCATCGACAGATGAATGGATCAAGAAGAGGTGGTATATATATATACAATGGAATATTATGCATCCATCAAAAAATGAAATCTTGTCGTTTGCAACAACGTGGATGGAACTGGAGGGTGTTATGCTGAGTGAAATAAGTCAATCAGAGAAAAACATGTATCATATGATCTCACTGATATGAGGAATTCTTAATCTCAGGAAACAAACTGAGGGTTGCTGGAGTGGTGGGGGGTGGGAGGGATGGGTGGCTGGGTGATAGACATTGAGGAGGGTATATGCTATGATGAGCGCTGTGAATTGTGTAAGACTGTTGAGTCATAGACCTGTACCTTTGAAACAAATAATACATTATATGTTAAGAAAAAAAAAGAAAGAAAGAAAGAAAGAAAGAAAGAAAAAAGAAGATAGTAGGAAGGGAAAAATAAAGGAGGGGAAATCGGAGGGGGAGACGAACCATGAGAGACTATGGACTCTGAGAAACAAGCTGAGGGTTCTAGAGGGGAGGGGGGTGGGGGGATGGGTTAGCCTGGTGATGGGTATTAAAGAGGGCATGTATTGAATGGAGCACTGGGTCTTATACGCAAACAGTGAATCATGGAACACTACATCAAAAACTAATGATGTAATGTATGGTGATTAACATAACATAATAAAAGAAAATTTAAAAAAAGAAAAGAAAATGAATCCTAAAAAGAAAAAAAATGTACTGGCTGTTTCCCCATCTCTATAGGCAATTCCTCACTGGCCTTGTTCCTCTGTCGGGTCCCTAAAATCATCAGTCTCAGGCACCTGTCTGCCCCTCACCATTACCCTGCTGTTTATGTACACACCTCCCTATTCCCACAGTGTTGTCATTCAGAACAATGACAATTTACTTACTACACTCTTCCCACTCTAACCAAAGCTCTAAGTCTATGCTTATAGACCCCAAAAGTTATTAATGCTAAACAAAGACACAACTACTTTACTGGAGTGTTTTCCAACTTTATTGAGATATAATGACATACAGCATTGTGTAAGTTTAAGGTGTACAACATGATGATTCGATATACGTAGATATTGTAAAATGATTACAATCAAGCTAGATAACACCTCCATCACCTGCCATAATTACCATTATTTTGTGTGTGTGGTTAGAACATTTAATATTTACTCTCTTAGCAACAGATATTAGATCCTCACAACTTTTTCATCTTATACCTGGAATTCTGCACCATTTGACTAGCATCTCTCCATTTCCCCCACCCCCCAACCCCTGGCAATCACCATTCTATTCACTGTTTTTATGAGTTTGGTTTTTTTAGATTTCAAACATAAGTGAGGTCATACAATGTTTGTCTTTCTCTGTCTGACTTTTTATTTCACTTAGCATAATGTCCTTGAGGTCCACGTAAGGTGTCACGAATGGCAGGATTTCCTTCCTTCTTATGGCTGAACAATATTCCAGTGTATGTGTACCACATCTTCTTTATCCATTCATCCATCAGTGAAAACTTAGGTTGTTTCTATATCTTGGCTATTGTGAATAATGATGCAATGAACATGGGTGTGCTGATACATCTTTGACACCCTGATTTCATTTCCTTTGGATATATACTCAGAAGTGGGAATGCTGGATCATATGATAGTTCTATTTTTAATTTCTTGAGGAACCTCCATATTGTTTTCCATAGTGGCTGTAACAATTTATATTCCCACCAACAGTACACAAGTGTTCCCTTTTCTCCACATCCTCAAGAATACGTGTTATCTCTTGCCTATCTGATAATAGCCATTCTAACAGGTATAAGGTAATATGTAGCTGTAATTTTGATTAGCATTTTTCTGATAATTGATGTTGAGCATCTTTACATGTACCGATTGACCATTTTAATATCTTCTTTGAAGGAGTGTCTATTCAGGTCTTCTGTCCATTTTTTAATTGGGTTGTCTGAGTTTTTTCTGCTATTGAGTCATACTAGTTCTTTATATATTTTAGATACTAACCCCCTATCAGATGTATGGTTTACAAATATTTTCTCCCATTCCATAGATTACCTTTACGTTTTGTTGATTACTTCTTCTGTTGTGCAGAGACTTCTTAGTTTCATATGGTCCCATTTATTTATTTTTGCTTTTGTTGTTTGCATTTGGTGTCAAATCCAAAAAACTGTTGCCAAGACCAGTGACAAGGAAATTACACCCTGTGTTTTCTTCAAGGAGTTTTACAGTTTGGAGGTCTTATACTTAAGTCTTTAATCCATTTGAGTTGATTTTTGTATATGGTGTAAGATAAAGGTCCAATTTCATTCTTTTGCATGTGGACATCGAATTTTCCCAGCACCATTTATTAAAAAGACTATTCCTTCCCCATTGTACATTCTCGGTGCCTTTGTCGAAATTAATTGACTATATACACGTGGATTTATTTCTGGATTCTCTATTCTGTTCTATTGATCTATGTGTCTGATTTTATGCCAATGCCATAATGTTTTAATTACTATCACTTTGTAATACAGCTTGAAATCAGGAAGTGTGATGCTTCCAGCTTTGTTATTTCTCAGGATATATATCAGCTTTGGATATGCAGAGTCTTGTGTGGTTCCATACAAATTTTACAATTGATTTTTCCCATTTCTGTGAAAAATGCCATGGAATTTTGATAGGGATTGCACTGAATTTACAGATGGCTTTAGACAATATGGACATTTTAATATTATTAATTCTTTCAATCCATGAACATTGGATATCTTTCCATTTATTTGTATCTTCTTCAATTACTTTCATCAAAGTCAAAGATTTCATTGTATAGATGGCCACCTCCTTGATTAAATTTATTCCGACATATTTTATTGTTTTGAGGCTACTAATAAGATTGTTTTCTTTCTTTTTCAGATATTTCATTGTTGGTGTATAGAAACAAAACTGATTTCTATATGCTGATGTTTTATCCTGTAACTTTACTGAATTTGTTGATTAGTTCTGTTTTTTGGTGGGGTCTTTAAGATTCTTTTCCTCTTACCCTCTCCAGTAAATCCAATCTCAGATTTTTTGGTCCAGCAGTGTACTCGAACTTCTCCACTAGACTCCTGGACTTCCACAAAGGCTTTCTCATCTGTGGATGATTGACTAAGTCAGTATTCTCCAGGGGCTCCCAGACTGCAGCTGAGAGGGGCTAGAGCTGGTCTATGGGTCATTTTGGAGTCCACAGCTGGGCCTGAGATCTATTTGCCTATTACAGGTGGGTGAGACTCCTCCCACATTCCTTGGCATAAGATGCTGGTGACAGAACCAAAGCTAAACAGAGCTGCTTGGGTATGGACTTGTCCTCACAAAACAACTCTCCTCATTCTTGGACTGTACCAGGGTTTCACAGTCTCCCACCTGGATCCCACGGCCCCCTTGAATGGCACTTTTGTCTGTGGATGGATGCCAAATTGTTGTTGAGGGGATACCAATGAAGGATGTCTTATTTGGTCATCTTGCTCTCATCACTCTCCAAGAGTCATCTTTGGACTTGCACACTCAACCATCCAAATAGCCAACAGAATATTTGAAATTTCACAATTTTCTTTGTTACTCAAAGTTAAATTCCTAGGTCTCCCAATTCTTCTCTCCTCCCAACCGGCTTTGATTTTCACTTCTACCCTTGCTTCCAGACCTGCCCATATGCATTTTTTTCTCCAGAGTATGCCCAGTGATCTTTCCAAAATACAATGCTGGCTACACATCAATGATGTGCTTTGGGACACAGACTATGTCCCAAAAGTCCGATTCTCTCCCAAATCTTCATCCCTGAGAGACTGTACTGGGTAGTGGTCAGAACACACTCTGTGCACAGACCACTTGAGTTCCTCTCCCACCCTTACTAGCTTGACTAGTCACCAGGGTGACTTTGGGTAAGTTACTGCATTTTACTATACTTCACTTCCATGTGGTGGAGACTACGATATTCCCTACCTTACAGTATTTACATGGATTAAGTGAATTGTGATGCATTAAGCCTGTCTCAACTAAGCACTAGTGAAGTATTTGTTGATGTTATTGCCTCCATCTTCCCTTCCTGAACTACCTTCTGCTTACTTCTGGCTCATCTTTTGCCATTTCCCCCTACACTCTGTGCTACAGCCATAAAAAACAACTTGAGGTGACTCTGAATGGATCAAAATTTATTTCCCCCATGACAGGTTGTTCTCTCTGTAAGAAAGAAAGAAAGAAAGAAAGAAAGAGAGAATTAAAGAAAGAAGAAAGAAAGGAAAGAAAGAAAGAAAGAAAAAGAAAGAAAGAAAGAAAGAAAGAAAGAAAGAAAGAAAGAAAGAAAGAAAGAAAGAAAGAAAGAAAGAAAGAAAGAAAAGAGAGAAAGAGAGAAAGGAAGGAAGGAAGGGAGAAGAAAGAGAAGAAGGAAAAGAAAAAGAAAAAAATCTCTTTCCTCTCCTTTTTCACTTTACCTAGACTGTAGTCATTTTCAGGTCACAGCTTCCAAATTACATCTTATAAGAAGACTTCCCAGACCCTCCAAGACTAGAGCCCTTCTATGTGCTTCTGTGACACCATGTTCTCAGCATGACTAATGCTACTACTTGCAAGTGACTTCTTGACTTGTCTGTATTTATCTTAGTCATACCAGACTGCAAATCCTTTGAAAGAACATTTCTTGTTCACCATTTTATTCTAGTGCCAGGCACACTGTTAGCATCTGGTAAATGCTTCATAAGTGCTTCTTCAATAAATGTTGAAAGCAAAAAGATTAAACAAAATAAAGGCAAATTTTACCATTTATACATACTTTTAACATTGAGCACAAAGGTTCAGAAAACCCTAATGGTTCAACCCTTCATATTTTAAATTGAAACATCTTCAGAATGGGTTTTTATGATCTTCATTATTCCTGAACATGTTGTCAACTTGGTACATGGAATGAGAACAGAAATTTTCCCAGATGAGCAAAAAACTCTGTACTTCCTTCAGCTGTGTGCATTCTGTCTAAGGCAGACCAGGCTGCACTATCCCTTCCAGTGAGGGTTTGAGACAGAACAGACAGGGCAAAAATGACGTGTCTTTCTAGTGCACCTTATGCCTTTTGGAAATTTACAAGTTTCTTGATGATGTTAATAATGGTAGTGATGAAATCAAGACAATAATGTTTAATCCAGTGAGGGTCCTAGATGTTCCCATTGGTATTATGAATTGAGATTTGACAGGAAGATGGAAAAGGAAAGGTAAGGATCTCATCCTCTCCTACTTCTCAAGAACTTGATAATATTTATTATTTCTTTTAGTTTTGGTTGATCTTCCCCTTCAAAATATTTTTAATTCTCTGCCACTGAGAAGGAAAGAAAGAAAGAGAAAGACATTCTACTTTCTTCTCCTTTACAGCAAAACTTCCCAAATGAAACATCTATAGGTCACCACCTCTCACGTACTCTTTGAGCCATCTCTGGACAACTTCAGTTCCGTCTCTCTACCATGTCAATGAATCTAGTGGGTATTTTTCAGTCTCCTCCTATTTGGTCTCTCAGTAGCAACTGTGAATTTTTTGTGTCCACTTGACTGGGCCATGGGGTGCCCAGATATTTAGTCAAACATTATTCTGGGTGTGTCTGTCAGGGTGTTTTTGGAAGAGATGAACATTTAAATCAGTAGACTGAGGAAAGCAGATTGCTTTCCCTAATGTGAGTGGGCCTCACACAATTAGCTGAAGGCCTGAATAGAACAATAAAGGTTGATTCTTCCCTGCACAAGAAAGAATTCCTCCTGCCTGACTGCCTCTGAGCTGGAACTTGACTTTGTCCTGCCTTTAGATTCTATGGAAACATTAGCATTTCCTGGGTCTTGAGCCTGTCAGCAGTTGGCTCTCCTGGCTCTCCAGCTTGCTGACTCATCCTGCAGACCTTGGAACTTGTCAGCCTCCATTGTTACATGAGCCAATTCCTTATAATAAATCTCGTCATATATACATATGAATTATTTATATATAATTAGTTCTGTTTCTCTGGAGAACCTTGACTCAGCAACCTTTCTATTCTCCCATCTCCATTTCCTTACCTATTCTCTTTAATGCAGTCTTATCTGGCTTCCATTATGCTAAGATCATTTAAGACCTTCATGTAGCTAATCCAATGGACATTCTCAATTTTACTTCTCTTGGCCTTTTAGCATATTTGATAACTGATTACTTACTTCCTTTTGAAAATGTTTGTTCTGCATCCTCTGTGACACCACTCCTTAGTTTTTCTCTGCCTTTCAGCTCTTTCTCTGTCTCTTTTGCAAGCTCACTTTCCTTTTTCTGGCCATTAAATAGCAGAGTTCTTCCAGACCCATCCAGACCCTCTTCTTACTATACATTGTCTCCCTAGGTAATCTCATCTATGACCATTTGCATTTCAATCATGCTGAAGTTTTTAGTCCCTGCTATCTCTTTTAAACTATAGTTTCATGAACCCAAATACCTCCTTGGATTTAACACTTGAAGTCCAAAAAGGAGCTCTGCCACCCCATTCCCCATCCTCCCAATATTCTTTATTTCAATGACACCATCTATTGAACTGCACAAGAAACTTGAAGCTTCCTTGACAATCTCCTTCTGTCATCTACCATATCTGATCCATTACCAAATCTTGTCAAGTTTACCTCCTAAATATCTATTAAATCCACTTACTTTTTTTGCCTTGCCTCTATTTTGATTCAAAACATTATCTCCTCATCCAGTACTGACAGGGCACCTCCTAACCACACTCTCACTGATGTTTCTTTTCAATCCTTCTTCAGACTGTTGCAAGATTAAAACATCCCCCCTCCCCACCCTCCACACACATCAGCTTTGAAGCCCTTTAATCATTCCCCACTGATCTTGGGAGAAGGATCAAAACCATTCACAGATCCAAAAAAGCTTTGTATGATCTGTCCATTACCTACATTTCATCTCACCTGGATCCTCCTGCTCTCAGGTGCTCCTGCTACAGTTATCTCTTAGTTCCTTACTGGGGTCATAGTCTCTGAATAAAGTTACATTGTTACCTGTCTAAAGAGATCTGAGGAGACCTCCTGTTTTCCAGCATAAGATACAACCAAGCAAAACAGAGAAGATACAGTGTGTTATAAAGTAGCCAGAAAATGGGCTTCTAGCCTGAGCACTAGATGTCATTAGAGGTAGTTTAGGGAGACAGTAAGGTTGCCTGTAGTCAAATCCTGGATCTGCCACTTAAAAGCTGTGTGATCACAGCAGGTTACTTAACCTCTCCAGGCCTCAGGTTCTTCATAAGATGGGATTAAAAACAGGATATACTTCATACGGTGATTGTGACAACTGAAAGAATTAATATACATAAAACACTGAAAGACTTAATATACATAAAACACTTGGGACTGGTCAAGCATATAGTGGTAATGATTATTATTTAACAGTTTTAGACCAATGCTATGCTCCAGCACTATGCTAAGTACTACATGTGTATTAGTTCAGATGCATTTATTCCACCAGTAAGTTGAGTGGACCAAAATGAATTTTTTAAGACTCTTTTGAGTTCTGCCATTTCAGTGATTTTAAGCAGACCAATTATGCCATAGATATAAATCACACTCTGCTATATCATCTAATAATTCTGCTTCCTTGTATTTGTACTGAATATTTCTCAAAGCACTCCCTGTGTATTATCTCATTTGGTGCTCATATTTTTTAAGAAGAAATCTAACGGGAAGACCATGGAGACCAGTAGCAAAAGCCAAGGCTAGAAGGGTAACTACAGGCTCTGTGTTATTTATTGGAGTTTTTATTTGTGAAAGCCACATAATTGCTCTGATTCTCAGTCTCTTCACTTGCAAAATAAAATTATTAGGCTAGACAATCTTTATTGTTTCCTCTGGCTATTTCTCTTTCTCTCTTCTTCTCTCGTCATATACGTACATGATAGGTATATCATATATATATATATATATATACACACACACACATATGTATATATATATCATATAAAGTAAATTATAGTATTAAATCATATATATGATATATATCATATATATGATATGCCTATTACATATATATGTGTATAATAGGCATATCATATATATGATATATATACATGATATATATGTGTGTGTGTGTATATATATATATATATCAGTCTTCAACCAAATATTCCCCTCTCCTTTAAATCATCATTTAAGGACTGGCCCCTTCAGAAGACTGATTCCCAAGCAATAACACCAATTCCTAATCAGCAGAACAAGAATTTACCTGCTCCCATACAGATCTGTTGTATGTCATTTCTTTGGCAATGTTGTGGATTTCAAGCCCAAATCATTCCTATTCTTTGAGTCTATAAGACTAATACTGAGGTCCCCACTTTCTATTTGAAAAGATCAGTGGCTGACAACAGCATTAGACACAACATTCTAAAAACAAGCCCTTGAGAAAGAAAAAGCCTGCTCTGAAGTTTTAAGATTTACCACAAGAGGGCAGGGCTGATTCAATCCTGGATAACTCTTCCTTTTTTTTTTTTTTTTCTTTCTTTTATTCTTTTTATTTAAAGTGTTAAAAGGGATACAGAGACGCAGTGATGATGGGAATATAAATATAAAAACTTTTCCCAAAAATAGCATGGTTCCTTTCCCAACAACCACAAAAATGCTCATATGCTTCAACCCATAATTCATTTCACTGAAATGTGTCCATAAAGCATGAGTCCTAAAGAAATAAAAGCAATATACAAAAAAAAGCCCTTATAACATTTCTACATTATCTTTTAAAAATTGAAAAAATCTAAATGTATAACATTGTAAATTTAAATAAATAATAAATAAATATCAAAATGGTGGCATCTACTGCAGCTCTTTAAATGAATATTTAGAAAATTGGGCAGCAAAGTATTAAAATACTTATATTAAGTGAAAAAGTAAAGAATATTAAATTTAATTTATTCTAGACTGTATGTACGTAGAAGGTATGTAAGAAAAAAAATCACAAGCGCATATTCAGTGGAACCAGAATAAAGTCTAGAAAAATGAAAACCATTCTTTTATTTAGGAAGGTAGAATAGGCAACTTCTTATTTGCAATGTGATTGTTACAGTGTTATATATGCCATGCTTTTTAATGCTTTTACTTATAACAGAATCAGTGGCGAATATTCCGTATTTTTAGAGCTTTCTTCGAGACATTTTCACCTGAATTACCAAGTATGACAGACACTGCTAGTTTCTACCCAATCTCCATTCTTCCTTCCATTCTTTTTTTTTGTTATGTTAATTACCATACATTACAACCTTAGTTTTTGATGTAGTGTTCCATGATTCATTGTTTGTGTATAACACCCAGTACTCCATGCAGTACGTGCCCTCTTTAATACCCATCACCAGGCTGACCCATCCCCCCACCCCCCTCCCCTCTAGAACCCTCAGTTTGTTTCTCAGAGTCCACAGTCTCTCATGGTTTGTCTCCCCCTCCGATGTCCCCCCCTTCATTTTTCCCTTCCTACTAGCTTCTTCTTTTTTTAACATATACTGTATTATTTGTTTCAGAGGTACAGGTCTGTGATTCAACAGTCTTGCACAATTCATGGCGCTCACCGTAGCACATACGCTCCCCAATGTCTATCACCCAGCCACCCCATCCCTCCATTCTTATTAACCAAATACACAGTTTGGTCACAAAGAACCCTGTTAAATATGCTCATCTCCCCTGAAACTTTGCAAGCAGAACAACCATCTCAGTTCTGGAAAGTGAGATGTAAGCAGAGGTCACTGGCTGAGGCTTCTGGGAAAGCTCTTTTAAAAGCGACAGCCTCAACTGGCATACAGCTTTTGTCCTTGTCCTTTGCCCACAGGCTTTCCCGTGTCCTAGTACAGGATGCAGATACCATGCCTATAGGCAGAGCAGCTACTTTACAGCCATGAGGATAAAAGAGACATGCAAAGCGTGGCAGAGCAGGAAGACGGAGGGAGCCCAGTCTCTACTGGTGTCATGGAGGTGTCACGTCACATGTGTACAATGGCTTCCAGATTTCTTGTTGTGTAAGCAAACTGAACCTATTTGGGAAAGTCACTACAGTCAAGTGTGCTATGTTGCAGCCAAACAAAATCTTAACTGATGCACCAGGAAAGGAAACAATAGAAATATGAAGTTATCCTAGTAACATGAAGAGAACCACAGTCAGCTTCGAGGGCAGCTCTAGGCATGTCAGAAGGATTAGAAGATGAATTCTTTGAGAAATCCCTCAAGGAGACCCTTGATAAAGTACAGTTACCAGAAGACGTCATCTGTGTCATAACATGAACTCTGACTGCAGACTTTAACACTTGAGCTCTCAGAGGAGCTCTCTGACTCAAATCTGGCTTGGTACCAATCTTTCCATTTTGGGTGTAATGGAAAGGGTACGCCAATTTTAAAAATCCACCCCTAATTGTATAGTTGCACAAACACTCCAGCTACATGTAAAATAATGCTTCTTATAGCACTGTCTTAATAACAGAAAGAGCAACATTTTAATGCCCAATAGGGGAGTAAATAAATTATGGTATTAAATACCCACATTTTGGGATACTATACAACTTTTTGTAAGTTCAGATCTGTAAACACCTCTAAAGTTCATTGTTAATTTTAAAAAGCAAGTAGTCAAAATATGATTCCCTGTATTGAAAATAAAAATAAGTATATTAGATATTTATGTAAAAATGCATAAACAGAGGACTGGAAGGATGCACCCCAAATTATTCACCATTCACAGATTACCTCTAAGGAAAGAGTGCCCTATCTGCATTTGTATTGTTTGAATGTGTACAATTAATTATGACTTGTATGATTTAAATATTTTGCAAAAATACTTCGGCACTCCCCTCAAGTGAAAACTTGTTGTGGCAGAGTGTTTTCACCGCATTTTGTTAAATTTAAACACATTGTTTTTAAGAAATATCATAAACATTTTTACACAAAATTTAGTTTTGAGTATAATGTTTTTAACAAACATTTTTTGAAAAGGAGAAACATATTTACACCGGAAAAAATGAGTTATGTAAAAAGCTGTTGGAGTTTAAATAAAATGCAGTGGAGCTAATAGTCCTTGCAGCTGTAGTCCTCAGTCCCCTGTGAAAACTGTAGCATAGAGGCTCGCTGCCACACCATCCCTGAGCCTGGGTGTCCCCCTCGCTGCCTCTCTGAAGGAGGACACGGGATTGGGTTCTGCGCAAACTGCAACACACAGACTGGGAAATGACTCCAACCTCCTAGATAGAAAGAACCTTGCTAGCAGAGGCCCCTGACACAACCACTGAGAGCCAGCAGCAGCCAAGGTAATGAGACATTGACCCACCCCCGTGAGGCGCAAGGAGTGCCCCCCATCAGCCTTCCCTCCTCATCACCTCCCTGCCTGCTTCAGCAATGAAGGAAATAAATACAAGTGATGAGCTAACCTAGAGTGTGCGTCTGGGTCATCAGTGATTTCTCTTGGTATGGCCTACCCTCTGAATTCTGAACACAGGGCTTTTACATTTAAATGTGACTCTGAGTAAAGCAACAATGCAAATGTCTTGAGGTGTTACTCATTATTTAGGGATAGAGGAAGAGGAGAAAGGACAGACAGACTCTGAGATCAAAGAGATGCAAATTCAAATCCAGACTCTGCTGCTTAATGCCTGTGTGTACTTGGGCAAGTGAACTTAATCCCTTTGTTTCTAAATCTGTAAAGTATGCTTTAATGGGCTGAAAAATATTTCCTGTACAAAGAGATATCTGTGTCCTAATCCCTGGAGCTATAATTTTTACCTTGTACAGCAAAATCTCTGCAGATAGGATTAAGTTAAGGGTTTTGAGATTGGGAGATGACCCAGGTGGGCCCCACATGCAATCACATATATCCTTCCAAGAGGGAAGCCGAGGGAGACTTGACACTGAGGAGAAAGAGGCATTGTGACCACAGAGGCAGAGCTTGGAGTAAGGCAGTCACTCCAGAATTCCCAGATGTGGAAGTGGAATCTTCAAGAATGATGAGGAGTTGACTGGGGAGAATCTGGATAAAACATTAAGGCAGGGAAATCATTTGGGAAAGACACAAAGACAAGCAGCATTCAAACAGCAAATGTTTCTGTACAATTCAGGTCTAGGGCTAGGGGAGGGGGAGACAGAAGGGCAGCAGGAGACAAAACTGAAAAAAGAGTTAAGGGTAAGATAGAGAAGGAGGATCCTGATCAGAAGCACTACTCCCCCATCTGAGAGGCCTTATTCTTCCCAGGAAGAGTGGTACTATTTCTCTGGAGAGTACCTATCTGGCTTCAATCAATGGGCAAAGGCCAGCACGGCACACAGAGCAGCAGAGGAAGAGGGTGGGATAAACCAACTGGAGCTGCTGGTCCTCAGTTCTTAGCGACCTGGGTCATTGGATTCTGCCCCTCTCCCCACTGCTCAGTCTAACAGATTTATCATGGAAAAAACTGGTTCACCTTATACTAGTTTCATTCTACATATATTGAGCCATGAGTCCCTCCTTTCCGCTTTAACTAGCAACGTGAACCCATCTATTTTTAGTGTCCCAGAAATTGGTTAAAATTTTTGGTTTGCTGATATCCCTACTCCAGGTCTCTGTGTTTGTGAGACTGCATTACCCTTTGCACTTTCTATCATTATTTCAGTGGGTTTTTTAGGAGGAGAGATGAACCCATGTGTTCAATTTACCAGCTGAATCATAAGCCAAGCTTGGACTGATCCTGTGGGGAGCTGTGTCCACCCAGGTATATTAATAAGTATAACTAGATATGTGTCTCTGGTTTCGTGTGAAGAAAAAGTTAAGAACAGGAGACATGGGGGGACATGACATGCTAATTACTTTCAAAGGACTGACAGGCATTTATTTATCAATTCAGCAAATAGTAGTTGAGAGCTACTAAAGGCTAGGAAAGATGCTTGGTGTTTTCTTTTTCTTTTTTTAAGATTTTATTTATTCATTTGAGAGAGAGACAGAGCATGAGTGGAGGGAAGAGGCAGAGGGAGAGGGAGAGGGAGAAGCAGACTCCCCGCTGAGCGGGGAGCCTGATGCAGGCCCAGTCCCAGGCCCTGGAGATCATGACCTGAGCCAAAGACAGATTCTTAACCATCTGAGCCACCCACACCCTGATACTTGGTGTTTTCATACAAAAAATGAAAGGCAGTTCTTGTTCACTGGGAGCCAGAGCTTTGTGTGTAAGTAAGCCTACAGTGACGTTATGTGAAGGTATTCAGGAAGCTGTTTCGCAGAAGTGACATTTGAGTCTCGCCAGAAGTATGTAAACATGGTCCTGATGGTGATAAGATGATACCGACATATTTCAAGTAGGGAAATAATATGATCAAACTTCTTCAAGTGTCACTACAAACATATTTTGGAGAATAAATTGAAGGTGGGGGTGAGGTGTGATTTGATGCTGTTGAGGAACTCTTGGGAGTAATCTGCCTGAATGGTAACTCAAGGCCTAGGTGCTACTTACCTACTTATTGTTCTAACAAGGGATGACACACACGTGAAGAACTCACTATTGCGAAGAGAACAATGCAGCCACTCAATAATGAAAGGAATGTACAAACCTTACTCTATTTGGTTCTCTTAACAATCACGCAAGGTGTTATTAACACCTTGTTATTAACAGTGAGGAAACCAAGGCTCAGGATGTTTAAGAGACTTACCTAAAGGTTCACAGCTTGTAAGTGGCACAGTTGAAAACCCGCTCCAGATTGGTCTGACTCCCAAATTGAGGCACTTTGAAACATCAGCCCATATTGCTCACTGTCTGAACAATTCTGGGACCCAGAAATCCACTTGGCAGAGATACAGACGGAATTCAAACACATGAGTACAAACACCTCCAAAACCTTCAATTCTGTGCTCCCATTGTTCTCCAGACTAGAAGCAAACCTACAGAATCTGAAATAATCCAGAGCAAATCTGACAGCAGGGAGTGAGAGAAGTGATGTGGGCACCACAAGTTCCTGAGATTACTTGATTTCCATTCCAATTAATGGGCAGCATCTACCACATTATTTAGGATAATTAACTGTAAGTCTCAAAGGAATATGTCCATTCCCTCTCTATTGCCTCTCTGATGGACATAAGGGTAAGGTCAGGAGAAATGACAAAATACCTCTATGAAGATGAGTCCCTTGATCTGAGCTCCAACTATAAATCCATATTGAATTTTTTTCTTCTATCCTCCCATACCTTGCTAAAGTCATTGTCTTATATGATTTATAAGGATAAAAAAGCCTGGAGGAACTTGTATTAAGCAATTACCCCCAAGGACCAGCAAACGCAAGCTCATGATATTTACTTAAAATTCTCAGTTCTGTGGATATGTCAAGGTCTTTATAAACAAAACTGACTTTTTCAGGGTTGGCAAATTAGCACCGTGTCCAGAATAATCATTTCCACAAGGGGAATGACATGTCCTTATTTTCCATCCCTGTTCATTTGTGACAGGTGCCATTCCAAGTAACTTGCAAAATAAATTCTGAAAATTGTATGGAATATGTCTAGGATATCTTTTTCATGAAATAAAAAGTTCTCTGTGTCATGAATGGTGAAAGAGAAGAGGATCTATGGAAACTATAAACTTGTAAAGAAACTATCTTCTATGTTGATGAATTTTGTTTCCAAGTGTTTCACAAGACAACAATGGGGTGATCAGGAAGACCACCCAGGTGGATTCATATCAGAGAACTTACACACAGCAAACTGACTGGGGAATAACAATGGACTTTGAACACTTCAGTGGCAAAACCTTCTCTTGATGGTGAAAAGAATAAACTAGATTTTTAATCTAATACAGAGAGGTTTAACCTGAAATTCGACTCCTAGTAATAAATCCAAAACAACTGAAAGCAGAAACTCAAACAGATATTTGTACACCCATATTCACAGCAGCATTATTCACAATAGCCCAAAGGTGGAAACAACCCAAATGTCCATCAATGGATGAATGGATTACAAAATGTGGTATATACACATAATAGGATATTATTCAGCCATAAAAAGAATGAAATTTTTATATATGCTACAACATAGCTGGACCTTAAAAATATCATGTTTAGTAAAATAAGCCAGACACAGAAAGACAAATATTGCATGATTTCACTTATGTGAGGTGCCTAGCTAGAACTGGCAAATTCATAGACAGAAAGTATAATGGAAGTTAACAAGGGCTGGGGCGTGAAGAAAAGTTACTGTTTAATGGATACAGAGTTTTTATTCAGGAAGATGAAAATGTTTTGGATATAGATAGTAATGATAGTTATACAACACTGTCAATCTATTTAATGCCACTGAATTATGCACTTACAAACGGTTAAAGTGATAAATATTATGTTGTATATATTATACCATAATGTGTTTTAAAAAAGAAATTTTATCAATATCACCATAAAAAGATTTAGAGTCTATATAATGTGGAGACAGTTAAGCTAGGACTATAAATTACAACAAAATGAGGTATTACAGGAGTTTTCAAACGTTTTAAAATTAATGGAGGGGCACCTGGGTGGCTCAGTCGTTAAGCGTCTGCCTTCGGCTCAGGTCATGATCCCAGGGTCCTGGGATCGAGCCCTGCATTGGGCTCCCTACTCCGTGGGAAGCCTGCTTCTCCCTCTCCCACTCCCCCTGCTTGTGTTCCCTCTCTCGCTGTGTCTCTGTCAAATAAATAAAATCTTTAAAAAATTAAATTAAATTAATGGACGCTTGAAGAATCTTCTGGAAGCTATGGAACCCCTCTCTAAGGGAAAAAAAAAACACACTGTTGTGTACAATTTGAGGGACAGGGATTATGTACTTCCACGACACCACAGTCACGGGAGACTCAACAAGAGTCTGAGGCCCCCTACTGAGGATGTCAGTTGCCTTTCACTGAAGGAAGGGAAATCTCACTGGCATGGTATCACCAACTTCAGCTGCAGGTCTAGAAAAACTCTGAAATCACAGATGGAATAACAGAACAGAAGGACACCATTATCAGTCCAAAAGCTCATGGACCCATGAGAGCAATTTCAGTATTGTCTAAACTAAATGCCTTTCTAACAACCTCAGATCACGAACGGTGAATGGTAATACAAAGGATAAAGAATTAAACAGTATGACTTCACTCATTAAAATATAGAGTCATGTTAATAAGCTATTGCATTCATCTTTTGGGTTTTGTTTTTTGTGTTTTGTGTTTTTTAAGGAAAACTTAATAACATCCTTTCTGAATGAAAAGAGGTTTTTGTATCCGGTTGTAATTTAGAAAGGAACAACTAAAATTATACATTTCAGAGAAATAAACACCCTTTCATTACTGGTCACAAAGTTCTATTTTTACATTACTAGTTAAGGCTTACTATTCTCTCTGAAATTTCTTGTACTGGCAGCACTTTTATGCATTTAGTAAAAATTGGTACTTCATAATCCTGGGATGTAAAGTGTAACAAATTCAAAAAGTTTTAAATAATAATTTTGTTTGTTTCTAGCTCTCAGTGATTAAATATTCAGCTTCGATGTTCTATGTTGACTTATTCTCAACAAATTCAAATAATAAAAGCATTTAAGTGCAAACTATTGCTACCGCATTTCTAATAAAGGTATAAATCAGCACCTACCGATGAAAAGAACAAGAAAAAGAATAATGAAAAGCCATGTGAATTGTGTATTTAAACTTTTAAGATAAATACTGGATCCCTTTGAGATTTTTGTGAATATAGAGTGCCACAAAGTCAAATGACACATGTAATTAAGTCTAACTTAGTAATAGTCCTTGACCATTCCCAAATCTAAATATAATTCAGTGTTTTATTCTAAATTCATATTCATCCTACCATATAATCTAACAAATTCAGCCTGACAGAGTTTTCCATAACGACATCCCCCCCTTAGGCACAACATCCCATTTTCATTGCCCTGCTGATCTCATTTCCTCTTATCTGTATTTAAGACTTTCCCTCCTGAATTAAAACAAAGGCCATAGAAAAGATGGGCTAAGAAACACTTTTAAGGCTTTCCACCACACTCTGTTTAGAATTCAGTCGGTGTATAGTCAACCAAGATTTACTCTATTTCCACAAGAGTAATGCTTTTTACTGTGGTGATAACTAGAAATAAATGTGATTATTTAAAGATTTGTTTAAACCCTTTTAAATTTATATCTTTTTTTTTAGATTTTTATTTTTTTTATTTATTTGAGAGAGAGAGCGAATGAGAGATAGAGAGCATGAGAGGGAAGAGGGTCAGAGGGAGAAGCAGACTCCCCGCCGAGCAGGGAGCCCGACGCGGGACTTGATCCTGGGACTCCAGGATCATGACCTGAGACGAAGGCAGTTGCCCAACCAACTGAGCCACCCAGGTGCCCTAAATTTATATCTTTTTTATAAGCCATAATTGTACTATGGTCTATAAATCTTTGGATAATTGGTAAGTGGTACAATTGAGCAGCATGCTCCAAAAGGTAGCATGTGTATTGCCACTGATGTGCAAGATGATTTTACATGGGCAATTGTTAGATTTTTATAATAGTTATATTTTTATTTTTATGTTTTTCTCATATCTATTGCAAATAACACTGCATCTCCATTTATAGCAGAAATAGAACGTTTCCTTTTTGAATAGTTTTATTTAAGTTAAGAATGGATATGTGTGAAAGAAAGCTATTAAGTAAAGATTACAGGTACACTGTTACAGCAAAAATTGGGAAAACGGTACAAAAGAGGAATATACACTGTATGGAGGCATAAGGAAAGGAATAATCAACTGTGCTTGAGCCCAAAATGAATTCCCTTCGAGGGAATTCCCTAAGAGGTCAAGAAAAGAGGAAAAGCATTCCAGAAAAAGGGGACTATGTACAAAGACTCTGACATGAGCTCTACCTTTGGTATATGTGAGCGCTGGTGGGTTCATGTGGCTGGTGGGGATGAATGAAAGCCTGTGAGGCAGAGAGGCAGCAAGGTAGCAAATAACAAAAGACCTACTTTGCTGTCCTAAAATTAATATGCACTTTTAAATTAATGTAGAAAATGGGAATCCACTGACGGATTTTAAGTGAGAAGTAACAGGCTGATTTGTGTTGTAAAAGAGAGCTTGGAATCCAGAGAAAGGCAAGGAGACCATGAGAGAGATTTGTTAGACAGCACTGTGGAGGCATAAAGGAAAAGACCAGGAGACCACACTCAAACTACATATTCCAGTTATAAGATAAACAAGTCACGGGAATGGAAAGTACAGCAAAGGGAATATAGTCAATGAAATACTATTGTGTGGTGACCCCTTGTCATGGTGAGCATGGTGTAATGTATGTAAGGTCGATTCAGTACGCTATACACCTGAAACTAATACAACATATTTCAACTATATTTCAATAAGAAAAAAAACTACACACAAAATATTTCTGAATGACAAGGGTAACATAAAAATCCTTAAAAGGCAAGTGGTAGAGTAGAAGGAGAACCTTTTACCATCATCCCAGAAAAGGTTCATATGCTTAATACATAAAGAGCAACCCCAACTCAATAGAAATTATTTAAATTTTATTACATCATGAAAAAATCATGAGAACAGGTAATTCACATAAAACATGTTTCAATTCACATAAAAAACAGAAAAGCCTGACCAATGTATGAAAACACTGAAAGTTATTGATGATCATGAAAATATGACTTTAAGAGAATGAAGTACAGCATTTTGCCTATCAGATTGTTAAAAACTGATAATATTTAGAGTTAGAGTGCGCATAAAAGAACACTTCCATATAATGTCATATAATGTGGAACAAATAAACTGATGCAGGGAATATACCATCAATAGGTAAATGGTTTGTCTTACTCAAAGTAATTTACAGTCTTAAAATTATATTCACAAAATCTGTAAAAGAAGAAAAACGGGGATGTTAATATGGTCAGTGCCTAACCCAACCAACAGAATGTGTACCACATTTATGAAAAACACAACTCACTACTTCCCTCCTCCACAAAATAATAAATTCCAGTAACTGATCTAATGTAGTGGAGGTGGTCAGGGAAAACAGAGGAGAAATCTGAGATATTTAAGAGAGTAAATTTATAGATTTTAGTGACCTGGTATGTGGGAGGTAACAAGAGGAAAGAATACATTACTGTTCCATTTTGGGCAGTTCGGTGGTATCATTCCCTCAGATAAGAAACACAAAAGAATCTTTGAGAATAAAGATAATTAGTTCATTTTGGGACCTGATAGTTTTGAGGAACCAATGGTATACTCAAATGAAAATATCCAATAAGACTTTTGAATATTTGAGTCTGGATCTCAGGAGAGTATCCAGGCTGATGATGTATTTTTCAGAGTCAGCAGGAGATGGTGAAACCCTGGCTTTGGTGAAATTACCAGGAATTTATGTATCATGAACAGAGGAGAACCAAGACAGGAGCTTTGAGAATACCAGTGAGTGAAGGGAGAGCAGAGGAAGGAAGGACACTGCTATGGTTTGAATATTTGTGTCCCCCCAAGTTCAAACATTGAATCCTAACCCCTAAAGGTGATGGTGTTAGGAGGTGGGGTCTTTGAGAGGTGATTGGGTCATGAGGGTGGAGCCTTCTTGAATGGAATTAGCACGTTTATAAGAAACCCCACAGAGATCCCAGCATCTTCTACCATTTGAGGACAAAGCAAGAAGGTAAATGCTATGGATCAGGAAGAAGACTCTCAACAGAGTGCAACAGTGCCAGCACCTTGATCTTGGACCTCTAGCCTCCAGGACTGTGAGAAATAAGTTTCTGTGTTTATAAGCCCAGTCTAAGATATTTTATTGTAGTAGCCCAAACAGACCAAGACACACACCATGGAGGTGTTTGAGGGGTGACTTCTTGGACCCACACCCAGGCTCAGACAGAAAGCTTGTCCTTCCCTCAACCAACTGGCCTGGATACCAAGGCCTCAGTTCTGCCACCCCGGTGGCCAAGCGGGAGCCTAAGTCTGTGCCTACCAGCCCCTCATCACTGCTAGAAAAACGGTGTAAGTGAAGGTGAGCCAATGCATCTTCTTTGTCTGAGTTGGGGAATGTATCCTTGGTTCCAGAGGAAGAAAGAACACTGTTCCTAAGGAAAAGTCTTGGAGCTAGCAGCCACATGGGCTCTTGGCCCACAGACACCTTCTCCCCTGGATCCAGACACAACGAACCTGGCAGGGAAATAGTCATGTCTTTTTTCTCATATATTATTGAGCGATCTACGCCCTTTTGCATATACACACAAAAATAATCGTATTAGTCCAATTGGATTAGTCCAATGCATATCATTTGTAAGCCTCCTGAGAAAAGATGGAGAATACTATCCTTTGTCTTCAGAAAATCTGATTGAAGCAGATCATACATATGTTTACAAAGGATAAAGAGCCAGATTAATTTAAGTAGGTAAAGCTACAGGGAACATTAGTCACACACATCATTCATTAACAAAAGCCATCTGAAAAAACTAGAATAAAAAATCATCAATGGCTAGCTGAAATTCAGTAAGATATACTCTGATCCATACTCTTTACTTAGCAAATCTCAAGGTAAACTTATTTATAAAATCAAATCTTATTCTGCTATCCTTTCACAGAAAATCTCAGGGTAGATTTAGTTATAAAAATCAGTCTAGTGAAAGAAAAAATAATTAAACATATTGAAAATTAAGTATAAGTTTAGAAAGTATGAAGTAGTATGAGTAACAGAAATGAAATCAAATATTTTGACCACTCTTTATCTATTCTTTTTTTCCTGTTCTTAAAAATAAAAACCAATTTTTTATGGATCCCCAATTCATTATTTGCTGTTAAGTAAAACCGAAAAATTAACGTGTCGGCATGAAAACCAGTGTCTCACCTAGCTCTTTTAATAAATTCTAGTAAAAACCATAACTATGGAATCTTGAATTTGCTGGGTCTTTGGGTAGGACTCTAAAATCTTTTATAACACAGGGATATTTGTTGTAATGTTCTTTATTATAATGGTACTTAACATATGTTTCAATTCTTCATGAAAAATAAGATTATTCTTTACCTAGGAACATACTGAAATTCCATGACTAATTAATTATACATTATTTTTTCTCAGAACACAGATACAGAATATTTTAACCCCGCTGAACCCAAGAACCCCTGCAATACTGCTAAATTTCAAGAAGGGAAGACAATGGATTTTCATCTATGCTGGATGACATTTAAAATGTCTGTGTCCTCTCTGCCTTCCAAATACATATGGCTCACAACATGAAAGAAAGGAATCAGAAAAGAAATAAAGAGTAAGGGGAAAAAATTGAGGCCGGATGACAGGCTCATTAAAATGTGCAGAAAGCATCTCTGACTCCCTCGAGAAAGCTGTTATCGTGCAATAATCACATTGACGAACATGGAAAGAGTGGACTCCGGCAGGGGCCTTATATTGCACCCAAGAAGTTGGTGATTATATCCTGGAAATGTGACCCCCGTGAAAGCCTGGCTGCTTTGTTGCTTAATAGAGTTCACAGAAAATGCTTGTCTCCAAAATGAGATTTCTCCCCCATTCACTGTGCAGCCAGGGAGTCTTGACAGGATGAGCAGGGGGCCATTTCTCCTAATCAAGGTGGGGGGGGAGGGGGAGGGTGGCGCGAGAACCCCTGGGGGCAGAAGATTGTAAGCAATCAAGCTCAACGTTGCAGGGAAGAGCTCTTGCCTTCTGCTCAGTTGTCAAGTGGTCATAAAGGAAGGGTTAAGGAAGCTGCTAGAATTTGGCAGACATAAGGGATAATAGGTTAGATGGACCCATTTTTCTTAGCAATTATCCCATTTCCATCTCTGAGGCTAGGAGAAATATTCTCTTGCTGCCTAAGCAGCCTATCTATGTATACTGCTTAGCTCTAATTAGAATCTTTGTTAGTCTTTCCATTTTCTCACCCTGTTAATTCAAAAATCTTAGGTATATTTTAATCTGAAGGCACTGAATGGAACGTTTTCCCTCAATGCAGCTGGAATGTGAGACAATGGGAAGGACAATGCGGCGGGGGGGGGGGGGGGGAGGTAGTGAAAGGAAATAGTATGGTCGGGGCCACAGGTGAGGGAGGCCTTTGGAAAACCCCAACTCTGGGTTTGTAAACAGGGACGCATTCCCAAATCATGATGACTTCTGGTTTAAACACGATTTTTTTTTTTAATGAAAAGGCAAATAGCAAAAAAATGTGTACTTTGTGATTCCTTTAATATTTGCTAATGTATATACTTGTATGTTTTCTTTACATATGAATGTAAATGCATTAAAAAAACCCAGAAAATTATACTCTGCTATTAATGGTAACTATTTCTAGGGTGTCAGTGGGATTAGAGGGCAAGAGTGAAAAGAGACCAACTCTTTAATCATGAACACAGTTCTTCAATGTTTGGAATATTCCCACAGGAATGCATTCATGTGTTATCTGTGTAAACTAATAAGTACTTTTCAAAAGACAGGGGGGTGGGGAATGTGGTTGGTCTATGATTAGATCTGGACATGGATGTGGAATAAAATTTTATCATAAATTCAAGGATTTCCAGACACAACTATAACCGAAGGATATTCTAAAATGAATATTCACACCAGGGAGGTTCTGTCCCCATCAAAATGTTCTTCGAAGTTAGGTCAGAGACCGCCAAGTGCTTGAAGGTCACAGGTCTTAGATATGTGTTTATCAAAATAATGTGTCTTCCCTGGAATCCCCCAAAATGTTCCTGACACAGTATTACAAGAGTTCTTCAAATGGTTCCTATCTCTGTAAGTAACATGACAACCCCACCAAAGTGTGAAAATTAAGGCCCAACCTTAACATACTGATTGAGTTACCACCAGAACTGGTGTGATCTCCCTGTTGTGGGGGCACACCCTATGTATTAGAGATTGAAAAAAAGAAAGTAAATTGAAATGTCATGTTTTTTTCATACCGAAACGTTTACAAGCCTAAGGACTGGCACAATATGGTGTAGTTCAGGACACATCCTGGGAATTCGGGAACAGCTCACTTCCTAACATAAGACTAAAAACTGCCTAACAAATCTCATATAACACTTGGAAATGCAAGCCAAGAAGCCAAATGAAAATATTTTTGATTGTGGGTTTTCAGCCTGAGCTCTGGTTTTAGTGCACCCTGGAGTCAGTAACTTCCCCCAAATGTTTCTGTTTGTTAGAGGTAGGCTTGCTTCGATGCAGTGATGTGGGGTTGGGTGGCAAATGAGTCAGGAAATGTTCAAAATGAAAGTCAGGCATTCAGTCACTCACATCATCCTCTCTCCAATTTCAAGAGGCTGGTTCATACCATGCCACGTGCAGCTTCTAGAACAGAGGGCCAAATTGGCCCAAATGTCTAAAATCCTTTTAGTTGAATCCATTATACTAATATCTGACAATTATGAACTAAGTCTCATTTAACATGCTTGGACGCTCTCTCTTAAAAGGCAATAATTACTGAAAAGAGTGAGTTGTATAAACCTGTTTCCCAGCACGTTGGTTGACAAGACACCCCACTGGTTATAATGCAACCATCAAGCAGAGCTTTTTATATTTAATGTTGAACAAATTATCCTTCATAAATGGCAGATTGAGGATTCTCACTGTCAATCTTGCTTTCCATCCAGCTACATTTCCATTTCACAGAACATCTTGAATCTAGCTGAGGGAGGTCCCTAAAAATATAGAGCAAAAATAAATGCACAAGGAAGAAGTCTAATAAGAACCTCTCTGCTAAGTCAATAACGGTTAGGTATTTTTTGGTGAAAACTCCCTCAAAGGGTGACTTCCAAAACCCTGCGATCAGTGTGTGCCTCTGCATCCACGGCAAGAATATCAAGAGGAATAGGGTTGGGAAGACTTGTGTTTGCGCCATATGAAGTGCCTTACATTGCAAAAATATATAGAATATAAAGCTGCAAGGCATTGTTAAAAGTCATCTAATCTGACCCACTGTGGAAATTTCCATTCAAATGGAAATTTAAACTCCATGGGATTACTCTTCATAATGGGTCATTCAAGTTCTCCTGAAAGGAATCCTTTGCATTGCTGGGCAGCTCTTTCCCCAAGTTCTTAATCATGAGCCACAACCTATAGACTTTTTTTCTATTTTTTTCATATTAAAAATATAATGTATTATTTGTTTCAGGGGTACAGGTCTGTGATTCGTCAGTCTTATATAATACCCAGTGCTCATTACAACACATACCCTCCCCAATGTCCATCACCCAGTTACCCCATCCCTCATCCCCCTCCGCTCTAGCAATCCTGTTTGTTTCCTAAGATTAATAGTCTCTTATGGTTTGTCTCCCTCTCTGGTTTCATCTTGTTTCATTTTTATTTCTACGCATTTCCCCCTCCAGAGAAAGATCTGATTTTGCACCACAAACCTTCCCTGCTAAAATATAAAATTGTATGATCCCCCTTAAAAATGTTTTAAATCATGACATCACTTTATGAGGAATAAGATAAAAAGTAATTTTAAATGACTCTTCCATTTTATATGAGGATATTATTAAACATTCTGTTAGAAAGTTTGTTTTATTATAATCAGGAATACAGAGCAAACATGCAAAGATAAACTTATTTTTCCCTATTTATCAAGTTCTATAAATAATGTAATTTACTTTAATCATGTGAAAAAATGCATTCAAGTTATTCTGTACGTAGTTTCCAAAAGAATGCATCTTGAACTGAAGATTAAATTTTAAGTATCTGTTTTAATATCAAGAATATTGTTTACTAGGCACTGGAGATGAAGAATATGAAGAATGTAGAATGATGAAGAATCAGTCTCCACCCCCATAGATGTTGATTCGGTTGTTCAAGAATGATGCTCTACTGCTGATATCTTGTGAAATCTACTCAAAGGATTTTATTGCAGATCAAGTTGACAACCACCAGTCATTGGTGATAAGGTCACTCTGAATGAAATGCAGGTTAAAACTGTTCACCCACAAGACATTTGAAATACCTATACCTGACAAAGAACACATAACGCGAGTATACAAAGAACGATTACAGACTTTTTTTAAAGAAGGAAACCCCATTAAAAATGTGCAAAATCTTGGACAGGCACTTCATAAAAGAGAATATCCAAATGACAAATTAAAAAAAGGTCTTTGTTTTCATTAGTCATCACAGGAATGCAAATTAAACACATTGTAATACCAGACACCAGACACCCACCAGAATGGCTCACATGAGCAAGCCAGACAATATCAAGTCTTGTCTAGGATGAAGAGCAACTGGAATTCTCCTATGCTGCCAATGGCAGTGTAACTAGGTATAAATTCTTTGACAGATGGTTTGGCAGCATCAGCTAAACCTGAATATATCTATACCCAGAGGCAGTTCCTCTTCTAGGTACACTACATTCAAAAGAAATATGTACATATCTTCACCATAAGACATGTAGAAGAATATTATTCTACTATTCATACTAGTCAAAAACTGGAAACAACCAAGTCCCTCAGCTGTAGAAAGGCTAAATAAACTAAAATATATTCACACAAAGGGATACTATATAGCAACAGGAATGCAAAAACTATTGCTACCTCCCAAAATATAAATAAATCTCACAATGTTGAGCCCAAGTAAGGTACAAAATGAATATAATCTGTATGATTCAATTTTATGAAATGCAAAAACAGGCAAAGTGAATCAACAGTGTTAGAAGTCAGATAGTAGTTAAGTCTGGGGAGAGATAGTGACTAGAAGTGAGCATAAAGGGGCTTCTGAGATGTTGGGGTGTTTTTTGGGGGGGCTGGTCACCTGAGTTTGTTCACTTTTTGGAAACTGACACTAATGATCTTATACTTTCGGAATGTAGTCATATTTCAAAAATTTTTAAAAATTACTCAACATCAAAAATAATAGGGGCACCTGGGTGGCTCAGTCGGTTGAGCATCCAAATCTTGGTTTTGGCTCAGGTCATGATCTCAGGATTCTGGGATCAAGCCCCGTGATGGGCTCCACGCTCAGTGTGGAGTCTGCTCCAGAGTCCCTCTCCCTCCTCATCTGTCCCTCCCCTGCTTGCACACGCACACTCTCTTTCTTTCTTCCCCCCACCACCTCTCTAAAATAAATAAATAAATAAAATCCTAAAAAAATAGTAATCTCTTATTAGGACAGCATTTTGTAATTTGCAAGCTGTTTTCACATGTTGTCCCATTCAATTCTCTCTTTAATTAACTGACTCATTTATTCACCAAAATTTATTATATCTCATATGTGCAAGGGGCTGTGCTAGGTGGTGCAAGCAATACAAAGCCTACTAAGACATGGTTATTGGCCTCTAGGAGCTTACAGGACTAAAAATTTGAAGAGAAATACATTGTGAGGCAAAATTAGCAGCAATAGTTTATCGTCTCCTACATACTAGGCACTATGTATTACCTACATTCTCTCACATTTAACAACTTCAAAAAAATATTCTAATATTGTATTTATTTTCTTCTGTAAAGATTTAGTACTGTATGAAGGAAACTATAATGAGATTTTCTGGGAAAAGAAAAGAAATTTGCTTCCAGAGTCCATGTCTAGAGGGGCAAATATAAAGTATAAGCATGCTGACCTGCTCTCTTCAGTGATTTCACCAACTAGTTCAGAGGACCAGAGGATGAATTAAATTGATTCACAGGCACAGAAATATAACTACAAATTCCATGCCAATATTTGTTTCCTTTATTTCACATGGCAACATCTAAGAGGGACTGTGTATTAATTTAAATTTATTTCCTAAAACCTAAGAAACTTAAACATTTCAAATAAAGTACCAGTCTGAAAAAAATATGAGCAAAGCCTTAATGGTGGACTGTGAGGGTAAGTTGGCATAAGTATTTCCAAGAAAAGTTTAATGCTTCCATTTCATAGAATGTGGGCTTTACAAATGAACAAATCTCCCATGAGTTCATGTCTAGGAATATATGTGACACTTCATATCAGTGACATAGCATGATAAATAGCACTTTTGAGAGCATGTGAATATATCTTACAGGATTAATCCTGTACAACCTATGGAATTTTACAGATTCCCAATTCAGTAGCTTTTGTTTGACATTTAAGTTTTTTTTTTAAATTTGTTCCATGGTAACATTTTGTTGACTTTATCCATATTTGGTCCATTCTCAAAATAGACATCTTTCATTATTGGCTTAGTCCAACACCTTGAAACAGAATGGCAGCCAATAAATCTCACCATATGAAATTATCTGCTGTAACTAAATCATTCACTCAAACTTTATTGTGTCATGTTGCAGGTGCTGTGTTCCAGGCCCTGTGCTAGGCACAGAGAAAGCAGCTGAGTAACTGTAGGCCACTCTATAGGAGCAGGGCAGCTTGGAGTGGTCATACCTTGGAATACTCATACCTGTGAAGAATGAACACAATGTTCCAGGCACTGTGCTTAGCACTAGGTGTTATAAGAATGAATGAGACAAGGCTCCTACCTCAGAAAAGCTCACAGTCCTTGGAAGTGAGAAGCATATAAGTGCACATGCTGGAGGATAAGTATATCCTAAAAGAGGTATGAACTGAATGCTATGGCTGGAGAGGAAGCCACGTGTTCTGCATTATAAAAATCAGAAAGTTTCAAAGAAGCAATAGATGAGTTGGTGGTGAAGGCAAGGAAACTACATATGAAAAGTATAGAGGAATCATCCACTCCCTCTTTCCAAGTTCCTATTTCAATTCATAAATTGGGACTTCAATCCTCTTAGAGATCTTGGGAAGATTCCTTTGATCTCTCACTCATTCCACCCTAGATGAAACCAGAGATGATGGGATTGATAAGACTGGGGAGCCTCAGTTCATGTGCTTACTTCCCACAGGCAGCAACAATATTCCACCAAGGTATGCCAGCTCCAGGTTTCCCGGGCCCCTGTAGGAGGCCTGCAATTATCCAGCTGCTTCATCCATGACCAGCTAGGTAGGCTCAGGACACTGGATCCAAGCTGCCTCTTCCTAGTTTGCTTTACTCATACTAAAGTTGATTTATTGATCCTTGCCTCCTATGACTCTTCAGTTGTTTCAGAATCTAGAAAGGAGAATTGATCTCCTCTTCAAATGACTCTCAAATCCCAATACAAAGGTATTTCATTGTTTCTGAGTTTGATGTGTAACAAAAATGGTGGGAAATGGATAGAGGAAATGATGGGGAACATAGAATTGGAGAGGGAGTTGGAAAACGGATTGTGAGGGATAGTTTATATCATGGCAAGGAAAATTTACTTTATCTTGTCAGCAATTAGGAGACTACAGGAATCCTCAAGCAAGGTAATAAGAGGATCAGATTTCTTTTGAACATATTAACTCTAGTAGTAAAATGATGGATTAGTAACAGTTCCAATATACTGTTTATGATGACATAGAGTCAATGAGTTATTGGTATGCTATACAGCACAACCTCTAAGCATAAGAAAGACTTGAGTTTAAATTCCTACTCTGCAGTTAGCTATGTAACCTTGGCCCAGCTTTCAATTTAAGTTTAATCACCGTCTATGTGGACAGTACCTAGCTCATAGTGTTGATTGGAAGGTTAATTAAATGAAAAATTAGATGCATACAGTAAGCAATGAATAATGTTGGTTTTTATTAGTCCTCTAAGATTTGAGATCCTCGTTGTCATATCCAATGTACAACATCTAGGGTAATAATTGGTGCGGCAGTGCTTCTCAACTTCAGCCCATGTTGTCCATCAAAATGAATAAAGAAACTTTGGAAAGTATTTATGCTGAGGCCACACCACACAAGATTCTGATTCAGTCGGAGGGCCCAAGCACCTGCATATACTGTAGGTTCCACAAGTAATTCTCATGCACAGCCACAATTAAGAATACTTATTTAGGGGCGCCTGGGTGGCTCAGTTGGTTAAGTGACTGCCTTCGGCTCAGATCATGATCCTGGAGTCCCGGGATCGAGTCCCGCATCGGGCTCCCTGCTCAGCAGGGAGTCTGCTTCTCCCTCTGACCCTCCCCCCTCTCATGTGCTCTCTCTCTCTCTCTCTCTCTCTCATTCTCTCTCTCAAATAAATAAATAAAATCTTTAAAAAAAGAATACTTATTTAGTATATCATAGATTAAACATTACTTTCAGGTTCATTAGAATGTATGCTTTGCTTATATATCATAAATAACATAGTAGTTAACTTGGAGTTTATAAATCTCTGTGCTTCAGTTTCCAAAGTCACAATATGAAGAAATAGGAATAGCATTCTTATATAGAGCCGGGACTTTACCTAAAGATAATAATGCATGCATCTAAGACCAGGAAAGCCAAGGTATATTCAAATGAAGGGATTCAGGTGAAGTGATAAAAAAAAAAAAGCAACCATATTGCTTAGTCCATAATTCAAACACACAAATAAGTTAGAGGTCAGACATTGCAGTAAGTCAGAAACCAAGAAGAAAAGGAAAAATCAATGCCTGCAAGGGAGGTCAGAGCAAACAGCAGGTGAGTGCAGAGACAAGAAGATATAGAAGAACTGAAGATTCCCAAAGCTGGAAGGCAAGGCAAAAGGAACTCAGGCAGGTCAACAGGAACCAGGTGACCTACAAGTAAAAAGAGAAGAAAAGATGCCAGGTACCAACAAAAAGGAGAGTTTGATTTTAAGGCAACCTCCAGTCCCTGGCAGGAAGGCTTTTATACTTTCTGCTGCAATACGAACCAGTCTAGGACTGTAGGTGGAAGCAAGCAAATGCATAAAAACAGAGGAGGTGAAGCTTCTAGGGGAGCAGGAACAGCACAAGATCTCTGGTGAATAATACTAGATAACTACAAAGATATAAAAATACTCACAAACAATATTTGTATTAAGTACTACTAAAACATGATTTTATATTCAAAAAACTGTGACAAATGACTGAAAAATATGAAAAAGAGTAATGTGACTTAAAAAGAAAAATGAAACACAAAGAGTAACTTCTTTCATCCATTCATTCATTCATTCAGCTGAATATCAATTACTGAATGCCTTCAATTGTCAAGCCCTGTGCTAGGCACTGGATATCAGGACAAAAACAGAGTCTCCAAGGATCTTACTGTCTAGCAGGAGTAACAAAGAATTATTACAGTGTGATGCATGAAGTCCTATGAGAGAGTTAACATTAGGGTGCCAGGAAAGACATCCCAAGGAGAAGCTTTGAAAAGTTCACAGGAATTAGAGAGAATGTAATCTCCTGTGAATGAGTAGCACAAGCAAGGACAAGCTGGCAAGAGAGGGCAAGGCATGTTTGAAGATTCAGAAGTAATTCAATATGGCTAGAGCATATGTTGTGAGGTTGGGAAAGCTGCGGCTGGAGAGACAGACTGGGGACCTCTAAATGAAAGGCCACAGTAAAATATTTGTATTTTATCCAAAATATAATACTCTCTGACTTCTAATAATTTTATGTAATATATTCAAGTATCTGCAACAGAAAATGGAACATGAAGTAGAAAACCAAATAACACATATGAATTCAGACATGCAATTATCCATGCATTGTCAGATAAGGATTCTGGTTAAGAATGAGCTGGTTCAGACCAGTTCTAAAAATACAAGGGAGCCCCTCTTTAGGGATTTAGTTCCAAATGTTTACATCAAAATTTATTTTGTCTGTTCCAGGATTTGGTATTTAAAAAATCATCTTAAAATCTATAAAGATTACATCAAGGTCTATAGACAAATCTAACTTTATTACATATGAATTTTTTAAAAATAAATATAAACTTACAACATCTCTGAAAATGAAGGAAGGGTAGAATAAAGAGTGATCACATCAAACAAGAAGGAAGTGTTGATTTAAATACAAAGTGGTTAGAGATTCCTGTTTTTTGGTAGCCATACACTCTCAACCATTTGAGGATATGATGTCAGTGTAGGGAGCAGTCCCAGTGAAGACCTTAAGGAAATTTATTTAGGGATTTTATACCTTTTTCTACCCAAATATCCACCAAATCAATTTTTTTCCTATTCTTAGCTTGGTGGAAATAATATACCACTCAGTGGTTTCAAAACATTACAAATTTAAGATGTGCAAATTCCACTGGGCTCCCTGCCCTGACCAGCACATCTTAGCCAACTCCCTTTCTCATTTCCCTCAGCAGCTCTGCCAAACACATCTTTGCCTAAGTTTTCTTACTCACTTGCAGCAAACTTCCTTGTTACTACTCACTGGATGTAGGAACTGAGTAGGAGAGGTTACACACACAGTTGACTGACGATTGTGAGATCAGTGGACAGCCAAGAAAACACCCACATTTAAGAGGTAACTGGATGATGGTCTTAGAGAGGACTGAAAAGAAGAGGACAAAAAATTAGGAGGTGACCAGAGGTTGTGGCATTACGAAATTCAAACAGAATCAAAGGCCACTGAGAGGTCAAATATGTTAAGGGCCAAAGAGTCCACTGAGTATGGCAATACGATGATCATGGTAAGTAGTGACTTTATTTCAAATAATTTCAGTGGGGTGACAAGAATTGAAAACAGGTTGTAGTGGGCCGAACAGCAAATGAGAGTGTTAAAGAGGAAAAAGCAAGTGCATACTACTCTTTCAAGAGGGTCGTCTGTGAAATAGGGATGTGTCATGACTGATATAGAGGGCTGGAGGACGAAAGGAAGGTTTCACTGTGGCTATGGCACTGGTGGTGATGCTGGTGGGGTAGTGGAGGAGGTGGCAGAAGGGATGGTACCGATGACAGATATGAAGGTGGTGGTGGTCTCGGAGGTGATGAAGATGGTAGTGGTGGCAGAGGCAGAGAAGGTGCTGGTGAAGATGCTGGTGGGAGGTGCTGGTTTAAGTGATGGTGCAGGAGGTGATGGTGGTGGTAGTGGTGATTGTAGAAATGGAAATAGTAGTTTTAAATAAAGAGAGTACTTGAGCATGTTTATCCACTAAGGTGAAAGAACCAGTAAGAGAAAGAGAATAAAGAAAAAAAAAAGGATGGAGTAGGTCCCAAAGGAAAATAGACAAGGAGGTTAGAGCACAGGTGGAAGAACCGAACTGCAACACCATCTTCCATGGTTAAGGTTGCCATAATGAACCGCCTGCAGCTCTCCAAGTGTGTCATGGACTTGTATGCTGTGCTGCCTTTATACTGGAGATATTCCCTTAGCCTAGAACATCCTTTCTACCTCTTGTCCTCTCTATATTCTATTTTTTTCTTAAAAAAATAGAAGAAAAAAGTCTTCCAGGAAGACTTTTCTAATCCACTCCCCAGTTTCATAGGATGCCTGTTCTCTGGGCTTCCATAATACACACTCATGGTCCATCACAGGACTTTTCATAACATGTTGTAATCATTTTAATCTCCAGTAGAATTTAAGATCCATGAAAGCAAACATTGTGTTTCATTAGACTTTCATTTATGAATTCAACAAAATTGACATAGCACTACTACTACTAATAAAAATCTATTGAGCTCTGACCAAATGCCAAGCAATAGAGAATGAATTTCAACCCACCTGCTTTTGTGAATAAAGTTTTATTGGAACACAGCCACACCCATTCATTTTTATATTGTCTATGGCTGCTTTCTCACTACATTGGCAAATTGCGTAGTTGAGACAGAGAATATATGGTCTACAGAGCCTAAAATTTCATTATCTGACCCTTTACAGAAAGTTTTCCAGCCCCTGGTTTAACAAATAGAAATACAATAGTAAATCAACCCTGTGTCATAGGAATCTATACTTCAGTGGGAGACACAAGCAATTATCATGCAATGTTACATGTATTTTGATAGTAGAAATTAAAATTGCTATTGGAGCACTTATGTTTTAATCCAAACTTTGCAGGATCAGGGTTTTTGCACTAGCACTGGCTGGCATACTAGTAGATGGCTCTATAAGTGAACTGATTTTTGTTGAAGGGAAGAATTCATTCAGGACATGAAATACTTGAGCAAGATGCTAAGAGATAAGAGTTGAGACACTCCTCCAAAAGACTACTGGTATTTCTACTACAGGGAACTAAACCCTCAATTATCACACTGTAAAGCCTAAATTATCCAAATCTTTCAGACTTGGATCCTGTTCCAAAGAGGTGAGACTCCAGCTGGGGCCCCCCCAAGCAATAAAATAAAAAATCTGATTCTGCTGTCCAGTCTGCAGGGCTGACTGTAACACTTGCTAACGGCTGGGAGAACTATGTAGTCTTTATATTGTTCTTTCAACTTCTTTCCCAAGACTTTATTGCGTCTTTTTAATGTTAAAGCCTAGCTAAAAAGATGACCTTAATATCCTCTTGTTTATCTTTATTTTACATATACACATACACTCACAGTCTTATGTTATACTCAACATTGTTTCACAAATAATACATACATCTATACATATACACATACAATACATATATACACACAGCCCACACATCTTTCATACATATAATGGAATCTCATATCTCTAAAAAAATATGTGCAGAACTCAAATCTAATGCATCCATACTTATATATAAATTTATCCTACATCAGAGATGGCAAATAGGTTCTACTGAAAGGTCAGTGACAATTAATCACAGAGGCTGCACTAGGTTGAGAAAGTTTGGGAGGCAACTTCTGAGCACATAAGAAGTAGAGGACTATAATTCTTCAGTGACATTGGTCTTGGATACCAGAGGTGAAATGGTGGACATGAGTCAACTTATTTGCCACCGCTGACACTTAAGGATGTCATATTCATAAAGTTCTTAAATATACTCTTGCCCCAAGCTTACCACATGTAAATGGACAGTGACTGGCTCTCCCAAGAACTGAGACAGGTGGAAAAGTTCTTGATGGGGATGACCTTGATGGAGAAAATAAGAATAATAATAACTTACTTCTGCAAAGCACTTTACTGATTTCAAAGTATCCTCATGGGTGTTATCTCATTGAATCTCTGCAATTTTCTTTATTTATAGATTACAAAGCCCAAGTCAGTAGAGCTCAGCAGTTGCTCATTCATGGTCATGTGGAAATTTTGGCAGAAACTTAACACAGAAGGTTTGACTCCCAGCTGTGATACTTTCAGGGACAAAAGGCAGCATCCCAGGTAATTGGAGGTAGCACACTGCTCTGAGGTTAAGAGTGAGTAGGTGTTACCACACATTATTTTACTCATTCATGTAGTCAACATGTAGTCTTACTGTATGCAGGACACAATCACGAAGATTATGAGAGTGGTTTGAAAAGTTATGACAAGATGTTCTGAAGAAAAATGTTACATACAAGGCAAGAACTTACTACAACATTACAAGTGTTAAAACAAATAGTCAATTAATAAATACATATCTATCACCTCCCATGGGCCAGGCACCGTGCTAGGTGCCAGAGATACAAATAAGAACAAAAAAGTCCCTAATGTGGGGTGTCTTGATGGCTCAGTTGGTTAAGCATCTGCCTTCGGTTCAGGTCAAGATCGCAGGACCCTGGGATTGAGCCCCGCATCAGGCTCCCTGCTCATCGGGGAGCCTGCTTCTCCCTCTCTCTCTGCCCCTCCCCCTGCTTGTTCTCTCTCTCTCTCTCTCTCTCTCTATATATATATATATATATATATGGCAAATAAATAAATAAATAAATAAATAAATAAAATCTTTTTAAAAAAAATCCCTAATGCTAAGGAGCTCACAGGCATTTTTTTCTTAGTTCCCTAAATTAATTCCCATTCTAATAATTTGATTTCCATACAAATCACCTGTGTTAATGTGTTAAACCTGAGAATTTTTGTCAAGTGGGCTCCAAAAACCTGAACTTTTAATAAGTTCCAAAATATCCCTGATGCAAGTACTATTCACTATGAAATTCATTACTAACCCTTCCAAAGAGCCACATAGGCCGCATAAAATGTAGGAACCTGGTTTCTGGTCTGCTAGTCTCCAAAAGAATGAATACCTGAGGTGTTCTTCCATCCAGGCCTCCATGTTCAGTGCCAGTTTGAAATATTCTGTATGCTGAAAACATGAATTCCATAAACCTCATCAAGTTGGTGATGATGTTCTATATCTGCTCCTGTATCTCTATCTATGCAAGTGTATATAAGCATACTGTGCAAAATACACTGGTGCTTTAACATAGTTCAATAGCTTTTGAATAACCTTTCTAACTATAGCTGAATGAAAATAAAATGCCCCAACCACAACCCTATGCTCCTATATGCATCATCAGCAAGCTGGGGGCTACCCTAATCTTTTCAGACCCATATCTTAGACACTTGCTAATTTGTTACATATTTTCCCCTTACAAATTATCTTGATACCCTACTGTCCTGATTTACCTTGCATAAAATTGTTGAAGACATTCATTTTAATTTGATATAAACCTACTCCCTTGCATGAAATCATGGCACTGTGCATGAGTATCCATATTTTTAGCAAACAATTACATCATGTGGCCATATGATGTAATACTATAAAGCTGTTAAAATAATTGTGTAGCAGAATAATAGACAGAGTTATGAATGATATTCTGTGGAAAAATTAAGTTGCAGAATAAGAAATCTCACTTTAACATAAAATACATATACATATATCATACATATGTGTACATATAAAACACATATATTCTTTAAGGGGCGCCTGGGTGGCTCAGTCTTTTAAACATCTGCCATGGCTCAGCATAATGTTAAAGTCATGATCTCAGGGTCCTGGGATCGAGCCCCACATCGGGTTCCCTGCTTGGTTGGGAGCCTGCTTCTCCCTCTCCCTCTCACCCTCCCTCTCCCTCTGCCCGTCCCCCCAACCTCCTCCCCCTCCTTGCGCACATGTGCTGTCTCAAATAAATAAATAGAATCATTTTAAAAAATTAAAATAAAAAAATAAAATACATGTATTCCTTGAAAACGTAGGAATATTTCTCATAATGGCTACCTCAGATAATAAGATAATAAGTGATTATTATTTTTCTGGGTTTTTTGCATTTATATATTTTCTTAAATTTTCTACAATGTGCTACTTTGTGATCAGAAAAAGGTATTATTTAGCAAGACAGTATATTCAGTATGCTTCTATTCTTTTTTAAAAGTTATGCAAGAATAACATGCACACAAATATTATTAGTATTTATCTTTGAGTGAGAGATTACAAATGATTTTTTTCTTCTTGGTGCCTTTCTTCATTTTTAATTTTCTATAACATGCATGTATGGTTTTACTTTTAAAAGTAAAACAGAACTACAAAAAAATCCAGAGCTGGATTAACAGAAATTATCCTCAAAAGGTAGAACGTTAAGTCATTGTAAAACCTGGATATTTGGGGGCATTATGGGCCTTTTCTTATTACAGACTTCACCTTAAGAAACACTTTACCTGAAATCTATCATCTCTAGCCTCATTATTTCTTCCTCTAAAAGAATTTTTACCCCAAAACAACTTCCTTTGGCACATTATAGCAACTGTTACCAGTATAATAAATACAGAATATTGTGAAAGCAACGAAAGATAAATTTTCTAACACCCCATAAAAATTTAAAAATAAGCAAAAATAGGCTATCAAAAGAATTTTGATAAGAAAATCTAAATTGAGTGATGGTTTTATGTATATATCTTAAAATAGAAATATGAAGCCATCATCATATAAGTTCAGCTCAGAAGTTGGGATTATTTGGACACCTAACACACTACTGAAAACCCATTTCTGCAGGGGAGCTGGTAGCCTCATCACAACAGTTCCTGAAACGGATTTGAGGCACACATTTGGGCCTTAATAAAAGGAGTAACAGTGTGGTCATGAACACTTTCATTTTAAAATGGGAGACATGACTCTAGCCTCAAAATGAGAAAAGATTCCCTATCCCCTTTGACAGAACACTGTTGGCTATGGTAACAGCCCACTTGCCTATGGCTGAGCAGCTTTGGATGGCTTTGAGCGGACAAGCGAAGACATGTTTGAATCACCTTGCTCACACAGCAACCTGACCAAAAAGCCCTTTACATAAAAACAAATTATCCACTTTTTTTTTTTTTTTTTTTTTTAACCCCATGGCTTGGAGGCAGTCTATGTGGTGAAGACTCTCAAATGTGTATCTCCAGCTTGGACCTCTCCTTTGAGCTCAGACTTCCATTCCACAGCTCCATGTGGAGGCCTGATCACTATTTGACATTTCATATGCCCAAAACAGAATTAATCATTTCTCCCATCTCCATCACAACCACATCCTGCCGCATCCACTCAGTTATTCAGATCAGAAACCTTGGCATCATTACCACACTGCCTATTTTAACTTCTTTTAAACATTTGTCAGTGCCTGTTTGTTCACATACCTTTCATCAGACTCTCTCCATTAGAGTATCAGTTCTTTCAGGGAAGGAATGCAATCTGTTCTGTTCACCACTACATTCCCAGCATCTAAAATAGTGTCTGACATACAGTAGGTACTCAATACCATTTACCACCTCTGTGACTCATGGACCTCCTTTTCTCCATCAGCAAAGTATACTAAGATTAACTACTTCTTAAGAAAAGTGTAAAATTAAATTAAATGATGTAAATTTGTGCCAGGTATACAGTATACACTCAGCAAATGAGAACTCCTCCTCACCCTGGTAACTTGGAGGAGTAACATATCAATCTAATCACACTTTCACAAACAAGCCTTAAGGAAATGGAAAGAGAAAAAGGAAAACTAAAATAGGTCGAGAATACAGTATTGGATAAAGGTTGCAAATTACTAAATTAATTATAGACAGGTACTAGCTGTACATATTTTGATAAAAGCAGCAAAAAACTAGACTTCAAATATTCTTAGCACAAGAAAATTACACTTTAGGCCCTGAAAAGAAAAGCTTGCATTTCTTTGTCAATACTTTAACTGAATTCATTTTCCTATAACTTGGGAGTTTCTTGTGGGACCATGTGGCTTCTGGGCACCCATTGAATTCTCCCACCTGTGAGCTGGTTATTTAATATCCTCAGGTCTAGAGAAATAAAAGAATTTTCTCTATTTTTTTTAAAGATTTTATTTATTTATTCATAAGAGACAGACAGACAGAGAGGCAGAGGGAGAAGCAGGCTCCCCGCTGAGCAGGGAGCCCGATACGGGACTCGATCCCAGGACCCTGGGATCATGACCCAAGTCGAAGGCAGACGCTTAACCATCTGAGCCACCCAGGTGCCCGAATTTTCTCTAGTCTAATCCAAATCTAGAATCTAGGAAAAAACAACTGGGTAAGGAAGACGATTTTTTTTAGTAGCCATGAAGAATGCCCTGGCTTGCAAACATATGAGTTTTGAGAAGGACTTTTGTGCCAGACAAAAGAAACAGAGAACTCAAGAACTGAAAAGCATGATTAATGCAACATCTCAAAGGCTGCATTAGATTATCTTTTAAAATCTCTTTGATCTCCAAGACTCTATAAACCTCCCCGTTTAAACCTTCCTTTTAAAATGAATTCTACAGTTTCTACAATTATCCTTTATTCTTGCAGTATGTCCGGGAAAGCTTGAGTTCAGTAGTTGGTGCTTGATAACTGTCTAGAGATATTTCCTGTGTTTTTACCTTCAGAGGGTCATCGTACAGAAGATGCATTATAGAGGATGTATACTGACAATGAGTAGAAACTAAGCTCCTATGGACAAGCACCTCATTTTGTTCCACGGCAGCCCGTACTAGGCCCATTCTGATGAAAACCATTCCTGAAAGGATTTTCCTCTCTCTTCTTCCCACCTTCCAGTCCCCTTGAGACTCCCCACTTAGAAACTCCACATCAGTACCATATCCACCCTTCCCTCTTCCCCACTTTCCCACCCTTTGTCCCCACTCTCCATCATTCCATTTTACCTCACATGTGTGTACACACACATACTCCCTAAGGCTTCAGAATAAAAATTTAATAACTTTTCCTTCCAAATAGGTGGGAATCCCTGTTTTAAAGGAGGTTGTAAACCTGCAAGGGCATGAGACTGGTTATCTTTAACTCGATAATCCTATATTTCCATGGCACCTTCCAGGCACTTCTCTTTTTAGCTTCACAACAATCTTGTAAAGAACTAAGAGGGATTCAATGGGAAGAATGCAGGAATGTCTGATGCAGAAGGCCTGGAAGCCTGGATTATGAGGAGAAGGAAGAGAAAAAAACAAATTTCTAGGATACTGTCCCAAAAGACCATAAGCCATCAGGTGAAGAATATGCTGGTACAGACAGCAGTTTTGACAAGAAGCGGCAGATTTATCTTTGTTGCAGGTCGAAGGAGGCTTACACCACTGATAGGACCTTAAATGGAGGTGAAGAGGGTGGGGTCACAGGGTACAAACTACCATCTAGTAAAGTCAAGATTTGGCGAAAGAAGAATTTCTGCTTTGATGGGGTTCCATGATGTTACGAAGCTTCATTTTTCAAGAAGGGGCTTTCCAAGACTTAGAAAATACAAGAGAGAAGGAATCTTAAAGTCTGAGCCTTATGATCCAACAGAAATAGAAGATAAACCAAAGGAAAATGAGCTGAGACAACAGAATAAAATGTTTCATGCATTTCACGTTTGCCAAGTAATGTGAGACTGCGTTTCAACTGTATAGAGTTCTCTCACACAGAAATAGAAGGCTGTTCCACTTTAAACTGCGTGTGTGCTAAACTCTAGTGAAAATGGTGAGAAAGGGAGCCAGGGAAAGGAGAAAGCAGTCAGGGTAAGGACCACCGGGATGGTACTCTCCAGAAGCACTCTTCTGTGAAGAAAGCTCCCTTCAGGGGTAAAAAATGAAGACTGATCTAAGAGTAAGTAAATAACGTAACAAGAAACTCACCAAGAAAAGCCCTTAGCCAAACTGAGGGGCTGCCCTTTGACCCTCAGCTATGGCAGGACAGAATGATGAAATCAGTTTCATCATGAGACTCTTCAGTAAACTGAATGTTCTGGATGGGGCTACATGGGGCTCTGGCAATGCTGAGTAAAGTGTCTCCCCACCAATTTCTTCAAACCTACCTTCCCAGAAAAACAGGTAGATGGGGCTGATGAATTAGTTTTGCATTTGTACTAACAAATTAAAACGGTTTTCTTCCCAGTCTTTAAGGTTTCCTTCAACCTTACCTAAAGTCAATACAAATTATATCTATCTTGCACTTGTTATTAAAGATGTCTGGAGTGTTATTAAAAAAAAAAAAAACAAAAAAAACCCAGACGCTATTACCACCTTAGAGTTAGAAAGTGAATAGCCACGTTTATCCCCAGAATCAGGAAGTTCAACAGAGACACCTTGTTTAGAAGAGGCGTCCAAGGTCACTGGTGAAGTCGGAAAGAGCTTGTGGCTTCAGGTAAGTCTTCGTCCCCAGTTTTGAGCAGTGTCTCCTTAGCTGTCCCCAGACGACAGGCTGTGGTCGCGAGAGGGACTTTCCCAGAGAGAGACTGTCCTAAAGGGCAGCTCGGGTCCACGCTGCGGTTTTCAATGGTTTGCATCTCCTCACGGGGACAGGGAATGGTTTCCTGGGGTGGGTGAAGACCGCGAGGCGGACGCCAGCCCCGGCTCGCAGCTGATCTGGGATCCCGGCGGGCGCGAGAAGGAGGTTGTGCAAGCAGACCCTCCGGCCCTCAGCCGTTTCCCTCAAGCCGCGGGAACCCGGGCCTCTACAGTGCGCCGTCCCCGCCCCAAGTGGCTCCGGGACAGAGGTGCGACACAATCCGCTCGTCTCTGGAGCCCCGGACGGAGCCCGCAGGTCGCGAACCCCGGAAGCAGGCCCCGTGCGCCCCCGGCGCGCGGCCCTCACGACGCTCACGTCCCGGCGCCCCACCTCCCGGCGCCGACCCTTTTGGTCCCCGCCCTTCTCCTCGCGACGTCCGCAGCTCCTGCGGCTGCCGAACCCGCTGCTGAGGCCCAGGGGCCGCGGACACCGAGAGCGCGGGCGGCCAAGGCACCACGTGTCCCGCCCAGGCTGGCGCGGGCAGAGCGGGCCGGGCCCGGCTCCTGGAGCCTGAGCGCCCGCCGGCGGCGGCGCCGGGCCGCGTGCGCACCCGACCCCGGCCCAGCCGGGCCCCGGCCTCCCGGGCGCGCGTGGATGCCTCCTCCTGGATGGCGCGATGGGCCCCTTCTGGGAGAGAGAGGGTAAGAGCGGGCGTCTTTGCGGGGTCCAGTGTCAGCACCCGCGGGCACAGGAGGGCGACTAGCCCTCTTGGGTCCAAGGAGAGCGGAGAAGGATACTCCAGACCAGCGTGGGTGAGGTGGGGTATCAAGATGCTCGGGGGGCCCACAGAAGGAGGTCGTGGAAGATGGGGACTCTCAGCAGAATAGAGGTGACAGTGTCCCAGGCTGACTGGTCATTGAGGTGGTTGGGCTAGATTCCTTGTCACAGCAGGCAAGGCTGACCAGGCCATAGGTTTTGGATCTCCCTTTACTAATTGTCCTCCGGAGTTGAGCTTGGAAATGGTGCCTTTTGATAAGGAAGGTTCAGTAAAGAATTGGTGTTACCGAAAAAGAAAGCAAGCCTCGGTAGATCTCTCCAAAGACGTGGACGGCCCAAAGTCCCCAGACGACACTTTTCAAGTTTCTGCTTCCTTGGGGATTTTTCATACAGATTATTCGAGGTGAAGAGGGAGGACCGAATTTTCTTCAGTATGTTGTTGAAGGGCTCAGCTGATGCGCTCAAAACGTCCTCAAACAGGGTGGCATCAACAGGTGCGAATTAAGATGAATAAATTGTAGACAAAGAGATCGGTAAGCTTAAAATGGTGCATGGGAAGAGATTCTTAAAGCTTTAAATGGAAGGAGTCACTTGGGAAAAACTGCTTTTCCTGTTGTTTTTATCCTGTTCTATAGTGTGGAGCAAGGAGTGATCTCTAAGAAAGCCGGAAACTCCACTGCTAAGTTCTTTGCAGGTCCTCTGGCACTGACCCCAGACCCTGGGCAGCAGAAGCAAAGAGCTGCTTGTGTCTCAATCTCCTTTCTCAGAAAAGGGCCAAATGTGAACCCCAAGGTCCAGAATCTTCAACTTAAAGTTTCTGCTGCAGCACTGCCCACCCAGATGCATGGCCAGGCACATTTTAGGGATGTTTGCTTCATTTTCTCCAAAGGGTGCCCTTGGGAGCAAAGGGAGTCAAGTAATCCCAGTGCCAAGTTTTCTCCACCTGTACCTTTGGAAGAACAGTAGCCCCTGTCCGCTTGAGAGATGGGTCCAAGTCAGATCATGTTTTTATTTGCTTCAGATTTTAGAGCAGCAGTATATTTTCATAATGCAGCTTTTGGTTACTTAAGTTGTTTGACAATGACATTATTTTAATGCAGAATACATTTAAATACATTCAGTCCTTATTGATCTCCACGTATTTAAATACTTTCTTAACTTGCTTTGCATTTAATAATCTTTAAAGTAATATCATGATTGAGAACAATAATTACAGGAGTTGTTAAATGCTGGTGCCCTAAAAAAAAAAAAAAAAAAATTAGAGTCCAAACCCATTTTTACAGATGAGTTACTGAGACTAGAGAGTGAGTTGTCCAAGGACATGAATTAGCCAGTGGCAAACTTAGAACCAGCCACCTCCTAACACCCAGTCCTGCGGTTTTCCCATATTTTAGTAAAAATATGTAAGGGCTAAGCATAAATGAGTAATTTTATAAACTAGTGATTGGCAGGTCTTAGAGATGGGGTGAAGAGGTCTGTGATTTTAAAGACGTGTCATGAAGGAGATCTTTGGGATGATGGAATAGCTGTGTATCTTGACTGTGATGATAGTTATATGAATCTGCACGTGTGATAAAATATCAGTTACGCACACACATTGGACTAATGTCAGCCTCCTAGATTTCATATTATACTGTCGTTATGTAAAATACAGTCATTGGGGGAAACTGAGTGAAGGATATATGGACTTCTATACTATCTTAGCAACTTCCTATGAATCTATGATTATCTCAAAATAAAAAGTCGCTTTTTAAAGTAATTTTGTAAGTACTTCAAAATCCAACATTGACTATTTTGTTAACTCTGAGTTGTACACAAAATACCTTGCTTTGCTGTATATGCTGTTTTAAGTATGTGATAACAAAGTAATGCCTGCATGTTTGCTCATTTGATATTTTAAAAAACATGTGCACTCCTAAGGTATATCTGCTCACGCTAGGTTATCAGTATAACCTGGAGATACTAAACAGCATCTTCGCAAGAGATAGCAATTTGAGGTAATTTACTTAAGATTTTGGAAAATAGAAGAAAGTGTCTCCCTTAAATAGTTATTGTGCTAATATAACAGTCAGGTGTTTTTCTTTCATTTTTTTTTTTTTTTTTGCATGAAAATACTGAGGTCTTAGGTCTACAGTTGGTCTTTCCTCTTCTTAGCAGGATGTTTTCTGTGCTTCAGGTGATTAAATGGATAGATATCACTACGCAGAAGTGATGGGAGGACATAGGCTTCCTTTAGAAAGAAACTGTTAGTCGTAATGACTTTATTCTTTACGAGAATTTAGGAATGTAAATTTATTAAAATATTTGAAAAGTTTTTTGTGGATTTTTAGAGCTCCCTCATCAATTCCAGGGTGAGGTTTCTCTTATGGGGTTCACCACCAATGGCAAAAGCCCTAGAACACATTCCAAAGGAGATGGAAAACTAAAGCTTTGGTGGTCCTGTAGACTGAGGTCCTTGTAGATCATGGCAAAGGAAAGGAAGTTTCTTGTATACACACTTCTGACCAAAGAAATATCATTCTCTGAGGTGCCTGAGTAGCTCACTTGGTTGAGCGACCGATTCTTGATTTCAGCTCAGTTCATGATCTCGGGTCGTGAGCTCGAGCCCTGCATAGGGCTCAGGGGGGAGTCTGCCTGAGATTCTCTCTCTGTCCCTCCCTCTGCCCCTCCCCCTGTGCATGCTGACTCGTGCTCTCTCTCTCAAATAAATAAATCTTAAAAAAAAAAAAGAACTATCATTCTCCGTGAGAGGAGGAAATATTTCCAGAACTTCAGTTACTCTAGTACACTTCACAATTTCTACCATTTCTAAATACAAATTGTACTACTATTTACTTATTTACCAAAATTTATATTGACACACTGTTTTTTGTTGTTTTTTTTTTTTTTTTTTACTTAGCCTTCATCTAGGGAATAATATCCATGAAATACCAAGTTTTATGTGTTAGTTATATTTCTTCCAACACATACAAATAAATGTAAAGATTTGAAAGAGACCTATCCATGAACCACTTAAAATCATCCTGGGTACCACCAGTGGTACACTCAGGACGCAGGAGCACTATACAGTGGCAAAGCTTCAGGAGTCACTCAGGTAGTAGTGAGGGAGGCAAGCCCAGCTCCACAGAGCAGCTCGTGATCAGTGGTATAATGGAGAGAGAACTAGGTTGCTTCCACAGCCTAGGAGCCATTTCAAAAATGGCCTATTATCCCTTCTAGAAAAAAACAATTTTCATTAAGCTTTTTAAATAATATACTATTCCTAAAAGTACTCTCATTCTTTATTGGAGTGAAGCATCTCAGCAAGTATATTTATAAAGCTCTGTAGAAACTAAAAGCAATATTTGGTTTTTCTTTCTATAATTTATGGTAATGACTTTACAGGTTGTCTCTCGGGCTTAATCACCAAGTCGTATGAATGTGGGCTTTTTCAGTCTCTCTCAGAGTAGGTTAACTCAGTTTACATGAACTATAAGGCATTTGGTTTGGCATAGAAATCCCCTTGAAAAACATCATGGATGAAAAAACCTTTGCATTCTTCAAGTGAATTCTAAAAACTATATGAGAAAAGAAGGGTAGATGAGTATGAAAGGACCAAAACAGCATTCCTAAAAATGCTTTTAAGGAGCTTTAACTCCTTGGGCTTCTGCTGGTTCCAAAATGAATTTTACAGCCATCAAACTTAAGTGAGAATATCCACTCATCAAAAGAGAAGACAGGAGCGCCTGGCTGGCTGAGTTGGTGGAGCATGCAGCTCTTGATTTCTGGGTTGTGGGTTTGAGCCCCCCCATTGAATGCAGAGATTACTTAAAACTAAAATCTTAAAAAAAAAAAGGAAAAGACAAACATTTACTGTAACAACATGTGGCTTACAAAGGCATTCTTCAGAGCTGTGATTCCTTTTTATTTAATCTATTTGCAAGCATTAAAAGAATTGGTTGCTTTGTTTTTAACTTTGTTTCTCAAGAAATATTAGCATGCCTCATGGACAGTTGAAAAATATCTTCCTAGACCTTACCTACCACAAAATCCATATTTGAGAGAAAAAAAATGTTCATTTTTTGACTATGATGGAATTGATATAAGGGGAAATTAACTGAGTCACAACCTAAATCCCCCAGTTATTTCTGACCTTTGTTTCAAAAAAATCTAAGTTATTTACAAAATCAAATCGGATTATTTTTAATACATGGTAATTTCAAGAAATATTTTCTTGGGGTGTCTGGTTGGCTCAGTAGGTGGAGCACGTGACTCTTGATCTCGGATGTAGGTTCAAGCCCCACGTTGGGTGTAGAGATTACTTAAAAAAAATAATCTTTAAAAAAATATTTTCTTTATCCTATTATCAATACAAATAGAAAAGCAAGAAGTTGGATGAGGACAGAATCATTCATAGGTCTATCACTAGACCACCTCATTTTGGAATTATAGTTGGCCACAGCCTGAAGAGATTTAAAAACAAAGACAAGATGTTTTTCCTTAAGGAGGATGATACTGTTGTTGGAACAATCACTGCCAGGTGACAGATGATTTCATCCTCTTCTCTAACTTATTTAAGTTTTTGAAAAGCTAATCAAAGATAATGGAGGACGTTGGGGCTGCTGAGTCAGCAAAGTATTCAACATGTTGGTGCATGTGGCATACAACTATGTATATATACATACCTGTTGACTCTGTATTCCATCTGGTTTAGCATTTTGCCCCAGCAAAGTGTCAATTGTGTAATGAATATTTTATAAAGAAAATGTAAATGAATGAATAAATGCATTAGGTAACAACACCTATTTGTCACAGTGTAATGTGCTGTTCACCCAAAGTAACTTCATGTCCTATGCTAAATGCATAGGAAATCTCCAGTATAAAGTCAGCCCACAGGGTGCCTGGGTGGCTCAGTTGGTTAAGTGACTGCCTTCGGCTTGGGTCATGATCCCGGAGTTCCAGGATCGAGTCCCACGTCGGGCTCCCTGCTCAGCAGGGAGTCTGCTTCTCCCTCTGACGCTATCCCCTCTTGGGCTCTCTCTCTCACTCTTTCTCTCTCTCAAATAAATAAATAAAATCTTAAAAAATAAATAAAATAAAGTTAGTCTACAAAGAGCACATTTATAGAGTGCTTATATAATTTAATGTCCATACCGGGAAAATATAGAATGCAGACTCCACAGAACAGAGATTTTTGTTTCTATTGTATTCCCAGCACCTAGAGCAATGCTTGGCAATATTAGGTTTTTAATAAATATTTTCAAACGAATGAGTGAATAAAAGAATACATGTATATATATATACACATAAGCATATTTACATTTATGAGAAATTATTAGCATTAAATTCAAAATTCAGCTCTAGGTTATTTTTCCATATGATCTTGTGAGTTGCCAAATTGTGGTTAAGGTGAATTCTTCTAGGATAAGGGCCGTCCATTTCATCATTGGAAAGATCTAATTATCCCTATATTGAGATTAAATTTGAACTCAACTAATTGGAATGTCTTTATTGTCACCCAACCAGAAATTCTTAATAATGCTATCATGCGAAACCTGCCAGATTCCTCACTGAGGTCCATATGTTTTGCCACGTGTCCCAAGTTGGCAGTTTATGCGCCAGATTCAGTCTGCAGATACATTTCGTTTTGTTTTAAAAACCAGGGGAGTATTCACTAATAAAAAGTTGCAGTTAGAATTTTTCTTAATCAAGAGGCTTTACAAAGAAATCCCTTATTTCTGGTTTCCCTGGAAAATAAATAATAAAGTTAGAGCTGAGTAGTGGTAGCTGAGCACAATCTCTTTTCTTCACAGTGCCCATTACCATTCTACTTGATAGTACACTGGGCCATTTAGCTTATTTGTGTTAATTACTTTGACTAAATAAGCTTCTAAGTTTGTGACTTCTGTCCTAACTATTTCTCAGGTTTACTAGTCTTAACCCCATCAAAACAAAACAAAAAAATGAAGCTAGGCTTGCCCCAGTTTGGAGCCCAAGCTGATTTCTAAGTAATACATTTGCTGTCCTAAGAGCTCATAGACCATCTTTTTATTAATTTGTGCCAGAATATTGCCTGATTTTTTTTAAAGATTTTATTTATTTATTTGACAGAGAGAGCGAGAGAGCACAAGCAGGGGGAGCAGTAGAAGGAGAGGGAGAAGCAGGCTTCCCGCTGAGCAAGGAGCCTGATGCAGGGCTCAATGCGGGGCTCAATCCCAGGACCCTGGGATCATGACCCAAGCTGAAGGCAGACTCTTAACTGTCTGAGCCACCCAGGCGCCCCTATTGCCTGATGTTTCATTCAGTCTCACCAATGTTTTAGAGACTGTTTAATTTTTGAAACTCAGAACTATATGCTTCTTTTCTAGATTTGTACCCTTTTGGCATCTCTCCCTATCTCCAAGATTCTTAAAAGACATTAATAGTGTTACCATAATCCTGTTTGTAAAAGGTGAAATTATAAAGCCTAGGACATAATTTGTCTGTCAAATGAACTAAATACCTTCAGAGAAACTAGTAACATCACTTGGCCTGAGCTTTAGTCTCCTTTGCCAAGTTTTATTCTATCCTTTTTAGTTTGGAGATCATTTGACATGATAGAGAAGTAGAAGAGTAGGTACAAAGTTCTATTTTCTCTTAGTCACCTATTATTAATAAATGAACTGCAACAAGTAGTGATTTTATACTTTTCTTTCTCCAAGCGTAATTGAAATGAATATTGTTTTCATTCTTAATATTTTTGGAAGTCAGAGTTCAAAATTAGATTCTGGTCCTCCTGAACCATAGTTTTGCTGTACCAGATGTTCTTGGACCAGAGCTGTGGATTTTTCAATTTTTCACATTAATAATAGTACTTATTATCATAATATCTAACTCGGATTTTAAATTAATTAAACACCATTATTTTGTGTGATGCATGGTGAGATTACAAAATAATGTATATATAAAAATACATACCAAAATATCCTGAAAAAACACTCCAAAGTTGAATTTGTAAGATGAATACAGAAGGGGGAGAAAGTGACAAGTTATCTACTTGTCTGAAACTATGGAATAAAATATTAACTTAATCTCAGAAGTGCACATATTTTCTTATTCCCTGAAGAAAACTGCAAACCTTTGGTGACCCAACCAAAGACAGTTACCTGAGTTTAAAACCATAAAAGCCAATTTAAGTTCAACTTACTAATAGTGAGCATTTCTTTCCCAAGGGCATAGCTGACATCTTTTGTAGTACAAATGAAGAATGGGGTAGAAGGTAATATTAACCTGTCCTCTCCCTTCTTCCTTGATTTCACCTGTGCCCAGGGAAACTCAATTCATAATTTCTTCAATTTCACACCATTAATACACATTAAGTTAACTCTAAAAGGTAGAGTATAATAGTCTGAGTGAGTAGGAGCCATTAAACCTAATGACACTTAAATGCATTTATCACAGTGATGCATGTCTTTAGGAAGGCCATTATGTTTTTCCGTAAGATAGAAGGGGTTTGAAAGTATAAACTTTATATTATCTAGCTGAACATTCTTTTGTATTCATTTGATCCTTAAAACATATTAAGATGGAAGATGGCTACTATAAAGTTATTTCTTACATTTTAACCTAAGGGGAACGTTTCCTGTAGGTCTCAAGAGTAAGGCTGAGTGCTTTGGGTCCTTTGTCCATGGTGCTGAAATTGGCTCTTCCCTCGGTGGCCCCACTACAGGGTCAGATAGAGCAGGGGCGGGGGCAAGGGGGGTAATTGATGTTTGTCCCAATTAATGACTTATAAGAATACAAATAAGGATTAGAAATTAATGTATTGTTCAACTTTATAATCAGCTTAGCAAGAAAATTTGCACACACGTCAAGTTTGTGTATTTGAATAATGTGCAACGTGGAGGCTGAAATAGCAAATATTTATTTTTAACCCATTTGAAATACAGCTTGGGAATTTTCATCATTTTGCTCCTACATGTCCTTATTCATTAAGATATACCAACATCAGTAATATTTAACAGTTGTCAATTTCTATTTGTTTTCCCAACACTCTTCATTTTGGCTTTTCTTAGGCCCTATTATAATAATAATGCTTTCTCGTTGATTTGCTTTATATTCTTCCAGTACAATGAAAAACAGCATTAATCACGGATCTGTACTTCTGAAACAAATAATGCAATATATGTTAAGAAAAAAAAAAGAAGAAGAAGATAGCAGGAGGGGAAGAATGAAGGGGAGTAAGTCGGAGGGGGAGAAGAACCATGAGAGACGATGGACTCTGAAAAACAAACTGAGGGTTCTAGAGGGGAGGGGGGTAGAGGGATGGGTTAGCCTGGTGATGGGTATTAAAGAGGGCACATTCTGCGTAGAGCAGTGGGTGTTATGCACAAACAATGAATCATGGAACACTACATCAAAAATTAATGATGTAATGTATGGTGATTAACATAACAATAAAAATTATTAAAAAAAGAAAAACAGCATTAAAAATTATGTGAAATTAAACTTCTTACTTTAAACATATGTTAACACATGAATAAGGTACATTGTTAGGTTTTGTTTCCTCTTCATGGCCTTAACTTTCTTAAAACCTTTTTTTATCCCATTATGCTATGCCTTGATCTATATTTCACTGTCCTAAGGAGATTTTTTTCTTTTTACACTACCTGCTTTTATCTGCCAGTAAAAATTTTGCACACCAAGGAGAAGAAAGAGGTAAAAAAATTCAGAGGCACATCTTTTGCTTCCTTGGTGGACATTTACAAAAAGTGGGAAATTTCTTTTCTCAATGTCCCCAGTATATCTTTTAAGGAGATCAGGTAACGTTCATGTTACCACAGATTTCCAACTGTTCAGATTTACTAGTCCACAAGGGAGGTTCCATCTCTTGGACTTATTTTTTCCTCCTCAGGATATTTAAACTGGAATCTTTGTCAGACTACATTGGCATTCCCTGAATAAGCAGGAATATAGAGTGCAACTTTAGCATTAGCATCTGCCTAGAACAAAGGGAGGTGACCAGAAGCACCACCTGCCAGTCTCTAGTTTCCCTTTAGTGGGTAGCCACAGTCATTTTAATTCTTGCATTCATTTAAACAAGTCTCCAACCATTGGCTCCAGAACTGAAGCCTGATATAGCTCTTTATATTTGCCTGAGCCAGTGATTTTTTTTATTACTTCCCCTTCTCAGTAGGTAAGTTTGCTTTTGGTGATGAGGGAGGAATATTGGTTTTGTGAAGGGGTTATATTTTTGTCAGAGATTTGTCATAAAAATTAAGGAAGATGTGGTTAACTAAACCACATTTTATAAAATGTCACTGATTTTTCCAGAAAAGCCTAGTTTTGGAGATGGAAGGCATCAGGAGGAAATTTAAGTTTCCAAGTGAGCATTTAAACAGCAAAGATTTATATCTTGATTTATGATTACTGCAAAAAAATTACAAATCATGTATTATAAAAATTTAATTTGTCATTTTGGTAGAAGGTAGCATTCCTTTTATCAAGCCATATAAAGCCATACTTCTGTGTTATTCACTACGAGTATCTCTGATCTGGTTGACAAGGAGAGAACTGCTAACTACAGTGGCATTTGGCCATTCCCACACTTGCCAACTAGATAGCTGTTGAGTGAGTAATTGAGTTTCAGTGAGTTTCTATCCACGGTTTATTCCAGACTTGATAATTTTATACTGCAGGCTTTGCTTTAGAGTGTAACTGAAAAATAATGCTCTTGATCTAGAAGCATTTTAATTAAACTAATTTGAGTGTGATTTGTTAGTTGTTTAGAGGTTGTTCAAATCGAATGCTTCTGAAGCCTATGAGACTTTATACATGCACAAATTAGGACTAAAATGTCCTCTCTGCTGTTAAGTAGAAGTGCTGTATTATTTATTGCTAAACTATCTAGTATGTAGATTTTCAAAAGTAGCTGCCATGAACTTAATAGTCTAGTTTACAACTTGATGGAGACTCTTGCAGGTGAAACTGGGTTTAAATATAGCTCCTTTCTTAGGGGCTCTGATCCATGTTGAGTGGACGGAGCCATTAAGTGGATGCCAGTTGAACTCCCACCTCAGCAAGGGGGAAAAGGGTTGTTGCCTGCTGCCCTATGGCAGCTTTCTCTCCATTAAGGTGTATACTGTTTTTGCAGAAGTTCAGAAAGCTATCCCAAAGTGATGGTTATTATTGTTAGTAGCCGAGGGATCTCATTGCTAACTAATAACAGAGAGATGTCCCTAATTCCCACACTCACCTGGTGCCCCCAAACTCATCTTATTTGAGGTCACATGGGTGAAAGAGCAAAGCAATTGTAAAAGAACAGTGCCCTTGTTGTGGATGGAAACTAAGAGCAATGTTTTCTAACCTTACCTTCACATTACAATCACATGATGGGTCCCAGGCATCAATATTTTTAGTTTCCCAGGTAATTCTAAGGTTTAGTCAAGGTTGAGAACCACTGCCTTAGAAAGAATTATTTCCCTGCATAATTTTTACACGTCCTTTCCAGCTGCTCTCCCCTCTACCCCAGACAACAATATCAGTTACTAGAGTGGGTTATCTACTTGTGAGAGAAGTAGGGAAGTATCAAGATTAATCCAGCAATCTTGAGTTGCAAGGAATGATGAATGAAATTCATAGGGGGGGGGCAAACATATTTAGCTTTAGGGGCACCTGGTTGGCTCAGTTGGTTAAGCATCTGCCTTTGGTCAGGTCATGATCTCAGGGTCCTGGGATGGAACCTGCATCAGCCTCCCTGCTCAGTGGAGAACCTGCTTCTCCCTCTGCCTCTGCCCCTCTCCCCTGCTCATTCTCTCGCTCTCTCTCTCGCTCTCCCTCTATGTCAAATAAATAAAATCTTTAAAAAAAACGTATTTAGCTTTAAGATGTAAAGCAAGATGTTTTATCTAAATGCTGATGTATATGGAGTCAGGTATGGAAAAGTAAAATGTAAAAGGGTGTTTAATTTTACTTTTCTATATCTCAACATATCTATAACTAAATATAAAAAGTAGTGTTTGAATTATTCAGCAATGCTTATCACACTTCTCCTGTCCCTGAGACTTGTCTCATCCTGAAGTTTGGGCAACACCGGAGCCAGTTTCCTCATCTAGATCAAATGGCTAGATTACTACTTTACTTAGAGAGTTACTCTAAGGGTTAATGGGATAATGCATGTTAAGATGTCTAGCATGATACCTGATGCACAGTTAATGCTTGATCTAAGTTAGTTTTCCCCTTCCTTCTTCAGCCAATTAATTTTAACATTAAAATAATCCAGGTTAACCTTCAGGCAAGGGGTATGAACAAGCTATTATGTCCCATATATTACGTTAATTCCTCCTTTGTTTTTTAAAATGGATTAATTCAGAGCTTTGCCTGGAATATGATGTGTATTTCTTTGTAATTCATTTCAAAATAATTTAAGAAATTCAAAGTAACTAAGAAATCATGCAGAATATGCAAGATTAATTAATTTGCCTAAATGTTAAGAGAAATGACTAAAAAAAATCCTTATTTTTAAATGCTGCAGAAATCATTTAAAATTGAGTTGTCTCATATTGTTAATTGAAAAGTTGTCAGGGATTAATTTGTAGATATTATCTTTAAAGTGTCTTAAGATCTTTTAGTTTTATGAACATTCTCATTTATTGACACAAGTTCTTTAAAAAGCTTCCAACTCAAATCTTAACTCATTTATATATACCACTTGCTTCTTTCCAACCAAATATATATTTCTTGCTCTTTTTTTATCTCCCTTAACAGAGAGAGAATGAGAGAGAGAGAGAGAGAGATTTTTCCACAATGTACACTCTAGGATCTTAGCCAGTTTAAATGTTGATAACTGCTGCCAAAGCAATCCACTGAATGCCAAATTGACACGTTCTTAATTATACAAAAACTCCCATTCCCTGTTGGGTGCCATGTCCAAGCTCAATTTATTAAGAAAATATTTAAATCATTTTTAGTCAGACAACCTCTGGACATCAAGCTATAAATCTCAATACAGAAATTACTTATGCTTTTTCTATTTCAGTTGAATTCTTGCTAATTTATATTTTGTGTGTAAAAAACCTGATGCTGTGCCGTGAACTTGGAGTTAGGCAGCTCCCATTGATATTGAGACCCCAGATTCTGAATTGCTCAACTACAGTTTATGAAATGCACAGCAACCTTAAAATTACTTGTGTTTGTTATGTTCTTTCTAATAATGATAATCAACTACATGATAATTTATTAATGTCAGCAAATGTTTTCCTGAGAAAATAACTGAGAATCTATATCAAGTATGTGCAGAAGTGAGGTGCAGGAAAAGGTGCTTCTAAAATTCATTTTTATTTCTTTGTTTTCTTTTTAATATTTCATTTATTACTGAGATTAGATGATTCAGGGAAAATATAATCTGATATTAAGGAAAAAATTTTCCATTCCTCTTCTTAAATTACATAGTATATTTTAGCACCCACTTTATTAGTTCATTTTGACTTTATAAATGAGTTTTTCAAAAGGTTTACACTAATAACTCCTTTTTAATTCAAGCAGAGGAGGAACACGGTATGCTCATTTTATGATGAAATATTTATAAAGTACCCACACCATCTTCAGTGCATATTAATTAACTCACAGGCCTAAACAAGAAGAATGAGTCCATTTTATAGAAGGAAAATAAATGACATTAGTCCTTCCAAAATACATGAGAGATTGTTGTATTTTCATATTTCTGAAACACATAGAACAAAACTAGTTTGAAACTTTTCAAATGCTGTAATTACTCAAAGTATTTTAGGGTAAAGTGCTGTTGGCCTAATTGATGTGGCCAAAAATTAAATTCCAGTGGAACAGGAACACACTGGAGCATTGCTGTAAGAATATATCTAGGAAAGCCCTCTGCTGTCTTCTTGAGCTTCCCTCCAGCCCCCACTGAAAGAGACCCTTGAGGTTTAGGCTGAGTGTACTCCTCAGAGGACACATCTGAGAGAATTCTCCATGTGTATATATTCCTTCTATCTCTAATGCTATGAATAATGAATAAGAAGCTTATGAAATATGCACTCACATAGACTTCCTCTCTTTTTTAAAAAAAAATACTATGCCATACCCATAATGAGGAGAAAACCTAAGAAACCTGAGATAAAATTTATCTTGAACTTATATGACTTCACCATAAAGAATGGTTTTCTGCATATAAATTTGAATCCACTCTATCAAAAAGAATTGTTATGGGGGGGAAAAAAACCCAACACTACCTATTTGAAATCAGGAATTTCATGCCTAATTACTATGCTATGAATTGCAAAGAGCAAGTAGCTTCATCTAGATTTATAATTTGAGAGGTGTTATCTCAGTCAGTCCTTTAAAAAGAACCTGTAGATTCTTTTATCCCTTAGAACACAAAGAGGAACAATTCTGTATTGAGATTCCCTTTGATACCTACATAAACTAAACCAAACTCTCTCTCTTTCTCTATGTCTCTCTTCCCCCATCTCTCTCTCTCTGTCTCTCTTTCCTTTCCTTAGAGAAAAATAGAAACAAAGAAAATTATGTTATACCCAGGATGATATTATATATAAGAAAGGGAAGGAGGGAAGGAGGAAGGGAGAAGAAAAGGAAGGAAGGAATCAGTGTTGTTTGGTAAAAACTGATATCCTGGCAGAGATAAGGCAAATGTTTTTTAATTTAAAATATTATTTGAAGATATATTTAGGGGCACCTTGGTGGCTCAGTCAGTTAAGCATCAGACTCTTTATTTTGGCGCAGGTCATGATCTCAGGGTCTGGGATCCAGCCCCAAGTCAGGGTCCCTACTCAGAGGGGAACCTGCTTGTCTCCCTCTTCCTCTGCCCCACCCACTCTCTCTCTCAAATAAATAAATCTTTTAAAAAAAGATATATTTAAACACTGATGATAGACGTGAACCACCATTTGTATACTCATTCAGTAGTACTCACAAAACCAAAAGATAATTACACAATAGACTCCTTTAAAACAGTATTGTAGGAAAAACATCATCATAAGGGTCAAAAGGCATTTAGAAATTAAATGAGCCAGTATACATGGAAATGATTAATTAAGATATATAAGATTAACTAAGATATATAAGATAATGTGTTTAAAGTTGTATTTTTCTGGGATTCTCTTTTTGTAAACGTGAAGTCTGAATTTTAAAATTTCTTTAAAGCAAAATGTTACCTTTTTCATGTTCAGTTTTGATGTTTTTATTGGTACATTGGTGCAAACATATATATGTCATAGATAATAACAATATAATTTCTACATCATGGAAATTAATGTATTTATTAGAATTCTGTTCAAAATTCTATTATCCCTAATCTTTCCTTCATTTGGCCTAAGCCCATTAATTCTTTACATTTATATTGCAAATAAAAGTACCTGTGATGAACAGTCCATCATTATTAAGGACTTGGACAGCATAAGCGTGCATGAATTTCCCATGTTTTACACGTGTAACTAGAATCCAGTCTCAGTCAATAGTACTTACAAAAAGACAGTTGAAATCAAGGCATAAGCACTGATTTAAGCTAACAAATGCATGTCCTTCATATAGAAACTTTAAAATCAATGGATGTGGTCTTCTCTGTTATGAATAGTATGGTCTCTGGCTGCCTTGCAGTCTCTGGAACAGGTTGGGGAAGAGGAGTGGGATGGGGAGAGAATAACCCCAAAGAAACTTTTCATTGGTAGAATTTCAAACTCGCGCTCCAGAAATCAAAACACAGTGTTTGAATAAAAACCTCACATGGTATTAAATCAGAAATGACAATAAGATGTTTTCCACTTGAAATTCAACACATTGATATGTTTTATATAATAATACTCTATGAATGTAATTGACTGAATCAGATTTTACAGGTATTTATGCCAGGGCCAATAATTATCATCAATCTCAGAGACCAGTTGCTTTATAGAGAAATTAAATAAGTCAGGGAAATAAGCCTGCATTTCTCCTGCCTGGTAAAAATTTTGCTGTTTTCAATGTCTCCCCTTTCATACGCACTCAAATATTTGACATGTGGTTGGATCTCAGTCCATTTGTACCTAAAATCTAATGTAATTGAGTTAAATACACATATTTATTATTTCCTCACAAAATACACATAATCAAAATGAAGGGGAATTTCAAGTTATAAATTATTGAGCTTGAGCTACCAGCACAGTCTTTTTCACTGTGACTCTTTTGAAGGACTCTCCTATTTGAAAATAAAACATTTATCATTTAGTGTTGCCCTGACTCAGTCATCTTGAGAACCTCTAAAATATATTCATCTCTGCCAGCAATGGTCTGAAAGACCAGGATACTATTTTGCTGTTTAAAATGATACCTTGAAGAATATGTGTTTTGGCTTCACTTTTCTTGTCAAAAATTATGGCGTGATACCCTCTCAAAATCACTCTTATCCCCTATTCTCCTCACACTTGTACATACCTGCAAAAGGGGCATGATCACACTGACTGCTGGGTTGAAGTTTGAAAGAAAGCATGCAAGGTAAATAACAGCAACAACAATAATAATAAAATTCAAGTTATCTTTGAAAATTATTTAAATTGTTCATAAGTTCACTATTCATCCAATTTCCTTCTAGCCTCAGAACAAGTCACTTTCCGTTAGTTAAAAACCAGGTGAATGTTGGCTTATAATTAGAACCCTCGTATAAAAGCATTTGTATCTCTAAACACTAGAAACGCATGTGGCTCAGTGAGATGTGAGAAAGAAAAATAACAGATTCACATCTCCTATTTAAAAAACAATATTTTTCTACAGTTTGATACCATTTTTATAAAGCTCAAAAACAAGTAATATTAAACGACATATTGTTTATATTTTTAGGCCTAAATTGACTCCCAGGCCTAAGCTGGAAAATGCTTCACTATTAAAAATCTCCCTCTCTCCCTCTCTATCAAATTGAATAGTTGAATTTGATTAATTTAAATGAGAATACGACAAGACTTGACTGTTTTGCCAAAAAGTCCATTAGCCTTCTGGAATTATAAGGCTTATGGTGTCAGGCCAGCTCTCATTAAGAGTTGCCCAGGAAGCAGCAACACACACACAATGAACTTGAGCCTTGGCATTAAAAAGAGGTGAATTTGAATGCCATTTCTACCAGGTACATCAGTTTGGACAAGTTACTTCAACAATTCAAGCTTCAGTTTCCTTAATTATCAGATGTAGGTCATAATACCCACCTCAAGCCACTATTAAGGGTTAAATGAGAGAATTTTCATTAAGCCTACTACAATGTCTACCAATAAATGGTAGCTATTGATATTATCAGTGATTAGGAGGGTTCTTTAAGGTTGGGTTTTTTTTTTTAACTATTACTTTTTTTTTTTTTTAACAAACCAGCAGAGGGTAGTAGAGAACAAATAGTTTGTATACATTGTTCCAGGTGCTGTCTCTATGAAATTACCATGTTTTTGTCCTCATAATATATCTGCCTGTCTGTTCTGTCATTTCAAAGTAAATGTAAAAGCTTGAAAACATGAAATATGTTTTTACTATTCTTAAATAGCCAAATTTTACATATGACAAGGAATAGGCTGTACTCTAAGATGCTTCATTCCTGAACTATTTTAAAGGAGATAGAGAAATATACATCTTGCTTTGAAGTGTTTTATTCATACATGGTATTTTATGTAGTTGGAAATGTTTTAGGTACTAATTAAAACATGAATTACTGCATCTTCTTTGTGGTACTACTGAAGAATACCAAATTGATGGTAGTGAAGTTTTAGTGCTCTTCTTGTTTATTTAAGGAGTACAGGTCATAATAAAAACAATTTCAATATACACCCTTGAAATATATCTAAGGAGTTTTAAGCTGCTACATTTTTTCACTGTTGCACATAGCAATTGATTATATATGAAAGTCAACATATCATAATGATATATATATACCAATATGATATTATGAAGATATACCAATTCCTGGTAAAAATGAGGTTGGGTATTTAAATTTAAATTAGAGGGCAGACTAAAACAAGATCATTGAGATTGAGAAGGTGGGACACAAGAGAATAGTATATGAGACTAATCTATTTTCCAAAGTTGCAAGCTCTTAAGAAAAGCAGATATAGATAATAATATATTAATGGGTTTGTACTCTGAAGCTAGAGCTCTAGTATAATTTTAAATCTATAATTTTTAGACTTGGAAGAGCACAGTGGTTCTCAATCAGGGATAGTTTTGTACACCCGGGGACATTTAGCAATGTCTGGAGAAATTTTTGATTTGTCAAGACCAGGGTGAGGGCAGGTGTGGGGGTTGTGCTGCTAGCATCTGGTGAGTGGAGGCTGGAGATGCAGGGCACAGTGCACAGGACAGCCCCCCACAACAAAGAATTATCCGGGCCAATATGTTAATAATGCTGATGCTCAGAAACCTTGGAATAAAGCCATGAACTTTCAAAGACTATGCTGTATTGTTGGCTATTTTCCATTTCTATTCCATGTCCACATTGGTCGTTTAGAGAAGAGCTCTGGGCTCAGAAGCACAGCAGTTGCCTAGGCGCTCATCTTCCCTTTTTAAAGCAGACAGATTTTCCAGAGCTTCCATTTAAAGGATGTGCCATATTCACTCAGTGTCTGACGGGGATTAAATGTGCTTTTGGAAACTTAGCAAGAAATGTACAAGCTCTCAGTAAAGAGAATTTGTAGAAAACAAAAACAGAAGAGCAGGTTTCTAGTTTTTCTTCCCCCAAATGGCCTTAGTGGATTCAAAAATGGGAAGTGTGAATAACACTGCTTTGTATTTTAAGTTGAAGCATTTGGAAGTATTGGTATAATGCCTTCAGGACATGAAATCTTAAGTTACATGATCACTTATTTAGAAATGTGATGAAGTGTGAAGAAATTGTACCAGCAGGAGGAATCATTTAAAATTCTAAAAACCTGAAAAATAGTTTCATAGAACATGTATATGGTTACAAATCAGCTGGCATATATAGTAGAGACTTTGCATTTAACTGTCACAAATCCACTAACTTTTCTTGACTTATTAATAGTTCAAAGCCAAAAGAGAGCAAGAAGGTAATTTATTTACATTAATTAGCTGATTTGAAGAGAATGTAGAGTTTTTCACTTTTAATCTATAATTACACCTAAATTGCCTATATCAAATTCAGCTAAAAAAATAAAACATAAATTTCAAAAACCAAGAAAGCAAATGTGTCTTACTAATTTAAAGAGTTTAAAACTTTCAGTCACGGTCAGTGTTATTAGAAAACTATCCAAATTGACTTTTATTCAACTAATTTATCCTAATAGTAGATCTGTTCTATCCAATATTCTAATGTTACATACGTGGCCAAAAAGAGAAAAATCCCAATAATTTTTATGTTGATTATATGTTGATATGACAATATTTTGGATATGTTGGGTTGAATAAAATATACTGTTAAGTTAACCTATTTCTTTTTACTACTTTAATGTTACTGCTAGAAAATGTAAAGGTAGTTTGCAGCTCATTATTTTTATTGGACAGCACTGGCCTAGACCCTTCAAGTTTTAATTAAGTAATCACTTTCATGATCCAATAAGCACTTTAGAAATTATGGTTATATGAGAGAAAATGTATACATAATTTGCTAATCATTCTATGTAGCATCATTTACATAGTGTTAACCTCCCATTTCCTCATTTCTATCCTGCAGGAACCTTCTGCTTCCCCCAAAGAGGTTCTTCCAAACCTCCCTTGAACACCTCAAATGCTCTCTCCTCTGTTTTTCCTCTCACAATGTGCCCATTGTCTGGGATGCCTCCCCTCCTCATCTTCACCTCAGTCTTCAAAATCTAACTCAAAATACTACATTTTCATAGTGGTTTTTCCCAACTGCGAGTGGTGTCATTCCTAAATTATTCAGCATTTACTCTGTACTGGCCTTTCCTGAAGTGTGTTACTTCTAATGCTGGGACTGCCGTAGTAGTATTTTCTAAGGGAAAAAAAGTTACCATGGTCAAACGAGTTAGGGAAATACTGAATTAAACAGTCAAATTATTCTCTACTTCAGGATTTCTTAGGGCCCCTAATAGTTTAATCTGGATTGAGAACTTTTAAAGAGCCACTTGATGTATAGCATTTTCCAGTCCTTTTTTCTTTTTCTTTTTTTTTTTTTTTAGAGATTATTTATGAGAGAGAGAGAGCAGAGGAAGGGGCAGAGGGAAAGAATCTCAAGCAGACTCCCTGCTGAGCATGGAGCCTCACACTGCTCAGCTGGATCTTAACAACCCTGAGATCATGATCAAGAGTCAGACGCTTTACCGACTGACCCTCCCAGTCCTTTTTGACAATGGAGTGCATTTTTTTTCCTCCACGCATTTCACAGGACAGAGTTACTAGAAACACACCTTGAGAAATAATGCATATACCATTGATCAGCACATACTCTTCTTTTTTTTATTTTATTTTATTATGTTATGTTAATCACCATACATTACATCATTAGTTATTGATGTAGTGTTCCAAGATTCATTGTTTGTGTATAACACCCAGTGCTCCATTCAATACGTGCCCTCTTCAATACCCATCACCAGGTTAACCCATCCCCCACCCCTCTCCCCTCTAGAGGGTCTAGAACCCTCAGTTTGTTTCTCAGAGTCCATAGTCTCTAGGCTGTCACTGAAAATAGAAGGAAAGATAAAAACCTTCCAGGACAAACAAAAACTAAAGGAATTTGCAAACACAAAACCAGCCCTACAAGAAATATTGAAAGGGGTCCTCTAAGCAAAGAAAGAGCCTAAAAGTAACATAGACCAGAAAGGAACACAGACAATACACAGTAACAGTCACCTTATAGGCAATACAATGGCACTAAATTCATATCTTTCAATAGTTACCCTGAATGTAAATGGGCTAAATGTCCCAATCAAAACACAGGCTATCAGATTGGATACAAAAACAAGACCCATCGATACGCTGTCTGCAAGAGACTCATTTTAGACCCAAAGACACCTTCAGATTGAAAGTGAGGGGGTGGAAAACCATTTACCATGCTAATGGACACCAAAAGAAAGCTGGGGTGGCAATCCTTATACTAGACAAATTAGATTTTAGATTTTTTTTTATTTATTTATTTGAGAGAGAGAGAATGAGAGATAGAGAGCACGAGAGGGAAGAGGGTCAGAGGGAGAAGCAGACTCCCCGCCAAGCAGGGAGCCCGATATGGGACTCGATCCCGGGACTCCAGGATCATGACCCGAGCCAAAGGCAGTCGCTTAACCAACTGAGCCACCCAGGCGCCCGACAAATTAGATTTTAAACCAAAGACTATAATAAGAGATGAGGAAGGACACTACATCATACTTAAAGAGTCTATCCAACAAGATCTAACAATTGTAACTATCTATGCCCCTAACATGGGAGCAGCCAATTATATAAGCCAATTAATAACAAAAGCAAAGAAACACATTGACAACAATACAATAATAGTGGGGTACTTTAACACCCCCCTCACTGAAATGGATAGATCATCTAAGCAAAAGATCAACAAGGAAATAAAGACTTTAAATGATACGCATACACTGGACCAAATGGACTTCACAGATATATTCAGAACATTCTATACCAAAGCAACAGAATATACATTCTTCTCCAATGCCCATGGAACATTCTCCAGAACAGATCACATCCTAGGTCACAAATCAGGTCTCAACCAGTACAAAAGATTGGGATCATTCCCTGCATATTTTCAGACCATAATGCTTTGAAACTAGAACTCAGTCACAAGAGGAAAGTCAGAAAGAACTCAAATACATGGAGGCTAAAGAGCATCCTACTAAAGAATGAATGGGTCAACCAGAAAATTAAAGAAGAATTAAAAAAATTCATGGAAACCAATGAAAATGAAAACACAACTGTTCAAAATCTTTGGGATGCAGCAAAGGCAGTCCTAAGAGGAAAGTATATAGCAATACAAGCCTTTCTCAAGAAACAAGAAAGGTCTCAAATATACAACCTAACCCTACACCTAAAGGAGCTGGAGAAAGAATAGCAAATAAAACCTAAACCCAGCAGGAGAAGAGAAATAATAAAGATCAGAGCAGAAATCAATGAAATAGAAACTGAAAGAACAGTAGAACAAATCAATGAAAATAGGAGCTGGTTCTTTGAAAGAATTAACAAGATTGATAAACCCCTGGCCGGACTTATGAAAAAGAAAAGAGAAATGGAAAGAGGAGAGATCACAACCAACACCAAAGAAATACAAACAATTATAAGAACATATTATGAGCAATTATATGCCAGCAAATTAGATAATCTGGAAGAAATGGATGCATTCCTAGAGATGTATCCACTACCAAAACTGAACCAGGAAGAAATAGAAAACCTGAACAGACCTATAACCACTAAGGAAATTGAAGCAGTCATCAAAAACCTCCCAACAAACAAAAGCCCAGGGCCAGATGGCTTCCCAGGGGAATTCTATCAGACATTTAAAGAAGAATTAATACCTATTCTTCTGAAACTGTTCCAAAAAATAGAAATGGAAGGAAAACTTCCAAACTCATTCTATGAGGCCAGCATTGCCTTGATCCCAACTCCAGACAAAGACCCCATCAAAAAGGAGAATTACGGACCAATATCCTTGATGAACATGGATGCAAAAATTCTCACCAAAATACTAGCCAAGAGGATCCAACAGTACATTAAAAGGATTATTCACCACAACCAAGTGGGATTTATCCCTGGGCTGCAAGGTTGGTTCAACATCCTCAGCTCAGTCAATGTGATACAATACATTAACAAAAGAAAGAACAAGAACCATATGATCCTCTCAATAGATGCAGAAAAAGCATTTGACAAAGCACATACTCTTCTGTGTTTTTTTTCTCTTGATTTGAGCCATTATGTAAACTATATACCTTTACTTGAGTGCTCAAATTTTTATTTCTTGTTTCTTAACTTATACTGTATATGATTTTTCAAAGCCAGAAATAATTTTGGTCAACAGTATGCAAAATTATGAATTACTTGTTGATTTAGCTTAATATATTAAGTGATCATACAGTATTAGTACTGTTTGTGATAATAGCAATACTAAGTGGACATTACAGTAAGCCAAACCCTATAGTTCTTACTTTCAAATTTAAACTCTAATCAGTGGTAAGAGTATAGGACATTCTGCAACATATTCATGGGGAAAACCATCAGCAGCACTAAACAGAGTCAATAAGTACCTCAGTTATTTCTTTGAGGGCAAAAGGGGTAAATTACAAAATATAAACTGGAGGTCAAATGGAAGATTAGAAAACGAGAGTGAAAAAGAGAATTTTAAAAGTGTACTAGGGTGAAGGAAAGACAGAGTTGAATAATAAAGTACCACCAGAAATATTTTAATTAAATGACACTTAAAAAATAAAAACCTCTATCAAATATTGGTTGTCATATATTAACTCTAATTTATTTTTTCAAAAATATGCACTCAGTGACTAAATTCCAAAGTGTAACTGATTTATTACAATTATAGTACATTCAAATCCCACGCATGGGTGTCTCAGTCAGTTAAGTGTCTGCCTTCGGCTCAAGGTCATAATCCCAGGGTCCTGAGATAGAGTCCTGAGTGGGGCTCCCGGCTTAGCAGGGAGCCTGCTTCTCCCTCTACCCCTCCCCCTGCTCATGTTCTCTCTCTCTCTCTCTCTGACAAAAATAAATAAATTTTAAAAATGTGTATGTACTGTGGAAAGAGCCAAGATGTCCATCGTCAGATGAATGGATAAAGAAGATGTGGTGTGTGTGTATATATATATATATATATATATATATATATACACACACAACGGAATATTATGCAGCCATCAAAAAGAATGAAATCTTGGGCACCTGGGTGGCTCAGTTGGTTGAGCGACTGCCTTCAGCTCAGGTCATGATCCTGGAGTCCCAGGGTCAAGTCCCGCATCAGGCTCCCTGCTCAGCAGGGAGTCTGCTTCTCCCTCTGACCCTCTTCCCTCTCGTGCTCTCTCTCTAACATTCTCTCTCTCAAATAAATAAATAAAATCTTTAAAAAAAAAGAATGAAATCTTGCCATTTGCAACGATGTGGAAAGAACTGGAAGGTATTATGCTGAGTGAAATAAGTCAATCAGAGAAAGACATGTATCATATGACCTCACTGATAGGAGGAATTCTTAATCTCAGGAGACAAACAGGGTTGCTGGAGTGGTGGGGGTGGGAGGGATGGGGTGGCTGGGTGATAGACATTGGGGAGGGTATGTGCTATGGTGAGCACTGTGAATTGTGCAAGACTGTTGAATCACAGATCCGTACCTCTGAAGCAAATAATGCAACATATGTTAAGAAAAAAGAAAAAGAAGAAGATAGCAGGAGGGGAAGAATGAAGGGGAGTAAATCGGAGGGGGAGACAAACCATGAGAGACGATGGACTCTGAAAAATAAACTGAAGCTTCTAGAGGGGAGGGGTGCAGGGGGATGGGTTAGCCTGGTGATGGGTATTAAAGAGGGCACGTTCTGCATGGAGCACTGGGTGTTATATGCAAACAATGAATCATGGAACACTACATCAAAAACTAATGATGTAATGTATGGTGAGTAACATAACATAATAAAATATAAATAAAAAAATGTATATGTACATGCAAATCAAAATGACAATATTTAAGCCAGTTATAAGGGTTAAATGTGATAGATGGTACCTAGGAAATGTCACATTAAGTTTGACCCAGAGACAGTCCTACCTATTTCATCCTTTATTGTCCCTATAAAAGTCAGTCCTATCTCTGCCCTATTCCCTTGTTTTTATTAATATACTTTTCTAAACTTGAAAAGTTTAGACTTTTCAAGTTTAGAAAAACTTCTAAACTCCTCAAATAAAATATGAGTTAAGGGGACAGAGAAGAAACTGTCTTATGTCTTTCTATATTTCTGGTTCCTAGTACAATTCACTTAATATTTGCAGAATCCCTGACATCAGCATTAAATGTTGTGTTGAAGAAGAGGGTTGCTGTTTTCTTGATTTCCACCTCACAATTCAAGAGCATATGTGAAGATCTGTTTCCCTTAATAACCCATGAGAAATATCTTCCATGACTTTTTCTATATTGTAAATATTTTAATCAACTGATCAACAAGTGTGTATTTATAATCTGTTTACTGTGTTTGGGGCCAGATGCCTTGTGAAGGTAAAAAGAAAGTAAACTATCTGCTTCCTTTGAATTGAAGGTTAAGAAGAAAAGACAGATAGTAGGAAACAAATGGAGAGTGAGAGTGAAGTTCTGTGGGACATACACTTCAGTTCAGAAAAGGGGAACTGAAAGTAGGCCTTGATAACCAAGGAACTTGGCAAAGTAAAGCCAACTTTGAAGGCTGTTAAAGCCAGAAGCATGTTTTACATTATGCTCTGGTAGACATCAGAGAGCCCATGAGGAGTTTTGAGAAGAAAGTCCACAAGATGAGTCCTCTGGTAAGATGAGACTCACACAGCCCAGTCTGGGAACAGATTAGAACAGGGAGAGGCAGCAGAAGGAAGACTACATCAGAGACTTGGTTTTAGCCTAAGTTGGAAGAATGCATGTCTTCCTAGGGCAGTGGCCATGGAACTAGGCCAGGAGCAGCTTTTGAGAGGAACACAGGTAGGATTTGGTGACTTACTTAAAGATGTGGGTGAGATGGTCAAAAATGACCCCAGGGTTTTGAGCACACATAAAAAAATAAGTTAATGTTTTTGAGCATTTGCTCTGTGCCAGTGTTTTGTGTGCTTTGCATGGATTTTCCTGAGTTTCATGATGCATTTATTGATGTAAGTACAAATATTTCCCCTGTTTTATAGGTGATGAAACAAATTCATATAGGAAATATAACTTGAGCGGAAATTTTAATCCAGGCAGCCTAGATTCAAATCCCATGCTCTTCACATCTAGGCTAGTCTCTATCTCATGTCCTAAAGAAATGAGGGTGACATAAATAAATTTGGGATGAGGAGCTAACTTGAAGAGAATAAGAAATAATGACTTATATTTGAAACAAAGTCTGGACTTGGGACAACAATATTTGCAAGTAGATGTGTCCAGGTAAGATTTGGAGATGAAAGCCCTCAGCTTTCAGATCTAAATTTGACAGTACGTGTCACAGAGATTTCAAAAGTTCTCTAGAGAAGAGAATACATCAAAGATATCAAAGACTGCATTTTTGCATAGATATTATTTCTCATAGGTAATGAATTTGGTAAGCATGCATATTGGTTATTTCATTTTATATGACCCTAGACCAGTTCTCTACAAACTCCTTTGGTCACATACCCCTAAGACACAATTTTTGAGCCTATGCCCTTATGTATGTAATGTATTCTCCATTATTTTCACTTGATAATGTAGCTAATGATGAGTTTATACTGGGAGAAGAGGCAGCTCCATTCTTTTCTTGTCTGTTTCTCCTTGCACTATGAACAGGAACTTCAATCTGCAGTTCTTCTGCAGACTACTTTTTAAATCCATTTGTTTGTTGAGTTAAAACTATTCTCTATTATCCAGGCACATGTGAACTGCACTCTGTTACAACCCTAGATCTCTCACTCATATTGCATTTTTACAGAGTTGGCACCAAAGATCTGATTTAGGAACTAAATTAGGGCACTGGTTTCATTCCACATATTAAATATCATGATTTTTTTTATTTGCAAATTGCCATGCTAGCATTTTCACACCCGTAATTTCTTTAGCTGTCCTCTACCTGACCAGGGAACTTCTCAGCACCTTGGAGACCACTGACTTTGTCTTAACTTCTCAAGGGCCAAAAGGTGCTTCCTCCATTGTCTTCTTCTAGCACCTGCTGAGTAGACGGGTATGAGAGCACTGTAACTGCACACTTCTGTCCAAAATGCACTTGGGCTTTTCCTTCCTGAATTAGAGGCCTTGGAGATTTTAGTCACTTCATGCAACATCATCACTTTTTTTTTTTTTTTTACCATCTTTGTTTCCCTTTTTCCTTATAATCACTTTAGCTTCAACCTTCTCCTGTTTTATCTTATGGTTCTTGGAATATGATGTCAAGAATTTCATAATTATTTTCAGAGTAAGCCCCCATAGATTGGTATGTGGATGGATCTATAGTCTCTATACGTTTCCAGAATTTCCTTTAAGAATACCCAGAAATTCATGTCTTTTTCAGTTCCACTCACTGTGAAATGAGTACCTCCCTTTTATTTATCAAAAGTTAAAGTAGTAACAGAGTCAGAACTTCTCAAAAAATATTTGCTCAGTGAGAAATAATTGGGAGATTAGAGTCAAATGATAATGTCAAAAATATTTACTAATCCTTGTCAGGTGAGTAGAAAATAATATCAAGTAATATGTCTTTTTTTATTAGGTTATTGCTTTTACCTTATTTTTAATTTCTATTTTTTTTGTTGATCATTTTATTGTTTTCTTTAGTCTTGAATTAAAGGTTTTCCTATGCTTGGGCAGATAATCTCACAGATAGGCTGGCCATGCTACACTTGGAAATATATTCTCATTTGAGCCATAGAAAATAAACCTTAACATTGAAAAATGGTAAGTGTGAAAATTCAGATGTCAGACAATAGCTGGGAACCCCAATTGGATTATTTGAAATAAGACACAATCCTGGCATAGTTAAGTACACAGTCCAGAAAGTGTCTGATATACTCATCTTTCCAATATATATAAATAATTAAACAGATGTTAAAATAACTTGTAACTTCTACCATAGTTCTGATGGAAGCCATTTATTATAACTGTCAATGGAAAAAAGTTGAAGAATTTATAAATAACTATAGACCAGATTTCTTCCTAGCCTAACAAGAACAAGAGCATTTACTTTTTGATTTGCAAACAAAAAATATGGTTTTGGTTTTACTTTAAACTCAAAATCAGTGTGGAAAGATATCTATTTCTTACTGAAATAAATGAAGCCAAATGGATATTGCCACAAGATGGCTCAGAATTAGGTCTATTTTAGTCATTTCATCAGAGCTGTTTGGCTAATTGGCTAATTGGCTGCTTGATTCATACACATTCAAGTTGATATAGGAGCAGAATTAACTTCTTTGTCCTTTCCATGCAGCATTTGTATTTTCACATGACAGATGTACTTAAGATCTTAGCAGTATAATTTTTTAAACCGACTTGGAAACAGTTTTACAAGAACACCCACTTCTGTTTCTGAAACAATTTAATAATAGTAAATATACATTTCTCCTTTCTCTTACTGGCAGTCACTGGATTGCACCTATTTACAGGGAACTGCAAAAGGGCTATAAGATTTGGAAGAGAGGGGAAGAAAAACTAAGTGAAGAACAGCAGAAGAGAACAACAGAATGGCACTTAGTGTGGGAAGAGTTTAAACGTGGCAGGCAGAAGTCAAGAGCCCCTGTGAACCTGGCAATGGAGCTATGGTTGATAAAATGTATTGTTCTCTGTGTACAAAAGAAAAAATTCAAATTAGGCTACTGTGAAATACAGCGCTGCTTTTGTCAACAACATTCTGGGTTCCTCATTGAAAAAGGACAGCGTAAGGACGTAGGCAGTGAAATGCAACAAAGAGCTATCAGCTTTGAAAAGTCCCTACCCTGTTACATTGGAGAACTTGAATTTGACAGTCATGAATAGAAGTCTTACAGGTGCTGGGGCAGACAAGAGGCAGCACATTGTCACGTTGTTTGCTGTTGCCTACACAATAGCTGAACTGGAAATTCCCTTGGCTAATTTTCTCTCATTGTCCAACTAGAAGTCCTCACGGAGCAGACTTGGGGCAAGACTACCCTGCTGAAAGTAAACGTAAGGCTCACCCACATCATTGGAAAAGCCGTCAAACATGATCTAACGATCACTGTTCAGCAAACCCAGTACTTTTCCATCCTTATTAATGGGTCTGAAAACACAAAGGTTAATGCCTATGAAATGAGGTATATGTTCTATATGGGTAAGACTCCCTTGCCAAATGTTAAATTATTGAGCTTAAACGAGGCCAAGCAGATGAATTCAGAAGGTTTGAAGAATAATTCTTAACACAGTCTCAAAACTTGGAGTAGATATAAAAACAAATGTATTAATGTAATGGATGATGCTATTAGCTCTAATTTCTAAATGAAGAGAGAAGTTTCTGACCTGCTCAAGCAGGAAATGCCTTTCCTACTTCCACTACCTTGTCTTTACCACTTAGAGAGCTAGCAGCTGTGAACACATTGAAAACACTGGCTTTGTTGACATTTTTGCCACACTTCTCTTTATAACTTACATCAGACAGCCCCTGTTTGTCTTTGTGAATTAAAGACTTCGGCAGAATTTGTGGAAGACTAGCAACACTAAAGAAAGAATGAGATGCACTAGTTACAACATAAAAAAACAGGTAGGCAGAGCCCTCATTTCCTGTGTTAGTGCCTCGGTTTATTTCTTTTTAACATTTATTTATTTATTTTGAGAGAGAGAAAGTGCACGTGTGAGTGAGGAGAGGGGCAAGAGGGAGAGGATCTCGAGTAGACTCCCGGCTGAGCCTGATGCGGGACTCAATCTCATGACCCATGAGATCATGATCTGAGCTGAAACCAAGAGTTAGATGCTTAACCAAGTGAGCCACCCAAGCGCCTCTGTGCCTCAGTTTAAAAGCATGAGAAGATCACAAGTCCAGTCCTACAAGTGAGAATCCAGGGCTACCTAAAGATATTGACTAGTCTAAAATTTGTCCTACATTTTCTACTTATCATTGAGATATTAGACCTATTCTCCAAATAGTGCTGTCTTCCAGAGGGACAGTGTGATTGGCTTTTTGTCACATCATTTCTTGAGAAGTGCTGCCTTACCTAGGAGGATCAAGAAAGGGATCTTATATGGTGCACTCAGTGATTTACTCATGAATGCAGTAAGAAACACAAAAGTAGCATCTTTCAGTAGAATCTGACTAAATGGAGGATAGCATTGTGATTAAAAATTTTAGGGAAAGAGCCCTCATTTATATTAATGCAATTCAAAATTGTGTGTATCACATTTTGGGGGGCTCCATAAAGAAGCTGCACCTCAGTGTTTAAAATTATTGGATGTAAAACTATGACCCACAAATGAGCAAGACTTAAATATGCAAAGAACTCAAAGTGTTTATTAATCCCTTTGAAGGACTACTACAATTAAATCGTGGATGCTTCCCAGTTGGCTAGAGAACGGGATTGCTCAAAGGTTTCAGGTTGAAAAGCCTCCCACAGCTCTCTAGGCCAGAAATTTGGCAGTGACAGTGAAAAACTACAAAGACAAATTCCCAAATATTTATCATATGATTTGTATTCTGCAGTCATTTCCAGTTTCAATGGCAACAGTGGAGAGGAAAGGATGAAGTCAGGTTACAGGACTAAAATGCTTGAGAAGGGGCTTGAATATCTAATGCACATTTCTGCAGAAGGCCCAGAGTCAGGACTATGTAACCACGGACCTGCTGTGAACCTTTCCTTACTAAAGCTCACCAGAACAAACAAATTACCTTTTGGCAAAAGACCCTCAGAAAACCTGTTTTGAAGGAGAACCATATTCTTCTAATTAAAAAAAATGAAGAAGCAGAATTTTCTACTCAAACTCCCTCTGTAAATCACCATTATCTCTATTTGTAAATTATGGAGAAGTGGCTGGTTTGTAGTAAAGTGTAATAATAGAGCTACTCTGGCAAAATAGAATGAAGAAGTGAGTACATTTCTTGGCATTAAGGGGTTATTGTGTGTCTATTTAGTTTTTAATGTTCATAGAAACAGCAGTGCTCTATGGAAAAGGAATTCAAGGGATTCAGCCAAGGGAAAGAAAGACTTGCTTGCTTGATTTTCACTTGACCACGTTTCTTAATTATGGAGAAAAAAATACACATATGTCCTGTATTAATAAATAGCAATATTTTGTCATGTTTATGTTTGCATTTTTATTTTCACTTTATCTTCACATATAGTTTAAAGGTAGAAATTGAAGTTATTTAATATTTTTAAAAACATTTTTTATTTATGTATTCGAGAGAGCAGAGTGTGTGTGGGGGGAGCAGAGGTAGAGGGACAGGTGGACTTTGTACTGAACACAGAGCCCAACTCGGGGCTCGATCTCATGACCCTGAGATAATGACCTGAGCTGAAACCAAGAGTCAGATATTTAACTGACTGAGCCACCCAAGTGCCCCTTGATGTTATTAATATTAAGTAGGCCTTGCCATTATCCTGTAAGTGTTAAAATGATCATATTTTATGTCATTATTTAGAAATTGCCCAAAAGGATGCAGCATGGCTTAATAGTTGGGTGGAGTTCATTATTCTGCCTTTATTCCGCATGGCATAAAACATGTCCAAACACTGCTGAGGGCACAGAGTAAAATTTAAAAATCACACCTATTCCTACTACCAAGCCAAACTACTTAAATGTCCCCTAATATTTACCAGAGTTCTTGGTACCTACCAAGGAAAGGCTCAGTTAATATTTGAATAAATAAAATCAGTTACTTGTAAATAGTCTGAAATTCACAGGATAGGATTTGTGGCAATAAAAGTATAATTCTGCAAGCAGTTCTTAGGTGAGCATTACAGAAACTGCCTAATTATTATTTGCTTCATCTCCATTGTGATATTTAAAAATTATATCATTTCATATATCTGTTATTGCATAATTAAGAACCAAAAATGAAGAACAGAAGATTCTTAAGTCTGTATTTATTCCCCATTTGCAACATTTCGTCGTACTTTCATAGAGGTGTTTCTGAATTTAGAACTCCATGCAGAGAACTACAGCCTTAACATAGGCAGAAAAAGAATAGTAATTTATACGCAGAAATTACAGGTGTTTACTATGAGAAATGCAAGCATATTGGTTTTAACAAACTCACACTTCTATACTTAGCATCTCAAGCATTAGGAAATCAGCTGCTCTCAAGTGTATTTAAAAAGGGTTGGTAGTGGGGCACCTGGGTGGCTCAGTCAGTTGAGTGTCTGTCTTCAGCTCAGGTCATGATCTCAGGGTCCTGGGATTGAGCCCTGAGTCCAGCTCTCTGCTCAGCGAGGAGCCTGATTCTCCCTTTCACTCTCCCTCTGTGCTCTGTCTCTCTCAAATAAATAAATAAAATCTTAAAAAAAAAAAAAGGAGTATGGAGTGTTCTAATATTGTCTTGCCCCAGTAACTATTTATTATAAATTTTCCAAGTTTCAAAATAGATCTACTGAAGTCATATGTACAATTGAAAAAGTTACACATTTTCCTGAGTTTATTATAACAAAAAATACAGCAGTGCAACCATATGAGTATTTAAAAATATAAATGCCAGTGTCTTTTTAAAAATTAAATTCTCATCTAGAATTATTTTCTATTTTAATACTAAAAGTCAAGTAAGTGGTAGGGGAAAACAGGAGGAAAAACTATAACAAGGAGTCATGGGAATACTTTTCCAAAGAGTGTTCTTTGAATTCTCACTCAAGAGAAGTGAGTCTATTAGAATAATGAAGCTAAGATTAATATTTTATAATAAATAGGATGAAACATATGTATTTTCTCTGGCAGAAGCTTTTCAAGTTACACCAATTTGGAAGTCATTATTTCACTTGATCATTAAAAAATTCTTTTAAATTGCTCTTCAATTCATGTTATTAGCCCAAAAGCTAACACAGCTTCTGTGTTCATCTTATCTTTAATATCGCTTTATCTTTCCCTAATAATATACATCCCTACAGTTACAGCAGAAAGCATTTTCAAAGCCAGAAATCATTGTCTTCTGTCTCACACTTGAGACCAGAGTAAATTCATGACTCTTACAAGTCATATTTTCCAATAAGCCTGTCTGGAGGGCAGTGGGAATCAGATATTTGTGGTGGGAGGTGGAGGTTGGAGATGAGGAAGTGTTCTAGGTAGAGAAACAACATTTGTGAAAGTCAAAGGTAGGATACAAGGATTAGATTATGAGAGACCTTGTAAACCATACGTTTAGTGTATTAATGTTATCTTCAGGGCAATGGTGAACACTGAATGGCTTCTTCTGGGTCAGGGAATTGCACCATGGGGTAGAGGGTGGTCGAATTTGCACTTTAAAGAGATCACTCTGGCTACTGTTTAAAAATGTGCTCAAGGGGAACAAGTCTGTAGGCCAGATTAGAAATCCAGGTAGGAAGAGATGCAGAGAAATGAACATGTTTTAGAGATAATTAAGAGGTAGAACAGATTTGACTTAGGTTCCAATTAGTTGTAAAGGTGAGGGAGAGAGATGATCTCCCAGTGTCACCCAGCTTCCCAGATCTCTAAGACGATAGCATTTATTAACTTAGAGAACACAGAAGGAAGATTAGCTTTTCGAGGAACTATGATAGATTCAGTTTGGAATACAGTGAGTTTGTGGACGCTCTGGGATCTGAAAGTCGATATCTGAATGGATTATGGCATAGTCATGGAATAGAGATGATGTGAATTTCTAAAATTTATGGAAGATCTGCCTATCGGTAGTAATTGAAGCAATTGAAAGATATTACCTCCGGAGGAAAGGTAGGATGAAAACATGAGAGAGTCAAGGCTAGAAACTGAGGAACGTGAACTTTTAAGGAATGGCCAGAAAGGATACAGAGAAATGGGAAAAAACAGGAGGGCTGAGGTACAGAAGGAAAGCAATGTTCAGAAGGGTGGGAATGTTTATCTCAAAGGTTGATGAGTGAAGATTAAGATAAAAACTAACCATGAGATTAAACCATATGGAGGTAATTTTTTTTACATTGGGCCTGAGCTTTTGATAGGATGGTGGGTACACGTACATGAGTAGATTGGGTTGGGTGAAGGGGCAGGGAGAGTGCGAGATATGTGAACATAGATTCTTTTTCAGAAGTTTGATGATGAATGGGGAGAAGCAACTGGGTAGTACTAGAGAGCTATGAGAGTTTAAGAGAGTCGTTTATTTAGTTGGGAAAGAACTCAGCATGTTTAAATGATGTGAACTCTGATAGAAAACTAACAGGTTTTCTTGTTAAAGGTAAAAAAAAATATCTAATGATCACAGTGAACATTTACTAAGTGCTTAATATACACTAGACAGTCTTCCAAGTTCTTCACATATATTAACTCTTCCTATGTTCACAATAACCCTATGAGATAGGTACTGTGATTATTCCATTTTACAGATAAAGAAATAGAAACCTGGAGTCTTGGAAGGACTAATGGATGGTATAACTTTCTTTAAGAGGTGGAAAGGGTGGGATCCAAAGCCCAAGTAAAGGAATTACCCTTGTACAGAAGAGGGATAACTTCCATTCTAAAGGACCAGAAATAGAGAGGATGGGGTGGAAGCAGATGAATTTGTAGGTTTGTAGGCAAGAGACTGAGTTATCTTAATAGCTTTTATTTTATGTCAATCAGGAGATAAGGGCATGGAATTGCATGAGGGTGGAGCTGGTAGGCTGGTAGATTGGAGGTGTGGGGGTTTCAAGTAGACCCCGTGGAGAATAGGAGAGCATGCTAACAAAGGGGCATACAATGATTGCCAGACAGCACCGTGGTCCCCCTGCAGCCGGACAACAAGTGCTAGTGTGTCATCCACCCTCAGGTATGTGAGGCATACCTAAAGCTCAGCTTCGGGGCAGAGGAGAGGTAGTGCTGTTCAGAGTATCCAAGAAAGGTCCAGAAGTCTTGGCCTGGAGTCCACCATGAAGTCAGAAGATCTTGGAGGCAAACCAAGCAGGTAGAGTGTGCGGAGAAGGGCAGGGAAGAAGTGAGGGGTGTAGATCCATTTGATAGGCACTTACTTGCACCTTCTTCAGAACTGGAGTTTAATTAGGAATCGATTGTGTCCAAAGATTAAAAAAAAAAAAAGGGAATGGGTTGTGTCCAAAATTATAAGATCTATTTTCTAATCTTTGAAAGATGTATAGGAACTCTATACTTCCTGCTTAATTTTTCCGTAAACCTAAAACTCAAAAAATATGGAGTCTAATAATTTAAGAAATAGATCTGGAAATACAGACAGTAAGGACTATCTGAATATGACTTACAAATATGACTTGACTTTGCTTGTCTACTACAGTGGCTCAGGAGATAAAAAGAAGAAAAGCATTCTGAACCATTATCTATCACACTACAAAGCACATACATATTATCACATGCCCACTGAATATTGAGTCTAGTCATTGGTATTCAGTTATGTGTAGCCTTAAACTTTGAAAATTTTCTGAAAGTGATGAAAATTTGAATAAGGACACTGTTAAGGTTTTTTGTGAAGACTGACTTGCAAACTAAAAGAACTTTACCTGTCAGGAGAAAAATTCACTAATGCACCAATAGGTGGCAGTATAACATGGTGTTCTTGAAATTTTAAATAATACTACTAATTAAAATATTGATTGAAGCACCAGGTATGTGCTTGATGCTGTATTAGGTAATCAGAACTCTGAGACAAAGCCCTTTCTTCCAGATGGTGACAGTCAGACAGTAAAGATTTAAGGGGAAACCTAAAGCTTCTCTCTGTATCAATCCATCATAGGCCAGTATGTAGGGCAGCAGGTCTCTCAAAGTAAGAAGGGTTGGGGGTGGCAGGGAGAAGGTCAAGGAAAGGGAGGGAAGGGGAAGAGAGGAGACAGAAAAGAACAGAAGGGAAAAAGAGAAAGGAACTCTAAAGCAGCCAAAATTATAAAAGGACCTACTCATCCCTTGAAATTCATTTCACAATTCACCCCTGGAAGGCTCAGACCCCAAACTAATTTGGACATTGGCAAGCCCTCAGGGCATTCATCTATCAGGATGCTAACACAATGAGTAGTGTAACAGCCAATGGCCATGCCCATGTCTCTATTGGACTGTGAGATACTTGAGGACAGGAAACACTGTCTTTTAATATTCTGGAAACAGTGCCTGAGCCAGTACCTGGCTCAGAATAGGAACAAAATAAACACTAATGGATAGATGGATGGATGATAGGTATCAGGCTATTTATCATGGCTTCTACCTTTTTAATCTTACTTTGGGAAGAAAAGTCCTGTCAATATCTTTTCCCATGGAAAATCCACTTTCTATCTCATAAGTTACCTGGGGAAAAACTTAATAAAAGTTAAAATAAAAATCTTCCAGATAAGGAGATTATGAAAAAAGCAAGCAGGAGGTAGAAATGGTGGTTGATCCTGAGAAAGAGAAGGTATGTATTAAGCTCTGCCATGTGCCGACATAAATGATAGGCTTTGCTTGTATTCTTATCTAATCCTTACAACAGTATTATGAAGTAATTACTGTTATTAAGTTCATTTTATAGGTGAGAAAATGAGGATCAGAGAAGTTAATTTTCCCAAAGACATTAACTGGTAGAAAATAACCTTCCAAGCAACCTTCCTTCCTCACACCCCCCTCCCTCCCCCGTCCCTCCCTCTCTCCTTCCCCCCTCCCTCCCTCCCTCCTTTCCTTCCTTCCTTCCATTTTTTCTTCCTTCCTTCTCCTTTTAATTAACATGCACTTATCATATGCTGAATCCTAGAGGGATTAAACAGTTTGTCTAAGCTTTCCCAGTCAGAAAGAGGCAAAGAAGGACTCACCAGCCTATGGGATATGACAATCCATATTCTTTATTAAACTACTTTTTTTTAGAACAGATGTCTTTGCAGACTTCTGGGAACTCATTTCACTTTCTTGTTGTCCCTTGAATCAGCATCACATTGTAGGAGGCCACTAGCTGGGCTTCTATTTGAAAGGGACACAGATGTTTTTCTACCAGCCTCTGAGTTGAGGTCATTTGTCAAGCTTGAATTTGCTATTCTCTAGCATACCACTGGCAACTCTTCTGAAACATTTGGCTGGTCCAGTAAACACTAGGGCCAGGAACCTGGGAAGCTACCCTTGAGCTTCTGAGTTTCTGGCTGCAGCCGCAGCTGTTTGTCAACAGTGGTAAGGAGGACCAAGAGCCTCATATCCTTGCCCAATCAGAGGAAAACAGAGGTAACTTCTGGGAAAACAGTGGGCATGGGAGCTTACCACAGCCATCCAGAAATAGCCAGATATGATGGCATCAAGAGGCCCCAAGTGAGAATTTTATTCTCATTTTAACAGTCTTGTTTTTGATGCTCAGTAGCCTGAAAGCAAATACACAAAGATGCTAACAGAAGGAGTATGGATAATTGATGTTAGGGCAAGGAGATGATGATTAGTTTTTTTTTCCCAAAATTTTGATGACATGGTTTTTGTATTCTTTAAAAAGAAAATACTAAAGCTATCTTTTTTAAAAGTACTTTTTTTTCTTCTTTGATGAAACAGTATTCTAGAAATAGCTAAAGAAGACACAGGCAGATGAAAGAACATCCCAAATTCTTGATTTATTCTTATACAGATTTTTCTGCAGTGTATTAGAAATTTAGCAGAGACTAAATTTACTCATTAGGTCACAGGATTTCAGGTGATGAGGGAAGAGGGTTCACAGCAATGACCTAGGAGGTGGAAATAAAGCAACCCCTTCCCCCACCCCACTCCGAAAGTCCAACTGGCTTGGTGCTTCTTGGTTTCCCTTGGACTCCTGCAGCTGCATCATAGCAGTTGGCCGCTAGGGGCGCTCTGTCCCATTGTGCAATACTGCTCTTGCCCTTTGAGTAGACAATCTCAAAATCCCCCCTCCTCCCATCTTTTAGTAGAAATAAAAGCAAAATTACAAAAAATAAATAAGTAAAAATAAGAAGAAGAGCATTTACTAGAAAGATGAGCATAAAACAAGTACAAAATCTTGGAAATAAATGATATAATGGAGAATAGATTCTTCTAATGTAACTCAAATCTAGCCGCAGATCTCCTTTCTGGGAACACATTATAAACTTCTTTTCTAAACTGAGACTGGTGTGGATGCTGAATCAATCCTTCAGAGCCTCTAACCTGGGCTACCTGCTGTGCCCCTGCTGCATGTGAAAAGAGTCTCAGCCTCATCTTCTCTTTAGGTAACTCTCCCACTGGGCTCAGGCAGCTTTTAACCACCCTATGCTTCTCATGCTTCTGGTCTCTTGGTCTCCTAAGAATGGAAGGTGATTTGCCCTCAGCCCAGAATTCAGCCTCTAGATTTAGGCCTTCCTATGCCTACCTTACAGATAACTTTCTTTGCCCTTTCTACAAGTCCATAAGACCCACACATCTTACTGTCCTTCTAGTCATTTGAAGCTTTTCATTGGGTAAATGTCAAGACTCAATTTCCCCTATCCAGATGGCAAACTTTACACTCATACTTTCCAGAGTATCTTAGTTTCAGTCATTCTAACCTACTGTCCCAATAAGTATACACGTACTTGTTCAACCACGTGTTCCCAATTTGTTCAATATAATCCCATCCCTATGTCTTTGGCTAGTATCTCCCCCTATTCTCAAAAATGGGCAAAAGGCCACAAACAGCAGATGGCATTTGAGGAGGACTACCTCATGTTTGCTCCCCCATCAGGCCAGTGGAAGACTGTATCCATATCATCCTTTCAAGCCCCAACCCTCAGCCTCTTCCTGTTTACCTGGATTTTCCCTTAATTCCTGTTCTTCACCTGAAAGATGCATCTGACTTAAGACTCATTTGCAGAGCAGAGATAACTGACACACTCTGAACCTGGCCTTGCCTCAGGTTACCCACTCCCCTTTCTGTCCCACGTACTCTCTGGGCTCCCTCCTCAGGGAGTGACCTTGCAGAATTCTACTCATTACAGTTTTAACATCAAAATCCCTTAACCATATAGTAACAATAACACACATACAGTAAGAGGAGGATTGATCACTCACACGCTTCTAAGGGAAAATGGGCAGCTCTCTCCCTGGTAAGAAAAATATGAGTCTCCACCCCACCACAAAAAATCCCAGGATGCCCCAGAATGCAGTTTCTTCTCCTCATGACGTGTTGTAAAGCACGTCAGCTGCTCCTTGTTGCTGTGCAGATCACCCAACATCGGGTCACTGAGACAGAAGGCAGCGCTAGCTCACACAGCTGATAGGATTAGGAGATGGTGCTTTGTCAGCCTTGACTGAGTCGAGAGAAGCCCTCAGCATACGCAGGTGAGCTGTGAGAGACAGAGTGGATGTGGGGGGCTGTGATGGGTCTCGGTTGTATGGTGCAGACGTTTTCTCTTTGCAATGCATTCGTGTGTATTATCTTTTCTGTTAAGTTTGCAGTCTGCTGGTGGGGGGGGGTTCCTAGTGATAAAAAACCTGTCCTTTATCATATCTGATTTCAGGGATTGGCCACATGCACCTCACAGGATTTTTGTGAGGCTCAAATGAGATTATATGTGTGAAAGAGCTCTGAAAATATAAAGTTTTGTGTAAATGAAAGCTATTATTCATTTAATTATAAATGTCACATAAAGAATTAGATAATATATCCCAAAATTGGGGGCATAATTACCTGTACACACTCCTTTTCCCCCAATCTATAAGACCCTATCTCCCATTCCTTCCGAGGCGCGGGCAGGGATGTTATTTATAATCTTGAAAGGTTCTAGCCTTCTAAAGCAGTTGATATTCTCTAAAAACCAGCATTACATTCATTTCTAAAGGAAAAACCGCAAAATTACAAAACAAGACAGGAAAATAAGTAAGTAGAAATGGAAAATGATGCATGAGAATATTTTAAAAGATGAAAGATGAATATAATACACTATATTAGATTATATCTCTTTGATGGTATAATCCAAACGTTATAAGACATTATTCTTAATGACATGAGAAACACTTAAATGAAATTAAAGGCGGCATAGATATTATCATTTGTAAAACTTGCCTTTTAGAACAGCAGAAAAACAGGCTTGGGTTCCAAAAGTACAGAGCTAAGAGCGGTTAGAGCACTAAATCATCAGCCTTTCCCTTGGCGGGGTTGCTATGGTGACAGCAGGGCTACCACACAGCCTCTCACTGCCTGCACTTCTGCAGTAGAAGCTCTCACTGAACACATGTTGGATTTTTTAGGCACACACCCCATCATCAAATACAAAGACATATTGGAAGCAGCTTTATGAGTCATTTGCAAAACAGAAGTTGTGTCTCTTTCCTTCATCCTGTACTGATGGGCCCCTTATGGGGTTATAGAATTCAGTCATTCATGCATTCGTTCCTTTGACTGTTGTATATTGAGTGCCTACTGTATGACAGGACCTGTACTAGGCGCTACCTATGATCCCTGGTGGAGACAGAAAGATAAATAGGGAATTCTGATACAAGATCATAACAGCTCTCCTGGGGTACATTAAAAACAGGTGTCCTGGAAATATGTAAGGACTGACCTTGGGGGATCAAGGGAGGTTTCCTGGAAGAAGCTGTCTCTAAAATGAAACTTATGTATCTTTAGGAGTGGAATAGGATTAAGGGGAGTGAGCTGCAAGAAAAGCTCTACACAGAGGGACCAGCATGTGAACAGTCTAGAGGAAAAAGTAAACGTGATACCTCCAGAGAACTGAAAGTTCTACAGTTTGAGTGTTATCCATGTGCATGGAGAGGCAGAGTTGCCAAGGGGTGGAGGGTAGGGATGGATGGGGGGAGGGATGGGTAGACAAGAAGTGGTAATAAATGAGCTCAGAGAGGTAAACAAGACCAGATCATGAAAGGCCTCTGTGCCATATGCAGGAGTTTGAATACTACTTGGAGGACAACTGAGAAGTCACTAATGAGTTTTAATGAAGAAACGTGGCTTGATCTGGCCATTCTGAAAGGCCTTGTGGAAAAATTTAAAAACTGTCAAGAAAGGAAGAAGAGGCAAGATTGGAAGCAAGACAACTCCAGTTAGACCACTACTGCAATAATCTGGGATGTTTGTGGTTTAGACTCTAAAGGAAGATTGTAGAGTTGTTGAACAGTGGACATAAGTAATCAGATTCAAGATATTATTACTAGAGTGGCATGGAGATAACTTGTTGGTTTCTGTTATGTGGGGGCCACATGAGGGAGATGAAAAAGTCTAGAATGACTCTGAGGTTTTTTGTTGTTGTTTTTAAGGTTTTATTTATTTATTTGACAGAGAGAGAGAGAGACACAGTGAGAGAGGGAACACAAGCAGGGGGAGTGGGAGAGGGAGAAGCAGGCTTCCTGCTGAGCAGGGAGTCCGATGCGGGGCTCGATCCCAGGACGCTGGGATCGTGACCTGAGCCGAAGGTAGACGCTTAACGACCGAGCCACCCAGGCGCCCCGACTCTGAGGTTCTGACCGGGTGTTTCTATTCTTAGGCCCCCAGATTCAATTCTCAGTTCTCAGTAGGTAAGTCAGAAGCACTTTTTGGCCCCTAACAGTCCATTCCTGTGTCATATGTCCTTGGGCTCCTAATTCTGGAAATAATAGACTGTAGGAATCATCCTGGACCATCACTTTCCTGAAGTCCTTATCTAAGACAGTGCGGGTATAGAAAGTATGAATTAATCGCCCCTCCCTCCAAATAAAGAATTCTAAGATTACCAAGCTCATTGCTTAAGAATTCTAAGTAGATTGAAAAGGCATAAAGATGTATGGGATAAAATTTCCTTAGGGATATAGGAAAAAGGCAAATTGATTTCACTAATCCTCTGATTTCAGGCTCTCTCTTGCTCATGCTGCTTATTCCTAGATTTGAGATTTGAGGACTCAGAAAAATGCTGTTTGGAGGACAAATGGGGATGGTGGTGGTTCAAATACAATTTTCAAGGATTACAGTCCTCCCACGTACAACGCTGGGTGTAAGGATCAGACTGTTTCCTGTCCACATTGCTGCTTAGAATATCCTCCAATTCTGAGTGAAGGACATCTAAGTTATATATGTTGAGTTCCATCATTAGATAAGATTATATCAGGTGTTGTAAATAAGGCCCATGACCCAGCTGATGATCTCTATTTTAACTTCTCAGTTGGCTGGGTTTTTGAGCTTTTTTGAACAAATTTGCCTCACAAATGCTTTTTCTGCCTGTCATGTAAGAGGCCTCAGCAAATATTGAAGGGGTGACCTGGGTGTGACTCAATGACCCCTTGTAAAGTTCTGTTCAATAAACTGGGTACAGCTGTTTTGTTTTCCCCATCTAATCCTCACAGGTACCTTTGAGGTAGATATTATTATTATTTTCCCTCAGTTTAACAAGCATAAACTTGAAGTTCACAGAGGTCAAGAACTTTATGGTAAAGGCACTCAGCTGGGAGGGAGTAGAGTGCTGCCTTGCACCCAGGTTTCTGAGTTCAAGTGTAGTGCCCTTCCCCTAGCAGTGTGCCTGGAGCTCATTCCCAGCTGCTGCAGGGCAGAGATGGAGAAAAGGCTGCCCTGGATCTTAAAACAGCCTGGCTTCCCCAAGCCCTTGGGAAGCAGCCTCGTCGTTCTTTTCCTGGCCCTTCTGATGCAAATCCCCCAAGGAGAATCGGCCTTTGAGATCCCTGAACGAGATGCTGTGTCAGTCCTGCAGCATTAAGGTTGCAAGCATTGGCTTGGCTGCGGTTCGGGTGCAGGGGAACCCGCCCCATCTCTCTCAGGCGAGGTAATTGTGGGGAGCCGACTGTTGACTTAAAACCGAGATGGCAGGGAGGGGCCGCGGGGGAAAAACTTTCTCCATTTTGGCCCTCAGTGATGTCGCAGCTTTTCTCCGCTCTCCTATCAGACGTGCGCCCCCCTTCAAATCGGACCCCAGGTGCCAAAGAGAGGGGGTCGGGCACTTGCCGGCTGGAGATGCTCACAGCCCGGGCCTGCCCCCTCGGTGTCGGGCTCAGCAGAGAGGGAGGGGCGCGCGGCGCTAGGGGGAAGTGCCAGCCGCGAGACCGGGCGGGCGGGCCCGACGAGTCACCCGGGGGTCCGGCAGGTGAGGGAGGTGGCGGGGAGGCGGCAGCGCCCGGGGAGCGGCGGCGGGCCGCGGCGGCGGCACCACGTGTCCGGCCGGGGCGGGGCGGCCGGGCGCGCCCTCGGAGCGGAGAGAGCGGCAGTGGGGGCAGCGGCGGCGGCGGCGGCGTGTCGGCCCCGCAGCAGCCGCCGCCTGCAGCCCGCGCGGGCTCAGCGCAGTGTCCTCGCTCCTGTGCCCGCAGGTGCCTCCTCCTGGACGGCGGCAGCGGCGGCGCGGGGACCCGGCGGGCAGCAGAGCGATGGGACCCCTTCGAGAGACCAAGGTAAGGAGGGCACGTCGTGCGGGCGCGGCTGGCAGCGTCCGTGGGCGCGGGAGAGCTGGGCGGAGGGAAGGTGGGCACTGCGGGGCGATGGGCGAGCCAGGTGAGGGCTGGAGGGGTGGCGTTCAGAGTCGCGGGGAATGGGGACAGGGAGGTGGTGGGGGACCCTGGGAGGGTAGAGGGGCATTTGCTCAGGTGATGAGACCCAGGAGATGGGAAGATGGTAGTGGAGGAAAAGATTTGAGGGGTTGACATGAGGATTAAAAGATTGACTTTGGAGGGTTAATCCATCTCCTGAAATTGGGGATTTGGGATCTGGCTCTCAAATGATGTCCAGTGTGTGATGTGAATAAAAAGGATTTGGTGTTCTGGTGACTGAGAAATAAGGTCCCCCTGCATGTCAGCGACCCAGCATTGGTTCAGGGTCTGCGGTGTGCTGAGAGTGGCTGACGTGGGATACCTGCTGGGTGACTGATGTGCCGAACAAATCCCGAGGCTGGGTGCGGCTTTCGCCCTGGATGGGGTGGATGCCTGAGCGACCTTAGGAGCTCCCCGCGGCTGAGGCTTTCCCTTCAGTTCCTGCACTGTGCAGACCTCGTGAGGTGTTGACTTTGGCAGCGACCCTTCCTGGTAAGCCTCGTGGAAATGGGCAGGAGGTCATGTTTCCAAATAGTGTTTGTTACCCAATCCAAACGCCTTTTTCAGTTGCAGAGGTTGGAGGGAGCGGTGAGTTTTTTGCAAAGAGCTCCTCCTAGGAATCCATTTTAATAAGGCAGGGTGGTGGTGACCCCGAAAAACACGACTTAAGGCTTGCTCTGCTTCTAGATGATATGCCTTGTTACCTAAGCTTTTAGTCTCAGTTTCCTCATCTGTAAATAGGGATTTAAGTTAGTGTCTTCTCTGTGGCTTGGGTTGTAAAGGTCAAATGGGATAATGGTTGGGAAAGCACTTTAAAAATTAGAAAACCTTGCCAAAATATTACTTTCTATGCATTTTTAAAACCAAGGCATCGCCCTCTGTGTTTAATGCCGTATTTTTAAGGAGAGAGAGAAAACTCTCTTCTCCTGGGTGTCCTGTAAGGAAAACAAAAGCTAAACATGATGTAAAAGGTGGAGCCATCTTACTGGGTATTGGATTTTTGTTTGCTTTTCTGTTGGCAACAAGCCTTGTGTACCAGGATATTAATAAATAATTAAGATCCTGGCCGGAAGAGGAGGGATTTGAAAGATAAGTCTGCATGATCTATCAGGAAAGAATTGTTCCAGGTATAGTGTTCTACTTTGTGAGCAGACCGGAAAGCAGAAATCAGATTGTCACAGCTAATTCAGGGAAAGCAAAATGGAAGTCTAGAGGAAATCAACTAATAAGCCAGAGTGTGCTGTGAGTAATAAAGAAAACCAGCGGAAGCTTGAATGTGAGAGAAAAAGCCAGAGTGGGGAGGTGAGTTAGGAATTGCATGGGTGAATGGAATGGCTTTCCTGCTAATGGGTGGAAGTGTGTGTGTGTGCACGTGTGTGTGCGCACGCTCACCCATGTTCAAGTATGTGCTCTTCAGTAGATTGGAAGGATTAGCTCGGTGGCAGAGTTTTGATGTTCGTTTAAGCTACTGAGATAAGGACTGCTCTGTGAAGATTCAATATTCAGAAATGTGATTTCTTAGATGCTGAGCCCAGAAGGAACAAACAGGAGGAGTTAAGAGGGGGGGAAACAAGTTTCCGTTTGTTTTCTTTTTAATGTCCAATTTTGAGAAGGAGCAGAGAGTGCAGCATCATGAGAAGGAGATTACCCGAAGCCGCATTCCCCGTTTGATTCTTCGGCCCCATCTGCCCCAGCAACAGCACAAAGTGTCCCCAGCTTCTGAGTCTCCCTTCTCTGAGGAAGAGAGCAGAGAGTTCAATGCCGGCAGCTCTGGGCGCTCAGCGAGGACCATAAGCAGCAACAGCTTCTGCTCAGGTATAGTACCCCTGGAAGCCACACAATCAAGAAGTGTGTGCTCTGCTGGTGCACTGTGAATGGACTGGGGTGTGCCCTTTAGAGCCTAGATCTACACTTCCACTATTAGGATGAATTGTCTGAAGATGCACCTTTTTGGCCCTTTTGACCTTCACATGGTTCAACCCTAATGGAAATTTGCACCTGTTTTTCTATGTTATTCTAGTTTATAATTTACCACATGAAACTAACTTGTTTCTATGACTGTTTAGAAAACGATTCCTTTGTTAAATCTGGGAAATGTGTTAGCTTGCGTTTTTATAATAGCAACCTTTATAAACCTGTGTACTTCTGATTATAGAATCCCCAAAGACAAAACACCTCCTAATGAATGAGGTCAGGATCCAGGAGGCTTATCTCCCAGGGCGAGCCTGACCTTGTCGTTTAGAGGAAAAGAGCAGAGGCTTTGTAATCTGCCACACCTGAGCTGGAACCCCTGACCTTTTCACCATTTACAAGCTGAATGACCTTGGGCAAGTGGCTTAACCTCCTTCAGCCTCAGTTGTTACATCCATAAAATGGGATGATAACACCTACCTTGTACAGTTGCTGTAGTGTTGAATGAGACCTAAAGGTAATCCTAGTACAGTGCCTGACATAGAGGCGCTTAATACATGATGGTTCTTAAAAAAAATGGACTAGGGATGTCACTTTTGGCACACGATTAAGGAAGTTTCCTTAAAGTTGTGAGCACATTTGGTAAAGGCACAAACCTCTTCATAGCTTCTCAAGGTGCCACCGTTATCAAAGACAGAGCCTATTACAACCCATTAAAGCACATGACTTGGACTGACTTGTATTCTTTGAGAAGTATTAGAAAATTGGGTAAAATTTAAAAGAGTGACTATCTTGTGAGTAATGAAGAATGTTTCATAGTGGATAATTTTTAGGGCTTATTTAGGGAAAATGTAATTAGAAGGTTTATGTATGTGAAGGGACATGTGAATCAAGATGTTGTGATTAATTTCCTAATTTAGCAGGATACAGTATCCCATTATTTTTAGTATCAATATATTTTTCAGGGTTCTTTTAAGTGCAGCTTTGGATTTCTTACATAATTTCATGGAATAATTCTATCCCATGCATAAATTGTACATTAGAAATACTATGCTGCTAATTATTTTTCTCTGTAAAGCCTCAGATTTTCTGCTTGATTCTGAAAAAGAATTCTATCCAAATATTTAAAGTTTGTTTCTTGCCATTTGGATTATATGAATCTAGTTTAAAATGAAGACCCACTGATGGTTTGCTTGATACTCTTGCAAAAAGAAAACACAAAGGTACCTAGAACCTGGAAACATGTTTGCTGAAGGCAGTGCTGTTTGCTTTAACTCCATTTTGGGGCTCAGGGATCACTCTGTTTGCGTGTGGACGAACCCAGGGGATATCATTTCCAACTGACATCCTTTGTTTACATAACTCCATTCCACATTTATTCCCGATATTTTCTCCATATAGTCATTTTCTCTGTGACTGACTTCAGGGTGAGTAGTGTTAGAAGAAAAAAAAATGGTCAAAACAAAAGAAAAACTCCACATATATTTTAGAAAATACATTAGGCAAACCAAGAAAATTATTAATTTTGGTTATGAGTCACTCTTTCCAAGACCCATTCCTGGATGATCGCTCCTTCCCAGGAGACCTGTCTCCCACTAAGGCCATAATGCTGTACATGAAAATCGAAAGGAGATATTGATCCTTCTGCCATTAACTAGCTGAGAATTGAGTGGCAGAAGCATCTAATTATGGACGTCCATAAACCTGTCTTTCCATCTTTAGCCTCGCATCCAGTCTCTGGGTAGGAGTCCCTCTGTTCCTAGGCCTCATCTTTCTGTGTTGGTGCTTCCACAAGGTTTTGGTCGGTGCCTTTCCTTCTTTGCCTTCCTTTCCTACGGAGCCCCCCCACCCAAGACCCCACGACAGCTTTGAGTGCTGCGCTGACTAAAATTGACAGGAACCCCCTTTGGGGGCATGTTAATGATGCTTTAGGAGGTCAGTTGGTGGATGGAAATAAATGGGCTTGGGACTATGGGGAGCATTAAAGCTGTAGGCAGTGAGGTAGAGAATGTACAACATGTCCAACCAGCAGGGGGAAATAGCTGGTTTTAATCCAGCCACTTTAACACTGAGGCGAGAGTATGTGTTGGCTGCTTAATCATGGCATTTAAGTTAGAGACCAAGGCACATGCAAACATTAAAAATGCCATCCTCTGCTAGGACTAAACTAAAATAATTTAGCGATCTTCTGTAGCTTCATAGCCTTACAAGTGATCATTCTGCATTAGCTTGTGTTCTTTATAAATCATCACGTTCAGTAATGCAAAAGGTGACATGCAGAGTTAGGGGGGAGTCTTACAATCAGGTAGTGAAATTATGGAGGAATATGATGCAATTTAATTTATTACATTTTCACAACTGCAAACTGGAGACTCTTTCCCCAAATTTGTATCAAAGGCATTAATTGGGAAGAGCGTCGTATGTTCTAAGATACTCAGTTTTTAGAAGAAGGATGTGGTGAGTTTACATGAAATTAAATTTACCTAATATAAAGAATTATCCTTTACTTTGAGAGTCTGGCTTTCCTATCCTTTATATGTTATATTATATTATATTTTTATTTTATAATGTTATAACAAAAGTCAGGATGGTGGATGGTGTTTAAACTTGAGCAAAACAAATGACAGTTCTACGTTGGTGTGTTCTCCACATCTACCTTACGTTTTTTTTTTAATTTTACTGATCTGTGAAATTAAAAGATCAGGAATTGTGTATTTTCAAAGTGACCTGTCCATTTTTGCGTACTCTCTCCATCCTTCCCCCACTTCACTGCCTTCCCCTTATTTTCCCCCGGGAGTCTTGACAAGGAACATTTAATGACTTGATATTCTATATGCTAATTTGTATGTTGTATCTCCCTCATTTCAGAGAAAGGAGTTGTGTGTGACCTTTTGCAATTCATTTGGGGTGTATCCCCAAAGAGCGTTTCTTTTAATAGCTTCTTATTAACAGATTTCTTTGAAGATATGCCTGTGTTTTGTGCATTTCATCGGCACGTACGTTTTGTACTCCGACATCAGTCTCCCGATAAAACAGTCTATCCTTTACAGTTTGTATTTGGTCTTAGTCACTGTGACCTTTATTGGACACAGTTAAGTTTATATGGTACTGGAAGCCAGGCCCTATTCTGTGTGCATGTCAAGTAAAATATTATATATTCTTGGTAAATATTAACTAAAGTTTAAAAAAAAAGAATACATAAGGAAGTACAGTTAACAGTAAGTCAATAGAAACAAAACATGCTTTCATGTCCCCTCTTTTATTTTTTAAGTTTATTTATTTTTAGAGAGAGGGAGAGAGAGCGAGCGAGCAGGGGAAGGGGCAGAGGGAGAAGGAGAGAATTTCAAGCAGACTGCCTGCTGAGCGCGGAGCCCACTACAGGGCTCCATCCCACAACCCTGAGATCTTGACCTGAACCGAATTCAGAAAGTTGTACACTTAAACGACTGAGCCACCCAGGTGCCCCCCCCACTTTTATTTTTAAACAGTTTTTGTAACCAGTGGCTCAGAATACCAACACTGCGTCTTCCTTCCCCCATCCCTTCTGCCCCGTTGTTTCTTGTTTTAACACACCATGAGAAGTGATAAAACCCGTATTTGTGATTTGTGTCCTGGGTGTGGCCCATTGAATTAGTCCTCTTGTCCATTCTTCACCCCTCTCTTTGTTGGTAGTGAATTCTGTTTGTCATCCTACCGTGATGGTAGGGTCAGCCACTCTTGGAAAAGCCCAGGACCTGCATAAGTCAGTCCCCTCCATCAGTCACTTGACATGGTTAGCAGCATGCTGTGCATTCCTCCCTGCTGAGCTGAGGTAATAATTACCCCTTGCAGCTGGGAGGCAGATGGATTGCCGGGTTTTACTCTAGTTCTCCTTGGGGTGCCTTGTAAACATGGCAGGTGGAATGAACTATGGGTAGAGAACACTGGTAGTTTTATGGGAGACCAGTGATTTCTCAGAGTTACTTCTATGTTGCTAAGGTGCACACACAGATACATAGGCAAGTTTGTGACTTAACCCATTAAACACATGTACCGGGTCAGTACACTAACCGGTCAGATTCTAAGATTCTCTGCCGTTGAATCCCGAGCAAGGTGTTTGTGGAAAGTATTTTGGGTTTTATAGTGGCTGGGAAAAAATCCTTCTTAGAGTGCCAATGACCTAGAGGTAATCATTGTTGCTGTTTGTGGGAAGAATAATTAAGGCAAATTACAACCTGACCAGTGCCCTGCTGCGACATGACAATACCTCCAAAAATTTGCCAGGCCTTGCCAAACAGAAATATTTCCTCTTTGCCTTTGTCCCGTTGCAGAAACTTGGCATCTGGATAGAGTAAGCCTTTGAACGTAATAATCAGAATGGAGATGAACTGCTTCAACTAAAATGAGCTGTAATACTGAATTACACTGTAATTGAATGATTGCCAACCTGCTGTGAAGAAAAAAAAACAAAAACCCTAAGACTTTAGTATCATTTTAATGAGTAGGGGACCCAGGCACTGTTGTGTAATATATGTTTCAAGTGCTTAGCTGCCTCAGCCGCAGAAATAAGTACCTAATGATATAGGTTACAAATGAAGGATACATGCGCAATATTTCTTTGTGGAGGATGTGGTGACTGCAATTAAGAGGGCAAGAGCAAAATTTTTTGCCATTTAATAACAAATACTTAGCAGCAGGGACAGTGAATGGTAATCATGATGGAATTGGACCATGCCTGAGAGCAGATTACGGTACTTAACATGAAAATCTTTTATGTTCTAAAATACTAAAGATTGTCCTAAAATAATCTGAATTGTTTCTCAATTCCAGAGAATGGTGTTTGTCCACTTTTGAATCCTCAGGAAAACTTGTTTAAAATGCAGATACCTTGGCCCCACCCTAACCTATTATCACAGAATGGGAGGACCCAGGAATCTGTATTTTATAGGCTTTCCAGATGACTCTTGTGCCTCATGAAGTCTAAGCCTCAGTGGCCTGTGTGGGTTTGGGAATTTTGGATGAGGGCTGTGAAGGGTATGCCCCAGTGGCATCACAAGATGAAGAAAGATCAAAGATGATAGAAGTGATGGCCAGCCAAGGTGTTTAAACTCAGGGCATGGGGCAAGGAAATTACCTCCACATTCCCTAGAAATGATAGCTTCTCACCCTGTATTTACAATTCCCATGTCATTAGTCTTAGCATTAATATTCTTTATATCTACATTATTGGTGTAACTTGTGTCCAAGTGGTAGACGAGTAAAAGGGGAGGAGAAAGCATTTTCTTCCTTTATTTTCCTATATAATCCTCTCTCTCTCTGGATTTACCATCTCTAGCATACTTCTCTTTTGCATTTACTCTCTTTGGTACTATGGTGATTTGGGGTACACTGGAAGCAGGTGTACTGGGTCCACTCTTGGTGAGTACCCAGTGGACTCACTGAAAAAGAAAAAAGAGGAACTGTAGCCTGGGAGGAACAGGAAATTCGCCCTTTTTGCAAGCTTCCACAAAAATGTAGTATCCAGTAAGCATTTATTAAATGCCTGCTGAGGATCAGAATTGTGCTAAAGCCATGATAATGAATAAAACAGAGATTGAAAAATCAATTACTGCCTGAAGCCTGGTGCCAAGACTAAGCGGGATAATACATCTTTAGATGCGATTCCCACACGACCACCTTTACTCACCTGTGTTGGTTTTCTGACCCTTTTATCTATGCTCACACTGCACACACTTCTTCCTTATAATCTGAGTTCATCGCTCCATTTATTATCAACATTGGCCTCTCACATTTCATAAACCCAAACATTCAAAGAATAACATTAGTTAGTGTGGTGTAGTGGATAAACTTGAGCCTTGACATCATAGACCTGAGTTAAAAGCACGAAATGAGATTAGCAAGGCAGGCCAGGCCACGTCAGGAAGGGTTTTATATGTTGTGCTAACCCAATCCGTGAGATCAAGGATCTATACAGAAACTAGACTAGTAGTATGGAGAGTGAGGCCATCTGAATAGACGACAAAAGAGGGGACTTTGGAACTGGACAGCATGTGCTCCTTCTAACAATACTCAAAATTTTAAGAATTCAGGTTTTTCACTAACTCTGCCAGCTAAGTACCATGCATAAATAGCCGAATGTGGCTCATGGGCTGCCATTTTGCAATTCCTAAAGATCTTGCAGCGTCATGGAAGGGTTTTCAGCAAGAAAGAGTTGTGACTGGATTTAGAATTTAGAAAAATCTTTCTGATTATGTGTTGGACAGTAGATGGAAGGAAGCAGGCATGATGGCAAGGGGCCTGCCTGGTTTGAAGGCCATTGTGGCAGTCTAGTTAAAGACCCTAAAATGATATGGGAGAGGATTTGGGGGCTAGAACATATGGGTCTTAGTCACCAGTTGCAAGGAGAAAGGGCAGGAAAGAGTTATATCTAAATTTCTCCACTGGATGAACACAAATGGAGCAGCAGGGCTGGGGAGAAGGACACTGAGTAAGATTACGGAGCTCAGATTAAGCTATGTGGCATTTGAGATAAAGAGTAAGGTCTGGAGCTCCAAAGAGAAGTCAGAGATGTTGGTAGCTCAAGTCCGGGGAGTTGGTAATATTACCCGAGGGCAGTGCCTGGAGAAAGATTAGAGGCCCAAGGCTAGACCTCCAAGACAAAGCAAGAGTAGACAGAAAAAGGAAACCAAGACACCCAAGAAAGAGTTCAGAGAGGAAGGAGGGGAGTCGGGAATGACAGTGTCTGTAATCCTAAGGGAAGAGTTTCAAGACGAAAATAGCCATCAGCTTCTGATGTCACAGCAAGATTAAGGACTAAGGACGGGGTGCACTAAAAAGTGTTCAAGGGTAAAAAACCACAGGTTATCAGTGATCTTAGGCAGAAACAGTACCAGAAAATCATAGGGATGGAATCCAAACTGTATCAAGCTGAGATGTGAATGGGAGGTGACTAAATAGAGTGTAGACAACTTTATAAAACAAACTTAACTGGGGTGGGAAAGAGGAAATAGAAAGGATGAATACCTACCATTTACATCAACATGGTTGGAACTGGAGGGGATTCTGCTAAGTGAAATAAGTCAATCAGAGAAAGACAATTATCATATGGTTTCACCCATATGTGGAATATAAGAAATAGGCACCGTTTACCATTTACTTCGACATGGATGGAAATGGAAAGGATTATGCTAAGTGAAATAAGTCAATCAGAGAAAGACAATTATCATATGGTTTCACCTATATGTGGAATATAAGAAATAGAGCAGAGAATCATATGGGAAAGGAGAAAAAACTGGGAAGAAATCAGAGAGGGAGCCAAACCGTCAGAGACTCTTGACTCTGGGAAACAAGCTGAGGGTTGTAGATAGGGAGGTGGGTAGGGGGATGGGGTAAGTGGGTGATGGGCATTAAGGAGGGTACGTGATGTGATGAGCACTGGGTGTTATACACAACTAATCATTGACTACTACACCAAAAAAAAAAAAAAACAAGTGTTGCATTTATAATAAAGATAGGGCTTTTATCAAATGACAGGTGTTTTGATAAAGTTTTTAGGCTGAGGGAAAATGGACAAGAAAGAAAAAAAGACACACACACATTGGGGGCAGGGAGGGAGAGAGAGAGAGAGAGATTAAGGGAGAATAGAAAAGTGTTAACTTTTTAACAAGACTCAGGTGGACCCAAAAAGACCTGTATAGGAAGAAAAGAAAGGCTGGATTTAAATATAGGTAAGTGTCAGGTCAGGGTACGTAGCTGAAGGATACATTTCACAGTTAGTTTAGGTGCCCCTTGACGCTTCCTCTGTCATACCACATGACCAACCTGGTTTTTAAATTTGATATTTAGTTACCTGAATCCCCAGTAGACTGTAAGCCTCATGAAGGCAGGCACAGTATATTTCCCTGCACTATACCAGACGTATAGCAGTTGCTTAATAAGTATTCATTGAAATCTGGTAGAAGGCATAATTATGAGAACAGGACAAGTATTTTTATCCATTTAATAAAATTTATTGAGAGCAGGTTCTGTGTTAGTAGTTGGGAGAATAAAACAACTAGAACAGTACCCAATATTCAACTTAACAGGCTTATTAAATGAAAGAAACATTCCTGTCCTTGAGAGTTCAGCGTCTCTAAATGTCAAAAAGAGTAATCTCTATAATAGAACCATGACTCCAGTGCTGTGGGTAGCTAGAAGAGAGATCTCTTGCTAGGAAAATCAGAAAATGCTCCACTCATGAATTGGCAGTTGCAAGCCCTGAGAAAAACCAGCAGCCCAGTTTGGAGTCAAGAAGGAACTTAGCCCAAAGCCACACACCCACATTTCCCAGGACTACAACTGGACAGGAGCCACCACCCCACCCTACTGGGGTGGTATTGAGAAAGCACCAGTCTCCTCCCACTGACCCAGGGGAGACCAGGTGCACTTCAGGTATGCAAGGCTGCTGAGTAAGCCTGTATTGGCAGGTGGCTTTGCAGGCCCCGGGCACACTAACCGCTCCACACGTCCCCTGCCGCTCAGCTTGGCCGTCTCCCGCTTCGGGGATACAGTGCAGGAGAGAGACGCCTGCCCCAGCTGCTCCTCACACAGCTAGACAGTCAGAGTGCCCCAGTCTGGGGTTACATCCTCTGGCTGACTGCTCTCTTTTCTTTAATTTTTATTTGCATATGGTTGACATATCATGTTACATTAGTTTCAAGCGTACAACATAGTAGTTCAGCAACTCTGTACCTTATGCTATGCTCACAAGTGTAGCTACCATCTGTCACTATGCAGTGCTGCTACAATACCATCGATTACATTCCCTGTGCTGGACCTTTTATCCCTGTGACTTGTTCATTCCATAACTGGCAGCCTATAGCTCCCACTGCCCTTCACCATTTTTCCCATCCCCCCATGACCTCCCCTCTGGCAACCACCAGTTTGTTCTCTGTATTTGTAAGTCTGAATGACGGCCCTCTATTTTTAGGGAACCCAGACCAAGCTTTGCAGTGCATACCAGTGCTCAGCTGTGGGCTCATCCAGCACTCACCCCCATCCCTGCAGAAACTCATCCTTCAGGCTTTTCCCTGCTCAGTGTGAATTTTCCTGGGGCCCCTCCTCTCTCCTGGCTGGCTCAGGCTTTATTCTGTCTTCTTTTGTTTGGGTGCTCTTACAGTTAGCATTCCTCGAAGACACCAAACTGACCCTCAGAATTCTTGGGTCTGTGGACCCTAACCCACCCTTCTATTTATTCTGAGGTGTTTGTGAGAATTATATTTTTAACGCTAATTATTGTATTTTTTAAACTCAAAAGTAATAAAAATATGCAAACACATTGAGTGGATGTAATCACACTTACAGGATTTATTTTGTTTAGCTTTTTGCCAAAGTGAGATCATGCTATATTGATCTGTGATCCTTTCTGTTTATTTGTTAAATGAATATTTATTGAACATCTGTTGTGGGCAGGGCACTATCCCAGGAGCTGATCTAGAGAGATGGACAATCGTGACAGAACTTTTGCCCTCCAGGAATGTGTATCCAGGTAGTACCTGTACGTGTCCTTGCTTGTCAGCACAGAGAGGTCCCCTCACTTGTTGTGATGATGGCACGTATTTCACCCTAGAGAGGGCCATCACATATTCGGCCATTCTCCTGCAGATGGACATTTTGTCTATGGGGCTAACCTTCAAAATTCAGAATCTTATTTTATGAATATCACTGGAATTAGACTGTTATGTGAGCATATTTCTCTTTCTCTGTTCCCTTTTTTAAACAAAGTAAATACCATGATACACATATATTACCTAAAACAATTTTTTTCAAATAGAAAAAACCCAAATGTAGCAATTGCAGGAACTATGAGTATTGTTTTTTCCTTAACTTTCTTCCATTTGTATCCCTTATTCCTTCTTGACTATCACTATGTTCAAATTCTCAATGTGAGAAAAATAGAACAGAAAGGGAAAATATTTACATTGCTACAAGACAGCTAACTAGTTCAGGTGTCCGTAGAGTGGTTTGCAGTGTCCTTGTTATAAAGTTTTCAAGAGATTACGAGATAGCTTCTTGGTCTGTGTCTTTGTCTCTCTCTCCTCTTTCTTTCTGACCCTGCTAGTTCTCCTTCCGTCTCCCCATCTCCCTCTCCCATCTTCTCCCATCAAGGAACCTAAAAAATAAATAAATAACTGAGTCTTTAGGAAGGCATGGCTTAGACATTGCAGATAAACTAATATTGCTAAGGAGAGAAGAGGCCAGATGTATTAGTTTCATGCTTATTTTGGAAAGATCATAACCTTACAAAGGACAGAGCAAGAGAAATGGAAGCTTGCGGGACAGATTCCCTCCCCACAGCCCCTGCCAGGCGCACTTGTCTTGGGGCAGTGACACAGCCACCCTCTTCCCGAGTTTCCACACCAGCTCCTCCCTCACCAGAACTCCTCCAGAGATTCTTTCCTCGCACTACATTCACTAGTTGGACCAAGATGTTTTCCTCTCCAAATTCCTTCCCCTCTGGCTGCTAACACAAATCAAACTTGAAGCTTGGTTAAAAAAAAAAAAAAAAAAAAACACCACTAGGGGCGCCTGGGTGGCTCAGTTGGTTAAGCGACTGCCTTCCGCTCAGGTCATGGTCCCAGGGTCCTGGAATCGAGTCCTGCATTGGGCTCCCTGCTCAGCGGGAAGCCTGCTTCTCCCTCTCCCACTCCCCCTGCTCGTGTTCCCTCTCTCGCTGTCTCTCTCTCTCTCTCTGTCAATTAAATAAATAAAATCTTAAAAAAAAAAAAAAAATACAAATAGAGGCCTTTGTTTCCAAGACAGCATGTGTCCTGTGAAGAAATGGAGACTTACCTCCCTTCACTTTGCGTCTTCCTCTATTGCTGAGGCCTGTGCCAACATGACGTAAGAGAGCACTCGAAGCTCCAAAATAGCTCAGAAATCCCAGGAATGTTTACATGTGAGATGATTATTTTGTCTCCAAGAAACCAGGGAGACATTCATTAAATAATTACTCCTCTCTCCGTTTTTATAGATGTAGGTGACAAGTCTTGGAGGAAGGGTTTCATTTGCATTCCTTCCCCAACTCATTTCCATCAGCTCACACATGCAATCACTCGCGTATACACACCCTTAAAAGAAAATAAGCTGCCTTTGACCTCTCATCTCCTTGTGCCTGCCATCATGTTTCTCTGCTTCTCTTCACAGCAAAACTCCATCATTTGCCCTTGTCAAGCATGTGGGTGACCAAACTAGCAGATCTTTCCCTTGTCTGCCTTCATTTTCTTGACTTCTCAGCAGCACTCAACACAATTGAACAGACCTTTACCTTAGGAAGGATTTTCCTCCTCAGCCTCTGTGGTCCCAACTCTTAGAGGTTCAAGGGGCGCCTGGGTGGCTCAGTCGTTAAACCAACTCTTAGAGGTTCCTCCTGCTTCTGAAGTCACTCCTTGGGCACCATTGCTGGCTCCCGCACTCTCCCTGTCCCCACAGTATCACATTACCCTCTTCTCCTCCTGGCCTCCCCAATGGTGGCCATCTTTAAATTGCTCAGCTGTTGGTTGGTGATGTTCCCAGCCTGTACCCTGAGCTTCCATCTCTCACATCCAACTGCCTACTTGATATCTTCAAGGTCCTTGTTAATTTGTGCTTCAAATTTAACATATCAAAAACAATTTTTTTAGAGAGAGAGAGAGCATGAGGTGGGGGAAGGGCAGAGAGAGAGGGGGATAGAGAATCTCAAGCAGACCCACACTCAGCACAGACCCTGATGCGGGGCTTGGTCTTACAACCCTGAGATCATGACCTGAGCTGAAGTCAAGAGTCAGTCACTTAACTGACTGAGCCAGCCAGGCGCCCCTCAAAAACAGAATTCTTGGCTTCAGCCCCTACACACTCAGAAACCCATTTTTTTCTAACTCAGAAATGACCACCATGGGCCAGTTGCTTATGCAAGAAACCTTAAAGACATCCTTGATCTCCCTATTTTTCACTATCATGAGTTAAATGCTTTGGATTATTTTTCCAAAATATATCCGAAATCCGTCTACTTTTTTCAATTTTCCCTGTCACACCACTGTCATCTCTGATTTCCACGATGGCAGGGGCCTCTGCACATTTATTGGCTTCAGCTCGTTCATTCCCAAACCGCAGCACAGTGCTTAAGAAGGAAGCTTTGGAGTTAGGCTGTTTGGATTCTTATCATGGCTCAACCGCTTACTGCCGCCTCAGGCGGGTGGCGTAAACATTCGTACTAGTTTTATATGCCCTCTGCAAAGCAAGATGGTACTAGTGCCCGTCTCAAAGGGGTATGGACTCCGTTAATTAAGACCTGTGTTAAGTGTCTGGAACATGCCTGGTACTCAGTAGGCACTCAGTAAATATTAGCCAGATGTACTATCACTACTACAGTCTCTTCTCCCACAAACCAAATTGTTGTCATCTGCTTAATGCACATTATGGCTTCTGTCGCACTTAACATAAACTTAGGATTCCTGGTCTAAGGTCCTGCATGTGCTCCGGCGTCTACGTCCCTTCAGCCTCATCAGTCCTCTCTCCCTCTCAGCCTTCCGAGCCTCCTTTCAGTTTCCTCAATGCACCAAACTCCTTGTTGTTCCTTCTGCCTGAAGTTCTTTTCCTTGCCTTTTCCATGATCGGTTCCTTCTCATTTTTTGGGTCTCAGCTCAGATTACCTCCTCAGGGCCTTCCATGACAACCTGTCTAAAGAAGTACCTTCCCACCCCCCACCTAGCTAGTCCATATAATATTACCCAGTTTGTTTCATTAATGGTACATCACAATCAAATATCTTCTGTATGTATTTCTTGTTTTACTTGCTTATTAACTGTCTCTTTCCACCACCAGAATGTAAACTTCTTCAGGACAAGGCTCTTAGGGAGTCTTGATCATCATCATATCCCTAATATCTAGAAGGCTATCTGGTACATAATAAGAAATTAGTAATTATTTGTGGAAAGAATTGATGGGTGGGGGGCAGGTGGGGTGGATGTATGGATGGATGGTTGGATGAATGGACAGATGGATGGATGGATGGATGGATAGGCTTCTTGCACTTCAACATTTACTATTGGGTAGTGTCACATTGCACAATACTAAAGCAAAATTAGCGTAGAGCCTTGTAGACTTGTGAATTCTCGCTCCAAAATGATGCTAAAATTAGGTAAAGGATAAGAAGTTCAGATTTTCCTGTTCAAAACCTAGAATACAAAATTTTCTAAATGGCAAGCATTATATGGTTACTGTGTTGAAGCAAGAATATTGGAAAACTAGAACCAGGTAGAATTTCTTGCCTCAAATTTTTGTGGCCTGTTTATTATGGGATGGCTTCTTTCTAACAGCTTCCTTTGTCTGTTTTTAATTTGAGCCATTCCAGAATTGCTGCTGTTTCCTCTTGGAACAAACATAGGTAGAAAATTTTAGAAAGAAACTAGCTTGCAGTGGTGAAAAAAACGGACTTTAGACTCCGGCAAACCTGAGTATGAATCTTGAGTCAGTTACTTAGTAGCTATGTGATTGTGGAATCCTTAACCTCTCTGAGCTTCAGTTGTCTCACCTATAAAATAAAATATTATTAAAAATTAGTGTTGGACGCCTGGGTGGCTCAGTTGTTTAAGCGACTGCCTTTGGCTCAGGTCATGATCCCAGAGTCCTGGGATCGAGTCCCGCCTGGGGCTCCCAGCTCAGCGGGGAGCCTGCTTCTCCCTCTGACCCTCTCCCCTCTCATGCTTTTTCTCTCTCTCTCTCTCAAACAAATAAATAACATCTTTAAAATAAATTTTTTAAAAAATAAAATAAAAATTAATGTTAAGTGATAGCTACTAATAAACATCACTTTTCTTATTTTACCTACATCCTTTCAGTGCATTTGAATGGTTTGTGGTAAGAATTTCACCAGATTCAGATTAACCATGAGTTTAAGCTGTGACATTTTATGTCTCTATCAGACTGTCTTGAGAAATGTCAGTATCTGGAGCAGAAAGAATACAAATACCTATACCAGTGTTTGGCACATAGTAGATAATAAATATTTGTTGAATGGTTGAATAAGTAGTCTGTATTATGCTTTGGTCATTCAAGAGAATCAACTAGATTTCCCTATAGTTTAAAGTGATGTTTCCTTAGAATAGCAATGATTTTGTCCTCCAAATTATGCAACTGAACATTGAACAGCATCAAACCATAACTGAATGTTTCAAGACATTATGGCACAAAACCACGTTTTCTTCTCCATGATGTTATTTTTAAGTATATCTTCTGGAATTGTTTAGTTCAGCATTTTGGAAAACAAATGAGTTCTGAGATCTAAATTCAAAAGTGAACCAGAAGTTTTAGAAATGTTTCTTGGACTTTGAAGAAATATTGTATTTGTAATCTTTAGAACCTCGTGTTTTATTCTTGTATGTAATTGGTGCAAGGATGTTGAAGTGGAGACTTGGTCATCATAATTGCCACCAAAAGTTTGATGACACTGATTGGTAGGCACTTAAGTGCCTACATAGGGAAATTATGTAATACACACATGCACACACACACACGCACATACACTTTGGGCAATCTTAATATTTTAAAATGTGGATTTTAAATGTATATATACACAAAAGCATATACATATTCACTTTGCAAAAACTATTCATTGCTTTCAAAATTTTATCAAAAAAGCATTGCAAAGTAATGTGGAAAGAATAGACTTCTTAAAATTAAAAAAAATAATAAAGTTAGTATTTAACCTCACACTGCATTTTAAAATGAATTCCAGATGGATTAAACTTATTTATTTATTTAGATTGTATTTGTTTATTCGTTTGCGAGAGAGACAGAGAGGGAGACAGAGAAAGAGAGCACAAGCAGGGGGAGCGGCAGGCAGAGGGAGAGGGAGAAGCAGCCTTCCTGCTGAGCTGGGAGCCTGATGTGGGGCTCCATCCCAGGACCTGGAGATCATGACCTGAGCCGAAGGCAGCTGCTTAACCATTTGAGCCACCCAGGAGCCTGAGATGGATTAAATTTATATGAAGAGTGAAACTATAAATATCTAGAAGAAAGTATAAGTAAATATTTAATTGATTTTAGAGTGAAGGATATTCTAAGTATTAAAACATTGGAAAAAATCACCAAGGAAAATATGGAGAGATTTGACAACTAGAAATAGAAAAAGGTTTAAATGTCAAAACATAAATAAAATATAAAAAAAGTCAAAACATTATAAATTAAAAACAAACGAACTCAGTGAAACATAATGCTTTTCATATATAAGGATTTCTTACAGATCGGTAAGAAATCCTTAATATCTTAGTAGAAAAATTGTCAAACTAACAATTCATAGAATAAGCAAAAAAGGCCAGCACACCTATGAAAGACATTAAGCCTCACTAATAATTAAATATGTGCAAACTAAAACATCAAAAATATATTTTTCATTATTAAGTTGGCAAAAATGCAAACAAATAGTATTCAATATTGGCAGGACTTTTCTAAGTGGGATACTGTCATTCAATAATAAGAATTTAAGTTGTCTCAAACTTCTTTGAAGGCTTAGTAATTCCACTTGGGATATACATTCCATGGGATAATAAAAAATTTGACCAAAGATTTATTTTTTTATTTTTTATTTTTATTTTTTGAGAGAGCGAGCTCGCATGCATGTAAGCGGAGCGAGGTGGGCAGCGGGAGAGGAAGAGAGAGAATCTTAAGCAGGCTGCACACCCAGCGTGTGAGCCCAACATGGGGCTTGATCTTGTGACACTGAGATCATGACCTGTGCTGAAATCAATTAACTGACTGAGCCACCCAGGCACCTAAAGATTTGTTTTTAAAAAATGTTATTAAAACAATTTCAATAATAGGACAACATTGGAAACAACCTAAGAAATGCTACAAGATGGAATTGATTTTTAGGTGATATGTTTATAATCTATTTTAAAAATTGCTCATTAAAATGTTTTTTGAGAAATTAAATAAAATGAATCTTTTTAAAACATACTCAAAAACAGAATATTACAATGAATTCCCATATACTGCTTTTGTCCAGATTAAGTAATGACAGGATATCATCATATTTGCTACATCTATTCCTTTTTTTTTTTTAGTTTGCTGAAGCATTTTAAAAAGCAAATCTCCAGACATCATGTCATTTCATATCCATCTACACACCTCAGCCTGCATTTCTTTAAAAACTGGACATTTTCTTACATAATCATAGTGCCATTTTCATTACTACACAATTAACATAATTCCTTGGTATGATAGAGAACATGGAAATAACCCCAGTTGTCTTGAAGGTGTCCGTTTGCTTCCTCATAGCATTTAACCCAGAGGCCGAGAAACTTTTTCGGTACAAAATAGTAAATATTTACAACTTTGCTAGCTGATGATCTGTGTCACAATTATTCAACTCTGCCCTTGTAGCTTGATAGCCACAGTGGACAATATCTAAAGGATTCAACATGGCTGTGTTCCAATAACATTCTGTCTACAAAAGTGGGCAGCAAGCAGAATTTGCCTGCAGGTTGCGGCTTGCCAGCCCCTGATTTGACTCATTACTCTCTATTCTCTATATATTTTAGAAGGTGGACATTGGCTTTAAAGCTTGGTTAGATGCAGGGGAAATTTTTATGGCAAGAATACTTCATGGGGAACGCTGAGTGTTTCATGTGGCATCCCATCAGAAGGTACATAATGTCCGTTTTCCCACCCTTGGTGATGCTGAGAATGGGTGCACATGGGTAAGGCCTGAGCCCTTCACTGTAAATTCTCTATCAGACTATTGTCTAATGGTTCTATCCATTATGTGGTTCTCTAAATCAATTATTTCATTAGAAATAATTTCAAAATAGTAACTTTCTGTTTCCCTTATTCCATCTATTTTCATTAACCAGATGCTTCCGTAAGGAAGAACTTTGTAACATCAATGAAGGGTTTCAGTTATACTGAAACATAGTTTGTATAGGAATGGTTTTTCAATCAGGACTTACCCTAGTTCTTTCTTTCCTTTTAATTACCAAATTTCAATACAAAGAATTGGTCCCTGGGCCACTGCCAATGAGCTCCAGTGCTTTGGGATTCTTTTAGGTGGAAAGGGTCTTTCTTTCCTTCTTTAGTTTCACTTTTTTGTATGACCATGGCTCACAGATTTTTTTTTTGGGGGGGGGGGGATATCCAGTGGTTATCAGTCAGTTGCATTAGTTGTTTGTTTTCTCTGATGCTCAAATTATTCCATCTTTGGCAATGTGGGCCCTTTTGTGTTGGCTCCTGTCAGTCTTTAATAGCTTCTTTCTTTATAGCCTAAGTTCCACAGGAAAGTGCTCAGTAACAGAGTAATGAAACCGAATATACTGTATGTTGAAGCAAAGCAAAAAGCAAGTGAGCAAGTAAACCATATGCATAATTAAAAAATCAAGACGTAGGCTGGATTGTTCAATATTTTTTCTGGGTACCACAGTTTTAGGAAACTGTTGTCCTTTTATTTTCTCTTTCCTTCTTTATACTCTTTTGCATTCTATCTAGATCCTCTGCATTAAGAATTATTACTTTGATAATATCAAAGATTAAGTTAAAATTTTAACAACCCCAACAGATTTCCTTTAATTCAGCAAGTTCCTTTAGTGCATTTAAAATAAGATACAAATTATTTTAAAAGATACATCTTTTTTCAGAATTGTAAGTAGAGTAATTGTCCAATTATTAACTATATCCCATATTCTCAAAGAGCTTGTAAAGAGAGAGGAAAAATAGATTAAAAAACATTTTTTTAACCACCTCCAGGCTACAAAATTATAATAGATGCCTATTTCTCTCATCTGTCCTTACAGACTTTAACCTTTTTATTCCTTAACAACAATTTGGAAACTATTTAGTAGGTGCATTTCTTACAGCACTTGAGATGGGCCACAACTTCTGGGATTTCCTGGATCTGTGAGTATTCTTTCTGTATCCTTCAACCTGTGTGTTGACAGATTCAAAGCAAATGAACAACAAGAACAAAATAACCTATCCCTTGGTGTAAATCAAGGAGGAAATGTGAATTAGTCTCCTTCCCTATAGATGGTGATCAAAAATAGCCTTAATAAGGGTCAGTTTTACCCGTGTTCCACCAGGGACCATCCTGGGCCCATTGAAGTGGGATTTAAAAATTAATGACCCCAGAAGGAAGTTATCCTATATTTTCAGACGGATCACAACATATATAACATGAAACGTGGTCCTGTTTTATTTTATTTATTTATTTATTTTTAAAGATTTTTTTTTTAATTTATTTGAGAGAGAGAGAGAGAGAGAGAGAGAGATCACAAGCAGGGGGAGGGGCAGAAGGAGAGGGAGAAGTGGACTCCCTGCTGCGCAGGACCTCAAGATCATGACCAGAACCTAAGGTAGATGCTTAGCCGACTGAGCTACCCAGGCACCCCTGTTTTATGTTTTTTTTTTTTAATGAAGTTATACTGACCATGAATAATGAAGAAGTGTAAAAGCTCAATTATGTAAGCACTGAGGGAGGGTGTGTGTGTGTGTGTGTATATTTTAAAAGAAAAACTCCTCTCTCTCCAGGGACTGACAGTCTTCCACATGCTCTTCCTAAAGCCTTGCAGCAAAACTTCCCTCTGCCAAAACCAGGCTGAAATGTTCATGTTTTTCTCAGGCATTTTTCTGGAAATTTGAAACACTCCACACTTTTTGGGTAGATCATTCAGGATTTCTGTCATTTCCTGCCCTGAAATAGTTTCCTCATGGTGTCCTATTAGAATTTTTTGTAATTGATAATTTCTTTATACTAACATAATAAAAGCCATAATTATAAATATTGTAGTTATAAATCTATGGATTCCACAGGACAAATTGAGCTAGTAGCAACAGGAAACAGAAGGCATACTCAAAGGGTTTAACCGAAGTGGGTTTAATAAATAAATCTGTTTTGTGTTTTTTTTTTTTTAAGATTTTATTTGACGGAGAGAGAGAGAACAAGCAGGGAGAGCTTCAGGCAGAAGGAGAGGGAGAAGCAGGCTTCCTGCTGAGCAGGGAGCCCGATGCGGGGCTCGATCCCAGGACCCTGGGATCATGACCTGAGTCGGAGGCAGACACTTAACCGACTGAGCCACCCAGGCACCCCAATAAATCTGTTTAATATGTGCTTGATCCACATGTAGTTTGGCACATAGTAAGATTAGACATGAGTAACCAAGGAGCATCAACTTGGCTTTAGTCTTCTTAGAATCTTGGAGTAAATGTGAAGGAAACATATTTTACATAGAATTTTGGGAAGGAGTATTGCTTTCATCTGGACTAGCAGTTTGCTTCCAGCTGTGACCATGAAGTTGAAAAGGTGGAGGAGAAGGGAAGGGGAGGGAAAGGGGGAAAGAAGCCTTAAACAAGACTTGCTGGAAAAAATGACTACTTTTTCAGTGCCGCACAGAGGAAAATACCTCAGGTGTCACAGGCTACCAGATGACTCCCTGGTCCATGAACCTTTGTTGCCTTTGCTCGGGTCTTACTTTGCATAAGTTAAAGTTTGTTCTCTCTAGTAGGAAAATCAATGCCCTTTCCTTTCCAAACTAGATACCTTTGTTCGTGTTGATCTCATCAGACGAAACAAGGTGAATACCCCAAACTAGATACCTTTGTTAGTGTTGATCTCATCAGACAAGACAAGGTGAATACCCCAAACTTCTCTGATAACTCACCGATTTTCTTGAGTATGGATTTGTTTTAAGAAGCTTGCCGGTTTGCGTTGTAAGTGATATTTACCCAACTCCTTTGCTTATTTATAAGCTCCATCTGTATGGGGGCTGGGTATAATGCCTGTGGGCTGAGTCAATGCCAAGACTTAGCTTAACCAATGAAAGATTATGTCTGTATTCCCCTTGTTTCTCCCTCAATATGAAGCACGATATTAGACAGTTAAGAGATGTTGGGGGGACACGTTTATGTAGTGATTCAGATGCTGTACGAGGTACTGAAAGTTAGATTTTATTTAGGTCTTCATCTTCTCAGTCCCTTCCCCTGGAGATACTAGCTGTAAATATTGATGACTTGTGAAACACATATTCCAGGTAAAAAAAATTTCTGCTACCTTCCCTAAACTGCCACTATTCTAAATAATTCCGGGTCCCAATTTTTAACCAGACCCTAGCACTTAATTCTTGACATTATTAGTACTGAAAACTTGGCTTATACATATTCCTTCTCATTTAACTCTGGCAAAATGATAGTAGAACCAACAAAGCACATTTGCTTTCTATTTAGTTAAATTATAATCTTGACAGTGTTTCTCAATACTGGAAATTGATTTTGTCCCCTTGAGTCTGAGTGTTTTCAAGAAAGATTTCTTTTTAGGTTAGAGACTCTGAAGCACAGACTTTTATTTATTTGGACCATCTCTCTTTCAAAAGAAGTAATTTATGGAAGTGACTCATAAGGAAATAATTCTAAAGGCAATGGATAATTTCGAATGATTAGACTGCGTTTGCTTGGGTTTATCTGCTTGGGGATCAGAAAAGAAGGAGCCCCTCCTGAGGTGATGTTCAGGCCTCTGAGCCTTGTAAGAATGCTGGAATCTGTCTGAGCAATTAGCAGCTTTGCCCCTTTAGAGGGGAGCTGGGCTTTCTTTGGGTTGCAGCATGGGACATGCAAATGTCACAGAAAGGCAGGGAAAATAAGCGATGAAAGAGCTGAGCAGTAACCGCCAGGAGGGGCTCTTAGCCCCCTCCTTCATGGCCAGAGTTTCTTCCGGAGTTTGGTAAGGACAGGGGACTCTAAGTGAGCAGCAAAGGCAGAAGGCATGAGCAGGGCACTAAAAACTACTCGCTTCCAGAAATGCGTCAGTGAGGTCCTGTGGATACTAATATGTCCAACAGGAAAAAAAACAGAAGAAGAAGAATATTCAGAGAAATGAATCATTTTACCAGTGCCAAGTTCACTTTGTTCCAGAAACTGGGGCTATTTCATAATAAAATCTGAAATGAAAGCCAAAAATGAAGCAATGGCCATGATTTTTTTAGATGGATTCTAGTCATCTTTATTCAGGCAACCAGTATATTTTATTCATGCCTAGTTCTGTTTCTGTCTTTATTAAAGCTGTGGAGTTGAAGAGAGCCTTTCACAGATGGCAATTTTTCTTCCTTTAATATTCATAAAAGTGTAATAGTCCTAAAAGGTATTAGTACTAAAAGTCTCTGGGTTTTTTGTTGTTGTTTTTTTTTTTTTTTTGTCTAATGAGTTACTAAAGTAGCTCTGCCATCAAAATATTTCTGTATAATAAAGAATTATTTAGTAATGAATATTTACCACTAATTGACTATTTGGAGGAGACAGACTTTAAGTAATATTGATTTACTTTAAATCCCCATACAATTCTCATCAAAGTATAAATGAATTAACCAACCATCATGAATATTTAATAAATATGAAAAGCATTTATAGGAGGTCAGCGGTATGACTTTCCTGTTTGCCTCATAAGCATCTACTCAGGTCACTTCCTATCATGCATATTAGCTTATAATAATGACCGTAGTAATAACCTATAACTTGAAAACTAAGGGAATATTTCTAATTTGAATATCATTTTCATTTTATCAGTTTATCCCAGACAGCAAGATACTGGATTGATATATTTTGGGGTGGGTATGTATGCTAATAAAACAGGATACTTAATAAAAAAAAAAAAAAAAACTTTTTTCCTGCTCCCTTGAACTTCAAAAGCCAGATCTCTTATCTATTAAACTCTGTTAACCAGTTGATGGGCCAAGTGATCAAAAACTGGGTGTGGTCAATAATATTCAAGTAACTTTTTTTTCCTAACACAAACAACTCTGAAGAGTTGTATGTGTTTACTCACAGTAATGCCCTTGGTTTGCTGTGGTGAACTCTTTATTACTAACTGCATCAAAAAAATCTATGAACAATTTTGACCCAAAAATATACTCCCTGAAGTGTTAAAACAGACAAACCTTTAAGTGTTGGCATGAAAGTTACGGAAATATTTGTGGTCCAAAAAGCTTAGAAGGTTTTGCTTTAAGATATGTTTTACGATACCCGTTATTTTCTTTGTTAACAAAATTGGCCAAAATATGGAAAATAAACGGCGAGGCATCCGCAGGCGTCTACCCAGGTCCTCATAAGCAAAGTACGTTTTGTGTGAGTGCGCGTCTGCATGGCTTCTCTTTGCCATCATTGATTTCCTCCTCATTAAACACTTACTGAATCCTGTCTTCCAGATGACACAGGCTGTCCTAGCAGCCAGTCAGTGTCTCCTGTAAAGACGCCCTCTGATACTGGAAACAGCCCTGTTGGCTTTTGCCCTGGAAGTGATGAAGACTTTTCCAGAAAGAAATGCACAGTTGGAATGGTTGGTGAAGGAAGCATCCAGTCATCTCGATATAAGAAGGAACCAAAGTCAGGCCTTGTAAAGCCAGGTAAACGCACTCACTCTTCATACTTTTCTCAGAACAGTTATGACTGGAGTGATTTCACATTTGAAATGAAAAGCCTGTATATCAGGACAGGGAATACAGTACTGATGCTGTTTCAGTACCCAGAAACATCTCCCTTTTTTTAGGGAGGTAGGGCAGAGAGTGGAATGTTTTCTGTACTGATGGTTAATAATTGAATAAGACAGGGATGTATGTGCATTATAGAGGCATAGAAAAGGAGCAAAGTTGGAGACATGTAAAGTGGATGGTCTAACAGACATTTAAACTATGTAATTCTAGCATAAATTTTACTAAGAAATTACTTGGTACTGTCTAAAGTGCCCACAGATTATGAAAAGAACAGGTTATCTTGATGGGAATCTATAGGTGAGCAGACTGACTAACCTAGTGATTTTATTTGCTTTTAAAGAATTAAATATGAGTATGATGTTATATGTATACATATAGATGTTCAACAGTTACAAAATATAAGACGAAATGGAGATTTTTGTTGCATAAGATACCATGAACGCCAGAAAATGTCAATTCCCAGAATTGGCAGTATATAAATAAATATTTTATATCCCAGAAATATATGCAGTATATGAGCAAGTATAGTTTTAATAAAACTAAAGTTATAACTTTTAAGTAAAAGACCCTGAGCGTTGACATTGAGAGACAGCCTGTATATTGCATTATTTTCTTCAATACCCACAGTTAATGCTGTACGTACTTATGAGCCTGAAAGGACAGATTAATGACTTTCATGAGTCCTCATTCCTTAACGTTTGTCTTCTCATTTTTTTGGTGATGGTATCATTGTGCAAGGAGCTATAGACGGTTTTTTTCAATGGAGCCAAGGCTTGGTCCTGTGTCCTCTTGCATCTCTGTCTGCTTTTGTTTTTCCTGAATAATTGATTTGCACAGCATATCTTAATGGATTATTCTTCATCTTGCTTTTGGTCAACCAGAGACAATGTTGTCTAGTCTCAGGGTAAAACTTAAACTGTGTGAGAAGGAAATCCCCTCGTTCCTAGGCTCCTGATAAACGGTAGTCATGATGAATTTGTGAACAGTCCTTTGCTTTGAAATAATATGAAAAAGAAAGGGAATGATACACAGTGGGGAAGCCAGCATATAAAAGAGAAAAATGGTTATTGTAAAAAGGGTGTTGGATACCTTCAATACCTGAGACGGAGACAGTGAGTTAAAGAGTATCATGTGATTAGAGCCAACAAATAAACCATTACCTGTGTACCCAAGAACGAGAATTGCCTCCTTCCCTCCTTCAGCTCAGTGGTTCTTTTTTAAATTGAGATACAATTCACATACCATAAAATTTACCCTTTTAAAGTATACAATTCACTGGTTTGTAGTATATTCAAAATTATAGTTTTGAAAAAGTTTATTCAAAAAAATCTAATTTCAGAACATTTTTATCATCCCACAAAAGAAGCCCCTTGCCCATTAGCCCCTCTCCACTCTCCCTTCCTCCCAGTCCCTGGCAACCACTAACCTCTCTCTCTGTGGACCTGCCCAGTCTGGACATCCCATAGACATGGAATCGTACAGTATGTGGCCTTTCATATTTGGCTTCTTTCACTTAGCATAATGTTTTCAGAGTTCATCAATGTAGCATGCATTTGAATTTCATTCATTTTTATGGCTCCATATTATTCCCTTGTATGGCTGTACCACACATTAAAATGGACTTTTTTTTTTTTTGAGCAATTTTAGGTTTACATGACAACGGAATGGAGAGTACAGAGAGTTCTCACATACCTCTCCAGCACTGCTACCTCCAGCTTTTTCTTTATTAACATCTTGTCTTGGTGTGGTTATACCCCCCATTTTGTTTATCCATTCACAGATGATGGACATTTGTGTTGTTTCTTCTTCTTGGCTCTTATGAATAATGATGCTGTGAACATCCATGGAAAAGTTTTTTGTGAATATGCTTTCAGTTTTCTTGGGTATATGCCTAGGTAAGAGATTGATGAGTCATATGGTAACCACGCTGAACTCTTTGAGGAACTGCCAGACTTTTCCAAAATGACTGCACCATGTTACATTCCCACCAGCAACGTATGAGGGTTCCACTTTCTCCTCATCCTTGTTGACGGCTGTTACTGTCTTTTTTATTATACTTATTCTCGTGAGTGTGAGCTGGTATTTCATAGTGTTTTGATTTACATTTCCTCGATGGCTGATGACAATGAGCATCTTTTCATGTGCTTATGGGCCATTTGTACATGTTCTTTGGAAAAATCTTCTCAATTTTCTTTTAACCTGAGAGTACTCACCAGTAGAATCTGTTTCTCTAACATATGGGATGTAAGTTTAGGAGCAGGAGCCTTGTCATCCCCTTTCTATTCCTACCACACAGAGTCCAGTGCATTGTGGGGGCTCGACAGCAAAGGTAGGCTGTGGGATTGAAAAGATAAAATGGTGCGGGAAAGAATGCCAGCTTCATGAATTGCAAAGAAAGTGTGACTTCACTGTGCAGGTATTGTAGGGTTTGAATGCAACTTAAAATTATTTCATTTTGGTTTCCCACGCCCCACCTCCCGCCTTATTCCAAAAACATTTTACAGTGGTGACAATACAAAGGAAGCAGGGACACAGGAGACAGGTATGGTGCAGCAAGAACAAACTAAGATTAAATGGAAGTTAAGATTATCATTGCCCTTCCTTGTTTCAATAATCATAAGAGGAATAATCAAATGTTAACATAAGGCTTAAAACCCTTTGTGTGTGTGCAGAATTCACACTGAGCAAGTCCTTAATCCTACAGTAGGTACTCAACTTGCTAAGGATCAGCCACTTGTCTTGCTGAGCATGTTTAAGGCCTTAGGTCATCCTGAAGAAAATGTAGACAAAAAATGAAGGGAGGGAGGAAAGAAGGAAGGAAGAATGGAAAAATGGGAGAAAACAAGAACAGTTCTTTGTGTTGTTTTAATTCATGGATCCTTTGAGAATCATGAAGGCCATGAAACCATGCTCTGGAAAAATACCCATACGCACAAAATATCACTTACTATTTCTGAGGTTTTTTGGACCTCCTTTCTTAGAAATTATGAATCCTAACTTAATGACCCTTGCCCAGAGGCAGAACCTGAAACATCACTTTTGTCAAACACCAACTTTTGTCACCAGAATTCTGATTTCCTTGCTCATAAGCATACATATCACCTAAGCAGCCTTTACCACGCGGTGTTTTTATTTATTTGCATTTAACCAAGGTCGAAGGGATCCCTAAAGTTTCTTTCTTAGTTGCCTAAAATTCCTAATGTCATCAATGAAAAAGTTGCTCGAGCTTTTGAGGAGGACCCAGTTCTGTACAGTAAGCTCTTTGTAGAAAAATCTGCACCATGACATATAGTTCTCTGAACTTTCAGCAGAATAGATCTGTCAGTCTCATAAATATGAAGAGAGGAAATCCTGGAAATGAGGCCCCCAGATGACTCCACAATTTATAAAATGCAGAGACATCATCTGTTAAACCACAAGAAGATAATGCTCTCAGGTTAAAATGTTCTCCCTCCTCCCCAGCCCCAAGTGACCGGCTCCCCTCAGCCCAAACCCATCCTCAGCTCTCTGTGTGCGCTCTACTTTTTTTAAAATAAATCAACTCGTTAGAACCAATACCAGTTTATTAAAATAGCAAGTAATTAGTGTCTCTTATACGGATGTTCTGGGCCTCTTCAACGTTAAATAACCCAAGCCCATTTAATTTTAGGTCCGTTGTTCTAGATTCTGGAAAACTGCTCTTCACCTCAAAAAGGAGTTCTTGAAATGCCCCTTTAGTCATTCAGATAAAGAGCTAAGATGCTCACTGAGCATCTGATGCAGAAGGAGAAGGAAGATCTGTCACAGGATGCTGGGAAAAGCTTAGGAAGGTGGGCTGAGCAAGCCTGCACCTTGCCAACTGGGCACCATGTGCACACAGCGTGCGAGACCTTCCTTCCTCAGGCAGGGCCTCAGGCAGGGCTTGTTCAGGAGCTTCTCAGAGGTGGTGAGCCTTCTGTCACTTTGGCTTCCATCACTTAATGCCTATGCAGATTTAATTAAAAATTGCCACCAAAGAGCAAAAGAAAACATCCCTACGGTCCAGCTGGATAATGGCTTTGCATTTTCATGGTTTCCTTTTATCTACCAGTCAATTCAGGAAACACTCAAGACGGAATTTCCAGAGCCTGATACGGTGCCTGTCATAAACTTGGTGTCCAGTAAATACTTAAATGAGAAACACAGTGTATACCATATACAAGGAATTGTGTTTGGCATGGGAAGAGCGTCGGAGAGACAGGGCAAAGAAGACCTCAGGGTCAGCCCTGCGTTTAGGGAGCTTATAACGGAAGCAGAATACCATGTGATAAATTTGGCCTATGGTGCCGATCAGGAGGAAAGGAATGAAGGCATTCCGTCTGGGAGCTCTGAGGAATCCACGGTGGAAACAATCCTTCTCCCAGGTGCAGTTTGGTCAAGTTTGGTCTGCAGTCTTCCTGACGTTCCCACCCAGACCTGCAAGGCCTGACTGCATTACTGCACCAGTACATTAAATGACATTCCTGGGCCTCCTTTAATGTGGGTTTACTACTTGGTGTAGCTTAGTCCAGGGAAGAAAAAGACCTGGTGTCATTATTTTACAGAAAGAAATACTGAATTCTTTCTCCACAAGGCTTGATGGAGAGCTGGGGAAACAATTACATGATTTAAACAAATAATCAGAAGACAAGAAAGGGAGAAAAAAAACACCGGCTGATCGAGGAGACAGATAAAGAGCAAATGGTTAGGGTCACTATAATTTAAAAGAAATCCACTTTTAGAAACTGAAATGTTGAAATATGTCACTGTGTGCCATCAACATTCAAACTAAGATAGTATTCCCTTGTCATCTGACACCACCGGGCTAAGGCAATTGGAGACCTGGCCAGATGAACTATAATAACCTCACAACAATAACAGAGGCCTGGTTACTTTTTAAAAAGGCTATTTCCCACATTCAAAGGCATATGCTAGGCATATGCCTAGAAGGCACCAACTAGGTTAGCAATTAATCGACACTGGTTCCTGTTGTAGATGGAGGCTCTTTCTCACACAGCAGATAGCTACAGATGTTCTTGTGCTTATCACGAGCTTGCTTTCACTTCCGAGTTAGTCACGTGAGATCAAAGAGAGCTAGACAACTTACCTGAGAGAAACCATTCTTAAAATAACATGAGCTACCTAGAGGGGAGTTGAGAGCGGAGACATGCACAGCTTCTTCCCCAGGTTACTCAGCTTGGCTTGTCCTTGGGGGGAAAAGTGTGTGTCAGAGCCACCAGACTCCGGTGTCCAACATACTAGGTTCAAATCTTCATGCCGCCACTTTATAACCATGTGTTCTTCAACTGCTTGTTATCTTCCCGAAACCTCGTATGCAGCATCTGTAGAATGGGTTGTTTCGAAGATCAAATAAACTAACGAATGTAAAGTGCCCATTGTTAGACCTGCCACAGAATAATTCCTCAGTAAATGTTCATAGTGGTCCTTTGTAGCTCCTAAAATATACGTCACAAATTCCATGCACTTTCTTTACAAGGAAACCCTTTAAAACTCTCATGCAGAACCTGTGTTTATTTGAAACAGCATTCTAGCATGTCCTGGGCTCCTAATTCACATAAAATGGGAGCAGTGTTTGCTCCAGGAGGACACTGACAACAGTATGAAGTGACGGCTGATGGCTTGACAACGAAGAGATGGGAAAATAGGAAAGAGCACAAAAAAGACCGCTAAAAAGCACAGTGGCCTCTAAGTGTTTAAGTGCTTTGTAGCACTTTGTGCAGTAATTAATGTTCTAGAAACAGACTGAGTCATTGTGATGGTGGAGTCGGCAGAAACTGATGAGTCTGAGGGCAGAAAAATGTCTCAAGCATTTTAGAAATATTTTCATAGAGTGGAAAAAATTAAAATTTTAGTGCTAAAAGATTTTGGTTCTATGGAAACTTCCAGCCTTCTTGGCAAGGTGGTATTTTTCTAATAGCTTATAATTACAATCAAAGGTCTTGCAGCAGCATAGCCCAGCCTCAAATAAAGGCTGTAATGTATTTTAGATACTGAAAACCTCATGAAAATATCTGGAAGGGCATATTGGATGTAATTGTGGGGCCTGAATAACTCTCTGAAATTGGATTTAAAAATTTTTTAGCTAGAGGTGCCTGGATGGCTCACGCCCTAGAGCATGCGACTCCTGATCTAAGGGTTGTGAGTTCAAGCCCCACGTTGGGTGTAGAGATTACTTAAAAAAAATAAAATCTTTTTTTAAAAAAAATTTTAGCAAACATTTATGGAGCGCTAACTGTCCCCAGCAAAAGTCCAAGCATGTCACTCTTTAATCCTAACATCCATGGGAGAAAAGGATACCCTTGTCCCCTGTGTTACAGATAGAAAAACTCAGGCACAGAGAAGTTAAGTAACTTATCCAGGGTGGCACAGCTTGTAAGCAGATTTTAAACAGAGCAGTCTTGCTACTATCTCTTAACCGTGGCACTGGTTGTAAAGTCCGCCTTCAAAGGAATAATTTTAATTACAATAAGGGAGCATGACAATTGAGAAAGATGTGATGAATAAGACGGAAATTATTTTTCTTTAATGTCTGTAGAGCCCTAAAAATTCTTACTAATTTTCATAAATTAGCTGATATAGCCCATATGTAGATTATGCCGGCTGTTGCTGATAACAAAGTCAATGAACCTCAGTGTAACTTCAATAAAAGTCCACAGAATTGAACACATAAGACTGTTTCGGGGCAGATCAATAAACTCTGAGGATATGAACATCAGAGGAATGATAAGGTCTTCAGTGTTCTCCACTTAATCATACACTAGTCCTTTCCTACTTGTCAAGATGTTTATTGTGCTACCCTGCATATCATGAATACTTTCCTAAGCAGAGATCATTAGACTTTGTCAATTTAAACAAGAGCTTTTGCATTTATACTGAAATGGGTCTCTGAAACTTTTCTTCCCCCAAGCGAAAGAATGTTCACCAAGGATAATGCCGAGAATGTTTTGTGGTGGACTGTTGTACAATCTATCACTTCTCCCCAACAGACACCAGACCAGTAAAATAAAGCTTAAATGTGATGAGTGGACTGAAGGGTTTACCTTTAAGGCAGGGTTACATATTTACTCCATGCCTTTCTCCCATCTGTGCTTTTCATGGTGCACCCGATCAATGTAATGGTGCCAAATGGTCCGTTAATGGTTTTTGCCTAAGAATTAGTGAATTATAATCCTCTTCTTCCCAAAGGTGACTGCCATCCAAATTCTGGGTCTGGTAGGATTTATTGCATGTACAGTGTTCTAAGCCACTGGTTTGGGGGCCTGCCAAATGCTTACTAAGTGCTCTAACGTATTGAGAACGAAGCATTACTGGTCTCCCATACATGGCAGACGTTCCAGCAGACCACACACCCACCGTGAAACATATTTATCGACTGCCAACATAAGAGAAATAAACCTAGAAACTTATTTTATACGTAAACTTGGAAACCAGGAGTTATAAATCATGCAGACATATGCTTTAGATTGGACCTTTTTTTTTTTTTCCTTTTTCTTTTTAAGAGTTTATTTATTTATTTGACAGGGAGAGACACAGCCAGAGAGGGAACACAAGCAGGGGGAGCAGCAGAGGGAGAGGGAGAAGCAGGCTTCCCGCCGAGCAGGGAGCCCCGATGCGGGACTTGATCCCAGGACCCTGGGATCATGACCTGAGCCGAAGGCAGACGCCCAACAACTGAGCCACCCAGGCCCCCACAGATTGGACCCTTTTTTTTTTTTGTACTAATTGAGGTGGGTTTATCGAAGAGACTGTATGCATGCAATGGGCATAATTAAGGGAATCCAACAAGGCATGGTGAAATGCTTGGCCCTGGCAACAGCTTGGAGCCATTCCCATATCCTCAAGGGCTGAGGGGAGGGTAGAGTTGCCCAGAACACAGAGGGAGAAAATTCTGAGGCCATGTGTGAAGCAGCTGTGCACTTTGGTAGAGGAATGAAGCCCCGGACAGGAAAAGAGCCAGAGTGGTAAATACCCTGACCTCTCTGTCTTCTTTGCTGGTATAATTTGTTGGGTGGCCTTTTGGTTTACAGCAGGGTTATTGACAAAAAGTTATGTGTTGAACCACATAGTGTGTTCGTTTGGGTAATTCACTACATTAACATTTTCTACCCCCTAAGCTCGTATCTGATAGCAGCCAAGGATGCAGGTCATGGTTAACTGAGGTATGGCTTCAGGAACCTGGCTGCGGTGCGCTTATACTTGAGATGCACGGGCTGGAATGTTTATGGCATTGTGGAAAGGTGATGTCCGTGCCCTAGTCTAAGTGAAGGAAAGGAAGGAAACACTCACTTTATCACATATAAGAGGTTTCCGTTAAACCTAGGTTTGAATCCTGGCTGTACATTGACTAGCTTGCTTTCTTTCATTCGTTCATTCATTCATTCATTCATTCATTCATTCAACTAACAGTTATTAAGCATTTACTCTGTGCTGACGCCGTTGCCCCAGGCATTAAGGATAGAGGGAAGAAACAGACAAGATACCTGTTCGCATGGAGTCTGCCTTCAACATGGGGAGAGGGCTGATAGACAAGCAGACAAACAAGATGAGTTCAGATAATGACAAGCAAAGCAAGATAATGCTATATAGACAGTGACTGGGGATGAGGCAAGGGAGTGTCTGGGGCAATTACATTTGAGCTGAGAACTTAGCATATTCCTTCCTGTTTAGGGAGGGTTGTAAGGGGTGGGTGGGGCAGTGAGTTGAGAAGGTAAAGAGGGGTAGCAGGTGAGGTCTGTATTGTTAGAGTACTGGAAAGCCATTGGAGGGTTTTTAAGAATAGAGACATAATTTAAGGTAAATATTCGAGATCCTTCCGGCTGCTCTGTGGAGCTTGGATTATCAGGAAGCAGGTACACTGCATTTAGATGGCCAACCTAAGAAGGAGGCAGTGGAGACAGAGAAAAGTATAGAGATACAGTGTATATGACCGAATATAATGTCCCCCCGTTTCCCTAATGATAATAAAAAAGTTTTGTTTCATTTGCTAGCTCGAGTAAATCTTTAGGGATATGGATGAAATAGTATCTGATGGGTTTTTTAGTTTGTTATCTTAGTTAAATGTGCTTAATTATACTATATTGTTAATTTAGAAACATTGATTTTTTTTTAAGAATTATTTGTTTGAGAGAGAGCATGGGAGTGGTGGGAGGAGGGGCAGAGGGAGAGGGAGAGGAGAGAATTCCAAACAGACTCCCCACTGAGTGCAGAGCCCAATGGGGGGCTCCGTCTCACAACCCTGAGTTCAGGACCTGAGCTGAAATCAAGAGTCGGACGCTTAACTGACTGAGCCACCCAGGCGCCCCTACAAACATTGATTTTTGTATTCATGGTTAATATAAAATTTTTTATTCAGTTGTTCTCACCCCTAGAGCTACTTTTCAACTCATCTGACTTTTCTAAAGCACATCATTTTCACTTTCATCCAATTTGTTTGATATGAAGCAATTTTGAATCCATGTCTGGTGCTCTCGTTGGACATTTTTTTAAGCCTACAAGTGTTGTGAGGGTAGCAGTTAAGTTACTGTAAAAAAAAAAAAAAAAAAAAAAAAACCTCTAAAATGCAGAGGTTAAAACCAGACAGAAGTTTGTCTTTTGCTAAACAAAAGGTATTTGTGTGATCCAGGCTGGTAGGCAGCTATGTCAGGTTGGCTGTCATCCACCGGGCAGTGGGAAGGGGGAAAGGGACCAAGGGGCACTCAGTCATTTTAAGGTCAGGACACGGAAGTCATTTGCAATTATATCCCAGGACCTTTAGTCAAATAGGCAGCTGTTACGGCGGAAGAAGGGGAGAATGAAGGTAGACACTGGAGGATAACCTGCAGGTTGTCACAGCATCCGCTGTGCAGCATAGGGACAGCTGGTTTTTCTGTTTTCCTGTGGATCTGTATAAATATCCTTCACTATCTGAAGCTACTTTGTTCTTGAGTTCAGTTTGCAAGGGATACGGGTTTTTGTGACCTGTACAATTTAACCATCGACTATATTGCTATTTAAAATGTTCTTTTAAAGGCTGGAAGAGTCCGAGGAGTTACAAAATCTGTTTTGTTTTGTTTTTTTATTTTCTTGGCCTCCTTCGTTTTAAACAATCTCATCAGTTGACCTCCAAAGACAGCCCAAACTGCACAGATTGAGGTCAATTCTGACTGATGTCTCTTTTTCAAATGGCACTTTTTGTTCAAAGAAGGTAATTATGAGCAAGAGCTCTGCAATAAGAGGCTTTGGAAAGACTCTAATATATGGAGTTTCTTCTTTTCTGAGAGGTAATTGTGGGAGGAGGGTTACATCACTTTATATTTAGACACTGAATAGGGTGGACCAGGCCACCTGCAGAGCTGTGGGGGAAGAGAAGTTAGTGGGCAGAAGAGTTTCTTTTGTAACATAAAAAAATATCTTTTCTTTTTCTTTGTAATATGGAGGAATAATTAATACTTGGCTTTTGCAGGTTACTGTGAGAATCATAAAATGTGGGGTATATAGCAAAGCATATGCATACTGCACACACTAGGAGGCCAACATGCACATCATGTATCTTTGCAAAAAGCATTGTTAGTACTGTGTTTGTAGTGATGGTGTTTGCCTGGTAGACAGTATGTGTTCAATCATTGATCCCTGGCATCATTGCTATTAAATAAGAAGTGGGGAAATTTTACCAGTTAGCACAGCTTCAGAGATAAATATGTACATCATGTATCTTTGCAAAAACCAGTGTCAGTATTTGGCAGGAAGCTGCGTTTGTAGTGATGGTGTTTGCCTGGTGGACAGTATGTGCTCCATAAATGATTACTGGCATTATTGCTATTAAATAAGAAATGGGGAAAGTTGACATATAGCACATATTAAGGCATTTGAATGTCCACTCACCATCTCCTCTGCATTGGTCTGGTTTTATCACAGATGCCTCTTTTGTAAGAATTGTTCTGATATAATGGAGGGTTTTGGTGGAAGCTTAATAAATGTGTTTACTCTAAGCAAACCCATTTGGAAGGACTATGCTGAGGTTGTCCCAGAGAGTCCTTGATTCCCTTTTCTCTCTTCAGAACAACAGATCTCTCCTGTTCCTCTCTCTCGGGCAGCACTGTGAAGTGCCTTGCATATTTAAGTAGCTGGAATTCATGGACTACACCAAGCATTTTTTTTCCCCAAAGCTTCACATGCTTGCCATTAAATTTAGGAATGTGTGGGGTTTTGCAGTGATTTCTTCCTTGCCCATTGGGATATTACCATTGTAGAAAGCCCAAGCGTTTAGCTCCAACATTGTCAGAGGATTAGCCCTGACTGTTGTGTAGGCATTTCCTTCTATTTGACAGTTTGGTATTTCTTTAAATGCTTTGTGTCCATTCATGAGGGCGATGGTTTCATTTGAAATGCTGCAGTCACCAGGGAGAAGCTCCTCTGCTCTTCCCTGATAGGCCAGGCATCCCTCTGCCTCCTGTTGCTATGGTGCCCAGCAGAGTAACTTCCTTGCCCTGCACATGGAGGAGGTTCTGTCTCCATGGATACCCCACTCTGAGACTGTACTCCGTGGAGAGATGAGCTGCTCATACTGTATTTCTGCACAAGACATACCCCCAGCCTGTGGCGGGAGGCTGTTTGCAGAGGAGTGTTTGCCATGAAAGTCTACGGAGCTAACCTTCTAAGTAAGTAGCATTAGTCACAGTAAGTAAATAATTATATCGAATCACAGAGGGTATGGTCTTTGTGTATGGATGTGTGTGTAAAGTTAGTTGTGGCAGGCTAAAAATGTAGACTGAAAACAAATTTTCAACTCTGCCTCTCAGATATTCTGAATGCAAAGTCTGTAACTAAACTTTTTAAACACACACACACACATACACATCTATTGTTTTAAATACCCCTTGTCACCTGTGAGTCTGCGCAATTTAAAGCCAAAATGAGAAAAATTGACCGTGGACTTTTACATTTTAGAATGCTCATCTAACTCTGAGCATTGCATGCTGTGTTTGTAAATGCAAAGCCTGGCCTTTACTCAGTCCTGTGCTATGGGAATAGATGATCGCAACCACAATTAATGCTAATTGGCACCGTACATAGTTGCAGCAGGCCTCTGTGTAGGCCGAGATGCGATGTATTTATTATCAAGAGAGAGCTTGCTCATGTGCTCATGTCTGCCGGTTCATGGAAATTATTCAGAGCACATCTCTGACCAGTTTTAATTTACTTTTCTCACGTAGCATCGAGTAGAAATTCTGAAACTCTTCGTGTTCATGGAATTGGGATGTGGAAGAGTGTTCTTTTTTTTTTTTTATTAACTGATTTGATCTAACACTTCCTCTTTACTCTGCATTCCAAGAACATACGGGTTGGGTTTGCAGTGTTGTAAAACACATGAGTCATCTTAAAGCGATTTTCATCTGGTGGGCAAATGATTAATGCCTGTGGTGTTGAAATTAATTAGTGGAAACAAAGAAAGACTTTACATATGGTAAGCCTAACTGTAGTTCAATAGCTTTGAAATTGTGTAAAATTTAGATTTTTAGACTATCCACAGTCGATAGCAGCATCAGGCAGCTCTAAACAAAAAGCACAACACGTGTTATGTGGTATAAGGGAAATTCAGTTTCATTCACATATAAGAGTGAGCACAGAATATCATGCTAGATTGTAAGTTTCTCTTATTTTTCTATACTATGACCGACCATTCAGCAAAGGACAACTGTTAGTCATGCCTCAATTTTAACTGCCCAAAATGGTGAAAAGGTACCACCCTTTTAGAATGTGAAATGGACCGTGTGTGACTTGTCTGCATCTGACTTTGTCACTGAGGTCAGGCTTTAGGTCATTGCCTCAATATTTTATAAATATAATTTCCAACTTTCAAAGGAACAACAGACAAATAAGGGGGCATGATGAGCTCGGTTGTGATCATGGTTTTGGAGACATGGAAACAATGTTGATGACACTTTTCCTGATGTTTTTCAGCCAACTGGTAGCATAAGGCCCCATTTCCCCATCCCAATATGTCTGCGATAAATTCTCCTGCCCATCTCTGCAAACCAGCATAATGTAGGATTTTTTTCCACCTCAAAATGGGTGAATCCCCTCTCTAAGACTGTTTTCTCATCTGTAGAGTGGAATAATAATAGCGCCTGTGACATAAAGCTGTTCTGAAAATTCAGTGACGTAATCAATGGCACATGGCAAACAAAAAATACTAGCTGTTGTCTTACAGTTCCTGTGAGCATCACCGTCACCATTTTTGCAGTGCTCTGTAGTTAAGGAAGGCTATAGCTCAGAGCCTGCACAATTCTTTAGTTTGGTTCCATTCAGCCTATCAAATCTTCTATCAAATACTTACTACTAAGAACCTAACTATGTGCTTGGTATTCTGCTGGGAATTATGGCATTCAGTGTACATAATGATGTGCCTAACAAAATGTGAGATGTATGTAATTGTTTTCTCTTTTCCAATGCATGCCTTTCTCTTTTTGTTAAATGGTTACACATACATATAATCAAATGTTTACCCACTCATTTTGCTGCCACTAATGGATATGGTAGCATTCCGTAATGGATTTGTTAGATAAAAGGGATTAAGCCATAGCATAAGTTGTTAATATTTATAATAAATTAAAAATGTGATGACAGTTAAAAATCTAGGTTCAAAGTTTAAGCTCACTTCCTTTCCTGAAAGGATTTCCGTTCAGAGTGCAGCAAATGACATACTTGAAAAGAGACCAGTTTCATTAAGTTGAAAGTTTGGGGAGTGATGGGAGAGGAAATGATTGATTAATCTGTATAAAAATAGGCCCCATGCTGGGATTTTTCCTTTTGCACTAATCCTGTGTGACATCTGAGCCAAAATATATATATATATATATATATATATATATAAAGCCCTATGCGCAGAGCCTGCTGGTGCTGATTTTAAAAACACATGAGGAGTTGACCTAAATTACATTTTGCAACTTTATTTTTATTTTTATGTCATTTTCATTTTCCATTTCTTCTTTCTGGCATATCCTCTCTTTCCATCTGTTTGCCCTGGAAAGAACGTGGCGTGTGGAACAAGGACTATACCAATTCACTTGAATGGAAGAAAGGGGAAGACATTTTTATGATGTGATTTAAAATGAGCTCTCTGGAGTTTGGGAACTTGAGAATCAACGTATGTCCAAATAGATACCTAATATATTATGCTAAACATAATTTCATATGCAGTATCACTCAGATAACGTAGCTAGAATAAGCCTTCTGTTGTAATGCTTCAAGGCAAACAGTAAATCCATAGCAACATCCCTGCCAACATGGTGACCTTTTATCTGTACCGTGCTGGTCTGTGACCAAAACAATGCCCCGCTTTCTTTTCCATTGTTATCGGTCACGCAGTCCCATGCTCTGTGATGCACAGTTTGTTGAGTGTTCGGTAGGCACTTGGTGCATCAGGCATGAGTTGGGGGTCCCATCCTTTTGTTGACCTCTGAGGAGCATTTTGAGCTCCCCGTTCTGTTTGCTGAGTCCTTTTTCAGCAGAGGGAGTTGGTGGTGGTTTCAGAGAGAGGGATGCTTCCTTGGCTTGTGGGGCAGCAGCACGGTTCAGGGAAACTGGATCTTCCTAAGTGTTTGGCTTCTTGTACTCACCCCTGTGGCTGAGATAGGCAGGCTCTGCAAGCCTCTGCCAGGAAGATCTGATTTCTGCCGAGACTATGGGCGGGCCTGACTGTTCTTGAGAGATGAAGGCTATGCCTGAACCTGATACAGCCTGACATCCAATGCTTTCCCCCTCAGTTAAGGGAAGAAGGGAAGGATCCAGGCCACAGGCTGAGAAGCTCTAGGGCATACGGAGCAGTGGGTTAGGATCTGTAAGTGTCGTACCCTGCCAAGCCTCGCTTACCAGGGATTGTAAAGCAGTTTTGTCTGTATAAAGCTGGGGCATTCTTGAATTTTCCATGGGAGTCTCCAGCTTTTCATTTTCACCCTTCCCTTTTCGCTTCAGTCTCAGCCACCACTTAACAGAACTGAACCAGTAATGCTACTCATTTGTTTTTCTAACAAGTAGTTATTGATGAGCCAGGAAGTGAGCCAGGTACTGGGATGTAATAGTAAACATGGGGCCCCCTGTAACAAGTGTAACATGTTCCTGGGGGAAGTGCAGGGTCCCATAAGTGTGCAGAGGAGGACCGTGGAACCCAGACTTTGGGAGTCTGGAAGGCATGGGGGGGTGGGTGGAAACTGTACTGACACTTACAAAGGGTTAAACCAAGCTCTTACATGCAAAGACACTTTGGTATCTGAATTTCACATGCCATTGCTATTAATTTAAATACTATGTACTCCCTTAGAGTTTTTTTATTTCTATTGTTATGGTAACCATGTTGTATTTAATAATTATTTTTTAGATGGCTCTTTCTTCTGCTGGGGTGTGAGCCTTTCTAGAACACGGACGATGTTTTCTTTCTTCCCTTATCATTTTATTATCTTTTATTTTAAATTCATTTTAGCTGCTTCCCTATTTCTTTTTAATATTATGTATACAGTGTGATGCATACAAGAATATATTACACACATGTAAGCCGTTCACTATAATAATAATAAGGCAAATATTTGTGACCCACCTTCCACTTTTATAATTACCACCCCCAAAGCTGCCTGGGTGATCTCCCAGATCCCATTCTCTGCCTCCCCCAGAGGTGACCGCTATATTGAAATGTGTTTTATCATTTCCTTGCACTTTAAAAACAATCTTACTTACCATCTTAAGTATGTGTCCCTAAAAATATACTGGAGACACAAGGGTAAAGTTTAAAAGTCCTGAAGCCATGTTTTCTTTGCTTTTATGGTCTCCATAATTAGCACAGTGCCTAGAACTTAGTCCTCCCTAGATGTTTGTGAATGAATGGATATGCCCCAGAGCCCAGAGGATATTCGTTTGATGCTGTATGTCAGGGAGATACTGGAATTCAACTTTTGTGAGCTTGTTCCTTTAAAGCCTTGTTAGTTTTACCTCTTTGGGGTGCTTATAGATGCAGACTACAGAAATTAATTACATACTATTTTAATTGTTTGGGGATGTTTTCAGACTACCATTTCCTACTTATCATACACACTGTTTTACCACCAAGCAGTTATTCTCCAGTGGTCCCAAAGAGAGTGGCCTCAGTATTTTTGTAACGGTCTGCTTTGCTTTTCCATTACATTTTGGTTTTTCAAAGAACATTGTGGGGTGAGGAGGAAAGGGACAGAGAGAAGAGAGAACACTGAGTACACTTGAATTTAAAAGTTAACTTGTGGAGGGCTGGGGGTGGGGCAGAATAGCAGGGCAAGCAAAGTGTTGGCCTGGGAATGTCTGTTCCGTGCCAGATGTCACATTGAGTTGAGATCCTGGGGAAGGTTCCATTAAACAAGTCCATGGAAATTCAGAACATAATTTGTGTGCAGAGCATAATCTAATTGTGAGTGCACTTCATTCTTTTTAAGTGCTAAAAAAAAACACACAAGAATCAGTACAGAACTTTCTCAGGGGGACGTTCAAAAGCATTTTGTTCAGAAGCTTGAAAGTGCAGATCATTTTTAACTGATAAACAATGGTGTGAGGTGAAATGCTGGAGCTTGTGGCTGGAAGCTGAGCTGGTTTGCCTTGTCTCTCTCCCCAACCTGCACCCAGCTACGAAAGGTCACAGTGGGAGCACTGCCTCCCAAGATGAAGTCCCCTCCCCAGGGCAGGTTCTCGGCTCAGCAAGGGCCTTGGACAGCCCTCTCTGGGCGAAGCGTGGGAGCTACCCACCTGCCCTGCACCTGCTCTCCTCCAAGTCAATCCTCTGATCCAGAATTCCCTCTGTTGTGCTGCCAGGCTTTCTCCTGGAAACATTTCCATGTGACATTATTACTCCCTCTGCCCGAGTCTCACTGTAGTTCCTTGAACACATGCCTGGATTAAAACAAACCCCTCTAGGCCTTCCATTTTTCCATTTGCTTCTGTTTCACCACTGTGCAGATGCCAGGAATGGCCAGAATTTACCCAGTTTATTTGTTCTATTTTATTGACATTTGTGCTTGCAAATAAAACATATTTGCATTAAAGATTGATTGCACAGTGCTAGATTAAAATCTAGCATTGATCTTGGAGCATCTCAATCCATTCTGATTAGATTATTTAATTTTTCACATAGTCCCCAGGCAATATGAGAAACTTTTTTTTTCCTTTCATTTGACTGAGATAATTCCTGTTTGATTTGTTTTTCCACTCTGGGCAGAAAACATACATATCTTCATTCAGTTGTTCTCTTATGTCAGTAACACTGCAGTCAAGCACCAAACACAAGGTGAAGGTGCTTGTTAACATTTCCTTTACTTTCTATTTTTCCTGTTTTAAATTCCTTTAAAACCTGGAGTTTTAAATGATTTTGACCCAGTGCAGTTAATTTTCTGGACCTAAGAACTCGATTCAGAACTAGAAAGGGTCTCCGCCGCCCGGGCTTTCTCCCCCCTCACTATATGACCCACCTCCTACCTGTAATAGTCACCTGCCCTGCCACAGTAGCCACATAAAACATCACTGTGTTCATATCAACACCCCATTCCGAACTCCTCATGCCTCCCTCTTGCCTTCAGAGTAAATGCCCTTGGCAGAGTGTTCACATTCTTCTGCCCTCCAGGTACAATTCACCTTTGTGGCTGCTTTATCTCGTCTGATCACTGTACTCCTGCCAAACAAGGGGTTCAGTATATTCTGAATATTCCTTGTGTTTTCCTTCCTCCATGTTTCAGTTCACACCATCCCTTTCACCTGAGGTCTGCTCCTTCTGCAGCCCCGACACTTCTTCATATTCTGCCCAGAGTGGCCTCTGGTCCATGACATATCCCCTCCCTGCTTCCCCTCAGCCTCGCTGGGAGTATGTCTTCTTCCTCTGTGTTCCCTCTGGACCCCTCTGTCTGTTTTGCACTCATGGTGTCCTCTCACATCCTCCTTGTTTGTCTGTGGAGCTCATCACCTCCTGAAAGGATCTTTGAGCAGTGCACTTGTCCTTCTGCAGGCCCTCCTCCCCAGCGCCACCCCCAGGGCCTTAGCAGGTGCAAGGTTCATCGCATATTCGAAGTGGACTAAATTGAGTGTTATCATCTTGGTTTCCAGTTCTTAGATCTTTGGGAATTCTGATCACAAAGTACCAAGCAGAGAGGGTAAAAAAGAAAGCAGACTCTGGAGTCAGAGAAGCCAGCTCTGCTGTTCACTAGCTTGTGGCTTGGGGCAAATCTCATCACGCTCAGGACAGTTTCCTTGTCGACACCCTGTGTTTTTGAGAGGAAGAATTCAACAAAATAGCAGACGTAGAGTTTTTAACACATGCTGCTTTTGGCAAATAGCAGCTCGTAACGTTAGTATCTGACTCTGTCCTTTGTTGTATTAGTTATCCCTCCAAGGCCTGTGGAATCCGTAGTCTGCCATCAGCGCCATACCTTTCATGTTTTCATTCGTGTCATTAATAAAGCATGTTAAGTAGGTTAAGGACGAGCAAGGAGTCAGGTGACACATTACTGGAGATTTCCCTCGAGGTTGACAGGCAATCCATTAGTCAACATCCTCTGTGTACTGGACTGTGCCATCATCCAGTGCGCATGTCAGCCTTTTCGTAAGACTCTTAAGTGTTTGACGACATGCCTACCGAATTCCGCATCTGTGATTCATGTGGCAGCCTGCAATCCTAAATCTGTCAGAAAAGGAAGGGAGAACTATTTTTCGTACCTGGTTCTTCGTGAACTCTTGCTGGCTCCTACTTGCCCCTACGGTTTTACTGCAGATCAACGCCAAACTTGGCAGTTTGTGATTTTCAGAATTTATCTTTTTCTCTGCTTTGAATCACGTGTATACTTTTTGTCCATATCCAACCTGCTACTTCTCTTCCTTTGCAATTTCTCAAAATAGTGGCGTTATTTCCACAGTCAAATCTACAAGTTTTTTCAGTACCTTTTTTCTCCTCATTCAGTAAGTATTCTTCTGAGCCTACATATGTGTCAGGCACTGTGCTTGGCCTTGAGGAGATAGGGATGAATAAGACAAAGGTCTTTCCAGGCTGCATGACTTTTGCATACCAAGTTTTGGGCCGAAAACTTGAGTTTTAAGAGATTTGGGCATGTGGGATGGAGATAGGAGTGGAGGGAATATTTTGCCTACTTGTAAATAATACTATACCATCAATCCAACTGAAGAGAGAGAAAGAAGAAGGTAACTCAGAGAGCCTTTCCAGGAACCACTGCTGAATGACAAGAGTGGAGGACCTTTAATAGTGTGAATTCTGTCAAGGCTACAGCACCTACTGTGTGCTAAAGGCTGTATTAGACACTGGAATACAAGGATGAACAAGCCCTCAAGATGACGCTGTGCTGGGAAATAGCAAGCAGGCATCACACCGCAATGTGATGCATGCTTCTTAAATTCTGGGTAGGATGAGGAGCATAAAGGAGGGGCACCTAATTCCCTTCCTGAAGCAATTTAAGGGTCAAGGCTGGAGACCTGAAAAACAGGTACTATTAGCCAGGCCCAGAGGGACAGGAGATTAATCCAGGTTGAGGGAGTCTGCAGAGTGTTGTGCTGCCTTCAGGAAATGGTGGTGTTTGCACCAGGTGGGGATGCAGTGGCAGCTGAAGAGATTCTGAAGGGCTTGTAAATTATGCCAGGGAGTTTGGACTTGATCTTAAGGACATGGGATGCCATTAGAGGGTTTCAACAGGGAAGTCACCTAATGAGATTTATGCTCTGGAGCATTGTGGAAGATGGAGTGCTCAGGGCCATGCCGAGCAGCTGGGACACGGTGTGGGGCTGCTTCAGTTAATTCTGGGCGAGAAATGCTGATGGCCTGGTGTGGAGCCTTCCGGACGGGAAGAAGGAGACAGAGCGCAGAGTTACTAAACAGCTCTGAGCAGATGGCTTGCAGTTTATAGTTAAATATCAAAAACAAGAGCCATTTACGATCATGTTTTTCATACTTTAGTGTGTGTAAAAGATTACCTGGGGACAGTTTGTAAAAATGTGGTTTATGGGAATGATGTCAAGAAATTTCAGTCCGCAAGTGTATTCCCAGCAAATAGCCTAGATGCCTCAGATGCAGGTGTCCTCAGACCACACCATGAAAAACCCCTTCCTATTAGATGTTTTCAAATGGCAATACTTCTTTTAAGTGCATTCACATTATGTTCACTTTTCAAAGATTGAAGATTCAATCCTGTTATCTCTGTTGAAAATACGTGAATGGCTCAACCCCAAGGGTTAATATGCTAAAAAAAAAAAAAAAGAGAGCAGTCTCCTTGCTAGTGTGGTCTGTGTTCACTAATTATTTGCTCCCCATAAGGGATGCAGAGCAGAGCAGAACAGTGATAATCTTGTTAAAACCTCTGCTGCTGCAGATTGCTTGTAAATGAATTTTCAAAGGTTTCAGTGTGCCCTTTGCAAGAGCAAGCAAGCAAACATTTATGGAGAAAACCGTATTTCCCCCAATTCTTGAAGTTCCTTGCAGGTGTGCATTCTTAGTGTTTAAGGCATATTTTGATGCATTTATTATTGAGATATTTCTCAAGCCAGTATGCCTGATTTCAAATCCCAGCTGCACCGTTTATGAGCCGTGTGACCACAAGCAAGTTACCTGTGCTTTCCTTCTCTCATCTGTAAAATGAGAATAAAACTGTACCTGTCTCATGGGCTTGCTGTGAGGATTAAATAAGAATACATGTAAACTACTTTGCACAGCATGTGAACTTAATAGGCCATTTCTGACCATTTCTGACAGAAGCCCAGTAGTCTATAAAAACCTTATGTCACCTGTATTAGAGGTTAGTCATATAATAAACACTTTGTCTTCTTATTTAAGTCATGGTACTTTAAAAACCAACACATTTATAGTACCCATATGCAAGAATTCTTAGAGCAGTGTAAGTGTTTAGCAATACATACCGAACACATGGATAAAAGTAGGCCAATCACAACAATGATGAGTATTTCTTGTGCACTTACAGTCTTTCCCAGTTGGTCCTTTAATTCTCACAGCAATCCCATCTGCGAGGCTTGCTCCATCCCTTCTTGGAGTGAGGAACTCAGGTGCAGAGAGATTAAGGGATTGCCTGCGGTCACGTTGTCATTAAAGAAAAAGATCCGATATTTGAACTCAGAAGCTACCAATGCCAGACCCTGTTCTTATCTACCGCTCAGAGATATGGTATTGTCAGTTATGTGAAGCATGGTTAGTAACACTCAGATGGATGCCAAGTAAATTAAGATATTGACTCATCCTGAATGTGAAATGTGTGAAAATGATTCCTGAAATGTGTGCGGTGGTGTTGTACAGCTCTGTTTCAAGTCACAGTCAAGCCCTGTGCTCTGTTTCTTCAAAGTAGCCATGCAGGTATTATGCTAGGTACTCTGGGAGGGATCTCGGTCGGGGGGGTTCTTAGAGCAGTGCTTCTCCAACCTGAGTGTACAGATATCTCAAGGTCCCCTGCCTCGGAGTTGCTGACTCAGTGGGTCTGGGGTGTGGTCTGAGAATCTGCATTCCTAACAAGGTCCCAGGTGATTCCGATGCTGCTGATTTGGGACCACACTTTGAGAACCACCATCTTAGAGGAATGAGATGATTGGTGAATTTGGGAGCAGAGGGTGGTTTAAAATCTACCCCTATAATTGCCTGACCTGCTTCACAGACCTAGTTACTAACTTCACAAAGACACTTGGAAGCGCCAAATCTTCAGCTCTACCATGGAGATACTTAGATGAAAATCAAAAGATAGAAATCTTTACTTTAGCCTTAACATTTCTGAAGCAGGGTGGTGGCTTTCTGACCTAGAAACTCCTACACGGTCTCTTCCCTTTCTCCAAAACAGTGGGGTCTTTTAAAAACCCAGATATTTCCCTTACCTATGGCTCAAACCCAGCATTTGGCTTTAGAACTAGGTACTTGGCCAAGTTCTGGGCTGCGTCAAGGAAGCCCCTTGTGTCCATTAGTCCCCACCCTGGAGCAAGAATTTTCTCCCTCAGTGAGGTTAGATTCGTAAAATATGGGCCAGCTTCTCATGTTCATGGGCTGGTCTCATTGCTGAGGCTAAGGGGCAAGGTCATGGAGTAACTTAAGCAAAACCCAAAATAACATCATGGAATTCCTGATCTTTTCGGGCTAGTTGGGGTCAGAATGACCCAAGAATGAAGGATCACCTTAGGCATGTTGGATCCTAAAACTGGGATAGGATAAAGCAGAGACTCTCTTTTGATTCTCCATGACAATGAGAGGGAAAGGTATGGAAAGACAAATGATCCGTAGAGCATTTCTTTTTGCCTGTGGAATATATTACCTAAAAGTGGATTCACTCCTTTGGTTTTTTCCTTAAGGAGACTTGTGCCTCTGGAAATACAAATAGTTGCTTATCAGAATGGAAACTCTGGCTAGATGAATAACTGGAATAAACCCAGTTTCATTTTCTCATCATCAGGAGAATGAAGAAATAAATTATGCATTAAGTCATACAAGGGAATATTATATAGCAGTCAAATGAATGCACTTCAGATACGTGGAGAATCTTAGCAAAATGATTTTGAATGTAAATCACCCCAAAAGTTTATAGATATCATGGTATCCTGCTTATTAAAAAGTGAAAGACAAAACAGAAAACAAAAAAGAATCTACTTTTTAGGAATACTTATAGATGTGATCATTCTTTATAAAAATGAAAGCAAGGAAATGGTAAACAGAATAGAATGAGGAGGTGAATATAAGTTAGTGTCGATGTTTTCGTTTTTTTGATGGGTGGTGGTTTCTTCATTTACTCTAGTATTAAATGTAAGGAAATAAACAAAAACGTAAGTACAATAAATAAATCCGAAATAAACATGACTACTGGCTCATACAAACCAGTCAGTTAAGAACTAAAATAAAGGTAGTCTTGCATGGACCAATGATGAGAGTGTGTCAGGAACCAAGGAATTTGATTAATCCAAATCAGTGCGCCTGTGACTCATAGATTTTCTGCAGAGAAAATAATGAAAAGTGACTCTCTGGGCCCCTGCTTTGTTCCCACACAGCACTGTGACCTGAAGTCTTTGCCACTTTCTCCCATCTCTCATTTCCATTGGTCCAGTTGGTTCTTTATACACGAAGATCACTGAGGGGTATCAGTAGGCCACTGAAGATTGCAGCAGAGTCACTTCAGAAGAAACCATGGCTGTGGTATCACTGGGGTAGGAAAAACGTGTGGTTCCTCTTCTCTGATCTCCACCTCTCTCAGGAAGGGAACATGTTGACATGTTTTCTCAGAGAAGCAAAGGTAGGAATTTTAGAAAATAAAAAAGACTGTGTCCAGTATGAGAAACTTGTTGCCAGACACAGACTTTGGCGCCCGTGGCTTAGAGGGATGTTCGACTAGGGGAGCCTAGGTGGTGCATTCAGGCAAGTGTTGGATCTTGATTTCGGCTCAGGTCGTGATCTCAGGTAGTGAGATCGAGTCCTAAGTCAGGCTCCACACTCAGCGGGGAGTCTGCATGAGACTCTATCTCCCTCTTCCTCTGCCCCTCCCCCTACACTCATGTTCTCTCTCTCTCAAATAAAGAAATAAATTTAAAAAAAAAGGAAGTTCAATTAACTGGCCCCTGAGCTGCCTTCATTGCCTCATTCCCTGCTGTCACTTCTCCCTCCAGGGCTGCTCCCTTCACCCTGGATGACTGTCTCCACTGCTCCTCATCTACGGGCTTGAAGAGTCATGGGTAGTTTTGAAAGCTAGCTAGTTCTGTGAGCCTCTTCCATGGAATCTTAATCCTTCCAACAGGAAATAATATTTCCCTTTGTTGACGTCTTTTAGAACCCAAGTTTGTGTCCCTTGCCAAGGCATTTGCCCCTTTCTCACGGCAGGATCAGTATCTCAACTGGACATCTGCTAGGGGTGCAAGGAGCTGTGGGGCATTCAAATAAGAACAGATGAAATCTTGCCTTTGCGGAACTTGTCTCCCACTGTGTGTGTGGCCCACAGCCTCTATGAGAAGGTCTCTATGATGTAGTGTGCTTCAGGCTTTCATGTGAAATTGGAGAGTTCAGTCAACATAGCCCAGAGCTGAGGATTTACTCATTAATTTATAATCTCAAAGGAGGAGGAAGAATCCTTACCACCCTCTGTCAGAACCATCTTCTATTTTCATGCTAGTTTTGTTGCTCACATCCCAGATGACAGCCTCCCCCTCACTCCTCGTTTCTCCTCCAACTCCTTTTCCCTGATTTTGGCCGCACGTGTGTTGAGACCCAGAAGTGGTTCAGAGAGGGTGGTCATAAGAAGAAAAATAAAAATAAAGGCAGTATTTTAAAGTGTTAACTGAGTGCCAGGCACTACTTTTTCATATATTAACTTATATAATTTTTCACCAACTCTATGAGATAGATACTATTATCTTTTCCCTTTTATAGAAGAAAGCAAGGCACAGAGAGGTTATGTGCCTCTGCCAAGGTCACACAGCTGTAACTGAGGCTACTAAACATATCACCTCATAAAAAGCAAAGAGAAACAACTTCACAGAGATTGAAAACAACTCTCTAAGAGAGAAACGGAGAGGGGATAGATCATTCATGAACGAAGGGGAAAGGACATCAAGATACTAGAAGTGGAGCATGGCTGAGTGCTGACAAGGTCCAGTGATGTAACTCCCTGGCAGACTGTGCCAGTATAGGAAAGGGGAAGGTCAGTGCTGCTGAGAAAGTGAAGGGAGCAGGTCCGAGTATGAGAGGCTGCTTCAGTGTAGATGTGGATTGTGGCACCCCATCACCACAGCCCTGGGTGGGGGAGCCTGTGGGTGGAGAACACATGCCGTGTGGTGTGCACCAGAGGCTGGCACACAGGGTGGGGAGGACGAGGGGGGCAGCCAAGGCTGTTAGGTCTTCGGGTCAGTTAGGAAAATGGTGCTTCTGACCGAAGTGAGGTTAAAAAAAAAATAAAATAAAACAAGGGGCCCCTGGGTGGCTCAGTCGGTTAAGCGTCTGACTCTTGATTTTTGTCTCAGGTCATGATCTCAGGGTCTGGGGATCAAGCGCCCCATTGGGTTCTGCCCTCAGCCTGGAGTCTGCTTGAGCTTCTCTCCCTCTGCCCCTCCCACTGTTGAGCTCTCTCCCTCTCTCTGTCTCCCTCAAATAAATAAATAAATGAGATCTTAAAAAAAAATAAAACAAAAAACCATGCTCTTTTAGAGTATTGTTGCAGGTCTCTGCAGCAAGTAGTAGATTATGTCATCTCTTCCTAGCAAGTGGGTGTTTTTGTTCCATTCGTGGTCTGGAACTGCCTGCAGACAACACCACTTCACTGGGAGTGGAAGATGAGGTGACTTCAAAAAAGACTCATCCTTTCCTTTTCTCTTATACTCTGGACTTAAAGTCACAGACCTCAGTGCTAGCCCTGCTCTGACTTTTTAGTGTTGGTGGCTTGTCAGTCCCCATTTCTCTCTCTCACCCCTTCATCACCTCCTTCCTCCCCTGTTAACTCCCGCAAAATGACACCCCTGCTCTGATCCCACCCCGCCACCTCGAGGGCTGCTTTTCCCTGATTTAGGTTTTCCTGCCAGAGTGCAGGGCAGGCACTTCATTTTGGTAAACACAGGATAAACACTTCTCCTTAAATAGAAGTTGCAGGCTCTCCAGCTAGATTTTTTTAAAGGGGCAGAAAGTCAATTCAGTTCAGTGAACTTGACAAGAAATTAAGGATAAGGAACATGTAAGAGTTTGGAAAATTCTTCAGGGAGGATTTGCTTTTGGTATTACCAGGCTCCCAAAATAATCAATTAGGATGAAGTTCATGGCCACAATGGATGTAACCCTCCCCAATCCTGTTCAGTGGGAGGCAACAGGAGACGGTTGTCCCTGAGCCCACCTGCCAAAGGGTTGGTGCTCGATGCTGATTCCGCATGGAGGATGGTGCATACCTATGTGGTTTGTTTGGCGCCATTCAGCATGTCAGCCATGGATACATCGACCACACTGAAAGCAGCAAGTTAGGGCTGATGAGATAACCCAGATGGGGAGTGTGCTAGATTGTGAGGTGATTCTCTCCGCTGAATGGTATTTGACACCCCCAGCTCCAAACTGGTCAGTCCCACCTCCTTATTTTTTTTAAATATTTTTTTAAGATTTAATTTATTTAAGAGAGAGAGCACAAGCTGGGGAGAAGGGGAGAGGGAGAAGCAGACTCCCCGCTGAATAGAGAGCCCGACGTGGGGCTCCATCCCAGAACGTCAGGATCATGATCTGAGCCAAAGGCAGACGCTTAACCAGCAGAACCACCCCGACGCCCCAGTCCCTCCTCTGTAAAACGGGATTATGAGGACTTCAAACCATGGACCAACTGCTAAGTATCCTACTAGCTTTACCAACAACGAGTGCATGAGTTTGGCTGGACCTGGGCAGTTTTCAAACAACGTGTGTCTTCTCTACGTCCCTGTCTCCCCTTCCAACCCTTTGAAGATGGATTTAACCCAGGAAGGGATTTCTGGAGAGCTGTGAGGGGGCAAGCCACTCTGGAAGTTAGACTCTTCTCTTCTGAGGGCTTGGTCCTTGACAAAGGTGATGGCTGGTCCACCTCAACTTCTGCTCACTCACCTTCAACTTCCCGTTGAAGAAGGTCCTTGCAATCTGACTGGACCTGGAGAAAGATTCCATGCGCTCTTTATCTTTGGAGCTCTCCTCCTTAGTGTGGTCTGTGACCACAGGCTGCATAGTCATCTGTAGTAATTATTGAAAATGCAGATTCCTGGATTACCCCCAGACCTTCTGAACTGGAATTTTTGTGAGTGTTACCCAGAAATCTGCACTAGTACTTAACTTTGCTGATGATCTTTAGGCACAGTAAGGTTTAGGAATCACTGCATTATTAATAATAATTATAGAATGAGTTTTTATGAGCCAGTCAAGCACTTCCCAAGCATTTCACTTTTCATTTATTTCAACTTCACAACAACCCTCCAAGATAGGAACTGCTATCTACCTAGAGGGGGCCTGACACATAACACATGAAAGATGCTCAATAAATTTTTGTTAAATTAATCATTTATATATACATATATATACACACACACACACATATACATGTACATACATATATACATAAATAAGAAAAATAAGGCTTAGCAAGGTTAAAATCACCTGGACAAGAACACATAGCTGCTGAGAGATGAAGCCAGAGTTTATAGTGCCTTCTTTAGGGAGAGCCTGTTGGTGTGTGACTTGGCAGGCTGGCGCCTCCTTCTGGTGCTGCTGGGTAGTGTGTGGCAACAGTGATAGAAGCTCCCAGAGGCACCTGATTGGCCTTGGGTTGAATTGACGGATCTCTTGTCTAGCGTTCTCTTCTTGGCCATCTCTGGTAAATTAACAGGGACACGTATTTATTTATTACTGATCAAAAGAACAGGCCCAGGGAAGCTGGGTGGTCATTCACAAAACCAAACAGCACCCATTGTCTTTCCTGTACTCTACTCAGGTTGGCCAATGCATGGTCTTAATTTTCCCTCCAGGTGATGCAGAGGGAGACTAGATATATCCTGGGTTCCTGTCAGAAATGTTCACTTCCCCCTGCTTTCTTGAAGTTTCTTTATGCCCGCTTTGTTTATCATTTCTTTCATCTGCTTTCTTGGTTGGCAAGTGTATTCCCTGTATTTCCACCAAGACAGGTAGTTGAGCCAGCCCAAGATAAAGGAGTGAACAAATGGAGATAGCTTTGACCCTCTCAGTCCCCTTGGGCCTCGTCTCCCATGTTCCCTCCCTTCCTGTTTCAGACCTTCAAAGCTACCTGGCTCAGGAGAGTGTCCTTTGGTAAGAAGAGATTTTTGGAGGAGGCCATGGAGAGTTTGTTTTAGGACCACAGGTTTTTTTAGACATAGTCTATTGTACATGCACACACACACACACACACACACAGATTAAAAAATAGAAACATACCCTCCACTGACAAATGGCTGAAGGAAAACTCTTTTGTAAAGAGTGTAAAAATGTTTGACTTAAGTAGGATAAGGCATTTTGTATTGTGGGGCTTTTTAAGGGAAAGATGTTTAAAAGCTCTCCTCTGGTCTTCAAGCCACTGTCCCAGTAGTTCTAACTAGAAATTATAACAGCTAACATAGATTGAGTGCTTGCTGTGTGCCAAGCACCGTTCTAAGTTCTTGGCATGCTTCACCTAATTCCTGCAATCCCTTAACAATACTTACTGTTAATATCTTCGTCTCCATTTTGCGGATATGGAAACTAAGGCAGAGGGAGGGTAAATAATTTGCCTAAGCCTTTACAGAGTTAGTAGAAGAGGCATGATTCAAACCCAAGTGATGGGACTCCAAAGCCCTCTTAATACTACATTAAACGGTGTGATTGTTTTTACTATAAAATGCTTTTTCTTTAAAAAATTTAGACCTTTTTCAAAGAAAAAATCAATTGTCCGTAATTTTAGTGTATCCTATTTTTTTTTAAAAGAAGAGTAATATGCACATGGTTAGAAAAGCCAAATGGCTCAGAAAGATATAAAATGAAGATGAGGGTCTCTTTAGATCCCCACTGTCCCATTCCCAAGGGAAACCACTATTAACAGGTCTTTTTTTATCCCTCAATAAAAAATGTCCTATGCATGTAGCCAGTTATATATTATTTAAAGATTTATTTATGAAGAAGCCAACATGCCACACCCACTATTCTGCATCTTGTTTTTCTTATCTAGCAACAGGGCTTCGACATGTTTTCACTCCAGCACGCACAGGTTCATGTCACTCCTTGTCATGATAGGTATTCTCCTAGGTGGACTGTACCACCTGACTTCAGCAGTCGTCGTTGATGGGCACTTAGGTTGTTTGTTTGATGCTCATGTGCAGGAGAAATTTCTCCTCACACTCTTGCTAACTCTTATCAGAGTATTTTTCTCAAAACTTCAACAGAACTAGTATTCTCAAACTTAGATTTTTAAATTTTTTGCCAATCTGGTAACTGAAAAAATCTCCTTGTTTACATTTACATTTTTAGTGCTATATATGAGATTGAATGGCTATTCATATTTATTGGTCATTTATTTTTCTTTATCTGCCATCTGCCTGTTCATGTCCTTTGCCCATTTCTCTGTTAGTTTTTTTTTCTAATTTGTATGAGTTTTTGGTAAATTAAGGAGATTGGCCCTTTGTGTGCCATATGTTATAAATATTTTCTTTCAGTTTATTATTTGTCTTTGACTGCTGTTTTCCCATAAGCAGTTTTGCTGTTATGTAGTCAGATTTTTCAATATAAAACTATTCTCCAAATACTTTAAATATGAACTTCCTTTTGTTTTTAATTTTATATATATATATATATATATATATATATATGCGCTTTTAAGCTTATGGTGGTTCTCCATCCATTGAACATCAATCATAATGAAGATAAATCCTTTCTGAAATTACAAAACAAATGAAAATGATATTTAGTTTTTCAGAAAGACCTCTGTTTTGAAATGCAAGAAAACCTGTGTATAAATTTTCCATCAGTTTATTGATCTTTTGATCAAATATTCCTTTCCTAAGATAAATACCTATAGGGGTTTTAGAGAATAGTTTGCAGAAACTAAAACAAAAAATCCCGTTTAGTTTGTGAAACATTTATTGGATTCACCGGCTGGGTGCTCCAGAGCTTCGCAGTTAAGAGTCTGTTCTACCTAATCTACTTTAGAGAAGCTTTTTTTTTTTTTTTTTGGTAAATAGTGTCTTCTGTAATTACATGTGTCCACTGCCCCAGCTGCTCCTTAATAGCTCTGCTTGGCTTCTGTGGAAATGGCTCCTCTCCTCCCTAGAGACCTTTAAATAAAAGATCTGTGTGTCTGTGTGTGTGTTGGGGGAGGGAGGAGGATGAAGGGATAGGGAACTATGTTTTTGTTTTTGTTTTTTCCTTTTTTAATTTGCTGCCTCTATTTGAGGTGGGGATGTAGGTGGCCAACCTGAATTAATTTGATAGCTTTGTGGTGACAAAGGATAAAGGAAGGTTTGGGGTTGCTACAATCAGTGGTTTAGAATGGCTTAACACAGCTTAGTAGACTCTGTTTTCAGAGGCTTGTGATGTTCTGATGTCTGAGGACTCCATAGTCTCCTGAGAGCAAAAAATAATAATGTCCTAAGAGACGAGATCGCAGGCAGTGTCTCAAAAAAATAAGTCTGGTTATCAGTTTTGGCACATACCCTTTTTCTTTCCAACTTTCCTTCCTTCTCTAATTCCTGGCCTTACTATCACATGCACAGAATGCTTATTACCCTAACGTTATGAAAACGAGTCATGCCTCGCAAGAGAATCCAGCAGTACTACAAGCAAAAGCCACCAGATCTTCTGGAGGCCAGGGAGCAGAGCTCACTGGTTGGAGAATGCCTTTTGCTGTAGGACGTGTAGTCACCAAGACATGGGCATCATGAGGTAAAGGTCATCAAGTTCATCCGCCCCATTCAGTCCTGGAATCCCGTTCCACCAACACCAGCAGCTGATCGGAGACAATATTGATGAGGATAACTTAGGCATTTAAAACTGCCTTCAGCTGTTCAAACACAAGTCTACAACGGCCAAATATTGTGTCCTGTGCTCTTTTGGAATATTCTCGGTGACATCAGAGATTTGCATTCAGGTATCTACACACAGCACATGGAGGCAAACATGTTCTTTAGCACAAAAACTGCTTAGGCTAATGCCATCCGAAAATACATATAAGGCAATATATGTTAAATTTCTTGAAATTGAGCATATCCTTTGGCTTAAACAGTCTTTGAGGCATTTATTCTAAAGAATAGCAGACAAGGGGGCATGCGGGTGGCTCAGTTGGTTAAGCGTCTGCCTTCGGCTCAGGTCATGATTTCAGGGGCCTGGGATCGAGCCCTGCATCAAGCCCTGAGTCAGACTCCCGGCTCAGCGGGGAGTCTTCTTGGCCTTGGTACAAGTCTTGCCTCCACTTCTTGATGGTTGTATCTCCTTGTGCATATCAGTCAACTTCTCTGCCTCATCTGTAATAGGGACTGATAATTGTCCCTACCTCACAGGGTCTGTACTATCATGAGAAATAAATAAGTTAATATGTAAATATGCTTAGGATGTTTTCTGGCAATACTGTTTGTTACTAATAATAGAAAAATTGAACATAGCCTATATACTCATTGATTTAATAAAACACAATGTAGGGGCACCTGGGTGGCTCAGTCGGTTAGGCATCTGACTCTTGGTTTCCTCTCAGGTCATGATCTCAGGGTTGTGGGATCCAGCTCTGCTTCATACTCCACACTCAGTGCAAAGTCTGCTTGAGTTTCTTTCTCCCTCTCCCTCTGCCCCTCCCCTTGCTCTCTCTCTCTCCCAAATAAATAAATCTTAAAAATATATATGTCTAAAAGCACCCAAATGTAGTATATTTTGAAAATATTCACATATTAAAAGAAAAGCAATTAGGTTACATAGTAATGTATTAACTAGGAATGCTGAGTAATTATATACCAAAAGGTTAACTTTAGTTATTTTTTGGTGATGGAATAATAGACTACATTTTATCCTACAGATCATTGCTATTTTATAAATTTTCTACAAAGGAACTGTGTAATAAAAGTTGTCTTTTTAACCCCTGCAGAAGAGTAACGGCTAACGTTTATTGAGAACTTACAAGGGATCAGGTGCTTTATATGTATGTGTGTGTGTGTGCATGTGTTTGTATACACGCACACACACGTTCCTTGCTTACAATAACCTTAAGAGGCAGAATCCATGATTATCATCTCCATGTAACAAATTTAGAAACAGAAGTGCAGAAAGGTGAAGTAACTTGCCTAAAGGCCCCCCCATCTAGTGAGTGGTAGTGGTGGGATTTGAACCCATGCTGTCTGACGCAGGGCCTGTGTTTTTAGGTTAGGTACTGTCTTTGTATGATTTGAATAATACAGATGAGCATTGAGCTACAGCCCCCACAGCAATAACCTAGTTGCACACACTGTTTAAAGGAAATGAATAGAGAGTGCCTCTCCTTCCCTGAGTCTTTGTTGCCAGCTGATAAACGGGGGGCTTTCAGATCTCCAGTCTTCCTCTTAGTTACCGTGCTTAGTAAATGGTAAGCGTATGTATATCAGATGATGTAGTACAATTGACATTTCTGTGTATCCCCTAAAAAGAGTGTATTGACTTTGCATTAACCAAACTGGAAATATATTTTAAAACATAGCAAAGTGAAATGGCATAAGTAGCATAGACGTTTTTCTCTATCCTATGACTCAGTCCTGATTGCCACCACTGGGTACCCTGAATGAGTCTTCTAACCTCTTTCAGAAGGTAAGTTAGAGAAGTATAGGAACAAACTTGGGCCCAGCCCATACATAAGAGTCAATACGTCGAGTTCCAGCAGCAATAAAGTGTAGAGCAAACTTGTCCCTTCAGTTCAGGGTACATACTTAGCACAGATCAAAGGCATCCTGAGGAAACAATGGATTTTCAGCAGTTGTCTGGTCTGTTTCTGTTCTAGAATTTCTGTTTTTATTCAGGCAGTTAAGTTATAATTGATGGGGTTTTGCGTTTCTTTTAAGGAATGAAAATTGAGTGTTTCAGAGTCATAATCTTACGCTAGAAAATAATATCTCAAACCTGCTGGCTGCAACCACTGCATCTATTTTTTGAAAATTGTCTGCCTTTATCACCTAATAACCAACCTGACAATTTACTAGCAGACAAGGCTGGTGGAATTAGGCTAGGCTGTCAGGACTAGCATATTGCTGGATAGCACTACCAATCTTGAATCCTTGAGATTGTAAAATACTACAGTTTAGCCAGTGCATTACTCAGAGGCAACTAATTACAGTCGGGGAGCTCATTACAACATTAGACAGAGAGTCTGAAATCCGGAAGGAATAGCCACTCTCAGTCCTGATAAACTGCCACCCTAATTCTCCCGGAATTCTTCTGGGAATTAGGATTCACTGCTGTCTTCTGTGCTAAGGGGTCATTTTTGTTGTCTTTCCCAGAAGAGGCTGAACTTCCAGAGAGGTCCTGGGAGCCAGGGAAGGGATTTTTCTCTCTCTGCCTCTCCATTGTCTTTTCTTCTAGCAAAACTAATACAGCCTGTCAGTGAGAGGATCTGTTCACCAGTGGGTGGGTCTGGCTGCATCTTGTACCAATGGGTCATCTCGGGCGTTAGGGAGATGGGAGTACATAGTGTATGCAGGAACCTCCCTGGTGCCCCTCTTTCTTCCCACTGCCTTCCTGAGGACGCAGCATGGTATGGGGAGAAATGGCATGGAGACTTGGTCCTGACCAGGATGTGTCCCCCACAAGCCTTGGACATCTGTCATCTTGGTTTTGATTTCTTCAGTAGTAGAATAGCGAGATTAATGTCTGCCTTACAGAGTTGTCAAGATTAACAGATACAAAGAATAGAAAATATGTCCTAGAGGGCCTGGTGCCTAGTAGGCACTCAATAAATAGTTATTATTGTGATGATAATTGTTCACTGCTTGTTAGAAACTCAAAGGATTTAGATTGTTCCTATTTTCCTCAACCCAGAAATGTGAGCTGGCTCTGGGTTCTAGACCAGAAGAGTCACAAACTGTTGTAGGAGTTGAGAGAGAAGGTCAAATAAAATCATATACCTAGATTAATTTTCTAAGAGCATATGGAATTTTACCTTTTAAAAAAAAGCCTCTCTTCCTTCTTCCCACTTGTTCTCTTTGGCCTCTTCCACACTCCTTCACTCCCCCAGGCAATCCATGGAATAGTTCTATTATTACCGTTTCAGAACGATGTATTTTTTTTGTTAGAAATGAATTTGTATTAATTATTCTGCCACACAGCATGTTTCTAATTACATAACGATCTGTAGTCTGTACCCCAAATGTAATTAGATTTTTGTAAACTAATGAACAACCTCCCTCCCCCTCCCCGCAACTAAAATGTCACATACCACGATATCCCACAGTTTCCATCTCTGTCGCTGCCTGTTTGGAAATGTTCAATTCCGGCTTTTCGTGAAGGTTGTGTTCTTACTAGAAAAACAGCGGCCGCAGTCAGAGCGGCTCACCAGACCGCGCCGGTGCAAGCCCTTCTCTGGGGTCAGGCGCTCTTCCCCACCGCTTCCCACTGGCTGGTTCTCTCCAGACCCTAACGGGCCAGATTCAAGCACAGCGAGCCGACTGCAGAAGCCCCAAGACACACTCTCCCAGAAAACCGGCTTTGGGACTGACGAGCATGCTTTTCCTTCTGCCTGAAGTTTGGGTCGCCGCGCGCCTGTCGTCGAGGGAGGGCCCCGGACGCGGACGCACAGGGAGAGGCGCGCGCTTCTGCCCCCATCGCGGCCCCTGTGGATTGTCTGCCGGAAGATCGGTCTTTATGAAACCAGCCTCGCTGTGCTTCTGAGCTGTGTTTATGAAATGATGTCGTTGTACTCGCCCCTTCTCTTGTTTGCTTTGAGGAAAAGGGCTGAGAGCCGGGAGGCTCTGGAATCCTGCACTTGCTGAGCCTAGAGTGTGCCCGTGCGGGACCCGGGGAGGGGGGCGGGGGCTGGCCAGGCAGGGAAGTGGCCTGCGTGTTCTCACGTTCCTTTCCTTCATGCCTTTCTCCACATACCCCCACCCCCCGCCCTTGTTTTTCAGGTAGTGAAGCGGATTTTAGCTCCTCGAGCAGCACGGGCAGCATTTCGGCTCCTGAGGTCCATATGTCTGCGGCGGGAAGCAAGCGGTCCTCTTTTTCACGCAAGTAGGCATCGTTTCCTGCTCTGTAATTAGTCAGAGGCTTTACACAGGTGACTTACCTGTACTTTATGCTTCTGTGGAACCACCTGGATGACTGTCAGTTCATATTTTGTTAGTATTCAGTGAGCAGGTTTTGCTTTTTATAATGATTTGCAATCGGAACTTTTCACTGTCTTACCAAGGTGCTCACAGCGCTTGGCCAGGGTGTGTCCGCCCGGGTCCCTCTCTCACCCGGTCCTTGGCTGTGTGGCCACTCATCCCTCTCTCCCTTCCGCTTCCCTCACTCACCTGTGTACTTACCTGGTATCAGGCTAGCAGTCTGCACTTCCTTCCTGCCTCCCCTTCGTGAATCTATCATCTCTTAGCCATGAAGCCTCTGACTTCACCATTTCTTTCCTCTAGCTGAGTTTGCCTTTTATCCTTGTGAAAGACATAGTGAGCCCTGACTCCTCCCAGCATTCACTTGGGGGAGGGGTGAAAAGAGAATAAAGCTCATAGACGTGGGTGGCCATGGCCATAGGAGGCATTAGCGCAGAGTAGCTGCAGATGCGGATGCAGATGTGGGCTCTAGAGCCAGGCTGCCTGGGTGTGAATGTCAGCTCTATCATCAACAGGCTGTGTGGCCCTGAGCAAGTTGCTTAACTTCTCTGTGCCTCAGTTTCCCATCTCTAAAATAGGGCAATAGTCATACCCACTTCAGAGAGTTTATTGTTAGGATTAAATTAGCTAATACGCATAAAGTGTGGGTCAGTGCTTGGAGCGTAGCAAGCATGAACAGATGTTCGCCATGGATGCTATTTGGGTTGGGAGAAGAGAGGGACTGTGAGAAATCATGAGCTATCATTCATTCATTCACATTTGGTGGGAAAGGTTGTAAGCCCAGGATTCTCTCCTGTTATCCGTGACTTTGTTCATTCAATAAGTATTTATTGAGCATCTACTATGAGGTTCTGGAGATATGGCAGTAAACAAAACTTTGTGGAAATTATATTCATTCTAGTAGGAAAAGAAAGACAATAAATACATAATATAATTATTTTTAAAAGCACACAGAGAAAGGATATTGAGAGTAATGGGATGTCTGATATATTTTGGATAGGCTGGTTCTAGGAGACCTCTGTGATACAGTGAGCTCTGAGCCAGGGACCCGAACAATTCAATGGAGTGAGCAGCAAGACTTCTGAGGATGATTTGTCTTTAGATTTTGGGCAAATCACTTGACTTTCCTGGGCCACAGTGTCCAAGTTTGTAAAAAGGGTCAGACCACATAATTTTTAAGGTCCCTTCATGGAGAAAAACTGATTAGTTTCTAAAAACTTGCATTCCCAGGATTCAACAAGCAGATATTTCCCATGTCTCTTCAGTGAGCAGAACATTTAGCTGATGTTTATAAAGGGACCTCTGAGACACCCTAGTGCACAGTTTTATTGTTAAAAATAAAGCTGAAGCCAGACAAACCTGTGACAAAAGAGTGAAGTCCACAATGAAAAAGCACAATTGTTCTATCCCCAAACACAATCTATTTTGGAAATAAAGTACCTCTGGGATCACAGAATATGAATATAAACATTTTCTGTATAAATCAGTGTGGCTTGCTCTGAGAATAAACCATTTATCTAACCCATTCAAGAAAATTGGCACATACCTATAGTACAAGGTATCAAAGAACAGAGAGCAAGAGAAAAAAGAAATGGCCTGTCAAAGAAGCCAATTTTATTAAGCATCTCAAAAGAATTTGTGTTTGTGGTTAAATTCCAAGGTAATGTCAACAATACTGAGTGACTTAGAGAAAATCGTCTAGTCTGGAATCCGTGGTTTCTCCAAATGACTAAAAATTGATGTTAAACATAAAATAGCTAAATAGAACTATGTGCAAATCAGATACATGCTTAATAGATGGAAAATTGGAATTGGCAGTGTTCTAGCCATTATCCTCACTTTTTTTTTTTAATCTGGCCCAGGCACAGAGCACAGTCAGTAGATTTCTGTGATGGGATATCTCGGGCATTTCACATAATTTTTGTGTTCTACAGGACGGTGCATTGAGGACAACTCCTAGATGGGTCGGGTATCCTTGCCAAACTTTATAATAGCTTATGATCCTTTTAAATGGCTTGCTTCTCCTATAATAAATGAATTTTCTCTGTGGAGAATTAGCTCCTGAGAGGAAGACGAGCAGGAACATTTGGTGAAGGGATGGGAAAAATAAATGACAGGTGGAGTTGGTGAGAATATTTCTGATTGGATTTTAAAAACAAAACTTAAAGATTTACAAATGATCTCTTCTTACAGAACACCAACTCTGCTGACATCTCTGAGGAATTTTTTCTCTTTTTTTTTTTAAAGATTTATTTACTTATTTATTTTGGGGCGGGGAACAGAGGAAGAAGGAGAGTCTTAAGCAGATTCTAGACTGAGCTCAGGGCTCAATCCCAATACCCTGAGATCATGACCTGAGCCAGAACCAAGAGCTGGACATGTAACCGAACGCGCCATCCAGGCACCCCTGAGGAATTCTCTTTCTTAAACTAAAATCCTCATCTGACCAAGGGCAGATAGAAGTGAGAAGGAAAAAAAATTTTTTTGGAATTTGGATTCAGAGAGACGTGGGCTTGAGTTTATCCTCCATTATTTATTATGTACATGAGCCAGAGCCCCGAGCCTTACTGTTCTGGAAAATGGGGGTAATAGTGGCAGCCACCTCACTGAATTAAATGAGCTAATGTATGAGTGCTTAACATGGTGCCCGGAATTTCATAAAAGGGTCGTAAATGGATATTTTCATTAGTAGTGATAAAAATAATACTGATGGACATAATGAAGGTGATGACAGTGGTGATGATGATCATCTTAGTTTGCTCAGGCTGCCGTCAAAAAACATCACAGACTGGGGGGCTCACACAGCAGGAACTCACCTTCTCACAATTCTGGGGGCTAGAAGTCCAAGATCCAGGTGTCAGCAGGATTGGCTTCTTTGGAAGCCTCTCTCCTTGGCTTAGTGATGGCCATCTTGTCTCTGCTTCTACAACAGAACCTTTCTCTGGGCCTCTGTCCACGTTTCCTCTTCTTATAAGGACACTAGTTGAATTGGAATAGGATTGAATTGGATTTAATTACCTTTCTTAAAAGCCATGCTTCCAAATACAGTCACATTCTTAGGGACTGGGGGTTGGGACTTCCACATTATGAATTGGGGGGGGGCACGATTCAGCCCATAACAGTAATCATGGTGATGACAATGATAGTATTGTTGCCTTGAAGTAAAGGACAACGTTGGGGGCAGGGGGAGGGGGATAGAAATTCACCTGGGCCCCTTGTAAGGTTCTCCTTCTCTTCACTTCCATTTACTGTGTTCAGGTGTGCAGGAAGGGACAGGGTCAGCAGAATTCTGTCTCCTCTGTGTGGACCGCATTCTCCTTGTCCACCACACCAAGGGGTTTAGGGTGGGCTGAGGAAAGTAGCATGGGGTTTGCCGGAGCCCGTGTTCTCTTCCGCTGCTCAGCCCAGCACCACTGGCTGCTGGAGTTGGTTTGTCACAAAGCCATCAGCCCATCTGTTCCATATAAAGTGTCCCCTTCTCACAAAAAGGAGGCAGAGTCTATCTGGATGATTTCAAAAGGAAAGAACTTTTTCACTTTAGAATTTGGTGATGTTTCATTTATATGTGATTTACTGGGTTGACAGCTAGTTGAAATTGCATTTGATTTTAAGTAAGTGTGGTTTCAGAGCCAGGTATACGTATACCACGCACACACTCACGTTTATACGCGTTCCTCCTTGAGATGTGTCTGTTGGATGCAGCTGTAATCAAAATTGCAAAACGGAGATGGTCAAAAAGCAGTATTTTTGTATGAAAGGTATTCTTGTTCTCTTGTAATGTCATCAAGAAATATTCCTGACACCGAACTGTTATCCTATTTAAGTAATTTCAACATTCTCAGGTGGCTTCCTTACATAGCAGGTGTCAAATCTCTGGAACTAGATGAATAGGGATGTCCAAACCAGTTGATCCTGTAATAATATCCTACAGCTGAATTGCCTTTCACATCTTATCAGATGCATTCACATGCATTCTTTGATTCACATCAACTCTGCGAGGAAGACAAGAAAGGTTATTATGGGTCCCTGTGTATTAAGTATCTTACTTGCCTAAGTTCCTAGTAAGTGGCAGTGCCAAGGCTCAGGCTCAGTTTATCCATTTAGTCGTCATTTCGGGAGCTCCCAGCATGTGCCAGGAAGCAGTGGGGACAGAACAGACTGTGCTCCTGCCCTGGGAATGCCCTCGTCTGGCGGGAAGGACACACAGTGTGGGGTTGTGATGCCATGAGATAAATTCCAGAATGGACATTTGCAGAGAGTACTAGGACCACCAAGGAGCCACATGTACGCAAGCCTAGGGAAGGAAGAAGCCAGAGAAGGCTGCTTGGAGTAGGCTCCCATTGGTCTCGAAGTCAGAAATATCCCAATGCTTAGGGTAGGGAGCAGGAGGATGTTCTAGGCAGAAAAAATTGTAAGTTCAAAAACATAAAGGTGCTGGAGAGTGTGAGTCGTCAGGAAACCGCAAGTTGTTTGGAATTCTGGAATACAGAGGGACAGTGGTAGAGGATGGGTTGGATGGGGAGGTAGGATTGGGCCTCGTGAGGCACTGGGGAGCCACTGAATGGCTTTGAGGACAGTGACATCCGGTTTTATTTTAGAAAGGCCACTCCAGCCAGAGAATCCGCCTCCTTGCTGAGGGGGCAAGATGACAGGCCAGGGAGCCAGGAGAGGGCTGTTAACAACATTTCAGCAGTTAAATGATAAAGGCTGTGTTAAGTCATTGGAGCATGGAAAGAAAAGGAAAGAAAATAGGTGGTTAAAGCTATAGGCTTGAGACGTTTGTTCTGTTCATCTGTCCTCTTTTCAGGGCAACAACCCCTTTTTCCTTATACTCCAAGTGAACTGTCACAGTTTTCTTACCTCAACATGAACCAAACCCAAACATGTTTAAGCTGAAATGGGTGTACTGGAACAGCCTTCAGAGGGAACCTCAACCAAATCAATATTTGACGTGGGTTGTGCTCTTAGCAAGCATTTGAGATTAATCCAAGACCAGCTTTACGGTCAGAAACTACTTGCGCGAACGGCAGAGGGTGAGGTTGCCTGTGCCCGTGGCAGAGGAAGGAAATCTCAGGCAGGCGGGACGAGGGCTGCTCGTAAGGACAGTTTGCACTAAGTGATTATGTTGCCCTTTCAACTCTGTACAATGGCTTTCCTTAGTTGTAACTAGCCTTACGCCGGAGCCAAGCATTAGCATTTGAGCCCTGGTCGCCCCAAGCATGTGAACATTTTACATGCTTTTCTTCCAGCCGAGGTCCCCATGGGCGGAGTAATGGAGCTTCGTCATACAAGTCTGGCAACAGCCCGCCCTCCCCACGGGAGAAGGACTTTCTGTCCATGCTGTGCAGGAATCAGCTGAGTCCCGTTAACATCCATCCCAGTTACGCGCCTTCCTCCCCAAGTAGTAGCAACTCCGGCTCCTACAAAGGAAGCGACGGCAGCCCAGTCATGAGGTGAGTGCCACTCATCTCCAGCTCCTGGTTCGGAGTTTGCCCTCCTCGGTAAGTTTTCTTTCAAACACTTAAAAAAAAAAAAAAAAAGGTATGCAACTCTGGAGCGTCTGCCTTACTCTGTAGTAAGTCACTTCTCTTTCCTTCCCTGCACTCAGCGAATCCTTCAAGGGCAGCTGCAGAAAGAACACAAAGCAGTTTCTGCTAAGGCTCAGCAGTCCGAGGAGTGACTGGCCAGGGAGGAAAAAATGGCACGGGGCAGTAGGAGGGACCTACGCCTTTCCCTCAGAACAGGAAAGAATCACTCTCGTGTTCACCGTTCATTCAAACATCAGATTTGTGTTAGTAGCACGTTGTGCCAGGCACCGTGTAGAGCACTGGGAATGGGACAGTGAACGGCAGAGAGGGTCCCCGTGCTTACTGCCCAGAGGATACCAAAGACGTTGCTCATCTAATGACAAAAACACATTTAAGGTTGTTCTGCGAGTACCTGTTGCTGCATGTGTATTTAAGAAGTCAGGAGGGGGTCCAGCTCAGTCTGGAGGGATCAGAGGAGGCCTCTGTGAGGAAATGACATTGAAATGAAATCTGAAGGTCAAGCAAGGAATTCATTAGTCCCGGGGCAGTTGGGGGGGGGGGGGCGGGGTGGGAAGGGCAGGAGGTTCTGGAAAAAAGGACCTATGCAACCAAAGGGGCCACAACAGGAGCACTAGAAGGTTGGGAGCTGAACACAGGCCATCTTGGATGGAGTGCAGGCTCATGGGGGAGCAGGGCGAGTGTAGCGGCCTGGCTGGCTCCAGAGTCAGGGAGGAAGCTGCCAGCCCTCCTCCCTCAGTCTCCTTCCTTCTGGGTGGCCATTCTCGTTCGTCAGCTCTTGTACAGCAGGGATGCCCAGCGCTTGGCCAGGCCTGAGAGGGGCTGACATTCCAGCTCAGGACGTTTTCTCGAACCCAGGGCACCTCTCTTACAAAACACACTCTGGTGACGGTGGAGTAGCCTTTTCCCTTTGGAAGAAGGAAACTTTCCTCCAGATGGGCCCCCTCACAGCGGGGATTGATCTCAGAACCATTTGAATCCAACTCCTAACCATCAGAATGTTTAGGCAGTGGCACACGGTGTGGAAAGTCAGGACGTCTCCCTCCTGGCCTTCCCTCCCGCCTGCCCCGCTCATTGTCCTCTCATCTAACAGTGTGTTACTCTGAACCCACAGGCAGGACCGTGCACAATTGTGCATTATTTTGTATGAGGTCATTCCTAAGCCATAGAAAATCCTCCCTCTCCACTGTCTCCACCCTCTCCACAAACACCCTCTGCACGGTCTCTCAAGTAATGCGCAGTCCTAAGATGGGCAGGTAGATTCCAGTCGCCCTTCCCAAGTGAAGCACATGTTATTGAGGTTTAAGACCCCAGTGCACAGCCGCCATCCCTTCTCAAGCTGTTAGCTGTGTCTTAACTTTTTTTTTTTTACAGAAGACGTAACATTTCATTGCTTGGATTATTTCAGGCGCTCTGGAAGGTACATGTCTTGTGGTGAAAATCATGGTGTCAAGCCCCCAAATCCAGAGCAATATTTGACTCCTCTGCAGCAGAAAGAGGTCACAGTGAGGCACCTAAAGACCAAGCTGAAGGAATCTGAGCGCCGACTTCATGAAAGGTGAATCTGCAGTCCTTTCACCCTGATTTAGGATGGTTTCTTTTTCCGTAAAGTGAAATACAAGTCCACACTCTAGAGAAATAGAAAAAAAGAAAAATGATTTCATTGAATTTTTGCCAAATTCCCTAAATCAGTCTTTCAAAAGAGCCCTTTCGTATTCCTGAGTGATTTGGTGTTTCAGGAGTTCAGGGGACCCTCTCAGGTTAGAGGGGGCCCCGTGCTTTTTCTGGGTGTGTACAGCTTTGACATGAAGCGTTGGGTGTGTGCGGTGGCTATTTTTAAATGGCAGGAACACTCGCAGGAACAAGCCCATACTTCCAGCAGAAAGGGTCACACACAGGGACCCCTATTAAGCCCTGTTTATCTCTCTGAGAGTGTGGATGACCATGTGTATTGTGATTCCTGCAAGCTATTTCTGTGCCGAAGGAAGAGGTTCATTATTCTTGGCTAAGTGTTAAGGTAAAAAAACAAAAACCAAAAAACAGCCCATGCTTGCGAGATCTTATCTCGGAGAGAAAAGACCTTTGACATCTTGGGGCAGGCCAGATTTTCTGCTTAATGATTTTCTCCTGGACCATTTTGGGAGAGCCAGATAGAGCTCTGACCAGGGTAGCTGTGAACTCAGGGTGAGGATAGTATGAGTCAGACCTTACTTTCTGGAAGTCTTTGTTTATGATTTGAGAATCTACCGGAGGGTTTGAGCACTCATGGTAGGGAAGCATGGTAAGGCAATGAACTGGAGAACACTCAGATCTAAACTAAGAGAAGCAAAACTGACACCATCCTTCATATATACCAGGATCTTCACTGCCTGGTCTTCATATCCACTGAGAATATGAGGACTTATATTTACATCGACTGTGAAGAAATGATATGTCAGGAAGAATTGTTCGACAAAGATCTTGAGATAGGGTCCCGTGAAGGACCTAAAACAGTGGGATGGATTTTCTTCAGTGTAGGATGGATCCCACATCCTCTTGCCTTGAGAAGAGACAGAATAATCAACTTTTCACACAGTCTTTGCAACATGCAGCATTTTCTAATTTAAAAAAAATTTCAGATTATTATATGATCAGAACAATGCTGCAGGCCATAACTTAACCCGTCTGCCTTCTGTCTGTGATGGGTAATTAAAAGTGAAACGAACTTTCCTTCCATGAAGTGTAGACATAGGAAAGGGTAGGCTATGGGTGTATAAGCAGGCAAAGAAGCTCTAATGCGATCTCGTAACAAATTTTCAAATATTAGGTACTGAATAGAGGATGATGCTTATACTTAGACTACTGCCTGACAGTGAGCACTCAGAAAGAAAGCAAACAGTTGCATTTTTGATTCTGAGTCTAGTTATTATCATTTTTGCTATTTTACAATTAAGGGGGGGCAGTTCCTGGCTAATACCTGTGAGAGAAAAACTCAGTAGTGATTTAGCCTCTGCGTTTCAAGGGGAAGAGTACAGGCTCTCGGCCGTGCGGCGGCAGGGCCGTCTGCGCGGTGGAAAGCCGCCCTTTCCCTTAGCCGCGCGGTGTCTTCTCGCCGCAGGGAAAGCGAGATCATGGAGCTCAAGTCCCAGCTGGCCCGCATGAGGGAAGACTGGATTGAGGAAGAGTGCCACCGCGTGGAGGCCCAGCTGGCCCTGAAGGAAGCCAGGAAAGAGATCAAACAGCTCAGACAGGTCATCGAAACGATGAGGAGCAGCTTGGCTGATAAAGATAAAGGCATTCAGAAGTATTTTGTGGACATAAACATCCAAAACAAGAAGCTGGAGTCTCTACTTCAGAGCATGGAGATGGCGCACAGCGGCTCTCTGAGGGACGAACTGTGCCTGGACTTCCCGTGCGATTCCCCGGAGAAAAGCTTCCCCCCCAGCACCCCTTTTGGCAAGATGGCGGATGGGCTGGCTCTGGAGGCGCAGGTCATGGAGGAAGGGGCTGGCAGCGAGCTGCTGGTGGGAGATAGTATGGCCGACGGCACGGATCTGTTTGATGGGATGGTGACGGCCACCGCCGCCGCCGCCACCATCACCACCACCACCACCACCGAGGCCCCCGACCTGGAGCTTCTTCGTTCAGCCCCTGGGGCCCAGGCCCTCGAGCTCCTCCCCCTGGCCGTGGGCCAGGAAGAGGCCAGAGCGCTGGTGGAGCGGGCCGTGCAGACCGACGTGGTGCCCTACAGCCCTGCGGTCTCGGAGCTCATTCGGCATGTGCTCAAGCTCCAGGACCCCTGTCCCTCGGGCTCAGCCTCGCCTGAGGAGTCCGGGGCTGACTCGACACAAAGCTTCCCCGAGTCCGTCTCCGCACTCCTGGTTGATCTAACGCCAAGAAATCCCAACTCCGCCATCCTTTTGTCTCCCGGGGAGACGCCATCGGCCGCGGTGGGTCCGGAAGCCCCTGCAAACCGCCTCATGAGCGAGCTGGATTTTGCAGGCTCCACGGAGGAGAGACCAGACGGCGTCCGCCCGCTGCCCCGGGGGGCCGTCGGGAGGCAGTACTGGAGCAGCAGCTTCCTGGTGGATCTCCTGGCCGTGGCTGCCCCGGTGGTGCCCACGGTTCTGTGGGCATTCAGTACTCAGAGGGGGGCGACCGATCCCGTCTACAACATCGGAGCGCTGCTGCGGGGCTGCTGTGTGGTCGCCCTGCATTCGCTCCGCCGCCGCGCCTCCCACGGCAAGACCTGAAGAGAAGTTGGCCCGTGGGGCGTGCTGCCCGGCGGGGAGACAGCGGGTCGACCTGGGGCGGTCTCTAGTCTGTCGTTTTGCTCCTCGGTATTTGATTTGCACTATATTTAGTTGACACCTGTTCACTGTTTAAAACCGGAGGTATCTTCAAAGGCATGGAGACTTGGTTCAAGTTAAATGTCCCACCAGTGGTAGAGAAAGCATGCTCCTGACCCTGCCGTGTCGTCCGAGGTACCCGTGCTTATATCCTAGTGGTTCAGGAAGAGAAAATGCAGAGTTTGCACTTTCAAGACAGCTTCTGTAAGGCTGGCATGTTAGCTCCTTGCTTTGCTTTGTGCCGTTTTAAAATGTGTAATTGTTACAGCATTCCAATGGTCTTGTGCACAGCAGGGGACTGTAACCAAAAATAAAACTGCATTCGTGTAATTGGTTTGAAGAAGTCTTGAATAGCTCCTTAGTGTCTTACTTGGGGTTGATAAGGTTTGAGTGTTTGCAGTTTTTTACTAAATGTAGCTCCAGAGTCGGAAAATGGCGTGTTTGTTCCTAAACCTGTTAATTGATGGAACTGTATGTAAGTTTACAATGTATTAACTTATTTTTTGCTTATTATATAGCGTTTTATTGGAAATTGTTTGTAACCACACACTTCAGCATGATGAAAATAAAGATTAGTGTTTCCATTTAAATAAATGTTTTATCCTCCTATAAAATAATTATCTGTTTAGTTTTACTCCTATATATGGTAAGAAAGACTAAATGGCTAGATCCTTTCTTCTTTGTCAGTAGGGGTCTATAAAAATGGAATTAACTTAAGAAATGAGAAAGGGGGAAAATTATTAAAGAAATGGGAGGGTTTCCTACTGTCTTTAAAAAAACATTGCTTCTGAATAAAAGTAGCTTTGATTGTTTGCTCTGAAATTACCCATATACTTGTTTGTTCATATATTTATTCGCTAAGGATGTGTTGAGTATTTGCAAAAAAAGTTGGGTTGCATGAAGGATACAGAGAGGGAGAACATGCTAATACCATGTGCTTTGTCCCCTTGGAATAATAGGGTGAGGGTGGGTGGCTGGGAAGGACGAGATAATATGTGATTTATATTACCTTATTTATTCCTCACACCAACTTTGTGAGGTGGGTATTATTCTGTTTTACAGATAAGGGAGCTAAACCCCAAAGAGGTAAACCACTCACAATTCCATGGTTTACCTTAGAAGCCAGGATTTCAAAGTGTCTGCAAAGCAAATGTTTTTTCCACTGTAAAGGGAAAAAGAGACAAGACTATCCTAAGTTTGCACCCAGAAACTCTCCTTGTCTAGCACTTACCACCTTTAAACATACTGTATTTTTACTTGATTTACTTGTCTTGATTATTGCCCATCTCTCCCACTAAAGTATTAGGTTTCTGAGGGCAGGGATCTGTGTCCTGTTTTGTTCACAGATGTATGTCAAGAACTTAGAACAGTATGTGGCACATAGTAGGGGTTCTAAAAATAGCCTTTGAATGAATTCATCCAACAAATACTTACTGGGTGCTAGGCACTTTACCAGATCAGCCATCAATACTAAAGGAGGCAGACAAGGCTTCTGCCCTCAGGGAGCTTAGGTTCTGTCTGTAAAAGCCCCAGAACATGCCTACAAATGAAGATCATTTTAGATGAAGGTAAGTACTTCCGAGCAAATAAAGTGTTTTGAACAAGAGTGACAGGGGTAAAGGTAAGGAACAAATCTCTCAAGAATAAGTAACACTAGTACTAATGGATTAAAAAGAGCCAGGTATGTGAAGATACGGGGGTAAAATGTTGCAAAAAGAACAGATGCAAAGGCCCTGAGTCAGAAAAGGGCGGGTCATGTTACTGGGGCAACAAGGAGGCCAGGGTGGCGCCACTGGAGTGGAGTAAGAAGTGTGGGAGGCGGGCTAGTGGAGAAGTCCACAAGAGGCTAGTGCATATGGGGCCATGTAAACCACGCTAGGGTTGGTCTGAATTGATCCCTAGTGCAGTGATAAATGTGAACGGACTTTAAACAGGACAATGATATGATCTGTGTTTTTTTTTTACTTTTTACTTTTTTTTTTTCAAACTATGGCTGCCGTGTGTAGGATGTATTGTAAGCGGAAAGGAGTGGGTGCAGGGAGACCACTGTAATAGTCTGGATGAGTGATTATGACAACTTGGAGGTGGAAGTGGACCTAGAGATTAAGTTGAATAAAGATACAACTTGAAGACCAAACTGAGGTGATTTGTGGAGAGATTGGATGTGGGGAGGCGATGCAGTAGAGTTTAAGGAAGAGAGAAATTAAGGATGACTCTCAGGTTTTTACTTGAGCACCTGGGTCAATGGTGGTGCCATTTACTGAGAATGGAAAGAGAAACACGTTTAGGAGAATAATTTTGAGACGAGTGAATATCTATGTGGAAATGTCGAGTAATTGCATATATGAATGTGAAACCACAGGCATTGTCAGGGCTAGAGTCATAAAATTGGGGTTCTTCAGCATTTATATACTATTTAAAACCACGAATTGGATGAAATCATCCAGAGAGTGGAAAGAAGGGAAGAAAGCCAAAGACAGACCCAGGGCACGTCCACATTCAGATAGAGATAGAGGATAGAGAACCAACAAAACAAGCTGGGAAGAGTCAGTCCAAAGGTAGAAGAACCCGGGGAAGGCGGTATTGTGAAAACCAAGAGAGGGCAGTGATTTAAGAGTGGAGTGGTCAACTGTGTGGAAATCCAATCAAGAAGCTGAGTAACACAAGAACAGATACATGCCCACTGGCTTTGACGAAGTTTTAGCGACTGTCAAGATCCTTTCCTTTGGAGAAGTGGAGATGGAAGCCAGTTGAAGTGGGTTAGAGAGTGAATGGAGGAGGAAAAGTAGAAATCAATGTGTACTGTTAATTTTTTTTTTTTAAGTTTTACTGAAAGGGAGCAGGGACGTTGGTGGTAATTATAAGGGAATATGAGTTACAAGTGTTTATTTTTCAATATGGAGAGGAGATAGAACGTGTCTGTGTGCTTTTGTAGTTGAGCAATGGAGGAAAAGAAATTATTAACCCAGGGGAGGAAGGATTCGTGGAGGGAGGGAAGCGCTTGGGAAGATGAGAAGGGATGGGACGTCCATTGGGTACGAGGATGTAGGTGTGGAGAGAGGTGGTTTGTCTCTGATAGGGCGTTTCTTCTCCTGGAGTTCACACGTGCCTCAGGACACACATGGCCACTTAGCACACTGTAGAGCAATTTGGCCGAAATGGAAGGGAAACTCTTTCTGGAGGTGAATAACCGGAAATGTCCCAAAATAATGAGCAGCGCTGACTCAGGTCCCTTCCTGTAGTCCAGCCCCAGCCTCGACCAATACCTCGATGCCGTTATCTTCCTTACGGTCCCTCCTTGGGTCTATTTTTGGTCGTTGCAAAATTAAAGCATTTTTCCCTTAAGAAAAAATGTAAGCTTGTTTTCGGGATCCCCTATTCCTCCAGAAATGAATATAACACACAAACTCAGAGCTGTTCTTCATCAATTCAAGATGGATGGAAAGATGGGCTCTGGTGAAGAAGAATTCTCCATGAACCACAAATATTTATGTTGATTATCAAATTAGAGACAGCTGATCACAAACAGTGAATTGCTTTGTCATAATGATCTGTATCCCTCTTTCAGTAAACCAGAAGATGCAAACAAAATGACCTCATCTGAAACATGGGACGCTGCATGTCCTTTCCACACTGAAACAAATGTGTGCAAAGGTGAAGCGGGAGATCCTGGACCCTTTGTTCTGTTTTTCTTTTCCTCGCCCTCAGCCTCCCCGCCCTTCCTCCTCCTTCTTCAGGGTTTCAGTGTGTATAGTCTGTGGAAAATTACTGCTTTTATTCAGAGCAGCCTCTCACAAATGAGTCCCTTGGAGTAAGTAAAAGATGGAACATAGCTTGCCTTTCGGAAGCCCAAGGCGTTGGCTGGGTTTGTGGACAGGATGATCTGATCTCATAGAAGCGCTCAAAGTTGCATTCAGTAATTTGTGTGCCTGTGATGTACAAATAGGCAGGAAAATGGAAAAAGAAGAATTCCACCCTATTGAATAAATTGCTGTCCCATCAAAGCAAATGTTAAATATTTCCTACAGTTATGTGTGCAAACATTCCAATTTATAAGAAAAGATTTTTTTCCCAAAGGGATATGCTGACCTTTCCAAGTTAAGCTGTTCAGAAAGGGGGGGAAATGCATTGTACTCAGATGCCAAGCGTTTCTGACATTTGTGGCAGGAGAAAAAGGAAGTCTGTGATTTGCATCTGTCATAGGCCCTGCCTAAGTAGTGCTTAGGTCTGATATGTTTTCCTCTTGAGGACTTTTCATTTTAAAGGTTTAGGGGCAGTTTCCAATTTCCAATTTGGCTCAGTGAGCAGTTCTACAAACTTCATCTATTCCCCATCTTACCAGGCAAAGTGTGCACAATGAACCAGTAACGTAGGAAATCAAAACTAATGGTTTTTAGCAATCAAATCTTGAAAGAATGTCAAACTCCCAGTTGTCCCAAACACACACAATTAGAAAGTCCACATAGAATAAGACAGGTGGATACCAGGTAAGATTTTTAAGCCATTGGAAGACATGCTCTGCTGCGACTACTGATTCTCGGGCAGTCACAATGGCTGTGATGGCTGATGGTTACAACCGTCATTCCAAACAATTATTAAAATCCCAAAAAGATTGGAATGCTACTCATAAGGGTTTGTATTAAAAGATTCAATACTTCGGGCGCCTGGGTGGCTCGGTCGGTTAAGCGTCTGCCTTCGGCTCAGGTCATGATCTCAGGGTCCTGGATTGAGCCCCGCCTCGGGCTCCCTGCTCAGTGGGGAGCCTGCTTCTCCCTCTGTCTGCCGCTCCCCCAGCTTGTGCTCTCTTGCTCTGATAATAAATAAAATCTTAAAAAAAAAAAAAAGGTTGGAATACTTCAGTACTGTTAAGTTTTGTAAAAGGTGTATCTCTTTTAAAAGACGTTTTCCACGTAAAAATCCCCATACATAAGTCACATAAAAGTGAAGTTTGGGCACGGGGGCACCAGGTCCAGAGCCCTGCCATTCGCCTCCCTCTCGTCCCCTGCAGCGGTCTCAGCATCACCTCTGAGAACAGCTAAGAAACCAGCTCACTACATATCGGGTGCTTTGAAAACTGCCAGTCACCTGCAGGGTGACTCCCGGTCCCCGGGACTAGTATTCTGGGCAATGCTAAAGAGCTCGATCCTCTACTGTCCTGAACGGATGAATGCTTCGTGGAAGTGTTTTCTAATCTTTCCTCACACAAGTTTGTTTGCCAGTGATCTGCTGGTTTAACTGTGAGGAGGCTCTCGCTCCCGAGCTCGTATTAGCGCCTGGGACTCTGAGGATGCACAAGGATGCTGGCTGGAGCACCCCGTCTGGCTCCCTTGTGAATGTGCTGAAAGGCAGGCATCCTACACCGCTGCTCTTCGCTGCCCTAGAGTTCCTCCCCATGGTGATCTTATCTGACCCACCATCAGGGATAATTTCACTCTCATTCCCTGAAGGTGTTTGATCAAAGTGATTTTGAGTAACTTTGAAAAATTACATTTTCGCCAGACTGGAGTTGTAATGAACTGGAGTATGAAAACCATTAACAACAACTGCAATGTTTCTCCAATCTGATGGTGCAGTAAGGCCCTCCCTCCCCTTCCTTGCAATCAGATAGCTCACAGTGTTTGAAATGGTCTGCCAGCCTTACTTTCTACAGTAAACAATAGGTGCTGGCATTTTAAACTGACCTTTCATTCTTCTGAACCAGCACATTATTTCTGGCTTGTTGGTTATATAGAGAAAACGAACGACGAAAGCAGTCTTAATAATTTTCACATCTCCCACTGAAAGCAGTCCATGGAAAAAATGTCTTAAAAATGATGACCCATGTAATTACCTTGCTCCACGAGGGTTCCTTCTAATCAAGACAGATTGACAGTTATGAGGTTCAGATGTGCTGTGAAGCTTCAAAAAGAAATAAAAAGCACCTGTATTCTTGTGTACTTTAAACTTAAATGAAGCAAGTGAAATATATCTGTAGCCTTACGTACATCTTCATTTACCACTAAAAAAAGTCAAAAACCTTTTTAAAAATTTATTTCATAAGCCAATATATCTAATGATGACATTTTTCTCCATAAAGTAGGTAAGCACTGGTTTTATTTAGGAATAATCAACAGGTTTGGAAACTGCCTTGATGTATAAATTAAGAATTGACTATTTTAACAAATGAAACTGATTTGGGGCAGAAGTTAATATCTTATAATGGGCCAAAATTGATATAAGAGTAAGAAACCATAATGATTTACCTCAACATACCACCAACTTGGAGTATGTCCTTTGAATTTCCTATGCCTGGAACTGATTTTTTCTGTGTCATTTATACTCCCAATCAGATCCTAAAGACACATGTTCACAAGATAACCGGACAAAGGTCAGGGACACAGGTTGTGGCAGGAGGGTCTCTGGGTACAGCTGTGGTTTGCACATGCACAAAACCTGTGACCTTGGCCTCACTGGAACAATGATCCAATCAAGGGAGCTAATTGGCCTATTTTTGCAACTGTGTGAATATAAACCACATTTCATTTTGCCTTGATTATAATATCTGACCCAAGTAAACTGGGAATACAGTCATAATGGCATTGACATTCAACTATGATTGTTATTTATATAATAAAAAAGCAAACTAATTTCCTTATTTATTAAATAAGTTCTTAGAAAACACAAATAGGTGTTACCTACTATAATTTGTAACATTTTCACTGAGCTAAGAACTAGATAGGAAATTCTAATGGTGAACTTTTGGCAGGGGGCAGTTTCTAGTGAAGAGGCCTTTGAAATCATAGTCCACATTGGTTGCTGATTAACCACTAAGGTAACCTGCCCTCAAATCTTGTTTTCCTGTTAAGCACACAACTGCCTTTCTAAGCCTTGGTTTCTTCATATGTGCAATGGGGTAATGTCTATGTCACTGGATTGGGAAGAGTCATTGATACAGACTCTCAGATACTGCTGAACACATAATGCTTTCCCTCTCTTAATTAAACCTGCAGTTCACCATAAAGGTGTGTAAAGATTAATACGGCAAGATCAGCCAGCCTCTCCCATTGTCCACAGGGAGGGGGCTGCCAAGAGTGCACAGCAAAATGTGGAATCGTAACAACTACCATGTGCTGTTTATGTGCCACAGGCACTATGATGAACACTTGAGTCTCAGTCAATCCTTAAAACCATCATCTTCATTAAAAGATTTGCAAACTTGAGTCTCAGTCAATCCTTAAAACCATCATCTTCATTAAAAGATTTGCAAACTCAGGCAATTTAATACTGCATCATTTCTACAGCTCTGAGAACTCTGAGCTCTCAGAATTGATGCAATCAGATCAATATATAGGCAAAGCACCTGAATTAATATCCGTGGAAGTTCCTAGAAGGGAAGACTGCAATTACCCTGGCTGGCCACACACTTCTAGCCTAAGTTTCTACGCAAGAGATCCCGCTTGGTGAATTAGCAGGTGTCAGTAGCAGGTATGCAGGGTAGAAATCCGGGGGGGGGGGGGGATGGGGTGGAGGGGGTGCTAGGTATGTGCGCAAGAGGGTGTTCCTAGAATAGTGTCTGTTTCCAGCTCTGGAAGATCAAGGCTTTTGGTAAAAAGAAGCTATGACTCTCAAAACTTACCCTGGTTCCTTAATGAGCATGCCCAATGGCCACAACTAAGGGGCATGGAAAATAAAGTTGGGAAGCAAAGTAAAAAAACAGTTAAATACAAAAGGAGCCACAAGCTAATCCTATTAACCTTGGAACCCCATTGGTTATACTAAAGTAGAGTAAATTATATTAAGATAAAAAGAGCTCCCTTTTGATATCAGGAGACAGTACCTCAAATTTTAAAAAACTATTTAAACAGTAAACACAAGTTCATTAAGTTATTCACTAATGAAATAAGCTCTTCATGAACCCACCATCTTCCTCATCCCTCCAATTCATCTGAGGAGAAACTTCTTCCCATAAACAATCTGTAAGCCCTAGTGCACCCCTACTCCCCAAAGTGGCTTCAGCCAAAACTACTCACCACAGTACTGTTGTTTGCTTACACACCTTATGAAGATTTCTTTTGAACAACGGGCTAAAGGCTGTGAAAATTGTTGCAGTAGGTTAGTTTAAAGCTGAACTACATAGGATTAAACAAGACGTGTGTTCGCTATATCTGGCCCAGACCATCCCTTTAGTAATTACATCATTAGTGACAAAACAGGCTTTTTGGAACACTGGCCATGGTTAGGTTTGCACTACACCGGTAGAGTATAGAGTGCTGTTGGAAGCTCCAACCAGATGCCGGTTTCTACAGCTATCACCATCTTCCCAACCACCAATCTTCATCTAAAAGAATAGTTGCCATCCTGGCCGGAGGCGAGTACATTTCAAAACAGGAATTTAGATGCTGAATTTTAAATTCTAATTTCTAAAATGTTGACTCAATTAAATATGCTACTAAAAAGGAGCCAAAGTTGGGGCGCCTGGGTGGCTCAGTCGTTAAGCGTCTGCCTTCGGCTCAGGTCATGATCCCAGGGTCCTGGGATGGGAGCCCCGCATCAGGCTCCCTGCTTGGCGGGAAGCCTGCTTCTCCCTCTCCCACTCCCCCTGCTTGTGTTCTCTCTCTCGCTGTGTCTCTCTCTGTCAAATAAATAAAATCTTTAAAAATAAATAAATAAATAAAAAGGAGCCAAAGTCAACTAGAAGATATCCTCAGCTACAGCTTAATAAGAGTGGAAACCATACATATATAGAAATACACAAAATACAAAGTTTCACATTCTGTACATCACTTGGTATCTCAATACACGAAATGCACAATTCAGATAATGGGTAGCATTTCACTATCTATGCCTACCCATATTTCTTCTTTACTTTTACTAATCGGCTTCTAAGACTGGTAATTCTTAATTAAAACAAAAACAAACTATAAATTTCAAAGCTAAAAGTCAAGTTTGTTACCATGAAGTGTTTATCATATGTATTTAACTCACTTCACAACTTCTTTTGGGACATTACACCCAACTTAACACAGGAATTCAGTTTATATACTAAGAGAGGTTAAAAAAAAATCCCAAAATTACTATTTATTCTTTTCATTTAAAAAAATCTTTCTTTCTAATTAATCATACAATTTCTAACCAGTCTTTACTTTTTTTAAAAATTTTTAAGGGTTTTTTTTTTTTTTTTTTTTAATTTGCGAGAGAGAGAGCGAGAAAGGGAACACAAGCAGGGGGAGTGGGAGAGGGAGAAGCAGGCTTCCCGCTGAGCAGGGAGCCCCATGCAGGGCTCGATCTCAGGACCCCGGGACCACGACCCGAGCCGAAGGCAGACACCTAACAACTGAGCCACCCAGGGGCCCTTAATCAAACAAAAATAAAAAAGCCAACAAAAAAACACAAAATGCCACATCATGAAAGTCATGACCAAAGTAGACTTCAATACTTGTCAACTACTGGGGAAAAGCAGTAAAATTTATTGTACTAAAGGAGAGGTTATCCTTTATGAACCCCAAATTTAGAGAAATCATGTAGCATTCCCATAACTAAAAATAAATAAATACAAATAAAAGAAGAGAATACATTTATTACTAAAAATTTGAATCTAATTCTATTTAATTGGAAGTTTATTGGCAGAAGTTCTAATAAAATGATAACTGAAAATGTGGCTTGGGATTATAAAAAGCAGATTTTTACCAAAGTTAAATTTCAACTAGATTCTACAATCACATTTAGTCTAGGAGCTTAGGCTAAGGACTTAGGGTGATCTCACTGTACAGGCTATGATTTTACTATGAAATACCATTTTAATTCAAACATATCAGCAGTAGTTAGCCTGTAGAGTATCTAGGACACTAAAAAAACCCCACAGAATGTTAATTTTGGGCAACAACTTTTATGAAAGTAAAAATCTTTAAAAATTCTAAAGCCATAGAAAATCAGTTTGAATGTATTTTAATCCTGGAGAAAAAAATTGATGGGATTTAAACTATCAAACCTATTTTTTTCCTGTGAACACAGTATGTATCTATTTCCTTGAAACTATTTTAGAGGCAGTCAACACCCCCAAATAAAAATATTATTCCTATCTCAGTTTAAAATCTAATAAATCAGTATTATCTTAGCCAACAACACAGTAAACTGCATTATGTCAGATATATAAAGTTGATACAGAAATCATCTGAAAGCTTTGAAATATTAGAACCGAAGGCTTTCTGCGTTTGTAAATTAATGGCTTTTGTGGCGGAGGGACTAAGGTACTTAAAACACTGTAACATCTTAAAATCTACAACAAAAGGAAAAAAATTACTAATACTAGTTTTTAAAATTCACAAGTTAAAATAATGCAAAACAAATTTGTCATTTTTGCTGATTTTCAATGTTTATACATGCAGTATAAATTACAAATATATATACCATTACAACACCATCTAAAAGAAAACAATGATGTATAAAATCTTTATGATAAATAAAATTATTGCATTTAATGTCATTTTCTTGAAAACCAGTCATCAAATTCCTTAACGTCATATTAAACATAAACATTACCAGTTCAAACTAGAAGAAATGTATGCCAATACCAGCTTCTGACAACAAAAATAAAGAGGTTAAAAGCCCTGCAGTTTGTCTGAGTTAGGTCAGATAATCATGGAAACAAAGGAATATTTAAAATTATTTATTTTATCATTATGCACAATGAAGGAAAGCATTATAGAGAGCAGAGTTCTTTCCCACCATAAAATTATTTACATCCATTTATTTAGCTAGAAACACTAGCTAGAAGAGGTACTGGTATATTCCATTTGTAATAATTTTTTACAGCAAACAATTGTCTTACACTTGGAGCATGTTGAAAAAAAATATTGCCTCGTAGGTCTTTTTTTGTTTTTGAGTCTCAGTCACTAAGAGCTCAAGGTACTTTGAGAGAATCCTGGTCTCCTAGATGGTCTGATGAATGCATTAAAATCAAGCAATGTGTTTGTATTCTGAAAATATTCGTAAATCCATATAAATGTTGCTTGAGTCGTGGAGCTCATCTCTCTCTTACTGGCACTATGACACATGACGGACATCCATTATGAAAGCTTCACGCCAATTTTGTTCTGTTCCTTTTTCATTAGCCGCTGTGCCTCCTTCTCCATTTTCTTCCTTTGTTGTTCTGCTGCTCTCTTTTCTCTGTCTGCTATCTTCTGCTGCCTAAAAAGGAACATATTCCTATTTTTACTTTTAGAAAATACCACACAGGTAAAATGGCAAATAAATTCCAGAAAGAAATAGCGGTGCCTTTTTACCAACATCAAATGTAAGTTCGAAAAATCTTTCTTCTCACTGCTTTGAAAATTTCAAAGATTTTCAAAAACAGTGTTTCTTTTAATCCTCCGAACACAACTTGCAAAATAAAAGAGTGTTGTCTCTATGTTACAAATAAGTAAAATGAGGCAGAGGCTAAGTGACTTACCCAAAGTCGTAAGATTAAGTACAAGGAGAAGAACCCACATCTTCTAATCCCTCTTCTTCAGATTATTTTCACTAAAACACTACGTCCATTGGACCACACCTTCTTTTTGATACCATTCTGAAAAGCCTGATGTTGAGGACTAAATCTGTTATTATAATAGTTAGAAACACTCTGCTGAAGGAAGTCAAGAACACAGATGTGCAGAACACAATGCACAAAGAAAACAAATGAAGCACAAGCCTTCCAACTGGAAGCTAGAAATCTATTTAAGGATTAGCATTTGGCCAGCTCTACTGAGGAAGGGGCAGAATAGTGGGTACTTGCTGATTATACATTATGAGATACTTCCCTCCTCCCTGGCCCCTCCTTGACTCCACTGAGCTAGAACCACTGGCCTCTTTTGTTACTGATTGACTTGTGTGGAGAGTGGAAGTAGCAGGGGGGTGACGAGATAGGACAAAGAACAGAAGCTGGTCCCGGATCTAAGGTTTAAGGCACGAGAAAATAGTGAAGCACGCAAGGTTGAGGGAGGAAGCTGTAGGTCACAGTTACACATGGGATGGGCAACAGGAGGTTATAAAACAGAAGAATCCAGTGTGGATTACCTATGTTTGGGATAGCTCAAAGGGGACTCTGGCAAGTGAAACATATATACCATTCTCAACATATTTATAAGTGGGAGTGAGCAGAGTTGTGTATGACCAAAATTCAAGAAAGTAGAGACACTTATTTTAGGCAATATTTTGACCTTCACCATCAATTAACTAAAGTTTCAGAAGAACAGTTTAACAGAAATCTACTTTTCACTAGCTCTGATCACTTCCTAGCAAAACTGATAATGTGCCCCCTAAAAAAGTCAAAATGCCCATGGCAAAAAGGGAGCTGGAAAAGAATTATAAAGAGCTGGCTAGCTTACAAACAAACAAGATCATCAAGCTTTCACCAGGTTATTAGTTAAAGCATAAACATCAACAGTTAATGTTCCTGGAAAATGAGGCAATTTAGAGATGAATGCAGACAAAATCTGTTTTCCCTCTCCAGATACACACCCGGAATTACTGAAGTACCAGAATCTCCTTCCTTAACTTTACGGATTACTGTACTGGCAGTATTAAAAGTGGCAATGGAAAACAGACTGAGAGGACACACAGCGTGACCACACTTCAAAACTTCGCAGTGTTCTTCCGGGGGCAGTAACAGCGCAGGAGTCGTCCAAGTGTCTTTGACTTTAATTTATGCAAATGGTAGCAGGAAGCATGCGTATTACCAACTGATAGGTTCCCTCTCCTAAGCTGTCATATAACATAAAACACTAGGTTTAGGGTTTTGTTTTTTGTTTTTGTTTTGTTTTGTTTTGTTCAGAGTGCAAGAGGGTAGCGTGGAAAAAAGGTACAGTGGGTATTAAGATACTTGTGAACTCATCAACTCTATAGTGCTGTCGTTAAGATTACTGGATTCAGAATGAACAGGCCCCTCTCCTTTATCCTGTGGCTAATGACACTAAAAAGCACTAGAACCCCTGAAAATGTTCTAAAACACTTGGACTTCTATATCTATGATGTATCCAAAAAAGAGTAAAAGAAATAGATAACTTTTTTTGATAATCCATGCAAAATAAATGTTGCCATTTACAATTTTAAAAAGTCCTTTTACAGTGAATAATAATTAAATAAAAACTAAATATTTAAAACTCTCACAACTTTACTGACTTTTAAAAAGTGATACATCCCTATTTAAAAAAAAAGCTGAAAATAGGAAGGACCAGACCAAAAAAAGTCAGCCATAACTCAACCGCACCCTCTGCTGGCTGTTTAAGGTAACTGTAGTTAACTGACGAAGACAGGAAGGGAAAACACAAAAATGAAATCAGTTGTTTTGTTATTTATTTTCTATCCCTATTATAAAAACAATCTTTTAAGATAAAAAACTTACATCACTGTGTTTTACTATATCATCTTTAAAAATAAAAAAATAATTTAGATACATTTAAATATCTGAGCTTTTCACCAGTGATGATGGTCACAAACTTTTTTAGGGTAAATATTTTGTTTACTCTTTGACCTAATGCAGCAGTAGCAAGAATTAAGTTTATTTGCTCACAAAAACAAAGAAATAAGAATATAACACCAAAAAACACAAACTTGAAGACCTCAGGAATAGTATTTTCTTCTCTGTAGAATGGATAGTACCTGACATAATTATTTACCTCACAGGGCATCAGTTGAGTACATCAACTGAGCTATATATACAAATGTAGAGTGCTATATAAGTTATTTCCATCCGAATGTGCAGTGCTGGGCAGTATTCTAGACCATGGGGAAACAAAAATAAAGGTATAACTTCTGACCTGGAGGAATATATAATGGTGGCTCACGTTTCAAGAGATAACTATGTTTTACAGCGAATGGAATACAAAGCAAATAGTATAATATGATGTATATATATATAGAAGATCTAATTTGCCATTAATAACATTATTACTCTTTTGTTCCTATAATGCTTTAAATTCTAAGTTTCTGTGAGGTTTTAATCATATAAATAGCATATGCAGTCTGAAATTTAAAAATCCTATATTACCTAAGCTCAAGTGAGAAAGAATGAAGAAAAACACAACTTTTCAGCTTTCTTGACCTCAAATGCAACATGAACAAATTGAGTTCTTCTACTCAAACTATAACGTAAGTATAACTAAAATACCTCAGAACTTCTTCTGCTTGCCAGGCCGCATCTTCTTCTTCTTCCCACGCGTTGGTATTTTCCTGCCAGGTATCTAAGTCACCTAATTCAGGCTACAACAAAGTACAAAACAAAATTATGATAGTAAAGAGCTCCTCTTTCTCCACTTAGCAGTCAAGAAGAGTATCTTTTATAACATGACGCAGACCCTGTCACTCCCCTGTGCCTTCTTCACGTCCTCTGTAAGGCCCAGGTGACCAGGCCCCTGGTCTGCCTGGAACGGAGCTGTTTCTTGTGATGCATGACTTTCAGTACTCAACGGTCCTGGGCAGGTCCAGCTTTCTTCTATTTTATGTTTTATACTGATTCTTTTTTTTTTTTCTGCCTACTTTAAGTTGGAATGGACAAGAATAGAACATTTCTTCTTTCTGTTTCTCTCTTTTTAGTGAAAGGACAGGGTGGGGGCAAGAGAAGAGACTGACTGGAGATGGAATTAGAGATGCCTAACTACTCTGTGCTGAGATGAATCGGAGGACCCGAAGTTTCCAAATTGGCACAGCCATTTTCATTTAAGCATAAGTAATTTATAGATTTTTCAGTGGTTCTTACTAGGTGGGTCCAAGGCAAAAACAACAGATCAGGCAAAATTTGCTCTTTCCCCGAGTACTTCCCCATTGTACTTTTGTTGCCTGTCCTACTTACCTGATCTCAGTAGGCTGGCCTTCCACTATTTCTTCCATTACACTTTCCAATATTCCCCAGGCTGGACCTCTGAAAGTCCACTTTTTCTTCCACAAACCAATAAAAATGCTTATTCTGGAATGTTTAGTTAGGTGCGGAAGTGACTATGAGCATAAAATAACTGGCACCAATCTATGAATAGATTTATTACACTTTCTTTTGAGCACTTACACTTAAAATTGAAATAAAATGTGTGGTTTTTCTCCGCCTAACCATAAACATAATACCATCCTCTGTTAAAACTTTTTAGTGTATTTCTGATTATCTGTTTAATGTAAGTCTCTAAAAGTAAAATACCTACATCAAATGAATTTTTTTTCAAGCCACTGAACCAAAATACAAATGACCCTCTTGAAAAACTATCCCAACTTACCCTACTGGCAGCAACAGGTGGAAGTCTTGTTCCCCTGTACCTTTGTCAATACTGGTAATAGCCTTCTTTCATCTTTGCTAATTGGTTAAGATTTGATAATGGTGTCTTGTTATTTTACTTTCGATTTCTTTGAGAACTAATAAGATCAAACTTTTCTTCATGTTATCAGGCTATGTCTATTTCTTATTTGTAAGTGTATCCATTTTTCCACTGAGGTGTTTGACTTTCTGTATATAAAACATTTAGACATAAAAAAAGTGAACTAAAACCACAAAAAGAGTGATATCTGATCCTTTAGTAGAGATGGCCTTCCAAGTTAAAAAGTTTTAAAGGATAAGATGGATAGAGTTGCTACATAAAAACTAAACATAGGGCACCTGAGTGGCTCAGTTGGTGAAGTGTCCAACTCTTAATCTCAGCTCAGGTCTTGATCTCAGGGTTGTGAGTTTAAGCCCCGCACTGGGCTCCACACAGGGCATGGAGCCTACTTAAAAAAAAAAAAAAAACAAAAAACCCTAAACATATCTGCCCATCAAAAACATCTAAACCAAATTATAAAGGCAACAACAAACCAAAAAATTGTAAGATGACAGAAAAAAGTTAATATCCCTAGTATAAAAAGCTATCACAACAATACAAATGATTAAACTCCAGAAAAAAAAAATAGAATGTGGAATTTAAAAGAAGAACCTAATTGGTAGAATGGGTGGTAAGATATTTTTGGAGTGGAGAACAAAGTGCAGTAGATTTACCATTCTCTCCTAAACAATGCCCCCTTATTTCGTCTGCTGGGAGGAAAATACGTGGAAATAGCATTGGAGACATTCTCCATCTACCCTATTTACCCTTTCCAACTCTGTGAGGAGTTATATATTTACAACGTCATAATGAGCTATATTAGTGTTATAAAAACTTATAATTACAAGTGGCAAACATTTACAAATTCACTGGATAAGTCTGAACCACTTTACCAATATGGATCAAACACATGTGAATAAAGTATAAAATTTAGAAATATAAAATAAAAAATTAAACATGCTGTGCTACTTTAGAGAAATATCTATGGTGCTACTGTGCTCTCATAGCATGATGTAAATGCACAGGAGTAGGGGCACCTGGGTGGCTCAGATGGTTAAGCGTCTGCCTTTGGCTCAAGTCATCTCAGGGTCCTGGGATTGAGCCACAGAGTAGACTCTTTTCCCTCTATCCACTCATGCTCTTTCTGTCTCTCTCAAATAAATAAATAAAATAAAAATAAAAAAGTAAACGCTAGGAGTTATCAAAATTTATGTGCAATCATTTATTTAATACTACACCTTCCCTACTAGAATGCATTCTTTTGAAGGAAGGACTCTTACTTTCCACTATAGTACTAGCACCAAGCACCCTGTCTCACATTAGTAGGAATAATTTCTGACCAATGAATTAAAAACATACATAAACATGGGTCCCCTAGAGAGACGGGGCCTCTGAAGCACCCATGCAGTTTCAACAAACAAATAAGATAGGCCGATGTGGTGGTTTAAAACTATGTCTGCAAATTCTTTGGCACTCTTCCTTCAGAGGTAGAGCTTAATTCCTCTCCCCTTGCATGTGGGCTAGATTTAGGGACTAACATCCAATGAATAAAATAATGTGGAGGTGACAATGACTTAAGACTAAGTCATAAACAAGCATTGTGGCTTCACCTCTGCCTGCCTTCTCTTTCTCGGGGATTGCTTGTTCTGGGACTGTCAACGGTTATGTTGTATGGAAACTCAAGCAGCCCTATGGAGAGGTCCATGGCAAGGAACTGAGGTTTCATGCAACCAACCAGCATTAATTTGCCAGGCATGTAAAGTGAGCCCCTTTGAAATGAATCCTCCAATTCCAGTCAAGTCTTCAGATGACTACAACCCCAACTAATGATTTGCCTGGAAACTCAGAAACCCTGAGCGAGAACCACCCAGTTGAGTCACTCCTGGATTCCCAATCTATAGATACTATATGAGATAAAGAATATTTACTGTTTTAAGCCACTAAATGTGGGGTTGTTATATAATAATAACATAATAAATTGGTCAATAATTACTAATCAATAATTAGTCAATCAAAACATGCTTAAGCTTAGATCTGGGGAGAAGTCTGGACATTTTTTTTTTTTTTTAAAGTTATGGAGAGTTCTTTGATGATGATGACTACCTAGAGCGTCAGACTGAAAATTTTTTTTAAAAGATTTTATTTATTTATTTATTTATTTATTTATTTATTTATTTGAGAGAGAGAGAGCACGAACAGTGGGGAGAAGCAGATTCCCCACCAAGCAGTGAGCCCAATGCGGGGCTCCACCCCAGGACCCTGAGATCATGACCTGAGCCAAAGGCAGACACTCAACCAACTGAGCCACCCACGTACCCCTGGACATTGGTGTTTTTAAGAAAATTCAAAACTGATTCTCAGATACTTTCAAGGCTGAGAACCACAGTTATATACTTTCCTCACTACTTTTTGTCCTTCAAAGTGATGCATTTAAGTCAAACCTACTACAAGTCAAATTATACTTTAAATGTAAGTATACTCTACTAGGGAAACAATTCATGACTCACTTAAAAATAACCCGCTTTTAAGTTTAAATTTCAGTGGTAATCTCTTTAAAGGTCACATTTTTTTAAAACGTTTTTTTAGAGAAGGAAAGTGAGAAAGCACGAATGTGTGCACATGTGTGTGAAAAGGGGAGGGGCAGAGAGAGAGAGGGAGAGAGAGAATCTTCAGCAGGCTCTGTGCTAGGCACAGAGCCCAAGGCAGGTCTCAATCTCACAACCCTGAGATCATGACCTGAGCCGACATCAAGAGTTGGACACTCAACCAACTGAGCCACCCAGGCACCCCTAAAGGTCACATTTTGTAAGTACATATTGTATTTGTCTTTTATGTGTACATTGGGACACTGATCTTAGTAGCCGATGTAATTTACAATCTCATAAAAGGAAAAGACTGCAAAACTCCAGATTAACGTCCCTCATCTGCTAAGCCTGTTTTGAAGCACAGAAATACAAATATTATGTTCAATTCATTTTGATTTTTTTCAAGAAAACAAAAACCCTTGCCTATATATTATTAACATACTTACAGATTGATGAATAAAAGGCATATCCTGTGTAGCGGCTAATCTACTAGAGAAACCCGTGCTACCATCTGGGATGCCAAAATTTAATGGTTCTCTCTTCTTAATAATGATCTGAAAAATTGAAACAGAATTATGGGAATATTTTATGCATCTATAAAAACAGACAAGCTAATTAAGTGACCAAAGTATTCTGTAATTATTTCAAATATGTCCTACCTTTCTTCTTTTAAAATTTATAATGTAAAGGTTTTTTTTTTTAAGTCTGTAAAGACTATCAAAATTCCTAGGCAATTGTCACACAAATCACATACTAAGAAAAATTCCATTTTACTTATTCTTTTTTTTTTAAAGATTTTATTTTATTTTATTTATTTGAGAGAGAAAATGAGATAGAGAGAGCATGAGAGGGGGGAGGGTCAGAGGGAGAAGCAGACTCCCTGCTGAGCAGGGAGCCTGATGCGGGACTCGATCCCGGGACTCCAGGATCATGACCTGAGCCGAAGGCAGTTGCTTAACCAACTGAGCCACTCAGGCGCCCCCCATTTTACTTTTCCTAAAAAAACAAATTTTCCTCTTCTCTCTTGAGACCCACAAAATATAAGTTGGCACTTTTAGTCACCATATTAAATAAGAACACGTGTCACATTCTACTAAAGTATAACCATCTCTCTTCATATGGTCATCTATGAATGCATTAGCTCTTTCAAGGCAGGAGTGTTAGCTTTGTAGCTTAAAAACATTTTCAGTCTAACTAGTTTATTAAGGTACTATTGAAATATTCTAGGTTCCTCTTAAGAGCAGCAATATACTTCCAAAATATAAGGTATTCATCTACTAAGACATGCAAACTCCTTGAGTTTGAGTTCAGCACGGAGTCATTTGGACAACTTAACAAAAACAAAACTGATTACAGAATGTAAATGTTATCAGCCTTGAAATTGTAAAAATAAATTTATAGCTGAAAATGGTTGGGAGGTAGAAGAGGGTGAGAAGCCCTATTAGGAAAGGGTGGAATAAATAATGTCCTCATTTTATAAAGTGTGTTTTTAAGAAATATTTTCTATGCATGCCTGAACAAGAAATGGAACTCTAAGCATGTTTTTTTGTTTTTTTTTTTTAGAAAAAAAAGCAGAGTGACTAGTGAGGTAGACTGGAATAACAGCATCATAATATTTGGAAGAGGGGGAAGAGCAGTGAGGGTAGTATAAAATAAACCCTCATCCACCATAGTACGAAGTCAATGGACAATGTCTGTGATTAGTAAATCAAGGCACAGTAACATAAGCATATTATATATAGATATGATTTGAAAAAAACAACAATAGTATAAGCCCAAACAGGGAAAGTTATCAGTGGTTGCTTCTGAGAAGTTGAAATGGCTGTTGCTTTTCATTATAAGCTCTTCTATATTCTTTGATTTAATTTTTTTTTTAAAAAGTACATGTACTATTTTTGATAAAAAGAAAGGAAAATATTTAGCTACTGTTCTTTTCCCAATAATTCCCTCCACCTTTAAGTGATCTTCCATATCCAATTCAAAAGGGATTAAGCAAAGTGTGGACGACTAACATAAGCCCACAACAATTATTCTGAGAGTCCTACATCAGTTTTATTAATGGTTACAAACAATGGAAACTACACCTATCAGTCTGTAGTCATCACTAAACTGTGAACTCTTTTAAGGTCAGAACTTCATCTTAATCAGCTTAGTCTCTATAGCAGAGACTGCAGTCTAGAATCTGGTCTACTGTTGGATTTCAGCAAATGCAAATATAACTTTAAAAGACTTGGGGGTGCAACTTACTAGATCTATGTCTAGGTCACTTGAATATATAAGCTTGTTTAATATGTTAAAAAACACAACAAATTGATCATTAGAAATAGGCTTTCTGACAAATATTAATTATACTGTCTGATTTAAATATAGGAATCTGAAAAACAGTTTAATTATTTAACCTCCCAAACCAATCTTTTACATACTTTCTGAGTTTTCCTTATAGTTGGTGTCATGTCCTTAAAATAGTCAGGTTCCAGTTGTTCCAAAGCATTTTGTTGTGTTGCTACATTCCCACTGCCTCCTTCAATCTTTACACTTGTGGGGGCGTCTTCGTCCCAGGAAGTCCACTCTTCAACATCGGTCTTCATTGAATCCATCAACAGTGTCAGCCACAAAGGGGTAATTTAACATCTCATTCATCATTTATTAGAAAAACAGGCTTTCTAAAACATTGGTTTTCAAACTTTTTGACCAACAGGAAAATAAAAATTTTATAAAACATACCAAAACTAGATCAAAAGTTTAAAAAAACACTTACTTTTACTAGAAGTTAGACAACTGGTTCTATCCATTAAAAAACAAAAAACGAAACAAAAGCAAATGCTTTAAAATGTGAACTGACATTTAGAACTACAGTCCACAGAAAGAATATTGAAACTTGCATCCTAAGCCTAACCAGGCTGATTGCCTGATTGAAAAAAAAAAAAAAAAAAATTCTTGATAGGATTTATATAAGACAGAGTCTCAAATATAATATTCAAAATGTCCATGAAACAACCCAAAATTATTCAGTAAACAATCAGTAAATTTCAACTTGCATGGAATGATAACACAAATGTTATAATTATCTAAGACTTAAAATGGTTATAAAAATACTTTAACAAGCAAAAGCAAACACTCTTGAAACCTATGGAAAAATAAAATAGAAAATTTCAGCAAAGTAACAGAAAATACTGTGAAGAACCAAATAAAAATTTTAGAATTAAAAAATATAACAACAACAAAAGCCTGACCTGACTACCAAATTAACTTCCTGACATACTAATTAATAGTCTGTAGTCCAGTTTGAAAACCATGGTTCTGGAGCACTTATTCAAACTTAAACAAAAATTACCTGTTTAGGAACTGATGAATAATCAACTGTAGTTGGCAAAGTTATCTGGTCTCCACTTAATTTCCGTCCTCTGCCAGATCTAAAATAAAAATGAAATAGCTTATTTCAATAATTACCAAAACAAGCCTGGGTAAAAGCACTATGGACAGTAACTGGAAGCTTATAAAAAAGGTCTTTTATGGGGCGCCGGGGCAGCTCAGTCATTAAACGTCTGCCTTCGGCTCAGGTCAAGATCCCAGGGTCCTGGGATCGAGCCCCACATCAGGCTCCCTGCTCAGTGAGAAGCCTGCTTCTCCCTTTCCCACTCGCCCTGCTTGTGTTCCTTCTCTCGCTGTCAAATAAATGAAATCTTTAAAAAAAAAGGTATAATTTTACAATTATTTATTTTTAATAATTAAGAGTTGCTCATCAAAATATGAAAAGAAAAGGCATGCATCAAGTATCTTTTAAATGTGTTTAAAATCTTGGACAGGACAACAAAACTGCTTTTGGCTTAGGACTCACAATTATAGATAAACTCAGGAGGCATATAAAGACAAAAACAAAAACAAAAATGCAAAGTAATTTCAAACCATATTCCTTCGAACGCTCTGTTGGTGAAGATCTGGGACACCTATCCCTTTTTGTGTGTGTGTGTGGTTTTTTTTGTTTGTTTTTTGGGGTTTTTTTTTTAAGATTATTTGAGAGAGAGAGAGAACACACCCATGCACAACAGCAGGGGGAGGAGTAGAGGGGGAGAATCTTCAAGCAGACTCCCCATGGAGCTCGGTCCCATGACCCATGAGGTCATGACCTGAGACAAACCAAGAGTTGGATGCTCAGCCAACTGAGCCACCCAGGCGCCCCCACCTATGCCGTTTTAACCAGGATGGCTTGGCTTTTGTTTGTTTTACTGATTTGGTTTTTTGGTAAGATTACCTATCAAACTATTAAAAGTTTGAAAATCACTGGGTTGAACTAAACTGTAATTGATAAGGATTAGTAGGAGAAGCACTATATTTTTTTTTAATTTTTTATTGTTATGTTAATCACCATATATTACATCATTTGTTTTGGTGTAGTGTTCCATAATTCATTGTTTGTTCATAACGGAGAAGCACTATATTAAACAAAATAGGTATAACTCAATTGCTAAAAGCATGGGCTATGGAAACTATGTAAACCATAGTTTTAAATGTTACTTCTATTAATTATGAGTCTAGTTAGAATCAACAGGCCTCTCAGCTTCAATATCCTCATTTGCAAAATGTAGGTATTCAAACCTACTTTTGCAGGTTTGTTATAAAGATTTAACTAAATAACATATTTAAAGCAGCTAGACACTAAGTGCCCAGTATATACTAAAAAAGAAAAAAATGGTAGCTATTATAAATGATTAATCACTTACTTCATTTCAAATAATCTATACAGCATCTACTTAGAGCAAACTGGTAAAGTTAGTTATTTTTACTACAAGATTAGAAATCATATTTTGTTTAGGGCGCCTGGGTGGCTCAGCTGGTTGGGCGTCTGCCTTCGGCTCAGGTCACGCTCCCAGAGTCCTGGGATCGAGTCCCACATCGGGCTCCCTGCTCCTTGGGAGCCTGCTTCTCCCTCTGCCTCTCTCTCTCTCTCTGTCTCTCATGAATAAATAAATAAAAAAAAAAATCTTTAAAAAAAAAAGAAATCATATTTTGTTTAAAGGATAAATAGAAAACACAGTCTACTACAAAATTTATGATGTGGACCTGCTACTTTTAGAACACAGGATCTAGGTTCCTTCTGACACGTAAGAAAAGCTTATTCTAACAAGTCAGTTTTCTTTAAAAGTGAACATACAATCAATCCTAAATAAATTATTGTGAAATTTATAGTGGCAACAACTGTCCTTAATATTTTTTAAATCAAATGCATTCTTTTACTAAAAGTATTTTAGTTTTAGAAAATACATATGTAAAGAGAAAAACACCCATAATTTATCTGCTGTTAACCTTCTGGGAATTAATACCTAGTCTTACCCTACTTTACTTGGTGAATTTCTGGCCATTCCTCCTCACGCTCTGATGATCTGAGCACTTAGTTCACTATTTTCCCTACTTCCCAAACCCGGTCTTCTTCCTGGGTAAGTTCTATAGTCACCAAAATTTTCCATTTCTTTCTTGACCTTTCTTCCTCCAGTGATCATCTGCACTCTATTTCATCCACTCATTTCCTTTGCCATACTATGGACCTATTTTTTAAAAAATCCCAAATCACTCTACTTCTAACAATAAATGTCCTTAATCCTCAGAGGTTTTTTTTTTTTAAGATTTTATTTATTTAAGAGAGAGAGAATGAGAGATAGAGTTTTAATAGTTATAAATGGCCACTTAGCCAGAGAATATATTTCCTGGCCTCCTTTGAAGCTAGGTGGTCATATGATCCCTAGCATATGTTTAAGCTCTAGACAGTAAGCTTGAGAATAGAAGTGTTGTGTGCAACTTCTAAATCAAGTCCGCTAAAAAAGAGAGCTGACAGCTTTCTACTTCCTCTTTTATTATACCCTCCTCTGTGTGTCAGTACTTTTTTTTTTTTCACAGTACTCCTGGCCAAAACAAATACCTAACAGTTCCATTGATTACATAGTTAGACCCAAACAATTTAATACTTATTTATGTCCTAACTACACAGCAGCCATTTGCAAAAATACTACATATAAAGAAAAATTGTATTTTGATTTCATTCTTAAAGAACCACAATCACTAATGAAACATATGTGTGGGGCTACTGGATACTGCACAGCTTCTCAAAACTCAAAATCAGATTGGATACTACCGTCCTCACTTTCTGTTCCATATTAATTTTAGGTTCAGTACTTGCTTTAGTTACAACCTAAATCTTAACTTTGCAAAGACAGGTCACTAAAAATACAAGTAAACAAAAACTTATCTCAAACATTCGAGAATATCTGCAAAAGTAATGCTGCACTATCTAATGTTACAAATGTGAACTACCTTGAGCTAGTAGTTTGTGCAGCGTTTAACAGATATTGACTATCCCATTCACTGTTTTGCTAGAAATTTAAAAAAATCCTGATGATACCCCTGTGAGTTTAATGTGAAGCCCTGAAGTGCTTCTGCACATAGTTCTAGGGTACAGTATAGAACTACAGAACTATAGCTCTACGGTATATCTGTGTGACAAAATAGAAGGAATTCCAATCTTTGGATGACTTACTGAAGTAGAATGATTTATCTGACTAGGACTAAACAGTCCACATTCCACATTCTGGAATATTATTTAAGAGACCAAAAACAAAAATCTATTTTGTGTGGGGTTTTTCCGTTTAAGTTTTTTTTTAAATACAAAAACAACATTCATATTATAGTATATAAAGAAATACTTATTCCTAATTCCACCTAACCATCTTAAAACATTCTGGTAATGAAATAATTATGTACATAAAAACTGTCTTATTACAATGAAAATTGGTCTGCTTTTTTCTGAAATTCTATAGGAATAAGAATATGATTTTAATTAAAGATGTAAGAATTTGAAAGAATGAAAAGAAGTAAAACTCTACTTTCTAGATCTGAAGTACAGAAAATAATAAAAAAAATACCAGACAGTAACGAATGAATACTATAATCAAGTTATTTAGCTTAAGTATAGTCTGCCCTGCCTTTTTGTAATTATGAAGGCATCCAAAACCAGCAAGAAGATAAACAAGTCAATTTGAACATAAAATTTGTTTACCTGCATATTAATCTCTTTAGGAATGAGAATACTGTAGCGAGGCAGGTGCAAACTTTAAATAACCGAAACTGTGTGATAGCCATGGTCGAAATCAAAACCTGTGGAAAAAGCATAAAAATAAATGCACTTAGCTGATTTCATAAGCTATATTCCCATTCTCAAGTCAAGCTGAAAGGTCCTATTATGAGCTCTGAAAATCAGACATTTTTTACTTTTCTTCAGAAACCACAAATATAACACAGTAAATTTTATTTTATTTTATTTTAAGGCTTTTGTTTATTTGAGAGAGCGAGAGCACATGCGACAAGGGGGCAGGGAGAGGCAGAGGGAGAGAAAGAATCTCAAGCAGACTCTGTGCTACGCATGGAGCCCAATGCAAGGCTTGATCTCACAACCCTGACATCACTACCTGAGCCAAAATCAAGAGTCAGGCACTCAACCAACTGAGTCACCCAGGCGCCCCATACACAGTAAATTTTAAAATTAAAATGTAAATTATACCGACAATTCAAGAAACAAGATTTTTTTTTAAGATTTTATTTATTTATTTGACAGAGAGAGACACAGAGAGAGAGGGAACACAAGCAGGGGGAGTGGGAGAGGGAGAAGCAGGCTTCCCATGGAGCAGGGAGCCCAATGCAGCGCTCGATCCCAGGACCCTGGGACCATGACCTGAGCCGAAGGCAGATGCTTAATGACTAAGCCACCCAGGTGCCCCCAAGAAACAAGATTTTTAAGTTTTCAATAGATGAGAGGAAAAAAGTCTTTCTGAAATATTCTCAGAATATTTTTTAACTGAATTTCAATTACCTATTTATGTATTATTTTCTACTAAAAAATCAAAAAAGCATAAAACAGTATATATTGAATCTTTTGTACCTTTCGAAGTTTGAACCACATGAACATAACAGTACTATTCAAAATATTTTTAAACATTTTTAACTTTTAGATAGATACATTTTATTATGCTCATTTTAGAGATGAGGAAATTAAATTAAGAGAGGTCAAATAACTTGCCCAAAGTCACATAGCTACTAACTTGCAAGTAACAATAGAGATCATCTAGTCCAGTGGTTCACATATCTGGGGATCCTTTAAAGAAATGATACCTGGGTCTAACCCCAGTAAATCAATTAAATCATATTCTCCAAGGGGCAAGTTCCACTTAAACTAATAAGACTACAAAGGAGACAAAATATAGTCAACAGAAAAGGGAGCCAAAAAAAAAAAAAAAAAAAAAAAAACAGAAAAAAGCAGGGGAGAACAGAAAACAAGGTAAAGGGGAACAAAAAACAGATGGGACAAGAATAGGGAAAATACACCATGCTAACACTAATCAAAAAGAAGTTGAAGTGACTATTTCAATGTCAAAGAATAGATTTCAGAGAAAATATTATTAGCAGGCATAAAAATGGTCCTTTCATAATGATAAAAGGGTCAGTAAATCAAAAGCACATAATAATCCAAAATATGTAAGTCCCTAATAACAGAATTATGCCAATATCATAAATAAGAGGTGACATTACCAGAGTCTGCAGATATTAAAAGGGTATTGAGAAAGTATTACAAACAACTTTATGCCTATATCTATAGGCATATAGTTCTATGCTTCAGTCTGAGTAATAGCAACACCAGCATACTACATATACTGTTTGTAGGTTATGCCTTATATAAAAGTTCAAAACAAAAATATAAAAACAAAACAAAAACAGAAAGCAAGGAAACACAGTTAACTCTTGTGATACCTGATCCTAATTATTCTGTAGAGCCACTACTGCCATTCCCTTCAAAGAAGGGCAAAACACACAGCTAGCTCTTTTTATTTCTAGAATTACAAATGTAGAAAGGCCAAGCAGACTCTTCACAGTAACAAAAGTTCCAAAAGGCTCCCTTAGCAATGCCCATACATTGAGGTTGTATCTCCACATGAGCTCAATGATTTACTGAATGCCTATATTTGGAGTTGACATACTAATTGCAAGGATGGAAAGAACAGTGACTCTAAGAGTATGAACCAAAAAAATTTTAAGAATTTCACTATTCAAGTAACTTAAATACTTCTGACAAAAAAAAAAAGAAACCAATTAGTGGTTTACTAGGTTTAAAAAAATGCAACAATTTTGACTTCTCCTTTCTCTTAGCCCTGTATGTCCAAACTGCCAAAAGGCCTTACTCCATTTCCTAATACTGCCTATAGTCTTCCCTATTTCCACTGCAATCTCCCTAGCATAAGCCTTTATTACTTCTTGCTGGGGTATTATAAAACCTTTTTTTTTAAGATTGATTTATTTGAGAAAGAGAGAGAGAATGAGTGTGGGGAGGGGCAGAGGGAGAGAATCTTCAAGCAGAGCCCCCACTGACCACAGAGCCCTGTGCAGGGCTTGATCCCAGAACCCATGCGTGAGATCTTGACCTGAGCCGGAACTAAGAGTCAGACGCTTAATCGACTAAGTCACCCAGGTGCCCGTGCCCCTATTATAAAGTCTTCTTAATTCCAGTATTTTTCTCTTACCACACTTACATTCTCTACTTCGTACTATAGTTATTTCTATATACCTTATCTGCCCCGTACAATCCTTCCCCAGAGGATCTTGTGTATCTCGTACCTCCAGTTATCAGTTGCAAAGTAACACCTGAAAGGTTTAACTACTTCATTATGACTAGAACGACCTGACAGTTAAGATGATGAATAAAAGTTCCATTTTAAAGCTGATTTGTCAAGAATAAAACTCTTAACCAAAAGAAGGCAAACTTCCCTATATGAAAATTCAGGCTAAATTTTTATAAAAATTATAAACAAAATAAGATAGCTAGAAAAGAGATTGTATGGAATGTGGCACTTGGGGGGAAAGGGGACAGAACTGAGGAAATACTCAATCAGTAAGTTTTGAAGGGAGAAGACATTTAATATTTAAGGACTGGGGAGAGGAGTGGGTCTCAGGATACATACATGAATGCAGAGTTGAAAATAAATTTCATATAGAGCCTTGGTAACCACTGTCACCACCTTGCCACAAATATTATTGTATGTCATTGTTCAGTATTTGTCAACTTGAATGACTTCAATGGTAACCGGAAACAAAATTTAAAATTTTGTCCAACAGAAAAACAGAAAATGGGACTATTATTGACAAGAGAATAGAATTCTCTTCGTAGCAATTAAGAATATCCTCATTCTTCAGAAAATTTGCTTTTGTAATTATCAAAAGGATCTAATATTCGTTGACCAACTCCTATATGCTAAGCATGATCTAAAAATTATGTCTCTTAACCCATAAAACCATCTTATGACATAGATACTACTGCTCTCATTTCATAGAACTGAAGCACAGAGAGTAAGCACACGTTTCCATGCTCCTACAACCAATGACTCAGATTTAAACCTAGGTCTATTTAATTCAAAAGCCAAGAACATCTCACTAACAATAAACATTCTTACTAATTCAGTGATGATATTATAATTTCCAGACTAAATTTTCCAGCCGGTTGCAATGAAATGGGGAAAATGCAATCAAGTTAACTATCAGAACTTTTTATTTTATCAATTACATTGATTTGCAGGCTGGAATATTCTTTAGGAGCCACAGTTACTTAATGTTCCAATTCAATTCAACAAACATATATATTTAGCACCTACTATCTAACAGATGCTACCCTGGGTAATGGGAAAAACTACTAACCCAATACAGAGAAACCAAGTGTTTGTTGCTCAGTTGTCACAGGCTAGTGACAATGCAAAGGACTGAGGAGACAGGGCCCCAATCAGTCTTGCTCAGTTTGGTATTTCTAGGTCTTAGCCAATGCCAAGCACACAGCAGGTACTCAACTATTTGTTGAAGGGAAATTAATGTTCCTTGAGCACTCAGTATGTTCAAAACATAGTTCTAGACAATGTATCTTCTATCATATCGCTGGAATCCTCTAAGGACAAAGGAGGTAAATTCCACTATACCCATTTAACACATGTGGCTGACAGGCTCCAGAGGATTTACTCACCCACGATTTAAAGAGACTGACCCCAAGCCTAGGCTCTCCTCACACCATATCCCGTTTGATAAACCTTTTAATTTTATACTCATTGCCTCCTTTTTTTTTAAGATTTTATTTATTTATTTGACAGAGAGACACAGCGAGAGAAGGAACACATGCAGGAGGAGTGGGAGAGGGAGAAGCAGGCTTCCCGCCCAGCAGGGAATCCGATGCGGGGCTGGATCCCGGGACCATGACTGGAGCTGAAGGCAGACGCTTAACAACTGAGCCACCCAAGCGCCCCCTCAGTTTGATTTTTGAAATGCTCTCTAGGTAGCCAATTTAAGTGGGCATCTTAGGCTACTTTGCACTTTGGTTACTTAAAAATACTTTCTAAAACTGAGAATTGCTAATATAACCTAATTTTCAAATTAAAATTTCCTTTAAAATTAGGTGGAAAATACAAAAACTTGAGATATAGCAGGAAAAGGATCAGAATTATGAAGCAACCTATTCTCAAGGCTTTTGGAGAAATGACCTCTCTAGGAAATCAACAGGAATGAGAACTCAGCTAGGTCAAGTGAGGAAGATTCACCTACAATTTTAAAATACACTGCGTTAGAAGCTGCAAGATTAAGTATATCTTTCTTTCTTGAAATTCCCCGTAAACTGCGGGCGAGACCCTTTCAGTAGTCACTGTATCACAATGTTAAACAAGCCACGCCAAAATCTTTTAGTACACACTAGAGTAAGTAAGTCTTCAATTGCTGTAATTCTAAAAATATGTCTGAAATTTTTCAGTACCAAAATTTTAAAAACCATGTGACTTAGTACAATACAGAACAGCCTCAAATTGTTTGTAACTCTCAAGCTGATTAAGGACTATCGCAAGTCTCCAAAAATAAAATTTACCTGAACTCACTTACGTGAAAAACCAAGGAGAAAGGGAACTAAATGTACAATGTGGGAGCGGGTTGTAAAGTGGACTGCACCATCTCTGGCCACTCAAAGTCAGGCCCTCAAATATGTGACACCAACTCTTACGAGGGCAGAGTTAAGGTCTCCTGAATGACTCAAAAGGCAAGAGTTCCATAACTAAAATGCTTTAACTTCTGATTACCCACCTGAAATTGGATGATAAAAAAAATCATACCCACTGTACAGATGAGAAAAAAAGACAAGAGCATTTTCAGGTTGCACAATCCGACGCCATACACTCGGCGCTCTGTGAAACGCTCTAAACCGCTGGAGGTGGGTGCAGGGTAGGTTGGGATTTGGATTTTGGAAAAATCTGGGAAGCAACAAGGCCTGTGGGGGGGGGCAGGAAGGACGAGCAAATTTCCCTGCTGGAGGCCCATTCCGGGACTGGATGGTTTCTGCGCCCGCGTCCCGCAGGCGTGTCTCCCACGCGTGAGCGCGGCATGGTGAGGGCTGCGCGCTCGGGGCCCGCTCCCAGTCGCAGTTCCTTCACCCCAGAGGTCACTCCGACCCGGAAACAGTACCCCAGAGTGGCAGGCGGCCGTGGAAGGGAGAAACCCGGTGGAGAGACGAAAAGGTGGGAGGGCGGGAAGTGCGAGGCGAAGAGGAGGGCTAACCAGGCAAAAGCAGAAGACCCCCACCCCACCCAAGGACCAGGTTGGGTTTGGGGGGCAAGGGGGGAGGAAAGCCCCTCGCGGGCACGCGCGAGTCGCACACACTCACCTGCCCCTCCCCCTCCCCGCCCGCCCGGCGGAGGCTCCGACTGCCGCGGGCCGCGCGCGCACACAAGGCGCGCGCACGCGCACTGCCGGTCGCTTCCTCGAACTCGCGCTCCGCCCGTTCAGTCCCAGCCCCGCTCATTCAAAGCCGGGCGCGCGCTCCGTCGCAGCCGCCGTTGCCTCCGCGCAGCTGCCATGGCCGCCCCCTCCTCGGGAAACCCTCCCCCAACCCCTCCCACTTCGCCCTCCTGGAAGGCGGTTCTCGGTGGTCTCCAGGCCCTCACTTCCGCACCCCGCCCAGATCCTGTCTGGCCCAATAGACGAGAGTCTGAGGGTCCGGCGACTGGGCTAAGCCAATGAGCGCCTGGGGGGCGGGCCGAGCGGCGGCCGGCGTGGCTGTGGCGGAGGCTCGGTCAGGGGTTGATGTTTTATGACCGTTTTGGGCTGTACAGGCTGTTCTGCTGCACAGTGCATGGGCTCCTTACGTGTTGCCCTACTTTCAGTGCAGAGTACCTCCGCGCCAACCATGCCCCTTTTCGTTTGGCCCACAGACTCCCCCTGCCTGATGGGACCAAGGGAAAGCAGTGTTTAGGTTGCCAAATTGAGGGAGCTGCGGCTTTCTCAGGGTGATTTGGCTGTCGGGAGGCCAGATCTCAATCATTCCTCCACTTTAGGGGTGCGAAACGTTGAGTTTAATTCAGGACTTTGCCTCCTCCAAGTAACTTTGATTGAATTTCCTTTAGAGGTTAAAAAACGGAACTTAACCTTGTCCCTGCATTTGTTCCTCCCTTGCCTCGCAGGCTAGCCATTCTCCCAAACTAAGGTTTTCTTTTTCTATGGTTCTCCCTTTGAAGTCTCTTACTTTTTGTCTTCTTTTTATCCCGTATGCTATGAAAAGGCCAAGGTTCTTTGCTTATGGGCGAGGGGCTCTTAAACTATCGGCTCCACTGTTGCATGGTGAGAGGCTGAAAGCAGTTCATGTTTTTCTACCTTTTTCGCTACAACTGTCTTGTCCTGTCACCCTGACCAGCCTCCATCTACCCGCTTACGTTCTAGTATCCACCCACCCGTGCACTCCAAATCTGTACCACATTTCTAGTCATTGACCTTGTTTATCCCCAAGAGGGGAAGGAAGAGAATGTTTATAACTCTTGCTCTAGAATGATTCTATGTAACTTTGGATACATTATTTCATCTCTAAAGCTCAGCTTCCTTATCAGTAAAATGACCATAATAGCGCCTACTTCATAGGATGGCTAACCCTTTCAAAGCTCTTAGGGCAGAGCCCGGCACATAGCAAACATACACAGATTAATAGCTGTTACCGCAGCTGCTGCTAACTGCTCACTACTAGTAGTACTACTAGTAGTAGTAGTGATAGTAGTAGGGGTAGTAGTAGTAGTACTAGTACTACTACTACTACCACCACCGCACTATTGCATCATCATTCCCAGTTACTACGCCTCCCTAAATCCACTAAATCCTCTGCAGTCTTTTAAACACCTGTTCTAACCTTAATCTCTTCAAATGCCTAAATTCGAAGAATTAAAAGTCTCCAAATTTTTTTTGATTCCTCTAATCAATAATCCAAAATAGGCTACATCTTGACATAAACGTTTTCAAAGGTATGTCTTTGCTTCAAATTATTATATCCCTATGATATTTTTCTTCATTCTTCATTCTTCAGTTTTCTTTATTAAATTTGCCATTTCCAAGTGAAATAAAAGATATATTTTTCTAGAAACAACTAGTAGTGAATATTTGTTTCCAACACACTAAAAAACAAAACTTGTCAAAGATTGCAAACTTAGTTTACTTTAAAAATATCTATGAAATAATAGTTTAAAATCATCTTTAGTCACTGAGTAATAATTCCATAATTGGGGATCATAGGTGCCAATAATTTGGGATCTTTCATGGGGACCACCTCTTGGGAGTGTGCAATTTGAAGTCCAGTCCTCTGACCAAGGCTTGGGTGGAGTAGGGATAGGGACCACCAAATGTCAAGTGGGAGGAGCATAAGGGATAGACTTGGTATATCAAAGATTTCTTTCTGAATTGCCTGTATTCCATATGTTAACAGTTAATTCTACCTGCTCTTTATTCAGACCATTTTGCCCACTTTAAGGTCTCTGATTTGCCTCTGCCCAATCCCTAATCACCAGCTTGATTTATTCACTTTTAACAGCTTCCAGCTCACCATTTAATCTCCCAAGTCAAAGCCTTTATAGGTTTTGTTGTTCCGAGTTCTCCCCGTTGGTCTGAGTAGTGTTTTGTCAACTGACCTCCCATCCCTGCCCAGTAGTAGTTCAGGCAGACCTTGCAAACACAGCCCAGTGCTTCCCAATCTCCCTAACCCAATTCTCTGGCTTTTCACTAAAGGGATGATTTTTTCCTCAAGCATAATTTTAGACCTGCTGTTCTGACTTGGTCTTTAATGGCTTTTTATTAATGAGCAGCTGTCCATGGTTGAATACAGATTATAAAGTCACATTCATTTCTTGAGCAAGCAAAACAAAGCCTTGGAGCTCACAGTGACGGTTTTGAATAGATACGTTTGAGAGCAAAGGATATTCTGATGATAATTTTAATGGATTGTTTTATTGTCTTTCTATTCTAGAGACTTGTGCTCGCTTTCAAAATCATACATTTTAATATTCTGAAAAATTATAACTTATTTTTTAATCTCCACATCACCATTTAATAGTTAGGATCAGATGTTTAATAGAGAGACCGACAAATCTGAGGCAGCTTTTTAAATTTCCTTTCTATTAAAATAAAATTGACTCTCTGTGAAGCATCTAAATATTTTCCATCATAAATATTACTATAATGTATCTCTATAGTGATTTTTATTGCTAAATACAGGAAGACCCAAGGTTTAAGAACAATTTAGAGTTAACCAAATTAACCTTCGGAAGATGCCTAGATAGGAATAGAGAAAAATAATCCATGTCCTTTATTAGAAATGGATTCAATTGGGGGCGCCTGGGTGCCTCAGTCGTTAAGTGTCTGCCTTCGGCTCAGGTCATGATCCCAGGGTCCTGGGATTGAGTCCCACATCAGGCTCCCTGCTCGGCGGGAAGCCTGCTTCTCCCTCTCCCTCTGCTGCTCCCCCTGCTTGTGTTCCCTCTGTCATCTCTCTATCAATAAATAAATAAAATCTTTAAAAAAAAAGAAATGGATTCAAATGAAAACACTTCTGTGTTTCAGTAGTGAGGTACAACCATGTAATACCTCTTGGCCACATTGTTATTAGAGCTATAATACAGTTCAGCTCTATTATGAGTTAAGTAGACTTGATCTGAGTAGATCTGGCAATGTAAGGCCATTTATTATTTCTAAGGGTAAATGTGTTAAGATTCACTCAAGTAACAGCTTGTCATATGTACAATACAATCTGCCTTGTACATGAAAACTTAAAAATGAAACAACACTGAACCAACAAAGCCTAATTCATTCAGCTATAACATGAACTATAGCTATGGCTTGAACACATTTGAGCCTTGGTTTTCTCATCTGCAAAATCAGATTAATAATTCCTGCCTTATAGGATTATTTTGCAAAATGTATGTGTTGGAAACAAAGCAGATCAATGAAAGTTTTATCATTTTCAAGTCCAGTAGAATCTTCTTTCAGCTCACAGCAGGGAATAGAGCTTCCAGGAAAACAGGAGTGAATTTTCTCTCATCAGCAACCAGAAATAGACATGTTTGTTAGTTACACATAAAAAAGGGGAAAGAAGCTTTTAAAGTTTCATTCTGAGCACATCACCTACCTCCTTTGCCCCCTTTGATTTTAAAGACAGAGGGTGAAAAAACAGTTGTTAAAGGAAAGCACCCACAATCCTACCCTCTCTGTGCTTTTTCTCACTACTTATGGGATATTTTGCTCATAACGGTGTCTGTTGCCAAGTTCATTCCTTTCTTTCTTTTCAGTGTCTATCATTTTAGCACACCAGAATTCTCATAAGGATCTCCTAACTAATCTTTTGTATTTTATTTTTTCCTTCCTCTAAGTCAGCTTGGTTCTTTCCTGTATGATTAATGTAAGTATTTTTAAAGCTTCTTCATGATAAATGTCCTGTTCAAAATAGAGATTTACTGTTGTCCATCAATTCAAATTCACTTGGGTGCACGTGTGTCTCAATTGTTGCTTTTTAATCTCTTAATCTCTTAATCAAACTGCTGCTCCTGGATCCCCCGGTGACCACCTCTGGCCCTTTAAAATATCAGACATGCCCACAACTCTGGTTAAAAACAAATGTACATTACTGTACATTTCATTACTCACCTCCTCACCATGAAATATACATTTCTTCCTGTGGTTTTTATCTGAAATTAAGTTCTTTATAAGTGAGAATTAAATCCATGTTATAACCATACTAGATATTTTCAGTATAAAAAACTTCACATACTTTACTTTCTCTCTTCCTAGGGAGAACTTATATGCATAAAGGATCATCTGTCTGAATATATAAATTACTCTAAAGAAAAGCCAAAGGAAAATACTCTTGCCATGTAACCAGACACATTCATAAATATCATGCCCAAAAGGAATTATTTTTTTTCTGCTTATAGGCTCTGAGCCCATTACCATAGCAACCATAACTAGTGTTGTCTAACTGGATGTGAATTTTATACACTTGTTATTTGAAATGTTAAGGCAGTAAGTCAGGATAAAGTGCAATTTCTATAATATTTTGGAAGGACTACTTTATCTCAGAAATCTGGTAGAGGAAAAACTTCATCGTGTAGCTTATTCATTTGTTTAATGAAACGGTTTCTTCAACATTTACCGTGGGCACACTATGCGAAGCATGTTAAGAGAAGTCAAAAGCATATATAACCCTTAACCTGAAGGAACTTCCCTAATAAAATCAGCTTGTTATGGGTGAACAGAATTCCTGAAAGAGTAGGTTTTTCATAGGGAGTCTTCTAATTTTAGAATAATCTGATCATAATAACTAGCATATTAGTACCTGTAAGTAAGACGGCAAGAGGCTTACAGCTGGTCAGAGTGCCCCCAGGTATTCAAGCACCTACTGTAACCCCTATGGCATGTCTTTTTTTTTAAGTCTTACACATTGTGTCTGTAGCTACTCTCCGGAGAAGTGTTTCTTTCACTGGAGGTTGAACCCTGCTTGGCAGCTGGTGCCAGCCTGAGGAAGCTGAAAATGCCCACTGATGAGCATGGAAGAAAGGTGTGACCCTTCACCTGTTTCAGATAGGTTTCCCAAACCAAATACATAATGGATTCAGATCAAGGTTTAAGCATTCCTGTTTTGAAGGATACAGGTAAAATAACTTCAAAGATGTATGTGGTATTTGACACTATGTTCTTGCCCTGGTATTGTCCCCACTCGTCTCCCTGGATGGGAAAGATTAATTCCCTGTTCTCTTGTTCCTTTCAAATTTTGCTTACTTTAAGCATCTTATGAAATGAGGAGATACATCATTTAGTTAAAACCGTATCCCTGGGACCTGCAGAATAAGTCCAAGCCCTTCTGATGGCATGGCACGGAAGACTGTTGTCTCTGCTTCCAGCCTGCCTCGTGCCTTTCCTCATGTCACATTGGTGCTCCAGGAACATCAGACAATTGCTGATTTCTCCACCCTCCATGCTTTATTTGTCCACCAAACAGTGTATCAGGATCTACTAGTACTAGATGTTTTGTTACATGGCAGGAAGAAATGCTGAAAAAGGGAGTGCCCTGCCTTCAAGGAACCCACTATCTACTGGTGTTCCAGTCTTCATTCCTGCCACCACACCTTCTGCCAGGACTCTCTTCCTTGGCTCATCTCATGCTTGATTCCCCAACACTCATCTTAGGTATCATCTTTGAAAGCTGGGCGTCATGGATCTCCATCCTCACAGGATGGCCCCTCTCCCCAGCCAAGTGCCCCTGGAGCACCCTCTGTCTATGGCCCACACATACCATATGGTATCAACGTGATCTTTGTCCACCATTTCCCCAATTGCCTTAGGAACTGTTAGAAGGTAGAGACAGCATCTTATTCCCTGTTGCAGTCTTCTCACTAGAATGCCTGGTAGCTAGTAAATGCTAAATAGATGTTTCTTTGAACAAAATGCCAAATATATACACAGATATTTGGATTTGCTACCCAGTAAATGTTTATAATTTTTCTTAAGCGTGATTAACAATGATGTGGAGTAAATATACTAGGAAATGGCATACAGAAGAGAAAGGTCTGGGCTTTGTTGGATTTTCTCAGCTGTTCCCAAATGCTTCCTTAGTGTCACTTGCTGGAAGGTACCAGGTACTTTCTGAGTACCAGCTCTTCTTGCTCTGGACATGGCTACAATGCCTTTATTGAGAGTTCTTCCTCAAAATTAAGCAGTTCTTTTAGGATTTTCTGAGTAAAAAGTGCAATTTTTACAGTATGAGAGCTTTGGTTAATTTATCTACAGGAATTGTGACTTTTCTTGCATTCCCTTATTTTATTCCCTTAATTTATTTTCTTGCATTCCCTTAGTATTCTCTTGCAAATAAGTATCTCTTGTGTTATAGCATGGAGTTGAGGGAAGTCACAGTCTTAGTAGAGGCAGTTTTGAGTGGGAAGGAGGGTATGCAGAGAAAGTTTGGCCTCGTTCCAAAGGTTGTTCCCAGAGGCAACAACAAAAACTCTTCTTAGAATAGTGGCCAGGGTTTGGCAGGCCCAGAAATCCAGGACAATCTAGAATTTCTGGGATTACTATGGATCTGAAAATCAGCAACTTGTCTGAAAAAGGTCTAAAACAATCTCATTTCTCCAAAATCCTTATAAATTAGAATCACTTACATCATTGGAAACCAGAGTTTCGTGAATGGATAGGAGAAGTCAGATCTCCCAGTACGTACACAAATTCAAAATGCTTCCAATCTGATCCAAGGGTGGGTAAGTCAAAACTGGACAAGCTCTTTCAACAATATAAAGGATTCTAAGAGTTGTAGGTACAGCAACTTAGAGGTGACATATCTGCTTCCACACCAAAGACTTCTTAAAGTTTTTTTTTAATGAAATAAGAACATACAAATATAAGGAATCAAAAGAAAATTTATATTTTGAAGAAATCTGATTTTTGTGATTAAAGCTAATTAGTACATTTTATATACTATAAAAATATGTTCAGCTTATTTTCTTGAAAATGCTATAGACTTTATCTTCTACAACAAAATAGCTCATAAAAAGCATTTTTGTTTTCAGCCTGTTCTTCAGTACAGCACTTTAGTTGTATCCTGAAAAGTGAAAAAAATACAAATATCTTTTTTAAGTAGTAGTAACATCCAGTGTGGTTTAAAATATGTTTCATTCATTTAACATTTCTAGTATTTCATGGTATGGTTAATCGGGCAAAGGTAGTATTTAAAAAAAAGTATTTCAAAGTTTACCAGTGTACTTTTAGAATCAGTAATGCACTCTTTTTGTAGAACTGGGGAGAGAGAATAGTGGTGCTTAAACTTTGTATTTTTCACACTCACGTTATCATTTAGTGGAACTCTGTGACCATCTTACAAATAAAATAGTGTCAATTCAGAATGCAAAGTTATAAAAATCCCAGCGTTGCATTTCATTAATAGTTAGTATGGTGTGAATGCATGCCCTTCAAATTCCTATGTTGAAAACCTAATACCCAGTGAGATGGTATTTGGAGGTGGGGCCTTTGGGAGGGGCTTAGGTCCTGAGGGTGAAGCCATCATGATGGGATTAGTGCTCTTACGGAAGAGACCCACAGAGGTCCCTAGGCCTTTCCACCGGTGAGGACACAGTCTGTGACCTAGAAGTGGGCCCTCACCTGACTGTGATGGCACCCTGATCTCACACTTCCAGCCTTCAGAACTGTGAGAAATAAATTTCTGTTGTTGATAAGCCACTCAGGCTGTGGTATTTTATTACAGTGGCCCAAATGGATTAGGACAATGGTGTTTAAATCACCTTATGTTTTTTAAAACACCTTATGCTTTAATGGAAGAATGACAGATTATTTAGGAGCCAAGGAGAAGACCCTTATTGACTTTTCTGTCTGGCGAAAAAAGCCCTAAAGAAAACGCCAGGAACAATATCATTTACTAATGATTTGAAAATGGAATTTTCTGAATTTTACAAAATCCCGAAGTTAATCAGGAGCAAGCAGGCTGAAAGTCAGTGACGACAATTAGAAAACAATGCATTTAACAAGGAAATAGAAAAAGCACGAAGATAAAGTAAGCAGCCCTTACACTTTATATTTTAATGCTTCTGAAAAGAAACAAATTTAAGCAATGCCTCTAATGCTATTATAAAATGGACAACTGGTTTTACTTTTATTAGAATTCTGAAGATAAGAAAACTTGCATAAAAATAAAATAACTTGTGTGCTGGTCATTTACCTATGGTCCCTTAGCTCCAAACCCACCCTTCCATGTTCAGCTATAAGAGACCAGGACTGAGTCTCTTCAAACCATACTTCTCCCTCAACAGCTGGCTCCTAATTAACTTCTGCCATTGGGAGGAAAGAAAGGATTATTCCTTTCTGTTTGATCACTGTTCTTGAAACCCACAACCTCCAGTTTTTTCTGCCACTTTGAACCAGCCTTGACGTATCCCTTCATCCTGACCTTACCTATATTTAAATTTAAAATCTAGTCTTAGCTTTTATTCCTCAAAATTCTTCAGTATCCTTTTAAAGTACTACCCCATCTCAAATTCTTCTTACATCCTTCTCTTTTAACTTTGATTTTTACTCAAATATAAGAATCTAACTAGGTATCTCATAATTTCAGACATTTATCTTCTTTTGATATTTGGAGATCTGTATTGGTTCTATATAGATCAATAATGATTTTTTTAATTTTATTTTTAATTGGGGTGAAATCCATAGAACATAAAATTTTAATCATTTTTAAAGTGGACAGCTCAGTAGTGTTAAATATGTTCACACTGCTATGCAACCAATCTCCAGAACTGTTTTCAACTTCTTAAATCTTATCAGTATTTTTAATGTGATGCTTTCATTTCAATAATCTATCAGAAACTCTCCATCATTCCCCCCATTAGATCAACTGCAAATTGATTAGTATCTGCCAATCAAAGCTTTTTACAATTTGCCTATAATACCCCTAACTCATCATTTCCCCCTCAGTAGCAAGGAGGCCTAATTCCCCTTTTGAGAATTAAAAATCAATTAAATCTCATTTTTAGCACCTATAATAAATATGGCTTGTAGTCTTATCTTCTGAGTGCTCACAATTTAGTAAGGAAGATAGATTTGAAGATGTCTAAGTCTAATAAATGTATACCACTGGAAAGGCCAAAATAATGGTATAAACAAAGCACAACTGGAGAACAAGGGAAAGGAGCATTACATGTATCAGAGAGAGGGATGGAAGAAGGGAAACCTGATGGAGGAGGGAGATTTTGAGCAGGGCCAGGCAGCATGCCATGAAAAGCAGATCTGGTGAGTAGAGGAAAGCCCAGATGGAGCAAATATGTGGGACAGCAAGCATCTTCTCTAGGAATGATTTGGCACAGGAGGCAGTCTTCAAGACTGGTTTCGGGGACTCTGGGGTTGACTGTAATTTGCATGTAGTAAGGAATCTTCGAGGATTTGACACGACATACTACTGCATGGCCCTGTGCTTTAGGAAGATAAGTAAGACAGCAATATGGAAGCTAGGCTGAAAGTGAGAAGTTTAGAAGCAGGGAATCCAGGAGGCTATGGTAATAGGTCAAGTAAGTAAAAAAGGAAAAATTTATAAGTGGAGCAGCAAGACTTTAAAGGAGGAACAGATACATGACATTATGGGTGGAGATTGATGCCCCAGAGCACCTTGAAGGGATGTGGAGCTTGAAGGAAAGAGAGAAGTGTAAGAAGTATCAGCCTGAGAGATGAGAAGGATGACATTGGCACTAACTGGGATGGGGCAGCAGGAAGAAGCACCTTTGGAAGGAAGAGATGAAGGATTCATGCTGAACATGGATAGTCAAAGATGTCCTTTTTCACCCCCACTTTTTGCTTTGCTCCTATCATGTCCCTGTTCTGGAGTACCTTTCCCTCCATTTCTACATTTCATTCATCTTTTATAATCCTGTCTGTAAAGTCCTGCTGCTGATGGGGTGACACCAACAGTCATCCCCATCCCAAGCCCACAGGGATGTCTCTGTCCTCTGAACCTCCCTAATAGTCACCATCTTTGTCTGCCTGCCAGTGCTGGTACTAGCATTTGGATTCCCTTTGTGGAACCACATCTCCACCATCCCCAGAATCTCCCTCCATGTGGGCCAGACCAGGCTAATTAGAACAGAGGATCTGGTGGCCCCAGTGATTGGCCCAAGAATGGACATGTGACCAAGCTAGGTCAATGATACTGCTTCGGGATTTTGCTGAAAGAGTTGAGAAAGAGGTTTGCTCTTTCTGCATTCAGCTGCTGGGCTGGTAGAATGTACATGAAGACACAGGTGGTACCCTTGACATGAATCTGGGGTGGGGGGTGGTTAGTAGAGAGTCTGCCTGTGAGTGAATCGACCACCAAGGATCATGGAGCCAAGAGATGGAGAGACACAAGTTTTGGATCATATCATGTGAGTCCTTAGGTCTAGCTACAGCAGAAATCACACTACGGCTGGACTTCTCAGTTAAGTGAGATTCACTTCACTGCCTAAACCAATTCGAGCTGAGCTTCTGCCCCTTGTAACTGAAAGAGTCCAACATTCCCTTCCCATTCCCCACATTCCCATGCCACTGTGTAATGTGAATTGGCATTTCCTGTAGGGTCATCTCCTCCCTACCACTGAAGCAATTACTTTCTCAATGGCCAAGACCTTGTCTCTGTGTTCCCAGTGGTGCCATGCATGGTGGTCGTGCCCTCGGTCTCTCTTCAGTAAACATTTACTGGAACCTCAGTATGTGGAGACATACATTACATAAAAGATGAACTGCACTTACCTAGATTTATGTTCAAAATCAAAACGGTGGCCATAAATGCTTCCAAGAGCAACAGTCTTCCCATCAGACAGCCAATTACTGGAGCCATTATCTGGGCAGTTGTGGCCACAGCTGATGCCCGGTCAGCACTGGTACCACCGCCACTAGACACAGACTGTTCTGAGAGGCTCAGAGTCCCGGATTCCACCCGGACAACATCATCCAGTATAAATTCAATCTTATAATTTTTTCCTAGGAAGGAAAACCATCAGAGAATTTGACTTCCTTTTATGATTTGTTTTCACACAGTCCCAGTTGGGTTTTCATTGACTTAAAAATCCTATATAATTCCTCATGAAGTATTTTTGTAAATTGAGCCCAAGTAGATTAGTTTAAGTATAAACAAGTGTAAAGAAGACCTCAGGGTTAGAGTTCCATTTGCCCATCCACTATGGGCAGGCGGAATCTGGGTAGATTTTCTTTCTGTAGCATCAGTACTTGCTCCTTAGGGGTGCCTTCTTAGTTCCCAGGACTAGAGAGAGGTTGCTTGAAAGGAGGGACAGCAGGGAAGGGAAATGAAGATGCTGAGCCTTTGTTCCATCCCTGGATACTTGACCTAGGAGTAGAGAAGCCTCAGCCTCAGTTGGGGGAGATGAGGATGGATACTGAACTTTTTATTTTGAAAAGTTTCAAACATACAGAAGAGTTGAAAGAATACTACAACAAACACCCATATGCCCTCCACTTTGTTTCAGCAATTTTACTGCATTCCACGTTTCCTTTAAGTCAGATGCTTTTTTTGTGTTGCACGATTGTGACCCTTTCTTTCTTCTTACCTCAGGTAGACAAGTTTGAGGAAACTTGTTAGATATTTTTAGAGTGTGAAACATAAAAAGCTCATCTAAATACTTTTTAATCCATAAGTCAAATCTTCCCACAGTTTTGAACATGAGATAAGCAATACATTTTTCCTTGATATGATTTCTTCTAGGACTAATTGCTATCATCAATAGTGGTTACCACATAGAGTTTGCAATCCTTGTCACAACGCTGAGGTTTTCATTCCTCTCTCTATTACCTTAAAAAATCATTTGTTTTCTTTTTTCCCTCCCTCTTTCTTTCTTTCTCTCTCTCTCAGAGAATATAATTAGATCTTGTCCACATTGTGCTTTCACAAACAACAGCAATGCATTCTATAACTTTCAAGATGGATGGTCATTGTTCTATAGAATTTTCTGCCACCATTACAATCCGTGACAATGGCATATTTAAGTCTTTCCTTTTTTCAGTTTGAAAAAAAGTGAATTTTTGCAGCATTTTTCTTAATGATTTTTCTGTGTAAAAAATTTAGGTTTTTTTTTTTTTTTTTTTTCTCCTGCAGTACTATGAGGAAGCTCAAGAGAACCTTGTCTCAGAGATGCACTCCATGAAGGAGAAATCCAGAAACAAAACCTTGGGGATATGACTTCAATCAAGCTAATCCAGTTAAAAATCCAGACATCATTAAGCAGACAGGAGCCATTCCTGCCCAAATTCCTGACCCATACAATTATGAGCAAGTGAAATGGCTGTTGTTTGAGTCATGAGATTTGGGGCTGGTTTGTTATGTATCAATAAGAACAGAAACAAGCACTGTATATCATATAGATTGCTAGGTAAACATGTCCTAAATATGATTATCCAGTAGTAATACTATTTTTATTCAGGTTGACCAAAGATGCAGCCTCAGCTGTTTACTACTTTCTTCTTCTTCTACCCTTTTCTCACCTCATTCTCACATCCCCATTTTCTGTGTTAGAAACCACAACCCATACCTCCTCTATCTGGGTGACTCCTGCTTTGCTTTTTATTGAGCTCTTAGTAGAAGAGGGTGTGGGACCACACTGTCAGGCTCCAGTCTAATCCACAAGGGGATTTCCCATATGCAGTAACTGGGGGTGGGGGGCTACCTACTAGAAAGAGTTACAAAAATGATGCTTTGTTAATTTTTTCTCATGTACTTTGTTGTTATTACAATTTTATAGTGGTTAATCTACAAACTGGCTAACTGATCTAAAGATAATGAAGAGAAGACTATATTTGTCTTCCTTACTATACACAACCAGGAAACTGAGACCCTACACTTGATGGCAGTGAGAAAGTAAGACAGTGGGCAAGCAAGCAAGCAAGCAAGCAAGCAAGAGATTAGAAGCAATGGTGGTTCGCCATAGCAGGTCAGATAGACACACTAAGGGAAGCTTATGAAGGAAAATTTACTCTATAAAAGGAGAATGATATTTTGTTATCACAATAAAACACCAAAGCCTATATAGTTATTTCAGCACTCCAGTGATCTTGGTTATTTTGGAACATTGCTACTTGGAAGCAGCAGTTTGAAGAACATGGTCTCCGGGTTGGATCTTTGCCACTGGGTACCTTTTGGGTCCACCTTCATGGGGAAGTGGACAACTTTCTTCTCACCTAGGGTTCTTGTTAAGTGCCTCATTTCCCAGAAAAGGATCCCAGTTCTCCTACCATTTAGGCTGACTCTCAAAGAATTTGGCTCTGCCCTTAACCAGCCAGTGTATAGTACACTCTAAGTACTTGTCTAGGAGCACAACTATGGACTCATAGCAGGCAGACCAAACGTGTGGTTTAGGGGATCATCAAAGCAAGAAAAAACAAAAAATAAGGAAAATATTTAGGGGAATGATTTGAGCTTTTGATATGTGTTTAATATGAAAAAAATCAGGCTATTGTTGGAATTTCTTTTACTTATTTTACTCTTTTTACTTTTATTTTGACTTTTAGTATATATATATACATATATATATATATATATATGAGAGAACAGTGGTAAGAAGTGGGGAGTAAGTACCAATATAACTTTTCAGAAGTTAGGTCCTATAAAGGTCTTAAATGAGCCCAGATGAATGGTAAACAGATTAATGGAAGTCTGTCTCAGTTATAAGCAGTTTATCCATTTCTCTCTTTTAGATACTCTACAATCTATCACCAATAGATATTCTATCTGTCAAACTGTCTTGGGCTCAGTAGAAAGGCTTTTACCAATAGAAGTTATGCTATCAACCCGTATGAAGACAATATAAGAAACATCACAATGGAAGTTATGACTATTTACTGTAATGTTGAAGATATCACTTCATACAGATTCATTGGGTATACTTTATGAGAACTCATAGGAGACATTTGTTCTGATCTCAGAGCAAGTTGTAAGTCTCCACAACAACTGGTTTGTTTACCTGATGGGCACTGTGGAATCATGATAATGCTTATGTTTTCTCCTTTGCATTGTCTTTCAGAAAGACTAGAACCCACTTTTCATTCCAACTCTGAACTCTTGCATGGGGCATTCAAGTTATATGAGCCTATCTTATCCTCCCTTTTCTTTAATTTGAAAATCTATATGTTAACTGTTTTTATTATAAATGTAATGCATATTTAGTGAAAATATACAAAAGTACACAAATGGATAAAAATATAAATCATGATGTAATTTTAATGCATAGCCTCAGATCATGTTTATTTTCCTTAACTGCTTGTTTTAATTCTATTTTGTTTTGCATATTAAATATTCTTTGTAAGCTAGATGTTATCTGACATGTTTTCTGAAACAAGATAGAGAGTTCTGATTTTTTTGTAAAGATTTACTTATTCATTTTAGAGAAAGAAAGAAAGAGAGAGAGCATGAGCAGGAGGGGCAGAGGGAGAGGGAGACAGTCTCAAGCCGACTCCGTGCTGAGCACAGAGCCCGACGCAGGGCTCGATCTCACGGCCGTAAGATCACAACCTGAGCCAAAACCAAGAGTCAGAGGCTTAACCGACTGCACCACCCAGGCGCCCCTATAGTGTTCCAATTTGTCTAATTTATTAACCAGAGTATTATAGAATGCTTTGTTCAGTTACAATTGTCCCTGTTTATGGATACATATGTGAAGGTCCAAAATAGTATTCTCACCTGTTCTAAGTAGAGTAAGGTCTGTGTAGTTGGCCCAACAGCTGCTAAATGGAATTGTTGTATTTCCACTCAGACCACTGATTTGGTTATTATTGGAGTCCTTTAGTATGGCCTTCAAAGTCAGTGAAGTAATCCCAACTGATACACAATTACCCTAAAGAAAAAAGTAGTAGAGAATTTTAATTGTCCTGTTCCCATGTTTGTTTGTTTTTTTAAGATGTGTGAAACTTCATTTTTTAAAATGCCTCATGACAAATTTAAAATCTGCAGGAGCTTCTTTCCCTACCCAAGGAGTTCACAAATACGGGTGGGCACTGGAATAAGTTCATTGAAAAGGAACATTTTCAAAACAGGGAAAGATTAATATCCATAGGTATCAGTCCAGCTTTTAAGGGGCAGTGTCATCCTCAGGTTGCCAGTGGACCAGGATTATTGAAGTTGGCCCACTCTCCAAGATTTATAGCTTAATTTCTTCACTCAACTAAAGCTTTGAGTTAGAACTTACATCAGAATCTACTGCCTTTACTGAAGGCTGCTGAGAAAATGGCTGTCCTGGCTGAGCGGCCACCGGCTGAGTGATCACTGACAGTGAGGACACAGAGGCCACATGATGAACAGGAAATGCAAACCTTTCAACTGGTTGAGCAGCCACCTGTAAATCAATGGTCATGAGTGATGAAGTGGTTTTCACATGATAAATTAGTCAGGAGCAAATTCATCTTAGCTAGGCTAAGTGTAATATGTAATAAAAAGTGTAAAAATATGTCCAATATATGAAATTAATTTTATTACAATATTTCCTCTGGACCAAATTCATGAAGCATTGTTATAAATACTCAAAGCAAAGCACATTTTATACCAATAAATAATTTTTTAGCAGATATGCTCCTTTTTCAACTATTTTATCATTTTAGTTATACCATTAAATAAAGAGCCAACATTAATTAGGAATTGTATTGTATTGATTATTGTATTGAACTATAAAGAGTTAAAAGAAGAAATAAGCAGCAATGTTTTAAATAGCTAAGATGCATTTTTCTAGTTGCCTTTTCTTACCTTAATCCAGGCAGAATCACTTGGGCTGGGGATAGGATTGGTAATAGACATGGAAGAGATATTAAACCCAAAGATACTACTGGTTTTTCCTGAAATTACAGCTTGTCCAAGAGAGCCAGCGATTTTTTGGAGCTCAGATAACTGCATCTGACCTATGGGAAAACAGTAATATCACATATGGGTTATAAGAGTATAGGATTGTGGGGCACCCGGGTGGCTCAGTCCATTAAGCATTTGCCTTCAGCTCGAGTCGTGATCCCAGGGTCCTGGGATCAAGTCCCCCATCGGGCTTCCTGTTCAGAGGGGAGTCTGCTTCTCCCTCTGTCTTCTCCTCTCTGCTCATGCTCATGCTCTGTCTCTCTCTCTCAAATAAATAAATAAAATCTTAAAAAAAATAAGAATATAGGATTGTGAGAGTTTTTCATTTTTATTATTATTATTATTTTTTTTTTTTGCATGGCTCCATCCACATTCTGGAATTCTGTAGCTTTTTCACCAACCATGAGCTCAATATGACAAAGTCATATGAATGAGCTTAGGAAAATGGAGAACTCAGTAGAATATGTTTTTAAGCTGTAATTAAAGAAAAACCAAAGGTAGATAAAATAAAGTGAATGAAAGCCTAGTGGAAAAATATATGTCTTTTAATTTAATCCTTTCCCATGCCATTCTTTATTGAGGAGTGAAACACCATCACGCAAGTGTATCATCACGTACCGTTTTTTAAAAAGAGAGTTTTAATTTTGGAATGTAAGAATAATTAGCATCATTGAATTTACACAATGTATATTAGTAAGTTCTGAAGTTAATACTACATTACTCACAAATTGTTGCTTGCTCTAGACACTGATGAATTTCAAAGTTAATTTTAATACTACAGGCAGTTTCTATTGTCTTTGTCTAGCTTGGCAGGCCCTCTTACACTTACTGGCCTCACTGTGCTCCATACCTAAGAAGTGGCAACTCTATTCATCATACTCATTTGTCAGAGCCTGGTACTTTTGCCTGATCCCTTCTACTTCATCTCTCCTCCACACCATACAATCAGTTACAGTTTCTAGATCTCTCTGTCCCCACTGTCTAAATCCTAGCCAAAGCCATCATTTACTAAAACAACTTTTGTACTGGTTTTCTTGCATCCATTCTGCCCTTCTTCCACTCCATTCTATACATTGTAGTCCGAGTGATCTTTTAAAAAACAACTGTATCCAGGATCTTTTTGGTGTACTATAAGCCTTGACAACAGTTCCTACCTAGTTATCCAGCACCTTCTATATCCAGAGGCCTGCCTTGAGGACCATGCACATTGCATTTCCTCCATTAAGGCTAAACCATGAAGCTCAGTGTGCTCAGGAAGAAGGAGGCAGCTGATCTCACATAACACTTTGAAAATCATGGTCTTAGGGAATTTCAGTCCTGTCAGTTTAACACATCTCTTTTGATTGACTCAGACCCTCTGGACAAATGATTAATCTTTCAGATTTCTTCTTCTCCCTACCTCCCCACCCCCTTCCATATACTCTTCTCCAAATGGCTTCCCAGGTATGAGGGCTCATGTGACCTAGCAGCAGCAGGTACAAAGGGGCTTCATATCCACCATCCCACCGACATAGCCACCGCTCCTACCACTTGTCCTCACTGGTTTTTGGTGGCTGATCTGACCTGCCTGCCCTGTTAACAGATTTTCTCCCACCACCTGACATGTGAAGGCATCCATTTCTGCTGACTGCCACCTTAAGAAACCAAAGTCCTTAACCTGAAGAGTTTTTACTCCTGACCAATCTCTCTTTAGCCAGAGGTCCCCTCAGTACTTCAGTAACCCCTTTCTATGAATCTGGGAACTCCGGGATACCCTGACCCACAAGAAGGCTGTGGAGAGCCAGCAAGCAGTATTACCACATGCACACCTTCCTTGCCAATGCCCAATATTTTGCTGTGAAATCCCTCTATGCCAAGTTGTAGGACATTCTTGAGACTTGAAACCCTATCCCAGAACATGTCTGAGAAACATGCCATTAGCCTGTCCCTCTGACTGCCCCCATCTCCATGTTCTTAGACTGTCTTATACCAGTCTGGATAAATCTAACAAAATATAACTGCTTAAAGGGGATAAGGAGATAGAAGAGATTGTGCGTGAAGAAATTTAGATCACATACAGGAAATAAGTCAGTTTCTTTGGACATCTGAGTGGCTACATGGCCTTACATGACCCCACCACATGTAAGGGCTTACTAGGAATTTCTAGGAGTTGGTGAACCATCTATATAGGTACCACAGAACCATTATAACTCCTAGAATAAATGAACTGACTGTGTTGAGTCAAAAGCCCTGACCCTTTAAGTACTAGGAAGTACGGAGCTGATGAAGGAAAGTAACCTATGAATGGGTAGAGAACATCATGGGAGATCTCATTACAACGTAAGCCTATACTTCCGGTTTCCTTCAACAAAGACAGTTGATCAGCACCTCCCTCCACTCCACAAAGCCTTTCCACAGGTTTACCTCTATAAGGGAAGAACCTCTCTCTGCCTAGCTGGTAGAATTCCAGAACAGTATGTAGCAGGTGCACTGCATCAATTCTTGGAAGCAAACCTCCTGGGGTCATGGGTGATGACCCCTAAAAGCAGAAGGCGAGAACTTCACCCAGTATCCAGGCTGACATGTAAGAGAGCCCCAGGGGTTAAGGAAAAAGATGCTGAAGAGAGATAAGGCAGATCTAGATTTTTCTGAATCTGAAATTTATAGTTTGGAGGCTCTCTTTAAGAAAAAGAATGAGGAAAAGCCTTACTTCTGCAACTTTTATAGTAACAATGATTGGGTCATATTATTAAATGGACCCTTCTCCCAGGCCCCTCCCATGACTTGTATAAGTGAAAGGCCTTGAGGCTTAAGCTTCATTAGCTGGATGGTAATCTTCCTCTGGCATGGATCTAGGTCTCATTTTTTTGGAGATGGGTGTGCCTAGTTGAGACTTGTGCTTGACTACTGGAGGCATGGCTGGGAGTGCATGCTGGGGAGGGATGCCAAGAGGCCAGGAAAGTTCAGCTGCACCTCAAGACAGGCTTGTGCAGAACAGAGAAGAGCAGAGGAGATGCCCTACCCTGTAGCAGAGACTACAAAAACAAGAGGCAATGTGGGGGTCTTGGTATTCCGATACCAACTTAAGCAGGTAGAAAGGAAGAAATCTGAAGGGCTGAGCATTTACCTAAATGCCCCAACTGAGTCACTCTAAGGAAATACTTTAAAGAGGCAAAGATACCTCTAATGGGACAGGCGAGCTTATTTTTGTCTCTGATAACTAGAAAATGGGGATATGGAGAGTGAGGGACAGAGAAAAATGGGACAGCTGGCGACACTGATTGGATCAGTCACAGGAATGAGACAGAAGATATTCCTGCACATCTGCATTTGTTAGGGTAAATCTGTGACTTTACCACAACTCAGAATCTCCAAAGGTCTACTCTTTTCCTTAGGAAAAATATCCACAGTCCTTTTAGCTCAGGAGAAAAGAGCTTCTTTTGGTTTCCCATGGTCTAGGTAGGACCTGCCTACCTCTCAGCTTCACCTCCAGTAGCTTGCCCTTCCTGGCTCCTGCCACAACAGACCAGTCAGACCTCCTGCGGTTCTGCTCAGGTCCCGCTTCTACCAACTATTTCCTTAGACTTGAACATTCTCACCTTCCTCTTTTCATTGACTGACGCTTTATGCTTAATCTCATAGCTATAATCTCAATTACTTAGCTCACCTCTCAAATCTTCTATATTAGGTCAAATCCTCTTGTTGAATTTACTAATTGCTACAATAACAAAATAGGGGCTAAAATTCCTTCATAATTCCACAATAGTTTGGGATTCCAGGAGTAGAGTAGGGAAAGGGGTCTCTAGGCCCTTACAGGGTTCAGGACATGGGGTTGGCGGGACTTCCTGAGGCCAGGTTTACCAGGCCCTGATAGGGTCATTTGTGACTGCGGATCTGGTATTACATTCTCCCAACTCAAACGTCTACTCTTCATACCTGCGGTGTCATTGCTTATGACCTGAGGAGGAGGGTCTCCAATCTCCACTTCCACTGTGAGTCCTATGGATCTCTTCCTCCGCAGACTCTCCCCTTGTATTATTTTGCTGACACGGATTTTGTCACTTGGTATCTTTAGGAACAAGGCAAGATTTCTAAGCAGATTATGAGAGCCATAGAAGTCATCTTCTGTTACAGCAGGTAATTGGAAAGAAACAAATATGACTGCAGTGGTGTGGATTTCAACAGGTATAGTTCCTTTAACCAAAAGGTAAAGCATCTGGTAGGTTCTATCAAAGTAGTTTTCACCAAGGACAGTGGAATTCGGGTTAGGAAGGAATTGCTCTATGAAGGAAAAAAAGCCAAAACAGCACTGTTAAAAATATCTATGTTATCACAATGACCATGTAGTATTTAATATTTGTTTAAATGTAGGAGATTCTGAAAAAATTCAACATTATTCTTCCATAGGGAAGTATGCATATTAAAAACAAAAACACTTACAGAACTGGCATGCAAAATTAAAGTCAATACCATTGATCATCATTATACATTATATTTATTTTAAAAACAATTAGCTATAGATACAGTATAAATGAGAAATAAAATCAAATTATGAACCCAGAAGCCTATATTGTACTGGTAACACTGTTTACATGTTCAGAATTTTAAAGCCTTTACCAAAGGCATTTGGTAATTTAAAAATGTAAATTTAGCTTTAATAGCCATCTAGTTTATGCAGTGCTATATATCAACTCTTAAGGAGCATTTACAATTCAGTGTTTCTATTTTTACCAAGAATAAAAATATGTAATACAAATGAAGTATACACTAAAATATCTCAGAGGGATTTTATACCAATGAAGCAGGTTTACATTTCAGCCTAAAGAATCTTTGGTTAATGCAAAACAAATTCTACTAGGGAACTGATTTTGTAAAAGTGACTGAGATTTTTATATATATAAAATGAATGAATATATATATGATTTTATGGCAGAGTATCAAAAATGTCTAAGAGCTAATAAATCTACTAACACATACTGAATGCAGACAAAGGCTGAATCATATAATAGTACTGGAATGGGACATGTAGCTTCTTACCACATTTCATAGTGAGGCTTACTAAGAGAAATAAATTTAAATTTTAGGAAGAAGATACTTCTTAGGAATGTAATAGGCATTCATAGCAGTTGGTATTAAGAAGCCATTTCATTATTACCATGTATTTCTTTCATATCTACTAGTATAAGGTCTAGATGCAATTTGGTTTAAACATTCTGTGAATCTGAAGAATGTACTTCTATATTATGAATTGAAGTTGCTCTCAAACCACATTTAGAGGGGGCATGCACCATTTATCCTAGGTAACTTCCTCATGTCTTCACAGTAATGGAAGGAAGCAGAGACATACATAATAATACATTCTGGGGAATCTAAAATAATATGCATAGGGGCACCTGGGTGGCTCAGTTATTAAGCGGCTGCCTTCGGCTCAGGTCATGATCCCAGGGTCCTGGGATCGAGCCCCGCATCGGGCTCCCTGCTCAGCGGGAAGCCTGCTTCTCCCTCTCCCACTCCCCCTGCTTGTGTTCCTGCTCTCGCTATCTCTCTCTGCCAAATGAATAAATGAAATCTTTAAATAAAATAATATGTATAGATTCATAATACAGGGAAGTAATTTTGCATTCTAAGTGCCAAAGCAAAATGTTCATTTAAAAGCAAGGCTCTATCAGAAAAAATATTTATAAGAAGGTGGTAGTAATAGTGTTTTTCAGCCCTTCAACACTTAGGTAACCAATTCCCTGTATTAACTACTGTTTGCTGAGACAACTTCTATTTCGCCGATTTGAATGATAGAGTACTTGGTACCAAAAGTGTTGTTTTTAAAAAGAATTAAAATTAAAAAAAATGTATGAAAATTAGGCTGTAAATATGGGTAGTTATTTGTATATAAAAAGTGATAACACGGACTCTCGTAGCTTATAAGGAGGCAATATGACATAATGATCAAGTGCATGGCTTCTAGAGTTAGACTCTCTGGGTTCAAGTCCTTGTTCTGCCCTCACCATCTGTGTATTACTATGGACTGAACTGTGCCCCCCTCCCCCAGATTCACATGTTAGAGTCCTAACGCCCAATGTAAGGGTATTCAGAGATGGGGCCTTTGACAAGTCATTGGCCTTAGATGAGGGTGGGGACTTCACGATGGATTAGTGCTCTCATAAAAAGAGATAGCGACCACCTGCTGTAGCTCTCCCTGCCATGCGAAGAAACAGTGAGAAGGCAGCCATCTGCAAGCCAGGAGGAGAGCTTTCACCAGAACCTGACACTACTAGCACCCTGACCTCATACTTCTAGCCTCCAGGACTGTCAGAAAATAAATTTCTGCTTTTAAGCCACCCACTTCATGGTATTTTGTTATGGCAGCTCTCAGAGCTAAGGCAGAGACTGTAGCAAATTGATTCACCTCCTTGTGTCTCAGTTTACTCATCTGTGCCTTGCTCCTAGGGTTATTATTAGAATATAGTAACAATGAATTACGATATATAAAGCACTTAGAACAGTGCCTGGCACATAGTAACATTTCTGGAAGCACTAGCTACTCAGACTATTTACAGTAGAGATAGGACTGGCTCCATGGACAGTAAAGGATGTGGGTTATCCCTTCATACTCTCATGTCTAGCTGATGTCATGACCTACAGCACACATTCATATAATCGTTAACTTAGATTATGGGGCACATCTAAAAAGGATAAGAGCACATGTGTAATGGAATGTACTGGCCTTATTAGTACCCTGTTTAAGAAAAGGACTTCCATGAGCAGATATAAATCCCGGTCTTGCAAATATCTGTATGTGAGTGAGTTTAGCCTTTTCCATGTATTTCATTTAAATCCAGAATTTGTTACATTGACTTCATTATGTTCAGTTGATGTTATACTAGCTGGGCAATACTTCTGGTAACTGCCAATTAATTTTGGCTCTGACCTCTATGAAACAGAAGTAAAGCAGAGATAGGGTAAAAATTCTAAACCAAATCTCTTCTGTATTTAGGAATAACTGAACTACATGTAGAACGTAAATGTTCTCAGGGGGGGAAGGAATGTGCATGATACACAAAAGCTTCTATCTGCATGTGCGGAGGTACATAAGAGTTCCATCAGGAATAATCTTTCAGGACACATATGTCATAAACGAACACATCTTAGAATTTGGTGGACTGTGGCTAACAATATCTTCTCTTGTGCTCATCAATGGCTAAGGAACTAAAAATATTAATAATGAAACATTACAAATAATTTTATACATAATTAAGTCCATATGTAATGTGTATACTTTATTTTTCTGAGGAAATACCTGTGTACAGATGTCTATTAAGTTCACAGTATTTCTGTTGAGGGTTCCATACTGTATTTTTGGGGCAAACCAATGCATTGTTCACATAGACATCCAAACGCTGAAGTGTGGGAAAAAAAATTCCTACCACCACAGCCTGTTAAAAAATAAACAACATTTTTGTTTCTTATGAGAACAATGAAACAGAATATTTAGAATTTGGCACTTAAAAATGTCCTTCAACTATATATACCTTCTGTAAAATAGTAAAACTAAGTTTTATGGATTGATGATAAATACTGAGTTAAAATTTGTAAATGGCCTTACATTCAACAATTCATACAGATGTTATAACTTAACTCTTAATTGATGATTCTTAGTAGAAAAGCATAATGTAAGAAAGAATTATTAAAGGAGTATCTCTAAAAGAAACATTTCTTTTAAAAGATAACAAAGTTCCAATATAGGCTTTCAACTCCAGGGGCAGGAGGAAACAGGGAATTTAGCAGTGCTCTATAATGCGACCACACAAAATTAGTTAATGTTGAAAAAAAATGCTTACCTCTGAGACAAATTTGGTAGTAAGACTGATAAAAATTAGTCAAAATAACTATCCTCTCTGATTCAATTTTGTTCATTTTCCATGTTTATACTCCTCACATCTCATGCTACAGGTATAATCATAAAGTAAGGAGACTAACCTTTACAAGGGCAGAGAGAAATTAATAAGAAATCTAATAAGCTATAGTTTTGGAATCTTCTTTTGAGATTGTCTTCGGTGGCCCAGGACATTAACAGTCACATTACTTTGTAGTTATTTTTAAAATTAAGAATATTCTCTTCCATTCAAAAACTGAGGGCCTATCTAAACCAGGCCCTATTCTAGGAGCTATCATAAGTCCCTGCTCTCTTTGAGCCATATTCTAGTGTGAGGAGGGAGACAAATAAATAGTAGCAATAATAAGCAAAATATGAAGCATGTTAGAAGGTGGTAAGTGCTATGGAAAAAAGGAAAGGTAGATCAGAGTATGAATAATTGGGAGAGCCAACTGAGGTGGAGTGAACAGGCTAGGCCTGTTGGGGGAATGGGGGAGCTCCTGGAAGGGGCAGTTAGCCACCTAGTGTAGAATGTTCCAGGCAGACTCAACATCTGGAACACAGGCCTAGGTGGTAACAGGTGTGGGGGGTGGTCTGGAACAGCAAGGAGCCTGGTGTAGCTGGAGGAGTCTAAGTCAGAGAACTAAGGATGTGAGGACTCTGGCTCTTGTACAAAGCCCAGTGGGGAAATTACTGCAGCATTTGGGGCAAGGAGTGACCTGGTGTGACTTAGATTTTGAAGGTCTCTCTGTGGCTCCTGAGATGAGAATAGAAAATAGAGCAGGCAGAAGCAGAGCAGTGGGAGGAGTTGGGAGCCAATTGCCTTAATCCAGGGAAGAAATAATGTTGGCTCCAAGTGGGTGGTAGTAGTGACAGTGGTAAGAAGTGGTCAGATTCTGGATATTTTGAAAGGACACCCAACAGGATTTGCAGATGGACTGGATGAGGAATATGACCCAAAAGGAGGAATCAAGAACGGGTCCAAGGTTTTATCTCTAGAAACTGAAGGGCTGAGATTGCTATCATCTGAGAAGGGGCAGGAGTCTCTCTTTGCTACTATTCTCTCTCCTTCATCTTATCCACACCCTTTCTTCACATTCATAATACTCTGGGACTTTTGAGTCTCATACTCTTGGAAAAAAAAAAAATCTCAATTATGAGACTATCGTTTAACCTCATACTCTTTTCCCACTGACACAGTATATATAAACTTAACTGTCCCAGCTGAATTCAGTTCATGGCAAAGAGTTGATATTATTGAAGATATTTAAAATAATGTGCTGTGATCTCTGAAGTAAATTCCAAAGGTGTATTCCTGAAATACATAAATAGCAGCATGGAAAAATAAATACGTAATTCCAGTAACCAATTCTGGATGTGCACTATTTTTATATAAAAGTTCAGGTTTGCTGCCAATCACACAAATCATAGGCCTCACTGTCATGATGGGGGAAAGGTATGCATATATGTTCTCAGGCTGATGAAAACTTTCTGGACTAATGGTATTTTTAGTCATACTCTGATGATCCTCATGATGATGTTCAAGAGAACAGGGGAGGAAATAAATCCTTAGCATATAGAAATAGATGTCAATAACCAACACCTATAACTCAAGAAATTATTTCGATCTTGTGTTACCTTTTTATGGTCAACGTTAAGCAACATCAGTCGAAGATTCTGAGGACTGGTGCCAGTGAAGTAAATTTCGTAAGATTTGTTCAGCGCCACAATGCTATGAAACAGGGACAGCCTTCTCTGGCATGTGTATCCAGCACACCAGCCATGATCCTGTGGGCCTAAAGCCACATATATGAAAGTTCACATTCCATATTATGAATATTATTTAGCACAAAGTCTGAAGACTAACTGTATTAAAAATAAATTGCACAAACTGAGGGTTCTAGAGGGGAGGGGGGTGGGAGGATGGGTTAGCCTGGTGATGGGTATTAAAGAGGGCACATTCTGCATGGAGCCCTGGGTGTTATACACAAATAATGAATCACGGAACACTACATCAAACATTAATGATGTATGGTGATTAACATAACATAATAATAAAAAGAATAAAATTAAAAAAAAATAAATTGCAGGGTCAAGTTCAGCATTTACATCCATTATCCATCCACCCATCTATCCTTAGCTTAAAAAGAAGGCAGGGAAGCAACTCCTCCCTACGGCCCTTACTTTTATACTGCGTAGGGTAAAAAAGGTAAGTAAATGTATTGAGTTTGCACTGAAGGGTCCTTGAAGGAAACGGTAGGTTTATATGATTCTCTACTTCAACAATCATATTTAAGCCCAGGCCCCACGGCAAGAAAGAAAACGCTTTGATCCTTTCTCCTACCTATCAAATGTGAGTTTAGGTGGGGAGCCAACTTTCTCGGACTCTTTAGTGAGAAATATGAGGTTACAGAGTTAATTTATTTAAAAACAGAGGCTGTACTTGGAAATACGGACATTTGTATGGCTAAACCATGGATTCATTCTTTTTTCACTCACTCATTTCTTCATCAGTTAATTTGTAAATTCGACAAACTCTTAAGTTTGCTTTATATGAAGTCTTTAATCTTCCTCCATTGTTATTTTAATATATTTTTGTTTAAGACTGTGATTATAGGCAACATTGGAGGGTCAACATCATTAAGGAGCTGAGGCAATCAGAGAAATAATACTCCAATAAACCCTCTAAAAAGCCAAAGACAGTCGATGCTTTTCTACCCGAATCCAGACATTTCCCCAGAACAGGCATAACATGACTGTTGTAGCAAACTTCTCTATTTCATTTCAGTTTTAGAGTGGCTGGGAGGGGCACCTGGGAGGCTCAGTCGTTAAGCATCTGCCTTAGGCTCCGGTCATGATCCCAGGGTCCTGGTATCGAGGCCCACATCGGGCTCCCTGCTCGGCGGGAAGCCTGCTTCTCCCTCTCCCACTCCCCCTGCTTGTGTTCCTGCTCTTGCTATCTCTCTGTGAAATAAATAAATAAAATCTCTAAAGTGGCTGGGATTACAAAACATTGAGTGAGATATGGAATGATACATTTTCTTGATGTATTTATTCATTAGCTTTGCTCAATTTCCTGGCTTACTTGGAACTCTCATAAATATTTATAACTGAACTTCAATCAAATTTTAAATCAATATAAACTTCTGAAGCTCAAGTAGAATATCACCTTTCTCTTAGCATCCAAAATGTAAAATCTACCTTTAAATAAACCTTCTTTGTGAGTTTTGAAAAGAGAAAGAAATTTCTACATATAAAATGAAAAATTTAGAGTAGCAAAGCCATTTTTTAAGAATAAATGAAATTGAGTATTAAAATTTTAAAGGAAACTTTAGTGGTATTCAATAACTTTTACCTCAGGAATTTTTTTTTTTAAGATTTTATTTATTTATTTATTTGACAGAGAGAGACACAGCAGAGCAGGAACACAAACAGGGTCGGGGGAGTGGGAGAGGGAGAAGCAGGCTTCCTGTGGAGCAGGGAGCCAGATGTGGGGCTCAATGTGGAGCTCGATGTGGGGCTCAATCCCAGGACCCCGGGACCATGACTCAAGCCGAAGGCAGATGCTTAATGACTGAGCCACCTAGGCGCCCCATACATTAGGAATTTTTTTCACAATCTAATGCAGTTGCATCTTATGCTTCAGTGATTCTTTCAACATCTTCATTTTTGCGATCCTGCTATCATTTACTTAAGACTTTTCTTTAAATTGACAGTCACTTTTAAAAATTTAAATTTATTTTTAAGAGAAATGTCATGTCACTATTGTAAGTGGTAAGCTTGTATTGCTTTTCAGAAAAGAAAAATGTAAAAATAAATAGAATAAAATCTTTCTCCAGCATATAAAACAGAGCAATTTGAAAACATCTCCATTATTCACACTGACTGGTCTAAAGTTCTTCCCACAAGCACTCTGCTTTGTAAGATCTGAAAGGCAGCACTTGAAACTGGGTTGACTGCAGGCCAGAGGAACCAGGCAAATTGCATGTTGCAGGCAACAGAAGTGAGGAGAGACTTGAAATCATGTAACTTTGGGACACCCCTGATTTAGCTCATTCTATTCTCTTTAAAACATTTTTTTTTTTTTTTTGCATATCACCATTTCTTTGGATGTTCTTTAATTTCCCTGCTAACACATTTTATTTTTTTGCCATTTTTTTATTATTATGTTATGTTAATCACCCATACATTACATCATTAGTTTTTGATCCCTGCTAACACATTTTAAAAAATGAATATTTTTGTGGGGTACTGGCTATTTTGTTGAATCTCAGGATATTTCAGTCCATGTTTTGACACTGCCAGGGCACAGAAATCTTTCTGATCCAGGTTACATGCCCCTTCAGCACTGGAAAAACTCTTAAGCCTTCTTAGGGACTTACTTTTGAGCTCCCCACACTATTTCAGGGTAATACAATAAGTCCCTGCCCTCTATTTTCTGCAACACTTAGAAATTCATCTTATTTATTCAAAAAGTCCTGGACTCCTAAGTTGATCTGAATTCTCATGGAGACCACTGCCTTCCCTCTCTACTAGAGCCACCCATGGCCAGAATGTAAGGAGCCTAGACTCTGAAGCTTGCCAAGATGTTCTTGACAGTCAAAGGAATCAGGAATGAAAACAAAAAAACAAACCCCAAAACACATTGATTTCAGAATAAGTCTTAGAAGGATTCATGAAAATAAAAACCAAGTAGGCTGAACATACCTTCTCAAGTACTCCAAATAATACATTATCTGCGTTTTAATTTATATAAGGCAAATTGTCTTTTTGGAGACAATCAGGCCAATTTTTCCTTAAAATATTTATGCCACCTAATTAATATAGGTATGAAAATCAGTCAAGGAATAACTCTCCTCTTCTTCTTCTAATGGTCAATTTGGAATAACTATCCTGGCTTTCTAATATGGGAATCTACTGAAGCATTAAACAGCCCTCCTGCACATAGATCTTTTCTTACAAACAGAAGGAAAAGCAGTCCTGATGTTTGCTAGTTTAATGTGACAAATAATTTGTGAGATATCTCCATGCATGTAATAAATAGTGAATGCTTTGAGTAACTACTAGTTTGTTTACACTGAACACATACCATTAATGAGATCAACATAACCATTGCTCACTACAGCCACTGGTGAGAGTCTTCGAGTTTCTGTGTCAGAATCTAGGCTTTCAATAACCATCATTGCATATTCCATCCCAAAACACTGATAGCTCTGCCATTGTGGAATATATTTACAGGTCGAATCTCTAATAATTCCTAGAAACAGGTATATACATTTTAGAAAGGAAAAGCAATCTCTCCAAAAACATCAATGTACTTTTTCTTTTGTGTAAGATTAGTAAGTAGAAAATATGTTATTGGTTGATTACCCCAATTACTAAAAATAAAAGATATATTTTGTTTCACAAACTTGAGGACTGACAGGAAAATATCCAACGAACCTTTGTAAGGTGCTTTCTCAGTGACAGGAATTCTACTTCCATTTGGGAATGTGAGCATCACTTTAGGAATCCTGTAGTCTCCAATTCCAAATTGACTATTTCCATTCCATTCATATTCTGCTTGAGGTATCACTGAACCAGAATTTCCCAGAAAAGAGCCATCCATATCTCTAAGAAAAGATTTCCTTTTGGCATCACAAACCATGTCTACACAATCAGCTGGATTCACCTTACTGTGGGGAAAAGGCAAAACACATCAATATTTATATTTAGTATCCTTCTCCTGTTTCTAGAGAGCAGTTCAGTTGAGTGTTTGATAAGAGAGTATCCAAAGTTTTTTTGATTGATTGAATCTTATCATTTCAGAAAGGATTAAAAATGGGACGAAGTCACATATGTAATTAGTATTGAAATAAGGTCTGATTTTCCATTCTGTTGGTTTGTTATATTATTATTATTAATTCATTAACATCAAAGGGACAAGTTATACCTGTGAGATATAAAATTAGAGTTCTATTTTTTTATTCCATATTTTGTTAAATGATAGATTTCAACCTTGTGCATTGGTCGCAGTATACCAACATTGCCCCATTGAGCAGGCCAACAGTTAGTCTGTTGTGTAGGACATACAAAATCCCTGTGTTGGAAGTCTCTCCCTTCTTTTTTTCATGGGTCTTTAAAATTTATAAAAGTATTGTATGCTTACTATAAAATAATTTAAATACTTAAAGTTCAGTCCCCCTATCTCAAGCTTTTAGGTCATCATCAATTGCATATTAGTGTATAATATTATATAGACTTTTGTTTATGTATATACAAACAGATATACTTGGATTATTATTGCTATGTTACATATTTTAGTAACTATTCTGTAAATACCCAAACTGTAAGAGATGAAATACTATATACTTATTATGTAGTTCAACCATAGATAGCATTCCGCCTCCATCTTGAGCTACCTTGAGTGTTGATTGTTAACTGGTAATAATAATAAAATAGATGCTTAATTTGCAATATACTGCACATTACGTAGTATACATGGTATACAGTACAGTTATACTATGTCATGATATATACTATGGGGAAATACAACTTATTCCAAAGTTATAACAACAAAATAATAGTGGAAAGCTCAGAACTATAGGTAGTGTTTAGCATCTCTTTCCCTTTTTGCTGTAAGAGAAACATGAAGGGGTAAGTTGCCCTTTACTGTACAATAATAGCTTTGGAGATGACTTGAATAAATATTTCTGTAGCTCATGGGTTCTTTGTGTTCAAGTATGTGAAGATGCTACTGTGAGCAAGTCTGTAGGTAGAGTACCCAGTGGCACTTTTATATTATGACTTAGGGCTCTATCTTTACTTCATGTTACAAAGAAACAGAGCCTAAAAATACAGGTTTTTGTTCAAGTGATTTATTGAAGGAATTCTCTCAAGAAAGAAGGAGAGAAGCCACATAGGGCAAAGGAAAGAAAATGAGATTTCTATGGTCTGCAGACTAGCTTCATTCTGATCCCAAGAGTACCACTGGATCATCAATTGCACCCGGGGTTGCTCCCACCTTGAGACAAGGGGGTTGGCTTTTTATACTCCTGTATAAACCAGTCATTTTCCATGGACTGCAAGGAGGTGGTGTTAGGGAGGGTTTTAGCACCCCAAGGCTATTCCTGTTTGGCTAAGAGCAATTTTCTGGAAAAGAGGGCAACTGTAGGTTCTTATCGGCCAACACTTAGATCACTGGGGGACTGGGTGAATTGTCTTGTAAAAGGGATCTGGGAAAATGCCAATAGCATCTTAACAAAAGCACAGAGCCAAAGACATTATATTTTAAAATGTGTTCTTTTCTGGGGCATGTGGGTGGCTCAGTCGGTTAAGCATCCAACTCTTGATTTCGGCTCAGGTCATGATCAGGGCTGTAAGATCAAGCCCCACGTGGGGCTCTGCGCTGGCCATGGGGCCTGCTTAAGACTCTCTCTTGCCCTCTCCCTCTGCCCCTCTCCCCTCCCGCTTGCGTGCTCTCTCTCTCAAAAAAAAAGTAGTATTTTCTTCATGACCTAGGTATTAAAATTATATATTACATCTGAAAGATTCAATGATAATTAAACAGAAGCTAATAATCTAGTGAGGAGAGGCTCTATTGAGCCAAAAATTACTGCAGTTCAGTAATTACTAAATGAGGAGATGTGCAGTTGTCACAAAAACAAAATCAGATGAAGTGAAACTATTTATGAAACATTGCATTTGTCTGAAGAGATGTCTGTCTAATTAGACAGCATTATTCCTTGTCTTCTTCCTATACTGAAAATGGTCAAAGATCTCTATAAAAAATTTCTTTCCTCCAATCTTGTCTTACATCTGAATTCCTGGTCTGCTTCTCTTAGAAAAGTGTAGAGGTTACTGGCTATCTTCTTTTAAGATTTAGGGTCTAAGTGGCTCAGTTTCTAGAAATATTCTGACTCCAACTGACAAAGTCACTCTTCTGAGTTTCTGCATCTTCTCAGTCACAGTGATTATAATGATTAACATTAAATTTCAAAGGGCATTTTGGCGTGAACGTGGTAAGATATTTGGAAAGCAACTGGAAACAAAAGAAGTAAGGCAAAGGGCAGAAATGATAGAGATGTCTCTCATTCCTAATGACCATGAATGGAGAGATACTAATGTACAACACACTTCTAACTTGGTCTCTTTTCTTTTATGATGGGATGCATGGGAAAAACAGTATGAGAAAATATACATATTAAAGCCTAGCTTCTTCAATTTACCTGAAAACACGAATGCATTAGTCTTAATTTTCATGATCCTGATTAAAATTTTATAGAAATTAATAGTTACTTTAATACAACAACTTTCTCAGATCTATGGCAGGGAAAAAAGACAATGGAAAACTACAAATACAGGAAAGAAAAAAATGGACTTTGATACATTGTACCTTATATCAGGCCTATGTATGAATATTTTTGATTGTTCAGTAGTATCAACCAGCTCTATGTTCTTCACATGGATTGGATGCTGTAAGTCTTCATTTAAAGGGTTAGTAATGAATATCACATTAGTTTCACCTGAACAAACACTCTTAAATCCAACAAATGTTGAACCTAAAATATAAATAACAGAAAAATAATTATTTTCTAAGGAGAAAGTGATAAAATCAGTTTCATTTCAGGTACATTCCAGCAAACACATCATATAACACCACTCTGAATATGGAGCTCTTAGCTTATGTGGTAGATAGTCCACCACTATTTGTGTTAGATTGTTGCCTCCCTATGTTAATACCATTGAATAGTCTTCTCATATTTTCTCTGAGCTTAGTTATGTGATTTGCTTTAACCAATGGGACAAGAGCAATTGTGATATAAGTAGATCTGAAAAGTGCTTGCATATTAGGGCTCACTCTCTTTTGGTGCTCTTGGGGAATTCTGTGACTTCTAGCATGTGAATAACCTTAGGAGACGTATGGCCCAGTCACCCCCATTACTCTAGCTAATGGCCAACCCAACGATTGGCAAGTACCAACCACCAGACATGGAAGTGAGATTACCTAGACCAGCTAGCCCCTATCCATCCTGTACTGTGGGCAGCCTAAGGAATAATCCCAGGTGAGACCAGCAGAAGAACTATCCAATTGAACAAAGCCCAAATTGTCAATCCGCAGAATCATGAGCTAATAAATGGTTTTTTAAAGACTCTAAATTTTGGAGGTATTTTGTTATACAGCAAAGACTAACTGAAACATTGTTCTTTTGGCCTTATTTCATATATTGTATGACCAGAAGATAAAATTTATCGAATTCAAACTTAATCTCCATTGTACTTAAAATCCAATAGCTCAAAAATAGAAAAAAAGGAAAAGGTGACTCCAAAATTCGTAAATCAGTTATGTACTACTACTATTCTTCCTGATATTTTTTCCTAAGATGATATTGTATATACATGAATATGAGCTTGTAGATGAATACTAATAAAATACCATAGTAGCAGACACTGTTTATAACCTGTACAGATCTGCTTTACTGGCCCAGTGCACTTGTCCTCAGCTCCTATAAGTATTGGCTGCCAACTACTCACACCTGCCCCTTTCTCCAGAGAATTGCCCTTGGCCAGATGACAACTCCCTCTCCTAAGAGATTATGCACTCCTTAATACCACCACCAAAGGGCTACCATGTCTAATTGGCAACTGATATAGAAGGTCCCTTTGCCTCAAGAGGGGGAAATTAAACTATACAACTCCCTAAGGTATCAAGAAGGAGCTAGACTCCAGCTTTTAGACCACCTGATTTAGACAGTGAGTACCAGAAGTGGTCCTAGGATACACACTGTAATGATGCAATAATGAACTTGCTGTCTGGATGAGAAAGAGGATGCCCTTACTGGTGACAGGTGGAGTACCGGTAGTCCCTAGAATGCTCTAGCAGTGCAATTGTTAAGATTTCACTCATGGTGAACTGGTATAATATCTAGGTGGAAGGAAATGCTCTCAATTGTACAGTAACTTTGGCATTGGAGTGGTAAAGGGGAAACAGTGGTTACAAGGAAACTAGAAGTAGGTGACTGTTGACCATCATTGGTGCTTTGAAGAAAAAACCAGTAAGCTGTGGTAATCAATCACAAATTCAAGGCAAACCTCAGGATCTGATCACAAAACCAGCACAGCATTCACAGAAGGTTGAATTCTTAGCCCTGGTAAGTCTCCTACATCAAAGACAGGGTTCTAATAGAAAAGGAATGGAACTCTGAGTTAGGATAGGAATATAGGGAAGATGAATTTGAGCCTTGAAACCCTGGGTTCCCCTTGAATGTTCCAGATCTGAATAAGTGGTCTGTTTCTCCCTTATTAGAGGATAGCTCCCCTGCCCCATTTGTTGAAATCATGACAAGACCTCAAAAGAAAAGGCAAATCTTTCCTTTCTCAGGTCCTGTCCCCATCTCTCCTTCTGGCAAACAGAGCAGTAATTCTAGTCAAGTTTCAACATGGTCTGACTGGGGCAGTGCTAAGCCTGCTATGGGATGAGAGGAATTATAGACCAAAGGAACTGCAGGAACTGAGTAACATGTACTGGCAGGAATCAGGAGTATATATATATCTGAGAATAAATTGTGATGGTGTTAGATCAAGGTGGGGGGAAGAATATAAAGCTGGGTAAGGGAGAGTGTCACTATGAACTGGGGTATACTCCCATGCTGCTGTCATGGCTTTTCTAAGTTTGGAAAATGTCATGTTCCACTTTAAATGAAGTGGATGATAAGAAATGGCAAACTGTAGGAGAAGGGGTCAAAAGTCTCTGAAAAATGAAATATTGGAATGAGTCTGTTAGATAAGGCCAGTGCATTTCAGCCCCACCTGGGAATGGCCTTGAAAGAGTGTGGTGTGGGCAGATTCTACTATAGGATAGAAATTTGGGTAGTACCCAGGGTGACCCACTTTGTGCGAAGAGAGAAGTGGTGTGAGGTAAGGATAAACATAAAAAATGACTTAGCTAATTAGTCAGGGGCCTGGAAGGAACAAGACTCAATGACTGGGTAAAATGAAGCCCGAGGGAAAAACATGTTCATGGGTCTCTGGGAGTAAGCACAGAGGGCATGTTAGTGATCACCAAAGTGTATCAACTATGGAAGAAGCACTAAAGAAATAAATGAACAGGATGATAGAGCCAATGGATGTTATTAAGCTCTTAGGTTATATGAGTTTAAATTTCTTCAGTTGTAAAAAGAGATAATAATATATAACCCTACTTATATAAAAGGGTTTTTACAATTTATAGAAATGAACATTAAATCACTGTATCAGTGTTTCCTCTGTTGTTTTAGAAGGAAAATTAAATGTCACTTCTTTAACATATACAAATTTTGCCAGAGAACCATTCTTGAAATTGACTGATGTTTGATTTCTTGGCTTCTCACACTGAGCAGATTCATATACAAATTCATTTAAATCATTATTTTTTTTTTACTAATAGTGAAACATTATTAGATATATTCTACATATTCTTTATAGAACTTAATGGAGTAGATTTGTCAAGACTATGTTTAAACTTGCCTGAGATATCCAGAAGGCCACTAATGGCATTGTAGCTCATGAGCCCTGCATGGGGTTTCCGGGGTGCCATGTTATGTGCTGAAGCAAAGGTAGGCCAGCAAATCCCACTTCTCCCGCCTTTTATGAAAGAAAGAAGTTAATAAGATTCAAATATGCACTCACATGAACACCAAAATTAAACTTCTAAAATTTTCACCTGATGGAGGTCTAACACTCCGATGTGTGGCAGAAAGTTCAATATTGGGATCATCATTAGTTAGGACATCAGAGCAATTAAATCCAGGGCTACTTCCAACAATTAATGAGCTCTATTAAAAAAAAAATTCAAACAGTACAGCTTAAATAATAGCTTTTCCTCAGGAAAAATATGATAATGGGTAATACTGAATTCCACCATAGCAAAACACAACCTTGAAGTTTGAGGAAGGGATCATTCAGAAAGCCAAGATGAAAAGGATATGACTTTATGCCCTGAGTGGAATGACAGTCAAACTGGGAAGGGGAAGACAGGTGGGTAAATTATTATAATGACATGTTATGTTTCTGTGACAGAAATATGCCCAGGGAAGAGCAGGAACAAAAAGAGGAGAGAGTATCAATACTATCTGAGCTAGTTCAGGAAAGATGTCAGAGAGGGAAGGAAAATTTCATTAACTGTGGCAAGATTAGCAGGTGGTACGCAAGAAGAGGTGAGGAGACCAGGGAGGAGAGGGAAGGGTAGAGCACTTCCTGGAGGAAGACAATGAGAACAAAGGCAAGGAGGTTTGGACTCGCTGGGCTTAGAAGTCAAGGAGATCATTTTTACCGGAACTTCAGTAATTTTGCTCTTTCTCCTTATTGTGGCTGTATTCGTTCCTTACCTTAATCTGCACTGTTTTACTGGAAATTTTGTGAGATACAGCGGCTGGCATGTAAATCATTGAAGAAATGGCCATCCCATTGTCAACCAGAGTCACATTATAGATATGCACACTCTCTGTGGTCTGTAAAACAACTTGTAGGTTACATAGTACAAAATACAATCATAAAACAAGATAAATAATCACCACCCTGGATCACATTTACCTGAAAATAAATTCCATAATCCCAGCATGTCCAAATGGTAAATCCCTGTATAAGAGAACACCCAGGAAGGCCATCTTGGTTCATATAAATACCATACAAACCTCCATGGGCTTCATTGTCAAACCACTTTTCCATGGGATTAGACTGACCTTGTAAAGAAATATGAAAACAGAGAATTAACATTACAAGTCATGTCCTAGAACTTTATAAGAAGTATCAGTTAAAGTTAAAAATTTTTTAATTAAATATATAAATCTTATGTAAATTTTAACATGATAATTAAATATTGTTATGGCTTGGCCATTTATGGCTTACTCTACTCAGGATTTAATCTTACCTAATTTGTCCCTTCACCATTAGTATGACTGCAGAAGTTTGGTTTAGTTGTTAGCACATTTAACTTACTATCTCTGATTAAACACGAATTTCATGAGAAAGTGCACGATGTTTGGATTCAAAGAAGGCTAACCCTGAAACACAATGATACCACTTGCTGTTTATAAAATGCTTCCCCTGCACACCTTTTTGTTGTTGGTGCCTCCCAGTCATCCCATTTTCAAGTTAGGTGTCACCCCCTTCCAAGGCCTTCTCTGACTACCTGATTCAAAGTAGCATCTCAGTTCCTTCACAAGGCCACTAACATTATTTTCACTTGAAATTTTATTATTACTTGTTCATGATTTATCCATCTCCTCTCTCCTATTAGAAATGTAAGCTTCATGAGAGAAGACACGGTGTCTATCTCATTCACCACCATATTCCTAGGGCCTAGAAGGTCATGCAGAGATAGGTGTTCATTTAACTATCTGTTGAATTGATGTATGTATGACCTTAGAACATTGTTTAACCTTTTGGACCTCAGTTTCCTCAAATATAAAAAGTTTTAATGCCTAATTTAGAGTAGTCTCAGAATGAAATGAAATAACCCACATAAAGTGCCTCAATAAACGGAAGCTATACTCATTATTAATATATAGGAAACCTGAAGTAGATTTTTTATGAAACTTTACTCACGTCCAAATCAGATCAGCAATCTTAATAATTCCCTCCTAACCATGCACACATTGGAGGCTTCACTATAAAGAGCAGCATCACCCCCTACAGTTTACTTAGTACAAGCTCTCTTGACCAAGTCTCCTGGTATCTGAATTCCTCCCATCCTCTATTGATTTTCCTTTTTCCTAATACTTTGGGGTTGAAATTTTACTTGTCAACTGCCTGGATTCTGTTTTGTTTTCTCCATAAGAAGCTGTTCACATGTCTCTCCCTTGGTTCCATATAGTGTTGCCCCTGGGACCCAGTGTGAGTCATGGTTCCCTTGCCGGCCTCCCAGACTCCGGCTCCCAGTCTCCCACTTGCCTGGGAGATTCACTAGATAGGCTGGTGTCCCCGTTCCAGGAACTTAAACCCTCAATTCCTCAGTGATGTCTCTTATTTCAATTTCTCTAAATCCCAAACTTCCTTGTAAACACTCTCAATTATTTAGGAATATCAATATAGTCAGTGAAATATACATATTAGTAAATATTCATATTTATGGATCATATTTTGACTTAAAAAAATCCAGGACAACACTTCAAAGAAGTTGCAGAAAAATGACATATTTTAAAATTTTAGTCAAAGAAAACCTTTAAGCTGTTGAGAACTAAAATATTTAATAACAGCATATATCAAGGAATCAGTTAAATCTGTTGGCAGTTGTTTTATTCCTTCAAAATGTATTTACACAAGAATAAAATTAGCTTAAGCCCAATAATTTTTGAGTTTCCAGAAAAATGCTGATTTACAAAACGCTGATTCAAAGAATCTTAAAAATAACTATACTGAGATAAAAAAAATCAGCTGTACAAGGGATTTAAAGTTTTCAGAGAAAACCCCATTTCCTCTGAGTTTCTTAAGAGGAAAAGTCTGCAGCTCTATTACTTATTTTATTTTGATCTGATAATTCATTTACCTAGTTGGAAAACCAAGAGGTTATAAAAAGTTATACAATATTAAGTCACCAGTCACCCTGTTGCTACTCACCTGTTTTGGTTTTTTGCTTTTATACTTTGTGTCGCTTTATATAAACACAAATAACCATACATACTCCTATTCTCTTTCCTTTCTTCCACAAAACATACCATAAACAAAACAGTATATATAGAGAGTTATATGTAGAGTTATATACATAGTGATATATTGTTCTATATATATATATATATATATATTCTGCAATCTCCATTTATCACTTAAGAATATCCTGCAAATTTCTTTCTCCATATCAATACATCGATATATATCTTCTTCCCGCATTTTGAGAGGGGCCTAGTGTTCCAATATCTGGCTTTATATAACTACTCCACTGTATTGGACACAAGGCAGCTTGCAGTTTAGTTTCCTGCTAGCACACACAATGTTGTGATGAATCACCTTGTTCACAAATCATTTTGTAAGTGTTACAGAGGCAAATATTACTTAGACTGCCAGAAGTGGAAATATTAAGGCAAAAGCAAATGCTCCTATACTTTTGGCAGCTATTGCCCTGTTCCCCTCTGTAGGAGTTATATTGTTTTGTCATTCAACCAGCCAGCGTGTAATGTTCTAGTTTCCCTAACCTTGCCAAAAGAGTAGTTGTTCAGTTAATTTTTGAGTTTTACTCCTCTAATAGAGAGAAATATAGCTGAGAACTATTTGTTCATGTCCTTTGGCTTATTCCATGCTTGCAAGTTTAAATGCACAAATAGTGAGCATTTATTCCTGTCAAGAGGAAACACGCAATAGTGTCATATCCCTGTAGACATGTATCTCTAAAGTGTTGCTTTTATGAAAGTGGTAGTGGGATGAGGTACTCACTGTTCCAACACCAGCCACATCAAGAACTGAAGTGGCTGCTAGAGTTTCTGGATCATAAACATGTAAAATTATCTTTAAAAGCCTATTCAGGGGCGCCTGGGTGGCTCAGTCGGTTAAGCGTCTGCCTTCAGCTCAGGTCATGATCCCAAGTCCTGGCTCAGCAGGGAGTCTGCTTCTCCTTCTGCCCCTCCCCCTTCCCCCCCTCCCCCCGCCCCACTTGTGCTCTTCCCCACCCTCTCAAATAAATAAATAAATAAATAAATAAATTCTTTATTTTTTAATAAATAAAATCTTTTTTAAAAAAGCCTATTCATTTTTTTCCCATAGACTCAGTGCTTGTTGAGTTCTTTCAGTATCCTGGAGGAGGAGATATTACATACTGAACTAACAAACAATAATTATTTCTAACAAATTTGGACAAGGTATTTCTTAGTTTTAGTGACTCTGCCAAAAGACTTACTCGAGCAAGGTTCACCATCAATGCGGTATCCCACCCTTCCAAATCCAGCCACAACGTTATTTTGTAAGACTGTATTGGTCCCTCTGTTTATCTAGTACAGTGAGAAAGGAAAGGCTATGGGTCAGGCTCTTACACAACTGTACAAATGACAGCAAGTCTGCGACATACATAGGAAAACTAATTATGACTACCCCGTAGGAGGAAAAATTAATTTCATTATTCAACCCATTCACATTTACATTACAAATGAAGTATTGAAATTACCTTAAGTTCTTGGTGTAAAATCATCACTAGACACTATGCCTTAGATTTCTTTAGAAAACAGCATTAAAGAGATTTTTTTTTTACTTCAGTCACAAAATCCACTGGGTTTCATTTTAAATTATAAGCCATAGACCAAATTCCAATATTAGAGCAAGGTTAGTAGGATTTTATCATTCTTTGGTTATATTATGTTACCGCTTTGATTTATTAAGAGAAAACTAAGGCAATTATAGTGGATCATAAGACTCAGTAGAAGCACTTACTAGTTTAAATAAAATCTGCTATATTAAAAACAGGTTGAACACAAGTGTTAGGTAGTCACTAAACAATTTTACTTTATGAGCCCAGTCAAGGGGGCAAAAAAATGAAAAGTATAGAGCAAAGTAGATTTAATTCTTGCCTCTGGTATCAGCAAAACAGTCAAAATCTCAACTATTTAAAGTATTAAGCACCTTTATTTATTTATTTATTTATTTTTTTAACAGCAAACTTGCCAGCATTTTATTTTATCATTCTTTAAAAATTTAACATGTTCTTCACTAAGTAATATCCAGATTAATCTTAATTTGCCTCTCCTAGATGACAAGTGAGGCTGGACATTATTTGTATTTTCTGGACATGTTCTTTGCTCACAGACTGATAGATAATTTATTGCATTTACTGACCCCCGCAGGACAAAGGAAGAGATGTTTCTGAACCTGGGGCCTGACTGGTTCCTGCTCCTTGTGCAGGGCCACGTGCAAACTGCTACTGCGCTTTTTGGCAAGCCCCTCCCTCTGCAGGAAATTTAAAGATGGCCTGTGTGCAGGATCCTGGGTGGAGCGCAGCTCTGAGGGTAAGCACCTTTTTTGATTTTGATATATTATGATAAGAGAACAGAGTTAAATGAAATTCATGAAAGTAAAATAAGTTCCTTTTCTTTCAAAAGATACAGAAAACATTAAAGATTTGGAATTGACATTGGATTACATTCTCACATCTATAAATAGGATGAAAAGAGAACATTCTCATAAATGTATACCAAGTTCCAGGTCTTCAGGTTTTACTTAAGGTGATTATTACTAGTTGCACAAAAACAAACCTCACTCCTTATCCCATCTTCCAAAAGAGCTATTTTTTAAATTCCTTTTGGCTCCTACGGCATATGGGGGGGTGGGAGGGATGGGGTGGCTGGGTGATAGACATTGGGGAGGGTATGTGCTATGGTGAGCGCGGTGAATTGTGCAAGACTGATGAATCACAGATCTGTACCTCTGAAACAAATAATGCAATATATGTTAAGAAAAAAAAAAAGAAGATAGCAGGAGGGGAAGAATGAAGGGGAGTAAATCAGAGGGGAGATGAACCATGAGAGACGATGGACTCTGAAAAACAAACTGAGGGTTCTAGAGGGGAGGGGGGTGGGGGATGGGTTAGCCTGGTGATGGGTATTAAAGAGGGCACGTTCTGCGTGGAGCACTGGGTGTTATGCACAAACAATGAATCATGGAACACTACATAAAAAACTAATGATGTAATGTATGGTGATTAACATAACAATAAAAAATAAAAAAAAAAAACAACAAGATGGAGCCATACGTCCTCTAAACCTTTTTTCTGTACTTTCTGTTTGCTCGCTTGCAATCTCATCCTACACCTGATGGCCTACAGTGATTGAAGAAACTTCATGGGGACCAAGAAGGGTCCAATTAGTAATACTAGATAAGAGTAAATAACCTCACATAATCATAAGAATTTTAGATGAGAAAGGAATTTTAGAGATTCTGTAGTCTATCATTCTAACTTTCCATATGATGAAGGAAACTAAATTCAGAGTTAAGTAGTAATATGTGCAAGGCACTCAGTCAATGAGCAGCAGAGAGACCCTGTACCAGGACTTGGAAGTGATAATTAATGCTGGAGAAGCAAGGAAGTAAGAGAACTATTTAAACCACTGGACATCAACACAAAGAAAAATTCAATGGCTGTGGGAGCTCACATCTCTCAAGAAAATTTATTCACTCCTTTCATTAGCTCATTTTGTTAATTCATCAATCTTTATCTAAGGAGGAACAGTTTTCAATAATATTTTGAGAGTTTCTAAAGAATTTATAATCTGTAGTATATAATCTGTAAAGAAATTACAAATCATAATTTAGGATACTCTTGTAAAGTTATGTCATTATTTTATATAATTATAAATCACCCTACCTCAATTGCTGCATGCCAGAGAGTTGAACTTAAATCTTTTCTGTTTTGGTAGGTTCCTGGCCAAACTGAAAGTGCAACCAAGTTTCCTCGAACTCTGTTGGCATCCCCCCATATTCTTATACCTGCAAAAAAATGAATAAAATCCCCCAAAATACATACAGATTTGTAATGAGTACTATGGGGAATGTATTTCATGTTTCCATGAAATTAGTTTTTCTAGTTCGAGCCTGACCAATCAATCTCTTAAATTTTAGAGTATGCCATTTGAACTCTACCTCTTTAATAATCTAACTGCTTTAGACTCTTCTGGGGTGCCTGTTAAATATGTGGGTTCCACATATGAGGATCCACCTCAGATTTTAACAAACATCAATTTTGTATACATTAAATGAGTTTGTTTTATGCTTTATAGAGATATTCAAGAAAGGATTACCTCCTAAAATCAAGCCCAATTTTTATAAGATAGTAACATTTATTTGTGAGTAATCTTTTAGACTGATAGGTGAGTAGTATTTTAAATGTCATAGTAAAAAAGTCATAGTAATTTAAACTATTGATGATTAGATAATTCACACAAGATCATGGTCTGGTAAATAACTCTTCTAGAGTTGTACTGTCCGATATGATAACCATAGCCACATGTAACTACTTAAATATAAAGTAAGTACAATTAAATTAAGTACAATTAAAATTAAAAATCCAGTTCTTCAATCATAGTAGCAACATTTTAAGTATTCGTTGGCCACATACAGTTTAGTAATTACCATATTAGCACAGATAGAGGGCATTTCCATTCTCTGAAAAAGATCAGTTGGACAGCATGGCTCTAGTGTCTTCAGATAAGATTGTCTCAGAAGGCATATTATTTGGACAAAAATATTATCATACTACCTTCCCCCACTGTAAAGTGAATGACGTTGTCATCTATGTCCAATCCATCTGTCCCAAACACACCAATTGCTGGGGAAAAGCCATTGTGAAAGGCACAGCCTCGAATATAAGATAAGCCACGTTCTTGAATCTATAAAACATCAGGATTCAGTGAACGTTTTAAAATACATTTAAAGAAAAAATTTGAAGTAGGTGATTTTCAGGAAACAAATCTTGATAAATAAAATACTCAATTCACATTCCATGAAAGAAGATGATTTCCCTGTAGATCTTTTAATCCTGGGAAATTTCCATATCTTCAATTTATGATTAAATAAAGCAAAATGCAGATTTAAATGCAGATAAAAAATTCTGAAGTACTTTTCTATGCATTTGTATTTCTATCATTACCTATAAAATACTATGGAGCTAAAAATTATTTTTCAGAGTAGTTTATTATATGATGAGCAGGGACTTTAATTAACAAAAGTTGATACTCTAGGCAGGGGGTTACAATTCAAAGGTCTGTAGGAACCAGCCAACGAGTAAGTTTGGGATTGTAACCTCAAACCTGCAAGATTATTTTTTATTTTCATTAAAAAATACGTTCTCTCTCATTTTTCTTCAATCACCAGCCTTCTAAGCACATCTCTTTTCCCACTTTTGACAGAAGCATGGATATACAGACATGCTTTTCATTTGAGAAATGTAAGCAATACTCACTTTGTTCAATAGAAACTATTTGTAAATAGTTTTGATCACTGCAAAATAAAGTGGAGTTATGAAATAATATAATAGATCTTTAATTCTTTTCACCTCTGTGCTCCTTTTTCTGTTTGCTTGTTTTTTTTTTTTTTACTGACCTTAAATAAATGTGTGAGATGATGGGAAAATCAGATGCTGCTATGAGTCTAAAAAAGTTGATGGAAAATGTACCTAAGAAAGTTATATTAGATCATCACCTTAGCAATTCTAAGATGTGACTTTTTAGTAAAGTTAAATGAAAATAAAATCAAAATCAAAATATTTTATTTTGAATATATGCGAAAATTCAAGTACAAACCTGTCCTAAGTTAAGAAATGTTACGGCGTATCTTGGATCTGTGCTATCCCTGAAGCCTTCTTGACCACTGTGATAAAATTCCACGTTACTTATCCTTGCATTTCCTGGCAGGGCAGGGAGGGAAGAGTGACAATATTTTTTTCTTGAAATAGAATAAAAATTTTTGAAAAGCTACACGAGTTGTAATTTTCCAAATTGCAAATTTGCTTTCAACTTTTTCATGGAAATCTCATTCATTTTTCTTTGCTCCTTTAATCCAAATCAGGCAGTGTTTCTGAATTTTTTTCACTGTCCCCGAGAGCCTTTTTAGACTTTTTTTTTTCCTAATAGCCTCCCCTCCCCATGGAATTTCAATACCTCAGATATACCATATATCTGTTAATGTACGGTGGCTCTTTGGAGGGCCATAAATTATTGCTCATCTAAATTTTCCTGTCCTGGGGCACCTGGGTGGCTCAGTTGGTTGAGCATCTGCCTTCAGCTCACGTCCTGGGATGGAGCCTGCTTCGGGCTCTTGGCTCAACAGAGAGTCGGCTTCTCTTCCTCTGCCCCTCCCCCTTCTCATACACATGTGCGCTTGCACTCTCTCTCTCTCTCTCTCTCTCTTGCTCACTCTCTCTCTCAAATAAATAAATAAAATCTTTTTAAAAATTACATTTTTTATCCTGCAAGAATAAGTTTTCATCCCCTTGGTAGTGTGACTGTTCCTGTTGAGAACGCATGACATAAAGCACAAGATATAATTTACCTGACAGTTCAGTTTTGACAATCTAAAGAGATTTGAAGGGCATTATCTTTACATAATCCTTTCCAGAATATGCATTACCAAGTATCTGCTCATCAGTGTGTCATAAGTACCACTGAGGTGACAAGAAGCAATTTCACAGATTAGTAATAATAGCAACAGCAATCCATGAGAGAGTACTCTGTGCCAAGTGCTGCACTAAGTGCTTAAAAGGCAATTTGTGGTTTAATTCTCATACAACGTCCTGTGGGTTAGGAACTTTTACTATTCTTATATTTGATATAAGAAAATGGAGGCACAGAGATTCATGGCTGGTAAAAAACAGCAGGGGATATTCCTTGTTTCAAAAACTGATATTTAATAAAATGCATTAGAGAAGAGTTACTTTGTACTAGAAGGAAAAGCCTGTCTCAAAATCCATGAGCCAGCAATTGAATATACGGTGGAAAAAATAATAATAATATCATACAGAGAAAAAATAGTTACTACAGACCATCTGGCCTACAAAAGCCATAGATGTTTACTAACATCACAAAACAATTTACAGAAGCAAGGAAAGGTTGTCATAGGAACAAGTCCATCATGGGATTTGAAGTGGATTAGTCTCCAAGGTGTGGATTAGTATCCAAGGTCAGAGCAATTTGATTCGTCTAATAATCTATTTATCTATCTTTATAAGGGGACAATATCTATGCAGAGCACTATGAAGATTAAATGAGATAATATGTGTTAAATGCTTGGTACAGTGCCTGGAATATCGTATCAGGATGATCATTACTGTTATCATTAGTTAAGCTCCTGTTGACAAATTATGACCAATAGGTAGAAGCTATAGTGGGATGGCTGCTTGCTCAGTATAAAGGTTTTCTGAAATTAGAGCTGTTACAAAATGCAATAGGCAGAATTATGAACGAGGACCTGCTAAAACATTCAAGTCAAGAATAAATGACCGGCGTCTGGTACCCAGATTGTGGGATCCAAATACCAGTTTCCAATAAAAAGAACCAGCATTATTTGGAGGGATAACTTATTTCCAGGCTCAGAAAAACAAAACAAAAAGCAAAAAAACATGGGTTTGTCATATCAGAAAGTGAAGAACCTAATGAAACCTAAGTCAAAAAAGGTTTCTGCACAGGACAGAGGCATCAACATGAAAATGTTCTGAAGGTCAGTGGTGGGGCATTTTCATTTGTCAATGGCAATTGGACATTTCCAGTATCAACAAGATTAACAATCACAATCCATATATGGATTAGACCATACAGTATATTTAAATCCATAGAGCTTATAATGACGCTAATAACAAACAAAAAAATAAAAATGCCTGTCACTTTTGGAGAATGACTGGGAATCAACTCACTATTTCAAAACCTAGCTAATAATAGGAAAGAATCAAGCATTTCCCCTACATTTCCTATTTAAACTATTTCTCAGGGTAATCAAATAGTTGACTGGGGAAGCTTCTCTTTACAGAAATATTCTAGATTATAAATTAGGAGGGAATGATAGAATTAAAATATCACCATTTTAAACCTCCATGATTTAATAGATCCAGGCAATGATCATTAATGGCTGCTAACTTCACAGAGACATAATCAAACATTGTGTCTACTAATGGAAAAATACACCATCAAAAGAATTCTTGCCTAAAAATGGAGTTTGAGTATGATCAATTTTTTAGCTCTACACTACCTATGATAGAAAATACAAAGGAGACAGGAACAACTTACATTCTAAAGATGAACCACTAAATTCCAGACTGTTAGAAATACTATAAAAGAGATGATCTAGCTTCTTTTCTAAATAAACTGTAAGGGGAGATAAATGAATCAGAGATTTAAGATTCACAACCAATTGCAGCACGGTCTTATTTTGATCTTGATTTGAACAAAAAGAATACAAGCGACAGGAAGGAAAGATGGAAGGAAGTAGGAAGGAAGGAGAAAGAATGACCTGGGGGAATGTGAATAATCACTTGATGATAAGGAAATATTATTAACATTTTTATTCCTGATACTTATCGATATTTTTAAAGAAGTGTTTTAAAGTTACATATTGAAATATTTTTAGATGAAATAATATGTGATTGCTTCATCACAATACCCAAGATATGGAAACAACCTAAGGATCCACTAATGGATGAATCAATGAAGAAAACAAGGCATATATGAACAATGGAATATTATTCAGCCATAAAAAGAAGGAACTCTTACCATTTGCTACAACACAGATGCACCTTGAGGGTATTATGCTAAGTGAGGTAAGTCAGAGAAAGACAAATATTGTATGATGCTTTTATGTGGAATCTAAAAAGGTCAAATGCATTAAAGCAGAGAGTAGAATGGTGGTTACCAGGAGCTAAGTTAGTGGTGGTGGGGGCGGGGAATTCGGAAGATACTGTTTAAGGGCACAAACTTGCAACTAGTGATAAATAAGACTTGGAGATCTAATGTACAACATAGTGATTACAGTCAACAATACTGTATTATAACCTTCAAAGTTGCTAAGAGACCAGACCTTAATTGTTCTTGCCACAAAAATGATGTAATAATTATGTGACATGATAGAGGTGTTAGCTGACACTACAGTGATAATCATATTGTGATATATAAATGTATCAAAATAAATACAGTGTATACCTTAAACTTACACAATGCTATGTATCAATAAAAATATATATGTAGTTGTGTCAAAATAACCCAGGGCTTAAAGAGAGTGGGTGGTCATACAGTTGAAATAAGATTGACCAAAGTTGATCACTGTGGTAACTAGGGATGGGTACACTGGGATTCATTATACATTTCTCTATGTTTGAAAATTTTGTCTATGTTTTAATTTTCCTTCACACAAAAATAACAGATCTATCGTGCTTTTCATAAACTTCTATTTGGGTGAGAGGCTGGGCCAGCTGTTACCTAAGGTTTTGTTAGTTTGATCATTTTTATTGTCTATGAAGATAAAATGAGTAGAAAAACTTTGCTTTTGGAGGGTAGCATGTTAGCTTACATAATCCCTCTCAAGAAATATTTTTCTGTATTAAAAACAAGACAACCGGCACAAATTGAAGAGTTGATTATGCTCAACCCACGTCAACAAACCAAGACTGAATTTACAGTTCCTCTCCCAGAAATGGAATCTTAAACCAGTCCATCAGGAATCACCTGATCAGCACTAGTTAGGTAATGTGCCTGATTAGCCCCTGCGATCCCCTAAGGGAAAGTAACCTTTCAATAACCAGTTTGGTTTTTTTTGCCTAGTATTCCTCCCCTGTTCCTGTTCTCTTCTGCCTAAAATTCTTTCATTTTGCACAGCTCTTTGGAGCTCCTTTTTATCTGCTAGATCAGATACTGCTTGATGCATGAATCACTGAATAAAGCCAGTATGATCTTTAAAATGCACTCATTGAATTTTTTTAACACATGAGATCCTAAAAAGAAGTGTGAATAAATTAAGAATTGACTGAACATAGAAGAGACCATGCTATATTTCAAATTTGTACCAACCTTTAAACGTCATCATATTCTGAGTGAATGAGCCGACCAGGACACGTGCGCCAAAAGATTCCTGGAACCAACCTGGATAATCTTCACCAAGTATTTTGATGTTCCTACTCAGTATTCCAACATCAGTTGCTAATGTATAGCTCTGACCTGTTCCAGGAACATGGTATCTTTCAGCTGCAACAGAAGGACAGCTAGATTATTACCAATGCTGAAAAATACCTGTGTTTATTAGTTCCTTTGTAATTCACAGGCCACATAACTTTCTAATATGCATGAATTAATTAGATTTGCAAGCTTAAACATACAAAGATGGCAGACTGAAATTATGATATCTTTTTATTTTTGCTCTAAGTTTTCACTTAAATTTCAGTTAGTAAACATACAGTGTAATATTAGTTTTGGGTATATAATTTAGTGATTCAACACTTATATACAACACCCAGTGCTCATCACAAGTGCCCTTCTTAATTCCCATCACCCATTTAAGCCATCCCCACACCGAACTCCCCTCTGGTAACCATCAGGTTGTTCTCTATAGCTGAGTTTTTTCTTTTTATTTCTTTTTCCTGTCTTTTTTCCACCACTATGTTCATTTGTTTTGTTTCTTAAATTCCATGTATGAGTGAAATCATATGGTATCTGTCTTTCTCTGATTGACTTATTTCGTTTAGCATAATACTCTCTAGCTCCATCCACGTCATTGCAAATGGCAAGATTTCATTCTTTTTGATGGCTGAGTAACAATCCACTGTGTGTGTGTGTGTGTGTGTGTGTGTGTGTGTGTGTGTGTGTGTATTACCTCTTCTTTATCCATCCATCAGTTGATGAACATTTGATTTGGGTTCTTTCCATAATTTGGCTATTGTTGATAATGCTGCTATAAACATCAGGGTGCATGTGTACCTTTGAATTAGTATTTTTGTATCCTTTGGGTAAATACCTAGTAGAGTAATTACAGGATCATAGGGTAGTTCTGTTTTTAACTTTTTGAGGAACCTCTATACTGTTCTCCAGAGTGGCTATACCAGTTTGCATTCCCACCAACAGTGCAAGAATGTTCCCCTTTCTCTACATCCTCACCAACACCTGTTGTTCCCTGTGTTGTTAATTTTAGCCACTCTGACAAGTGTGAGGTGATATTTCACTGTAGTTTTTATTTGTATTTCCCTGATGATGAATGATGTTGAGCATCTTTTCATGTGTCTGTTGGCCATTTGTATGTCCTCTTTGGGTGTTAAGTTTAATAAATTCTTTATAGATTTTGAATACTAACCCTTTATCAGATATGCCATTTGCAAATATCTTCTCCCATTCCAAAGGCTGCCTTTTAGTTTTGTTGATTGTTTCCTTCACTGTGCAGAAGGTTTTTATCTTGATGAAGTCCCAATAGTTCATTTTTGCTTTTCTTTCCTTGCCTCTAGAGACATATTTAGTAAGAAGTTGCTATGGCTGATGTCAAAGAGGTTGTTGCCTGTGTTCTCCTCTAAGATTTTAATGGTTTCCTGTCTCACATTTAGGTCTTTCACTGATTTTGTTTTTGTTTTTAAAGATTTATTTATTTGAGGGGGGGAAGAAGGAGAGGAAGGAAGAGAAAGAAGCAGACTCCCCACTGAGCGTGGAGCCTGACCTGAGGCTCAATCTCATGACCCTGAGATCATGACCTGGGCTGAAATCAAGATTCAGATGCTCAACCAGCTGAGCCACCCAGGTGCCCCTGGGTTTTGAATTTATTTTTGTGTATGGTGTAAGAAAGTGGTCCAGTTTCATTCTTTTGCATCTTGCTGTCCAATTTTCCCAACACCATTTTTTGAAGGGACTATTTTTTTAATTTTAATTAAATAATTAAATGTAATTAACATATACTGTATTATTAGTTTCAGAGGTAATTTAGTGATTCATCAGTTGCATTAACATGCAGTACTCATTATATCAAGTGCCCTCCTTAAGGCCCATCACCCAGTTACCCCATTCTCCCACCCACCTACCCTCCAGCAACACTCAGTTTGTTTCCTATAGTTAAGAGTCTCTTATGGCTTGTCTCCCTCTCTGTTTTCATCTTAATTTTCATTCCCTCCCCCTCCATTCCTCTGTTTTGTTTCTTAAATTCCACATATGAGTGAAATAATATGATATTTATCTTTCTCTGACAACTTATTTTGCTTAGCATAATACCCTCTAGTTCCATCCACATTGTTGCAAATGGCAAAATTTCATTCTTTTTGATGGCTGAGTAATATTCCATTGTGTATATATGCCAACTCTTTTTTAACCATTCATATGTTGATGGACATCTGGCCTCTTTCCATAGTTTGGCTACTGTGGACATTGCTGCTATAAACATTGGGATGCATGTGTCCCTTTGAATCACTATGTTTCTATCCTTTGGATAAATACTTAATAGTGCAATTGCTGGGTCATAAGGTAGCTCTATTTTTAACTTTTTGAGGAACCTCCATGTTGTCTTCCAGAGTGGGTGCACCAGTTTGCATTCCTACCAACAGCGTGAGAGTGTTCCCCTTTTTCCACATCCTTGCCAACATCTGTTTTTTCCTGACCTGTTTATTTTAGCCATTCTGACCAGTATGAGGTGGTATCTCATTATGGTTTTGATTTGTATTTCCCTGATGCCAAGTGATGTGGAACATTTTTTCATCTGTCTGTTGGCCATTTGTATGTCTTCTTTGGAGAAATGTTTGTTCATGTCTTCTGTGCATTTCTTGACTGGATTCTTTGTTCTTTGGGTGTTGAGTTTGATAAATTCTTTATAGATTTTGGATAATAGCCCTTTATCTGATAAGACATTTGCAAATATCTTCTCCCATTCTGTAGGTTGCCTTTTAGTTTTGTTGACTGTTTCCTTTGCTGTACAAAAGCTTTTTATGTTGATGAAGTCCCAATAGTTCACTTTTGCTTTTGTTTCCCTTGCCTTTGAAGACAGTGTCTAGCAAGAACTTGCTGTACCCAGGGTCAAAGAGGTTGCTGCCTGTGTTCTCCTCTAGGATTTTGATAGATTCCTGTCTCACATTTAGGTCTTTCATCGATTTTGAGTTTATTTTAGTGTATGGTGTAAGAAAGTGATCCAGTTTCATTCTTCTGCGTGTGGCTGTCCAATTTTCCCAACATTATTTGTTGAAGAGACTTTTTTCCATTGGATATCCTTTCCTGCTTTGCTGAAGATTAGTTGACCATAGAGTTGAGGGTCCATTTCTGGGTTCTCTGTTCTATTCCATTGATCTATGTGTCTGTTTTTGTGCCAGAACCATACTGTCTTAATGACTACAGCTTTGTAATTATAGCATGAAGTCTGGAATTGTGATGCCTACAGCTTTGTTTTTTTTTTTTTTAACACTGCTTTGGCTATTCGGGGTCTTTTGTGGTTCCATACAAAATTTAGCACTGTTTGTTCTAGCTCTGTGAACAATGCTGGTAGTACTTTGATAGGGACTGCATTAAATGTGTAGATTGCTTCAGGTAGTATAGACATTTAACAATATTTGTTTTTCCATTCCATGAGGATGGAATGTTTTTCCATTTCTTTGTGTCATCTTCAATTTCTTTCACCAGTGCTTTATAGTTTTCAGAGTACAAATCTCTTACCTCTTTGGTTAGGTTTATTCCTAGACTGATTTCTTTATATTGATTTTGTATCCTGGGACTTTACTGAATTTGTGTATTAGTTCTCGCATTTTTTTGGCAGAGTCTTTTGTTTCTTCTATATAGATTATTGTGTCATCTGCAAATAGTGAGAATTCGACTTCTTCCTTGCCAATTTGGATGCCTTCCATTCCTTTATGTTTTCTAATTGCTGTGGCTATGACTTCCAGTGCTATGTTAAAGAGTGGTGAGAGTGGACATCCCTTGAGTGTAGAGAAAAAGCTCTCCATTCTTCCACATTGAGGTGATATTAGCTGTTTTTCATATATGTCCTTTATTATGTTGTTTCCTCTGTTTTTATCATGAATGGATGTTGTTCTTTGTCATATGCTTTTTCTGCATCTATTGAGAGGATCATATGATTCTTATCCTTTCTTTCATAAATGTGGTGTATCACATTGGTTTATTTATGAATATTGAATTACTCTTGCAGCCCAGGAATAAATACTACTTGACCGTGGTGAATGATTCTTTTAATGCACTGTTGGATTCAATTTGCTAGTATTTTTTGAGAATTTTTACATCCATGCTCATCAGGAATATTGGCCTGTAGTTTTCTTTTTAGGGAAGTCTGTCTGGTTTTGGTATCAAGATAATGCTGGCCTCATAGAATGAATTCAGAAGTTTTCCTTCCATTTGTATTTTTTGGTATAGTTTGAGAATAGGTATTAATTCTTCTTTAGATGTTTGGTAGAATTCACCTGTGAAGCCATCTGCCCCTGAACTTTTGTTTTTTGGGGGATTTGTGATTACTGATTCAATTTTTTTGCTGGTTATTGGTCTATTCACGTTTTCTTTTTCCTCCTGTTTCAGTTTTGGTAGTTTATAAGTTTCTAGGAATTCATCCATTTCTTCTAGGTTGTCAAATTTTTTGGCATAGTTTTTCATAATATTCTAACTGTTTGTATTTCTGTAGTATTGGTTGTTATTTCTCTTCTCTCATTTGTGATTTTATTTATTTTGGTCCTTTCTCATTTCTTTTTGGTAAGTCTGGCTAGGGGTTTATCAATTATATTAATTTTTTCAAAGCACTAGCTCCTGGTTTCAATGATCTGTTCTATTTTTTTTAATTCCTGTATCATTTATTTCTGCTCTAATCTTTATTATTTCTGTTTTTTTTTTTTTTTTTTTTTTACAGAGAGAGACACAACGAGAGAGGGAACACGAGCAGGGGGAGTGGGAGAGGGAGAAGCAGGCTTCCCATTGAGCAGAGAGCCCGATGTGGGGCTCAATCCCAGGACCCTGGGATCATGACCTGAGCCAAAGGCAGATGCTTAACGAATGAGCCACGCAGGTGCCCCTATTTCTGCTCTAATATTAATCTAATCTCTACCTCTCCTGGGTTTAGGCTGTTTCTTATTCTTTTTCTACCTCCATTAGGTGTAAGGTTAGGTTGTTTGAGATTTTTCTTGCTCCTTGACATAGGCCTGTATTGCTATATACTTCCTTCTTATGACTGCTTTTGCTACATTCTAAAGGTTTTGGACCATTGTATTTTTATTTTCATTTGTTTCTATGTATTTTTTAATTTCTTCTTTCATTTCCTAGTTCACCCATTCATTGTTTAGTAGCATGTTGCTCAACCTCCATGTGTTTGTGGTCTTTCCAAACTTTTTTTGTCACTGACTTCAAGTTTCATAGTGTTGTGGTCAGAAAATATGCATGGTATGATCTCAATCTTTTTGTACTTGTTGAGGCCTGATTTGTAACCCAGTATGTGATCTATTCTTGTGAATGTCCCATGTGCACTTGAAAAGAATGTGTATTCTGCTGCTTTAGGATGAAATGCTCTGAATATGTCTGTTAAGTCCAACTGGTCCAGTGTGTCATTAAAAGCCATTGTTTCCTTGTTGATTTTCTGCTTAGATGATCTGTCCGTTGCTGTAAGTGGGTGTTAAAGTCCCCTACTATTCTTGTATTATTATCAATGAGTTCTTTTATGTTTGTTATTGATTGTTTTATATATTTGTGTGCTCCCATGTTCAGGGCATAAAAATTTATAGTTGTTAGATCTTCTTATTGGATAGTCCCTTTTATTATGATATAGTGCCCTTCTTCATCTCTTGTTACAGTCTTTGTTTTAAAAATCTAGTTTGTCTATATAAGTATCACTACTCCAGCTTCCTTTTGACATCCATTTGCATGATAAATACTTCTCCAGGCCCTCACTTTCAATCTGCAGGTGTCTTTAGGTCTAAAATCAGACTCTTGTCGGCAGCATTTAGATGCATCTTGTTTTTTTATCCATTTTGACAACCTATGTCTTTTGATTGGAGCATTTAGTCCATTTACATTCAGAGTAAGTATTGATAGATATGCATCTAGTGCCATTTTACTACTTGTTTTGTCATCGTTTCTGGAGATTTTTACATTCCTTTCTTGTCTGTGTGACTTTTGGTCTTTCCTTTCCACTCAAAGATTCCCCTTTAATATTTCTGTGGGTCTGGTTTAGTAGTCACAAACTCCTTTAGTTTTTGTTTGTCTGGGAAACTCTTTCTCTCTCCTTCTATTCTGGATGACAGCCTTGCTGGAGAGAGTATGCTTGGCTGTAGGTTTTTCCCATTCAGCACATTGAATATATCATGCCACTCTGGCTTGCTAAGTTTCTGTTGAGAGATCTGCAGCTAGCTTAATGGGTCCTTCCTTGTAAGTTAGGGACTTCTTTTGTCTTGCTGCTTTTAGAATTTTTTTCTTTATCACTATATTTTGCAAATTTAACTAAAATATGTCTTGGTGTTGGCTTGCTTTTGTTGATTTTGATGGGAGTTCTCTGTGCCTCCTGGGTCTGGATGTCTGTTTCCTTCTCTAGCTTAAGGAAATTTTCTGCTATGACTTCCCCAAATAAATTTTCTGCCCGCTTTTCTCTCTCTCTCTTCTTCTGGGACTCTTATGATACAAATGTTAGTACATTTGATGGAGTTACTGAGTTTCCTAAGTCTATTCTCATGAACCATAATTCTTCTCTCTCTCTTTTGTTCTGCTTCATTATTTTCCATTATTCTCTCTACTATATCACTTATTTGTTCCTCTGTTTCTTCCATCCTCGTGTTCGTTGCATCCAATCTGTTTCGAATCTCAGTTATTGCATTTTTCATTTCTGATCATTTTAAAACTATTTTATCTGTTTTTTACTATTTTATCTTTTAAGGATCTCCCTGAAGTCTTCCATTCTTTTCTCAAGCCCAGCGAGTATCCTTATGATTGTTGCTTTAAATTCTCCATCAGGCACATCACTTATGTATGTTTCCCTTAGATCTCTGGCCATGTCCTTATATTATTCTTTCATGTGGGATGAATTCCTCCATCTTGCCATTTTGTCTAAATCTCTGTCTTCTTCAGTGTGTTAGAAAAGCCTGTTATATGTCCTGCTCCTTAGAGCAATGGCTTTATGAAGAAGAGGTCATATAGTGTCCAGGCTCTGGCACTTAAAACAGTGTCTCTAGTGTGTGCTGTGTACACTCTACTGTTGTGTTTTGGCTGCTCTATCCTTCAGGTCCGTCATCTGTAGAGTTTCTCCTTGTATGCAGTGGGCAGTGTTTGGTCCTTGGCCAGAGTGTGGCGAATTTTTAACTAGGTGTGCTCTGGTCTGCTTGTTAAATGAGACCTGATGCTACTTCCACTAGAACTGAAACCCTGCAGACCTCTCTAGTCAGAAGACATGGTGTGGGCAGGGGTTTCTGATGGTCTTCTGGGGAAAGGCCTACTGTATTGGGAGTGAGGCACACTTGACCAAGAAGGGCCATACTGGCAGAGCACAGGGCTGTGGAACTCGGTGTAAGCAGGTCAGGCAGCCAAGCGTCAGTGCTGTGCTGTTTACTACAGGTAGCTCTGCATTTATGATGAGGGGTGGGAGTGGGAAGTAGCACCAGGCAGCTCTTTTGTCCCCACAGAGGAATCATCGTGCATACTGCCTCTCAGGGATGCACTCCCAGAAGGGCAAATAATTTCTGCACTGTGTGTCCCAGGCATTTTTCACATCACTGTTTCCACACCATCTACCCCCTGGTTGTATGCCTGCTCTTCTCTCTAGGAGCAGTGCAGTGTCCACCTGGCTCTATCCTAGCCAAGACTGCTGAATTTCAAAACTCCAGGCTTGTGGACGTGGTGTGGGCAGGGGCCTGTGCTGGCCTTCCGGGGAGGTCTCACTGCACTGGGACTGAGGCAGGCTTGACCCAGAAGGGTAGTCATGCCAGAGCACAGGGCTGTGGGACATGGACCAGGCAGGCGAGGCAGTGGGGTGTTGGGGCTGAGCCATATTCTGCAGGTACCTCTGAACCTATGCTGAGGGGCCGGTGAGGGAAATGGCGCCTGCTGCTCTTTTGTCCATGGAGAGGTATGTCCTAGAAAGCTACCTCTCACAAAAATGCTCCAAGAAGAGAGAACAGTCTCTTTGTGTTTTAGGCATTCCTCAGATCCTGCCATCTCTGCCCCACCCCCCTTGCTTGCCTGCCTGTCTTCTCTCCAGGAACAGGGCAGCGCCCTCAGGGCTCTATCCCAGCCAATCCTGCAACCTTTAAAACTCCAGTCTTCAAGGCCCCCTGCTTGCAAAAACACATGAAAATCAGCCCTTCTGCTTTCCTAGCCAATGGTTTTGGGGAAATGTTCACCATGTACTCTCCCCTGTGTGCTATGCACTCTCCTGCCTTTCTCTGCGATCAGGGCTTCCTCCCCTATGCAACACCTGTGATCTGTTTCTCCCCCAAACCAAGTTTCTGCACCTCCTACCTTCCTCAATGTGGCCTCTTCTCTCCTAGTTGTGAACTTTGTTCTGTCAGACTTCAGAATGATTTCTTGGGTATTTAGAATGACTTGATAATTATCTAGTTGTGTTTGAGGGACGAGATGAGTCTAGGGTTCTCGTACTACATCGCCATCTTAGATCGCCTCATGATACTTTTTAATTTATAACATGAAATGCAATTAAAAGCACTTCTTCTATTTACACCAAAAAATTATTATAATCTGCAATCTTATAATAACTACCTTAGATCCCCCCATGATACTTTTTAATTTAGGACAAAGATGCTCTTGAATCAAAGGTTCTCAAAATTCACTGTGCATAAGAATCACCTAGGGGGTGTCTGGGTGGCTCAGTCAGTTAAGCATCTGACTCTTGATTTTGGCTTAGGTCATGATCTCAGGGTCATGAGATCAAGCCCTGTGTGGGGCTCCCCATTTTGCGGGGAGTCTGCGTGAAATTCGCTGATTCTCTCCATCCCTCTCCCTCTGCCCCTCCCCCCACCACCCCACCCCACACCTGTGTTCACTCTCTCTCTCTCTCTCTCTCAAATAAATAAATAAATAAATAAATAAATCTTTTTTAAAAAATCACCTAGAAGCTTGCTTAAAGCAGAAAGTGCTAGTCTTGCCCCACAGGATGTTATACAATAGTCTTTGCTGAATATTTGCTGAATAATTACAAAGGAGAGCATTAAAAATGTGAATATTTCAAGACATTTTAATTGCATATCTATTTAGTTAAAAAACAGCCACTTACCAAGGTGAGTGTAGGAAAGTGTATCATTGAGAATGAGAATTTTCTGGTCATGCAGGATTTTAATGATACTTCTAGTTTCCGTCTGGTGGAAATCATAGCTTGTGGTTGTTATCACAATCTCTTCTCCCTCCTTAGAAAAATTCAAGTGACAAATTCAAGAACAATTTTTAAAATAGGTTTCTATTTCTTAATAATAACTGTTAAAAAATTCTAATTTAGTTCATATCTGATTAGCAACATGGTATTATCAGAAGGAACAAACTATACGTTGAGGTCTCTAAAAATAAATATGCTTGGGTTTGATCTCTTTTTTTTATTATGTTATGTTAGTCACCATACATTACATCATTAGTTTTTGATGAAGTGTTCAATGATTCATTGTTTGCATATAACACCCAGTGCTCCATTGAGTACGTGCCTTCTTTAATACCCAACACCAGGCTAACCCATCCCCCCACTGTTTCTCAGAGTCCATAGTCTCTCATGGTTCGTCTCCCCCTCCGATTTCCCCCGCTTCATTTTTGCCTTCCTGCTATCTTCTTTTTTTTTTAACATATAATGTATTATTTGATCTTAAGAATTCTAAATTTTGATTTATCTCAGCATTTCCTCAAATTTAATTCCGTCATTAAATAAAATCATAGGCAATATACTTTTTAAAAATTAAATAGATCAAAGCAAATATATTCATATTTTTATTAAAAACTGGTCAGTGCAATATTCTTAAGACTTAAAAATATTTCCCCAGACTTTTTCTTTTTACACAATTACTTACTACTTGGTATTCCTGAAATGTGGGAAAGACACACATAAAAAACGTTTTTTACTCAAAAACTTCCCTATTTTCCTTTCATAACTAATATATAAATAATACTCTTTATATATTCTGAAGGCCCTTTAAAGATCCCAATTTTTTAACACCTGCTATCAGGTAAGCTTTTGAGTACAAGCTAATACAAAATATACATTTCTCATCTGATTAATCCTATGAGAAAGTAAATGTCCATGAGAATAAGAAAGAAACCTTTTTAAGCTGACCCACTATGTGTATTCAGTTCCCACCAGATACTATCTCCTGTACCTGCCAATCCACAGCATCCATTAGAGATAGGACTTTGGAACCTGCCTCTGCAGTTTCTGAGAGCTTAGTTTTATATATTGAACGTGGAATTCCATGAAGATCCAGTTCACCAAAGACCCCTGAAGGAGAAAAACTTCTATTTATTTAGCACATAGTACCGACTTAGGTGCTAGTATAAAATGAAACAATACACGGATATATTTTAATAAGTGATTGGACATTTTAGAATGAATAGAATGAATTTGGATTATCTGCTCAGGGTGATACAAGAAAACTTTGACCCTTGGACCCACTTCTAGGAATCTGGTCCCTGGAAATTAAAGCCAGTGCACAAAGATATGTGAATGAGGATGCCTACTACTGTAATATTTGAAAATATTGGAAAACTGGAATAAATCTAGTGTACATCAATAAGAGAATGATGGAAACTAATACAGTAGGGTAATATAGTTTAAAAAGGGAGACTGTTATCTGTAAATATTGATCTGGAAAGATATATATAATATGTTAACTGAGAAATAAAACTTAATCTCTTTAGTTTGACATGTAAACACTGTTAACTATCGACACTTGCTTCCTCATGACAGGGTAGAATTGGAAAGACGTATTTTTTTCTTAATAGTTTTTCTTGGTATTGTTTGTGTTGTTTGGAATGTTACTTTTGAAACAAAAAATAAATAAGTAAATTCCCCAAAGCCAATATTTTTTCCAGATTGAATTTGTCTGCCTTGGGGCATTTACCAGTGGAGAGCTGACTAATTCAATTCTGATGCCCTTTTCTAATGCTCCTCTTTCCTGACTGTCGCTGTTCCAGTGGGAAGGCAACTACAGCACATGCTTGTATGTATCTTTTCAATGAATATCCAACAGCTTTAATAAATGCAGTTAGTAATTATGACCAAATAAACCCTCTTAGTTTCTTTACTTTCCAGGCTAAGATAGGAATACATGCAGCCATACAAATCCAACTGGAAAACAGAAAGTTCAGCAACAGGTATGACCAGATAACGGATAACAGAGTCAGTTGATCCTCACATTATTAATACTGTAAGTGGAATAATGTGCAAAAAAGTTACCTTTTAAGGAAAAGGCACCAAAATATGAATAAGTATCCTTGTTTATATAAAGGGAAAACTCTAAAGAAAACCAGATTGGAGAAATAATACACATATAGAGAGATGTATGTTAGTTTTGCAGTGGATTACATTCTGGCTTCAAATACACCCACAAATATCTATTTTAGTGTGACACGATTTAATTTAAAAATTTTTAATTTATTTTTATAATCCTTTATTGTAAATAAATGTCTGTAAAAGTTTCTGATACCACAACATCTTGAACTGATAACAGGTATCTTAGTGCTATATGTTTTACAATAGATTTTCAAAATGGATATGATACTATCAGTATCTGGAAACACATACCTAAGACCTTTGATCCTTGATTTGGTCCTTCTGAAAGAGTCCACTCTGGAGTAGAATGATTTCCTCTAAGAACAATCTGTAATTCTCCTTTAAAAGGGTAATCTTCCCAGCCACCAATCAATCTACCTCCCTGCAGTGAAGCAGAAAATTGTTAATACTTAAAAATTGAGCAGAAAAAAAATTCACCCATAAAAAAGGAATTAGGAAGATACTGGCAGCCTCTAATAAAAATGAATGAAATCTGTTATACAAAGAACAGTATTGTATCTGGAAGTGACCTGATTTAACCCTGTCACTTTGGGATGGGTAGCTTAAATGACTTTTCTAAGGTCAGACTCAGTAGGTACTTATTGTCAGTGCTATACCTAAAACTGAGACCTGCTTACATCTAAACTTGTACCATTTGGACAGATCACATTTTACTTTAGCACCGTGTGACATATATGAAATACACTGTTCACACTTACATCCAAGCTATGGCCAAGTAGGAGCCCCCACTGTGAATAATAACAGCTATTACTAAATGCTTGCTTATTCCATGCCAGCCATAATGTGTGAGGCTTTATGTATATTATATCATTTGACCTTTACATGAAACCCATGAATTGCTGTTATTATTCTCATTTAATAGGTGAGAAAACTGATGCTAAAAGTGGTCAAATATCTTACCCAAATTCCCAACTGACAGTGAGGCTTAAGGACTCAGTCGTTGCTTTAATTTACCTCAAAGCTCATGCATCTAAATACCAAAATATTGCATATCTTTAAAGCAGTAAAGGTCTATTTTTATCAAAGAAAAGCTACTATACACTTTTACTTTTTTAAAAATTTAGCTGAGATACAGAGAGAGAGAGAGAGAGAGAGAGAGTAAGCATGAGCAGGGGGAGGGGTAAAGTGAGAGGGAGAAGGTAGCTCTCCCTTGAGCTGGGAGCCCAATGCAGGCTGGATCCCAGAACGCTGGGATCATGACCTGAGCAGAAGGCACTTAACTGACTGAACCACCCAGGCAACCCTATACACTTTTACTTTTCAAGCTAACTTCATAGCTCTTGGTTAGGCCATTCTTTTTAATTAACAATAATAATAGACTGAAAGAACTAATTATACTGTTACATGTTCAAGACCATCTGAGGTTTATGAGAGAATGAGGTGATTATTCCAAGCAGTTGAAATATTTTTATGAATCTTCTCCTGTTTTCCTCATTCCATCTATGTCCATTCATTTTAAGAAACACTGTTTTCTAAACAAAAGAAAAGACTTAAAACCTTTTATTTTTTTCCAGAACTCCTGGGGATTTTCTGGTTCTTAGAGCAAGTTGTGGGTTTAGCTTTACCTAACAGTATACAAATATTCTACGTAGGATTAAAAGTGGGCAAACTTCACAGTAAAAAGTAGCACAATTACTCCTTAAGGAATATGTAGCCACCAGTTGAAAGGACAGTGGAAATATGCTGGACTTACATGAGGCTTGCATCTCATGGGTTAGAGCCAGTTGTGTTTTTTACTCACATCAATTGAATATGCTTTCTTACATTTTTTTTCAGCAAATCTCCAACATCTTAGAATTTGACTAATAAAGGTATAAATTATAAGACACTCCCTCTTACCTGAAGTGATATGTAGGTAGCATTCAGAACAACTTTTCTGTAAGAAGACTCTGCAGCTCCCACACTGTGTTTATCTTCCAGTTCTAGAACTCCCCAAATAATGAGACTTTCCATTGGTGGAATATCTGTGTCTGCTACAACCCATGCTCCTATAAAAACAATGCTTTAATATAAGAAATATAACATAATTCATACTATAGCTTATAGATAAAAACATGGACACCCTTACCAGTGAGTCCTGCTTTCGAAGTCTACAACTCTTTTCCCACACAATGACTTATTCTTGACTCTCCCAGAAAAATCTATTATCCTTAATATTCACGTTTAAATCCATATAAAACCCAGAAGGCTAGGTCTGGTATCCAGGACACAATACTAGAATCCATCTCTTCACATTTGCTCTTTCCCCAAGGTACGTTGCATAAAGATAGAATTCTAACTTTGTGCTATCTATCAATGTCACATAAACACAGGCATTTTGTTTATGTTTATGTACTTACCTTCAGGAATAACCACATTTGCTCCTGGGTGAGGTATGGTATAATTATTTTCGCGAGATGATTGCCAGAAAGAATCATTTGACCATAAGCTAAAAGAGAAGAGAAATAGTTCCATTAAGTATTATCTTTATATACTTAATGACCATCTCCTTATACTAGCTGTTTTGGGATGACAGAATGCAAATTAGAGAATTTATAATTTTGCTAAGTAGGCAAGCTAATATGTGCAATTAGAATACTCAACACATACGACTACACATATGGCTTTTTTTTTTTCTAAAGAAAACTGCCTTTCCATCTACAATCTGAATCATGTTTTCTCCCACTAAATCCTCATTGTGATACCCTAATTTTGGCTAAAATGTAAATTATTTAATTTCCTTACAAGATTTCACATGGTAGAAGGGCACCTGGGTGGCTCAGTGGGTTAAGCGTCCAATTCTTGATTTTGGCTCAGGGCATGATCTCAGGGGTTGTGAGATGGAGCCCCTCTTTGGGCTCTATGCTCAGCAGGGAGTCTGCTTGAGATTCTCTCTCTCCCTCTCTCTCTGCCCCTCCCCTGGCTTGCACTCTCTCTCTCTAAAATAAATAAATATTAAAAAAAAAAAGATTTCACATGGTAGAAACTGACAAGAAATTCATCCTTTGTCCATTTAAAGACCCTTACATATGGTGCTACTGCATGGGGGAAGGAGGCAAGAGGATATGGTCACTAGATTCTGTGAAGGGAGGCATGGAAGGATGGTCTCTGAATTGGTAAGGATGAGTCAAGGAGGTTAAGCCCCTGGGATGGGACCAGGGGTGGCAGGTCTGCAACCAGAGTGAAGGTTATGTTAAACTGAAAGAGATATAAAAAATGCTTTAGAGGAGAGACAGTCTCTACTTTTCATTGCTATACTTTCCAGAAACCACCCCAATGCAAATTGTTGTAAAGAATATTATTATAAAGTTGATGGTATTTTTCCCACTGGAAAATGTTCACAATCAGAGGTTGTTTCCTGAACTAGTAAAAAATTTTAAAATTCCATGATACAAATTCTGGAATTCTATAAAACAGTCAATATATAGTTTGGTTAAAGTATACTTGTATTATACATTTGAATTATTAAGTTATATTACTAAGAAATGTGTTAAAAATTCTGTTATAAAAATTTGTTTTACTGCATTTAAAAGAAAGGTTAGCAGTTAATTTAGACTTACAATAATACATTATTTTTCATGAAGCAATTTCAGAGAAAGTTACGTTTAATGGTTGTATCTTTCTAAGTAAAAAATCTGACCAGCATTGTATGGATTCGATCACTGACTTTATCTAGTTTTTCTCAAGATTAATAGCCTTTCATTCTTATCTCCAACAGCACTATACTATGCACGTTATATATTGTTCTTCTTATTGTGCACTGTTATGATCAATAAAGCCTAACACCTCTTAAACAAAGCATATGTATGTTGCATACTAGAGTTTTATATCCTAATCTTGAGGTACCCATCCTGGATCAAAATTCTGCTCGTTTTCACTGATAGCTCTCTGTATAATATAAATTGATAAATCCAATTATAGCTATTTCTAGTGAGCAGAACTCATACCATGGGGGGAAACAACCTATGCTAAGACATATACATGTAGCATACCAACATATTCCTCTATCACATCCTGGTCTAGACCAATCTAAATCTATTATGTGAGTAAATGATAAATATTAATTAAATTTCAGTAATTCTATCTACCTTAGACTATATAAGGACTTTTTGGTCAATAACCTTGATGGTGCATGCCTCTAATACAGCTCCCTAGAGTCTCTTCATGAGCCTTCCTGCTTTCTCCACTGACCCTCTATAATACTGACAGAGTAGCAAAAGTGGTCTTTCCAAAATGTAATTTGGAGTACATTACTTCTCAGCTGAAAATCATTTAAAAGCTTCTTCTATTTCTTAATACTAACTGCCTGCATGACCTGAATGGTCTGATTTCTACCTGTTTCCAACACCATTTCCAGGCCACTCTCCTCTGCTTACCGGGGTCTAGCCATGCTGTTTTCTCTCTGTTCTTAGATATGCCACACTCTCTCACACATCAGGGCCTCTGCCCAAGATGCTTCCTGGGCCTAGAACACTCCTCTCCCACCCTTCACATGGTTAGCTCTTCCTCACCCTTTGGGTCTCAGCTGGAATGTCACCTTCTGTGAGAGGCTATTCCTAACCCCCTACCCAAAGGAGGTCCCTGCCATACTGCTCTCTGTCCCAGACACCTGCCCATTCCTCTTATAACCTTTATCACTCACTCACACCGTTTACTCTTTTGTATCTTTGCTTGCTTGTGTTGGATCTGTCTCTTTGGATAGAATGTGAGTGTAATGAGGGCCAGGACCACATCTGTGTTGTTTACAATTGACTCCCCAGTGCTTAGCACAGTACCTGGGCCATAGCAGGTGCTCAAATATTTTTTAATGATCAAATTAATATATCAAAAAATTCAATTTTTATTCTTTTGTACAATAGTTACTACTATATCTGTATAATCTGAAATGTAATTCATGTAATAAAAAACACTGAGTTGTGCTTGATGCATAGTAGGGGGCTCTTAAGTGCCCACTAAATGTTAGCTTTTATCATCATTATCATTATTTTTATGATTATCATTTGTCCATAAAGGACACAAATATACATCAAATCAGGATAATAAGGGCCTTAAAGACTAGTACCCACCATCACATGCTAGTACTATGGCCTTAAAGGGCCTTAAAGACAAGTACCACCCATCACATGCTAGTACTATGATGTATGGTTATTACTACAACGCAAGGTAGAGAGTAATGTTCCACATGAGAAATAAAGGGTAAAGGGCTATGTAAGTTTCAAAGATAGAAAAATCATTTTTAACTGTAAGAATTAACATATATTAGGGGATCAAACATTTGAAACAAAATTAAATAAGTTGTATTACAAGATTTGACCATGTCAGTTATTCTAGACAAAGAGACACCACCCACTAAGAAAGCATTGGATTAATGAGGAGACTTTGTTTCTGGTGCTATTCTGGAAGTGTCATCAAGAAGTTTTGTGATCTTGGGTAATTCACTAAAGGTCACTGGCTTCAGCTTTCTCACCTTATAATAAGGAGTTGGTCTAATAGTCCATATCCAACATTCTGCAAGTCTAAGATTACCAGTAACATTCACACAAAATTTTTTGTGAGATTTTTCCATTTTCTCATCAGGGTGGTTATAAGGCCCAAGTGAAGTAATGAGTATGGAAGTGCTTCGTGACTTACAAGGCATTGTGCAGGATGAGGGTATTATTTTCTCACCCAAGAGTGACATGTGAAAATAATTCTATCAAGTGCTATTGAAGGTATTAATAAACAAAAGGCCTATATACTTATATGTGGCTGGTCGCTTCCTGGGAATTGGTTTTCTTGATGGGGGATGTACAGGAAAGCAGTCCTGGAGAATGCAGCAGTAAGCTTGGAAATTAATAATAACATCTTTCACATCAGGATCCAGGGTTCCAGAAATGGGCTGGCTCTGCTGAAGGTCATTCCTTCCTGACACTGAAAGTGAAGTAGTTTAAATTAATATGATGATCAAATGTAGACAAAGAAAATGGCAATTTCAAAATATTCTTTAGATGGTAACTCGGTAGAGTTCAAATGCATGGAATACATATGGAAAAAATTCTTTTTTTTAATTTTATTTTATTATGTTATGTTAGTCACCATACATTACATCATTAGTTTTTTAGTTTTTGATGTAGTGTTCCATGATTCATTGTTTGCATATAACACCCAGTGCTCCATTCAATATGTGCCCTCTTTAATACCCATCACCAGGCTAACCCATCCCCCCACCCCCCTCCCCTCTAGAACCCTCAGTTTGTTTCTCAGAGTCCATAGTCTCTCATGGTTCATCTCCCCCTCCGATTTCCCCTCCTTCATTTTTCCCTTCCTACTATCTTCTGCTTTTTTTAAACATATAATGTTTCAGAGGTACAGGTCTGTGATTCATCAGCCTTACAGAATTCACAGCGCTCACCATAGCACATACCCTTCCCAATGTCTATCACCCAGCCACCCCATCCCTCTCACCCCCCACCACTCCAGCAGCCCTCAGTTTGTTTCCTGAGATTAAGAATTCCTCATATCAGTGAGATCATATGATACATGTCTTTCTCTGATTGACTTATTTCGCTCAGCATAATACCCTCCAGTTCCATCCACGTCATTGCAAATGGCAAGATTTCATTCCTTTTTTTTAAATTTTTTATTGTTATGTTAATCACCATATATTACATCATTTGTTTTGGAAGATTTCATTCCTTTTGATGGCTGCATAATATTCCATTGTATATATACACCACATCTTCTTTATCCATTCTTCTGTTGATGGACATCTTGGCTCTTTCCATAGTTTGGCTATTGTGGACATTGCTGCTATAAACATCGGGGTGCACGTACCCCTTTCGATCACTACATTTGTATTTTTGGGGTAAATACCCAGTAGTGCAATTGCTGGGTCGTAGGGTAGCTCTATTTTCAACTTTTTGAGGAACCTCCATACTGTTTTCCAAAGCATCTGCACCAGCTTGCATTCCCACCAACAGTGTAGGAGGGTTCCCCTTTCATATGGAAAAATTCTGATGAAATGCACATGTCTTATTGAGAAGCACACAGTCAAAATGTCTTGACAGTATTTTGGAACTCAAAATTTATTCTTAAATATTTTTATTTCCCCCAAGTAATAAAATAATAGAAATGGAAACAAAATATTTGACAGCTTCCTTTGTAATCATTGCCTCTAATTTTGTGAAATAAATGTTAGGGCCATCTGTAAGAGTGTTGGCATTATCTCCAAACATAAAATGTAAGTCCTTGATTTAACTCAAGGCCTTTTTCGACATAAATTTAGTCTCCAATCCTTTTACTCAGCAAACATTTATTGAATCCTACTATACAGAGGACACTGTATAACATATTTGCCCATTAAGCAATTTTTCTCTTTCTTTAGACAAAGCATTAGATAAAATAATCACTTTTGCCTAATGAATACATACCCAAGTAATATAGAGTACTTGTGTTTGCTTCAAGGTGCCAGTCTCCATTCTTGCTAGTATTCCAACTCAATGGATTTGAAGAACCATTCCTCATGTCAATAACATTAAACATATCAGGATTTTGAGTGAAGTTATGAGATATGATTACATAGTCTTCTTCCTGTAAGTGTTTGCCCCAAATATGATTTTATATGTTAATATCCTGCATAATATACATTAATTTTGATGAGATACAATTAGCCCTTATATTTAGACTTAAGTTTTGGTTTTAGTTTGTCATCTTTCATTCATATTTTGTTTAGTAACATTTTATATGTCTATGACAATAATGCGAACTCTATCCGAAGGCAATGAAAATCTCTCTCTGTACACACACACGCACACACACACACACACACACACACACACGTATTTAGAGAATATTTTATTTCTGTAATATTTTAAAACATTTAAAACAATGCTAGGTATTGTTTATGGCTACACATATGTAGTATAATCAGAAGAACATGAATGGGGATGAAAACACCCAATTCAGGATATTGGTTACCACAAGAGGTGGAGAGTGGGGAATGATGAGAGTAAGCCATACAGGGGACTTCCATTTCATCAGAAATGTTTATTTCTTAAAAAAAAATCCAAAGTAAAGATTCACAGAATGTTAGATCCAGATGGAGCTAGGTGGTGGGCACACAGGACTTGGCCCGTCATTGTCTATGTTTGGTATATTTTAAAATACAATTTCTAAAGCCCTTAACTGGTACCTGGAATATTATAAGCACTCAATAAATGTTAGTTATGATCATGATAATAATAACAGGACACAAGCTTAGTATTATGGGAATATGGCAAAGATGTTGCCTACTTCTGATTCCTACACAAGGTTTCTTTTTTTAGCTTACTTTTTAGACTTAGGGTGGGTCATGAAGTGTGTGCAGGACTTCACCAGGTCAGTATGTGAGGCAAGCACATTCTGGGCCTAACAACTGGTATAAGGACAGGACATAGGTTGCATTCACATAATATACAATCGTCATTATTAGAAGATGAATTTAAGGGGCGCCTGGGTGGCTCAGTCGGTTAAGTGGCTGCCTTCGGCTCAGGTCATGATCCCAGTGTCCTGGGATCGAGCCCCACATCGGGCTCCCTGCTCGGCAGAGAGCCTGCTTTTCCCTCTCCCTCTGTCTGCCACTCTGCCTACTTGTGCTCTCTCTCTGTTAAATAAATAAATAAAAATCTTTTAAAAAAAAAGATGATGAATTCAATAGCTCTTTGTTTACCTTAAATCCATAGAACGTTGATGTATAAGATATGTTGGTTATGTGATCTACATCTTTAAAATACCAGTTAATGTGCTTTGCATTTGGAATCAGAGCCATCCATCCAGACATATGAGTCAGTCGCTTCTTCTGAAAGGGAACAATGCTTGTGCCTATAGCAGAATACAAAACAAACAAATAACTGTCTTCTCTGCCTCTAGAAAATTCCTTTTTTTACAAACAAGTGAAATATTAGCCTAGTCTATGGAAGTCTCTGAAGAGGTCAGAATAGCATTTCATTACTTATGTTCTAAATGTCTTTGTTAACTGAAGGCCCCAATGTTTCATATTACACTTAACTGAAACATAAAAATGCCTTCTCACTTGGAATTCTGAATTGAGATGAAGTCTTTATTCCTTAGGGAAAGAAAAAAATCAAACATGATGATGATTAATGACTACTATGACAAAAGTGCTTAAATATATTAATATAATTCTTTAAATATTGATCTAAAATAAAATTCTGTTGTTATTCTTCTAAGAACTTAAATTAACTCAGAACTTAATTCAGGATCCTTGATTTACAGGATATGCAAATACAAGTTCTAATTCTTTATTAGATTCTCCTGTATTTGTTGAGTTAATCAAAATCTGCATAACAAGTACTAATGTAAAGTTTTGATTTAAAGCTCTTAAGAATCTAGGCTACCACCAGACTTTCCACGAACACTGGCCATGGGACCCTAAGAGTTCTGAATGACAAACTTGGAACATAAATTACTTGTTATGGGAAAAAAAACTTATTTGGTAATGCTTTGTTCATGAAAGAGTACCTGACAACTTTAGCTAAAGATTTGAAAAGATTTTTTAGAATATAAAAAGACATGATTAATTGCCCATATTCTATTTTTTTCCTCTCCATCCCCTCTCTCTTTTCATCTCTGATTGAATTTTATGTTAAATTTGCAAACTCTTCCCCTACAAATTTAGGGGGAGAAAGCTAGATGAAAGATTATAAAATAAACTGTCATCCTTTTTCTTTGGAGAATAAGGCAAAAAAGTTCCAATATCAAGGAGGAACAAATTTATTAATTTTTAGGCTTGTGATTTAGCATTACATTTAAAAAAAGCCATGAGCAGAGACTCTAAAAACATACAGTTCCAAAAGACCTGCAGTGTATAAGAAGAACTATGATGATTTGAATTACTCAGCAAATATTCATTCCTTTCCCCTCCTTGAGTGCTGAGTAGACTTCCCTGACCTGTTGATGTTGAGTGATGTGACATTCATAAACATTTGTGTTTGCTGGATGAAGCTTGCCATCTTGAACCTCTACCATTACAATGCAAAGAGCCTGCCCCAGGTAGTTGGCTCTCCCTTCAGCCTACACTCTGGCATAAACACACGTGGAAACCTGAATTCAACTTTTGGGGAGGAACAAAGCCCATTGGATCCTCACCTTCAAGCAGAGCATCCTAGCTGAGCACATCCAAGATCAACCAACCCAGTCCTCAGACATGAGAGTGAAAACAATGATTGTAGGTTTAAGATTTGGGGATAATCCCCTTTTGGGGATTAAGTTTGGGGATACTCTGTCATGAAGCAATAGCTGACTTATGTAAGAGTTCATGAAAATCATCCAAAACCTCCGGAATTTGCTCTATGTTTGGCAGAACCAACCTCCACTAAAATTTTCTGATGCATGGAATTATACTTTAACCTGAACTTGCTTGCTAATTCTCTTTTTGTAAATAAAACTAATTGTGGGGCACCTGGGTGGCTCAGTCAGTTAAGCAACCGACTCTTGATTTTGGCTCAGGTCATGATCTCAGGGTCCTGATACCAAGCCCCACATCAGGCTCCACACTTGTTGGGCATGGCACCTGCTTGGAATTCTCTTTGTTCTTCTGTCCCTCCCCGCTTATGCTCTTTCTTTCTCTCTAAAATGGAAAAATAAATCTTAAAAAAAAACTAATTGTCATTTTTCATAGTTGTTTGTGTTTCCTTAATTTTTTTCAGATGCACTCATTTTCAGTATGTTGATTTTAAGCATCTTGGACTGAAATTTGAAGTTGATATTTAAAAAATAATATTACCAAGAGTAAGTGTCTCAAATTAATTTGCCATCTGGTCATAGTATCACTAATAGTAAGTATCTCAAATTAATTTGCCATCTGGTCTAACTTTACATATATATTCATAAAGATACATATATTCACACATATATACGTAGAGCTACACACATCATCATGCATGAGACACTTTAATAGATATATGTAAATTTATACCAAATCTTATTTCCCACTGTTCTAGTATATTTGTTGAACTTTTGATTCATTTAGTGTGTGTGTGTATATATGTATATATATATATATATATATATATAAAATGAAAACAAGTGATCTCTTTTTTGTTTTTAATTTTTAGTACTAAATCATTTTATTTGGCTTTAATGGAGATAAAATAAAAAGAGTAAAATATTCTTGATTCTGAAAGTTGTTTTATTCTTTATGTCACATTAAAAAGAAAAGTACCTGGAGTGATGTTTTCTCCACTCATAATTTGGTCTGAGGACTACAACTAATTCCATTGTAATTCAATAATTACTGAGTTCCTACTATTTGCAATGTCTTGTGTTGTTATGTGGGTGACAGAAAGATAAATTTATAGATCTTGCTACCAAGGTGTTCAGTTTAGTAATTAAATAAAAATCTTCATTCCTGAAAGGATCAGGCAAAAAGGCACAGAGAGACTTCACAAGAAAGCTACAATCTCATAAATTCAGAAGTATTAGACTTCTCAAATCAAAAATAAAAACACAAAAACTTCTCTCTAAAATCATCACCACCACCATTAATAACAACAAAAAACCCAAAATATTTAAAATGTTTAAATATTACTGCTTAAAAATTAATAGTGTAAGGTATATATCTTTTTTATCATTCTGTATATTTAAAATAATTTATCTAGGGTGGTTTTACATCTCTGAGTCCTCTGTAAAATTATCTTAGACCGTGTTTTATAAAAAGCTAATGTTCAGTCTATTCATAGGTATGTCATAAAGTATTTGGAGATATGATTATAAGTTTTATCATAAGTAACTATTTTATGACATAGTAATGGGAAATACTAACATATTACCTCACATTAAAATAAAATAACATTATTTGCTTTTGATGTTTTGGTTCCTTTTAGTTTCAGCCTGTCAGAAAACTTTCACAGATACTCTGCTTAAAATACTGTTTATTGTACCATAATCTCTCAAAGTTTAAGTAATGTTGCTCCATTCTGGACATCTGGTTATCAGAAGAAAAGAAATGGCTGCCAGGTTCATGTCATTAAGTCAGTGAGACAATGGGTATAACCATTACCCAGAGAGTAGGTGTATGGCCCTTTCAATTCACAGGAGGAAGAAACTCTAGTGAGAATATTTTAAAGTTAACTATAATAACTGATAACATCATAATAAACAATAAAAGGCATTGTATACTTACTGTTTCTCCTGCAGATCCATGGTTCGCCATTCTCCATGAGTTTGGACAATGGGAAACACAAGAAAGAGAAGGAGAAGCTAGGCAAGGAGGAATGTGAAATGAGCTACTTATTCCCCTGACTCTCTCCCTGTGAGGAAGTAGGGGGTTCTTGGTGGGCTCCTGCATCTCTCAACCAAAGGGCTATCCCCATTTAACCTGCTTGTTTGGCTGGTGCAAATGCCAAATGGATCATGAATAATGACAGCAAATTAATGCAACCTGTTCCAGTAATGATGTCAAGCTCATCTGGTATTCCAAGTATGGTATCTTTACTGAAACAAATCAGCAAATCAACAATCCTTGGCACCTGGTGTACAGCTACTGACCTAAGAAATTCTCCCTCGTCCCATTTCAATCAACAAAGATAATCAAAAGGGTCTGCCTTCACTGGCAGGGATGATGGTATATTTTATTGTCTTGCTCCAAGGACTATGTCAACTTTCCTACTCTCTGTTGTAATATTGTCTGGGTGCTCCTTGAGCAAGCAGAACATCATGCTGGTCCATGTATTTATTCAGTACTCCTCACATGCCCATTTTGGGTGTGTTATTTTTTTCCTGCTTGGTTACTGACTGATACAAATATACTTTTTCCATGTTCCAAACAGTGAGTAACAACTTAAAAAGATGATGATGAAAACAGAAAAACAAACTTAAGTTAGTGGCTTAAACTATTATATTCCACTTACCAAAAGAGTCTGAGAGAACCACATCCTTTTCAAGCAGAGATACTGGAGAAGGTTTGTTGAATGCCAAACGGTGGAAGCTGACTGAGGTGTCACAGACAGCCCCCGGGAACCCAATGCTCCACTCGGCTTCTTGAGTGCAGTGAGAAGGGTCCAGCAGTGAGCTGTGGGGAATGATGGTGTGTCCTCTGTGACCTAGGAGATGGACATAAACAGCATGTTTCCTTTATCATGTAAGAAAACTAAAAAACAAAAGAAAACAAAATCCCAAACTGTCTACAACATATAGCTACTGTGACCCATAGTCCCAGTAACAAATTCTAAAAGTCTTGGTACATTTTTTGGGGGGGGGGGTGGCATGGGGCAAGAGGACCTCATGCGAAGGCTTTGCAGTGGACTCTTCAGTCAGGGAGCTTATTGTAGGTGTAGCTGAAACACAGGATCTGAAGCACCCATGAGAGCCAAATATGGGATGGGAAGTAGGATAAGTAACCTGCTCAAGGGCACACAGAAGGATTCAAATCCAGGCAGTCTGACCATAGAGTCCATACTCTTAACCAATGGACTGCCAACTAGCATTAAATATCTAAACTGAATTAGATAAACTGAAAAAAATTACACAAAGTTGTGTATATTAGAACCACCCAATGTTCTCCCTCTTAAATCCACAATTAGAAGAGGAGAAAAAAGTCAACAGCTATAGTTGAGAACTCAGCCTGTTTGAATTTGAGATGAATCTTATTCCATCTTACAAAGTCTTTCAAAAGTAAATTGCCAATATCTGTAGATTTATTTGTCATTTATCTCTTAAAGTATTATGTAGAATCACACACATACATCCTTGCTATCTTAGATAAGTCTTTATTATTAAAAATGTGTAAAGACACTAAATTCTAGAAATTAGGAATATTTATAGAAAATGTGGCATACTCTAAACTTGAAATGGTAAAAAATTTTAACCTATAAATTATGTTGAATTTTATATTACAGTGAACATATTCTTTTAATTAATTTCAAATTCAGAATTTAGATTGGAAAGAAAAGGGTTAACAGCAGGCCTGTAACTTATTCCTTTCCTTTCAAGTATTTTAGTAGGATATATCCACTCTGCCTACATTGCTTATGTAAATAAAACTGGAATATATATATTTATGGGGCATGACTGGCTGGAGAATTTGGGTAGTCATGTGAACAGTTTCTTATCTGTATAATTAACTGAATATATATAAAATGAAGAAGATCTAAAACTGAAATGATTTCCTTTTGTAGTCAATGTTTCCATAAATATTGTTCAGAATTTGCTGTTAATTCCAAACCAAAGTGCAAATGCAAGAATAAAGGATATTTGGGGAGGCTACATTTGACAATTTGGGTCTCTTCCAGAAAAGAATGTCTAATCTGAGCCTATTGTTGACCTATATCCTTAAATCACTTCCAAAGTTTGGTGTTGGGTAAGATCTGTGATTCATGTGAGTCTGCTTTGACAATTCAACTCTCTGTGTTAACACAAATATATTTCCAATGTATATTATCAGAAATTAGAACATAACATTTACCTGTAAGTGAACCATCAACATCAATCAGTACCACTTCATGTTCCCATCGAAAGCCAGCCTTGTTTGGTGTGTGAAAATACTGGATGTCAACAAATTTTGCACTCCAGCCTCCACATCTCTCATTACAAACTCCAGTGATGGATGTCACTCCCAAAGCTACACAGTTGGGACGGTCAAAGTTCATAAAGTGTACAGATGATACAGTCAAGCCTTCACTAAATGGGAGAACCAGGCCTTTCCTTGTGCAAAATGCAGACCCCATTCCCAGTTCATCAAGATGCCCAACTATTTTGGCATTTTTAATCACTGCTCCATTGGTTTCACCCCATCCTCCAACATAAGGAGCCAGAATCCTCTTGGTCTCAATTCCAGCCTCAAAATTATTTACCATCACAAAGTTATGGAACTGAAGGGCACCTCCATTGACCCATTCAGCTCCTTTTTCACAATTCCAAGTAGTCAGCGAATTAAATATCGCAGGCTCTGGCACTGTAGAAGTACAAGATCCTGTCTGCATGGGGAAATATTCTTCAAATATCCACATTCCAAACCAACCTTGAGAATGAACAGTGTTGTTAAAGAATTCTCCAAGAGGAACCCTTTTTTGGCAAATGTTTCGGTCATAGGATGGCCCATCAGGGTGGTTGTTCATTCGGTACCAAAAGCCAAAGTGAGTGCCACCAGCAGCTACATTGTGTCGTATGGTGTTGTTTGGGTTCGTTACCCAAAACGCAGCCGGGGTCACATCATCATTCAGAAGACTAGTACTTTGCTGCACAAATACTGCCAAGTTATACTGCAAGATATTGCCATGTTCAATACCATCTTCTATAAAAAATGCTCCTCCCTTGATATCATATATAATATTCCACTCCACCAGCAGGTGATGTGTGTTATGGATGGTAACGGCTCTGTTATAGGCCTGGTGAATTGCACAGCCTCTTACATAAGATTTAAACTGTAAATCTCCAAGCAGGTGCCAATGTATTGGATAACGCCCCAACCGGAAAGCCTGGCCAGCATGGAATATCTGTCAAGCCCAGAAATGATAGCTATTTAGTGATACACATACACTCATAATTTGTCTGGTTTCTACCTTCTTGTTTCAAAATAATCTCTAATTTTATAATAATAATTATTAATATTTATATCTTCCATATTATTCACATTTATCATTCAAAAATGTTAAGTGACCTTCAACCTACATTGTTTTATTCAATATATAACAGCCCATACTTGTTACCAAATGAATGAATGAACAAAAGCCATCTTTGAATCTTCTGCTTTTCACTTCAGTCTATCAGTAAACTTCCATGTTTAGCAAAATAAAACCTCTCAAAGACTTGTTTTTGTCCTTCACTTTGATTCTTATATAATAATAAGAAACATTGCTTGAATCTTTGCCATGTGCCAGATATTGTGCTGTGTTGTATATACATGATCACAATCTTTACCACAGTCCTACGAAGTAGCCAGTGACCATCAACTTCATTTTACAGATGAAGAAATTGAAGTTCACGAAGGCTAAGTATCTTGTTCATGGTTATAAAACTCCATTTAAATCCAAGGTGGTCTGATTCTACATTTGGTGCTGTTATTAACTACTGTGCTGTGCTTTCTTTCAATAGGTCTACGATCTAGTAATTTAATACAGAGGATGCCAGTGTGTATGTGTACAAGTGTGTGTGTGTATGTGTGTGTGTGTATCTGTGTGTGTCATATGATCCCAGAAGGTTAGGAAGTAAGATGTTAGGGCACCTATTTATTTTCATTCTTCAACTAAAAATTAAAAATTAACTACTATTAATAATTAATACACAGATTGACCCTGGCAACGTCACTCAGTCTATATCTTAGATGTCACATATGTGTAACATATTCTAGGAGTAGGGAAGTTTCATAAAACACAGATGTGGACTCTATCACCCTCAATACATTGTTTGTAGTCTAGGTGTTCCCAATGTAATAGATTTATAGGTTTTACTATCCCTCTCTCTCACACACACTCCCTCTCCCCTCCCCATTTTCCTTTCTTCCTTCCTTCCTCCCATTTACTGAATACTTGACAAAAACTAGGCTAAACTCTGATTATATAGACTGAATATGAGTAAGATACAGAGGGGCTCCTAATCTCTTGAGGATAACTTGCCTATTTGTTCATTTATTTATATTTTGGTTCAATTAACAACCAGTTGGGAATCTGTTATATGCCAAGCACTGTTCCAGCCACATGAGAATCACCAGAAAAACAGAAAGACAAAATCTCTGAACTAACTGAATTTATGTGCTGGAGGGAGAGATTGAAAATAGCTATATGTCAGGAGTTATGAGTAAATAAAGGGAAACATGTTTGGGCAGTTATTTCAAATAAAGATGGTGAGGAAAGGCCTCTCTTAAGAGAGAACACTTGAGGGGACACCTGACTGAAATGAATGTGAACTAAAGCATTTGGTAGAGGAGCATTCCGAGAATAATGAAGAGCAAGCACAAAGAACCCGAGACAAAACTATGCCTGACATGGTCAATGGATACAAGGAGGCCCATGTAGCTAGCTTGGCATGAGCCAGGGAGAGAATCACAGGAGGTAAAGTCAGAGGCCAGCTGGAGGACAGATCCTGTGGGTCCTATGGGAAGGACTTGGGCTTTTTGTTTTAGGTGTAACATGAAGCCATTAAACACTGCAACAAGATCTAATTTATACTTAAAAATTTGTATTTGGCTGTGGTGTGGAGATTCTATTGGAGAAAGGGTGGACACAGGGTGTTGAGTTAGAAGAAAATCATAGTACTCTAGGTTAGAGGGGACAGTGGCGTGGTTGAGGGATCAGGTAGCAGTGGTGGAGAGAGAGTGGATGCGGTTCACTGTATTTTGTAGGCAGTATGGATAGAACTTGATGATGAATTTGATGTGGGATGCGAGAAAAATAGAGAATAAAATTTTGGCATGATTAAATGGGTGAATAATTGGGTATGTCAAAACTGTGTGTTTACTTATCTGTCTCCTCTACCAGATTATAAGCAGCATCTGGCAAAAAGCAGGAATTCAGTGCTTATTTGTTGTATGGATAACCTTCAGCAAACCATTGTGATTTAACAATAATGCTTCTTACCTCTACATATTCTATTCTTCCAGTTACCATGTTAGCACCAGGTATGGGAGCATGAAACATAATGCAGCCTCCAAACTGGTCACTTCCTATTTCTTCTCCAAACTTTCCTTGGAAGCATGTCTGTGTAGCAAATTCACCTTTAAAAATATTTTTTAAGACAACATAAAGAAAAACCATGGTAAAATCCTCTAGTTATATTAAGATTTCCTCCCATACCTAATTATATCTTTTTATTCATAGATAATTTTAATCTCATCCTGTGACATAATTATTTGCATTCATATCATTTCCTCCTCTAAATAGCAAGCGAGGTGAGTGCCTTGTCTTGTTCACCTTTGTGTTTCTTAAAGTACCTATTACAGAATTTTTCAAAGACACTAAATAAATATTTGAATGGTTGAATGAATACTGATAAAGGTACTTTTGGCTTATTATCTCTGAAGCTTTGCCCTAAGATTTGGGAAGTAACATAATGCAATCTTATATTTGTGTAGCACTAGAATACGCACTTTGTCACTTAATTCCTATAACTACAATATGTGGACAGAACAGGACATATTCTTATTTTAAACAGGATGAAATTAAGTTTCATGAACTGGAATCAGAATGTAGGTTATCTGACACTGGATCCAGGGAGCCTTGTCTCAATTATCCCATTGAAGGAAAGGCTATACTTAAGCTCTGTTTGTTAGTATTTAACTACATATCGGACTGTATTGGTATTAGTTATTACATAAAAGTATCTATCTATCTATCTATCATCTATCTATCTATCTATCTATCTATCTATCTATCTATCTATCTATCTATCTTCCATCTATCTATCTGTTACACACACAGGCACACATATAAGTACTATGGTAAGTTAAGCTATGTTATCAGTTCTGTCTAATGACACCTGAGTGGAAGAGACACATGTCACTTCCGGACCAAAGTGAGTGCTGTTGCTTGACTCCCCGCCATCACATGACTTCTTCTGTCCCAGAGATCACAGAGGCCTCTGTTGAAGTAGAGCCTCCTGCAGCCCAGATCCTGGAATCTTTAGAAAGAGCATTTCGGACACATGCAGCATGAATGAGAAATACATCTTTCTCAATTGAATCACTGCCATTGGGGGCTTATTTATTACTACAGCATAACCTCGCCTGGCAGTTTGCAACTGGGGGTGATTTTGTTCCCAGGGACCATTTTTTTGCAATGCCTGGAAACAATTAAGTTGACTCGCTCTGGCTGCTAAAATTACCAGTGTCAAATCCATCCGGACATGCTGGAATTTTGATATTCCACTCCACATTATCAGATCCTCTTATTAAAATATTTCTTGTAAGAATTCCGACTTCGGCTCTCGCATCAAACAGAGTTCCATCGGGGAGACTGACAGTGATTCCTAAGTGTGTATAACTCAGTGGCTCAGTTAGCATTATCTTCATGCCATCAGCAGATACAGATGCGATGGTCCTTTTTTCATTCTCTTGTTGACTGTGTCTGTAAAAATTTTAACAAAAAAACTTCCAAAATTAATCTAAATCGACATAATCTTGTCTTAGTGCATTTGTCTTACAGTCTTTGAACACTTCATCTGTAAAATAGGAAATTTTTAAATGTCATATAATATTCTGAAGAGGAATTTGAAGATGGTTTCTAAGTCTTTCTTAGAGTAACTGAATAAATTTTATAAAAGCATTTCAATTATATAAATATTTTCCAAGTGCTACAGTTATTCAGAGAACTGTACTAATTCCTATAAAGTATTCAAAAGAACTATTCATTTATAACTTCAAAGATCACACCCAATGGTTCTCAACTGAGTGATTATATTCCCCATGAGACATCTGGCGATGCCTGGACACATTTTTGGTTGTCACAAATCAGGGGGTGCTACTGGCATCTTGTGGGGAGTGGCCAAGGATTTTAGAAACATCCTCTAATACAAAGGGCAACCCCACATAATAAGGACTTGTCAGGTCCAAAGTGTCAGCAGCACTGAAGTTGAGAAGCCCTTACAGAGGGAAACCTCTGGAGGTTCCTGAGTAGGGAAAAAGAAATGACTGAGGTGAAGTTTCAGAGGTCTCATCTCTACCACTTCTTCAGTACACCTCCAAGTCTAGCCACAGCCAAAGGACTTATCAATTCTATAACACTCATTCATGTATTTGGTTGTTCAGCAAACATTTACTGAATGTCCCGCCTGTTTTCTAGGCACAGAGCTAAGGATGCCAAGTAGAAAGTGCCTGTGACTTTCAGGAGACGTGTGTCAGTGCCCGGTGGTATATTATCTGCTAAGGTATGGGTGGTGCAGTCAACAGAAGTAAGCTTAGGGTAGTTATTTCTGTGTCTTCCTGACATTCCCTTTTGACTCTTCTCTCCCTTAACAAATCTTTTTCCTCTTTTAAATACCAGTTCAAATGACAATGTCACAAGGGAACCAGGTAAAAAGTCACCTCTCCCGACTTTCCCAGACCTTCTTCTGGATTCCCAGTACATTCTTCCTAATGCCCTGAAGGTGCTCACTGTAACCACACTGCGGTCCCCTCATGTCTGCTGCTGCCGGCCTATCTGCTGCCCTGTCCTTTCCGTTATCTGGCTGCCCCTCTGGGTAACGTATGTAGAGATTCAGTCATTTTGTACACTGAGCACTTCGTACAGTACCTGGCACCACTTGCTAACACTGACGGATTCGACAAATTAATGTAGAATGAATTTGTGAGGGGGAGAAAACTAGAGGAATGGAGCCCAAGTAGGAAGGTGATGTCATATTCCAGGTGTGAGGGACAGAGTCTAAATTAAACTGAGAGCAGGGAAAGACAATGGAAGAGACATTGCAAGGACAAGAATCCAAAGAACCTAGTGATGTGCAGGTCAAATGAAGGATGCTGGTTAGTCAGAAAGTCACTGGGAAAGTTTTTGTGAAGACAGAAATTAGACTATAGGGGCTTAAGGGAAAAAATGGGTAACAAAAATGCAATGCAAAAATGGGCATAGGGGTGCCTGGGTGGCTCAGTCGTTGAGTGTCTGCCTTCAGCTCAGGTCGCGATCCCGGCGTCCTGGAATCAAGCCCTGCATCGGGCTCCCTGCTCAGCGGGAAGCCTGCTTCTCCCTCTCCCACTCCCCCTGCTTGTGTTCCCTCTCTCCCTGTGTCTCTCTCTGTCAAATAAATAAAATCTTTAAAAAAAATGGGCATAATATTTAGGCAATTCAATAATTTTTTTATTTTTTTATTTTTTATTTTATTTTTTTAAAGATTTTATGTATTTATTTGAGAGAGAGAGAGAATGAGAGATAGAAAGCACGAGAGGGAAGAGGGTCAGAGGGAGAAGCAGACTCCCTGCCGAGCAGGGAGCCTGATGTGGGACTCGATCCCGGGACTCCAGGATCATGACCTGAGCCGAAGGCAGTCGCTTAACCAACTGAGCCACCCAGGCGCCCCAATAATTTTTTTAAAGACAAATTGGGGGCGCCTGGGTGGCACAGTCGGTTATGCGTCTGACTCTTGGTTTTGGCTCAGGTCATGATCTCAGGGTTGTGAGATCAAGCCCCGAGTTGGGCTCTGCACTCAGCACAGAGACTGCTTGTGACTCTCTCTCCTCCCTCTACCCTTCCCACTGCCACCCCCCTCTCTCTGTAAAAAAAAAAAAAAATAAATAAATCTTTTTTAAAAATTTAAAAAATAAAAAGATAAAATGAAAGTGGCTAGAAAGGATAGGAGAATAAAGTTATTTTTCATGATAGTGTGGATGGAGAATCCTACAAATCCAAAAGACTCAGGGAAGGAACTGTGGGGAAAGGAAGCCAGGGGGAGTTGAGGATGAAGGGTGCTCGAGCTAAGGATATATCAATAGTATAAGATCCTATCGGTGGTATAGAAAAGGGGTTTAGGCTGGCCTCCCCTAAATTCTCTTGGATTCAGATTATACAGAGATTTCTTTAGAGAAGAAAGTTCTGCAAAGCATCTTTTATGTTATGTGCACCTAAAAACACTTTTTGTTCCTTTATAATAGTATCTAACATTTATTTTTTTAACCTAACATTTACATAGCACTTACTTTGAGCCAGTTCCACTCTAAGTGCTTATGCATACTAACTCATTTAATTCTTACAATAATTCTGAAATAGATACAAAGAGCATTCCAGTTTTAATGAAGCACAAAGAGATGAAACAATATGGCTGCAGGGCTCGTAAGTGGTATTGCTGGGAGGTGGACCCAGGCTGACTAATTTTAGAAGTAGTAGTCTCGACCACTTGCTTTACAAATTCTCAAATACAACTTACAAATGAAACAGTGAACAGTAAGTTAAATTTGGTGGGAAATTTCTTAATTTTTGTTTCTTAAAACTAAATATCCCTCAGCTAAATTCTAAACTTACCCTCTTATTTCATATAGAAAAGCTATAAATGAGAACTTTCTATTCTATTAGTAAGCCCTGTCATTTTGTTGCTTTTTATTCTGCCACTATGTAATTAAAATTTCTTCCAAAGCCAGAAATAAAAAGGGCACTTATAAAGCTGAGTATATATTTAACTTTTCCTAACATCTGCAAGTCTATTTTTAACTTGGAAAATGGCAAACTCAAAATGCCATCTTGAATTTTAATTCTAAATTGAGTCACAACCTTAACATAATTTAGCTGTTTCTTACCATAAATTACTATTTGTTACCTGATAAGCATAACCATATCCAATTTTGCTATTACCCATAATTTGAAAAATAAAGCAAAAATAAAACTCCTCTTGCTCTCTTTCTCCACCAATATTCTTGGTGTAGCTATATTACTCTTGTTCCTTTTATTTCTTGCCTATTAATACATATAATTAAACAGAAATTAAAGGTCATAAGCTGTTTCAATTGTAAAATGCCAGACATGTAAAAGGTCATGTTAATCATCACTCATTCTATAATAATTTCTTCTCTTTGATTCAATCATTACTAACAGTCTTACTCCATGGGAACCACTGTCAAGACTGTAAGATATGAAAGAGTTCACTAGCTGCTTTCAACCATGTTCTTTGGCAACCCCAAATAAAGCAGTTCATTTACATTTCTGCATTCATTAATGTATTTAGCTGAAGCTCTAAGAGGTTTCTAAATGACTGTTAATAGCAAAATGCTTTTTTCAAGCTAAATCTTACCTGAGAATCTGACCATGAAAAACATTTCTTAGTATACATTTTATAGGTTCAAATTTATACTTTTCCTTATTGTAAATTAATCAATGAAAACAACACACTGGTGTTCAACCCAACATTAACATTTGGCAAGTAGGTACTTGGCTGTTCATATTTCTTTATTAGAACTTTCAAATTTAAATCAAATAGTTGTGGATCTTCTGAATCATCCCTCTTTCACATAGCTTAAAAAATCTCTGTCCTAAATTAAAATGATCATGCCCAGAAGACATCATACCTGTGACCTGTGCTTGCAATTACAATCTTATCTCCTGGTTTCCAAGTTACCGCTTCTTGTAAAATCAAAGTTCTTTCTCCTGCCTTTGCAGTATGAGCCAGACGAGTCCAGATCACAGAAACAGGCAGACCTGGAGCCAACATACACACTGAGTATTTCTAAAGATGCATTTTCTTGCATAGTGAGAGCTTTATGCATTTTTAATATTTGCCTGGATTGAATAAATATTGGGAAGGCTCATTTTACCTTAGCATTTTATACCTTCCTCAAAAAAGAAAAAGGAATATTCAGAATGTTTGCTTTATAAAAGTAACAGTTAGGTTTATGATAACATGTGTGGGTCTACAAAACTAAAAATCATCTGCCTACAATGATATACTCCGCTTAAAACAATCTTCTTCTTTTTTTTTTTTTAAGATCTTATTTATTTATCTGACAGAGGCAGAGATAGTGAGAGCAAGAACACAAGCAGCGGGGGTAGGAGAGGGAGAAGCAGGCTTCCCGTGGAGCAGAGAACCTGATGTGGGACTCAATCTCAGGACCCTGGGATCATGACCTCAGCCGGAGGCAGACGTTTAACGACTGAGCCACCCAGGGGCCCAAAACAATCTTCTTTATAGGATCACAATATAAATGTGGTGGTGATACTGTTGCTACAAAGGGCAGAGGCCTATTATCTTTGCCACTGTTGATAGAAATCACTTAAATTGGTAATCTGGAGACAAATGAAATGTGTAAATTTCTGAAAATTATATTAGGATATTTATTTAGCATAATGCAGGGCAACAGTTATCATCATAATAGGGATGTTTATACATTCTAAATTTATAAAAGAAACAGATTATTGCAATACAGAAGACTTCGATATAAAAAGGATTCACACCATGCTTCCTTTAAATAAGTAATCCTGATACCTCAAACAGTCGTTTTTATTTGCTGATACATTTCCAGAATATAGTTATATAAAAGTACAACTATAAACTTATAGTTATACTTTAGAAAGAGCCTATTTTAAAATACAAATATAAGAAATTACAGTCTTCTGTTTCCAGACTTAATGCCCTTTTATATAGATAAACGAATGCTGTAAACGATCACTATGTACAAAGTGCTAAAATAGGCAAAAGGTGTTATGGGAACACATGGAAAGGAATAAGCAGAAGGATGTAGAGAAGACCCAGAAGGGCTTCGCCAGGAGTGACCTCGGTTGTGAGTCTTTTTTTTAAAGATTTTATTTATTTATTTGAGAGAGAGAATGCGAGAGAGAGAGAGAGCATGAGAGGGGAGAGGGTCAGAGGGAGAAGCAGACTCCCTGCCGAGCAGGGAGCCCGATGCGGGACTCGATCCCGGGACTCCAGGATCATGACCTGAGCCGAAGGCAGTCGCTTAACCAACTGAGCCACCCAGGCGCCCTCGGTTGTGAGTCTTGGTACTCTGAGGGGCTGACCCGCCTGGGATAAATGGAGGCCAGAGATAACGAGGGCATACATAAAGACAGGAGGGGCCTGGCAAGGTTTCATTTAGAGAGGATAATCAGGAGAATTATCTCTGGTTTTCTGGCTAGTGTCTCCTGGACCAGTTCCCTGAGCCCTTCTGGCTGCCCTACCATGCAGATCCAGGATTCCCTCTCGCACGGCCAGAGTTTTGGTGCCATATACTGGGAGCTCCGGAGATCGCAGGTGTCCATGCAAAGTAATGACTGCCCTGTGTTGAAATGGGGATGCCTCTGTCCCAATCTGCAAGGCATTTCACAAGCATCATTCAAAAGTTAAAACTCAATATCCACAATTCTAAACACTCAAAAGTCATCCTTTCTTTTGAGAAACCCATTGTTCAGTTATCAGTATCTTTCTTATGAAAGATAAACCTTAAATTTTCTAGGCAGCCAAGTACACTCTGTCAGATCTTTGGAAACAATACTGATTGACTTTAGCCATATCTCTGAGCAATTTTTTTTTCTGTGCTATTTAAAATTCTGCTCTATGATAATACACTATCATCTTTCCATTAAAAGCACAAGAATACTCTGGGAAATTTTCCCCAGAAAAAAGGATTTTAGACTGATAACAGAGACCTACATAAAGATGAACTTATGAGAGTCTGTTATAATTAACTAACCATTTTACACATGATATTTTACAAAGAAATGGAGAGACATTAGCGATGATTATGTATTAGGTTCTCTTGTATACCTGAAGAATGCCTCCATCCGTAATTAGAATATTTTCTGCCTGCAGTTCAATGTCAGCTTCATCAAATATTAGAGTCCCACCTATGAACCAACCATACAATTTTGAAATACAACACAAGGGAAATGCTATTTGTTAAATTACACATGCAAATTTAAATTCTTATTCTTATCTGATAATCATTTTGTATGTCACTTAACTTCAGCTCATTGGCAACATAAAGTATAAAAACTTCAGACAGGACCCAGGAGTTAATAGAAAATTAAATGCCTAGGCACATTCTTTTCCCTTGATCATTGTTATTTTCAATGCTTTTAAAGAGTACAGCTTACATAGAATTAAAGTTCTGTAAACACAGGGCCTCCATATACAAATTAAGAACAAAAACAATTAAAATGAAAGAAAAGCACTTTTATACAAATTGTTATAATGCTGACATTACCTCTGAACTTTCATCCACTAAATCTGCACTAGCAACACCTAGAGCTTGATTGGCATTTTTAAAGAATGTGCTAAGATATATTCTTATAAGACTGATATAAATTTGTGAACAGTAAAACTTTACTTGTCCAAAAGTCCAACAGATAATAACTTCAAACAACTGAAACACTACTGTTATCCCAGAAGTTAAGACAAAAACAAAATATAAAGGTCTTTGAGCAGCTAAAACCATTATGGCAAAGTTCATACATGAAAGCCCAAAGCATTTTACTCTTGCCAATCATTATTGCTTTTACATGCAATTATAAGAGTTCTGCTTATTAGTCTTCTACAGTAATAACAGAATATCAAGAAGCAGAGAGGATCCCAAATACAATGAAAGTATGTTCAAAGGCAAAGGTGAGAATCACAATTGGCATCCAATGGGAGTCAGAGGGTCATTTAGTATAGAATTTAGCAAATCTCTATGATTTTATAACCCCTGGGACCCACTATACCAGTCTTTTTCTAAATGGGAAATACTTTTCACTGTTATGATCCACCGCAAGTGCATAGACATGTGTGCATACACATATACACATTATTATTAAAACAAAAGTTTCATAAAACATTTAACTTTAAAAGATGCTTACCCATGAAAATCCAAGACACTCTGATATTTTCTTTTCTATTTCCTTAAAAGATTCTGCTTACAACACGCTGAATAATTGTATACCACAAACAGATTCTAATGCTCAATTTAAAGAACACAGTACTATACATTGCATTCAAAACCTCATGCCACTATGGATGTTCATAATCATGAACATTTAGTTAAATTTACTTCACAAAAATATACCATAGACAGAACATAACAAGCAGACTTTCAGAAATTTACCCTGAATAAGCAACATTTTCAGAATAGGTGTATTTTGATCCAGCAAAATTGTCTGTCCTTTTGTAATAACAACTAAAGATCCTTCCTCTGGGGGAGATTTTCCTCCCCATGAGAAGTCGGAGGACCAAACATCAACATACAGGAAGTCAGAATCATCCTGCAACAAAACATGAGAGACTTTTAAATTGAGAGTTTTTATCAGAATTCTTCATTCAATTTCTCAAAATGAAGAAATCTAAACAAGTAAACATTTTCATTAGTGATAAAGTATAATCTACTTTAAACGTTATAGCTGCCTGTTGGTTTATTTCACAATAATAATAAAGTGAAAAATCAATTACCAATTACACAACAATCCAGAATAATTCAAAACCTGAAATCTTAAAATGTTACTAATAAGCAACAAAAACATGTGACTTTAAATTTAGTATAGTTACATCTCAGTTATTTTTTGGAGACATTAACAAAGTAAAAAGTCCATTACCAATTACTTCATCTCCCATAATGCTTTTCTATTTTTCCTCCCCCCCCATTTTCTATTGCTATTATTATTATACCCAACAGCACTTTTACCAGTCTGGCCATGCCAATGCTTCTGATGTTGACACACACTGGAGCCCACCCTGAAGAGGTGTGGGCATTTGTCATACAGATGATATATGTCTTGTTAGAATACTCAACATCACATTTGGCTTCGGCTATGGTGATGAGAACATCTTGCATATTTTCACTGTGAAGAAAAAAGGGGGAAAACAAAACACTGATTTTTTTTCTCAGATTTCTACGTCACGTTGTCAAACACTATTACTGATATGCCTTATTGCAAAAATAATAACCTTATTCTATGATCCATCAAAGGCAGACTGATATTTTTTCAGTCAGCACTAAGACTTCAAAATATTTGTTGAGAAAAAATAAACAAAGATTAAGAAGCCAGGAAATAAAACTGTACAAATTAGCAGGCATTCCAGTGTTGAAGGAAAACAGCCTAGGTTCAATTTATTGAGAGATTTTTTGTTACTCTCTAAACAGCTACTTTTGTAAGCGACTTTCAGGGATCCTTTTGTTTATGTGATATTCTCACCACATTCAAAGACTTTAGAATTTTTTTTTTTTAGAATTTAATATCCATGTAAAAATGCAAGTCCAAGGTCTTGAGAAATTATGTACTTGTGGAATTAAAATTGCCTCCTATGATTTAAATGATCTGGGGTTTTGAAGTCAGCCTTATCCACTTGAAGAATGATGACAGTGCAGTACATAAATTTGAGCCAAATAATGAATATGTTTAGGAAGAAGGAATCTGGCCAGTTACAATGAAATGGATGTGATGTATGAAGACATGTTTCATTGACCCAATGAAGCAGATCATGGTTGGTGATGAGATGGTGAGGGAAGCATAACAAGAATGTGATTTATTCTTGGGATCTGACTAGGATTTGGGGCAAGTTATTTAACCTCTCTAATTTTAGTCTCCTAACCATAAAATGGGATAAAAATATCCAAGAGGGTAAGGCAGGAAGTTTCCATGGGGTAAGAAGGTGCCTGACACAGAGTAAATCTTTGATAAATGTTAGCTATTAGTACTACGATGTGCCTCAAGCATGACTTTTGAGCAGATGAGTACACATCACATGACTATATTTAAGCACTGTTCTTGCACATGAGAAAGCCAGGAGTAATGGCGTGAGCCTGCATATATGCACTGATGTATGTGTGTGTGAAGACAGCACCTGAAGCCTGATCCCGTGATCGTAAGTCTGGTGCCCCCTGCTGTACTGCCTCTCTTGGGATATATTTCGGCGATGAGTGGAGTCAGGAACATAGTATATGTAAAAGGAGTCGTGGACTGTGACAAATCCTTCCCATTGACCACGCTCACTTCACAGGCTTGCTCAGGTCCTCTTCCTAGAAGAAGAGGATCAAACTGAGGACAGTTCTGCCGTTCAGGCCCTTATTCATTCCCCAAACCCCCAAACATTTTCCATAACATCTTCCTTTTCCTGAAATCACTTCCAATATACACAGGCTGTATGTCAAGTAATAAGGATCTCTAGCAATAGCCAAAAACATCACAAAGTTCATGCACGTGATCAAAGGGAAAAAACCCTTAGAACCTTCCTAGGAGCCTCTTACTGCAGACACTTCTGCAAACTTCCCTGCGTAGGGTTCCAGCCCCAGAGGATCCAACATTGCACATCAGAGCAGGGAAGGAGGAAGAAATGCTAAGGCACGCGCATGGATTGCGGCAAGGCGTGACAGCTGGAAGCAAGGTAAGAGACAGAAAAAACACAGACACCCAGTACAAAAGTGTCCAAAGAAGAAGCAGAGCTGGTGTTAAGACATCTCAAAAACCTTGACAAATCTTGACAGCACTGCTGCCTTTCTTTAAAAAATCAGCATATAAACTGATGTCCAAATGATAAATAAGCTCATTCACAAAAATGTTATATTTTCTTCAATATTCTTTGTTTAAGAAGCCAGAAAAGAGGGGTGCCTGGGTGGCTCAGTTGATTAAGCACCTGCCTTCAGATCTTGAGGTCCTGGGATCGATCCCGCAAGGGGTTCCCTGCTCACTGGGGAGCCTGCTTCTCCCTCCCCCTCTCCTCCTGCCCCCCACCCACCGCCCATGCTATCTCTCTCCCTCCAATGAATAAATGGAATCTTTTTTTAAAAAGTCAGAAAAGAAGTAAAAATGTTTAGAAAAGCTTCATCAAATTTTGTTTAAAAATGCATATAAACCATATCTTTTATTCACCTAGAGCATTCCTTTTGGTTCTTCTTAAATTTCATTAGGTAATTAAAATTTGTTGTATACTTAAAATGTCAGGTAGTTAAACTTCACAATAACCAAAGAATTAGGGTTAATAATATCTCCATTTAGGACTCTGGAAAACAAACTGAGGGTTCTAGAGGGGAGGGGGTGGGGGGATGGGTTAGCCTGGTGATGGGTATTAAAGAGGGCATGTTCTGCGTGGAGCACTGGGTGTTATATGCAAACAATGAATCATGGAACACTACATCAAAAACTAATGATGTAATGTATGGTGATTATCATAACAATAAAAAATAAAAAAAATAATATCTCCATTTAATAGGTGGACAAACTGAAACAGAGGAGTTTAGTTACTTAGCTGAGATGACATAGCAAGTGCAAAATGAAATTCAGGAGCTCCTGAGAGCCTGGGCTCTTTATCCACTAAATAATAAGAGTAATAGTAATAACAGCAAATCGCATATCCTATTTCAGATAGCATTCCATCCACTTTACATACATTAACTTATTAAATGTCACAATAATCCTATAAGGTAGGCAAAAGTTATCTCACTTCCCAGATGAGGAAACACTGAGGCACAGAGAGGTTGAATAACCTGTCCAAAGACACAGCTTGGGTCTGAATCTTGGCCATGCATTAGCAGGGTTTACACTCATGATCATTATACTAGCCTATCTTTAATGGAAACTAATTGTTCAATAGGAATTAAAAATGTGTTCTCCATTTGGCATGCTCCGTTTATGTAATAAACTGAAAAACTGCAATTTATTATAAACAATTCAACCTAGCCAAATGTTATGAATCTTGAAAAACACATAAACCCAGAAAACAGAGTTCTGAAGAAATTGTTAAAAACATAACATAACATTAAAAAAAAACTCTTCAGGCTTTAATAAATAAAATTTTTAATTTCTCTCTTTAATTTTTGATATATAGTGTAATAGAAAAATACCTATGGCTCCTTTTTTCAAGGGAAAACTTAAATAAAAACTTAAAAAAATAAAATAAAATCAAGGTAGTCATAAAGGTGATTCAATTTCCCCTCAAAACACAAAAACTTGGAAGAAGAAATTCAGACTCTGATTTCTTTAACATTAATAACTGCTCAAAGACTGCCATTCTTTTTCCTGACTACTCACCATCGTTACGTGGAATTTTACATAATAGTGTTGTGCGATCAGATTTAAGCCTGTCAACTGCACATTCTGAGCCACACACCAATACAGTTGAGGTCTGTGGATTAAACCCAGTGCCAGTCACAGTCATGGTCTGACCACCACCAAAGCTTCCTAGTGAAGACATACAAGAGGGAAAAACAGTTCATGAAAAGAAAACCTCCTCTATTTATTTTAAAACCTGAAATGGAAGTTACACTAAATGAAACAATTCTTAGAACTGAAGTTATATATTGTATTATACTGTATTATATTAATGCAACAAAACCTTTACTGAATAAGTGTTACATCCCATCATTTATTTAAACTACTTCTAGGAACTAAAACTTTATTTAAGAGAGATGTCAAAAGAATTTCAGAGTAGTCAAAAGATAAATGTAAAATTACTATTTTAATTAGGAGTACATTGCTTATACTTTCTTAAGGTTTTTAACCACTAAAATAATTTTCAAATAGAAAAAAATATTTATGTATTAATAATTACAGGTCAGTGATGTCTAAACATGATTTTATAAAAAATTTTCACATATAATCTGGACATTTTAAGTAGGATTAAACTTGAAGTTAATTATATAACACTAAGAGAAATATAGGCCATAAATGAATATTTAGAGATGATTAGCTGATACACATGCATGCATATTCAATGCATAAACAAAAATATTTTAAGTGTGTTATAGGGACTACAAATTTTAGCATTGTTTGAAGAATATTTTTTTTCTAAATAAGGTAAGTGTTTACTGAAACAATACAAAGTATCTGTAGGTTCCTGCACATTCATGACTACCTTGGCTTGGATGAATATTTTGAATAGTAAGTGGGTACTCAAATACAACTGCGGACAAAGCAAAGCCTTTTGTCTTATGATGCATCGTAACAGGAAAAGTGCCACCAACATGATCTCCAATTATGCACTGCAATATGCTATCATTGACCATGGTTACGTTACACGGAATGTTGTCTATCATCACCAAAATGTCCAAGATATCAATACCAAAATTAGATCCAGTGATTTGAATTTTGGTTCCTGGTGGACCTTTAAAAAAAAAAAAAAAGCAAAAAATATATCTAAATTCCAGTACTTATACATGCATTTAAAGATACACCTAATTACTCCCATAAACAAAATAATATCCAGTATTTCAAAGCTTATATATAAATTATATTTATATAAATAAAAATATAAATTTTATAAATATTATAAATATATAAATATTAACAAAACACAAAGGCTATACCATATGTTACAATCTACAGCATATTTACAATAACTTATCTCAACATTCATTCTTTCCCAGCCCTTCTATCCATTCCACTGCATTCTTATTCTACTGCTATTGTTAATGTTAGTTCAGGCTAGTGGAGAAGAGGAAACAAGGGAAGAGAGATGATTTCGAATCAGGAACTATGAATGTCTCAGCAGGAGTTGTGGGCTGGAGTATATTTTAGGGATGGGGCTTACTATTTTTTATTTTTGGTACTTCCCTGCTATTGGCAACTCTTTTGAGGATGGATTAGTTTTCTTAATTTAAATATTTTCAATATATAAGCTTGATAAATTATGATAGGTAAATAATTAGTTGTAAGATAGTATACACAGAAATAAGGAATTAATTTAAAGAATTATAAATGGAGGAGATTATGCTAAGTGAAATAAGTCAAGTAGAGAAAGTCAATCATCATATGGTTTCACTTATTTGTGGAACATAAGGACTACCATGGAGGACACTAGGAGAAGGAAGGGAAAAAGGAAGGGGGGGGATCAGAGGGAGAGACGAACCATGAGAGACTACGGACTCTGAGAAACAGAGGGTTCTAGAGGGGAGGAGGTTGGTGGGGTGGGTTAGCCCGGTGGTAGGTATTGAGGAGGGCATGTATTGCATGGAGCATTGGGTGTTATACGCAAACAGTGAATCATGGAACACTACATTGAAAACTAATGATGTACTGTATGCTGACTAACATAACATAACATTAAAAAAAAGAATTATAAATGAATGTTGATATTGATGCCTTGAATAAATGTACATAGAACAAAGTACTTCAATTCTTCTGTTCCCTTCCTTCCTCCTTTTGACAAAAATGTATTGAGGGCATTAAACACAAAGAATTTGTCATAGGTCATCCAAATGAATACCTACATACCTAAATAATAAGTGAATAGGTACAAATCAATGTAACTTGTTATACATACAGAGTCACCAAGTAGTAGGCTGATTTTAATTCAAGTAGCAATAGTAAAAAGAACCATATAACTGACCATAGTAAAGATCACTGATATTTAAATTGTCATTTTAAAGACCACAGATATTTATGAGACTTTCATGTTAGGAATAGTTTTAAGATATGAGCCAAAAAAATGTTTTTTAGGCCTTAAATTTTTAATTTTGTCTAGCATTTTCACCTTTCAAATGGAAGCGTTGTTCTAACTAAGTGTGATCTATTACTTTGTTTCCTTAGTAAATAAAACAGCTCAGTTCTCACTTGTCTGCAAGTCTTCTATCTTCAAATACATTGTTTGAAAGACACATTCAAAGAAAGAGATGGGACAGAAATGGTTCATGGAAATAAAAACATATGCCAATATCCAGTTCATCATTTGCAATGATTACAAATATATGGGGGAAACTATGGCATTACTATTATTCATGTTTGCCTCTTTTTTTAAGATTTTATTTATTTATTTGAGAGAGAGAGAGCATGAGAGAGAGCATGAGAGGGAACAGGGTCAGAGGGAGAAGCAGACTCCCTGCTGAGCAGGGAGCCCGATGCGGGACTCGATCCCGGGACTCCAGGATCATGACCTGAGCCGAAGGCAGTTGCTTAACCAACTGAGCCACCCAGGCACCCTCATGTTTGCCTCTTTTAAAATTTTCTAAATGAGAAAACTTGATGTACCAAAGAAAATTTCAATAGCAAACTTCTCAAAGGGAGAGAATACATCTTACCCAAACCTGACCACATTTTCTGGTAATATAAACTAAAAAAAGACTATTTTTAAAAGGCTAACATTTAATTAGTTCTTTATTAAAGTTGCCATTCGAAGTTACATTATACAAATGAATTTCTTTAACCTTAGGTACTTGCATGTATAAGGAAACTAATATTTAAAAAGCTTTGTCCAAAGTTGCATCACTGTGAAGTAGAAGAACCGAGATTTGAACCTAGGCATCAAGGTCATGTTTCATCATTACACTATAGTGGTCTCTCTAGAATTCATTATGTAGATGATAAGCATTCTAAGAGCTTAAAGATGTTCAAAACAGCATAGAATAATGACAAAAAATTAAGAAGACATCTTAATCTATTCTTAGCTTGGAAAAATGAGTTCTGTTAAATCATTAAGTAAATCTTATTTCATAATATTTTATTTCTATCCGAATGGGTCAATTACCTCCTTAAAAAGAACTCTGTTAATAAGTTAGTATCCAATTGTAGTTTCATGGAAATAAGATATACAGAAAAACTCTCAATGTTTAGTAACCTACTTCTGAATTTTACAGTTGTTTCCTATGCCATATCAACATTAATGACATAAATTATCAGTTTTAATTCATAGATATCCATCTATTTCTTCCTCATTTTGAGATTTAGGTCAAGTTAATGGGGATTTTGTTTCAAAATAGAAGTTGGAATTTGTTGGGTTTTTTTTAAGATTTTATTTATTTATTTGACAAAGAGAGAGAGACAGTGAGAGAGGGAACAGAAGCAGGGAGAATAGGAGAGGGAGAAGCAGGCTTCCTGCTGAGCAGGGAGCCTGATAACCTGATGCGGGGCTCAATCCCAGGACCCTGGGATCATGACCTGAGCCAAAGGCAGATGCCTAACAACTGAGCCACCCAGGCACCCCAGAAGTTGGAATTTGACTAAAAATTTTATCCCAAGATAAAATTATGCAAAAAATAATCACAAAATGGAAACTACACAGAAAAATCCCATGTATTTATTGGGTTAAGTGGATTGTCTAAAAACACATCTTAATAATCATTTATAAACATTATTCCAATTCTACACTAATAAATATTACTGATAATAACGTATCAAGACAACAAAAGGAAAGTACTGAAGTACCTGTATTTGGGACAAGTTCTCTGAGAAGTGGAGTATCTTCCAAGGCATACGTAAATGACAGAGTTGGATAGGCAACTGCATTAACAAAGATCTTCACACTGACCCTTCCAGCTGTTCCTGCTGGGGTGTAGCAGTGGACTTCACTGGAGTTGACAGAAATAATTTCACAAGGTTCATCCCCAACAGTGACTGTGGTGTTGCCTGGGAAGAAGCCGTTTCCCGTGGTCACCAATATAGTTCCACCAGCAATGCTTCCAGAAGCTGGTGTGACAGATGCTACCGCGGGGCTGCTAACAGTAAGGTTTCCCAGAGCCAAGCCTTTCCTTCCCACCACAACACTAAGAGAATGAAGTCCAGCTGGGAGAGGACTCACAAGAACAGTGATGTTATTTTCATTAACATCTACTGCTCTGAACTGTTGGTTTCCAATGAAAACAACAATGTCCTCCAAGGTAGTGTCAAAACCTTCTCCTTCAATAAGAACTTTTACAGGTCCTTCGATAGAGTATGGAAAGATTCTTGTTACAACAGCAGTGATGCTTTCTAAGTATGAAAAGCTGCAGTTCCCCTGACACTGGGCAGGCACTCCATGTATCAGAAGATCCACTTTCACAAGCTGTTGGGGAGCAGGAGATGTTTCACACTTGATGACTGTATAATTTACTGATAGAATTTTACAGGGAAAATTACCCATGAAGACTTCTACACCTGCAGAAGAAACTGCAAATCCAGAGCCTTTTATGGTCACTCTTGTCATTCCCGTAGTTGATCCTGCATTTGGCAACACCATGTCTATGCTTGGCAAAAGTACAAATCGCCTGTCAAATTCGTTGGACAGCATATTGATAGCCATGCCCAGGTTGTAGACAGTTAACATGACAATTTCCCTGATGCCAACATCCATTGAGTTTTGAGGGTCAATATGACATATAATCGAACTGTCACTACTTTCTTCTACAATACAGGGGTAGCTGCCAATTGTAACCTGAATGTAAAAGGAATATGGAAACAAGTCAATACATTACTCTAGTGTGAACTTAAATTTTATATTAACAACAACAAAATTTTAAAAAATTTAATCTTGTGCGAACTTTTTTATTCATAAAAATAATTTTGGGAGCTGATTAAGACGTCTCTTGGATTAATCTTAAAACTAAATTATGACCACACATGAATGTTCATAGCTACATTATTCATAACAGTCAAAAAGATGAAAATAATCTAAATGCCCATGACTGGTAAATGGATGAATACGTTGTGTATATTATATAATGGAATATTATTTAGCCATAAAAAGAAATTAAGTACAGAAGGGAGGGGGGTGGGGGGGATGGGGTAACCAGGTGATGGGTATTAAGAAGGGCACGTGTTGTGATGAGCACTGGGTGTTATATGCAACTAATGAATTGTTGAACACTACATCAAAAACTAATGATGTACTATATATTGGCTAACTGAACATAATAATAATAATAATAAATACTTAGGCATTATGCGAAATTATTCTTCATTATTTCAGGAGCTGTTGAATGCATCAAAAAAAAAGAAACGAAGTACTGATAAACATGGAACAACATGGTTGAACCTTGAAAACATTATGTTTTGTGAATAAAGCTGGTCACAAATGACCATGTATATTATTCTATTTATAAGAAAGGTCCAGAATAGGCAAATCCATAAAGACAGAAAGTAAATTAGTGGTTATTTAGGGCTGGGAGGGTTTAAGAGATTGATGGTAATATCTAAGGGTGAAGGGTTCCTTTCTGGGGTAATAAAAATGTTCTAAAATTGAATGTGGTGATGGATACACAACTCTGAATATACTAAAGGCTACTGAACTATGCACCTTAAATGGGTGAATCATATGGTATATTAATTATATTGTAACAAAGCTGTTAGAAACTAAATTATGAGGTTGTGGATGAAACATTTTCCTTTTATTGAGTATACGGGAGATCTTTATATTCTTACCTTATTAGCACATGTGAGATTACTGAAGCCATGTCCAGTAATTGTTATCAATTCATTTCGTGTTCCAGCAGATGGACTAATGTTGTTTATAGATGGTGAAAAACAGCTTGAAAGCTCAAAGACCAATCCATCTGAATTTTTAACCCTGGTATTGTTGGGGCCACACGAGGGTTCTGTTGCTAGGCAGCCTGCCACAGAGCTCCCCAAGTGCAAATTCACAGGTCCTTTAGGCAAAAGAAACTGCCTATAAGTCACGGATAATATTCTAAAACAAGAACTGTTTTCAGATTGCATTACTCTTTATTTTAATGGTGGTGGTTTATATCCTGTTAAAAATTGTTTTGGGTTTTGTTTTAATGACAAGAGGGGCTCAGGCAGTACAAAGTTAAAATAAAGACCTGGACAAAGGTGGTGTAGTAAAGAGAGAAGAGTGAATATAAAAATTAATTTATTTTTCAATTTGTCTAAGGCTAGGTCCTATGATGAAAACAAAACAATAACATCATCTCTCATTTTGATATATTTTGGGGGGCATACAGAGTGTCAAAATTTCTTCATGCTACATCTCATTTGAGGCACAGAAGGATTCTGGGAGAATGGCAGGACAACATTAACACGGGCCTCATTTTATAGAATAGATTCCAGCCTCAGAACTGTTCAGATCTATCCAAGGTCATGTAGCTGGTCAGAGACAGAAGCAGGGTTATACCCAGTCATCTGCTTCCTACTCCAAAAGGGTCACATGCACCCTAGGTCACTGGAGTAAACAGTAAAGATGGTTTCCATCTCTAACCCTCTTACCCTGAGCATATGTGGCTTCGGTGCTACCCACAAACAGGTGCAGGGGAATGTGCCTGGTTTCAGCTGGTAAAACATTAATGACTCCTTGGAGAAAAATGGAGCAAGCCTCATCAACATACCCGCTGCTGTAATAATGGATTCCAGGTGAAGTAAATTGGTAAGAAAATGAACCTGCCATAAAATAAGATTATACGTAATAAACAAGTAATTAATGCATCCTCCAAAAGAAATTTCAAATGATCATTCATACACACATGCAGATGACAGGATTCTTACTTTTTATGCATGTGATATTTCAACAGGAAGTAGTAAAGAAAGGACTCACTGGCTATACAAGAACTATCTTCTATAATGAAATTACATTCCAGGAAGACAAGATCCGGCATTAATTTTTCTAGAAAATCATGTCCAGTCTGGCATAATTTACCACATTTTAAAGAAAACTTCACCATTCAGTGCAAAACAAACAATACTTTGTATTCATGAGAAAAAGTTCAAACTGCTATATGTATAGAACAGAACATACAGTTTAAAAGGCACACTTTCACTGAGTTGTCTTAAGAGAAATACTCATTTGCTGATTCCAATCAACTGAAGTTTGTTACTTGCTACCAAGTTGGTATGATTAAAACACATACTCCAATTTTCTTTGTATTTTGCTTATTTTGATATTTTTTGAATTGATTATTCCAGAATAAAGATATTTCTGAATCAGAACTCATCTCTGATATATAAAATACCTTGCTTACATTCATTTATAATATTTTTATAAATGTGCAACATTTTTACTACAGCAATAAAATGCCAACTATTTACACATATAATTTATGCAAAAGTATTTTAAATCTATACATCTTTTTATTATATCTAGGAAAGAGAAGCATGACACAAAATGCAACAAAGTCTAAGCATACCTGATGCAGATTTTTCTCTTCCATTCGTAAATCCTTTGCCATCATAAATTACACTTCCAGGACTGGATACAGAGAAAACCCTGTATCCCATTCCCCTAAGAAATGGATGTGCTTGCCAATGCCATGTCACTGTGTCTCCCACAGATATATTTAAGACTGATGGTGACCAGGCATAACCTAATCCATGTACTGGAAGCAAGAATTGAGACACATTTTTTTTTAAAAAGGAAAAGTAATAAAAATTCTTAATAATTATCTTTGAAGTATTACATTTTTAAATTTTTATGTGCATAATGAGAAGATAATGAGAAGTGAGGGATAAAAATAAACCGCACACTTCCAAAACTGATAATCAAGAGACAATTTGAAAAAAAAATCAGAAAGTCAATAAACAAGTTGTTCAGAAATATCCCACGGAATATTTTTCAAAGCTGTGTTCAATTCTTTAAACATAAGAATTTTCTCAGGCATAAAGGCATGCCAAAGTCTATATAATTTCAATTTGAATATTTATTTAGAAACCCATGGCCAATAACAAACTACCATAACTCGGGAGGTTCTGTACTGAAGTAAAACCTAATGGCAATTCCTCAGCTTGCAAATTGCAGTCTAGGCTTGTAAACTCAAGTCTACCACTGATTCATTCTATATGTGCCCCCCTAGGTCAGGGGATAAATTAGAGACAAACTATTGATGAATTATAGAAAGAAATAGCAATATTTTTCCTCTGAATACTTTGAAGTATTAAATAAATAAAAATCAGATCAACTTCAGGGTAGAGAGCTTTCATTATTTACAACATATAAATGTTGGCTGATACCTGAATCTTCTCCAATATTGGTAATCCTGAATGTATTCCCTGTTGAATGAAGAATACATTTTATGACATTTTCTGATGATGAAATCACATCACAAGGGAAGGACCCTAGAAAGAAAAGAAAAAAGATGGGGGAAAAAAACATTTTCTCAAATATTTTTTGTAAAACATAGAGATGAAGTATAATTAGTAAACAATTAAGGCCCTGCAAAAGCTCCACATTTAGTAAAATCTCTGATACTTTTCTGAGAGTTATCATGTTTGAGTATTGATTAATTTTAGAACAGAGGCTTTCACTTTTTAAAGTGTTTTATACATATTAAATATAAAATATTTATTGAAATCAAAAGCAATTATTCAATTCCTCTTTACCACCTTAACCAAACACACTTAGCCTTTTATATGTTAATAGCAAAATAAAGTTTCCATGATTGAGAGTACTGTGTAATAACTCAGCACCTAAAAGCACATCTTCTAATTTATTTTTTATTTTTTTAAAATATTTTATTTATTTATTTTTCTGAGAGAGAGAGTGAGCATGAGCAGGGTGGGTGGGGGCGGGGGCAGAGGGAGCAGCAGACTTCCCGCTGAGCAGGGATCTGATTTGGGACTCAATCCCAGGACCCTGGATCATGACCTGAGCCAAAGGCAGATGCTTAACCAACTTAGGCGCCCTAAGCACATCTTTTAAAGTAAAAAAAATGATAACACCCTTTTGTGAGGGTGCTCTTACCTAAGAGCACGGTATTCTCAGGTGGTATTGTGCTGAACCCCAAACCCATTATAGTGATTTCAGTTCCACCATATAAAGAGCCCCTCTGTGGAAACATGGCAGTCACTTCCAAAATATACTGTATAGAAGCATTCAATTTGTCTCTGCAAAAGAAAAATTAATAGATGTTTCGAGGAGTTTTCCATGAGATCCTATTGCTAAACTCTTGTTAAGATATGAGTCATTTAGGAAGAGGAAGTAGTTGAATATTTAATTAGAGATTACTTTTTCAAACTAAATAATCTGATAACATCATGACCTTAATTTGGCTGGATGGTCTGTGTGTGTGCGTGTATAATAATAACATACATAGTATATGTAGTAATGTACTATATAAAATAATAATATATAATAATAGTTTTTCCCTAACAAGGAAAATTCAATTTCTGAAAATTCCATGGCAAGAATAATTTGAGATGGGGAATCTTAAAATAAGATGAGAAAGATATGGTTATGAGAACTGAGGTCACAAGAAATACATGATGTCCTTTAAAATATTTTATATATTCATTAGAGTAAAACATAAAGGCTGTATTATCTATAAGAGAATAGAGATGAAATTCCATACATTTTATATAAGAAATAAAAGTTTTGTGCAACTAATTTGAATTTATTATTCTATGTATGTTGGACACCTGTCATGATCTGCCTTCCCAGTATTTCAATGAGAGAGTTTTAAACTTATTTTGCTTTGTTACAGACAATGTGTCTGCTAGGAGATCATCGAAATGTACAGTGATTTTATGACCTGATATTTAGAGGAGACTCCTACATCCCAGCTCTCACCATGAGGAAAATGAGTCTTTGTGTTAACTTTTAGTTCACTTCCTCAGCATAACTGAATTCATATTTCTTGAACTGTCACTGAAATAACCAGTTTTGTAGGCTGTCAATTCTGCTCATTATCTCCCTCAGGCCAAAGCACAAACCAGCAGCTCTTCTGGAAGCTATGTGAACTCTGTCCTGTGAATCGAACAGGGGATGTAGTTCTGGGGTTCATATTTACTGTTGCTCATCTTCCTTCACCTCAAAATTCTGCTGCAATAATCTCTCCTATTCTGACATCAGGTGTACCTGCCTTTTTTTTTTAATCCCTCTATTTCAGTTTCCTCTTTTTCTAAGTATTCTAAACGAGTACTTTTCTTATGCCAGAACTAAAATTTTACTAAAATTTTAACAAACAGCTTCCGGGAAGGAAATACTGAACAGTTACCTAAGGGAAATAGCTGGAGAAAGATTCTGTCCTCCTCTCCTTTATGGGCAGCTCCTACCCATTTCTTGGCTTAATTGTCACCTTTTAGGGAACGCTTTCCTGTCCCTCAGGAAAAGTTAGTGCTCTCTACATATGCTCTTACAGACCTGCTACCTCTTACTCATAGCCTTTTTTCACACTTATAATTAAGTTACTGATGTAATCTTCTGTTTGAAATCTGCCTCCCCGACAAAACTGTGGGCACTACTAATAGTGGAGGACATGTCCCTCTTATTCTCCACAGTGAATCCAGCACTGAGCAAGTGCCTGCCCCTTACTAACTGCTTGATAAGTATTTCCAGAATGAATGAAAAGCATGTGATATATACACAAACCTAGTTCCACAGAAAAATCTTACAACCTAACCTGAATGGTATTGGCCTCAAAACTAAGCACAGATTGCACTGTATGAGATATTCTCAAAACACTTTGCAAAAGGAGATGTAGACAGGTGAAAAAAAGCAACTGAAATATTACAAAGTTAATGGTTATTTCTTTTCTGATCCCCAAACCATTGGCCCCATGTATTCCACAACTCCTCAAGTCTATGGTCATTACTATACCTTGTTGATGCAAAGCCCCAGTTTCTGACTTCTACATAGATATCATGCTTTCCAGGAGACAACTTGGGCAAAAGACATCTAATATCTGTGAAGTTCCACTGAAAAATCTGACAGGGTTTTCCTCCAACATATACCTCCACGTTTTGTGCGATTTCATTTCCAAAGTTATAACCCTTAATTGTTAAATTAACTTCTCCTATTATTTTAAAAGAGAATAAAACTTTTACAAGCAGATTCAACTTATTATATGGCATAAAATTTGCATATTAAATAAACCAACTCATTTCTTAGCTTTTGTTGGATTTAGGAAATCCTAATGCTTGCAGAGCCAAAAGAGAAATCAGTGAAAGAATTGATAGCTGCCATGTAGAGATAAAATTCATTTTTAATTGTTTCATAGGAAAAAAAAGATGGCAAAGTGCTTTCTAAAAAACTTAACATTTTTCTCCTTATCACACATGTTCAAAGTGAAATAATAAATAGACTAATGTATGCTTAAAAAAAAAACTTGTGGCTGGTTTTGCTTTAAGAAACAACTGCAGAAGAAACTATGCTTCAAAAACCTTTCCACAAATAGTTCACATTTATCTCTGTGATGTATATATATGTATACATATATGTATATATGTATATGTATGTATATACATGTATATATACGTATATATGTATATATGTATACATATGTATATGTATATGTGATGTATATCTTACATATACATGTTTATCTTACGTATATATAACTTACATATATATATGTCAAACGACTGATCTTTTTAAGATTTTATTTATTTATTTGAGAGAGAGAATGAGATAGAGAGAGAGCATGAGAGGGGGGAGGGTCCGAGGGAGAAGCAGACTCCCTGCTGAGCAGGGAGTCCGATGCAGGACTTGATCCCGGGACTCCAGAAATCATGACCTGAGCCGAAGGCAGTCACTTAACCAACTGAGCCACTCAGGCGCCCTGTCAAACGACTGATCTTACTGAAATTTTTCTTACCTTGTATTGTTCGTACTTTTGGACTAAAATCAGTTATAACTGGAGTCTGTAAACAATTATAACTATAAGCATCCTTTGCTGTGGCTTGAAATCCATTGGTAATAACTGAAATATCAACTGTACCCTCAATTCTCTGAAATAAGAAGAAAAAAATAAAACAATTAGAAAATATTAAATGTTGAGATGAGGAAATCCAATGGCTAAAAACATATAGGATTATTCAAAATAAACTGCTGAAGATGTTTGGTTTCAAAGTCATGAATCAGAATCGTTTTTCAGATATTTAGAAAGTTGTGGTATCCAATGTAGGCTACACGTTTTAATTTTTTAGATAGTAGTTTTGAGGGTGTTTATGGCCAATTTAAATGCATATTAATTACTGGACTCCTAAGGACTCTGCAATATAGTTAAGATGCTCTGGACAAGTGACTCTTATTTTTTAAAAATTTTTAAAAGATTTTATTTATTTATTTGAGAGAGAGCAGGAGCAGGGGGACGGGCAGAGGGAGAGGGAGAAGCAGGCTTCCCACTGAGCAGGGAGCCCCAAGCAGGGGGCTCAATCCCAGGACCCTGGGATCATGACCTGAGCTGAAGGCAGACACTTAACCAACTGAGCCACCCAGATGCCCGACCCTGGATAAGTGACTCTTTTAAATTGATAAAGCAAAGGTGCTAAAAGTTTTGACATTTTGTTCTTAAAACACACTCAAATGTAATTTTTTATTCCTCTTCCCTGACAAATCACATTATTATATCTTTTTGCTGACCTAGTTTCAGAATTGGAGACTAAGACACTTGAAACCCTAAGAAAAATGTTTGGCGCTTTCGCTGATAGAATATCTATACACTTCCCAATTAGGAAAAAATGCTTTTCCAGAATGTAGTATTTGCTTAATGTGCACTCAGCACTTAAGTGAATGACATAATTTAAACAAAGTTTTTGTTTACCATATTCTCCAGATTTTCATCATCATTTGGTCCAATACATGTTCAAATTAACTTTTCCTACAGATTTCAACTACATAATACCCACACTGAGTCTGCTCAAATTTTTTAATGTTACTTACTGGATTCAGCATCCTTTTGCATATAATAAGCAAACAAAAGTCTTGGTTTAAATTTAGACACTATTTTTTAAGATAAAGAACAATAATTGGTGCTAAGATACAATATTGCATGAGGAATTTCACATGGGTTTTTTTTGTATTTGCTTTATTTATTTATTGTCAACAAACTGAAAGTTTAACACATTTAAGACATATATTCTTTTTTTATAAATAAAAAATGTCTAGATTTGCTTCTCTGAATTTTTTTTAGACTGTTAGTACTGAATGTTTTCATCCTTGCATTTACCTGGTCAACTCTCATTCATCCTTCAAGTTCTGATAGGCCATCAATTTTTCTGTGAAACTCTTTCTCAGCCTTTCCTCACTATATTTTATTTTTACTTTGTATCTATTTCTATTATTTCAAGTGGAACACACTGTTTAACACTGATTTATGTGTCTGTCTTTCTTAATGGTAGGTATCTAGAATGTGGATATAATGCTTCATATTTGGATCTTAGCAGAGAGATGTTGGAGAAATAATTGTACAGAACAACACTGTAATGCCACAGTTCCTAGGTAAAAATGTCACTTGTTTAACCTACTGAGATGTTCATAAGTTTTTAGGAAAAAAAAATGACTGAAATCAGATGCCTTACTTTTGGTGTTCTGCAGGTTATCTTATTCAAATCCCCTTCAATCACATTGCAGGTTTCATTTCCAACTAATACCTTTGAATTTTCATTAAAGCCAAATCCAGATACACTCAGAAGAGTACCACCTTCAAAGTGAATAATAACAATAACAATAATAGATCGACAATAACGAAAGGAAACTTTGGCGAGAATCTAACTCATCATTCAAGAGTTAGGCTGGCAAAGAGATGGGCTGGCAAATAATCAAGGACCAGATCTGAGATGCATATAATCACCACCCCATCTGGGAACCAGAGCTCTGAAGTCTGGAACCATAAAGCCACTGGGCTAAGTGATTTCATGAAATAACAGATTTGGAACCACCCTTTGCTTTGGGGCATCACTAGCAGCAACTGCTATTTTCCATATAGTCCTCTTCATCCTAAAGAAAAATTATGCTGTTTCTATATGCTCAACCATTCTGTGGGTGGGAATGAAAGTGAATGAAGACTCTTCCCAAATCTCAAATTTTACTATCTCTAAGTAAAAGGAACTAAGAAAAAATCCCAACAAAACAAAAATAAAATAAAGTAAAATAAAAACACAAAACACACCAAAAAGATCAAGACCAAAGCAAAAATCCAAAACCGAGCATGGTCAAACCAAGGCAAAGGAAATGAAGCAAGACGGGAAAAATGTGTTATTTTCTCTCCATCCTCTGCGTCAGCCTTCCTTTCTCTGATTTGTTCCTGGAACTTTTTCTGGGTCAAGTAGCTCCACTGAGACCGTGGTTACAAATGGAGCAGCTTGTAAGCAGAATAATAACTAATAAATCTTATCTTGACATAATTGATGAGCTTGTTATAGAAACATGTAATAATTGATGATATTAATTCAATAACTTAAGATATAAGTATAAGCAGTCGCCCTCACTTGTGCATCATAAGAAACAAAAGAATTAGTCAGCCATTTAATCACTGTGCCTTCCAAAAGGGGAGTCTCCTTTGTTCTCTCTGAGGGAGCTTGGGGTTCTTCTCCCTCCACCTGTTCTAGAAACAGTACAATGAGATGACAGAAATGGATGCAATTTTCTTTGTTTAGAAGAATTAACTATTACCTGCCAGGCTGCCAGAAGCAGGCCAGATGTGTGAGATCCGATTTTGATATGTGAAATGGGATGTCTGACCCTCTACATTCCGTGCTAGTCCAACATCAGCTATGGACACAGCAACTGGGAAATGGCCAGAACTTCCATTCAGAATCTGGCACTTGATCTCATTTTCTGGTGATTAAAAAAGAAAAGCATGACAAATTAAATATGTTTGTAAGATAAAATTACTGAAATTTTATATTTGTAAATATAAACATTGGCCTTCATTTTTATACCCCAAGAAATATATCTAAGGAATACGTCCCTTAATGGGATGAAAGTCTTTACAAGCTACCTGATGTTATGAATCAGACACTGTTAGAAAAAAGCTAGGTGAAAAAATAATAAAAGCAAAGTGAATGATTTGCTCCTGACTTCTACTGTGGCCAAAAAAAAAAAAAAAAAAGGTTATTGTAATAATAATTTAAAAGTCCTAATCTGTAAAATCATTTATATCAATAATTCTAAAAATGTTGGTTCAATACATGATTTATGTCCAAAATTAAGTAAAATATCAGGTTTCATCAAGAAAGGTGATCAAAACCTAAATGAAAACCTACCCTTCACACTTTATTTAGAACAGTATATGTACATTTATATTACAGGTGCATTATTGACTTAGATCTCAAGAATGCACAGAGTATCTAAATTAAAAACAACTTAACTATATGGAAGGTGAATTTGCTTATGTAATTCCAACCTATTAAAGTTAAAGAAAATACCTAGTATTATGAAAGATAATTTTTAGGGAAATAAATAATCATGGTTTTCACTTTTTCAAGAGTAGAAAATGTGAATAATCTTGAAATTCTGTGTTAATGGATAGAGATTTTGTTGGACTAGAAGTCAGGGAAGATGGCCATGTCCTTTTTCTGCATTACTAATGTGACATTGTCAAAGCATGGGCAGAAAGGACCATGGAATACCAGAGTGGCAGCTTATATATTTTTGTGTCCCAGAAACATACCAAAGAAAGAAAGCTTTTATATTATTACTTCATGAGGGAAAAGGAACAAAAATTAACTGTTATGGGATAAAGACACTGTACAGTACTGAAAGAATTAGTTTGTGGTCATAAGCAAAGATTAAAAAGATAGTGCATTTATCCAGAGAAGTTTGCCAATTTCATGCCCCCATAGCGTACTCTATAGGAGGAGTATTATTCTAATACTGCTCTTTGAGTCTACTTTCTCTTAGAGAAAAACAATTAACTGTAATAGTAATAATTTTACAAAGAACCTACCAACCACAGAAAGAAGAGAGCAATCCATTGGTCCAACTGAGACCGATACAGCTGAATTGGGAGAAAATCCAGAGCCTAATATGGTTAGAATTGTGCTTTCTTCATAGGACCCTGAAAATGATGATTTTAAACAACAACATTAAAATGAAAAAAACCACAGAATCTGTTTTATAAAATCAAATGCTTTGCAGAGAAAAATAAACCTGTCTTCTAAAGGCTATAAGCAATAAGCCTATAAGCAAGCAGGGAAAAAAGACAATTTCCCAATAGTAAATTTTTTCCATTGAATTGCTTTACATTGTTTCATGTTTTAAATCTATGTTGATAGGGATTAGCAGAAGAATCATCTGACTGAAGTATAGAATGACATAAGGAAAGGAAAATTACTGTTATGACAAACAAATTAAACAGTCACCTCTATATGGTAACTTTTACTATGACAGAAGTGCTAGTACAAATTCAAGAAAAAAGGATGAACTGCATGCACAATATGTGTTGTGGGCATTTTCCACTTGTGATAAAATAAGATTCCTCTATCTAGGGTGACACACATCCTAAAGTGCCAGAAATATTACCAGGGTACACCCACTGTCTCTGCACCTTATATTTAATGTTTTTCCATTCACTCTGGTGTCCAAATTTAATTGATCAATGATATGGTCACCCTACCTATATGACATCACATACAACATGGATTCCACATGGATTTAAATAGTTAAGAATGAAAAATGCGAAACTCTAGAATTTTAGAAGAAAACATAATCAATTAACTTTAATGTAGAGATGGGTTTCTTAAATAAGATTAAAAAGCCATGGTTAACCATAAAGGAAAAGATAAATAAATTGGAATAAATCAGTGATTGAAATGGCTCCATAAGCAAGATACTAAAACAAACTGCAGGTGACATAACTGGGAGAAGACATGTGCAAAGTATTGGTAAACATAATATATAATACACAGCTATAAGTCAATAGAAAAAAGACAATCTGATAAATGAATAAAGGATGTTAACAAGCAATTTGCAGAAGAAATAACCCAAATGTCCAAGAAACATATGAGAAGATGCTCACATGCATTACTCCTCAGGGAATAGACAAATTAAGGTGATGATGAGATAACCCCTTTCACCCAACAAATTGACCAAACTTGGGAAGCTGATGATACCAAGTATTGACAAGGATGTGTGGAATATGGCATTCTCATGCCTGCGACAAGTACGGGCACTCTGGAGAGCAATTTGGTTATCTAATAAACTGAATACACATAAACTTGTTTATTATCCAGCAAGTCTGTCTCTGGGCATATACCCTAAAAAAGCTCTAGCATGTATGCAATAGGAGATTTGTGCAGCAAAGTTCAATACAGTTATGTGTAAAAGCAAAAAACTGTAAACAATCTAAATGTCCATCAATAGAGACAAAAATAAATCGGTATATTCATGAAGTATTTTAAAATGATGAATTGGACATGCATAAAACCATATAAATATTTCTCAAGATGAATGCTGAATGACAAAAATCAGATGCAAATGATATTTACAGTGTAATAGCTCTGATATTTACATTTCAACATCTCTTTCATAAGCTTAAAAAAACTGACTTAAAATTACCATATATGCATGTTATATACAAAAGGTATTAAAAATGGCATGGAAGAATACACACAAAATTAATTACTGTGACTGCCTCTAGGGAGATTTGTAGGGACTAGAACCAGAGACTATGCCTAGAGAGGACTTTAGCTATTCCTATAAAATTTCCTTTCTTAAACTGATGATTGGAAGTATATATGACAAAATGCTAACAGTGCTAATTTTCAATGAAGAGAATATAGGTGTTTTTTACAGCATATTTATACTTTATTTTTAAATTTATCAAAACAGGGCAAAAGGCAATTCAGATTATTAATTATTTTGAATTAAGAAACAATTTTTTTCAGGAAATGCATATAAAAATGGAAATTCATACTTAATGAATTTAAGTACTTAATTCTTTACTTAATTAAATTTTTTTAATTTAATTTAAGTTTTACTTAATTACTTAATTAAAAAAGTAATTCATTACTTAATAAATTCATTACTTAATGAATTAATGAATGAAAAATACAAGGATAGATGTAAAAATATAAACACCAAAGGACCACAACCAAATGAAAGTTAATCAAATTCTTATCCTTGATGGTTTTAACCCCCTGTGACATGAATTGTCCCAAAGTAATATCATTACTATAAAAAAAGTCTGAAGACCATACTCTTTCGACACAAAGATGTGCTGTTTTTAAAATTTCCCTTTTTTTCCTGATACATAATTAGCAGATGAATTTTCCTACTAGCCACCAGGATTAAATCTGAGATGGTGGCGCCTGAGCTTATCTTTCTGACTGAAACAAAAGGCCACTCCTAACAATCCTTAGTCCTGCTGTTTACTTCAGTACTTGGGAGTTCAGACACAAAGCATAATCACGTTTTTTTTAAAGTAATAATGTATTATGAAGATATGATACCATGTGTCGCCCAAGACTGAGATCTTGGCAATATTTTTTCTCTCCAATTTTCAGGTCTAGGACCTACTTATTTTCTTTTACTAAACAGCAGCTGTCTCATGACCAGCATTGTAGTACTAAATCTCCTAGAAGTGGTCTCATATGATGAAAGATTCCTGTTAATACCCCAGCAAGCAGAATTTCATGAAAATGCCTCATCAGAGTGAAATTTTAGAGACTGACTCTAACGTGGTGAAACTGGAGAAGTAGAAGACTGGGGAGTCCAACTTCAAATATGATTTTTTTTTCAAAAATAAGTAATAAATGCTCTGTTCACAGCTTTCTGATCTGATCGATTTTTTTTTAACTAAGCAGAAATGTTTGCTTGCCTGAGTTGGTGAAACTAGTATATTAAAAAATCATTATTAGTATACAGTTTTGTTAGTTGTCCTCCACCCTCTACTCCCAAGTTAAAAAGCAGATTACCTTGAGACGGGTTTATGGCCCAGACTAATGGAGTGGCTATGGGATCCCATGTAAACCCACAGTCACCCGAACATTTAGCTGGAATTCCATTGACATAGACTTCAACCTTCAAATAAAGAGAAGAGGGGTAGCATGGCTAAGGAGAATATGCATAGGATTTAAACAAATGATGGAAGGGCGCCTGGGTGGCTCAGTTGGTTAAGTGACTGCCTTCGGCTCGGGTCATGATTCTGGAGTCCCGGGATCGAGTCCCACATTGGGCTCCCTGCTCAGCAGGGAGTCTGCTTCTCCCTCTGGCCCTCTCCCCTCTCATGCTCTCTCTCTATCTCATTCTCTCTCTCAAATAAATAAAAAATCTTAAAAAAAAATAAATAAACAAATGATGGAATTTTGTTTGTTTGTGTGTTTATAAAAATTAATCTATTCATTTATATTTCTTCTGCTTGACCATTCATTCATTCAGCAAATGTGCCCACTATGCAAAGGCACAGTTATAAATGTTAAAATTCAGTAATACAACATTAAACACAACCGATGACATCCCTGCTGTCACTCAATTTATTTTCTGATGGGGAAGAGACAGTTGCACAAGACTATAGAATTTTTTTTTAAGATTTTATTTATTTATTTGAGAGAGAGAGCTCATGAGAGAGAACATGAGTGGGGCAAAGGGAGGGGGAGAGGGACAAGCAGACTCCCCGCTGAGGAGGGAGCCCAATGCGGGGCTCAATCCCAGGACCCCAAGATCATGATCTAAGCCAAAGTCAGACGCTCAACTGACTGAGCCACCCAGGCACCCCAAGACTATAAATTTCTTTAAAAGTAAATACATATTATGCCCTAGTGGTGAGTGGTGTTATGAAGGAAAATAAAGGTTGCTCTTGAGGAAGTCATTTAAACTCCTTACATATTAATTTTCTCATTATTAAAGTAGTAATAATTACTTCACAGAATGACTGTAAAGATTAAATGAAAGAATATATTTTCAAATTCTAAGAGGCAGTAATAAAGCTTAAAAATCCACTCTTTTATCATAAGGATGATAATTTTCCCAAAAGTCATAAAATAATATTATTGAGTTGATCAACTGTTGACACAAATATTCACATGAAAATAAAGACATCATCCCTGCTGTTTAACTGGTCTTTAATGTATTACAAAGTAGTTACACATTTAAAGTTATGTTAAATGTTATGAGGAAAGTGTCAAGAATACCTGTGGCTGTTGGCTGGGTGTACGAAGTAGGTCTCCAAGTATGCGTTGTCTGAATAAGCCACCTTCCTTGATCTTCGTAACTGTCATATTAGCCTTTTCTCCAATAATATTGGAATCATTAATCTATTGTTATACAAAATTATTTTACTAGAAAGGCTATGATAAATATGACCACACTAGTTTTTCTTTTAAAATTAAGCAAGGTTGAAAGTGAATAAAAGCCAAGGATTTAAAAAAAAAAAGCATTTGAAAACACTTTAGTCACATTTTTTGAAAAAGGAGCCTCTTCACAAATGAGCCTAATCTACCCCCAATAAAATGCTAAGATTATTGTCTTACCATATATTGCATCAATTACAAGTTGAATTCAATGCCTAAAATTAACCTAAATTTTTAGAATAAAATGTGTCTCAGGAAAATGAATTTAATAAATTTTATTTTCCCATACATTCTATGCTTTTTCTGAATATGACTGCTTTGACAAATGATTGTTGAATAGTTGAATAATTTATTCCTCTTTCCACCTGAAAGTCAACTTTTCTCCTTCAGCATTTTTCACCCCTGATTATCCTGGTTTTTCATTCTCTCGTGGAATTATATTTTTTGGCCAATAATAAAAATGAATCAAATCAAATCAGTGTGTACAACTTGGTCATTCCAAAAATCCCTCTGCCAAGATGGCAGGCTTCTGATATATACAGTGGCTAACAAAGAGATAGAAGTCTCCATGCTGGGCCTTGTGTGTGCCGAAGTCGTGATGAGAAGCAGAAATGATGAGCAAGCTGAGGACACTGATCAGAAAAGAGGCAGGGGGGTAAGTTCACAGACACCAGCAGAGATACCAAGAAGAAGACTAGTCACTAGAGCTGCTCAGTTACAGAATCTTCTAATTCTCATTCTAGGCCATGCATTTTCTTAAATAACTTCCATATCTTTATGACTCACTATTTTCCAAATCCAGAGCCTATGTGTGTACATTATATGCTACACTGACATACCTTTTTTCCTCCTCTTTCCCTTCTCTCCTCTTTTTTTCCCCCATAATGGTTTCACAAGTAGACAGCTGTATTTTTTCCACCTTATGTCATGAACATCTTTCCAGGTGACTATGCAGGTCTCCCTGTGGCTGCATGGCAGTCATGCTAAGGCTGTGGCATTTTAGCAAGTATTCTTCTACTGACGGGGATAGGTTCCTAGGTTTTTACTATTACAAATACTGCTGCAGTGACTACCTCTGTGCCTATATCATTTCATATTTGTGTTATTATTTCAGTAGTATAGAGTTAAATAGCTGAGATTGCTAAATCAGAAGGTATCTATATTCAGACTCTACTACATAATCCCCTAAAAAGGTCATACGAATTGACTTTCTCACCAATGGTGCATGAGAGAGACTGTTTCCTCACACTCTCTGTCACTGGAAAGCATCATCTTTTTAATGTTTGACAATCTGAGCCCCCAGACGCCTCTGGACACCTCTCCTTCACATACTCGGGGCCTGACCCCTGTTCCCTGCCCCCTTCACACTCTAACTAAGCAAAGGTTATTAGATGGCAGCTTAACATGTGACTCCCTTATGAACTTAAAGTTCATAACCAGAAAAGTATCCAAGTCCCCAGAATACAGTTCTAGTGGATGGTGGTAGAATTATAGACAGCAAGGGTGATTATACTTGGTCCCCCCATAAAGTAGACCCAGATTTAGCTCTGAGACTGGCATTGCCTGGCCTCTTCCTGCCTGTCAAGGGTCTTCTAACACATATTCCTGGACTCTCTCCAGAGAGGACAGCAAATAAAGTACCAAGAGCAATTCTCCACAAAACAGAACATCTCATCAACTTAATTGGGAACAATCTTACCCTCAATTTCCTTTTTTTAATGTTTAGTCTATAGTCTGCATTTTTAAAAATATAGGCAGTCTCAAATTCTTATAAAAATGAGGCAGGGTGAAAAAAAAAATGAGGCAGGGTGCAAATAAGCAAGCAACACCCAGAAGAGAACAAAAACCAAGCCAGCTGAGGGAACCTGTAGAAGATTCTGCTTCCCACATGTGCTTCTCCACTTGATGTTCCATGAGTATCCAGCGCAGGTTCCTTCACGTGTCACTGAGACACGGCCCACTTCTTCCACACTCTGGAGTGCAAATTGTAAATCCATAGCTGACACCATGGCAGGAAGGCCTGCACTCACAGAAGGACAGGAAAAGGAAGAGTGAAAAATTTACAAAAAAATTTCACCCTTAAAATACAGGAAATGTGTACTGTATATTACCACTTATAAGCCAACTGTCCTCCTTCAATATAGTAAAAATGAAATTTGTATCTCCTTTATGCCAAGAATTTATGTATCTCTTGGAAGCAAAAATTACATGAGTACTATACCTCAGATTATAGCCTTGGCTCAAATATTTTTATTGTGAATACTGATTAACGTTATAGATAACCTATAAGCCAAGGGATATAAAAGAAAAACAAACTTTTGGAAATATAACCTATTATGTATGGAGAGGCGATGAAGAAAAAGTGAAAATATAATTTGTTCTGGATATTTTAGTTTTACATTACTAACATTATCTCAACTATATAAATCATGTAGAGAAATTATATTAGAAAGAAATACACCAAAATATTTATTATGGTTGCCTAGATCAGCACTATCCAACTAACTGATGTATACACACACCAATGTTCTGAACTTTTGTCATATACCTTTGAGGATGTGTCCATAAGCTTGAATGTCAAAACTGCCACTTAGAGGTGGGGACGCGGCTTGAATTCTTTGAATACGAATCTTTGACTCCCCTGGCCAATTATTTCCTCTGTAAACAGACTCATTCTCTGTCTCATTTGTGATTATCTAATTTCCAAAATAAATATTGATAAAATGATTAAACATAAGAACGGCTAACATGATTTCTATTTCCCTATTGTACAATCCTGTGACATGACATAAATGAGGCTCATGTATTCAGGATTCTTCAGAACATTAAGGAGAGTCACATAAATCAACACGGACCATACCTACATAGCTGCAATAATGAGGCCAAAGTCAACTCAGTCATCTGGGCAGCAATAAGCTGGAACCACAGTAATACCTCATTAATTCAGAGTGTACCCTCCATCACTCAACGAACAAATATTTATTGAACAGTCATTCCATTCAAGGTAGAGTGCTAATCACTGTGGGGAGGCAGGGAAACACAAGATGAAGCCTTAGCTATCAAAAAACTAAAGTTCTTTTTGGAGAAATAACATATGGGGACTATAAAACTAACAATATACAATTGTATATAATTGGCACAGAGACTGATCCAGACTCTGGAAAAGCCTAAGGTTGAGTGCCAATCAATTGGAAAAAGTAACACGTGCTCTAAAAATTCATAGATTATAACTCTAATAGTGAAAATGATAGTCTCCTCCTTCTGATCCTTCACAGTTGTTTGTGTATCTTGTGGAATTTAAAACTGTAAGCCTCAGTTGCCCACTGAAGTGAATAAACATAATTGCTGAAAGACATATGCAAGAATGTTCATTGCAGCTTTATTCGTAATAGTATCAAACTGGAAATAAGGCAAAACCCCACTGATAGGATGGTTAAATTGTGGTATACTCACACCATGGAATATAGTAAAGCAATGACAAAGAATGAACTGCCGCTACCTGTAACACATAAATCTCACAATAGAAAATAAAAGGAGCTAGATGCAAAAGAGCACATACTGTATTATTTACTGATACGAAGATTAAAAACAAGCAAAACTATTTACTGGTGGTAGAAGTCAAAACAGTGGTTATCCAGGGGTAAAGAGCGAGTAATCTAATGACTAAGGGAAGGCACAAGGAAGGCTCTTGGGGAGGTAATGATTTTATCTTGATCTGAGTAGTGGTTATGTGAGGGCATTTACTTTGTAAAAATTCATGGAATTCAGCAAGGCTGCAGGATATAAGATCAACACAAAAACCAATCACATTCCTATATACAAAAGCAAGTATGTAGAAACCCAAATTAGCAACACAGGCCATTTACAATTACTTCAAAGAAAATGAAATACATATAAATCTAACAAAACAGGTACAGGATCTGACCTGAAAATTGGAAAATGTTGGTAGAAGTAATCAAAGAAGACCTAAATATGCTGATGAAAGAGAGCAAAGAAGATCTAATAAATGGAGACATACCCTGTTCATGAATTGCAAGACCAATAAAAGTGTCAATTCTCTCCAAAACAATGTATAGGTTTAATGCAATTCTTATCAAAATGCCAGCAAGATTTTTTTAAAGATTTATTTATTTATTTGAGAGAGTGAGAATGAGAGAGAGAGAGAGTACATAAGAGGGGGGAGGGTTAGGGGGAGAAGCAGGCTCCCCGCTGAGCAGGGAGCCCGATGCGGGACTCGATCCCGGGACTCCAGGATCATGACCTGAGCCGAAGGCAGTCGCTTAACCAACTGAGCCACCCAGGCACCCCTGCCAGCAAGATTTTTGTAGACATACACAAGTTTATTCCAAACTTTACATGAAAAGACACAGCACCTAGAATAGCTCAATTTTTCACAAGAATAAAGTAAGAGGAATCACTCTATCCAGCGCTGTCTTACCATATAGCTACAGAAGGAGACTGGGGGGAGAATCAACACACAGAGCAATGGAACAGAATACAGAATACAGAAATATGCCTCCACAAATATGCCCAACTGATTTTTGACAAAGGTGCAAAAGTAATTCAATTGAGAAAGAACAGCCTTTTCAATAAATGGTGCTGGATCAATTGGAGCCACAGGCAAACAAGGGAACATCGACCTAAAACTTCACATCTTATACAAAAATTAACTCAAAATGGATCGTGGCCTTAAATATAAAATGCACAGCTATAAAACTTTCAGAGAAAAATAGAAAAATATTTAGGACTTCGGGCTAAGCAAAAAGTTCTTAAACTTGAAAACAAAAAGCACCATTCATAGAAGAAAAACTTGATAAACTGGATCTTATCAAAATTAAAAACTTTCGTTCTGTGAAAGACCTTATAAAGAAGACAAAAAGGCCGGGTACACATTGAGAGAAAATATTGGCAAAACCACATATCTGAGAAAGGACTCATATCTGGAATATAAAAGAGCTTTAAAAACAGTAAGTAAATAACCCAAGTGGAAAATGTGCAAAAGACATGAAGAAACATTTCACAGAAGAGGTTATGTGGATGTTCAACATCATTAGCCATTAGGGAAAGCAAACTAACACCAAAATGAGCTACAGTACATACCCATCAGAATGGCTAACATTAGCGTTGGTGGTATAGTGGTGAGCATAGCTGCCTTCCAGAATGGCTAACATTAAAAAAGTAGTGATCATGTCAATGCTGGCAAGTTTGTGCAGAAACTGATCACTCAAACATCAGTGGGATTGTAAAATGGTACAGCCACTTTGGAAAAGAATATGGTAGTTTCTTACAAAACTAAACATGTCCTTACCACATGACCCCATATTTGCACCACTGGGCAATTAATCTGGAAAAATGAAAATTTTATGCCACACAAAAACCTGTAGATAAACATTCACAGCAGCTTTATTCACAATAGCCAAAACCTGGAAACAACTCAAATGTCCTTCAATGAGTAAGTGGTTAAACCAACTGTGGTACATCCATACCATTTACCACTACTCAGTAATCAAAATGAACAAAGTATTAATTACAAGCACAACAACTTGGAAGAATCTCAAAGGAAATATGCTGAGTAAAAATGCCAATCTCAAAAGGCTATATACTGGTATGATTATGTAAGATCTGATTCCATTTTACAGAACATTGTTGAAATGACAAGATTATAGAGATGTAGTGTTTGCCAGATAAGGGGGAACAGGAGGGAGGAAGCTGGCTGTGGCTATAAAAGGGTAGCAGCACCAGGGATCCTTGGAATGGAACTGTTCTGTGGTTGTCAGATGAGTGTACACATGTGATAAAACTGTACAGAACTACACATATATTCACTATATACACATACACCCAAATGAAAACCTGTAGGACTGGTAAAATCTGATGAAGATCAGTAGATTGTATCAGTATCAATTTCCTGGTTGTGCTATTATGCTATAGTTATACGAGATGTTATTGTTGGGGACAAATGGGTAAAAAGTACAAGAAAAATGTAAAAAAGTAAGAAACTAGATCAAAGCTAATTTCCCATAAATTGAAAATAGTAACTTGTAAAATTCTAGGCTTACCTGCCCAAAGCTCACAGTCATCATGGGTATATTATAACCGCAATTATATGAAGTCATGGTGATAGAATACTGGTTGGTCATACTTGATCCATTAATTTTGGTGTGATTCACCTGAAAGTGCTTTAAAAATATCCCTTTATTTGCTAATGCTGGAAGTCTTCTCTTTGGCATTTCTAAAGAACATAGAATAAGTGGGAAATAAAATTGCATGGACTTTGCTGCTAAGAAGAAAATCCTCAAATCATATCCTAGTCATGGAATAAGCTGTGTAGAATCAAATTTTAGAAAGATCTTAAGGCAAGTAGCTTTTGGAGCTTGGTAAACTTTTATTTCTAGAATATAAAGCTCTAAATTCTGTCAACATATAAGCCTCATCAGATAAAAGAAAATATTTAAAAAGTCACCAAACCCTGGGTTCCATGTAGCCTTCTGTGGACCTGTTAGTTCTGCTCTGCTCTAGGTTCCTGAAAGTGGTGCTCACTAGGATGTGTGCTCCATGAGGACAGCCCCAGGAGGACAGTCTTTTTCACAGCAATTTCTTTAGTACACAGCACAGTGCCTGCCACATGATAGGTGCTAAATGCATGTTATTTAGTGAACTACATTTATCTGAGCACAAGTGAGCTAGCTTATATATGTTCTCCACCAATCATAATGTAGGTCTGGCGAGAGCAGATTCAAAAGAAGGGACTCTAAAATAGTTAACATTTAATTTGTTACCAGTTGACTCATGACCTTGCACTTGAAAATAGTTCCAAAGGAAAGGATTCCAAAATTCCACTGAAAAATGGTAGTAGTCACTTTTCAAGGTGACTGTTTGGAATTAGATTGATTTTTTTTTTAAAGATCACAGTTTAATTTTAATTATTTTATTATCACAGCTTATATATTTGGGTCTACTGACATGACTAAAAAAACAATGCTTAGGCTACCAGAATACTTCATTTAAATATTATTAATTATCACCATGAAGTCCATGGAAATATTCAGCTGAATTTTTGTCAAAGTCAACAGTTGCCTTTTAGGAACAGATATCTTCATAGCTAGTTTCTCAAAAATCAAACAGCAAAATGAAAATGTTTGCCACCATTTGTATATCTGTAAACAGAATCCAGGACCATTAAGACTAATTCTTGCTATAATGACAAAGTTTAAATTAAGGGTACATTTATCCTTAGAATAAAAAATAATATGATTGAAATAATTTGAGATAAAAGAATGAGTTATAAATATTTAGAGACTGTTTCTATCTGAATTAGGGGATATAAATCATTTCCATGGTAAGATTTTACTACAAGAGATTTAGAAGGCTTAACTAGATATGAAATGATACAACATACCATCCAATGCTGAGACTGTAGATGTCTGTCCAATGTATACTGCATCTACATAGAAGGACTGTGATTCTGACGCTTTCTGTAAACCAATTCTCTGAAGAGAAAAATTTGTCCCAGTGTATTTGGTTTGTATGAGGTCCAGAAGGTCTATGCACGTATAGATCCAGCTGAAATATGGTCGCTTAATTAGGTGCATAGGTCAGTTGTTATGTTTAATGTAAACCAATTCACTATAAAAAGCATTAAAATCTCAAGAGTAAAAGTGTTTTTTCCCACAAGAAGACCATCAAATGTACTTCATTAGCACAGAAAAGCAGCCATAACAACAAACAGCAGACAGAAACTTAAATTGGTAGTAAAAGATTTAATGCTGCACGCAAGTACAGGTTTTCTTTTATTTGTAGACTTGGCAGTAGCTATAGGGACATAAAATATTCTGTTGCAATAGGTAAGGAAACTAAGCAGTATGCACCTTGGTGTAGAGCATGTAAATAAAAACAAGACACAAGAATGAAGTAAACTATTTCAGTAAAATATGTGAGGGATAGAGCGGTAAGTTCAGTTCAGTACTAAGAAGCAAAACTGGAACTTGTTATTACTCCCAAAAGAGCTCACTGGAGTTGCACTGTCTACTGTTCTAAGTGACAAAAAAGTGCTACATGATTTATAATATAATACCTCTTAAATGGGTAATTTAGATTCAGATTTTGCACTAAATTTTAACTGCGTTTGAATTCCATAAATTACAATTAAGCAATTCAGCTATGAGAATTTCCAACAAAGAGATAAATATTGCCATGGAAATAACTAAATACAATTTAACAATAATCTTTACTCAGCTATTACTGTAGTTACTAACTGACTAGTTGGCTTGGGCACCTTCTATTCTAATTTCCTTCATGGTTTATAAACTCATCATGAGATCCACCTCAGTGCATCAAAGCTTAGCATAAGCTGATGTATCATTTTCAGAAAATTAGACACAAAACTACAGTAAGTTAAAGTGCTCTTTAAATAAATATGAAAAAACTACTTAGGGTCTCAACAGAATTCTACTCTAATTATATAATTCTGAAGTTTAAAACACTACTACTTAGAAAATTTGGTTTACTGAACAGAACCCTTTATCAGACAAAAGGAGACTACAAATGGTATCAAAATACATCAAATACATATATTTGATACAATGGTACCAAAACTCAATAGCACATGGCCTTTGTGGATAGATAATAATGTTTTCTAAAAGAAAATAAGATTTAACTTTTCAGATTTTGAAACTTGATTTACAGTTACAAACATCACTGCTTTTGGAAGATTATAGAATGATTCTTGGGAGAAAATGGCACTTCTAACACTAAGACTGTCCTGAAAATAATCTAATGCTAACACATCTATTTGATCTAGGTGACCCGTCTGACCTAAATAAAAGCAGATCTAGAAATACCCAATAGGAGCAGGAGACTTTATTTTGCCTTGACTGGCAATAGTTTTAACCAGTGAACCCTATTCCTTTAAAAATAATGCTATTATTGCTTACAAATCTCATAGCATTTAGAGTAAAGGAAGCCCATCAGTTCTATCAAATGTAGTGCATCTTCAAATTACCTCACAGCAGATACATTACAAGTTAAAAGGAAAAACCTATTTAGCAATATGGTAAAGTGATGGTTTAACTAACATGGAAGAACCGAGGTCTGGAAAATGTTCCCAAATCTTGTTACAGTGGAGGAGCAAAATGCACGAAGGTGGTGCTCATCAAAACTCAAATTGTGATTCTACTGTTCAAATCAGGTATGCAGGGAATGGTTATAGCAATATGTACCTGGGCAATACTTTTTAAAATAAAAAAGTGTATATGTGTGTGAATGTGTCTTCGTTATTACTTTTACTGTATGTGAAATTTTTGTGTGTATTTATGTGGAAATGCAAAAGTGGATTGACATATATTTCAGAAGATATAACAATTAATAAAAATCAAAACATAATTATGCAGAACTAAATTGTGCTTGAGGCTATGGCAATTATAATCATTAAGTAGCTTTCTCTAGGATTATTTAGTTTCTCCCCTTATAGTTTGTACTTGCATTTCTATGTGTCTAACTTTTGGCAAACCAAGCATTAAAAAGTGTCTTTTCTCCCTTAATTTTGGAATATTCATTGAAATATTGTATTTTCTCCATTCTCACTTAGAAAGCACCTTCTTTGCAGGGATCAAAGTCTAATGACAATACTGTGATAAGGCAGTCTCTTTCTACCTTCCTTCAGTAAGTAGGAACATTATTAGATTTAATAATACATGATTTAAATTATAAAATTTGCCATCGTTTTATCTTTTAAATGGTTACGGGTGATAACACTAGACCAGCTTTTATTTTCACAATCTATAGATTTATTTTTGGCACTATTTCTGTTAGGATGCTTCTGTAGAAGACAGGAAAACTTCAGTCAGATCTACAGTGCGCGTGATTTTTCAAAAACTAACAAAAAAGTGAAAAAAAAACAAACAAAAATGGGTTTGTTTTACGTTCAGCTTATATACTATAGTGTAAGTTAAGTTTTAAATTGATAGCATAACTTACTTGTTTCCATTAGTAAAGTTTTAAATTCATAGCATAACTTACTTGTTTCCATTAGTAAAGTTATATGTAAATTGTGTATCATTGCTTCTAGTAACCTTGCTTCTGTCTTGGTATTGGAATTTCAGAGCAATATAATTTGCCAGGAATCCTTTGTATGCCAAACACAACTACACAGGAAATTTAAAAAGAAATCAATAATAATATCTTACCTTTAAGTTGTTTTATAGCAATTCAAATTAATTCAACCTAATCCAATAAATATATATTGAGAATTTTCTGTACCAAATGTTTCAGAACACAGAGAAAGAATCATTTTAGACAATTAGGTACAGAAGAATCGGGGAAGATTTTCTAGAAGAGGAAGTGGCGTTGAAGTGACCTTACAATTAATGATTAATTCGTTAATGTTTTCTTAGATATGGTTTCCTTAAAAATGGAAATAATCCACTCCCTATAGTCATGGAGCAATGTAAAATCTAAATCCAGCTCTAACTGAACTCTATCTCCAGTGAATTTAAAAGCTCATCACCCATAGAGAGAAGATAAACCCTCAAGTAGATTAATTGGGATGTGAATGGTAGCTGAGCATTTAGAGGTGGAGATGTCACTGTAAAATAGTAATTAAATACCAATTTTAATGGTCTATAACATCTTAAGCATACCAAATATACTCAGAACTTAGAACTTGAGTTTTAAAGATCTTTTCCAAATAAAATTTTTGCAATGTGAAAACAAAACAAAAGAACTTAGAACTTGAGAACGTGCACCACAATTTGAGAATTTTAAAACAAGAAAGAGGGTAAGCAAGACTATGGTTTCCAGTCTTAAATACCTATCCTAAAGCTACCATCTCTGCTCATGCTTTTCCTTCATGTTTCCTTGATTGGATACCCAAGATCACTCTATGATGGCTATCCAGTTTTGTTTCTTCTTAATAAGTGAAGGAATATTGAAGAGAGAATACATTTGTAATGATCTTAGTATTCAAATTTATGTGCAAATAATTTTCTCTGAAATTATAAGATAAAGCAGAATACATGTGCATGATACTATATATTTTTTAAATTTCTTTTCTTGAGAACAAACAGAAGAGGAAATCACAAGTACTAGAATGTGAACCATAGTACCTGTCCAATGTGACATGATTTCACATGACAAGCACTTTTCCCTGTCTTAAAATTTCATGAAATTTTATTACCAAGGTATTTTACAGATTAAATTAGCATATCATTTTGTTGAGTTTACCTGATTACAAGGAAATAATAAAATGTCTCCATATGGTAGTCTGTTTGGTTTAACATCTGCTGAATCAAAAAGAACAGCCGGGTTTTTCAGGGAATACCGACCACAGTAAGCATCAGTTTCAGCTGTCTTCTCCCCTCTGTTAACATGTTTCTACAGAAACAATAATATTTCAAATGAAAATATGCTTTACGGTTCTGCTTTATTCGCCCACATTTCCACCTAAGTTGTTCAAGTTCCAACCAGGATCCATTGCTTCCCAAGCTACTTTAACTTGAAACATTCTCTCTCTTCTTTGAAACTCTAAAGCTCTCATTCTGTATCACTCCTTTGGCTCCATAATCATATAATCCCTTGTACCTGTATTTGACTATTTCCTAAATCTTATCTTTCTCCTTATATTATGAACTCTTAAGAATATTTATTCATTCCTTCCACAAATATTTACTCAGTGGTCACTGTGTGCCAGGTTTTTGTTTGTCTGTTTGTTTAATCTTCAAGTTTCAAGGGAAGCAATTTATTATATAATGCCCTACTACAAATTGCATTCTCTGAAGCCAATGAGAAAACAGGATATACTCCGCATCCAAGTAAAGAAAACAAATAAAATACCCTATAGATCTTACATTTGTCCCTCTTGTCTACTTTCCCTTGATCAAGAAAATTCATATGTGGTGGAAGTGCTGCTTTCACAAATGAATCACATTATGATGCAGGGCCATGCTAAAACAGACCTTATCAATAAATGTATAACAAAATTATTTTTGCAATTTGACAACAGGAATTAGTGCTAGTACAAAGAAAATCACAAAATTACAAGCATTTATGTGAATTCTTATTGGGTCAGTTTCACAGTTCATTTAACATTCCATACCAGGTTAAAATCAGTCTCATAATCTCTAAAGTATTTCACAACAAATCCTTCTTCAAAATTTGCAATTTGCGGTGGACACTTGGCGGTAACCATTTCTTCCACGGCCGCCTGAAACTAAATTAACAATATGAGCTTTAGTAACTTCTTTTTCATGAAGAGTTAGAACATTCATAATTCTACCACTAATTTCACTCATTAATTATAATAGAACATTTGCATAATATAATTCTCATACTTTAGCCATCATTATGAGATCATTTCCTAAATATTTTTAAGTTCATTTGTAATAATTTTAGTGTCCAATGACTTTTATCAAGAGTTTTATTTTAGAATGACAATTGTTACATCCAATTGGGTAATATTAACTTACACAGTTGTTACATAAGGTAGACATATTTGTTTAGCAGTTTTTTTAAAGAAGGCAATGAGGCACACCTAAATGAATTAGCACCCAATTAAACAGGTTCCAAATGAATAGTTTTCTTAATTAACTCAAAATTAACTGGAAAGAACTATACACTCTAATGCATTCTGTTTTTCAAAAGAAGAAATTCAGATCCTATTGTAGTCTGTTCGGTTTACACCTTTGTTTATGCTGTGTATTTATGCTTATTTAAAAAATAATTAATCATTTTGAATTATTCAGGAATTGGTACACATTCACAAGTTCTCCTGTAATTTCCACATCTACTTCCCTGGCAAAGCACAGATATAATGTTTAGAATTAAGGAGATAATATAAGATCTTTAATCATCAAACAAATATTAACTTAAACTCATTGTGCAGGTAGTTGTCAAAATCCAGAACTCCCAAGCAAACATTCTTTCTCCAAGAACAGCTGCCCCCTACAAAGATATACTGGATCCTGTTGACACAGTTCTAAGAACTCCCTTCCAAACCCTCTATTTCCTCCCTTCTCTGCTCTTTATGGGTTGACTCCAACCCACCATGCCAAGTGAAAGAGCATATTACCATTCCCTAAAGTATGGGAGTTTTGGGTTTTTTTTTTTTTTAATAGAAAGGTGATGTTTAAATAGCTTTCTATTTAAGAAATTGTTAACAAAGAGCATACTTCAGCTTCTGATGACCATGCGGTCAGAGGCTTAGAAGTGATCCCATCCCAGTTCAGTGTGAATGTGTCCAAACTGGGTTTTCCTTTGATTTGTTCTGTAATACTCAGTGTGACATCGTCCCCTTCAAACACTTCATAACCAAGCAGATCAAAGTCTCCTGAAATGAAGTACCAAACAGAATTTCAAGATGTTAATTAATAAAAATACCCACTTATCCATAACAGACATTTAAAGTAAACAAAATTAGTTTTATTTAGTTGTAGTATCACCAAAAAAAAGGATGAATGGGGAAGACGTGGAGCTTTGAATTTGAGCAGATTTAACTGTAGCAGAAATAGCAAAATAGTAAATAAAGTGCTATTCATTTAAGGTTCAGTTTCCATGGCTTAAAAGAAAGGATTATGAGATAAACAGAAGGAGGTATTGGGACCATGAGGTAAAGATCGAGGGGCAGGCAGTGGGATATTCCAATAATTCTTTTAGTTTTGTTCCAGTACCATTATTGTAGTCTAAAGGGCTAGGCTGGGATATTGCTATTTTCTTTAAACATGAATACAGCACAAAGGTAAATTCCAGGACATAGTCCCAGGCCTATGTGGCCTGTTTATACAATCTCACTTTGAAAATAGTAAGGGCTTGTCCTCAGATGTATCTCTGCTTTGGGAAGATGCTTTGCCAGTGGAATCCCACTGACCTTCTCTGTTGGATAATGTCCTAGAATTTGCCCAGTTACGATTTTAGTACCATATTTCTTTTTTTTTTTATTTGACAGAGAGAGACACAGCGAGAGAGGGAACACAAGCAGGGGGAGTGGGAGAAGGAGAAGCAGGCTTCCCGCGGAGCTGGGAGCCTGATGCGGGGCTCAATCCCAGGACCCTGGGATCATGACCTAAGCTGAAGGCAGACGCTTAACGACTGAGCCACCCAGACGCTCCAGTACCATATTTCTTAAGGTCGCTGCTGAAGCCTTAAAATTTCTCTCTAAACTGTAGATATGTTTCTGGGAGAACTGGATAATCATATTTTCATTTATGCAGCATTCTGAAAATCTAACCTTTGGGAAATTTTTAGAACTTCAATTCATGTTACATAAAATTCTTTGCCCTCCACTCAACAATCAAATTAACAATTGTATAAAATGAGACATAAACAATGAAGTAATATTTTACTTATATGAATTGGAAAATATTGATTGTTCAAAGAAAAGTAAAAAAAAAATACATATTGAGGGACCTATTTTTGAGCTAGATAGACCAAACAACTAAACTTGGTTGCGACACTTGGCTTTAAGACCTGAAAATGCAAAACATTAACAGGAAGTTAATAGCTATCACTTGAAAAGGAGAGTGGTCAAATAATTTTGGAAAATGCTGTATTAAACACAGGTGAAATGTTTTCTGTCAGTTTTTGTTTTTGTATGTTTGTTTTCTCACTGTAGGAATCCTCTGGGATTTTTTTTTAGTTTTATGATGTTATGTTAATCACCATACATTACATCATTAGTTTTTGATGTAGTGTTCCATGATTCATTGTTTGCGTATAACACCCAGTGCCCCATGCAGAACGTGCCCTCTTTAATACCCATCACCAGGCTGACCCCTCCCCCCAATCCTCTCCCCTCTAGAACCCTCAGTTTGTTTCTCAGAGTCCATAGATTTTAATATTAAGGAGCTCTGTCAATCTTAAAGAAGAAGCTGGCGTATGCAGCTTCCCATGTAGATGTGACCACAGAATCCTTTCATCAGGCAAGATCTGTCCAGACTAGTGTCTCCTGAGGAATACCGACAACTTAAACTTTAGTTCCAGAATTCACATCTTCACTAATTTTTGCTAAATTAAAGTAGGCTATCATACAGATAATACATCTGTAGTACACAGAGTATATTTCCCCCACACTGGAGTTGTACAATACTTAAAATACAATTCAAGTTTTAATTATGATAGAAAAAATTAACCATTCGATTTTTATTTCTCCTAAAACTAATCGAGGCTATGAAACCACTTCTTTTCCCCTGTCATTTTTATGGAGTTTTTACCTTTTTCAGTGGAGTTGTACAGGATACAAGTTTGTTTCTTAGAAAAATCCTAACAGAAGTACAAAATGATATACACGCTTACCTCGAGTTGACATAAAAGTTACCATGTAAACATAGCTTTGGGGGTTTTGTGTTCTTATTACTTGAACTGTATCTGGTTTTATAGACCAGAGGTCATTTAAAGCTGATTGCAATATGAAGTCAGAAGCATCTCCAGGTAGCAAGACTTTTGGATTAAAAAAAAAAAGTCAAATGATTAGAGGCTTTAATTAAAAAAAAAAAAAGAGTTAAAATCTTTTTGCACTACCATAGCCAGCACTGATGTTTTATATTTGAATTTTTTAAGGTACCCATAGTCTGTATCATATGTTATCACTTAATGAAACTGTTTTGAAACTAATTCAAGTTCAATAATAATGACTACTTAATTGGATTGTGATCTCTTGAAGAGCAAGATTATATTTTATTTTTTTTATTACCATAGTAATAAGTACTGTGTTTGGAAAACAGTAAGCACCTATCAATATTGACTTATTGAAACAATTAATGGAAATAGCAAAAATTATATTTTAGGTTTATTATAAAATATAGAGATGCAATGTCTTTGTTAACAGATAAATTAGTGTCTCATAGCTTTATCACTTAATTTGAAGAAGAAATTGGAAGAAATGTTTACGTCTCTGTAATGGTGAATTTAATTCTTACTATCTTAACTTACACCTGTGAGTCACAGATATATAAATTCCTTATGTGCACTTAAATATACATTTATCATGATCCTTATATAAGAAAATGATATCATATACCAGGAAGTTGTTTTTACTGATGCCATTTTTTATCCCTAGAAGTCTAAAGGTTTTTCTTCACAATGTATTTTTAGCTTTTTTGTCTAGCATACTATTAAAATGATATTTTCCAGACAGTAGAATTTGACTAGAGCTTACATGAAAGTGACTCGTTTCATTTATAAATGAAGAGAAATAAAATCTCCTTTGTTATTTACAACTTACCAGTTTTTTCCATGTTATAGATTAATCTATATTGGTAGCGTGAACACGAATTAGCTTCCACGCAGGGGCTGGTTACCGTGATCCTCTGAACTTCATTAGTTGCACTAGATGTTTCCCAGTTTTCCAATGTTATAACCTATTTCCCAATTAAAAAAAAACATATCTTTACTGTATAGAAAAATACATTTTAAAAGCATGATAGTTAACCACTCAATGCCTCTTTTTTTTTCACTCAATGCCTCTTGATTGCTCTATTTTACTGTAAATGATAAAATATTTTAAAGTTTCACTCTTATCAAATAACAGCCTCTTGAGTTTTAATAGAAACTCCAAGCCACAAAGTCAATAATCTTCCATGACTGCCTTGCCCTCAAACAGTATCTTCCCAAGTAAAATTAATAACCAAATAGAGTTCCTATCTTTGAACATATACTTTCTATGAAGCAGATCTATCATCACAGCAAACCTGTACTTCCTGGACAATTGTCGACTGGGATCTGATAACTTGTTCTTCATTCACTGCATCTTCTGTCTGTTGTTCTGTATAGACATTTCTATACTGGTACAGACCAACATCAACGAAGGCACTCAGCCTATACTCCTGCACCAAGATTTCAAGGTAATATCTGGAAAATATGAATTTTTTCCTAATGAATAAAATTTCAACACTATATAAAACACTGGCCTATACAATGATTTATATTGTAGTATCCCTGATTTTATTTTATTTATTTTTATAGTATTCCTGATTTTAAATATTAAAGTTTCATAGTGGTTTGTTAAAATAAAATGAATTATGTAGGATATCTACACTAGAGAGATACAGAGTTGTCCCCATTCATGACTAATTCATTCAGTTTTGTCAGTAAATATTTATTGAAAAAGATACTACCCCTTATCCTCAAGAAGCTTAAAACAAAATTACATTTACATTGTAATGCAAACTCCCTGGCATAAAACACAGAGGGCATATGGAGTTTAAATACTTTAATATGTATAAGAAAATAACAGGCAGACTTAGACGTATCACATATTTTGTGTTGGAGTGGTTAAATGTATCAGGGATGGAAGTTTCTCTCTAGTTCCTTAAATAATGGTTCCACTTTTAACTTGGGAAATAAAACATGGTTTCTGGAAACTGTTACTGATTAGATTGATTATGGCCCTCCAACAAGCTGTATCATCCAACTGCTTATCCAGGGTAAAGCATTCACCGACCAGCCAATACAGGTGATGAAAAGCTACTGAAAAGCCTTACCCACCTAAATCCCTATCAATGTCACCACTGCTCCCATCTTTGGAGAGGTCAGCTGGGAGTTCCTCTAAACTGCCTCACATCATTCAACAGATACCCTCTTGTATGTGAAGAGTATGTATTCACAATTCATGAAAGCCTCTGAATGAGGGACATGTATCACCTCTCATCTTTCTAGGATGATGGGGCTCTGGGTCATCCCCCTCATAGAACTGATATTGGAGGATTACATCAGGCTCCTGGCTGCCATGAGATCCTGTTTGCCAGCTCTGCCAAATCAATATAGGCAACACTAAGAAGCAGACCTCAAAGAACCATTAAATTCTGTATCCTTGATAGCAGCTTAAAAATAATCATTAGGTACTTTCTATGTATGAGACACTAAACTGAACATTTTGCAGACGTTATTATATTTAATCTTCACAAAATCCTATAAAACCTATATTATTATTCTCTTTGTTCGTATGAATAACAGACACTAAAAGAGTTTTAAAGATTGAAAGGTTATTTAAAAATTAGCAACTGAGGTATGATTCAAAGTAGAACAGGGTGACCAAAAAGATATGCACTCAAAGATGGGGCTATATTATCTGAGTAGGATGAATTTGGCAAATGAGCTACCTGTGGAAAGGTCCCAGGGACCACTGTGTAATAAGGCAGCTAGAGTGGCCTCAATTTCAGAATCCACAGCCACCATCATAAGTGTCGGTGTATAAATTCCAAGCTACCTTGCAGGAGGACAGATATCAGACCGCAGATGTATTACGAGTCACTTTCATGTAAGCTCTGTGCTCCTGCCAAGCAGGTAAACTGAATGCATTTTCCAAGGCCAAGGCAAAACCTGAAGGTGTATTACACCTAATAGCACTAGGGATTAATTAGGTACCCCACTTACCCTAGATTAGCCTGGTGATCCTGGTTAAAAAAGCAAATGTTTAAGTATATAAAGAAGTGATAGGAGGAGGAGGAGAAAGAGAATGGGATGCTTTCCCCATGTCATTAGTACTAAGACTTCAGTGAGAACGTGGAGTATGATTGCTCTCAGGGACCTTTGATCCCACCCTCTCTGTCTAGCTCCGTCAGATCTTCGTGGTGCAGTCTGTGTGCATAATCTCAGTTTCTGGAAGGATGGCATGGTAGAATGAAAAACAAAACAAAACAAAACAAAAACCTCCTACCATCTAGAAGTGAAGTCTGTTTCTTCACCCCTTGAATCTAGATTTGGCCATTTGCTTTGGCCAAAAGGATATTAGTAAAGAGACACAAGCAGAGTCTTAAAAAGTTTAAGTGCCATAGCAATTGCTCTCTTTACTGCCAGAACCCCATTCACCAATGTGACCAACCTGGGTTAGCCCCCTGGGAGGTGAGACCATGTTGAGTGGGACATCCCAAATATCTAAGATCCAATCATGCAAACTGAAGTTCCCAAAATATGAGCGAGGCCATCCTAGGCCATCAATCACCAACTAAATTAGCCAGGACCAAAAGAACTGCCCAGCCAATCACAACATTGGGTTGCTTTAAGCTACTAAATTTTGGGGAGTAGTTTCTTATGCAGCAAAACCTAACAGATACAAATGGTAAATGGGAGATGATCTCACTGAATCTATTGACCTCCGTGAAACTTAGCTACTTTGAATATACCGTGTCTTTTACCTCCCTGCTTTCTAGCAATCCTGAATGACTTTTTGAATGGGATTATCTGCTATTTGAATGTTACTCTCATTTTCTCCCTGGTTTTGGCCTTTCAGCACAAAGTGATGTACTCCTTAAGGGCAGGTAGTATATTTTAATATTTTTTGTACTAAATTTCCTAGCTCAGGGTCTAAAATAAATCAATGAATATTAAATATGTATTAGCTGTAGTACCAATGCATGTGGTTTTGATTTTTCTCTAGAAATATTCAAGAGCTCAGGTGCTTGAGCAGGGAAATTAGATGGCTGGATTGACGGAAAGGTCCTACTAGGAAACTAAGAACAGGATTAAGTAAATTTCACAAATTTATAATTTTTGCAAGAGGGATAATTTAGATATCAAATTTCCCAGGCTGGCTGAATGTCAGTATTCTTAAAAATATAGACATCATATTTAATAAAATTATAAAGAATGGTGAATTATAAATTAAGCCAATAAACTAATGTCACTTCTACCAATAAAGCAAATTGAAAATATTTTTAGATATAAACTTACAGTTTTTAAATACCACACAACAGTTTAATGAAAATAAAAAACAAAACCTTACTCTTTTCCTTTCTGAAGATGAATGTCATCTGATCTTTGTGTTGGACTGGAAAAATAACCATTGGCATTGGAAGAATGATATGCAATCCTCACCTTATCCCAAAAAGAAAGACAAGGAAAGAGAAAGAGAGAGAGAGGAGAACTTATTAATAGATCTTTTCAACCTTTATTTTTCATTTATTATTTGTCAATCCTAGAACTTTTATAGATAGAAAAATATGAAACTACCATATTTTTCTCCTATGATCTATTATCCATGGTGAAATGAAGTTTTTAAAAATTATCAAAGCTCACTTCATACCTTCCATCCTTATCTAACATCAGCACCACTATACCATGAATACACACAAACTGTAGCTATTCCACAATTAGAACTGTAATTAGAACTGCAATGGACGGGGCGCCTGGGTGGCTCAGTCGGTTAAGCGGCTGCCTTCGGCTCAGGTCATGATCTCAGGGTCCTGGGATCAAGCCCTGCATCGGGCTCCCTGCTCTGCTTCTCCCTCTCACTCTGCCTGCTGCTCTGCCTACTTGTGCTCTCTATCTCTCTGTCACATAAATAAATAAAATCTTAAAAAAAAAAAACTGCGATGGAAAGTAGAAAGATACATACCAGGAGGAAGGTTGTGATTGTTAAATAAAATATCCTTTTGCTCTATGGAGAGTTTTTGGGATTTAATCCAAATGAGGTCACTAAAACTAGGTCTGAAAGATGCTACAGATCACTAAATGGGTCTGCCTGCTAGAATGAGAAAACTCTGGGCTCCCCATCAGGAATGACTATATCATCCTTGGAGGAAAAATGCTGAAAAGCTACAGTAAAATTAGAATTCATATATTACAGGCAGCAATTTAAACACTATTCAGTCATCAAAAACTGTGTTGGGAAAATTATTTAATAAAATGTGGAAATACTAATATGTGACCAAAATGACTATGAAATTGGATGTATGATCTTATTTATATAAAAGCAAAAAAGACACAAAAAGAAATGATAGACTTCAATCCCCTAGCCACATAATAGTGAAAGAGATCTAGTAGAATAGTGAACTATTTTTACTCTTTCCCAAATTTCCTATGTACGGTTTTAATTCTTCCATAATTAAAATAATCTTTAAAGGAAATATATATTTTTTTCTTTCCTAGAGAAAATGTAGATACAGGAAAGCATTCTTTTTTAGGCCATGGGTTTTCTATGGTGACTTTATAGTTCCCATTACACATGTTAAAAAAAACAAGAATGTAACTGTATGAAAATATATCTCATAAATGAGATACATATAAAGGTTGCCATATTGCTTTTATAATATTAAATAATATTCCGTAGCTTCCTTACCTTATCTTTTGGATGTCCAGTTTGGCTGAAATAAATAGCATAACGGTCATCACCTTTGATGTAGAATCTATAGACGTCAGAGTCTGGTGCCACCAAAAATCCACTAAAGCGTGCAACAAATGTGTCCTGCTCCATGGGCCAAATATAGGAAGTCGAATCTACCCAACTGGCCCCCATGTACCCTGGCGTTTTTTCATTGTATTCAAGTATCTCTTCAAGATGCACTGGCCGACTATTATTCCATACCTCAAGCTTTAGGCCTCTCCCACCTGAATGTAACAAAATAAAAAAATATTCTCATCAGAATTTTGATGCATTGTCTCAATGGCCCTCTATGTGGGTGGTGGTTATAGATATTCTATTGCTATTCACATTTTTAGGGCACGCTTGCAAACAAAACAATTACACATACCCATACATGTACCTGTACTTATAGGAAAGAGTGCTGTTAAGAGAGCCTACAATTTATTTATTATTAATGCATATATTTGCACCGCAGATTCTACATATGTAAAATGGGAGTAATATTATTATTTGCATGGTTGCAATGGGGATTTGATATTACTAAGTGCTTTACTTAAAATAATATGATAACTACTACTTCTGATATGACTGATGTTGCTTTATATAGTTAAATCTCAAAACTTCATGATTCAGGCCATTTGATTTCAAAACCTTTGCCTGATTACTCTCTCTAACAAAAGTTACCCAATTGATGGTTTGCAACTAATCAAAGAATGGACAGTGTTGGCTTAAGATTTTTGTCAGTATTTGTTGTTCTTCCTCTTAACATTACTTCTGCTTTATGATCTCATCTCTTTCTTGGACAGAATGAGAGAGACTATTCTCATTAACTTGAACCTACACTTGCCAACATAAACTCTGATTAAGTTTTTTCCTAATCTTCAGGTAGTCATCTCACTTTTTTTTTTCTTCCCTAAACTACAGCAATCAGACTGGTGTCTTCTTCCAGGATCCTTAAGCTGGTCTGGAGTGGTTGGATCTAGGAAATGATGGCTCCTCCTGTTCAGCTGAGTTTGTATGGAGAACAGCTTGAACACCTCAAACTTCAGCAGCAGCGGTGTTCTCTGATAAATACAACTTTCATGAAAGTTACCAATTGTGATTATCAAAATACTCTGCTAAACTGGGCATTTTTTTTCTAATGTCATTCAAAACAAGGAAACTTAAGAGGTTGAGAAACATAATTTACTTGGCTTCAAATACCAACCAGTAGTACAATCATAAACCAATTTCAGTGTGTGCACAAGATATGAGATACACACCCTCAAAATCATGCACAGCCTCTCAGTGAGTGGTATCACTGCAGATGTCAAGCGCTTACTGTAGGCCACGGGCCCAAGTCTGGAAAGAATTCTGAGTTCTATTTCTCTCATCCCCTGTTATCACTCTTAAAACATTCTAGAAAAGTAAGGATTTAACCTCTGCCATTTATTTTTAACCACAAAAAGGCATTTATAAAATGTCCATGTAGCCTGCACCAACATTCAGTAATCTCATTTAATCTGAAATAAAGTCCCCATCAAACTCATTCAATAGAGATGTGCTGTTTTCAGTAGGGTGTTTCAGGAATTCAGGCTGAATTTATTTCCATGCTGCAGTTTTGAGGCAGCTATTTTAACACAAATATTCCCTGATCCAGAAAGTGTTAAGGAGAAAAACTAGGAAGAAATGTATTATAATTCTCACTACAAATTCTAAAATGTTCAAATATTTTTTGTTATTAATTGTTATGGGCTGAATGTTTGTAACCCCTCCAAAACTCAGATGTTGAAACCTAATGCCCAATGTGACATTATTAGCAGGTGGGGCCCTTTGGAGGTGCTTAGGTCACGAGAGGTACGAGGGCCCCCATTCATGAGGGCTTATAAAAGAGGCTCCACTGAGCTCTCTAGCCCCAAAAAAGGCTCTACTGAACGCTCTAGCTCTCTAGCCAATCTATGAGGAAGCAGGTTCTCACCAAACACCCAATCTGCTGGTATCGTGATCTGGGACTTCCCAGGCTCCAGAACTGTAAGATATACATGTTTGTTGCTTATAAGCTACCCAGTCTGTGGTGTTCTGTTTCAGCAGCCTGAATGAATTAAAAGACTAATGGGATATGTCTTCTTACGTAAATGTAGAAATGGCCATTCTCTCTTCTGACAACTTACCTGGATAGACAGTTCTGAGAACTTCAGGCTTAGGGGGTGTCTTGCAGCATATGCTATTTTCTGTGACATTCAAAATATCACAGGCTTGACCTAGAGAGAAGCAAGGTGCAGAGCTATTACCACAGAGCTCCAGAATGCAGATCACAATTAGCTTATCTGGAAGTACTTTCTGATGAAAACCAAGTTGCACAAGCAAGAAGCAAAGCCAGGGCTCTTCGTTTCCTTTAGATGTTCTCCACTAAAGATGATCACTCCTTAATTGCCATACTTTTACATGGCAATGTTTTCCTGGCAACACATCACAAGTCTGAGTTAGGAAATTTTGTGATTTCTGAGAAACAAAATAAAAAATTTGATAAAATTATGTCACTGTAAAAGATTTCACTTCTGAGTCCAGAGTGAAGCCGTATATTCTGTTCCCTACAGAAAAGTTGCTGAATAAATCCATGATGTTCAGAATTTGCAAAAGCAGATAATCTCAGCCCTCTTAGGTAAAATAAATAAATACATAAGATGGTGGTTTAGTCCAAGGTACAAGTTCATTTAGTACAAGTTCATTGTAGTCAAATGAAAACAACAGAGATAATAATGTATAAATGGTATTTTCAGAGGCAGACTGAACCAAAACAGACAATTAAAAAATGGGCAAATGAGTAGACATTTTTCCAAAGAAGACAGATGGCCAACAGACACATGGAAAGATGTTCAACATCACTGATAAAGACAAATCAAAACTACAATGAGATATCACCTCATACCTGTCAGAATGGCTAAAATCAACAACACAAGAAACAACAGGTGTTGGTAGGGACGTGCAGAAAGGGGAACATTCTTACATTGTTGGTAGGAATGCAAACTGGTACATCCACTATGGAAGACAGTATGGAGGTTCCTCAAAAAGTTGAAAATAGAATTATCCTATTATCCAGCAATTACGCTATTAGGTATTTACCCAAAGAAAACAAAAATACTAATTCAAAGGGATACATGCACCCCAATGTTTCATCCCCACAGCATTATTAACAATAGCCAAATTGTGTAAAGAGCCCAAGTGTCCGTTAAGTGATGAATGGATAAAGAAGGTCTAGTATATATAAAAGCCACAAAAAAGAATGAGATCTTGCCATTTGTGATGACATGGATGGAGCTAGATAGTATTATGCTATGCAAAGTAAGTCAGTTAGAGAAAGAAAAATACCGTATGATTTTACTCACATGTGGAATTTAAGAAACAAATGAGCAAAGGGGGGGAAAAAAGAGGCAAACCTTGAAACAGACTCTTACCTATAGAAAATAAACTGATGGTTACCAGAGAGGAGGTGGTGGGACATGTTAAATAAGTGATGGGGATTAAGGAGTGCACTTGTGATGAGCACTGGGTGTTGTACGGAAGTGCTGAATCGTTACACTGTATACCTGCAACTAATCTTACACTGTATACACTGTATATTAACTGGAGTTTAAATAAAACTTGGAAGAAAAAATAAAATACATCCAGTTTACCATATGTAATTATACTCCAATAAATTAGTTAGAATTTAAAATTTAAAAAAAACTTTAAAAAGTTATGTAATTTTAAAAAAGAAATTACTGAGGATTCAAAATCTCAAACCTTGTCACATTGATGGCAATGAAAAAGAAAAAATTAACATGTTATATTTGCATATCAACTATACCACAATATCATAAAACACAGTATATAAATTAAAGATATTTTGTGCTCCTGATTTTAATATTGGAAACATTTATATTTAAAATTTCAGGAAACATGTATGATATTTAAAAATCTTATTGCCTAGGTTTTAATATTTATGCAGGTGACCAGCAAGGATTCACAGGGATAAGAAAGATATTGTACAGATGTTAGATGAGGCTACTTTATATTAATTTCTTCTCTTGAAATCACATTTTGGCAGGCTCATGGGCAGATTCTTTAAAAGTAGAAAGTACCTAAGCAGAGGGATGTATCAGAAAAAGTACGTGTCCAGTTGCACGGCCAGACGTGCACCCCTTGCTCAAGGTAGGGAAGGTCATTATGACTGAGTGGGAAGATCCCCGCTATTATATTCATCCCCCATCTCCTTTTTTAGCTGCACAGCTCCCTACCTTGAACAGACCTAAACCAGATACCTAAAAACGATGCATAACCAGAGAACCAAGCTCTACTCACGTTTGTAAAAATACAACACGTCAATTAATGTTCTTTCCAAGGCCAATATCATCAGTAATTCCTGATGATGTCCGGATAAGTCACAATAAATGAAAAGGGGATGAGAAGAGTATCCCCAAATACTTTTAATTTTCTCATAACTAACCAACCCATTGAGAATTAACAACAGTTCAAGAAGGGCATTTAAAAAGTTTGTTAAATAAAGGGTATGTGTGTCTCAAAGTGTGGTGAGGAATTTGTGGAAGGTAGCCATGTTGTTACCGTACAATGCCTTTTGATGATGACCTAAGAGCCCAAGTCATGGTCATGTAAGGCCCTTCCTGGAAGGTCCCAGTGGGAAAAGTATCACACCCCGGAACCAAATGCCCATGTGAAAATATCCAGCTTTAAATTTAAGACATTAATTGAAAAAGGACTATTATTCTTCTTACAAATTATTAAATGAAAGCCAGAACTTGTTCTTATAATGTAATATATTAAAAGTCACAAAAAATACCTCCAACGAGAACCCTGATAGGGAAATCTGTCTGATCAAAGAATCGTCCATTTATCGTTAGCACGGTGCCACCTTGAATGCTTCCTTGTGAAGGGGAAATCATAGTGACCTCTGGAGAGAGGGAGGAGAAGCACATTAAAGAAAATGTCCTGAATATTACACATCAACACAAAAGCTTGATTTTTATAAATTTTCCAAATTACCTAGCCTTAACACATAGCACAGCATAGGTAGTGAACTGACCAAATGAATGAATTGGGTGTTTCAATTTTGTCCTGCAAAGAGGACAGTTAGCATGGCTTTCACAGAGTCCTACATCTCATGGGGACCAGGTTTTAGTGGTGACTGCTTCTAAAGAGACACTGGTAATGGAGGATGCAGGAATTAAGGAAAATCTGGACTGAGGATAGATGTTTGATTCCAAAAGAAAACACAGGAAGGCAGAACAGCCTCTTCTCCTCTGTGCTCTTAAAGAATAAATCCTTCTTCTATTTCTGAGTCAATATCTTATACTTTTCTCATATAGTAATATATTAACTATGACTGGAATTCTTCTGGTTTCATATATAAAAGTTTCAGGTATATTAGTAAAATAGCCCAGTGCATGATATATGGTAGATTCTTATTCAAATTTATTCTTATTAGTTCTATCTATCAAAGTTCTATGTATTTTTACATATGAGTTTCACATTAAATAGAAAAAGCCAGGATATATCATATTTGATTGATTCCAAGACACTTTTTTTCACATTTGAACATCTTTGAAATCTGAATGTGCCACTCCATCACTCTTGACCTAGAATGAAGTGTAATTCTTCCAGGAGGATTTCTGTTTGCTTCCCACACTCTCCTAGGAGTCTACCAACCTTAGATCTCTGTAAGTTAAAATAAATAATAATCTGCTTGAGTATTCTTTTGGACTACACTGAGACCATAAATCTGAGAGAGTCCTGGCTTATAGTTTAAATTGACAGTGGAGATTTTTTTTCTCTCCCTTGACCAACAGCCCAAGTGGAGACATGCAAGCTACCCTTCTGTCTCTTTTAGAGTGATGAGCTGGTTTCTCAATCAACCTTATATTAAAAACATAGTTTTCTGGGTCCTAGCTTAATGTCAGAGCTTCCTATTAGACTCCCCATCTTGGGTGTTTTTCCTTTCCTAGCAGTACATAAAATAATACAGTATCCCTTAAGTCCTTATTGTTATTGATTTGATGAAATGAAGTACACACATCTCTCTGTCTCTCTCATTCTTTCTCTCTCTCCGTCATACACACACACACACACACACACACACACACACACACAGAGTGAGAGGGCTTACATACCTGCATATGTTTGAAACATTGAAATTTTATTTAGAGAAGAAACAAAATATGCCATTTTTTGTGGGAAACTCCTGTGCAAAAAAAAAAAAAGGTAAAAATCCTTACTTTAAAAATGAACTTTATTTTAGGAAAAATGTTATTTTTTTAGTGATATAAATCGTGTCATAATTTGCGGAGATAAGGAGCTGGACAAGACATTTTGGGGAGATAAAAATGTTCTACCTTTTGATACAGTTACTGATTACACAAATATACAAGCACACAAATACTCAAATATTCCTTGGTCAGACCTTACTGAACTGCACATTTAAATTATACACATTTTATTTTATGCAAATTATACCTCAATAAAGAATTCATACTAACAGAAAAAAACATGAAGTCTTCATGAAGGCTTTTGTGTTAACCACCCTCCTCTCTCCTCTCTTATAACCCATTTAGCATCAGAATAACTAACATGACTGAACACTTATCAGATATCATGCTAAAGTTTTTAAGCTTTTAACCTAAGATTTTTTTAAGCTTTTAATTTATTATGCCATTTTATCCTTACATTAACCCCATGAGATAGGTTCAGCTCACAGAATCTATTTATCTTACTCAAGATCACAAAGGGAGTAAGTAGCAGAAACAGAATTTGAAGCCTGGCAGTTTGAGTCCTGAGCCCTGGCTCCTCACCTGTGTCCTACACAGTTTTCTCCTGCCACTAATCCATGTAAGAGCACAGTGCATGAAAGCAGGTTAACAAAAATCCAATAATCCAGAGTTAAATCACCCTTAATAAACACAGAACCTATTCATATTTTTTGGTGGATATAGACTTGCACTTCATAGCCTGGGGAGCAAGGAAGGGAGGGAATCTGATTCTAGAAATTAAATGCTGTTTCCTTAATTACCTCAATGAAATTCATAATAGAGAAGTTAAGAAATTCAAATGTTAAGACTCAAAACCCATTCATTATACTTATAACACACTGAACGGAATCTAAAAGGATAATGCAAATCTTGTGGTTGAGACCAACAGTAAACTCGTATAAATCTAACCCAAGCATTATAATGGGCATTTGCAAGACTAAAGAGTCTCTGGAAATTCTGTATGCTAAATTAGTTACTTAAGAAGTTCATACTGGATTTATATTTATATGCTATAAGCCTTTCAGTTGAATTCTCAAAGATCTGAAATGATGCCAGCTTCAACAATATTGTCTGTGGTCAGATTCTGGATCTGAAAAATTAACCCTGCTTCTTAAGTTGGTGGGAAAATTGCCTCCTGAAATAAAATTTGAATGTAATTTATTTGGTATGACACTGAGGTGATTTTCACTAATTCATTGATAATGACTAGGCATTTCTCAATTAAGGCAGCCTCATCTGAACCTTATCAGTTTGGAACAGCTGTTGTTTGAACTTGTAATAGAGGAGAGAAGGTTAGCTATTAAAAGAAATACAGAATGGGAGTCACAATGATCTTTAATTGGTTCATTTGATATTCAGGAATCCTCCTGAAATTTGTAAAATATGGATTTTTTAATTTAAAGGATAATTTAACATTTTTTTAAATGCCATGTGATCATGAAACTAGGCTTTTAAGTAGTAAATGCCATATTTTTAACAGTTATCTTAAATTCCTAAGATTGTTTTATATAGAAACAGTTTCCTCAATTCTGAGACATTAATACAAAAGAACAGCCACTGGCTTTAAAAAAAGAATTATAAGTCAAGATCACAGAATCAACTATTTTAAGCCGTATTTTTGCCTATATTATGTGCAAATTTTCTGGCTTTTTAAAATGGAAAGTTTCAGGGCATGTTAATGCAACACATTGATTTATATATACTTATCAATCACATTCAAGCTTGATCACTCAAATCTATTTTTGGATAATTATTTCTTTGAGAAATATATGATGGATTTGGTAATTAATACCTTTCATACAGACTCAGAATTAAGAATTCATCTTTTTCACCTGAAGAAGAATGACAATGAGAGCATTGAAAAAAAATGTATATGTAGCTCAGGAAATCATTTAAAACTCAATAATTATTGCTTCTAACATGATTTTCTACTATTTTCAATAAAATCCTATTGCCCTATCTGTATCGTTATATGTATGTAGGTCATGTCCTTGCAGAAAATAATTGGTAAATCATGGGGCTCTAAGTTATTTGCCCCATGTAAATCACAAAGGTGAATCTTAGTACCATTTACATACCATCCAAAATGGTTTGCCCTTGAATCATAATATCCTTCATGGTTTTGGTCAGTCTATATTGGTCTATAAGAAAGTATGCAATCCAGTCATCATTTTGTTATAAATCTATTGCCTCTAGGTGTCTGGAACCAGAAGATCTTTAAATACAATGATAATGGATTGGGGCTCACCACCTCAATTGCAGCTGCATGCATGCAGGGACCAAATATCACCCTTCTCTTGCATCTGTGAGCATTAACCAGGAATAACATCTACTTTGACTGTAATATTGCCTTTCTTCTCAATCTTTTTAATCTTTTTCAATCTTTTCTAATCATCTCTCTTCAGAAATAAAAAAAAAATCAACAGACATATCCTATTATTGATCTACTACAGCTATATTAGTATTGGATGGCTAAATACTGTGATTTATTTGAATTTCTATTAACCAGCTCATTTTCTCATTGGGAGACACTATGACATTTTGGGGAGAATAATTCATTTAGGTTTGGAGCATCTCGGTCCTGCCCACAAAAGGCCATTAGCATGTCCCAGTTACTATGACAGCCAACAAATGCTCCCCACACATTTGCAAATGCACAGAGAAGTGAGGTAATCCTGCCATGGTTAAAGAATCTTGTGTCAGGATGTTAAGTAATGAGGAGATGTGGTTCTATGGCTGAAAGCCTCCACCACTCTTGGCAGAGCCCTGGAATGAAAAGCTCAGGGTCTGGAGCTGGGCTGTGTGTGTTCACACACCAACGCTGCTTCCAACTAGGTGAATATACATGGGCAAATTATTCAACTTTCCTGAATCTCATTTTTCCCGGTGTGCAACACAGAGGGGATGATAACACTCAGTTTTATAGGTTCTTTGGCAGTCTTCAACCAGACAATATATGTAAAGTGCTTAGTACCATGCCTGCCACTAAATGTTCTGTATTATGATTATCTATGATATGAGGGTTGCAATGTGTGTTGAGATTTGCATATTCTGATATTTCTATAAATATATGGTAATCTTTCTTAGTGAAATTAGGATGTAGGATATCTGGAACTGATTTCTAGCTTTATTAAAAATCATGAATAAAAGTTATTAACATATGGCGCTAAGACAGACATTTGTTATCTTTCATCACTCTGTATGTCTTGATACTTTAAATGAACACCTTTATCAGGTAATATTTACCATGGGATTTTATTTATTCTTACATTAGTTCAAATCAAAACTGAACTATTCAGTTATCAAAAAAATTACAATTAAGTCAGAAGAGCTGTAAGACATAAAAGAACACTTTCAATGTCACAATCAAAGATTTATTTGTTGTTTTAGGTAATGCTAAATTTCCCAACAGTTGAAAGACTGTGTCTGAGGCACAAAGTAGAGCAAGGGAGTGAAAGACCCCTTAAATGTTAATTTGGAGAAAAAAAGTGATAAATTTTTTAATCTCTGGATCTATAGCACAAAGTAAATATATACTTTTATTTTATTTACCCAGTTGAATCAATTATGAAAATTATTATTTACAAAATGACCTACCTTCCGTAATCACTATCCAAGATGAAGCTGACATTGTGATGACCTGGAATCAATTAAAATACACAATTAATTAAATTTCCAATCACAGGAGAATAAGAACTATATATTATAATTCTGATTTAAAAGCAAAGCAAAGAAATTTAAAATTAAAACTGTAATTATGCAACCATTTATTAATCCTCAAGACATGACAATGAACTATCTGAAAGGAGTATCTAGTATTTTAAAATATACATACTAAGATGTCTCGAGGTTATAACTAGAAAAACTTGACAAAATATAATAATGAATGAAGAATGATAAAAACAACATATACATAATCATCTGCCCTCAAATTTCTTTCATTCATTCAACAGCTACTTAATTGGATGAGACACTCTGCAGAGGGTTGGCCATGCAGGGTGAGCACTCAGTTTGCTCTTCTCCTAACAGAGCATATTGTGCAGGGAGGGATTCAGTCGGTCAAGAGCAGTGACAAAGAGAACTAAAAACTGTGATAAAGCTATCAAAGAAAAGGAGAATGAACTTGGAGAGTGGAAGGCAGGGCATCAGGGAAAGGTTTTTTGATGACACGACATTTTATCTGATTTCTAAAGGATGGGAGGCTTGCAAAGGCTCTGAGACAGAATAAAGTGAAGCCCATTCTAGAACTAAAAGATTATGATGGGTGCTAGCTGAACCTACTGCGGTAATCATTTCACAATATATGTAAATCAAGCCATCATGTTATAGGACTTAAACTCATACAGTGATGTATGTCAATATAAAATTGGAAAAAAGAACTATAAGATCTATGTGCCTGGAGTACATGCAGCAAGGGGGAAGAAAACGACATAAAAGTAAGGCTCCAGGGAAAACAGCTAAATTAGTAATGGAATTTTCTGGATGACAGAAGAATAAAAAAAAAAAGAAAGAAAGAAATTTGAAGCAGCTTACCTTAAATGTAAACCTTAGGAAAAAGGTAATTCATACATGCTCACATGAAACTGAAAAGGAGCCAAGGTAAAGAGGAAATATTACTTTAAAAAAAAAGGGATGAAGCTGAGGGGAGGTCTAAGAGAATGCAAAAAAAGGAAATAGAGTCAGGCATTTCTGAGAATTATGAAGAATGGTGATCATCATTTACCAATGTAAGTTCCAGTCGTCTTACAAATCATAGAACCCATGTCTCCGTTTGGATGATCTAATTTTAGACCATACCTAATAAAATATATATGTTAATTTCAAAGTTTATATTGACATTAAAGTTTTAAAATAATATGTTTCCCCTTCTTAAGTATCTCTATAATAAAGATGCACTTATTGTCAGATAAATAAATAAATAAATGTAATAAATGTATTTCCCTTAAAAGCACCTTATGGACTTTGAATATGTATCAGGCTAGAAACTATCTCTACAACAAAAATTTCTGTGAAATGAAAATATTTCCTGGCCTGGGTTGAAGATACTTGCATAAAGCTTCCTTTTACAATTAAATATTTTGTAGTTAATTTGGCTATCCCCATTGATATTCCTCTTAAATATTTTTAAATACTACCAAGTGAAACAATTATTTGATAAAGATATTTCTCAAAACATCTTAAAACATAACAATCTAAACAATAGTTCATATTGTTCATATCAATAGTTCATATCATCTCGACTGGAGACAATAGGGGTTATCAAGTTACATCTAACTATATAAATGATTGTTAATTTACTGTATAAAACATTATAATTTATACTGTATTTTAAAGGATTCAGCTATACAGTATTGCTAGACATTATTACTTAAACTGGTATGTTTATATCTACTGTTTATTTTCCAAAGAAAATTATTTGAATGACTTACAAATTATCAGATTGTGGTATGAGAAGCTCACAGGGCATTCCTCCAATATAAACTCTGTATAAATATTTTATTGGAAAAGATCAAGTTATATTTAGTAAATCATTTCAAAATGCTCTCCTCCCACCAAGCTCACTAACACCTTATATTTTTCTCTCAATCACTTATTATTATCCATCACGCATTCGTTCAACAAACACCTGTTTTATTACCTATTATGTTGCAGTCTTTGCTATAGATACTGGCACACATCAGGGAACAAAACAAAAATCCTGCCCTTGTGGGACTGACATTCTAACTGGGGGAGACCTGATAATAGACATGATAATCATAGGATATTTGGTGTGTTAGAAAGTGATAATACCACAGGAATAGAAAATGTGGAAACAGATAATGGGGACCCTTCCACCTGCAGTTCAATTAATTCAAATACAAAACAGAATTTTATGTTTTGTAACATACAGTAAGTTTCAAACTATAGGTAGGAATTAAAGGAGGGCCACAGCAGAAGCCCCCCCCCCCCCCCCCAGTAATTAGGATGAAGAGAACTAATATCCTCAGTGCCATTGAAATGGAAATCCCAAGCTGAGAAGAGGCAGGGTCCCGCTGCAGGGAAACCTTGGCCTTTGCATTTTCCCAGCTGACCAGGTTGACTACTGCTTTAAGGATGTTAGAACCTGATGCTATTGGAGGCTTGCAGGTGGGACCCACAGGTACTGTATTCTTGGCCACCAAGATAATAAACCACCCAGCTTCTGTGTCAACAAATCCCAGATTCAAAGTAACTGAAGATACAAACCTGAACTCTTAAAAAGTAAGGACTTCCATTTGCAGAGAACTTTAAACTTTTTAATAAACGTGTACACACAAATTCTTTCATTTATCATTACATTAGGTTTGTAATACAAGTACACTGAATTACTGTATCCATTGTAGAGATTTATGGATTCATATTCTCCTTCTAAACTCACACTTTCTTGTGTCTAAATAATAAATTTAGCAGCTAACAATGGCACTTACTATGTTTAATCCTCACAACCATCTTACCCTTCCATTTTATAGATGAAAAAACTGAGGCAGGAAGGTTAAGTAGCTTGCTTAAGCCTACAGCCAGTAAGGAATAGAGCAGGAATTCAAACCCAGACAGTTGGACTCCAGCAGGTGCTCTTACCCACACTCTGTAATCCCCACAGTGGTCTGGGTTTGCCTATCAAGGGCAATACTACACTATTTGGCCATATATATATATGTATTTTTTTTAAGTTTTTCTCATCTCATTTTTTAGACCAAAATCTTCTTAGTGGGCACCAAGCCCTTTGTTTATTTGCATGTCCTCTATAATTTGTACCTAGTCTGAGTTTGGAGATTAGGCTGAATTGACAAGATCTGTGAGAAACAGAAGCAGCTTGAACACTCTGGGGTCCTAATTTCCTGCCCAGTACATGGCCCATTGCTCCCTGCTAACGGGATTCAGGCACAGTGAAATGCCTGAAACGCCTAGTGTCCCAAATTAAGACAGCAGAAATGGGATAGACACAGTTCTAAGGCTTTCGCCTCTCACATTAATAGGTGTGTGAAAGTTTTTCTGTGTCTATATATGATATCTCAGGGTTTCAGAGTACATGGGCTGGGTAGCGTGATCTCTGAGGTCCCTGCTGACCACAATTCTGTGATTCCATGAAATAATTTCTATCCATTCCTTTGTATTGAACAGTAGTAAATTTCAGTTACAGCCGGGGGGGGGGAAGGAATATCCTTAAAAATTAAGCTTTCTATTTCCTAGCATTATTATAGCAAAGGATGATTTAGGAAACCCCATCTAAGAATTGGAATATAAACCATTCATAACATTCAACTATATGGAAACAAACAAAATATTTATGCTAACATTTGTTTCTCTATTTAGTACTTACTACATGTAAGGAACCAATATGAACATTTCCAGAATATTATAGATGTATACAAATGTGATTTAATTGAGTTCTACCTCATAGAATGCACCTAAATTACCTTTATTTCATTTAGTAAAACCTTTCAAATTACTTGTTTTACAAAACTATATACATGTATGTGTGTATACATATATATCACCTTTTTAATATTTAAAAAAATTCTCTAATTGTTGTATGAATTGTTATCTAATTTATCTATTTATCCATTTTACACCGGTATTTAATAAGCATGGAGCCTTTTGAAAGCTGATTCTGAACTTCCTTCTATGGGGAATGAACAGGGCTGGCAGTGAAGGCAGCACTAAGAAAACCACACCCATGCTACAGAAAGATTAGTGATAAAGCTAGCTTCCAATCCAAAATGTGGACAATTATTTTTTGATATTAGGTAATTAGCCAATGTTATCATCTGGTCCATAGCTGGTAAATGGAGGAACCAGTGTTCAAACCCAAGGCTGTTAATAAGTTATTGACCATTTTTTTAGTTTCAGCACTCTCCCATACACAACTACAGTAGAAGAAAAAAGGCCAAACTGCATGTCAGGAGACTCCAGTTCTCGGATCTTGACTAAGCTATGGACCTCCAGGCTACACAGTTACATATATATGCAAAATGAGGCATATATATATTATTACTGAAGAATATAAAGTTCTATGACTAACTCAATTACTATTGGGCTTGCCTCCATGTGCCTTCTATTAATAAAATCTATCATAAGAGGCTCCTGGGTGGCTCAGTTGTTAAGCGTCTGCCTTTGGACTCAGGTCATGATCCCAAGGTCCTGGGACTGAGGCCCGCATCGGGCTCCCTGCTCAGCAGGGAGTCTGCTTCTCCCACTCCCCCTACTTGTGTTCCCTCTCTTGCTGTGTCTCTCTCTGTCAAATAAATAAATAAAATCTTAAAAAATAATAGTAATAAAATAAAATCTATCACAGAAAATGAAAGAATGTCAGACCAAAAAAGAAAGGCATATTGGCCACTTCTTTCATGTCAATGAATCATCCAACAGTCTCCTTTTCTTCCTATAATATGGCTGAAAATATGCTGGTTAATCCCCTCACACTGTAGTGATTTTTAATATCATTGAGCCCATTATTTTTGGAATACCATATCCCACCTGAGTGATAAGAATATGTTTCCACATCGAAAATTTACCTCAAAATCCTAACATTTTTCCCATTTGAGCTTAATGCAGTATTACTTCCATAGACATCAGTGAAGATTCTGCCTTGGATAGTTATTAATGTGCCTACAACAAACAAACAAACAATTCTGTGTAAGATTACCTACCCACACACCCATACACTTAATACCAAAACATTAGAGGTATTCCTAATGAAACCAGGATCTGGACACTTATATCCCATGTTCATGACTATTGTTTAACACTGTTCTGAAAGTTCTAACAAATACAATAAAACATGAGTGAGTATGTATAGTATTAAATCAATATTTATAAGTATTTGTAAATTAAAGAAGTTTTTCATGGAAAACAATGAATTATTCAATAAATATTGCCTGGGTCATGAATGATCTATTTGAAAAAATAAATAAGCTCCCACTTTACTTTATACCAAAAAAGTGAATAAATCCTAGGAGAAATAAAAATTAAATATAAAAATAAAACCATAAAAACTCTTGAAAATAAGTATAAATTTATATAATACTTATATAATTGGGGTGGTATGGCCTTCTACAGCATAAAAATGAAGGAAGAAATAATAATTAAAATCTATAGATCGAATTTAAAAAATTAAAAATGTCCGAATGACAGGAAAAACCATTAATAAAATTTAAAAGCAAATGGTAAATTAATAAATATTTCCCACATATATGATATATAAATAGTTAATATCCTTAAAATATAAAGAATTCTTCTAACTTAATATAGAAAAAATTGACTAGCATTAAATTAAACCAGGGAGCTGAACAAGTAATTTATAAAAGAAGAAATACAAAGGGTCAATAAATATACATAAATAAGTAAATTTAATTGCATAAATCAAGAATTGGAAAAATTAGAAATAAGCTACTATATTTTTCATATAAATACTTGAAAAAATTAGTTCCTAAAATTGTCAAGGTTATTGAAAAGGGCATTCTCACATATTCCTTTTGGGATTATAAACTGGTATAATTATAATTGTAATGAGTGGAAGCCAGCTGAATGTCCAATAAGGGGATAGTAAAATACTTCATAGCAGATTCAGATATAACCACTGAAAATCATTTTTTAAAATAATATTGGGAGTTATTGCATAATCAGAAATATATTATTTATAAATTATCAGATATAATAATTTCATATACTAAAAATTAAATTAATGACCAGAAACCAAAAAAGATATTGTATCAGCTGTCATATAACAGACCTGGAGTCCCAGATAAAGGTGTGATGCTCTTTATCGTTGGGGTTCTGAAACTTTTTGCCTGTAAAATAATACTGTCAATAAGCTAGTATCTCTGCCTCTAACATTATTTACATTTAAATAATTCTACAATATGACTGTCAAAATACCTCTTTTTAAATATAAAAAATAAAGTTTAGAATATTATTATTCTGCTTATTCAAGATCTTTTCCTTATCCACTAAAAATTCTCTTTCATTTCAACGTTTTTAGTTTGGAATTTTAATATTTAATCTTCCTTTGTTACCAGTGTAAGTCAAACCCTAGTAATAAGGCTCTCTCTTAACAACTTTTAGGAATTTGGGGGAATAAAATTATAGAAAGTCTTCCCTTATTTAAGCCTATGAAGAAGAAATAACAAAGCACATTGCAAAACAGAAGCAAAACCTGGAAAAAGTCCATCAAAGTAAGCTTTAGTAAGGAAGCTAATGATAATTTTCTAGAGCAATGCAAGTAAATTCTTAAGAATTGTGACACCAAATGGGAATGGGGAGAGAGGAGAATCTCAGGGAGCCCACAAGGGTGATGGAAACTCTAATACCTTTGATAGACAGACATAATTTTAAAAAATATATGGGATGGTCCTTAGAAGAAATGTATTATTGTAAATATCTACATATAGGGTAACTAAATTTTGAATGACTTCTACGCTATGTGCAATCATATTTTATCTCATTGCATTAGAAATTATAAAAAAAGGAAAAATAGTTATGATCTTATTTAAAATGAAGAAAAGGAAAATCAAACTCAGAGTAGAAATGGAAAAAGAAAAAAATAGTGTGAACAAGAAAAAAATGTAATGTATAAAAGTTTAATTCATTAATAAAATTAATCTAAAGAGGGAAACAAGAAATGATAAAAGAGATTCCACTATCATAGAAGATAATTAAAACTGAGTGAAGTTATTCACTACATGCTAGTGTATTTTTAGTATGGAAATAGACAACAATCTATAAAATTAAAAAATAAAAGCCCAGTTCAGCAAGAAAGCAAGCACAAGATTGATCATCCAAAAGTAAAAGAGGAGATTCCCATATACATTGAAGGTGCATTCCCAGCTGTTGATGCGACCTCTGCAGGTATTACTTTCTGTAATAGGAACCCCATCCACACTGACTCTCACAGTGTAGGAATCTTCTGGCATTGCTCTGCAAAGCAAATGAAGAACATGTAAGGAATGCAATGACCCTTTTATTCAATGTATACTATTAAGGAAAAATACTGTTCCAGACTACAAGTCATTTTTGAAAAAAAAAAGTGTCTAAAATTCTAATTGATGTACAGCTAAATTCCATTCTATATTATTAGAATTCTAAATTATTAGAATTCCATTCTAAATTATGGATGATCTCCATCCTGAACTCTGTACTGCAGATTCTAACATCATGGACCTCAGGCAAATGCTTATTCTAAGTGCACTGGTGCTTACTGAAAAGGACAACGAATGCAGTAACAAATGTAGGAATAACCATTTAAAACAGTAATACATCACCTTGGTACCGTTATGTTACGCTTTTTTTTTTTTAAAGTTCTGATCAAATTTCTCTCTAAGAAAGATTTTGCTGCTGAAAAACAGCCAACAAGCTTGATAAAGATGAAATCTTCTGGAAAATGGGCTACCTGTTTTATTATTAAAAGTTGCCATTTAAAATGATTAATTTTTCCCATAAGTTGTTAGTTAACAAACATCATTTTGGACTGATGGTAAAGAACTTGAAATGTCACTATACAAAATGATCATCTTTAATCTTAATGACTATGTAAAGATTTTGAATGAAATTAATCAAACTGGACAGGAAAGCATAATTTTGATATTTTGAGGAGCATCATTACAATTTAATAGTAGCCATTTATCTTCTGAAATAGATCAATAATTATAAGATAACAGCTCTAATAACCTGGGAGAGGATATAGAGTTTATTTTATTGTGCCAATATGTGGAAAGAACATTACAACTGAATATAATAAAGCTATAAAATAGTCTAAACATCATGAAATAAAAAATAGCTGATCTTCAGAAAATATTATAATAGCCAGAGTATATAAAAAACTATATAATACTAATATGTGTATCATAAAAATGCTCTTAATAAACATACTATAAAACAAACCTAGTATAGCACGTAATTTGAGTTGAATGACTTGAATCTTTTTCTACATCACAAGAAATTGATCGGAAAGAAGAAACTAATTGCACACTGTTTCCCATCTCAGCATTATCAACTCCATAGTTAAACTGGTTTGCTTGAGCAAAACCTGGAAAAGTAAAAACACTGAATTATTATTAGAATTCTGTTTTCAAAGATCTAACAATTGTCATTCAGTATTGAATCATCAATAAATAATAAGGAATAGTACTGAAATAAGCAGTTAACCTATTTTATATTTATCCTTATGATTGTAATCCTTTTTGGAAGCATAAAAATTCACCTTCAATTCATTTCTTCACAAAAGTAATGCTTGAGAACCTATTATTTGCCAGGCGCAGACTGAGTAGCTTATATTCCAGTGGTAGGGTGTGGAGGCTGGAGAAAATAGACTCTCCCCACTCTCCCCATCAGATGCTATGTCTGCTGAGGATAACTACTATGAAAAAAAGGAGGCCCAATGGCATAGAAAGAGTAGATGAGGGGAACAGTATTTTATAAGGGATGGGATCTTTACCTTGAGTTCCTATAAAGGAAAATCTGAGGTGAGGACTTGTAAGCATATGATTTATTTGAGTAGTGACCCCTTTGGGAGAAAAGAGAATAAGACCTAAAGAAAGAAAACCTGGGCTGTGAGCACAGCTGGAGCACAATCTTGCTGGGAACTTCCAAGGAAAATATGGACTGCCTCTCGGAATCAAAGAATCAAACATTTCTTCATCAAATCCTGTCCCCATTAGTTGGGGGCTCTCCAGGGGAAATAGCTTCTCCTGTACTTTCAGGCTGCACATATGCCCATATGCCATAGGGGTTCCAATGTCCCAAGTCACTGCATAGGTGAAGCCCTGGGACAGTAGACAAAGACGTGCTATGGGAACAGAAGGCAAGAGCTGCAAGCATAGACTGAGTCACAGTCTATGGGGGACTGTCTGCCATGGCTGTGACTAGAATTAAAGGTGAGAACAAGAGACTGTGAAGCTGAATATAAAAGGCATCTCTTACAGTTGACTTTTCACACCATATGGACACGCTCATGCCCCACATTTTAAATATAATCCAGTATCAAGTCTCCAAGGTGGTAACCAGCCAAAAGCTCTGCTAACGATTTAATACAAGAGGGTTAGTGGACCAAGATACAACTGGTCCTGAGGCTATAATGAATATTCACCGTACCCCCTCTTTACCACCCACTGTAGATTTCCTTACCCTTAACCAGCACTTAAGCTGATGGAGCAACACAAGCCTTCAACCTAAGGGTCTGAGTCCTCAGCTGCTTTACCCTTGTTAGGTTATGGTTGCTATAATTGCCTATTCACAGTCATCTGGACATGGAAGCCAAGAGATACCCCCATGAATACCCTGAATTCCAGATATATTCTTCCCTATCTCCATTAGGTAAAGCTACCCTACCTCTTCATGATCATCAGAACTGATTATCTCTGGTAGGCTACTAATTATGTTAGATGAATTCAAACTGATCAGTTAGTGATGGTAGTTTCAGTTCAGTGGGAGCCCATATAGGGATCCCTGGCAAAAGCATTCTCTCACTGGAAACTCAGACCCAAAGCCAAAAGCATTCTCTCACTGGAAACTCAGACCCAAAGCCAGCAGAATCTAAAACTGCAAAGACAGAAAAACAGATGCAGTTTCCAGATCACTGGGAGTGATAATGACTGAGAGTAACCATTCACTTCCAGCTCCATGCATTCTGTCTATCAGAAAGGAGTAGCATGTATCTGCCATGGGATCAGGGCATATGGCATATGAGGGAGGCCAGTATCCTATCTCACAAGATGTTGTGCCCAAGCTGGGATCTTAGGCTTCCCTTTTATAGACCATTCCATCATTCTACTAGGCCACATGTTTCAGAGTGACACAGGTTTTGCAGTCATGGGCCCATAATCACAACTTTTTCACTATAAAATGTGTTCCTTGTTCTGAGGCACTATTTTATGGAGTCTCCTGGCAGTAACTCAGACTCTGGAAGCTCTCAGAAGATGGGCCCGGCAGAGGCACTGTGGATGGAGAAGGCAAAAGCTGTATCTGGAGTCAGTATCTGTTCCAGCAATGATGGATCTCTGTTCTTTCAATGAGAGAAGGGGAGTGAGTCATGCAGTCAACTTGTCCCTAAGTAAGTGGTGGACTTCTTGAGGGATGGCCCCTATTGAGGGCTCAGTGCTGGTCAGTGCTGGCCAGGCCAGCTATTCAGCAACTGCAGCGGGTAGCTTAGCCTTGGTGAAAGAAAGTCCATGGTGTTAACCCATGCACAGCCTTCACCCCGTGGCCCCTCTGCTCCTGGGCCCACTGTACAAGCATTGAGGGAGCCGAAGAGAGAAGCTCCTGGATGAGTCATTCAGTCAACCTGGTTTTTCTGTTTCCTCTGTGGGGGATCCTCTCTTGTAGGAATTAACCCGAGACATAGATCTGCATGTTTTGTGCTCATACAACCTTCACATGCCTCTTTCCAGGACTTTCTTGTTTCTGATCTCCCAACCCTATTCCTGGAATATAGGAGGCATGTGACATAAATGGTCAAGGAAACCTCCTGGAAGGAGTAAGCCAGGAGAATACCTATGGCAAGTGCATTTTAGAGAGAGGGAACATGCTGTTCACTGGGCCCTGTGGTGGGAGCATGTTTCTGGATTCAAGAATTAGCAAGCATGGTTGAAGAAATATGTGTGAGGAGAGTGGCAGGAGATGAGACCAGAAATTGAGGCATTCAGATTATTTTTATGAGTGAGGAAGTACTGGAGGCTTCACAACAGAGGCATGGCATGATGTGACTTACACTTTCCAAGATTCACTAGCTGCTGTTCTGAGAATATAGACGAGGGGCAGCAGAGAAGATGCTGTTCAGTGATTGGCATGGGGTCAAGAGAGGACTGGAGGATAATCAGTGAAGAGAACAAATACTGGTACCTTTTGGGGGAGTTTTACTATCAAGGGAAGCAGAGACATGGATGGTAGTTAGAAGGGGGTGTGGAGCAAGAGGAAGCCTGATGATTTTGCTCTCGCCTTCTTTCAGGTTGGTGAAATAGCCTTATGTTTGCATGCTAACGGGTGTGTGTGATTCAACAGAACCAGAGAAATGGATGATGTGAAACAGAGGAGAAAATTATTTTTTAATTGATGAAGATTATTTTAATCTTACTATGAATACATGAAAATTCAAAACTAGATTTGGAAGTAGTTAAATATCCATTAAGTAATTTTATGCCACATAAAAGTATTTTATATTGCTAGAACAACATTCAATTTCAAAATAAACCCAAGAACTAAAACCTATGGTTAAGATTAATTGATACTGTTCTATTGAGTAAATCCTATAATTAAATATTCTCCTAATAAAAATGTTTAAAAGATACTTAATAATATTCTAATATGCAGAGTAAATCTATGAAGTTGTCAACGTTATAATATTTTCTGGAATAAAGTTAAGTTAGTAAATAAACATTTTTGCCTTGATCACTTCAAAATCTAAAATGCCTAAATTCTGAGTTCTAAAAGTATGTGTATTTTTAAATATTACTTTTCTCTAAATATTGCAAGTGCTTAACATTAAAACACCACTATTGCCAAACTGATGACTAACAATACTTTTGAAATTATGAAAACTTTTTCCCTTTGCATCCATGTCATTAATGTAAATTTATAAGCTATTTGAATTTCAGAACTTAATTACCTACAGTGCATATTGTTCCACAGTACAATAATAAAATTAGTAAGCCAGGAAAGATGTAGCTTTAACTCTAAATTCTATGTGTATAGATATATATATATATACATATATATATATTTCTTTTACTTATGTTAGAAAAAATAAATAATATTAGGTATTGACTTTCAATTGTCAAGAAGTTTCGCAGTATGTTTCAGAAAAAAATCACTACTACCTTATGTGTTCACATTAAATAACCTTTAATAGTTGAAGTGGCTGAATTGTGGTGTGATTGCTTTTTAATTATTGAACATTTTCAGCATTCTAAAAAGGTCCATTAAAAACATAAATATTGCCTAGTTTAAGGACTTCACTGTGCCAGATGTTCATCAAATGCCAAAGCCCCTAAAACTCTAGCTCTAGTAAAGCTGCTTGTTTGGGATGGTGCTCTTTAAAGGAACCCTAACGTCCTGGATTCGAATCCCACTCCGGCATGTCCTTATTGTATGACTTTGGGCCTTCAAATTTTAGATATGAACTCTCTCATTCCTAGTCTTCTCATCAGAAAAATGAGTAGGGGCACCTGGGTGGCTCAGTCGGTTGAGCATCTGCCTTCAGCTCAGGTCATGATTCCAGGGTCCTGGGAAAGAGTCCTTGCTCAGCAGAAAGTCTGCTTCTCTCTCTGGCACTCCCCCTGCTTGTGCTCTCTCTCACTCTCTCTCTCTCAAATAAATAAATAAAATATTTAAAAAAAAGAAAATGACCATAATCACCTACTTATTGGATTGTTAGGAAGACGAATGAGGATTATTATATTGCATAACATGGTGCTTGGCTCATATGTTAAGAGCTCGGTTGATATTTGCTTTTTTATTGGTCACAAAAATCCTGACATTTAAGTTCAGTGTTAATATCCCTTTTGATAAATAACAGAAATAAGTGGGTGGCTAGGATTCAAATCTGGGTTGTAGATGTCAACCTGGCACCTGTGATAATTCGGAGAAAAACAATATTCAAAAACATACATTATAAAGCTATTAGCCATTACCATATGTAACTTCCTCCAGATCCTAGGTTCTTAGCTCTTCTCCTATCCTTTATAGGTAGAAGAAGTAAGCAGAAACTCAACAAAAGGTAGGGATTTTAATAAACACCACTTCTTCCTCTAAGCTCAAACCATAACCAAACAGAACTCATCCAATATAGGCTAAAGTACAAATATAAGCATCAAATTTAACATGTGAAAGATATTTGCATTGAATCTGAAGTTTTGGTTCTAGGACAGCAGTTACTGCTAAAATGGAATTTCGAAAAGATACAGGAAAACACAGAAAAGCAAGTTACTTGTAAACCTGTTCTTTCCTTTTGCCAACTTCTGCTTATCTTTGGCGTTCACGTTGAGTTTGAAATACACAGAAGGGCTGTTGGCAACTAACTAAAGTATGGAAAGTTTTACTTGTGGGATGGCTCAGGATGTGATACATGTATTTATTTTCCTCTTAGGCACATGTCACAAAATTGGTACGGCAACACAGATCTGTTCTTCAGCATTCCTGAGACAAATACAATTGTAAAAAACAAAACCAACAAAAGATGATATTGTTTTTTGCTTAGGAGTTGTTTTAATGTCATATATATACTTAAATGTCACATACATATATTTAATGCCATATATGTATGTCATATATATTTTTTACATATTTATGTCATATATATATATAGACCTATCTCCCAGAAGTAAAAACATGAGCCAAATCAATAAGATTTGTAAATATTCTCATTACAAATATTGCTTAAAAAACTATAGAAATACTTCCAATTTTTTAGCTAATTCCAAAGAGTTAAAAAGCAATACAAAGGAATCATCTCTAAAAAGAATTCCAAAAAAACCGTATAATTCTAAATTAAAAATTGGGTATAAAGAAGATACCTCTGGAAGTACTCCAAAGCACAAAGATTACAGGAAGGGTTGGGTGTACCCTGGATACAGAAAAGGTTGAGGCTTCAGATGGAAATTCCTGGCATGTTGATGTATTTTTTTCTTTTGCATAAAAACTGGAGACAAGACTTGCCAGGCACACAAACCTGGTTCTCCTGATAGCAGCCTGTGCTGCTATCATGGAAAATGCGGTGTCATTGAAGCCAGCAGTTGCCATGTACCATGCAGGCTGTTTGAATTTCTCTAGTTAAAAAAATGCAGGGTGAGAGAGTATAAACCTACTCAAAAAGTTGTAACATTAAAAACAATGAGAAAGAAAAGTACAGTGTGATGAAGGGTGATTCCTAAAGAATGAAACAAAACCTATAACATAAATACAAAAAAAATGATAATAATAAAGCAAAATAATAAAAATAAAATAGCTCTAATTTATGGAACAGATAATATCTATGGGTACCTTAGATACATCACCCTTTTCAAGAGTCACAATAGCCCCAACAGGTAGGAATTAATATCCCTCTTCACTGATGAGGAAGCCGAGGCTTAGGGGAGTCACCTGCCCCAGTCACAGAGTGGGAAGGGCAAAGATGGAACTGAAACCCAGTCAGACTGGACCAAAGTCCCTGTGTTTTCCATAACATTATAAAAAAATATATCATTCAACACTTCAGTTAGACAAAAACATATGCAATAGGGAAATATCTAGGAAAAAAAAGCTAAAAGTAAAATACTACTCCTTCCATCTTATTTTTTTTTAAGTAAAGGGAACTATTAGAAAGACAATTGAGAAATACAGGTATAAAGTAAGAAACACTCCAGAACTAATAATCAAAATGATATAACACTCCTCATTAAATCAATCCTCTTAGATGGAGACACAATCATTTCCACGATTGTGGAAATAAAGTGCTCAAAACACTTTAACTTGGGGATCATAACTGTAAAATTATGGCTTTGGCTCCTGAAGCACAGCCTTTAAAACAAAGTGACACAGTAGCAAATTTTTGCCTGTAAAAGTGAATATGATGTGTGGAAATGGCCAAAAGTCACGTGAATACACCAAAATATTAAAAGATCTTTCCAGAGGGTGGAATCTCAGAGAACTCACTTTCTAAGTCAAACATTTCTAGAACATTTAATTTTTACATCATGACTTTTACAAAAATAAAACATTTTTTATAGTTGTATTGGGACCACTATTTAAGTAATCATCTGGTAGTTACAATTCCATTTAGAAAATTTTCTTGTGTGATTAATAAATTAGCTCTGCATGCAATTCTAAACATGAAGTGTGGGTCCGAGACAGCACTGATGTATTATATGAATGTAGTTCCTCCAAATAAATTTTGTTCAAGTAGCACATTCATGCAGCTTTGGAGGTCTAGTGTGTTTTGTAAATTAATTACATTGTTCTATACACATTCTGTAAATATCATGGGCCCTGAAAACCTATATAAAATAGTATTTAGACTCAGCCTTTGAGAAAGACACGTACTAACACATTTTTAGTCACCTACAATGTGTGGCTAAGGCAAGAAGTGGTAAGACAAATCAGGCTGGGGATATGCACGTATCTGCCATTCCAATAGGATTTAACTGTTGTATGATTCTCTGTCAAGAGCCTTCAGAAATTGAGACAGATGAGAACACTAGAAATTCACCATGACACCAGTGACAAGGATATATTGTGACTCAGAAAGTCCATGAAAGAGCAAAGGTTAGAGCTAAATTCATAAAGATGTTCTTCCAAAATGCCTTGAGAATAGAATGCTTTGTTTCGTATTTATAACTAAGGGCCATCTGGGTCTATGTACTTAAACTCCTTGGCTCCTGGATCAGAAAGAGTTAAGGTCTCCAGGCAGAAAGAAACAGCTGAGTGGTTGTATTGTTTTGCTTTCTTTTAATCTGGGCCTTTCCCTCAAGGCTTTTAAATCTCTGTTAAAAACCTAACAGCTTTCGGGCGCCTGGGTGGCTCAGTTGGTTAAGCGACTGCCTTCGGCTCAGGTCATGATCCCGGAGTCCTGGGATCGAGTCCCACATCAGGCTCCCTGGAGCCTGCTTCTCCCTCTGACCCTCCCCCCTCTCATGTTCTCTCTCTCTCTCTCTCTCTCTCTCTCTCTCTCTCTCATTCTCGCTCTCTCAAATAAATAAATAAATCTTTAAAAAAATAAAAAAATAAAAAAAAATAAAAATAAAAACCTAATAGCTTTCAAGCACACTATCTTAACAGCAATTTACAATACAAGGAAACTATGGATAAAGACACTTTTAAAATAGTCTTTAACAAATACATTGCCTTTGGGTGTTTAACTCTAAACAACAACAAAAAGAACCAAACTTTAATCCAAAATATATTCTTCACAATTTAGAGGCATAAACCATTTTAAGTGTATCACTGAGAGATTGCATTCAGCAGAAATGTTACTTGGAAGTATTGAAAGACATTTCTATATATCTGACAGAATACGTAAATATCTTGCTCTGTCAATTCTAACTCCAAAAACCTCATTTCTCTTTTGATTTTATAGACTAAATAATAGTTTTTGTATTTAAATTTTTTTTCTTTCCTATCCTTCAAAAATTCATAAGCTGAATACTATTATTTAGATTGTAAAGAACTTCGGGCTAAAAGAACCACATATTTCTATTTAATCTTAGGAAGAGCTGCTCATTAAATAAATTCACTGCTTGCCTACTATGTTTCCTCCCAAGACCAGGCAAGGAGAAAGAGTCATACATAACCCATGCTTTGATGAAGCATTTGATAAGGACTGTGTGGCAGGAGAAGGGATCCAAAGTTTTGTTTTCAATTGCCTTTCTGCCTTCATTAACATTCTATTTCTCCATCACTTCCTCTTATTAAACATTCTACCTCCAAGGCCCCCCAAATGTTATATTTCATATAAAGATAAATTAAATGTTATTAGACCCATGAAGAACAAAGCAAATAATTGCAAAGTTGGGTTAAAGACATTTCTTTCAGTTCAGTCATTATAATCCAGATCTTGGGAGTTAAATTAAGCAAGTAATTATAATAAGAATTCAGATGGTAGAGACTCTTGGGGACTCTGTTAGCTGTCAAAGGGGTAGAGTTTACTACTCTGGCCAGACGGAGAAATAACTCTTGTGGATTTTTTTTAAACCATAAATGTCTAAATGTGAAATAGTCTTTAAGATACCTCAACGTTGGCCAAAAAAAAAAGGCAACCGTACCTTCTCCTTTGATAGTCAGCCTTGTCGCTCCATTTATGCTGCCATATTTAGGTATTATTTCTGTGACTTTGGGAATTATTTTAGAGCCATCTGTAAGATATTAAAACACAGTAAAGGTAAAAGCATCAAGTACTTCAATTCAAGCATCAAATTTGGTACCACATCTTACCATGTTGTAAGAAAAACATCATGAAGGTTATAGGACTGAAAGTAAATACACCGTATTTTATTTGTGGTTCTACTACTAACCAGTGACTTGACAGGGAAATAAATCATTAACTTAATTAATGCTCATTGGCTTTAGGCAAAGCACTACCTTAGGTGCCACAAAGGGCAGGAATAATCCATGATCATTTTCTTTTTTTTTTATAAAGATTTTATTTATTTATTTGACAGAGAGACACAGCAAGAGCAGGAACACAAGCAGGGGGAGTGGGAGAGGGAGAAGCAGGCTTGAAGCAGGCTTCCCGCTGAGCAGGGAGCCCGATGTGGGCCTCCTGCAGATCTGTAACTACAGTTAGCAGCCCACACAGCAGCAGACAATGCTGGAGAAATAAGTCATTCATTATAAAAGCACATAAGAAATGCAAAGAATAAATGAAAAGGAAAAGAATAGTCCAGGTACAAAAGCTAATGGTGTGTTTTAAGAAGAAATTGTTTTCTGTGACAGGGTAAGACTTCAGGAAAGATAATTTCTGGGATCTTTTTAGCCTCCTGAGTAAGTTCTTACTCTAATGGTCACTAATTCATTCAACGAACGGTGTATGGGTCCTGGGGATATAAAAATGTGGTAACAGTCTCAACTTTCCAAAAGCTTAGCTTAGACAGTATGGAGTGACAAGAGAGCACAGGGGTCATGGGTGACCAAGAAAGGGCATTTCATCCACACTGCCCGGGTCCTACTAGCTTCTTGAAAGAAGGGGTGTCCCTGCTGCATCTTGGAGGGCAAATATGAATAGCTGGATTGGACCAACTATGGGAGAGAGAGAGTTCTAGAAAGAGGGAGGAGCCTATCCAAAACACAGGAGTGAGCAAGCTGCTTCTCTGACAACTCAAAGATACACAGTGGCTAAAAGGGTTCGTTTTCTGCTTCAGCTGTACAAATTTGGTAACTGTTAGAATCAGTAACAATTCTCAAAGTAGGTGGAAAAATTGAAGTGGACGCAAAAAGAAGCGCTACAGAAATGACTGTTTGAAATAGATGTATGAGAAAAGGTTAAAAAATTATAATCATATAGTTCATTCCTGCCCGCAAAAAGCTTAGCATGGACTTCAAATGTCTCTGTACTACGGGTCTGACTTTGCCAAGAGTTCCAAGGCTGATCCTGCTTCAGGCACATTTATAACTTCGAGCAGCCCACAGCCAAGAGGAGGAAACTCCAGCGAGGACTCTGGATCCTATCTCCAAGACCGTGCTGCTCTCCACCTATCTCAGGTTCATCCTCCCTTATCTCCACGGACAACTCCAGTTTCTATCTTATCAGTCTCTTCCAACCCTCTCCTGGGTATTACTTTGAAGGCAGAGGGCAGCTGCCCCTTAAAGGGACTGACACCCGCCACAGACACCATTCCTGTCCTACTGGGGGACACTGTCCTCCCTCCTTGGGGGAAAGGCACCCAAGAAGAGAAGAGAGAGGACTCAGATTTTGTCCCCTACCTCCACCCCCAGCCAAGTTTCAGTGTCTTTTTCAATTGAGTCACTTGTGGGTGGGGGCAGTGAAGTTCCATAATTCAAGCAGTAACTCTTACGTCTTAAGAGCAATCCCTCTTCTCTTCTGTCTGTCTGTTAGGCCTGCCTTGCAGGTCCCGGGTCCCAGGTAGGTCCCCAGGATAGCCATGCAGCCGCACCCTCCGCCTTGGCGCAGGGCTGGTGCCAGGCAGTCAGTCCCTCCTCTCCCGCGACCCCGGGAGCAGGGGTTGCGTCTGCACAGACTTCTGCTCGCCTCCCTGGCGCCCCGGCTAAGTTACCTGCGCGGGGGTCTGCGGCGCACAGGAGCAGCCCCCAGAGGCCCCAGGTTCCCAAGAGCCACAGGTGTCCCATCGCCGCGTCAGTCGCGCAGAGTGCGCGCGCGCCGCTCGCTCGCAGCCTCCGCCAGTGCCCGGCTCTGCTCGCGGACCGCGACTGGCGCGCGCACCTGCCTCTTCCCACGCTCGCGGGCGAACTCCGCCACCCGACGCCCGCCCCGCCCCGGGCAGTCCCGCTGCACCTCTGGGATTTTCACGCAGATACACTCCCCAGCCCTGGAGAACCGAACCGGCCCCGACCGGTCTGTGGTCATCAGATGGTCCTGAGACCTCTACGCTCAAACCTGGGTGCTGACGTCTCAAGGCTGTCCCCATAAGTGTAATGACTCCACTCCTTTTGGTAAGAGGGATCAGTGGGCAGGTTTTCCGTGGATCCCGTCCCCTCCCTTTTTTGAAAATTCTAGGCTACATACTTTCATTTGCCTGCATACTTTGGCTATTAACTGTCCCCAGGTGGACCTGCAAGTCCATCCAATACACAAACCCCACACATTTTCCCCCTTCACATTCATATAAATTAGTGCTGTTCCCTTAATTGACAACCCTACTTATAGGTATTGATTTCTCTGCCTGTCCCAAACACCACGCCCAATGCTTTAGAGACTTCAACTCACAATAATCCCCAAAGGACTATTACTACTAATTACGGTTACTCTTATTATCCCAGTTGTTCGCCTGAGGCACAGAATGTTCGAGTTAACTTACCCACGGCCATATAACTAAGTGCAGAGTGAGGACTAAAGCAGTGACTCCAGAGACAGTGCTCTTATCCCCTCCATTGTCCCCAATTTAGCACACTTCTAGTGAGGGTTTGCAATGCTTAGGACATCCTTATACTAAAAATTATTCGCTATTTGAAATTCACATTTAACTCAGCATCTTGTATTTACCAAATCGGATTACTCTAGTTGGGAGGGAAGGGACAAGAAACAGAAGAGGGAACTCTAAAATAATAAAATTAGGTCCTTGCTCTTCTAGAGTTGATATCTATCTCATTGGGGGTTAATTTTTGTTGTTGTTAGATTTGGTTAATTTCATTCATCTCATAATTTTCTGCAAATTGACTGCCCATGTCACCACCCTACCGAAAATAGTGCCTGCAAGGTACCACTGACCTTCTTATTCTTGGAACTCTGCAGCATGTGACACTGTTAACATCCTTCTTTTTTTTTTTTTTTTTTTAGCATTTGAGAGAGAGACAGAGATAGTGAGAGAGAGAGCACAAGTGGGGAGGAGAGGGAGAAGCAGGCTCCCCACAGAGCAGGGAGCCCGATATGGGACTCAATCCCAGGACCCTGGGATCATGACCTGAGAGGAAGGCAGACGCTTAACCGAGTGAGCCACCCAGGTGCCCTGTTAATATCCTTCTTGAAACTCCATTCCTCTGAAGAGGCTTGGGTTTCTTCCTACCTCTCCAATCACTTCTATCTCATTTTTTTCTCTTATATCTTCTTCCTGAAAATTGGTATTCCTGCAGGTTCTACTCACCCTTCCCTCCTCTATCTGGAAGTAGGTCAATTAGCAGAAAATCAGCTAGTTGAATGCCAATTTGCTGATTAACTATTTGCTAAATTTACTAAATTTAAAGACTGCAATGTTGTATTGCAATAATTAGCAACTTTATAAAGAATTATTTAGCAGCATTAACAAAAATATTCACTTCAAGTTATTAGTTGTGAAATGTGTAGAAGTATATATTTCAGTATCAAAAACCAAAATAAAATGTAATGTGGGAATAAAAATTGGAATTATTTGGTTAATTTTTATTTCTTTCTGATGCTTTCAAATTAGGATTAAATTAAGTTGGCCTAAATTAAATTTTGGATGATTTCATTAAAAAGTAATTTAAGTGCGGGGTGCCTGGGTGGCTCAGTCGGTTAAGCGTCTGCCTTGGGCTCAGGTCATGATCCCAGGGTCCTGGCATCGAGCCCCACATCTGGCTCCTTGCTCAACAGGGAACCTGCTTCTCCCCTGCCTTCCATTCCGCCTGCTTGTGCTTGCTCTCTCCCTCCCTCTCTCTCTGTAAAATAAATAAAATAAAATAAAAAACGTAATTTAAGTGCAATTTAATTCAAAATTCTGATTTTTTCAGATGCTTTTGAATTTATAAATTAAAACAGTATGAAGAATAGGTGAGATAATACTAAAACATTTTAAATGGTTTTAGTATTAAAAAGGTAGGAAATGTCATTCAAAAGTATTATGAAATAAATCAGAAGTAGGTGAAAAACTTTGTTCCATGTCATATACTGGAGTGGTTTCTAGTCAGGAACCATTGAAATAGACAGACTTTGCTGTCGAAGGAATCCATGTTATTTATAACAAAGAGGAAAACTGTTCTACATTTTGGATATATTAATAAGTGATTAGGAACCTTTTTATGTTGATTACTGTTTTGCCAAACCTTTAATATTTTTAAGATTCTTTTACCAAATCCTCAGAGTATATCAACCAGAAAATGTCATACAATATTTAGTATATAATATGGTTATTCGCACTCTGTCCTATCTCATCTTTCTACTTAATTCATACTAACGATATGGTCCCTTCCAGATTATAGTAGTCCCTTTCATATATCTTTACTTCCTTTATAGCTAGTCTTCCTATAACCAGTTAACTATATATGTAACTTATATGTTTCATATAATATGCATATATAACTAGTTAATTCTATATGTATGAATAAATGTATATATGTAAGTATGAAACAAGTATACATATAAAATATACACATATCGGGGCGCCTGGGTGGCTCAGTCGTTAAGCGTCTGCCTTCGGCTGAGGTCATGATCCCAGGGTCCTAGGATCGAGCCCCACATCGGGGTCCCTGCTCGGCGGGGAGCCTGCTTCTCCCTCTCCCTCTCCCCCTGCTTGTGTTCCCTCTCTCGCTGTGTCTCTCTCTGTCAAATAAATAAATAAAATCTTTAAAAAAAATAAAATAAAATAAAATAAAATATACACATATCCATATATAATTCATAATCCAATTGTGATAGTCAATATTAAAAATGTGTGTATAATTTTTCCATATATTTCACCAACTCATTCAAGCTGTTATGTTAAATTACATTCATTTAATTTGACAAATTGGTCAAATTGATCATTCAGCAAATTGACCATTTGGCTAATTAGCTTTAAAAAAGTTGATATTTCAGCAAAAAGCCGGCTTTCCTGTCATATAATGCCTAAATTTCTTAAAAAGCCAAACACTATAATTTGCACATATAGATTTTTACTCAACTCTTGAATGACTGAGCATCTTTAACATTTCTCCCTTTAAAAGTGCTTATTTGGAGCACCTGGGTGGCTCATTCGGTTGGGCGTCTGCCTTCGGCTTGGGTCATGATCCCAGGGTGCTGGGATTGGGCCCCATGTCAGGCTCCCTGCTCGGCGGGAGCCTGCTTCTCCCTCTCCTCCCCACTTGTGCTCTCTCTTGCTATCTCTGTCACTATCTGTCTCTCTCTCTCTCTCTCTCAAATAAAGAAATAAAATCTTTTAAAAAAATAAAAATAAATACAAGTGCTTATTTATATAAGTCAATGTCTAGCAAAAGATCCCACCAGTGGTGTTTTTTACCTTAAATTATTAACATAAGTGGATGGGAGAATGTGACAATAAATAATTATGACTAGATAGAAATTTGTATAACCAAAAAGTCAACTTGGAACCAGAAAAAGTGATTATGTAGTTTACATAACTAATGATTTAAATAATATTAGTCTTTAGAATATTTAAACCTTTATAATACAAATTCATCATGGACCATGGACATGAAAAGGCAACTCCTGATCACTAAACTCCATGCTTTTGTAAGTTTAAAAAAAAAAAAGTCCAGCTCTAACAAAACCCCGCTATTAGGGCCAGCATCATGGACATGTGTGGTCTCATAGACCCCATGCTTTGTTTAATGCTCTGCTGGCACCATCGTGAAATCCTTAATAATTTTTGAATGAGGGAATCCCCATTTTTATTTTGCCTGGTCCTGCTTGCCTTGGTGATGAAAAAAGAGAGAGATTATAAATTTGTCAATCCTTCAATTTAAAAGCAATTAGAAGGGCACCTGGGTGGCTCAGTTGGTAAAGCATCTGCCTTTGGCTCTGGTCATGATCCCAGGGTCCTGGGATCTAGCCCCATGTCAGGCTCCCTGCTCGGTGGGGAGTCTGCCTCTGCCCACCCCCGGTGGGCACATGTTCTCCTTCTCTCCCTCTCTCTCAAATAAAAAAAATAACATCTTAAAAAAAGGAATCGATTTATTAAAAAAATAAATAAAAGCAATTAGAAAGTGATAAAGAGTAAGAACTCTTGCAGAGCTAGAAGGCATAAAGGGTTCACTTGTGAATTCACTTAACTTGGAAAATGAGCTGTGCATGGGAGACTGATTTTGAATCTAGACCTAATTGTGAGAGATGATGAACAAATTGAGGTACCTATAGGAATACGTTTGTTCTCTTAGTATGCCTTCAACAAGTATTCAATATGGTAGGCAGTAGAAATTGGGCAGTAATTCTTTTTTAATCTGTTTCCTCACAGAACATACATTCTTAGTGGAGAGAGTCAGTAAACAAGATAGGTGAGTGAAATATATAGTATGTTAGAAAGTGATACATGCTGGAGAGAGACAAATAAGCAAGGAAGAATATCATATATGTGTGGGGGTGGGAGGTGGGACTGAGTGTGACGCAGTTTTAAATAGGAGGACCAGGAAGTTGTCACAGAGAAGGTGAATTTTCAGTAAAGATCTAAAGGCTAAAGGGAATTACTTAGCCACGTGGACATCTAGGAGAAGAGCATTCCAGGCATTTTAGAATAAATGTCAATGCCATAAGGGAGTGTATTTGATGTGTAAGGAGCAGGGAAGCCAGAGTGGTATAAGACACAAAGTCAGAGAAGTAATGGGAGGAGGGGCCGATCATGCAGGATCATGAATTTGACTCTGAGTGAGATGGGAATCCACTGTAGAATATTAAGCTAAAATTTATGTTTTCAAAGAAACACCCAGATGCTGTTTTGTTGCACTAGGGCAAGAGCAGATGAAGGGAGATCAATTCAGAGATAAATGAAAATAATCCAGGCAAGAATAATGGCATCTTGGACCCAGATGGTAACAGTGTTGATAGTGCAAAGAGGTCAGGTTGTGTGTATATTTGAGAACAAAGTTGATAGGATTTGCTGACAAGGAGTATGTAGGGTAAGAGGAAAAAGGAGGCGGTAAAATATAACTGCAAGAGTTTGGTCCTCAACATCTAGAAATGTGGAGGCCATTAAGTGCTGGTGAAGAATCTTGGAAAGAGTAGATTTGGAAGAGTGCATCAAGAGTGCACTCTTGGTAAGGGATTAAATTGGGGACAGGAATGGACACAAGACTTATTAGGATGCTATTGTGGTGGTCTCGACTAGAGGTGATGAGGATGGAATTAGAAAGGAAGTATTGGAATTGTTAAGAAATGGGCAGATGCCTGGATATAGGTTAGTGGTGGGGCAAGGGAAATCTAGGATATCTTAGGTTTGGGGTGTTAATGCCTAGGTGGATGGTGCATCATTTACTATGATATGCAAACACGTGGAGGAGGTACAGTTTGAGGTAGGTGATCCAGATGCCTGATTTGTCCAACTTGAGTCTGAGGTGCTGATTAGAAGGGTTGCTTACAGGCTAAGAGCACGAGCTTTGGAGGCAGACTTCCAGGGCTCCATGCTTCACTCTGCCACTCAGTAAGGGGGAAACCTTGGACCAACTACTTAACATCTTTGTTTTTTTTTTTTTTTTAAGATTTTATTTATTTATTTGAGAGAGAGAGAATGAGAGATAGAGAGCATGAGAGGGAAGAGGGTCAGAGGGAGAAGCAGACTCCCCGCTGAGCAGGGAGCCCGATGTGGGACTCGATCCCGGGACTCCAGGATCATGACCTGAGGCGAAGGCAGTCGCCCAACCAACTGAGCCACCCAGGCGCCCTACTTAACATCTTTGTGCCTCAGGTTTCCTTTTACATAAAATGAGAATAGAACATTACCTGATAGTGTTGTTTTTGGGAAGTAAATAACTTAGTAAATGTAAAATGCTTATAACAGTGCCTAGCATAGTGTAAGCCCTCAACAAACGCTAACTATTCTTAGAGACCGAGTGTAAACATCAAGTTAAGTAAACAAATAAAATGTGGAATTATTCAGCAGCGTATAGATGGAATTGAAGCCATAAGAGTGGCTAAGATCTCAGGGGGGCAGATGCTTATCAACTTGGATGGGGAAAAAATTACAGCTGCATTTTGCATTCCCTTCAATTACTAATATAGACAACAAACCACAGTAGTGTTGTTGGTTGGATCCATGATATCAATGGAAATCATAGGTATTTTCATATAATATTATAATTGTTGGATAGATCTTGAAATATCATTTATGTTCATCACTACTTAAAGGAATTATTAGACCCACAACAACATAACTATACTCTTCCTGCCTCAGATGCTAGTGCATTAGTTGTGTACTAAATGTGATGAGACACAAAGGCTACAGTATAGTCATTTTTTAATAGACTATTTTTCAGAGCAGTTTTAGGTTCACAAAGTAGAGCAGAAGGTACAAAGACTTCCCATATACCCCCTGCCATCACTGTCATGGGGTGCCTGGGTGGTTCAGTCAGTTAAGCATCTGACTTTAGCTCAGATTATGATCTCGGGGTCCTGGGATTGAGCCCCGTGTCAGGATCCCCACTCAGCAAGGAGTCTGCCTCTCCCTCTCCCTCTGCTTCTCCTCCTGCTCATGCTCTGTCTCTCAAATAAATAGATAAATAAAATTGTAAAAAAAAAATACACACACACACAAAATGCACACACAATGGAATATTACTCAGCCATCAAAAAGAATGAAATCTTGCCATTTGCAATGACGTGGGTGGAACTAGGGGGTATTATGCTAAGTGAAATTAGTCAGAGAAAGACAAATACCATATGATTTCACTCATATGTGGAATTTAAGAAACAAAACAGATGAACATAGGGGAAGGGAAGGAAAAATAAAAAAACAAAGAGGGAGGCAAACCATAAGAGACTCTTAACTCTAGGAAACAGACTGAGGGTTGCTGGAGAGGAGGTGGGTTGGGTGGGGGATGGGGTAATTGGGTGATGGGCATTAAGGAGAGCACTTGATGTGATGAGCACTGGGTGTTATATGCAACTGATGAATCACTAAATTCTACCCCTGAAAGTAGTAATACACTATATGTTAATTAAATTGAATTTAAAAAAAAATTTTTTTTAAAAGACTAGTTTTGCTGTCCAAAAAATCCTCTGTGCTCCTCCTATTCATCCCTCCTTCCCCATAATCTCTGGCAACCCTGATCTTCTTACTGTCTCCATACTTTTGCCTTTTCCAGAATATTACATATTTGGAATCATACAATATGTAGCTTTTCTGGATTGGTTTCTTTTACTTAGTAATATGCATTTAAGTTTCACTTAGTAGTATCCCTTTAAGTTCTAATGAACTAAATAGCTCATTTCTTTCTAGTGTTGAATAATATTCCATTGTCTGGATGTACCCCAGGTTATTTATCCATCCACCTACTGAAGGACATCTTGGTTCCTTCTAAGTTTTGGCAATTGTGAATAAAGTTGCTATTAATATTCATGTGCATTTATTATGTGGATATACTTTTCAGCTCATTTGAGTAAATACCAAGGAGTATAATTGCTGGATTACATGGTTTACTGTATGTTTAGTTTTATAAGAAACCATCAAACGGTCTTCCAAAGTAGCTGTACCATTTTGCATTCCTACCAGGAATGACTGAGGAGGGGTCCCCCTGCTCCACATCTATCCCAGCATTTGACGTGTTCTGGATTTTGGCCATTCTAATAGGTGTATCATGGCATCTCATTTATTTGCATATCCCTGATGAAATAATGATGTGGAGCAAATTTTCATGTGCCTATTTGCCATCTGTATATCTTCTTCGGTAGGATCTTTGGCCCATGTTTTAATTGGGTTGTTTGTTTTCTTATTGTTGAGTTTAAGAAATTCTTTGTATAAATTTTTGCATAACAGTCCTTAATTAGATATGCCTTTTGCAAATATCTTCTCCTGGTCTGTAGATTGTCTTTTCAATTTCTTTCTTTTTTTTTTTTTTAAGATTTTATTTATTTATTTGACAGAGAGAGACAGCGAGAGCAGGAACACAAGCAGGGGGAGTGGGAGAGGGAGAAGCAGGCTTCCCGCTGAGCAGGGAGCCCGATGTGGGACTCGATCCCAGGACCCTGGGATCATGACCCGAGCCGAAGGCAGACACTTAATGACTGAGCCACCCAGGCGCCCTGTCTTTTCAATTTCTTGACAGTGTCTTTTGCAGAGCAGAAATTTTAAATTTGAATGAAGTCATATTCATCAATTAGTTCTTTCATGGATTGTGCCACCACAGTGTTTTTATTTGTAAAAATTCTTACAAATAGCACTTTCTTCATGCAAGAAAATCTCAAGATGGAAAGCTAGGATACTTCCAAAATGGAATTTCCATTAACAAAATCATTTTTTTCTCCTATAAAATGGGAGAGACTCTAAGTCAGCCATATTCACTGAAAATGTTCAAGTTGGTTTTTGAACTGGAACAGATGAAATTGTTGCAGCAGGTGATGGAGAGGATGTGACCACCAGTTGACCCACTCCCCTAACCTTGGAATGCACACTCTGCCCACCATTTCTGTGTCCCTGAAACAGTGCGAACAGTGGGAACACTGTTCTCAAAAGAACAAGACATTGATGAGACCATCTGCAATGTATATATGACTGAACCCAGTTAAGATCGCTATATAAACTTTTAAGATTCTGGCAGGTAGTACAGAAATCTACTTGTTCTGCTGCTGCCCAAGACAAGCCTCATGTGTTAAGTTCCTTTGCTTATTCAAACTTCTGCCCACTAATCTGGAGTGGCCTGCCCCTTTCTTCTGTCTCTCCTTGCCCTCCATTGTAGAGAGGCTAATTTCAGATTTTACCTGGAAGCTCCCAAGGTTGCAAACCAACAGAAATCTAGGAGAGGTTCTCATGTCAAATGTTTTCATTCAGAGAAGAATTATAAAAATATCATAAAATTTTGAAACAAGCAATGGAGGAACTGACCGCCTTACTATTCCCCTGGAGTATGTGGCTGGAAGAATTCTTATTCTGTGAGTCTCTGTTGGAACTGACCAAGACCATTGACAGGTTCAAAAATGTGAAAAGTTGTTTTATTGTTCTGTTTTCTTATAAGGATTATTTCTCCAAACAAAACTTCAATTGGAAAAAAAGCACTACAGTCCTCCCATGATTGCAGTAATACTTGGTAATATACCCAGTATTCTTACCTTCATGGGAAAAGAAGCACCTCATAATGTCATCACTTTCTGTTTTTCAACACAGACATGTGCTAGGAATTAAGACTATTCTTACAATCCTGAGAGAAGCTTTGCCAACAAGCATAAAAGTTATCAACATTATCCTCTGATAATTACTCTGAATAATTGAATTTATAAATTTGTCAAGAAACAGGATCAGAATATGAAGTACATCTTTACCAAATAGTTCATTGAATTTCCCAGAGAACATGACTTAAATGCATGTCTGAATTAAGGACAGTTGGCTTTAACTTCTCTAAAAGGAAAGAAACTCCACGTTTGGAGCACTTTGAAAAAAAATGATTTATCTATGAGTTGGCTCACCTGGCAGTTATTTTTAACCATATGAATAGATAAAGCTTTCATTTCAAGTCCAAGTGGTTTCCACTTTAAAATATATATATAGTTTCTAGGATTAGCAACTAGTCAGGAATGCCAAACTTTGAAATGCTGCAGTAGGTGCTTCATCCTCAGATGACTGTTGATTTCTTCGAAAAGGGAAATCTATGGACAATTGGAAACTATTGAGGATTCTTTCAGAAGTTACTTTTATCTTGATAGTATTAAAGCTGAACCACAGATCCACAATCCTTTTCCTTCTGATATAAACTCTATTGAAGGTATTGTCCTAGACCATGTTCTTTGTTCTTAGGACCAAATCTTATTATAGTTGAAATTTAACTCAAAAAGCCTTTGAGAATCTTGGTGTTCTTTGAAACAAGCTTTCCTGGCCTTGCAATGTGAGCTAAAGAAGCTTTAATTCCATTTGCAAAAAAATATGTATCTTAACTAATCAATATTTTCAGTACTTAAAAACATTAAAGCAAAAATTTGAAATTGATGGAATGTCCAACATAACATATATATTATGTATACATAATATATATATGTTGTCTGGTAGAACACCTTCTTATACATGTTAAGATATAACTTAAGTAGCTTTTAGATTGATATTTTAAAAATAAGATATGATTTTAAGCTTACCTATATTTGAAATGCATTGCCTTATTTTTGTGTTAATAAAGATGAATATCATGCATTTATTTGGAAATATATTTATAATTATATTTTAATATAGTTTCCTGTGTAACTCTAAGAATTTTATTTTGTGCACTTAAATATATTATTATTAGAAAGAACTGATAGGCTTCACTTGAGTGCCAAATAACACAAAACAGTCAAGAACCCCTGAGACAGAGAAGAACTTAGGTCACATGTTTGGGGTTTGAGAAAGCCAAGGTCTAGAAGAGAACTTAGCAGACTCAGAGACAGCAGCCGTGAGTTAAAAGTAGGATACTTTTGCAACATGAAAATCAAGAGAAGAATGTGTCTGAGGAAGGAGTGGTCATTTGTTATCAGTGCTGCCAAGAGGTTATTAAGGTAGTGCTTTCTCTTGACCTTGACATGAATATCTTCAGTGGAATGGCAATTTCCATAACCCCAAACTGAGTGAGTGAGTGAGTAGGAGAGAAGTGGAGACAGTACCTATAGACAACTCAGTTAAGCAGCTTTCCTTGCCTTGAATGGGAACAAAGAAATGGGGCTCTTCCTTGAGGGAGATCTGTGACCAAGACATGGTTTTTTATAAAAGATGCAAGATACCAGGCCACATTACTGCTGTTAGGGCTGATGCAATACAGGGAGAAACTTCTGATGGAAAAGTCTAGAGAGGAATAACCTCAGGAGAGAAATTACTGAGAAAGAGAGAGTGTTGGGATTCAGAGCAAAAGTGGAAGAAAGCCTGGAAGTCTGGGTCCACATTCAGGAAGGCTGTTAGGTTTGGTCATGGGCTGATGCTGGGTTCTTGTCTCATTGTCGCTGTTCCCTGGTAAAGCATGAAGCAGTGTTGTTAGCTGGGAGAGGAATGTGAAACAAGCATTTTGGGGATTGGGAAGTGTATACTAGGGAAGTGTAGTGGAGTTCCAGGGCAGTGAAAAATATTCATTTGAGATTTGTGACCATTATTTCCTCTAAAATTTTTATTTTGAAAAATTTCAAGCCTGTTTGTGATAAGTATACCCTTCCTTCCCTTAGATTCACATTTTCTATCATTCTCTCTCTCCATATCAAGTATAAACACTTGCTGCTCTTATTGAACCATTTGAAAGTTAGTTACAATGGAACACTTCAGCCCTAAACACTTCAACATGAACAAAGTCATTCTTCATGAATACAAAGGTAACACTCAGCAAATTTAAAACACTGATACTACAGCCAATATTTAAAATTTTCTGAGTCCCCTAATAATATTCTTTATAATTTTATTCATCAAGACTGACATATTCCTTTAAAGACAAATGTATCTTTGTTCTCTTTTTAACATAAAACAGTTCTTGACCTTTTTTCCCTTTTCAATATTTTGGTCTTTCATTCTTTTATGACATTAACATTTTTGATAAGTCCAGGTTAACTGTCTTTCAGAATGCTGTAGTTGTTATTTTAGAATGGGACTTACCAGAAGGTTGTGTAATTTTCTTCAACAAAGTTCAGGTGATCAGATGCATGCAGGGAGTAAGCTCTCAGGGTAGTTATAGTTAAGCAGGACTGTGTGTGATTGGGAACAAAAGGGTAAGGGAAGTGAAGGGTAATTGTAAGGGAGTTCGAATGATAAACCATCAACTCTAAGTGGGTAAGAAGGAACGAGCGCATGAATGGAGTGAGGGTAATGATAAAGGGGTGATTAGATGACTGGAGATCTCTACAAAGTCTCTGTAACATGAAAGAACTGGGTCAGGAACATAGGAAAGGCAGCTGATCAGTGAATACATCTGTGCTTTTTCACTATATGGGTCTGCTGAAAGCCCTGTGTTTACACCTAAGATGCAGGAGATAGATGCTATACACAGAACTGTTTTATGAGCACCATTGCTAGAAGTACAGCATATATTACATACATAAGAACTTGTAAAGTCCTTTACCATAACTTAGAATTTATGTTACGCCTCCTAAGAAGAGCACTCGTGATTCTCATACTTTATTATCTTCTCAGCATCCCTAGCAGAAAGGAATCGTGCTGTTGATAGGCAACTGTCAGGTAGAACTTGTAAGTGACTAATGAAATCATAAGTCCATCGATAATAGCTCCAAGAAGAGAACCAGAGTGCGCACTCACATGTCGTCTTAGCCGAACTGAATGCTCCTCAGATTACACAATGTCTATCACTACCCAGATCGCCTGCACACCTGCCAGGCTGGGGTTTAATGGACGTCTCTATTTCAATTACTCTACATTACGCCTCTTACTTTGTCAAAGGCCAATATTGATATAAGTAGCTGCCTAGAAAGGATAAATTCTCAAAGATGTGCCCTCAACAAATAATTTTAGATTAAGGAGGTATGCAGTAACTGAAAGCCATTTATTAGTACTCAATTCTGGTGATCCCAGGCACAAAGCCAAAGCATTTATGGATGTGGTGAGTACTGGCACCAGGTCCTGTACTTAAAATTATTTTATGAAAAACACTGCACCCTGAGTGCAGAATCTGCCTTCATTAAGTTGACATTCTTTACCATTGTTATCATAAGCCAATATTCAATGAGCGTCTACAGGGATTTAGCACTATATAATGTTCTATTTATACTTTCTTTTTTTAAACACTGACATAAGTATGAAAAAGGGAAATATGAGTATTATTCCCTTCTAAAAGGGCTATAAAAGAGGAGCATGATGACAGGGAAATGACACTGGAAATTTTCTTTCACTTTTTATTAAAAATTTACTATGCTTCTTTTTTTGATCAAATGGCTGAAATAGAACTATTTCAGTCATGGCATATGCTATTTTAATCAAATTTCTGCCTGAAATACTGAATTGGCTTCAGAAAACGATAGTGGTAAAATAATACTTCTCACAGTAGCTTCATCTTAATTTATACCAGAAGCACATTCTGAGGTCCTCACATTAAGTTTTAATTCAATACACTTCCATCTTGAAAAATCTGATTGGCTTGCATTGAAATTAAGCCTGTCCAAATAACACACTTAGAGAGCCCCAGGTAGAAAAATACGGGCTTCAAGTGCCCCCTAGTGGATGACAGACAGAACAACCAAATACAATTTGGGAGTCTGGAATAAAGAGGCACATGCCAAATTTCATTCTCTGTTGCATTTATTTATTCATTTCTTTAAAAGAACTTATCAAGAATTTATTCCGTTAGGCACTTAGGATCAAAAGATAAATGGTATACAGTCTGTGTAATAGAGGAGTTAATAGTAGAATAAGGGTAAAACTGACTACAGATAATTTCAACCCTCCCTCCCTGCTGAGTGCTGTTACAGAGAGACTTATTCTATTCCAACCGAGATATGTTGGTTATTTTCATTCTTGTAGGTATTATCATGGTAATTAATATTGTATAGAAATTCCTGAAAAATAAAAGCAGCTGTTTTCCACATAGGGTGTAATTCATCTATTTTATAAATCTAGAAAACACATAGTAAATAATTACATATTTCTAGAGTTTTTCCTAGGAGTAACTGTAATCCATATTGCTTTTATGATTACCTTATTAATAGTATTAGCAGTTTTGTAATTATTTTCATTCTTGCCAGATAACATTATCAGACCTATTATGCAGCAGAGTTGGTCTTACCTGATAATTCAGTGTCATAGATGGAACTGGAATTCAAATTGCCTGACTGCACCTGTTAGTTTTCTTGGTGGATTCATCCAGTGACTTTTGTGTGGTTTCTAATGGTAATATAAAGGGTCTTATGAAGTCACTGAGTAATATGAGACAGCCATTTACAAGAACAGTTAAAACACACACCACACACACACACACACACACACACACACACACACACACACACTGGATCATTTCCAACGTCAGCTACTGAGCAACTGTCACAATTCTCTTGAGTTTTATCAAGTTATTTAAAAGTCCCATATCCAATTACCAATCCCCAGCATCACCCAGGCCCTGGCTTGGCACTGCTCAACCAAATGATACTCTTAATGCTAAAGCAAAGTGATTACATAAATAATTTAGTTAGGTCTTCTTTAATCCTATACAAGAGAAGCTTATAGTAATCTTAATTAGTATTTTACTCACCCAATGCAGTTGTGTAACAGTATTCTCCTATTGAATTCCTGACTTTGAGCATGGAATGGTGCAAGATCTTTAAAGAAGGTATTCCTAGTTTACATAAATCAATGATGGGAGTCAGAAGTTGGTTTATTTGAAAAATAGCAATGGTTCTAGATGCAAACAAGACATTCCTAAGAAGTCAAAAAAACCTAGAGGTAGTGGACGTAGAGGTGGGAACTTTTTGGCACTACCACTTTAAAATTATGTTCTTTTGTACTTTCAGTTGCTATTTTCAATTCGGCTTTCTTTTGTTCCATTTCAAAATATTTTGTTTTCATTTTCTCGTTTTCCTTTTAAGCTACTAAAATATCTTCATGAGCAATTTTTGGTTTGTTTTCACATACAAATAAGATCTATTGTTAACATTTCTGATGTACCATTTAAGATTGTTTCCTTTTTGATTATGAGCAACAGAACAATGAATATAACTATCATTGCTTTATAAGAGATGAAACAAACTCTTGTGTAGGTTTTGTGATTTTGTGTGTGTGTGAAAGAGAGAGGTCACTTTACGTAAGTTCAGTTAATTCAAAGACTACATTTAAAATATAAATTCATCAAAAATATAAAATACTATCTCTGGAACAGTAAACCAAAAATTAACACGAAGTCTTTTCTCAATGATACCCAATTGTATTGTTACCTTATTTTGTGCTCCCATAATGTTCATTCCCTTGTCCATCCATCTACAAATACGTATCATGCAAAGTCAAAAAGTCGTTTCCTTTCCTCCAGATGTATGCGACGTTCAAGAACCAATGTGTTGAAATTATGCACAGGTGCTTCTTATAGAAAAAAAGTGGTTGCGAATCTAAACCAGACAAAGGAATGTTAGAATGTTTTTGCAACAACTCAAGCTGAATTGTGAAGGTAAAGTAGGAATGAGAGAAGTAAAAGGGCTTTCTAGGTTGATGGAGTTTTGTATTTAGGGATGAATTAACTTGATACTTTTGAGGACTCTTTAGAGTAACTAGAAGTAAATGTCGGACCTGGTTGCTACGGTCGAGCTTGAATTTTACGTTGTAAACTAAGAGCCACTGAGAAATTTCAGGTAGACTAAAATGACAAGGCTTGACTTTTAGTTAAGGTCACTTAGGTAATAGTGTGGAAGAGTCATTGGAGGAAGCAGTAAACTACAGCAGGAAACATTAGGAGCCTGCTGCAGAAGTGGACGGTTGACAACCTTGCTACGAAGTGGTCCTCCATTAGCTGCACAAGCATTGACTGGGAGCTTGTCAGAAATAGAGAATGTTGTGCCTTCTCTCTTACGTTCTCAGTATTTTAACAAGCTCTGGTAAACTGTAGGTCTGGGAGGTACCACTCACAGAGATAAGGAACACAATAGGGGCAGCTACTGGAGGAAAAGACGTCACTATCCTAGGTGTGGTCAGTTTAAGGTGTTTATGGAACATCCAAGCAAGGTGATCCGTAGCAGTTAGGTATACAGGTCAGGAGGCTGGGTTGAAGTCTGGTTTAGAGAAACAATTTACCATTTATCAACAAGTTTGTATTTGAATCCATGGTCCAACCCAAGTTTCCTGGGATTTGCCCAGGGAAAGTATATCATTAGTCAAGCAGAGGGCCCAGGAGGGAACACTAAGAAACACCATTATTTGAAGTCCCATACAGCAAAAGGTATCCACAAGACACAGAAGGAACTTCCAGTGGTAGGAATACACAATGTGAGTAGTGGGAAGAAAGTTCCAAGTGGCAGGATGGTCAACATTCTCATTCCAGCAGAGGTCACATAAGAACAGACAAAAGTCCATTGGATTTGGCAATCTTGATGTCAGAGTAAAGCTACAGGTGGAGATTATTTCCCATTAAGTTCTTTCTTGACCTTAGTATGTGGGGATGCAATTTAGAGTTTCTGCTCTCAAAGTTCAGATGAGTAGAGTATGAAAGAGGAGCTTGGTATGGAGCCAGTTTGCAAACGTTCTCTCTTCCAATAGGATGGTAAATTCTTTGAGGAATAAGGAAGGCACATAAAGATGAGTAAGACCCAGTCCCAACCCTCAGCATTTATAACAAATCAGAAATAAGACATCTGTAGTACAAGATGGGACATGTATTATAAAATAGCAGAGATTCAAAAGAGGGATACACCACATCCAGACATTAAGAAGAGCCTGCTTACTCCTCCTCAGTTGTTAGCACAGAGATATGCACATACTTAACACTTAAACTGTATCAATTGCTGAATTTTCCTCTGAACAAATCTGGTATATTATTAATAAAGTCCCTTTTATTCCAAAATCCAAGGAAACTTCAAACTCATTCATGAGATATTTATTAAAATAACACATTTAGGGAAAAAATCAATACAATGTATACATCATTACTGAAAACTGTATACCATCATACAAAAAAGGATTTTATTTTGGGAAATTGATTCCTAATTTATGGCAAGTTTTACTTTCAGAAATAAAACCACAAAACAACACAATCTCATCCAATCTTAAAGGCTGGCATGCTGAGCAAGGAATGTTCTTATTCTTTGTAGGAGCTCCTTCTTTACACTGTCAGGTACCAGGGCTGAAATACAAAAATAAAAATATAAGAGTAAGAAGATTCCAATTAATATATGTCAATTTGGTATTTGATATTTTATTCAGAATTAACAAAATAATTTCATGAATAACCCATATGCCTCAAAAAAGAAAGAGGTAAAGATACCTGAAAAAATAAAGTATATTTGCAATTCATTATTTGAGTGAACTATCCAATACCTAAATACACTGCATACTGACAAGAATAAAACATGGGAAAATTCTTTAAACTAGGAATGGAAAAGACCTTTTTGAAACAGAGGGTTATAACAAATTGATAAATTTGATATAAATCAACAATGGCAATTTAGTAAGTTGGTCAAAATCAGCATAAAGAAAGGCAAAAGACAAAAAGTGGGAAAACACTCTTACAGAAATGGGCTGATCTCTCACTGCATTTCTCCAAATGGATAAAAGATCAGACAGAAAAACAAGCAAAAGAGATGAAAAGGCAAAACACAGTTCTTGAACATAAAAGGGGTGTAACTTAGTAACTGAAATGTAAATTAAAACCACAAACAGCGTGTTTTGCCAATTATATTGGTTAAAAACCAAAGGTCAGTAATATCTTGTGTTGGCAAGACTGAGGGAAAATTGGCTCTCTTATATTAGGGGGTGGAGAATATAAATTGGTACCATAGTTTTGGGAAGGTAATTTGGCAATAACTGTATTGAAATAAGTGCACATACTCTCTAACTCAGCAAAGATGCAAAAATTGCAACAGGAGTTACATTTGTGGTATTTTTACTTCTTCAATTTTGAACCATGTGACTATTATCTACTCAGGGTAACACACTAAAAAAAAAGGCCCTGCTCTTTGAAATTTTAATTAGAGCCCTGCTCTTAGTAATTTTAAATTACTATTAAATGTCAACAAATGAATCTACAATATTTTTTTTTTCTTTTCTTGGCTACCAATAAATACGGACAATAGTGAATTAACTAAAATTTCTAATGCTACTTGCTTGTATCCAAAGGAAATATTTCAGATACAGTTCAGTAGTCCAAAAATAAGTATACAAACTAAATAGGACACATACTCCTCGTTACAGATTGTTTAGTTTAAGCCTGCTAGAAATATAAGCTACATAATTAATTCAAGACCACTGGAAACATGATCAGTACATATATTAAACACACTTATAATAAAAATTATGGTGATGGGAGTATAGATCAGTTGCCTTGGAGTTACGGATAAGGTATGACTATAAAAGGATAGCTTGAGAGAGTTTTTTTGCAGGGAGGAGGGTAGGTAGTTACATGAATCTGTACATGTGTATAAAATTCATGGAACCACACACTAAAAACTGGTCAATTCTACTGTATTTTAGTTAAAAAAAGAAAATACTTCTCTTGGCTATAAAGAAGACTAAGAACATAAAACAAAAGATTTATTTTTATTTCTCTGTTCTGTATTTGCTCATTTTCTAGCAGTGGAGCTATAAGGGATTGAAATGTCTGAGATACAAGTGTTGAAGGAGAAGCAAAGAAAATTTCTACCCTGTAAAACCAGCTCCAAAATGTTAATAGCTTAAGCATAAATTACAGAAGGAAAATAGAAAAAGAAATTGGAGAATATTTAAAATGTAAATCCATGCGGGGAACAATAAATAAAGAAATAAAAAAACAATAAATATGTTTTGTTTTTCTCTCCCTGAGACATACTTGATGAAAAAGTTTTTTTTTTTTTTTGGCTGTAAACAGGCCTACAGATGGCTGGAAAGGGCTATAGGATTCTGTAGCTCTGTCCCAGCAGGTAGTCAAGAGAATTAGTATTCTCTAGTAATAATTTTCAAACTTTTTTACTTTTTACACTTAAATTCTTTTTACTACTTCTGTGTGACAAAATAGATAATGGATTATCTAATTTATCTGCTTTCACTTAAAATTACCAAAAGAAACACTTTCACAAAATAAATGAAAATAATGTAGCCACTTCTGAGCTAACAATGTAATGTAGTTCTTAATATTTATTATGTATCATAAATGTTAATATACTATTTCCTCTCTTTCCTTTGCCTTCTGTAAGGAAATGAAGATGATGGTAGTATGAATTTTAAATACAGATTACCCAGAACACAAAGTTTTAGAGCTACCAAATTCTTAATTTAGACACTTAAGAAGACAGAGCTTTACTTATTTTTAAAAGAAGAAAAACAAGAGAAGAGCATTGACTCTGGGGCTGGAGTAAAACTTTGAATTATTAAATATTTAAGTGAAATCGGGCCATATCTAATAAAATTTATAAATATATAAAATTTATAAATAAAAAAATTTATAATTTATAAAATTAGCTTCAGCTAATACTTGCCTCTACAAAAACCCCACATTTTAAAAATTATCTGTCTTAACAACCATTATCAACTTATATCTGTATACTGTTTTAGAGTGCAAAAACATTTTATACCTCCCGTCTCATCTATTACTCAAGACTATGCTAGAGAGGCAGGAAGGCAATTATAATCTTTCCCAATGAGGAAATGCAAGTGCCCAAATAATTCTGGAAAGGTTGTTTTTCCCTATAAAAAGAAAGAAAAGCTGAACCAGCGAGAGAGAGAGAGAGAGAGAGAAAGAGAGAGAGAAATCATGTCTTCAGCACACCTTTCCTTTCACACAATTTGTATTCCTTACCTCTGCCTTTTGGTGTGATTTCAGCCACCAAGTCATCAACAGTAACGTGTTCTAGTCCTTTTTCTTTAATTACCTCTTATGCAAAAGCAAAAAACAAATCATATCATTTAAAATCATTATCTGTAAGAAAGATTTTCATAGAGGAAGGGTTAAGATCATGTTTTTAGAGTGAAGACTGGTCTTTAAAAAAAAAAAGAGGACACTTTTTTTTCTTTTCTAATGAAGATTTAGTTCAACCTTAAACACATTAAGTATTCACCAGATCAAAATCTTAAAAGCCTGTTCATCTCTCAGCTAAATAACCTGTAACTTAACAATTATTATAATACTTAGAATGAATTTGAACTATAAAGTCAAATCTAATTATGTGTAAAAAGCTGGAAACATATAACTGTACAGATCTTATTTCGCCAAAATCATACCAGCTCTTGAACGTATGGAAGGGGTCAAAAGCTATTATTTGAGTCTAACTTGTAATTTCATTGCCCAAATTTAAAGAATAGAACAACTCCTTTGTTCCTTTCTCTTCTCTAGGCTGGGCCAAAGGAAAGAGAAGAGGGCAAGGAGTTAATATTTACTGGAACACTCTTATATGCTGGATGATTTATGGCATTTGATATTCATAACAATCTAATGGGCTGGACATTTTTCCACTTACAAGTGACCCAACTGAGGCTTAAAGATTAAATAACTCATCCAAACATGAGGTGAAATCCAGCTCGTCTCTTCCAGTGAAGGTCCGTATGACCCCCAAAACTATGCTTTTTCTAATGTGCCACATTGCCTTCCTAGGGTTAGTAATACAAATAGTCTCTATTATTAATTGTAGAAACCATTACAATATAATAGGAGTTCACTGAAAATATCCAGGATTCCAGTATACCAAAGCTGAGCCAGAACAGGCTCATCTTCATGACATGTATCATCTATCTAGTGGCATCATTATCATCAATACCTAGCAATTTTATAAGCTTCCACTCTACATTTTAAAAAAATAAGTGTAATTACCTAAGATCTTTTATAGGTAAATTTTCAAAAATAACACTGTTAAAGCCAGGCGATATAATTCCTATGGAGTCTGACAATCATAAAGTGTTCAATTTGTTACAAAGTTAAAACATAGGAATAATTAATGTTTCACATTGAGTAGGCACACTGAAAAAGGATGGAATGCATACTTTGATGCCAGAAAAAATCTTGCCTCACTTGTTTTAAGAAAGAAAAATGAAAATTTCTTAAGATTCAGGAATTATTTCTACCAATAGGAGACAGGGGGAAATCACTACTAGAAGATTCAATTTTCTATTTGTTTAAAATTATGTTCAGCACTCGACAGATCTTAAAATACTGCCTACTATTTTTCTAGTGAACCCCAAGCCAACAAGAAGAATGAAATTAGCTTATCTTGTAAATGAAACTGATTACCTTTACAGTGTGCCTTCAACTGGTCCTTCCAGCCACATTCAATTAATTTAGCTCTCAGCAACTCTTTGAGGCTGTTGAGAAAGAAAATTTTTCCTATTAAATTATAACAAGGTACAATATTTGAGGTAGGAATGTTTGAAGCAAAAGTTCAAATGTTCAATGAAAAATTCCCTGCCTTTTAACCCCAAAACTTTACCTTAACTGTGACCTAATCTTGGTTTTATTACTAAATAATTCTTTGACCTTATGCAAGTCATTTGAACTCTGGACTTCATTTTCATCATCAGTAAAATTAATTCTCAAGAAACTCTACTCTCTGCCCTTCTCATACACTTTCTACTTATCTCCACCAACAGGAATATTGTGGATCTTGTACAACTTCTAAATGGTATTACTTGAGCTTGAAGCTGCTGCACCTCAAAATCTTAAAACTCCAAAATCTATTCTCTGACCACAGACTCTTATCCTTGAGCTCTCTTACTTCCCCATCATATCCCTCTCTAACCTCAAAAACTTTCCTCTCAATTTTTTCCAATAACCTTCTAAATTATATACTAAGTGTGGTATTTCATTGATTCTAAGACTGTTTTTTCCCCACATTTCAACAATTCAGTAATTGGTATGCATATCATAATTTAATTGGCAGTATCTTCTTTTACCCTACTGGTAAAAAAAAAATAATAATAATGGTATATATAGCAACTAATGGCATCATGGGTGTAATAAAATATTTTCTTACCAATATTTATTTATCCTTCTGCCATACCCACTCTTACAAATCTTCAATCTTCAACCTAAATAATTTCTCAGAGCTTGAACATGTCGTGTCCCAAACCAAACCACTTCTCTTTCAATATTTCTAACCATTCACTATGTGACATTTCCATCTTGGTATTTAATTAGGTCTTTCCATCTTAATAGGGCCAAAACCCAACTCCTGCTTCTCTCCCACTCCCGATTCTGTCAGAATGCCATTGTCCATCCTGGTTCCCCAGGCTAGAAAACTTGGCATCCTTCACTCAGCAACTCTGTTAACACTATACATATAATCCAGAGGAGCAATTCCTATTGGTTCCGGTTTTAAGTAAACACTTCAATTCAAATGTTTTTCACCATCTTTGCCATTACTCCCCTAGTCCAAGCCATCTTCTTTTCTTGACTGGACTGTTACCAAAGCCCCTAACTTGTTCCCCTGCTTCCTCCCTTATATACTTTGCTCTCCTTCCTCTGCTCAAAGGGGTCCAGTGGCTTCCCAATTTACTTAAAATTCCAAATCTATGCTACAACCTAAATAATCGTCCATGATCTTGCCCCCCTCCCCAGCTATGCCTCTGACTTAATCTCTTCTTCTCCTCATCCAATTTATTCAGGCTCATGAGCTTCCATGTGGTGATCAAAATACCAGGCAAGCTCCTGTATTGGGTCCTTGGCTCTTGGGAGTCCCCTCATTCCTTCATATCCTTCTGACCTCTTATCAGTGAAGCCTTCTTTATCTTTTTGTCTCAAATACACACCTCATTATTCTCAGTTTTATTTTTCCTCTAGAACTTATCACCATCTACATAATATAGACTTATTTTCTGTCTTCTCCCATGTAAGCTCCATGGAAGAACAGACTTTATTTTGTTCACTACTGTATCTCCGGCACCTTAAGAGGACATAGCATATGGTAGAAACTCAATAATTTTAAGCTGCATGAATGAAAAAAAACAAACATAAATAACCTCCTTTCCTCATCCTGCTAATACTATCCTAAAACAAACAAACATAAATAACCCCCTTGCCTCATTACTGCTAATACTATCCTCTCAGTTCCCCAAGGCATTGTTCTGGATGTCTTCTTCCTCATTTTTCATATTGAGGGCTGCTTTTACTTTAAAAAATTATAAGTTCTTCTTTCTATTTTTGCTGTTTTTTCATTTTTAATCTGATATAATCTGCTAACATGTTATTCTGTAATCTATGTCTAGCCCTTCAAGTCTATCCTCTACATTGCCAGGCTAATATTCCTAAAGAGCAAATGTGGTGGTCATGCCCCTTCTTAGGATCTTTTAATGACTTCCACCACCCAAGGATAAAGTCAACAACAGTTGTTTCTGCACACCCATCACCCATTTTCCTGACCTTTCTTTGACACCACTCTTAGTGTAAGAAATCTAAATAGGGTTCCAACATTGGAAATGAGACCTAAGCAAGGTTGACCATAACTGGCCTATGTACCTAAGTAAGACGGTAATCACGCCAGGTACTTTGCTGGAACTACTAGGAGAAGGGTAGTCTGAGCCAGAGGGTATGAACTCTGAACTGCTAATCTCTGCCACCTTGTGGGTAGAGTCTGCTTGAGAATAAAGCGAACACAGAGGAAAACAGAGCTGAGAAAGAAAAAGAAAGACATTCTTGGTAACAATTTTTGAATGCTTGGACCCAGTGGAGACTGAAGCAACTTCGAGCTCTAACCTTTGTACTTAGATGAGCTTATATATTTCACTGTTAAGCCGGTTTCTGAATTCTAACATTTACAAATAAGGAATTCTGACTTATACAAAATCCACTCCTCTTGTCCACTGTTACAGCAACATCACTTTCACACTTTACCTGCTAGCTTTAATTTTGTAGCTCCTCAGAACATGATCATGTTGTAACAAATCCCTGTGACTTTGCACATTCTGTTCTATCTGCCTAGAATGTCTTCTGCTCTTTATTGGCTGGAAGAATGGCTAATCTTTTTCCCGAGTTGAAGGAACTCTTTTACTATTTTGTAACTGATTACCTTAACCCCCAGGTAGAGTTGAAAGATCCCTCCTGTTCCTTATATATTTCTCTTATGCAACTTTTCACCCTGTTTCTGGAAGCCTTTCTTGATTCCTGAGTCTCTGTTTAGTACTTCCAAACCTGTTCATTCTTCAAATATTTACCTTGGCCAATTATGTGCTAGGGATGATGCTAGGGATACAATGGTATTTCTACTGTCAAGGAACTTAGATTATATTGGAGGACACAAACAAGCAAAGCAGGTGGTTATAATATGTGATTAAATGCTAGGCTAGAACAAGGGATCTGGGACTTAACAATAAGAGGTGATGTTTAAATTAAGACCTGAAAGATGAGCTAGAATTAAAGATCAGGGGAAGAAGAATATTTCAGAGTAGGAACAGCACATGCTGCTCTGAAGTTGAGAGTGTAGAAACTGAAAACTGGTTCTACCACATTATCTCCCTGTTAAAAATTGGGTAACATTATGTTTTTAATTGTAGTTATTTGGGATTTTTTTTTCCATTAGATTATACATACTTTGAGTCATTTCTTATTCATCTTTCTAGATGACTCACTTTCCCTTAAGCATGCAATACTGAACACACCTATTTTTTACAGATGTTAGGAATCGAAACTTTTGATAATCTCAATTTTCTGTTATTCATTCCACTGACATCAGCTTTGTTCCTTGATATTTAGATTTTTACATATAACGTAATTATAATTTAAAGACGTTAAATGTAATTTACTAACACAATCTATTGCTTACCGTTCTCTTTCTCCAGTTTCTATCAACTTTTGGTTAATCGCTGCTCTCATCTGCGCATCTTTGTTCATCTTGCTAACCTGAACATCAACATGTATTTTCAGATACAGAACACATACAAAGCATTTTCTTCTAAATCCTCTAGGTAAGCATCCCAACACACTTAACATTCTATCACCTGAAGGGGTGATAAATTTCAACAATGTGTTAACAATGTCATTACTCTTAATATTATTTACTGCATCCCAAGAGGTCATATTGATTAATGCACTTTACAATTTTTCTTCCCCCATATACTCTTTATTAATCAATCTTTGGATAATAATAGTTATTTTAACTTTTATGCAACACTTGTGTGCTAAGTACTGGGTTAACACATTGATTTTCTTTAACCTCATTTAATTCCCAAAACTTATTCTTTTATGTAAGAATTAGTAACATAATTTGTATTTTACAGTTGAGAAAACTGAGGCACCAGGATAGAAAGTGGTGAAGGCAGGATTTGAACTCATGCACTTTGAGCCCAGCAGCCCCCAAAACACTTTAACAGCACATGATAACTGACTGCTAATCATTTCTGCACCTTAACCGCATTCAAAATTTCGGGGAAGCCACATAACCTAAATACTAATAAAAGATTAAGCACTGTTGGTGAAAAATCAAAGTTACAGATTAGGCTCTAAGTGCTTTACTTTTCAGTAGAATGTACCCAGAATTACAACTGCCAAACTAGCTCCAAGTATGTGTGTGTGTGTGGTCTTCATCAAAGCTTGCTGGTAGGATAAGGGAAAAACAAATCTCAAACTAATTCCTAACTTAGAAAATTCTCAATTTTCAGTGAAAAAAGACAACCCAAACCAAAGTGATTTAGAAAGGAGAGGGAGGTTAGAATGTAACACTTGGGAAAAGCTAACATTACTGCACATAATCTGTCACTAACTTGGGACCACTTTTCCTGTGTCCCATCTAGCCTATATGAAAAGTAAGGCTGGCAATTGAGTTTCGAGTTGGGAAAAAAATTTTTTTTGAGTGGAACAGGAAGAAGGAAGGGCTGAGAAAAGACAAGGAAATGTTTGCTTGTGTAGTTGGAGGCTAATATTTTCCAAAATAATTCTAAGGTATAGTCGGTACCATTCCTAGAATATTGAACTTGATCTCGCCTTGGCCCCTAAAATACGGATAGTGACCTTGGACAAGTCAATTCTTAAAGGCCTCAGTTTTCTCACTGGTAAAACGAGGGCGCTAGGGGATCCCTCCCAGTTCAGACATTCTTTGGGAAAATAGAATAGGGCGGAGACAGCGGGAGAGGCGGGAGGGGAGGAGCCAGAAAACAAAGCGTGGACTGGCTTCAGGCCAACTCCGGTTGCACGCCCTGTCGGAGAGCCCTACAGGCCCGCGAGCGCGGGTCGGGAAAGCTAACGAAAGACAGCACATCGAAAGGAGCCTGGGCTGGGCCCGGGTCCCGGCCCTGAGGACCACGGGCATAGCTCACCACCATCACCGCGGGCGAGGGCCGTCCCTTCCCAGCGACGAAATGACCCTTGCGCTGACGACCGTTACCTACCACACTCTTCGGCTGCCCGGACCTAGACCCTCAGTAGCTCGGGCACCTAAGCACACAGAAAGCTAAAACACGCATTTCCGGGGCGGGGTCTCGCCACCCTGCCTATAAATGTGAGAATTTAACCAGCGCGGGCCGCCTCCTGGTAGCTCAGCCTTCTGGGTAAGAGAGTCCAGACCATGCTGTCGTGCGGGCGTTAAGTCTCCGAAAAACTACCCAGCCCGTCATGCAACTTTTTCATGGACACTACATTTCCCAGAAGGCATCCTGCACCGCAGCGTTTTCTGGGATGGGAACCACGCCGCCTGGCATCCTCGGCGCTACGAGCGAAGCGCGGACCTTTCAACAAGAGCTTTATTAATTCTCACGCTACGGCCCAGAAGGCTATGGAGGTGGCTGCTAATTGCTCTCTGCGCGTGAAGAGACCTCTGTTGGACCCGCGTTTCGAGGGTTACAAGCTCTCCCTCGAGCCGCTGCCCTGTTACCAGCTGGAGCTTGACGCAGGTGGGAAGCGGCGGCGCCCCCTGGCACTCTAGTCCTTTCCCCTGTCGGCTGCCAGCGGCCGGACCCTTCCCTCATTTTCTTCCATTCTGACTTGGGCAGGCGACCGGGGCCTTCTGCACGGCCCGTCGGGCTGGGGTGGACCGAGGGTGGCCGCCCTGGAGACGGACGCCCATCCCGGAACCCAGTGGGAGCCTCTTTGGCGCGGCTCTTAATTAGCGAGACCCTGGGCCGGCGCTGGCTCGGGCGCCCGGGCTCCGAGGTTCGTCAAGCGGCACGCGGCTGCTGCCTGGGCTTCGGTCGCCTGTCCGTCTCTGGCTGGGCCCTGCTGCGGAGAAAACTCAGGACTTGTTTCGCTTTCGAGCATCCCCTGTAACCGTGTGTAACCTTGTGCATTGGGAAGCCACACCTCCTGAGAGGACCCCCAGTTCCTGTTTCCTCTGGCGGAGACCCGTTTCGTAGAAGAGACTCCGTTGCGGTTCAGAGCGTTTTCAGTTAACAGAGGTGTTGTCAGACTAAGGACATTATCGTAGGGAACATCTCTAGAAAATTTTGAGGAAAAGTTGATTTAGTACCTACACTTCTGCTATTTGTTTTGTGTATCTGAGGCTGGCCAAAAAATTCATCCTTGTTCTTTCTTACGAGGTAATGAATGGCATTTTCATTAAAGAGCACAGAGATTTGCATTTTTAGTACATACCTCTACTGGTTCTGGTGCATGTTGTCAGTGGGTCACACATTGAGAAATACTGATCTAGAGTTAAAGGACTGTTGTCAAATAAGTGTTTATTAATTGATTTATAAAATTTGGAAATATTTATTGAGAGAGCCTGTTTTATGTTACAAGCTGGTATCAGGATGAATATGATACAGTCTGTAACATAAAAGTGTAGTTGGCTTCTTGGGAAGAAAAGTATAAACATAATTACAAAACAGTGTGGTAAGGCAGTGATTGGGTTATGCACAGAACGTAATGGAAGTACTTAAATATCTTTCCAAACCAGCCTGGGGATCTGGGAAGGCTTCCTGGAGGAGTTGATATCTAAGTTGAGTTTTGAAGGAGAGGTAAGCATTGACTGGGGTAAGATAAAATGAGCTTAGCTTTTCTTTTAATTCCCTTCCTTTCCTTCTTCTACCCCATATCAGTAATTGGTATCCCTGTGTTTAGCTTGTGCATTAAACTCAGTGGCCAGAAGAGTAAGCAATTAATTGTTGCTCACAAGTCGACAAGTTAGGTAGGTGGTTCTTCTAGTAGTGGTTGGACTCATTCCTGCATCTTTGTTCAGTTATGGTGGTTTGGTGGCTCTGCTCATCTTGGCTGGACTTCCCCATATGTTTGGGGATTCTCTGGCTATAGACTGGTATAAGATTATTTCAAATGGTCTTTGCTTAGCTCTACTCCATGTGGTCTCTCATTTTTAGCGGGCTAGCCCAGGCTTAGTCCAAGAGAAAAGTAGCAGTGCACAGGCACTTTTTTCAGGCTACTGCCTGGAATAAGTTTGCTCTTGTCCCATTGGTCCAAACAAGACGTATAAACAAGCCTTAAGGTCAGTGTAGCAAGCTCATAGCAAAGGGCATAGATCCAGGGAGGCATAAAAAATTGGGACTATTGTGCAAGTCTATATAGTTTCTATGTTGGAGTCATGGAGTATTTCTTCTTTTAGTCCCTCTGTTCAGTCTGTCAGCAACACAGTCAGCTCAAAATTTGACTTCTCTTTGCCTCCACCCTTCTCCAAATCACAGTTATCTCTTACCTGAACTGTAGTATTGACTAGCTTTCCCGCCATTCCAGTCTCCTTCCTTCCATTCTCTGTAAAGCAGTATCATCTTAGTTTTTAATTTTATATTGATATCCTGTTTCCTCCACTAGACTGTGAGCTCCATGGAGACAGTAATGTTTTCTTTTGTTCACTACTCTGTCCCTAGTGCTTAGCATTGTAGGTGCTCAATAAATAGAGTGCATGAAGAAAAGGAGGAATTGGTATTGAGGCCATTCCAATCCTGAAGAAGCCTGAGCAATGGGAGAGAGTAAGTAGGTTGTGTGTAGGACAATGATGCAGTCCTCCTATAGCTGGAGCAAAAACTCTCCTGGGGAAATAGAGACAACTTAGAAAAATAGGTGAGGGCACTGTTTGCCTTGTGGACTTTATCCACACCTCTGGTGTGTGTAAGTCAGTGTTTCCCAGACATTTTCTCCAGCCCTTAAAATGAAAAATAAAGCTCAGCTGTCAAAGATTTGCCAACTTTTTAATTTGCTAAATGGAGATGTTTCTTTTTTTGTTGTTGTTTCAAGTTTATATTTAAATTCTAGTTAGCTAACATATAGTGTAATATCGGTTTCAGGAGTAGAATTTAGGGATTCTTCACTTAACGTGTCACACCCATTGCTCATCACAAGTGCCCTCCTTAAAGTCCATCACCCATTTAGCCATGCCCTGCCCACCTCCCCTCCAGTAACCCTCAGTTTGTTCTTTATGGTTAAGAGTCTCTTATGGTTTGCCTCCCTCTTTTTTCCCCCTTCCCCATGTGCATCTGTTTTGGTTTTTCAATTCCACGTATGACTGAAATCAAACGGTATTTGTCTTGCTATGACTGACTTGTTTGGCTTAGCTTGATAAACTCTAGCTCCTTATGGGAGATGTTTCTTAAAAACTGATGTCCTCACCCATTCTTTCATAAGCAAAAGGATATTTTAACATCAAAAAAGCAGGAAGCAAACTTTCCCAATAGTCCTCTAAATCAAATACGTTAACTTTATTAATAATTCGCTAAGTTGTCATTGTTTTCTCCTCTTTTCACCATTGTTGGTTTTGGAGACTGTGTTTGGGATACACAGTTGGAGGTGATGAGATGCCATTTAGGGTTTTAGGTATAGAGAAGAAACATTTAGAGATTGAGTGGTTTAATCTTAGGTTCTGTTGAGGTTGAATTTGGAAGATTGGAGGAATAGAGACAGGGAGACCAGTTTGGAGGCTTTTGCAATAGTTCATGTGAGGGGTTTTCATTAAGAATTGCTACCTGAGGAGGAGGATGGAGAGGTTAATTCTTTTAAAAACTGTCATTTCTAGAGATAGTGAGGTATGATTGAGGAGTTCCTCTTGGCAACTTGATTTCTTCTTTGCTACCCAAGGAGTATACATTAATTCAGCAAAATGTTAGTGGATGGTGTGTGAAACTGCATTTAGGATGTGAGGGTGAAGATGTGCTCTGGTTTCAAAGAGCTTGGAATACTGGTTTATTTTTATTCTCTTGTTTTAAATAATGTTAGTAAATTGTTCTAAAGTTCCCTTTGCTGCATAAACAATAACTGTCAGGTTATGTATTCCAAAGAATTAAGCAAAAAACTCCCTTTTTTATAAAACTGTGATTGCCCTTTGACCCAGCAATTCCATTTCTGGGCATTTACCTTATACAGGTCTTCCTTGACTTACGATGGGGTTATGTCCAGACAAACACATGTTAAATTAAAAATGCATTCAATACACCTAATCTGCCTAACACCATAGCTTAACATAGCCTACCTTAAGTGTGCTCAGAATACTTGCAGTAGCCTAGAGTTGGGCAAAATCATCTAACACAAAGTTTAGTTTATAATAAATTGTTGAGTCTCATGTAACTTATTGAATACAAAGTAAAAAACAGAATGGTTATGTGGGTACAGAATGGTTGTAAGTGTTGTTTACCTTCATGATCAGTCACGTGCCTTACTGAGAGCTGTACCTTGCTGCCATGGCCCAGCATCACCAGTAATATCCTGCTGCATATCACTAGCCTGGGAAAAAAAATCAAAATTCACAGTGCAGTTTCTACTGAATATATTACTTTTGCATCATTGCAAAGTCGAAAAATCCCAAGTTGAACCATTTTAAGTTGGGGACAGTCTGTACATATTTTTTTCCTAAACTCCTCATTGTGTAACTGTCTTTGTATATGTTTTCCCCTATATTTCACCTAGCTAACTCATACTCCATTTGTTCATCTTGGTTTACATGTTAGTTACTCAGAGATTCCTTTCTTGACTACCTAGTTGGAATCTATACTACAGAATCTGTACAAATTAGAATCTGTAATCTGCTCTCCTACTGTACCTGGTCATAGACTTTATCGTACTTTGTAGCATTTGGTGTCTGGTTTCTCTTTTAAGACTATTGGTTTGGTTATCAGTGGTTCCAGTGTCCATCTTTCAGTGCTTTACTTCTAGGCCAGAGTGTGCCTGGTGAATAACAGATGATTTTATATCACATACGCACATTAAATAGGTTTATTGGGATAATTGACAATAAACTGCACGTATTTAAGTGTACAGGTTGGCAAATTTTGACATATATGCACACTCATGAAATTCTCACCATAATCAAGATATTAAACTTAACTATCATCCTCAAAACTTCCTGTGCCCTTTGTAATTAGCCCTCTGTTCCTCCACGTACCCCCTTCAGTCCCTAAGCAACTACTGCTGTGCTTTCTGTCACGATAAATTAGTTTGCATTTCCTGGAGTTTTATATACATGGAATTATACAGTATGTACTCTTTTTTGTCTTGCTTTTACTCAGCATAATTACTTTTAGTTCATGCTTGTGTGGGAGGAGGATATTGAAATCTCTTCCATTGTGGATTTTTCCCTTTTTCCTTGCAGTTCTGTCAGTTTTTGCTTCATATATTTTAAAGCTCTGTTATGGGGGCGCCTAGGTGGCTCAGTCGGTTAAGCGTCTGCCTTCGGCTCAGGTCATGATCCCCGAGTTCCAGGATCTAACCCCACATCAGGCTCCTTGCTCAGCAGAGAGCCTGCTTCTCCCCCGCCCCTCACCCCACTTGTTCTCTCGCATGTGCTCTCTCTCTCTGTCTTTCAAATAAATAAATAAATAAATAAAATCTTTAAAAAAATAAAGCTCTGTTATGTTGCATAAATACTATTATTATGTCCTCTTAATAAATTGCCACCTTTGTCATTAAAAAATAGCCTTTATTCTTGGTGATACTCTGCTCTGAAACCTGTCTGATACTAAAATAGTCACTCAAGCTTTCTTTTGCTAAATGTTACCATAGTGTGTGTATTTATTTCTATCTTTTAACCTTTAACCTGTTTGTGTTTTAGTATTTAACATGTATTTCTTATTGGCAGAAGTAGTTGAGTCTTGCTTTTTTATTCAAGTTGACAATCTACCTTTTTTTTTTTTTAAAGATTTTTATTTATTTGACAGAGAGAGACACAGTGAGAGAGGGAACACAAGCAGGGGGAGTGGGAGAGGGAGAAGCAGGCTTCCCGCAGAGCAGGGAGCCTGACGTGGGGCTCCATCCCAAGACTCTGGGATCAAGACCTGAGCCGAAGGCAGACGCCCAACGACTGAGCCACCCAGGCACCCCCAAATCTCTACCTTTTAATTAGACTGTTTACATTTGATGTGATTATTGATTTTGTTAGTTTGGGTCTTTGATCTTGTTTGTCCTCTCTAGTCTTTGGGAAGACAAAATTTTCTTCTTTTTTTCATTTTTCCATTTTTCCATTTCCATTTTTCTTATATTCTTTTGGATTGAGTATTTTCTTATGAAATCATTTTTATCACATTTTTTGGTTTATTAGCTATAGCTCTTTGTTATTTTACTAGTTGCTTTGGAGTATACATCTTTAACTTATTACATGATACGTTCAAATAATGTTACACTACTTAACTTGTAATATAAGACCCTACAATAGTATACTTCTGTTTCTTTCCTCCTGGCCTTTACGCTGTTGTATTTGTGTTTTCAAAAAACACTTTTGTCATATGTAGAATTCTAGATTGATACCTTTTCGTTTTCAATACATTTGATCCTTGAATAATGTGGGTTTGAAATATGCAGGTCCACTTATACTTGGATTTTTTCAATAAATATAGTGCAGACCATAAATGTGTTTTCTCTTCTTTATGATTATCTTAATAGCACTTTCTTTTTTCTATCTTATTTTAAGAAAACACTATATAATACATATACAGAATATGTGTTAATTGACTTTGTTATTGGTGAAATTTCTGGTCAACAGTAGGCTATTAGTAGTTTAGTTTATGGAGAGTCAAAAGATATAGGTGAATCTTTGAATGTGTACCAGTCAGTGCTCCTAACCATTGTGTTGTTCTAAGGTCAGCTGTATTTTAAAGATGTTACCCCACTGTCTTCTCGCTTTTGTTTCTGATGGAAATGTGGTGTTTTCCAATCTTTATTCTTTTATACATGACATGTCTTTTTTCTCTTTTACGTTGGTTTTGAGCAGTTTGATTATGTTGTGCCTTGCGGTGGTTTTCTTCATGAGTTTTGTGCTTTGTTGGTCTATCTAGATCCTTGGGTTTATAGTTTTCAAATTTGGAAAGTGTTCAGCCATTATTTCTTTCCTTTTTTTTTTTTTTTTTTGAGGAATCCAGTTGCCCATTTTTAGATTGCTGGAAATTGATCCCAGCTCATCAGTGCTCTTGATTTGTGTGTGTTTTTCTGTTCTTTTTTCCTGTGTTTCATTTTGGATAATTTCTATTTTCATGCCTTTACGTTCACTAATCTTTTCTTTTGCAATGTCTAACCTGTTGTTAATCCCATTATTTGTATTTTTCGTCATAGATACAGTTTTCGTCTTTTTTACATTTTTCGTGTCTATTGTTTTGAACATAGGGATGTACTTTAATAACTTCCAGTGTTCTGTTCTGCTAATTATAACTTCTCTGTCAGTTATGTTGAGCTGTAGATTGATTAATCTCTTCATTATGGGTTTTGGTTTTTTTCCCTCTTTGCATGTGTAGTAATATTTGACTGGATGCTAGAAATGGTGAATTTTACATTGTTGGCTGGAGGATAGATTTGTATTCTTACAAACTTGGTCAACTTTATTCTGGGATGCAACTGAGTTACTGGAAACAGACTAATTTCATTTAGTGTTTTATGATTTGTTAGACTGGTCTGGAGCAGTGTTCAGTTTAGGGCTAATATTGCACACTACTGAGACAAAAGTTTTCTGTGTACTCTACCCATTATCCCGTGAATTAGGCGTTTTCTCCATTCTGCCTTTTGGGAACAGTCATAGTTCCCAGCCTTGTGTGAGTGCCTAATACTTCCCTCTTACTCTAGAAGAGGTAGAAGAGAATGGAATAATAAAGAACTATGTGACAATTAACCATGGACCGGAGAAGAGAAACAGGGAAATCAACACTTCTTTTTCTTCTTACGTGTCATATAGCAAATACTTTACATGGTTTAAGGCTAAGCTTGTCAGTAATTTTATAGGACAAGTATTAATTAAATTTCATTACAGATGAGGAGATAGGGTAGAAAGGCTAGTAACTTAAACTACTTGACAGTGTCAAAGCTCATGCTTTTTTCTAATGTGTGTGGTCTCTGGACTCTTCTTCAGTGGAGGGAGAGTAAAAGCTGGTGAAGATTTAGGCTATAATTGGAGTAAAGGGAGAAGAGAGCTAGGTACCCATTGAATTTATGTAGAGTTTACTGTAAAATTCATATCTGCTCTTGGGGTAGAAAATATGGGGAAGAGGGGTAGATGATTATGTTAATTTGTGCAGAAGCATTATATAAAATAGGTTAGTGGGAGCAATGCTCCGAGTTCTAGTTCTGTTATATTCCATAAATCTTACTTCAGAATTCATAACATGGACTTGCACATAGTAGTTACATCTTACCCACAGTTTTAGTTTCACTGTCTGCAGTTTTAGTTACCCATGTCACCTGTGGTGCAGAAGCTGGTGATCCTCCTCCTGATGTATTTATGTCAGAAGATCGGTAGTAACTAACACTACATCACAATGCCTATGTCATTCCCCTCACTTTAGCTCACACATAGGCATTTTATCATCTCACAGCATCACCAGAAGTAGGGTGAATACAATATTTGAGAGAGAGTCCACATTCATGTAACTTTTATGACAGGTTATTGCCATAATTGTTCTATTTTATTATTAGTTATTGTTAATTTCTTACGAGGCGTAATTTCTAAATTAAACTTATTATTGGTATGTATGTATGTATGTATAAGAAAAAAAGTATATATAGGGGTTAGTACTATCTGTGCTTTCAGGCATCCGCTGGGGATCTTAGGACATATCCCTTGCAGATAATGGGGCAGGAGGTTACTGTACTTTTTTTTACATCTTTATACACAAATAGCAAACTGAGTAACTAGGCGAAAAGACTTAATTTATTGGGTATGATTAGAAGATAAATAGCCTAAGAAGTAGGCTTTGTAAGTCAACGTTTTAATGTTCTTTGTTTCTCTGCCCACTTTTTTTTTTAAAAACTACTCTGCTTATATAGGTTTTAGAATGAATCATATTTAATTGGTGTCAGAAGAGTTGAATATTGGCAATTGCACATGGTTCAACATAACAGTATATTTTGAAAGGCCAAGAAGCAGTAATTGTAACCATTTTTGACACTATTACAAGGATCATGTCTGTTTTATACTTACCAGTGTATGCCCCGTGCCAGGCACAGTACATGTAGTAGACATTCAATAAATAATTTGTGAGGGGCGCCTGGGTGGCTCAGTTGGTTAAGCGACTGCCTTCGGCTCAGGTCATGATCCTGGAGTCCCGGGATCGAGTCCCACATCGGGCTCCCTACTCAGCGGGGAGTCTGCTTCTCCCTCTGACCCTCTTCCCTCTCGTGCTCTCTATCTCTCATTCTCTCTCTCTCAAATAAATAAATAAAATCTTTAAAAAAATAAATAAATAAATAAATAATTTGTGAATGAGAAACTATAGGTTTTTGAGGTTTCATACATGTTTTATGAGAAATCTAGGTAAAGATTAAGGAGATTTTCTTGTCGGGCCCTAAGTTCTTTTTAAAAGACTAAAAAGAGAAGGATTTTTTTTTAGCAAAGCTCTTTTATTTCTGATGCAAGATAATATTAAATAATAAAATATTTACTACTCTGGCCTCTTAGCCTTCTGTTAAAGAGGTTCACCTTCTTCCACCATTTCCAAGATCCCAGCAGAGATTTGAGACTCCATACTCTCCTCCTCCTTTCTTAGGAGGTTCTATGAAAGAGAGCTGCCAGTGATTAAGTTCATTACATTGTGGACACTGCTTTTTCCTTTCAGGTGTTCTGCCTCTCCTTTTATAAACTCAAGATGGTTTACATGAAAAATGCAATGATAACTTTTCCTTTCTCATTTGAGGCCAGAGATGCGGCTTTTTCTATACACTAATAAGCTTTTACAAATTATTAAGTATGTAATATACCCTATGCTCATTTCTGTGTCCTAATAACTTAGTAAATTATTTTGTCCAAATGCAGTAACAGAAGACTTAGGCTGTATTATAGTCACCCAATAATGGTTTTCCAGAACCCTAATGTTCACAGATGGGATATTATAATAAGGCAGAGGGCTAAGAAGTCTCTGGCTTGTTTGGGATTGCTCAGGGTCTTTGGTACAAATATGAAGAAAATGTATTTGTCATATCATTATTATTTGGGCCATTATATTACCTTGCACATTTCTTGCAGTATTGAGTTTCATCCACACTGTGGTGCTAGAAAACCAAGAATTGGTTGTTTCCCTCCTAATCAGTGGAATATATATTTCTAAGTGTTCCTTATAAAATAAGTATTTCCTTGAATTATAAATAGCAGTTTCCTCAACCTACATCAGATCCATAATAAAGTTACGATTTTACCCTTGAAATGCCTCCAAACTTTAGTCACTCATCGTTTACCAAGATGACTGCAATAACTTTCTAATGGATCTTCCTCGTGTTAACCATAAAAATAAAACAGCCAAGTTATTTTGTCAACAATGGATTTATTTGGGAATATTAGAGAATTGCAATTTGGCACATGCAAGCTACAGCAAAACCATAGGCAAGCTCAGCAAACAAAGAAGAGGGAAGTTATTTTATGGAGAAGAAGGAGGAAGTTGAGAGGGGCTGTTTTGAATGAAAGTCCACTGAAAAGCTAGAGTACAGGGTAATGTTGATTTCTCATTAATTGAGTTGCAGGGGTAGTGCCATTTCTTGTAGGAGATGCAGTGTACATCTTTTCCCTTTTGGGGCCTGTAATTGGTGATTCTTTCCTATTGAATATTCTGCTGTTGGGGTCTGTAATTAACAATACTTCCTGTAATTGATGTTGAATGGTTGGGTTCCCCCTGCTAGCTTCTCCACTGTATTTTTAGTGAGGTTTCAGTTTATTAATATTTACACTGGATTTTACCTTGCTTTCCTTCAGTCCGTTTTACATATTGTAGTTATAAGTAATCTTTTATAAATTCAAATCTGAACTTTACTCTCCTGCTTAAAAACTTAAATGAACTACATTAACTTTATTGATAAAGACAAGGCCTTTCATGACCCAACTCCTGCCCAGTTCTCTAGCTTTGTTTATCTGTAGCCTTTTCTTGTACAGATCTCCATTGTGCTTTGTATTTCAGCCAGTTTGGCCTTCTTTTGGTTCTTTGAACGCAAGTTTTACCTCCGGCTTTGCCTGCTTTTCCTTCTGCATGTGTGTGTGTGTGCGCGTGTGCATAGAGATATATTTCTTCATAAATTAACTTTATTCTTTCTAGCTTGGCTTGTATTTCTGAAAGCTTTCATCAGTTCCCCTCCTCCATAGATCAGTGTGCAGTGTTATTTGTTCTCATGGTACCCGGTAATTTTTCTTCCCAACATTTGTTACAGTTTTCATTATATATTTACCTATGTGATTATTTAACTAATGTCCATTTCCTCACTGAATCATAAGTGCTAAGAAGGTAGATTCTCTGCTTTTTTTTTTTTTAAAGATTTTATTTATTTATTTGACAGAGAGACAGAGAGAGAGCAGGAACACAGGCAGGCGGAGTGGGAGAGGGAGAAGCAGGCTTCCCGCTGAGCAGGGAGCCTGATGTGGGACTCAATCCCAGGACCCTGGGATCATGACCTGAGCCGAAGGCAGACGCTTAACAACTGAGCCACCCAGGCGCCCAGATTCTCTGCTTTTTGCTCATCATTGTATCAATGGTGCTTATTAAAATATTGCTGAATAAATCAGTGAATGAATATAAGTCAGGAAGGACTCAAGGCAGGTAATAGAAATAGGAACTGATGAACATTATGGAAAAAAAATTGCAATTAGAATACAGTAAGTTGAGTTTTTGTTTTTATTTTTAAATTTTTTATTTACAGTAAGTTGAGTTTTATATTAAGGTAAGGTATAGGCCCAGCATAGTTTACTTAAATATTTCCTGTCAGAGCAGAAATTAATTCTAAGTCATGGCCAGCCCTGAGCTGTAAGTGTTCTTATCTGCATATGAGGGAAGAAAGAGAGGAAGCAGAGATCACATTTAATAGATTAAAATTATGGAAGTAGGTGCGCCTGTGTGGCTCAGTCAGTTGAGTGGCTGCCTTCGGCTCAGGTCGTGATCCCAGGGTCCTGGGATCCAGTCCCACATCGGGCTCCCTGCTCAGCGGGGAGCCTGCTTCTCCCTTTCCCTCTGCCTGCTGCTCTGCCTACTTGTGCATGTGCTCACGTGCTCTTTCTGTCAAATAAATAAATGAAATCTTTAAAAAAAATTATGGAAGTAGCTAAGAGAGTAGATCTTAAAAGTTCTCATCACAAAAAAAATAACTGTGAGGTGATGGATATGTTCAGTAACTTACTGTGGTAACCATTTCACAATATGTTCATATATCAAGTCATTATATTGTACACCTTAAACTTATACAATGTTATATGTCAATTACATCACAATAAAGGTGGAAAAAAGTAAAAATAAAATTATGAAATCGCTAATGCCCTAGTGGAAAACACTGTTCTTTAACTAGGAAACCTTGTTTCTATTACAGGTAGAATATTTTGTTCTGTACTCTTGAAAGATGTGATAAAACATTGGAGAAATCACCATTTGTGCTTACATTTGTTTCCATAATTGTATAATGAAATAATAAAAACATTATTTCTTAATGTGTTAAAAAAAAGGAATGAGATATAATAGAGGTAAAAGCATTTTAAAAACTACAAAAATTCCCTATAAAATACTTAATATTTGCCCAAAAGACAGAAGATCTTCAATTTTAGAATTTCCCTGTTCTTTTTATTCATAATTACAAGGAAGAGGTGCCTAAAAGAAAAGATGGTAATGGCATGAAAGGCCCTCTCTTATGACTACTGTCAGGGATCTTTCAGTTTTACTTACTGTTTATCCTCTATACACAGTGCCTAGAAATTGTTTTAGAATAAATAATATAGTGAATTTGTCCCAAAGACCTTTGTGATTGCTTTCTGCAGTTTCTTCACCCTGTAAGCATTCTGCAGAAAGAAATAATCTGAGACAAATTTGTGATGTGTATGTTTATTTTTCTTATATTTCAGCCGTGGCAGAAGTAAAACTTCGAGATGATCAATATACACTGGAACACATGCATGCTTTTGGAATGTATAATTACCTACACTGTGATTCATGGTATCAAGACAGTGTCTACTACATTGATAACCTTGGAAGAGTTATGAATTTAACGGTGATGCTGGTAAGAAAAATATCTGTAATACTAGCATTTTCCAATAAATTTGATTCTTAATTTTCCTTTTTAATCTGATGTCCAGATAATTGAGGTACACATATCTTTAATATATGGAATCATTCCTATCATTAGTCTATATAAGGCTTTAATCTGTTTAATTCAGTTTTAAATTTTCCCTTTGTTCCTGTTACACTTAAGTATCCTCCTCCACTCCCACCAATGAGCAACTACTCTAATGGGTTTTATAGATCAATATTGATGTAACTGTTCATGTCTGCTTTTTCTAACGTGAAGTGTTAACCCTGACTATAACAGTCGATTTGTCTATTTTTCCTTTTAATTCTTGCTTTTTGTATTTTTAATTGTGTTAATTGGGGCACAAACATTTTGTCTGCTATGGATTTGTCCTTTTAGCATTATGAAATGCCCCTCTTCATATCTAGACTCTGGGAGTGATTTTTGTCTTGAAATCTTCTGATATTAATACAGTTGTGCTGGCTTTTTTTATTAGTAATATTCATCTTTTTCTATCCTTTTTCTTTCAGTTTATCAGTGTTGTTTTTAGTCTGACTGACATCTTAGACCACTCAGCCATCCTGACATGACAGTGTTGTTATTTTTAAAGTACATCTCTTGTGAAGAGCATGTAGTTGGGTCTTGTTTTGTATCTAGCATGACAATCTGTCCTTTAATTTGAAGGGCTTAGTACATTTATATTTAATGTAATTAGTGATATGGTTGGTTTATGTTCCCATTTTGCTCTTTTCAGTTTGTCTTGTCTGTTCTTTTTTTCTTTATCTCTCTGTTCCTACCTGTTTTTGGATTAAGCAAATTTTCTTAAAATTCCGTTTAATTTTCTCTTTTCGCTTTTATCTAAACCCATTTGTATTATCATTTTTTTAATGGTTAATATAGAGTTTATAGTATTCATCCTTAACTTATCATAGTCTTCCTCTACTTAATATTTTACAATAATATATTTCCTTTTACTTCTCTTATATCCTTCAAGCTATTTTCGTCCTATATTTTACTTCATGTGTTATTAATGTATTTGCTTTAAACAGTCAGTAGAATAGTAATAGCTTCCTGACTACTCCCTCCTTCTAGCATAGTTCTACATTGCATCTACAGAATCATCAATCTGATTTTTTTTTAAGATTTGATATATAAGTGAGATCATATGCTATTTGTTTTTCTCTGACTTACTTCACATAGCATAATGCCCTCAAGGTGCATCCATGTCGTTGCAAATGGCAGGATTTCATTCCTTTTTATGGCTAAATAAAATATTGTATTTGTGTGTGTGTGTATTTATATATAGTAGTCTAGTTTCACTCTTTTTCATGTGACTGTCAGGTTTTCCCAATACTGTTTATTGAAGAGACTGTCCTTTTCCTATTGTATATTCTTGGCTCCTTTTGGAAATCAGTTGATCATATATGTGTGATTTGATTTCTGGATTCTATTTTGTTCCATTGTCTTGAATTTCATACTGTTTTGATGACCATAGCTTTGTAAAATAGTTTGAAATCAGGGAGCATGATGCCTCCAGCTTTGTTCTTTCTCAAGACTGGGATTTAGCTTTTTGGGGTCTTTTGTGGTTCCATACAAATTTGAGGATGGTTGTATTTCTGTGAAAATGCCATTGGAGTTTTAATAGGGATTGAATTGAATCTGTAGATTGCTTTGGGTAGTATGGACATTTTAACAATATCAATTCTTCCAATCCATGAGAATGGAATATTTTCCCATTTATTTGTGTTTTCTTGTAAATTCTTTTCGTTTCCTGTGTGTCCTTTCAGAAGTGGTTTGTTTTTTCTGTTTGTTTTTGATTTTTTTGGCAAGTGTAAGCACAAAATGTGTGTATACATACACACACACATACACACACATATATATGTATTTTAAAGATTTTATTTATTTATTTTAGAGAGAGAGAGAGAGAGAGAGGTGGGGCTTGATCTCACAACCTTGAGACCATGACCTGAGCTGAAACCAAGAGTTGGACACCTAACCAACTGAGTCACCCAGGTGCCCCGTGATATATATTTTTAAAATACAAACTCTTCATCTTGGTATATGCAGTTTATGGTGCCCTTCTCTCCAACCTTGTGTTTTACCATTTTGTTCACTATACCCTAACAATACCAAACTCTTGCAGTTCCCGAGATATGCTCTGTATCCTGTTGCCTTCAGCCCATTTCCCATGTGATTAACTCCACCTGGAACATTCTTCCTTAGTTCTGTGTCAGGTTGCTTCCCAATCTTTACTTAAGTCCCAGCAAACCATCTCATCTATTAAGCTTTCCCTGACATCCTCCCTTTGCACCTCTGGGAATATTCAAACAATTGGCCCTCAGCTCTGTGTGGACTTTGAATTCCTTCTAGACCAGGGGTTGGCAGACCTTTCCTGCACAGGGCCAGATAATTAATATTTTAGGGTTTGTAGGCTAGACAGTCTTATGTCACAACTACTCAGTTTTGCTATAGTGGTATGAAAACAGCATTAGACTATGAAAATGAATGTGACTGAATTCCAATAAAACTTTATTTTTAAAAATGACATTGCCCAGATTTAGGTCATTGACTATAGCTTGCCAACCCTTAGTCTAGGCCCTGGGTTTTTCTTATATTTCTATAATCCTGCCACCCAGCAGGAGGCTTGGTCAATATGTTTGTTGAAATAATAACAGCTGTTTAAAGCTTGTTCTTATCCTTTGGAGTTGGCTTTGCATTCTTTTTCGCATTCTTTCTCTTTTTTTTAGATTTATTTATTTATTTGAAAGAGAGCGAGCACGTGTGGGGGGGAGGGGCAGAGGGAGAAAGAATCCTCAAGCAGACTCCCTGCTGAGCACAGAGCCCTATACAGGGCCTGATCCCAGGACCCTGAGATCATGACCTTAGTAGAAATCCAAGAGCTGGCCACTTAACCAACTGAGCTACCCAGGCTTGGTTTCTTGATAGGATTTTTCTCTTATTTCTTCTTCAGGCTCAGGTATGAGTCTTTGGTTTATTGAGATAAATAATTTTAGTGAATAATAAGTATTTATTTTTCTTCAAACATTTATTGAATGCTGTTATGTGCTTAACCACATATACAAATAAATTGATAACATGTAACAGTGGAAGTAGGGATAAGATGCAGACATAGTATGGAGAAGGAAATGAGAAAATGTCGAAAGATGAAGCGTTCAGAGAAGTTTCAGAAGAGATGTCACGCCCCTTAACAGAATTTTGAAGGATCAGTTAATTTGCCATGCAGATTGAGGCAGCTGTGTCTGCACCTGACTTAAGAGGCACATACAGCAAACTTCCACAGGCATGTGTGTGCACTATAGGTACTCTAGCTTGATTTGCTGAAACACAAGAGTATGTATAGAAGGACCTAAATAGTATGCGGGCTATGGTTGGAGAGGAGGATGGCAAGGTGGGCAGAGGCCAGGTTTTGAAGGGAGGGAGGAACAGTCATATTATTCTGTGGTAAGCAAAGAGAAATGTTAAAAAGAAAGATTGATTCATTTTAGTTCTAACTATGCTTGGCCGGGAGACGGGTGTGGATAGGGTCACAGTTTTGGGCCAGAAACTTGGTTTTATCAATTCACTCATTGGTAATCATGATTTAGAATACTAAAACCATTTTAAGTCACAAAATTGATTGGAAATGTGGAATGAAAGTTTAATGATAGCATTTGAAATACTATAAGCAGTGTGGACTGGTCAATATACTTTTCTTCTCCCGTTGGGAAGATTTCACAGGAAATCAAATACCGTAATTTTATTAAGATAACTTACTTGATGTGGAATCAGGGCAAAGACTAATGTTTTTGATTCCTTTTTTCTGACCTATTCTCTGGCTTCTATGGACATCTTAGAATAACTAGTTATAGTTCCTTATTTAGTTTAGTCTCTTTACCTATGGACTCATTAAAGACACAGTATACACATACACTCTATATGCCCTATCTACTTGGGTAGTGTGTACATTCAAAAGAAATGCCCTGTATGCATACATAGGCAGTGTATTATCTATACATGATTATACATGTCCATACTCTGCATATGCATAATTTGTATTTTACTGTGTCTTTTAAATTTAAGGACTTATGTTTTTTAGATTCTTTTATGTTTTGTTTGATTGGGAAGACAAATCTAAAATCTGGAAATTCTCTTAATACTGACTTACAGAGCCTAACTAAGTCACATAATCTAATTTATACTCTTCACTTGACCTTCAAAATATTTATTGAATACCTGCTATATGTTACACATTGTCGTAGGCACTGGGAATGCTGCAGCATACAAAATAAAGTTTCTTCTAGTTTATTAATTCACAGCAGACTATGAATTGACAGTTGACCCTTGAACAATACTGGGACTCTTAGTGCTAAACCCCTCCCCCCCATTGCACAATCAAAAATTTGCAGTAGAAAAGTACAACTTTGGATTCCCCAAAACCTAACTAATAGCTTACTGTTGACCAGAAGCCTTACTGATAACATAAAGTTGATTAACACATACTTTATATATGTATAGTATTTTTGTATTTATTTTCACAAATAGTTTCTTAAATTTTGTTTTTGGTGATATCTGTCAGATTTTCATTAACGTTTTGCTCACTTCCTTAAAGGAATTGGAGAGCTTTCTGGAATTGGAACAGTTTAGGACTGGAATGACCCTTTCCTTATATGTTAAATAAAGATCCTCTTTGGACCTATTTTATTATATATCCTTTTTTCCTTTTCAGTGATAGTCTTCTAATTACCTTACCAGTTGATTCTGTGGTAACTGGTTTAGTCAAACTGTTTCTTTGGTAATTTAATAATGTACTTTTTTGCTAGTGAAAATTGTTCATTTGTTCTTATTCTTTTCAGATTTGTTGCTGTAAATTTGCATGTTTTATGCTCTTAAGATTATCTTCTTTCGAGTTTTTCCTCTCTTTTTTCTCTTTTTCCTTAATCAAATTTTAGAAGGGTATTTTTATTTTATTTTTAAAGAACCATATCTGGGGTTATTTTAGTTTGTTTTCTGTTTAATTCAGCTTTTGTCTTTGGTTTTCAAACTGTATTGCACATCAGAATCACTTGGAGTAATTGATAGCTAATTTCAGGTTATGGTTCTTAAAAATTCAGATTCAGTATGTCAGGCTTGTTTGTGGTCTGGGAATCTGCATTTTATCAAGGACCTCATATGATTTTGCTTGTGGTCCAGTGACCAAGTTTTGAGAAACTCTTCACCTGAGGTGCAGAAGAATGCCACACTTATTTCTTACTATTTTTCTGATCAGCAAAAAAGGAAACTGACCTGTTGTTTGAACTTCTGTGTTGGGGGCAGGTGAAGATTGTTGGCCACTGGTTACACGTTGGCTTTTTATTTAAGCAGAAAAGTTGTTCTAATACCCATTTTATTGTCTGATATATATATATATATATATATTTTTTTTTCCGTCGGAGGCACACATGAACAAATCTCAGAGAGATTCTTTTGGAGTGGCTGGTTTACAAATACTTCCACCCTGTTAAATCCATGCTAAACACTATTGTGGTCAAAGAGAAGGCTGTAGGGCCCAAGAAAGGAAATCCACACAATTGTCTGACCTTGAGGTTTTGTCAGGAGCCAGCAGATGGCAGCAGTTCAACACACAGGTTTATAGAGGCATTCTACTTCCAAGTCAGTTTATTTTATCAGTTTACAATCCTTAATTTTAGAGAAACATCAGTTGGGAGGAAGTGCTTTTAGAAAGTAGAAAATGCCTTAGGAAAGCAAAAAAAAAAAGTGTTTTTAAAATTTAATTCTTATGTTGTCATTTTATTAGGGTATTAGGGCTTCTTTTTAATCACCATATATTACATCATTAGTTTTTGGTGCAGTGTTCCATGATTCATTGTTTGTTCATAACACCCAGTGCTCCATGCAGAACGTGCCCTCCTCAATACCCATCACCAGGCTAACCCATCCCCCTACCCCCCTCCCCTCTAGAACCCTCAGTTTGTTTTTCAGAGTCCATCATCTCTCATGGTTCGTCTCCCCCTCTGACATACTCCCCTTTTCTTCCTCTCCTGTTATCTTCTTCTTTTTCTTTTTTCTTAAAATATGTTGCGTTATGTGTTTCAGAAGTACAGAACTGTGATTCAACAGTCTTGCACAATTCACAGCGCTCACCGTAGCACATACCCTCCCCAATGTCTATCACCCAGCCACCCCATCCCTCCCACCCCCAACCACTCCAGCAACACTCAGTTTCTTTCCTGAGATTAAGAATTCCTCATATCAGTGAGGTCATGTGATACATGTCTTTCTCTGATTGACTTATTTCACTCAGCATAACACCCTCCAGTTCCATCCACGTCGTTGCAAATGGCAAGATCTCATTCCTTTTGATGGCTGCATAATATTCCATTGTGTATATATACCACATCTTCTTTATCCATTCATCTGTCGATGGGCATCTCGGCTCTTTCCACAGTTTGGCTATGGTGGACATTGCTGCTATAAACATTGGGGTACACGTACCCCTTCGGGTCCCTACATTTGTATCTTTGGGGTAAATACCCAGTAGTGCAATTGCTGGATCGAACGGTAGCTCTAATTTCAACTGTTTGAGGAACCTCCATACTGTTTTCCAGAGGGGTTGCACCAGCTTGCATTCCCACCAACAGTGTAGGAGGGTTCCCCTTTCTCCACATCCCCGCCAACATCTGTCGTTCCCTGACTTCTTAATTTTAGCCATTCTGATGGGTGTGAGATGGTATCTCATTGAGGTTTTGATTTGGATTTCCCTGATGCCGAGCGATGTTGAGCACTTTTTCATGTGCCTGTTGGCCATTTGGATGTCTTCTTTGGAGAAATGTCTGTTCATGTCTTCTGCCCATTTCTTGATTGGATTATTTGTTCTTTGGGTGTTGAGTTTGATAAGTTCTTTATAGATTTTGGATACTAGTAGGGCTTCTTTTTAAAGTAGTATGTTTTGTTTCTTAATATTTAGGGAATTCTTTTATAACTTATTTTTCCATTTAGCTGAAAAACTAGTTTGTTTCTCCTAAAGAAGTGTGTCATCTTGTGGTGCCTCTTTAAATTGCACTTAAAGATCGGAGGAGAGTTACTGGATTCCATGTGAAGCTCACATTTGCGAGGCTTTGTCTTGGAGTAACACTGTAACTGCTTATTAGTCTAGCTCAGTTGCATGCCAGTATCTCAAAAGTAGCATCTCTAGACCTGAATCTTACCTTATTTTCTATAGTTGCATTTATTAATAAGGAGCCAATTACTTACCTAGTTAAAGAAAAAAAAATAGAGGAGTAAGTTCTTTGAACTGTATGTTATTAATGAATTATTAAAAGTTTTATGTTATATAGAAACATTACTCAAATTCCACTTAATAAAATATCATTTCTTATAGCTTTAGCAAAAAAAGAGAAAGGAAAAAGGAAGTTTTCTTTTCTTTCAAATAAACTTAACAGTTATTAGTGATGAAAGTCTTTCTCCAGTAAAAGATCACTTCCTTTTAAAAGGACAAAATTTTAAATGTCAATGTGTAATAATACTAGTAAATGGCATCCTTACTTAATTTTTCTTGACCATTTTTCTTTAAACTTGGGTATAGTGCTTTCTATAAACATATATGTATTAGAAAAATGCCTTGTCAGTTCAAACCTTGTCTTCTTGTAGCTGTGACAAGAGGCCCTCAAACTCCCATTTAGAGTTATTTTTCATAAATATAGTTCATATATTTACTGTGTCGCATATATACAATATATTGACATTATAATTTTTGTATTACATTTTGTTGACCCAGGAATTTAATTACTTAATTTTATATAAGGTGTTAGTCTAAAGAAAAACAATATGGTAGATGCATTCACAATTCTTACTGTTTTTGCAGGGAGTATTCTAGAAATTGCAATGAGATCTGAGGTATCATTTGTTTAGAAAAACTTGGGTAGTGGTTTCCTCTCGAAGTGTGGAATCCACGAGAGACCATCAACTTTTGGAGTGGGGTCAGTCAGGATTTGAATCTTAGCCCTGCCATTTTCTTATCATTGGAGTTCTAGGCAAATGATTTAATCTTTTTGAACAGAGCTCTTTATCTCTCAAAGTGTGCATAATTTCAACTTCATAGGATTTTGTAATCATTAAATGAGATGGCAAAAAATCAAAGCACTTATTTAATATAATGCTTATACATTGTAGTTATTCAGTAAATGTTCCATTCATCATTGAAATTTTACTTCTTTTGCAATTCAGCTGTGAAATGTTACTGCAGAATTATTTTCAACAGCTTTGAACATAGTTACATTAACCTTTTTTTTTGGTCTCGAAGAAAATGATTGGGTGGGACAAAGACATTATAGATGCCAATATCATAAAGCATTATTATGAGGACACCATAAAACTGTCAGTGGAGGTTATTCAGAAATAATTTAATACTCTAATTTAAGATTTACAGAAGAAAATATTTTATTACACACAGTCCATTTAAAATTAAATGTACCCTTTGAGAATTAGATTTCAAAAATTAGGAACATTCAGGTTGCTTTCACTTAAACTATCATTTGACTTACATAAGAGAGACACTATTTTCTTTTGTATTTTAATTTAATTTTTAGCTTTACATCTATGTACTTGAATATTTTAATCATTCCATTGGATATCAAAATCATCTATCTAATAATTAGACTTCCAGCAATCTCAGTTATCTGTAACCTTGTATTTAAAAGAAAATAGCTTAAAACAACCTTAGTAACTGTATATGAAATGATGCGATGAAGTAGTGATTTAACAGGTTTAAGCCGTGCATTTGTCCTAACAAGTGGTTCACTAGATCAGATGCAGTGAAGAGCATGTAGTGGGGGAGACCACTAGAAACCTTTACTTTGAAACAACTGTTGTGAGGAAGGAGTCCCATTTTATTTTATCCTATTAATATCTTTTAAACTATGTATATTACACATAAATTGCTTGGTGTAAAAAAAAAAAAAAGTCAAGCAAAGTATTGAAGCAAAAATGGAAAGTTTCCCCTTACCTCAGTCTTCGCTAATGCCAGTTGCACTACGATCTTTTTTTCCTTTCTAGTAGTAAACACTTAACAGACCTGTGAACACCTTACTATTGCAACATTTTGTTGTTTCAGTATATATGGATTCACACTGTATATATTCTGCAACTTTTTTTTTCAGTTATTATTTTGGAGATCTTATGTCAGTATTATAAACCGCTTCTGCATATTTAACAATTATTTGGTATTTCAAAGGATGGATATTTCACAATTAACCATTCCTCCACCAGTGCTCTTCAGACAAAGATGCCAGGTACTCATCTAGAGTTGAACAAGTTGTATTTATTACGTTTTACAGCAGAGGAGAGTCTACACCGTGGGGAACCAAGTGTTTCAGTAAGAGGATGTTGGAAAAGATTTATTACAGGATTGGGCTTGTATTAGGTGATTTTTTTTTCTGGTTAATTTTTTTTTAACCATAGTTTTCCTATACATGTCTTTACCCATTTAAACATTTTGGATAGTCATGTATTTCTTGTTGAGTTGCTAGGGTTCTTTATATGCTGTGGGTGCTGGTCCTGTGTTATTCTTGTGGCAAATATTTTTCTCCCTGTCTCATACATGTCTTTTTATTTTTCACAGGAAGACTTTCTCCACCCTGAGATAAAATGTGATTAATCTTCTAACAAATTTATTTTACTTTTCCTTTAAAACATTTAGATTATTAATCTCTCTGGAATGTGGGATTTTTGTGTATGCTGTGAGGGAAAGAGCAATTTTTTCCAGATCTCTAGTATCCCAATAGCATTTGTTGACCATTCCTATTTATTTCTCACTAATTGGAAATACCACATCATGTTCTAAACTCCTACATAGACATCATCCTGCAGTAAAATATCTCTTAATTGACCTCCATTTAATTGAGTGACTGGAATAACTGGTGTTCTCTCTTCCCTTCATATAATATACTGACTGGAGACCACAGTAAGCTTAATGTTTACTGCTAGTAGGCTACTCAGTACTATGCTGATAACAATTCTGTTTCTGCTAGTTGAGTTTTACTCAGATATGGGCATTCTAAAAACTTTATGCCAGCTGGGCTTGTCATTGTATTTTCATTATTTAATCAGTATTATGTAAATCATTAAAATATGAATACAAAAAGAAGGAAAGGTGCCATTTCAAAGAAAACTAAACTGGATGCTTTAGAAAGAGATGTGGGTCACTAAAAAACTTGTGGCTGGTAAGGACATTTTGCTTACTTAAATTTTGTTAATATATGCATTTATCTAAGTAATTCTAGGAACAGAGAATGAAATACATGAATCAAGAATTACTTTTGGCCTGCAGGAAAATCTCTTAACTGAAACCTAAAACTTTAGCAACAACAACAAATTATTGAATTGAGTACATCTGATGTATAAGATGTTTATTTCCTGAAATATAGACCTTTTTATATATTTTCTTATAAAACAGTTTAATGTTGCAATCCGTCTTACAGCTTTAAATTTTAAGGACATCGATACAATAAAAATGTGCTAATAGAAACCTAAATTGTTAATAGTCTAAGTGTAGTGTTTTCATACCACAGGCTGATGTCTTTGGAGGCATTTAGAACATGATGTAGTATTTCCAATTAGTTAAAAATACTGATCATTAACTCTAAACTTAAGAATGAAGACCAGATTACTGCAGGGTATTAGTTATCTCTTGCTGTGTAATATCCTACTTCAACACTTAATGACTTGAAACAATAAATATTTGTCATCTCAGTGTTTGTGGTTCAGAAATCAAAGTGGCTTAGCGAGGTGGTTTCTGTGTCAAGGTTTCTCATGAAGTTGTAGCCAAGATGTCAGCCCAGAGAGCAGTGATCTGAAGGCTCAACTAGGGCTTTCAGATAGCTCACAGGGTGCTGGTTATTGTGAGGAGCCCCTATGTCCTCCCCATGTGGGTCTATCATGTGCAGTCCAAGAGAGAGCAAGATAGAAGATGTAACAGAAACTATGACTGAGTTTGAGAAGTCACAAACTGTCACTTCTGCCATATTTTTTTGTTAGAAGTGAGTTGTACAGCTCATACTCAAAGGGAGGGGAATTAGGCATCTTCTCTTGAATAAGAGAGTAACCACTACACTGCAGATATTTATTCTGTGTGCATATGGATCAAGGAGAGGGAAAGATTAATTTATAATGTTTCGCCTCTTTTTAGGACACTGCTTTAGGAAAACCACGAGAAGTGTTTCGACTTCCCACAGATTTGACAGCATACGACAGTCGTCTTTGTGCATCTGTCCATTTCACATCTTCGACCTGGGTTACCTTGTCAGATGGAACTGGACGATTATATCTCATTGGTACAGGTGAACGTGGAAATAGTGCTTCTGAAAAATGGGAGGTGCGGTTTTGTTTTTTGTTTTTTAGATTTAAGTAAAGTCTGGAAAGTATGTATAAATTAGACCTTAGTGATTTTGGAATAACTCTTTCTGGGCATGGTTTATGTGTGACCTCTTCATTTTTATAATATATAATGTTTTGGAAATTTTTAATTATAAAATATATACCTTTTACAAAACTGGTATCTTAACCATTTCTGGTTTGATTTGGGGTTATTGCAGTTGTCAAGAATTGCATTCATTTGTTCAGCAAATGTTTATTGAATGCGTTATATTATGTGTAAAGCAGTACACTAAAGTATTAACATCGCCTCCTTCTTGATGAAGGAAGAGTTAGTCAAGAAGTACATTGGGATATCTTTTCTCCTCTACTCATGTTATGTTTGCTGGTATCTTTATGGACCCAGCACACTTCTGAGGCACCACTCTGCTAGCTATCTGATAAGTTGCCATTATTCAAATGCTGAGTTTACCAGAGTATTCCCTACTTAGAAGGATACACTATAACATAAATATAGTAATGTGCCAATCTCTAAGATGCTATTTTTATTTGTTTTCTTAAAACAGAGTAACATTTTTAAATCTGAGGAGCAGATTAGGATTTTAATAATAATAAATAAGGAATTAATTTCTCTAGAGCCACAATTTTTGAAGGTGGGAAAGAATGACACTGAGTTAATGCTAATAAGTATATTGTGATACTGCTATTGTCTAAATCTCAGCAGGTGGCCTTTTAGTTCTGTGTAGATAAAGAAATGTGAACTTAATTTATTTAGATCTTATAAAATATTTTTATCAGACCATCAAATGCCTAACAAAGATCAGGCTTTAATTGTTTGAGAAAAATTAAGAAGGCCTTAGAACCAAATGGCTTGCCTTTTTTTTTTTTTTAAAGATTTTTTATTTATTGAGAGAGAGAATGGTAGAGAGAGAGCATGAGAGGGAAGAAGGTCAGAGGAAGAGGCAGACTCCCTGCTGAGCAGGGAGCCCGATGCGGGACTCGATCCGGGGTCTCCAGGATCATGACCTGAGCCGAAGGCAGTCGCTTAACCAACTGAGCCACTCAGGCGCCCATGGCTTGCCTTTTTTACTAAGTTATATTAAATGGTATACTACCAAATTATAGTAATTCAAAAAACTAAACAAAAAAAACGATAAATAACCAAAACAACTGTAGCCTGTTTGTAGGGGGCCTTTGCAGGCCTTTGTAGTCACAGATTTAAATTTTCATTGGACATTGTGACATTTTTCTGCTGTGGCCTCCAGTAATAATTTTTCTCTTTTTTCTTTTTGTATTACTGAGGCAATGTGATACATAAATAGCATAGCTATCTGAAACATTTGGAAGGAGCTTGGAGAGTGAGGGGCAGGAGAATGAGAATTTATGTATTATCAAGCTATGGATTCTGTTGGTTTTGAGCAGAAAGAGACACACTGACCCGGCTCACCTTCAGCTTAAAAATAACACCGCATACTCTGCCATAAGGAAATTCATACAGATTTATAAATCATTTGGTTTGTGCTATCTATATCCCCTTGGTGCATATTAAGCCTTTAGTAATATTTTTTAAATCATTTAAAAGTTCTTTTAAATTTAAATTTACTTCATGCCCTCTTCAGTGTACACTGCTGTAATGAAATCACCCTCAGAGATGTTTGCAATTAATAATAGTTTTGATTGGGGGGAGGGGGAATGGGACAGGGATGGGACTTGGGCATTAACTGAGGTGGGAGGGATACTGTGGAATACTGGTCTCTTTAAGAGAAACAGCTTAGATTTCTCTAAGATTTCTCCAGTTGGTGGAGAACAGAGAGGAAGCTGAAGGTGGGAATGGTTGGAGGATACAGGAGGGCATAAGGGGGCCAAGTAAGGGTGGTGATGACTGCAGTGTAGAAAGAGAAATAAAGGGAGACAGGAAGACTGCCTGCTTTGCAAGTGTGTTGCCTCTAATATGATGGGGGTGTTGCTATCAGCCGTATCACACTTGAGTTGCTGGGCTTGTTCGGGGGACAGGAAACTTCAGCCCAGCGGTTTATAAAAGTTTAGACATCTACTCCCTGGTCTCATTCCAGTCCCTTTCACTCACACGAAATAGAAAGAAGAGGAAGGAAGCAATAAACTAGCTACTTGTACCTGACAAAATTTACTATCTTTCTTTTCTCCCTTTGGTCTCCTGTTGTCCCCCAAATGAAAGCAAAACCCAGTCAAACAACTAGAACCTGTCTGTCATCTCAGTTTTGAGTATTCGAGGTATTTTTTGCTGTTCTTGCTATTTTCTCTTTGTGGAAGGCCACAGAATGGATTCCAAAGGTCTACTATTTGAATAATTTTGACAGAGGGCTCAAACACTTAGGGAAATTGACATTAAAGCACACTTTTCTTTATAAGGCTTTCAAGTAGGAGCAGATAGGATGGGATTCCAGATAAAGGGTTTTTTGTTTTTGTTTTTTTAAAGCTAACTTTTGTCATTTGTATATTTTCTTCAACCATTTATTTTTTTATTCAAATATCTTGTTTAGTGAACAGTCTTAAAATATCTGTTCTTTATTATTTACTCTTAAATAAGTATAATAGTCCTTTAGATTTTGTGTTTGTGATAGAAAAAAGAATTTAAGATTTTGTGTTTCTGTATAGTGCTTAGATTTGCTTTTTAAAAAGACACTTCAGTAGTATATTTAAATAGTTTGTTGAATTATAACTTTTAAATGTAAAGGGGCTCTTTTATTTTTGAGAAATAAGGAAGTTTTAGTGGTGTCTCCAATTCCTTTGACTCTGACCTTTGCAGACTTCTAAGAAACAAATAGAGAACAAAACAAAAACAACAGGAAAAACCATATGTACACACATGCTCACACATGTGCATAAGCATGAACAATATTCAGAAACTAAGAGGGAAAAAGCAGAAATAAATCCTATACAAGATAGGAGAAGAGATAAGGAGTCAACGTGGACTGACTCATGCCCTCTTTTATATAATTCTTCTCTAGGAGGTTGCTTCTAGTTCTCTGTTTTCTTTTTATGCTGCTTGGATGCTATATTGTTTTCCTTGTTTTTAAGCCAAGAGTACTGATCACTTTTCTCTATCAAACAAATAGGCATTTTTAAAAAGTTCTTTATTCAAAGAATGTTATTTGACCTTGTAACCTTTATTTAAAGGCTTTTTTCATTTTTCTATTCCTTGTAATAAATAGTATACAAATTAGTTGTTGTATTGTCAGAATTCTGTGCATTCCCTCTGTGCTACCTGCATTTGTGTAATATGTACATTTTTATATGTGTAATCTTTTTTTTTTGGTAGATTATGTTTAATGAAGAGCTTGGGAATCCTTTTATCATAATTCATAGTGTCTCACTGCTGAATGCTGAAAAACATTCAGTAACTACCTTACTTCTTCGAATAGAGAAAGAGGAATTGGATATGAAAGGAAGTGGATTCTATGTTTCTTTGGAGTGGGTCACTATCAGAAAAAACAAAGGTAAAATATAACAACATTGTGAATCCATAGTGGTTGGCACCATTTGGTAGATTGTGAAATGCAGAGCTGTTCCTGTAAATGCTGTTGACTTTCTTGGGTGGTGTTGCTGTGATCTAATACCCAACACCTAGTGGAATGAATTCCTATAGATAGTTTCTCTTCGGGTATGGATTATAGAAAAAATAATAATGTGCTTCCACAGTCCATTATGCCTTTTTGTATAAAAGAAGACATTCTTACATAATTTTAGAAGAATTTTAAGTGTATATTTTCAGTATATACAGGACTACATACATATATTCTTGTGTGTGTGTAATATATATATTGTTGAATGTAAATTATAAATTACAGTGTAATTTAAGTATCAGTTAAATATAAATACCTAGATGGAAACAAATACCTTTATTTCCTTAAATCATAACTGTGATTTCTTTTGAATCTAATTGAACTTTGCTGTTTGTTTCTACCTTCAGGAAAACTGCTGGTTTTTCTTACCTAGAGTGCTTCCACGTGTAGAAAAGTCTCAACCTTTGGTCTATTTGAAGCTCTCTGTCAGGCTTCTAACTTGGACATTAGAAGTTATTTTTTCATTTATTAATTAGGATTCCTTTAATGGTGTGTCCTTGTTCTTCGCCATTTCTTATTCTTTAATTGAGAACTAAGTGGATTTTTCTGTAGTTGAGAACTGAGGGAGCTTGTTTCCATTTTGACTTTCTGCCCTTTTTCTCAGTTTTTATTAACTTACTCATTTAACTTATGAGCCTTAAATTATAGCTGACCCTTGAACAACACAGGTTTGAACTGTGCAGGTCCACGAATATTTTTTGATAAATACAGGACAGTACTGTAAATGTATTTATGATATCCTGAATAACACTTTCTTTTCTCTACCTTATTTTATTATAAGAATATAGTATTTAATACATATACAAAATATGTTAATCGACTGTTTTTGTTATCAGTAAAGCTTCCAATCAATAGTAGGCTATCAGTAGTTAAGTTTTTTGGGGGAGTCAAAAGTTATACACAGATTTTTGACTGCACAGGGGATTGGTGTCCCTAACCTTCATGTTGTTCAAGAGTTAACTGTTAAATTTATAATCTGATAAAGGCTATGAGTGTTTGATTTCTAAGAGGGTTTTTTTATTTTAAAATGAATATGTGTATATGTACATGTATGAGTGTGTGTATATACATATATATGTAACAGAATAGTTTGTAAGTAAGCTGAGTAAATTTCCTAGATTTGTTCTGTGAACTGTTTAATATAATTTGTTGTTTTTCCCAGTGTTGTAGTTTCATCTCTGGAGACACACAGTAACTTAAAACTTCAGGTATTGGAAAACTTTCTGTATAGGACTAGATGATAACCATACAGTGTATATCACAACTACTCAGTTATGCCACTGTGGTCCAAAAGCAGCCATAGATGATACATAAATAGATGAGTATAGCTGTATTCCAATAATATCTTGTTTATGGACATTTGAATTTTATATAACTTTAACATGTATTTAAATATTATTTTGATTATTTTTAGTCATTTAAAGAAGTATAAAATTCATTCTTAGCCCACAGACAGTATGAAAATATGCATAAACTCAGCTTTGTCTCCACTGGCCATACTTTGCCCGTCTGTACTTTAGATAAGAGAAACTTTAATTTTTTTATTAAGGTACGTAACTTGACAACTTACAGAGAAATCATGATGCATATTTTTCCTACTGTTCTCTGGTTCTGTGACAGCTGTGGCTCAGTTCACGATAACTTATCAGAATGTAGTGGCACTCTGCTCAAGCTTCACCAGCTGCATTTCCTTCGCTTTGTGCCTTTGCCTCTACTGGACAGATAGAATTAGACTCACTTTTCTTTTTATCTCCCAAGGTTGTAATTTAGGAATATTAATTCTCCCCATGGTTCACTTTTTTTCTCATTACTCTTCTTAATGTCTCATTCCTTTCAGCCCTCCCAAGTATTATTAATATAATTGTTACTCTTTTCCTTTTTCTTTTTTAATGAACATAACAGTGCTTTTCTAAACTGTGTTAAGTGGAACATCTGATAAATTATGTTTTGTGGTCAAATAAAAATGTGAGTGTATAATATCCCTGTTACACATTAAACGTTAAAAGTTCTAGAAAAAGGACAATTTAATTTTAATCAAGCATTTCCCAACTTATTTAATCATGGAGTTCACTTGAAATTCACCTGTTATTTTCTCTTGCACACATATTGGGAAAAGCAATCCTATAAAATATGAAGTATCTAAGTCTGAGTCTTTGGAGTCAGGTAGAACTCTGCCTTGCATGTACTGTGCAGGAAGTATATTAGCTCATTCATAAGTTTACAAGTCTCTTCTTAAATATGTATGAAATGAATGTGAACGTAGGTGAAGATTTAGAGGGGAAAAAATGACATACTTTAGAACAGATTGTATCATTATGTAGAATATGTGACATTGAGTTGCAATCATTGTGAAGCTTACTTGTTAAAGTACAACCCACTTTAATAGAGTAACAGTGTAAGTAAAGGTATGGACTCAACTGTAATGTTTGAGTATGTTTTAAAGCAAAAAAAAAAAAAAAGCCCACCTATTTTCAAGAAAAAATTCAGTTTTTTTATATTTCATTCGTAAAATTTATGTCTTAAAATTGTCTTTTTTAATTTAATTTTATTATGTTAATCACCATATATTACATCATTAGTTTTTGACGTAGTGTTCCATGATTCATTGTTTGCATATAACACCCAGTGCTCTATTCAGTACGTGCCCTCTTTTAATACCCATCACAGGCTAGCCCATCCCCCCACACCCCTCCCCTCTAGAACCCGCAGTTTGTTTCTCAGAGTCCATAGTCTCTCATGGTTCGTCTCCCCCTCCGATTTCCCCCCCTTCATTTTTTTGCTTGATTACAGTTGGCATGTAGATCTGTATCTGTATAAAAATCATTTCTACCATAAACATTTCATTTTATGGAAACCCCTTATCAATAGCTAGAATAGGCAGAAAAATAGTCCACACCATACCTTTCCTTTATCCTTAGTGTCGCTCTTTTCAGAAGATGCCTATCATGTACCTGCGGGGAAAGTAGACAGGCTACAGTAAAGGAAAAGGTAGATCGATCAGCAGCTGATATTTCAGATAAGTTAGTGACTTTCAAAGTCTAGAGCACTGCTGTCTGATGAAAATTTCTGCCAAGTGGACATGTTTATATGTATGCCATTTATGTGTGTCATTTATTTGTGTGCCAATACAATAGCAGCTAGCCATGTGTGGCTACTGAGCATTTGAAATGTGACTAGGTGCCTGAAGAATTGAATTTTAAATTTTGCTTAATTTTGATTAAATAGCCCCTATGGCCAGTAGTGTGCTACTTTCCACACTGGAAAGCATAACTTAGAGCAAATTTCATCAGACCTAGTATTTTTTTTTTAAAGATTTTATTTATTTATTTGAGAGAGAGAGAATGAGAGATAGAGAGCACGAGAGGGAAGAGGGTCAGAGGGAGAAGCAGACTCCCTGCTGAGCAGGGAGCCCGATGCGGGACTCGATCCCAGGACTCCAGGATCATGACCTGAGCCGAAGGCAGTTGCTTAACCAACTGAGCCACCCAGGCACCCCTAGACCTAGTATTTTAAAGTAGGAGTGTATTTACAGAAAATTAGGTTATAAATCTTTTTATCCCTATGAAAAGACTCTTAGTAGCATGCCTTTTAACAGTACACTTAAAATACTTAGTTTATGTGCTGCCGAAGTGAGCACTGCACTTAAAATACTTAATTTAAATTAAAACCGATATACAAATATTTTCAGGATATTTTTATAATATAGTGTTTTATTTGTAATTTTTTTGTTCTAAAATACTTTGTTTTCTTACAGATAATGACAAATATGAAATTATTAAATGTGATATTCTCCGTGGAAAGTCAGTGCCACATTATGCTGCTATTGAACCTGATGGGAAGGGTCTGATGATTGTCTCCTACAAGTCCTTCACATTTGTTCATGTCGGTCAAGATCTTGAAAATAAGAATGAGAACATGTCAGAGAAAATCAAAGGTAATTTTACTATTCACCTTCACAGAGCTCATGTGTATTTATGCACACACACATTTATGGCTGGTTTGTCTTGGTTAGGTTTTGGCTTCTACTAGGACCAGACGGGTTTTTAATTTTTCTTTATTTCCCTTTATATTCGTCAGGATGGTCTTTTGTAAAATGTACTACCTAAATAGTATGAACTGTTTTAATTAGTAATTACCAAAATGTTTTAAAAAATCTGTACATTAGGGGCGCCTGGGTGGCTCAGTCGGTTAAGCGTCTGCCTTCAGCTCAGGCCATGGTCCTGGAATCAAGCCCCACATCGGGCTCCTTGCTCAGTAGAGAGCCTGCTTCTCCCTCTCCCTCTGCCTGCCGCTCCCCCTGCTTATGCTCTCTCTCTCTATCTCTGTTTCTGTGTCAAATAAATAAAAATAAATAAAATCTTTAAAAAAAAATCTGTACATTAGCTTACCTGATTAGATGTTTAATAAATACCTATTAAATGAATAAATGATGTCTGTTATTTGTGTTCAAGAAGCTAGCACATTAGTATTGAAGATATTAATCTTTTAAAATAAACTAAACTCTGTTGATTATAGGTGTATACTAATGTACTTTTACTTAACTTTTAGTGCTAACCTGAAAAAAAGTTCTTGAGGGCAAAATCACCAAGTTTTCCCAATGTTAAATGAATAAATGGATGAAGATAATGTTTTAGAACAAAGACAGTAATAAGGTCTTCCAAAAGAAATTTATATTTACTGGGGCACCTGGGTGGCTCAGTCAGTTGAGCGTCAACTCTTGGTTTTCGCTCAGGTCATGATCTCAGGGTGCTGGGATCGAGCCCTGCTTTGGCTCTGCACTTACCAGGAAGTTTGGTTGAGGGTTCTCTCCCTCTCCCCTTCCCCCTGCTGGTGTGTGCATTCTCTTGCTCTCTCTCACATAAATAAATTATATTTCCATACAAAGAATACATACTCTTATATTCAAGAGAACATCACTCTGTAATCAGTACTGTTCATATTTCTGATGTTTATAGCCAGAGAATAGTATATTTTACTTAACAGAGATTTTCACAACATTTAACAATTATACATATTAGTCTTTGTACCTTTTTGTTACTTGATTATATGAAATAAAAATTAGTTTCACTATTTTTATCTAGTTAGAGCTTTCTAAACAAAAATCCTTTGAAAATAATAATGTAATAAATGTTTTAAAAATATTTTTCCCGGGTTTATAGCCATATGCACCTTTGAATATGAGAATTGTGCTTAATGGCCTTTTATTTAGCCTCTCAACAAATTGGTTTCCTCATACGTAATGCGTTTTTTGTTAGATTATCTCTAAGATCCCTTTCCAAATAAATTCTGCCTAAATTATAATGTTAAAGTTTTCTAGAGCTTAGCCAAAACAGTTATTCATGTCTCTAGACCACATGCCCTTTAGAACTCTTGGTGAGCAATTGCAAAGGAGTGAAAGAATGCCCTAATCTTTGGAACCATTCTGCCTAGTAGTTGAGACCCATGTGGTTCCAAGACAGATCATAGTCTGGGGGAGAGACACATCTTTTTTAAATCACTAACTACCAGTCCAGGTGTTTTTCTTGTTGACATCTCACTAATACTGAATTCCTCCTGAATACATCATTATGTCATTTCTTCCCTTTTAGTGTGAACCTCAGATCCCCTGTATTTTTGTTTTCCTTCTAATAAACAGCCTTTACTTGTAAAGGAAAAATTAATTTTTAAAAAAATTATGGATAATTTGTTAATTATAGCACGCTTTCTTGTAAATAATCTTCTGAGTATATGTACTGGTTTCATTTTCTGTAAATCTCAAGAAGACTGATACTGTCTGTTGCCTATTTGGTGTTGTCATAATGACATACGTAATAGCATTTTCTTTGAAAGACTTAAAACGTGGGGCGCCTGGCTGGCTCAGTCGGTTAAGCATCTGCCTTCAGCTCAGGTTATGATCTCAGGGTCCTGGGGTCGAGCCCCATGTCGGGCTCCCTGCTCAGCGGGGAGGCTGGTCTCCTTCGCCCTCTTCTTTTCCCCCCATTTGTGCGCTCTGGCTCTCTCTATCTCTCTGTCAAATAAATAAGTAAAATCTTAAAAAAGAAAAAAAGACTTAAAACATGATTTCCAAAAACAAAGAAAGGCATTAGGCAACCAGCAGTTGAGGAAATTATTTAGTTGTTTGTATAATTTTTAGTGGAGAGGGGTTTAAAAAATTCTGGCTTTCCTTTTATTCTACTTCTATGGCCTTTAATTTTTACTAAAAGCTCCTGTGATTTTGTAGACTCTTCCCCTTTCCATATCTGCCAGAAGTTATCCATTGAGTCATTGTTACATATAAATTGCCTTGTTAACTTTTGTGGTAGACAGAAAATTGAGTGAAACAAATTACTTGCCTTATGGAGCTTATAGTTACCAATCTTTTAAGCTACAGTTGAAACTTTTTCAGTGAGTTTATATTAAAAGTACTTCTAAAAAGATAAGAGAGGCTCTGAGAGCCTGCTTAAAGGAATGTGATACAAGTTAGAAATTAATCCAAAGTAACAATTTTATATTGAAAATTTATTCATTTTTGTATTTCTATAATATCATGCTTGTTAAATTTTATTTAACATCAAATAGAAGTGACCCTTGAAGAAGATACATCATACTTAGTGTTAAATCTTCAAGCATATCTAGTACTCACAAAGCGTTTACACAAAACTGCGCAAAAGTAAAAAGAATAATAACCCCAAAACAAGAATAATAACCCACATTTAGTGAGGATTTATGGTATATTTAATAACAGGATTGATATTAAATATTCTATATGTATTAACTCATTTAATAGTTCTGTGAGGTATGTAATATTTTGTTATCTTCTTTTACTAATTAGAAAAAAGAGGGTCAGAGATGAAGTTGTATACCAAAATTAATAAATGGTTGAGCCAAGATTCAGACCTATGACTAGTAAACTCTGGAGTACTAGTTCTAACCACTATATCATATTCCTTTCTAATGAGCACGTGGACAGATTAATATTTATGGATATCATTAAGCAAATGTTTATTTTTGTACGTAAGCCCTATTTTCTTATTTCATGGTTGTATGTAGTATGATGGGTTTTAAGGTATTTCTTCAGTAGCTGGCTTTTTAGAAGAGAAGCCAGGGAGATGAGGTGAAGGGAGGATTCTTTCATTGGGAACTTAACAAAATACACTGACAGCCCTTGAATTTCCTATGAAATTGCTTTCATGCAACAAAGTTGTGGGGGAGAAAAGCTAGTTCCTTTGTAAACAAATAAATCTTTTATTTTTGTGTGGATGTGTATCTCACCAAATAATAGTGGCCTCCTATATCACAGAGTTACATTGTTGGGACAAATCAAGGCAATGGTGAAAGTTTCAGACAGTAGTTTATGACATACTTGTCATTCTTTTGAACTAGAAATCTGCTCTGTGTGTGTATGTGTGTAAAGAGAAGAGCAAGAAGGAGGAAAAGAGAGGGTAACTGGGAATCAGGAAGAGAATGGGGATAAAGGATTGCTGTCATTAGTATTTTATGAGTGTTTATGTCCTGGAGTATTAGGTAAGCCCAGAAGAGGAATGTTAGGTGAAATTGTTATAACTCTGAAAATTCCCCAAAGAGATCTGAATGTGTTTGTTTATAATTACTTTTTTTTTGTAAGATCACTAGAAATTATGCTAAGATTCTTTTAGATAGGTGTTCTTTTGTATGCTCTAGTCTCTGATTTTGTGTATTCTGTTTGCACTTTTTTATTACATAAAGTATTTTTCTTTTCCCAACAGAACCTCTGTATTACTGGCAGCAGACTGAAGATGATTTGACAGTAACAATACGGCTTCCAGAAGGCAGTTCTAAGGAGGACATTCAAGTACAGTTTTTGCCTGATCACATCAACATTATGCTGAAGGATCAGAAGTTTCTGGAAGGAAATCTCTATTCGTCTATTGATCAAGAAAGCAGTACATGGATAATTAAAGAGAATAATTGGTATATATAGACAGTTGTATTTATATTTAAATTTTTTTCTTTTTCTTTTTTTTTTAATCCTTTCCACAGTGGTTACACCAAAGTTGAATACTACAATAGGTCTGTCTGTATTGCTGATTCTTTTTCTTAATATAGATTAAAAATGGAGTTACTGTATGAAAAAGTATAATTATCGTTAAGATTAAAGATGCTACTATAGTCATTGCATTCTGTGGTAGAGCTTTTCATTACCATCTCTGAATAAAATCGTAACAATATTAACAGTAATAATTAATAGATAAAAATGTTTTTGTTTTTTAATGAGAGAGCCTACACAAAAGTTGGGGTAGGGCAGAGGGAGAGGGAGAAGCCAACTACCCACTGAGCAGGGAACCCTATGCAGGGCTCAAATCCAGGATCCCAGGATCATGACCTGAGCCAGTGGCAGTCGCTTAACCAACTGAGCTGCCCAGGTGCCCCGAAAAATGGTTATTTATTTTAGTACTTTAAAAATTTTTTAACTAATTTTCTCTTATTAATTTCAGTTTGCCAACTAGATAATAATTCCTGTTCTTTATTTTATTTTTTTTAAAGATTTTATTTATTTGACCGAGAGAGACACAGCGAGAGAGGGAACACAAGCAGGGGGAGTGGCAGAGGGAGAAGCAGGCCTCCTGTGGAGCAGGGAGCCTGATGAGTGGGGCTCGATCCCAGGACACTGGGATCATGACCTGAGCCGAAGGCAGACGCTTAACGACTGAGCCACCCAGGCGCCCCTAATTACTGTTCTTTAGATTTTAAGCTGTATGAAGTCTTCCTCTAGCCCAGGCCCTCCAGTCACCCTTCCCCTCTCCATAACCACTATTATTAGTTTTCTCTTACAGGCATTTTATGCATATCCAAGCAGATATATATTTTTTTTTAACAAAAAAGATTTCAACATAACTATACAGTTTTTTGTAGTTTGCTTTTGTTGACTTTCAACAATAAATCTTGGATAATGTATACATAATGATTTATTTTATTCTCCTTTATGGCTATTTATGGTATTTTACTCTATCAACTAACTGCACATTTTATTTATTTATTTATTTATTTATTTTCACAATCATTTTTAAAAAATGGTCCTTTATTGGATATTTTGACTGCATCTTTTGCTACAGTGAATGACTTTCTGGATGAGTCAGTAGCTTCACTGAGTGACACAGGTGTCAAACTCAATGAATTCTACATTTAAAATCTGAATTTTATCTATAAAAACCTCAGTAAAAGGAATATGTAAAACAAATAGGTAAAGGTCAAGTGTCTTATAAAACTATAACCTTTGCTTCTGCTTTTATTCCCCTTTGCAAATCTGTTGTCCCAGATACTTTATTCACTCCCCAGTTATTTTGATTAATAAAATTACTCTTTCATTATAGATTGTCAGTAATTACTGCATTCTGTGATAAAAAGGGTCAAATTTGGTCAGAAGTGGGTTAAAATTAGATATTTTTACCTTAAATATAATTTTCAATTTGTAATAAAAGACCCAGATGAGTCTTTGATATGAGTCTAAATCCTGAGAGTCTAAGAAATAGTTATCTACTTCAAAAAAATTTTAGGCTTTATGCTTTTAGATCCTGAATTCATTTTATTAAAGTGGAAATTTAGTGACTTGCTTATACTTTCTTTTTTAATGCAGTAAGAAAAATAGATTCATAAGTAAATGATGTCATTTATAATTTATTGAGAATTATTGAACTATTCAGTGTTCAGTATTCAGTGAGTTCAACAAAAAAGAATGATTTCTGTGAATCTGATCCCTTGTCATTCTGTTTTGGGACATGGATTTTTTTTTTTTTTAACTGTTCTAGTAATTCTTGCTAACCAGTTTTAATCATGGTATATTTAAGTAATCAGTGTAGTTCTTCCAACATCTTTCATAATTACTCCTGCAAAAGTTTATGAAAGTACTTTTATTGTAATTCTCAGAAAAGTATTACTCTTTTAGAGGGAGAGTGAAAAGTTGATCTGAGCTAGATTAAACTCAATCTCATGGACATGATAGTTTGCAAAAATCCCACCTTCAAGGTGATAAAAGTCGTTTAGAGTCCTGACCAACAGTCTTACTACTTCTTTCTTTAGGAATATCATACTTACTAACACATCCAATTACACCAATTGAATAGATACCTCATTTACCTGGATAATAAAGATGTAGAAAAGGACACTAAGATGAAAAGAACCCTGGAATCTAATGTTTCTGGTAATCACCCATCTGACTATGGTTAGGTCACCACAATCAAGCACATTGGCTTTTTGCCTCGTTCTTTGTGAACTTTGACATGCTAACACACTGAATTCCTAACAGAATCTCATAAAATTACTCTTTCCTAATTTTATTTAATATATAGTGTTATATTAGTTTCAGTTTTATAACATAATGATTCAACAATTCTGTACTTAGTGGTTATCATGAGAAGTATACCCTTAATTCCTTTATACTTTTTAACATATTTTAAAAACTTAATTATCTAAAAGATTCTTTAAGGAAATATATCTGCACATTCTGTTTTAACATATTTTATGAGAGAGATTTGAAGGTAGCATTTATAAATTGGCAAACCAGCTATAACATATTGTTAATATAAGTCATGAAGCAGTAACCCAGCAAAGCTCTAGAATGGCTGGACCTCACACAGATAGCTTCAGCATTTAATACATGAGCATAAACCGGTATTGTTTTCCCATTAAATTTGAGGTACTTGATTACAATTTTATGTTACAAAGATTAATCACAGTGACTGTTGGTGGTGTCATTGGTTTAAAACATGATTTTCTGTACCTGGTTAAATTATTCATATCTCTCATTTTTTAATAGTTAATGTTCCCTCTCACTTTGGAAGGATTTGTTAACTAGTCTAGGTTATTATGTTATATGTTCTTTTTTGCTTGGATGATAGGATCTGATAATAGCTTTAAAATGTAGAAGTGCAGGGGCACCTGGGTGGCTCAGATGGTTAAGCGTCTGCCTTCGGCTTGGGTCATGATCCCAGGGTCCTGGAATCGAGCCCCGCGTCGGGCTCCCTGCTCAGTGGGGGGCCTGCTTCTTCCCCTTCCTCTGCTTCTCCCCCTGCTCTCTCTCTCTCTATCTCTGTATCTTGAATGAATAAAAAAAAAACTTAAAAAAAAAAGTAGAAATGCAGTTGTACTAAAAGGATTGCATTGACTAGGTGTGCAAATTTAATGATGGTTCAGAAATTCTTAATAGATGAGATTGTATGAACTCTAGGTAGCAACTGATGAAAAACAGTACTTATACATTCTGGTCACAGTAAACTTTCTTTAGTAGTCATTTACATATATTTGTTCAAAGAGGCAGAATAGTAAAGTAGTAAGGAACATGGACTTGGAGCCAGACTGCTTTCCTAGCTTGTGACTTTGGCAAGTTACTTAACCTCTCAGTGCTTTTTTTTTTTCTTACTTGCAAAATGAAGACAAAATATTACTTACTTTATTTGGTTGTCATGAGCAATCAATGAGTTAAAAACACATAAAATGCTTGACAGCACCTGGCATATGGGAAGATTAAGTATGAGTTGCTGTCATGATTCTTCATCATCATCATTTTCAAGATGACCTTTCTCTTAGAGAATATATTATGGTAGTAATTTTTAATGCTAATGATAGGAACTCATTACATAGAAAAGATATTTTGTATAGTCTCTTAAAAGAAGTAGTTTCAGAAAAATTTAAAATGCTGTAATTAATTCGTGAGGTGGTGATAATAACAACCTTGAAAAAGAATAACTGATGGGTTTACATGTTTTATTTGATAATTATGATAATTATTGTGTCCTTGCAATTTTTCCTTGCAGTTGTGTTCCAGGGCACAGGTTAGTGGCACACGTGTACCAGAGATGGCACATGGGAAAGGTTGCTTTCCTATGGAACAGCTACCACCACCCCCACTTTTCTCTGTGTTACAGTACCAACTACTCCTAAAGCAGCTTACGTGAATTTCCCTTCCTGTTCAAGAGGCACTTGGGTAACTGCTGTGTCCACAGTCTGCCCTGACTCAGCTCTCTTTCCCCTTCCTGCTGCATCAAACCTTAATCTCAGGATTACGTTGATAGGCCCTTTTTAGTGTATTTGGAATTTGTGTTTAATGGCTTAAATGTACGGAATTAGATTTTCAGTTGATAGAGGCCACGTAACAACTTTTTTCCCCCTAAGGAGTTACCAGAGTTAATTATTTTCTAATTTCTACTTTATTTTCAATTCTTTAAAATATATATTTTAAAAATTAACATTTGTATTGATCTAATTGCCTGTTGTTTACGTTGGGGAAATGAAGCTACTTTTTGGCTCCATGCACAAAGAGGCACCTTTAGTTATAGTTCCTGTCCAGTTAACTTTATGTGCCCACCCCAGTCACCACCCTCATCACCACCACCATTACCTGGTAAAAGATCTCATGGATCCACGCTGCTTGCATTTGTCACTTAAGTTCAGTAACACACTGCGTACCTGGACTACAACAGTACTTTCTTGGTGGTCTTACTCTTGCCAGTCACTCTTCTCATCAGGCCATTTGACATACTATTTCCAGCGTTATTTTTTTGTTTATTAAGTATAAATTATTTACTCTTGGATTACAGATTTTCCATCCATCTGTATTCCAGTATGCAGTACTAAAATTAACACAAGTTTTGGTAAAACACATCTCTGGCTGGACACCAAGGGAGGGATAAATTCAATGGAAGATTCTTCTGTTTGGTGTTGATTATATAATTTATATAGTTGCTTAATGTAACATTACTTTTCTTGTTTAACTTCTAGCTTGGAGATTTTCTTGATTAAAAAGAATGAAGGACTAACATGGCCAGAGCTAGTGGTCGGTGATAAGCAAGGAGAGTTTATAAGAGACTCAGCCCAGTGTGCTGCAATAGCTGAACGCTTAATGCATTTGACCTCTGAGGAACTGGTAAGCAATTGCAGTAGTAGGGTCATTTTCCAAAGGCCCAGAAGTATGTTATGTGAGGATTATGCCATGTTTTTCAAACATTATTTTACATTTGCTAATGTTAGAGACACAGATTAGGCACTACAGACTGGTGTTCGAATATAGCTTAAAATTCTAATATTCTTTACACCACATGAATACATATATGTGTGTGGGATTGTTGTATAAGATGGGTGTTCACATATGTACGTATCTATGTATGTACATATATATGTATACATATGTCTGTATACACACATATTCACACATATATGCACATAAATATATATATTCTCCTTTAGAAGAATCAATAGACCAATACTGGTAGGGACAAAAAAATTAAGATTTTACTCTCTGTCTATGCTAATAATCTACTTGTCATCATTGAAAATTTCTAGGTCATCTTAGAATATCACTAGGGGTATACATACATACTATAATTAATTTTGATTGACAAAGTAATTCATTGTATAGTGAGTACAGTAATACAGTACTCGTTCAACTATGAGGTTTTGTTGAAATGTTCTAATCTGATAACTTTTAAGATAATGTTAAAAATTTGAATAAAGCATACCAGAATTTCATTTATATGTTTATTCACCAAAAATTAGCACATGTAAAATGTCTGACTTATTGCCACCTGGAGTTAGAACGATGAGGAAAACACTGTATAAAGTTGTAGTTATACTATATGGTTAATTGCATCTTAAAGTAGGAAGGAAATTAGAATATTGAAAATAAGTGTCTCTGTCAAAAGAAAGCATGGCCAAAATGGAGAAACCAAGTTTCATGTCTGTCAGCAATAATTAAAAATTTCAGAAATCACTACAATTCCTATGTAAGAGCATGAAACTTTGATTTCATAGTCCTAGTGTTAAAACAAGCCATGTAGACTGCATTGTCCTATTATGTTCCTTCATTCAGCAACTATTTATTGTGGTGTGCTCTGGGATATAATAGTAGTTATAATAGTGGAGGTTTGTTTTGATATTATATTTTATTGCTGTTAATTGCCTTTTAAACTTGATTATTTCAAATGAATATTGGGTCTGTATGAGTAAGTTATTTATGGCTGAACACCAATGTGTTTGTTACATTTTGGAAAAAAAAAACATAGAATCTTGTTATCTGCAACTGAAGGCTGTCTTATGTGTTTCAAATCTTTATACTTTTTCTTGCTTTTCTGTATTGGTTAGAACCTTTAATCCACTGTAAAATAGAAATGGTGAATAGTGAAAGCAGACATTCTTGCCTCATTTGTAATCTTGGAGAAATAATTGAATATTTTACTGTTAAGAATTATGGATTATTTTTGTCATGTTCTGGAAATTTTCTTCTATTTCTGTTAAACTGAGTGTTTTGAATCATGAAAGACTATAGAATTCTGTCAAATACATTTTCTTCATTTGTGGGATAAAACCCACTTGGTCATGATGTATTATCCTATTTGCATATTACTGATTTGGGTTTCCTAAATGTTATTGAGGAGTTTTTGCATCTATATTTAGGAGGAATATTGGTCTGTAGTTTTTGTTTTGTCTTTTTACTGTTGCTATCCAGTTTTGATACATGGGTAATGCTGATGTCATAAAATGAGTGGGGAAGTGTTTCCTGCTTGTTCTATTTCTGGAAGAGATTGTGTAGAATTGGCATTATTTCTTTAAATATAGAATTTACCAGTGAGACCATCTAGATTGGAGTTTTGTGTTTTGAAGTTTTTAGCCATGAATTTAATTTCTTTATTATATAAGGATTATTTGGGGTTATCTATTTCCATTGTCTTTTGTTGTTTCAGTTTCCAATTTCATTTCTGTTATTACATTATTTTCTTCTTTTTGCTTACTTTGGATTTATTTTGATCTATTTTTAAAAGTGAAAGTTTAGATGACTTTTTAACCTACTTTTCTATTGAAAAGCTATATACTTCATTCTAAACAATATTTGACCTGCATCCTGCAAAATTTCATCCTATCTTCTTAACCCCATTAAGGATTGATTTGATTTTGTGCTGTATCTCCATGTTTTTTTACATGGCTGATACTTATTCCTTGTTTGTTCTTACTCCTAAGGCAGAACTTTTCATGAATCTCAAGTGAAAGTCCAGGATATTTACCAGGGCTTCTCCTGTGTGGGCCCTGTCCTCTAATTTTTGTCTCCCAAACACTTTAATAGTATTGGCACTCAGCTTTTGAGCCCCTTGCCTGCTTCTTCTTTCCACTTGTCTTTTTCAGCTCAGCTTGAAAATCAGTAAATGGCTATAGCAAAGCATCAGAGTCTTGGGTTCTCTTCTCTGTTATTGTTATGCCCCGTTCTCTGTAGTCTTGTCCTGTTAAAGTCTGGCTGCCTTGATAGTCCTGACCTTATAATTTTGCCCTCTTCAACATACAGGTAATGGAAAAGGGAAAGGAAGGAGAAGTGCAGAGGGTATTCTGTGTGCTGTTGGGCATATATATGTTGTTGAATCACTGAAAAAATGGTCCCAGCTAATTGTGGATATTGCCTTCCCAGCCAAGTGTAGCAACCAGAATTGTTTGCATTGATATATAGGCTGGAGCAGACAACCACAACTAGGTGGCTCCATATCCCAGGTGGGACATGGACAGGTTTGATAATATAGATCTATAACTCCCAACCATTTAGTTTCAGAGGCTTTCTCAAGCCATTTCATTAAGTTCTCAATAACATGACAGCATTTTGGCAAACTGAGTGTGTGGACATTTGGTCAGTTGTAGAATTACATTTCTGTTTGTGTGTGTGTGTGTGTGTGTGTGTGTGTGTGTGTGTGTGTGTGTGTGTGTGTAAAATTTATCACTTGAACATTGTGATTTTTACTCTATGAGGGATATAAGACCAGGCAGTGATTCTTGCATTTAAGCAATGGAACATATTAAAATTAATGATTCCATTTATCTTCCCTTTTGGCTTATTATTAGCTATACCTCTGTGTTTTTGTTTGGGTGGATATTTGTGTGCATTTGTGTGTGTATGTGCATGTGTGTGTGCTTAGTGGTTCTGGAGTTTACACAGCATCTTTAACTCATCATCTACTGTCAAAATATAGTTCACTCATAAGTTCATAATATATTTCCATTTCTTCATCCTCTGTATTATCATATCAATAATACATTATTGTTTTAATTTTAATCAGTTCTCTTTTAAAGAGATTAGAGGGGAAATCTTACATTGACCCTCATACCTGTCATTTTCTCTGTTCTACATTTCTTTGTGTTGATTCACATTTCCATCTGTTGTCATTTTTCTCCTGGCTGAAGAACTTCCTTTAGCATTTTTTATAGTGTAGGTTTGCTGGGTAAATTCTCTGTTTCTGTTTGCTGCAAAAGTACTTAGGTTGTCTTCCTTTTTAAGTATCTTTGTTAAGTACATGAGTCAATGTTGATAGGGGTTTTCCCCATCACTTGAGTTATACTCCATTGTCTTCTGGCTTGCATAGTTTCAGATGAGAAGTTGGCTGTCATTTGTATCTTTGTTCCTCTGTTCATAATGTGTTTTTTTGTTCTCCTCTGACTACTTTTAAGATACTCTCTTTATTACGGCTTTTCAACAAGTTGATTATAATGTAATTTGCAGTGAGTTTTTTAATGTTTCTTTGACCTTTTTGAATCTGTAGGATGATAGTTTTCATCATTTATTGACCATTTCTTCTCATTTTTTTTTCATTCTTCCTGCCCTCTTCTGGTTACTCATGTGTTAGACCATTTGATATTATTCCACAGGTCACTGCAGTTCTGTGTTGTTTTTTTTTTTTTCCTCTCTGTATTGCTTTGTTTTAAGCTCACAGGTCTGCCATGTCTGATTAGTTGCCAGTCCTATCTTTTTTACTTTCCATCTCAGATACTATATTTTCATATTTAGAAGTTCAATTTGGTTATTTTTTTATGTCTTCCATACCTCTGTCAACATATACATCTTTTTCTTTACATCTTTGAGTATATAGAACATGTTTATAATACCTGTTTTAATATCTTTTTCTGGTGATTTCATCATTCTGTTATTTCTGTTTTTGTTGATTAGGATTTATTGGTCATGGGTCTGAAATTCAGTTTTTCATTACTGCTACAATTTTGATCTTTTTAAGAATGAAGATATCCATTCTCTTATTGTTGAAAGTTTATTTATTTTATTTTCTGGTCTAAGAATCCAAATCCAGAAAAAGAAAAACCTCCTTGTAATGCTCAAGAGTTAGAAGAATGTGACATTTTCTTTGAAGAGAGCTCCAGTTTATGCAGATTTGATGGCAGTACATTAAAAACTACTCACGTGGTAAGTTCTTGATCATTGTATTTCTAAAAATTTATGAATAAATACAAGTTACCGTGAGATGATAATTAATTGACCAAATGTATAATTTGCAAAGCTGGCTTGATTGGCAGTTACTGGCTATGATTTAAAACTCATCACTCCATGAAGTGGCAGTTTTATACCACCATCCCTAATAAAACAATGTTTTGTTGTTTTGGTACTATTGCATATTTGATATCTTGTGATTGGGTTTTTTCTGTTCAGGTTTTTATATATAGTTACAACTAATCTATAATAACCTCATATTTTTTTTCATTTGAAATTATGACAAATATTTCTTCATGTTCTCATTTCAATCTGGCTTAATGGCTGGGTGACACTATATAATGTTACTGTTGGAGTTCATGTGTGTACGTACTGATTGTCCTACAGATTATAGTGTACATCTTTAATACATTTTTTTCAATTGCATTATTTATGATGATGATATTTTTTTAAAATCCCTTCTTTACATGAAGCCTTTTTCTGTATTCAGGTATTTTATCTTAAACAGTTACAGAAGTCAAATTAATAAGTCATAGACTAAGGCTCTGACAAATTGATTTCCACTCGATAGTCTCATTAATAATATTAGCAGTTATTACCTATTTCATTGCATCTTTACCGCCCCCTTCAGTTTTTGTTTGATCTTTACTATTTGGTTTGCAAGATACAGGATTTTTAGTCTGATTTTTTTACTGTTGACTGTTTCATAATATTACTTTTGACTCTTGTGAAAAATTTTTTCACTTGTTTTGGTGTTTCTGACTGACTTGTGTGACCTTTTTTATAAAATGTGTTCTTAAAGAGCATGTATGATAGACTTCCATTATAAGTAAGTTCTTCTTCAGAAAGTTGAGAAATATACATATGATTCCTCTTTAGAGATGATATTTGATAAAACATTTTCAGCATTTGCACATACTCTAAAACTGTTTAGTCACAGTTTAGTGTTAATTGCTGGTTTAACTCCAATGATATGCTATTTGTATATATTGCAAAATGATCACCCCAATAAGTCTAGTTAAACATTTGTCACCATAGTTAGAAATTTTTCTCTTATAATGAGAACTTTTAAGGTCTGCTCTGTTAATAATTTCAAATATGAATTACAGTATTATTAACTGTAGTCACTGTGCTATACCTCACAATACCCAATACTTATTTATAACTGGAATTTTATACCCATTGACACCCTTAATCCATCCCCCAGCCACCATCAGGTGTGAGGTGTGAGGGCATATCTCATGGTGATTTTGATTTACATTTCTTGATGCTTAATGTTGAGCACCTTTTTATGTACAAGTTGGCCACCTGTAGCTCTTCTTTGGAAAAAATGTCTATTTAGTTCTTTCAGTCATATTTTAATTGCATTGTTTATTTTTGCTATGTAATTATAGAAGTTCTTTATAAATTTTGGATGTTAACCCCTTATCAGATATGATTTACAAATTATTTTTCCTATTCAGGAGGTTGCCTTTTCATTTTGTTGATCATTTCCTTTGCTGTTCAGAAGCTTTTTGGTTCAAAATAGTCCCACCTGTTATTTTTGCTTTTGTTGTCTTTGCTTCAAAAAATCATTGTCAGGACCAATGTCAAGAAGCTTACTGCTTCTGTTTTCTTTTAGGAGTTTTATGATTTCAGGTCTTATGTTAACCTTTTTAATCCATTTGAGTTAGTTTTTGTATATGATGTGAAGATAGTGGTCCAGTTTTGTTCTTTTGCATGTGGCTATTCAGTTTCCCAACACTGTTGAAGAGACTCTCCTTTCTCCATTGTGTATTCTTGGCTCCTTTATCATAAATTGACCATATATGGGTGGTTTTACTTCTGGACTCTGTTCCATTGGACTCTATTTTTACGCCAATACCGTACTGTTTTAATTACTACAGCTTTGTAATATAGTTTGAAATCAGGAAGCATTTTTTAAGATTACATTGGCTATTTGGGATCTTTGTGGTTCCATATGAATTTTAGGATTTTGTCCTATTTCTGGGAAAAATGCCATTGGGAATTTTGATAGGAATTTTATTGAATCTGTAGATTGCTTAATATAGACATTTTAACAATTTTTCCAATCCGTGAGCATGGAATATCTTTCCATTTATTTTTGTTTTCTTCAGTTTCTTTCCTTGGTGTCTTATAGTTTTCAGTGTACAGGTTGTTGACCTCCTTGGTTAAATTTATTCGTAATTTACTCTTTTCAATGCAATTGTTAGTGAGATTATTTTCTTAATTTCTCTTTCCAGCAGTATGTAACTGGCATATAGAAACAACAGTTTTTTGTATTTTGACTTTGTATCCTGCAACTTTACTAAATTTATTAGTTTTAATAGTTTTTGCTAGAGTCTTTAGGATTTTCTGTGTAATATCACGTCATCTGCAAATAGTGATGGCTTTACTTATTCCTTTCTGACTTGGATGCCTTTTCTTTTCCTGCCTAATTGCCCTGCCTAGGACTTCCAATACTATGTTGAATAAAGGTGGTAAGAGTGGGTATCCTTTTCTTGTTCCTGATCTTTGAAGAAAAGCTTTTAGCTTTCCACTGTTGGATTTGATATTAGCTGTGGGCTTATCATATGTGGCCTTTTATGTTGAGGTATGTTCCCTCTATACCCATTTTTTGAGAGTTTTTATAAATGTTGAATTTTGTCAGATGCTTTTTCTCCATGTATATTATGATCATATGATTTTTATTCTTCATTTTATTAATGTGGAGTATCATGCTAATTTACAGATATCGAACTCTTCTCACATTTCTGGAATAAACCTCACTTGGTCATATTGTATGACCCTTTTTATGTATTGTGTTTAATTCATTTTGCTAATATTTTATTGAGGATTTTAACATCTGTTTTTATCATCAATATTGGCCTGTAATTTTCTTTTCTTGTGGCATTTTTTGTCTGGTTTTGGTTATCAGGGTAATGCTGGCCTTGTAAAATGAGTTTGGAAGTATACCCTCCTCTTCTATTTTTGGAAGACTTTGAAAAAGATTGGTATTAATCTAAATGTATGATAGAATTCACCAGTGAAGCTGTCTTGTCCTGGACTTTGTAGGGAGGTTTTTGATAAATGATCACTTTATCCATTTCTTTAAGTTGTCCTATTTGTTCATGGTAGTCTCATGATCCTTTGTATGTCTATGGTATCAGCTGTAACTTTTTCATTTCTGATTTTTTGAGTTCATTCTTTTTTCCTTAGCAAGTCTAAGTCTAGCTGGGTTTGTCAATTTTGTTTATCTTTTCTAAAGAACCAGCTCTTAGAGACTAAAAAGACAATAGAAAAGATCAGTGACACTGTCATTTATTTCCACTCTGATCTTTATTTCCTTCTTTTTACTAACTTAGGGCTTTGTTCTTTTTCTAGCTCCTTGAAGTATAACATTAGGTTGGTTGGTTGTGATTTTTCTTGTCTTAAAGTCTGTTTTGTCTGATATAAGTACAACTACCCCAACTTTTTTTTGGTTTCCACTGAATGAAGTATTTTTTCCAGCCCTTCACTTTCAGTCTACATGTGTCCTTACATCTGAAGTGAGTCTCTTCTAGGCAGCATATAGATGGGTGTTGTTTTTTTCTTTCAGCCACTCTGTATTTTTATTAGAGAGTTTATTTACATTTAAACTAGTTATTGATAGGTATGTACTTATTGCTATTTTGCAGTTTCTCTGTTCTTCTCTTTTTGTCTTCCTTTGTGATTTGATGATTTTCCATAGTGGTATGCTTAGATTCCTTTCTCTTTTGTATATCTACTGTAGGTTTTTGCTTAATGGTTACCATGAGGTTTACATTTAACAGCTAAGTTTGTTTTATATTGGTAACAGCTTAAGTCTGAATGCATTTTAAAGCTCTACATTTTTACTCCCTGCAACATTTTATGTTTTTGATGTCACAATTAACATTTTTCTAATCTTGTGTATCCCTTAACATACTTTATTTTTACTACTTTTGTCTTTTAACCTTCCTATAACATTGTAAGTGATTAACCCACCATCTTTACATTAGAGTATGTATTTACCTTTACCAGTGAGATTTATATTTTCATGTGTTTTACTGTTACTATTTGGCATCCTTTTTGTTCAGCTTAAAGAAGTCCCTTTAACATTTCTTACAAGGCCAGTCTAGTGGTGGTCAACTCCTTCAGCTTTTGCTTGTCTAGAAAACTGTTTCTCTTGCCATTCTGAATGATTTCCTTGCCAGGTACAGTATTCTTGGTTGGAAGATCTTTTTCTTTCAACACTCTGAGTGTATCATACTGCAACCTTCTGGCCTGCAAAATTTCTGCTGAAAAAACTGTCATGAGTCTTGGTGGGATGGTGGTGGTCCCTTGAATAAAACAAGTTGTTTTTCTTTTCCTGCTTTTGAGATTCTCTCTTTGTCAGGGCATCTGGGTGGCTCAGTTGGTTAAGCATTGGACTCTTGATTTCAGCTCAGGTCATGATCTCACGGTAGTGAGATTGAACTTCATGTTGAGCTCCATGCTGAGCGTGGAATCTGCTTGGGATTCTCTCCCTCCCCCGTGTACTCTCTCTCTCAAAAAAAAAAAAAGTTCTCTCATCTTTAACTTTTGACACTTTAAATGTGGTATGTTTTGATGTGGGTCTCTGAGTTCATCTTACTTGAAACTTTCTGGGCTTCCTGAATCTCAGTGTCTTTCCTGCCCTAGGTTAGGGAAATTTTCTGCCCCTTTCTCTTTATTCTGGGACCCCTATAATGCAAATGTTCTGCTTGATGTTGTTACATAAGGTCCTTAAGCTATCTTCGCTGTTTTTTTTTTTTTTTTTCTTTTTGCTGCTCTGATTTGGTAAGTTCTACTGCCTTGTATTTGAGTTCACTGATCCTTTTCTCTGCTTCATCTAGTCTGCTGTTGAACCCTTCTAGTATATTTTTCAGTGATTGTATTCTTCAGCTCTGTGACTTCTATTTGATACTTTTATTTTCTATCTCTTTTTTGAAGTTTTCACTTTGTTTATCCATTCTTCCATGCTTGGTGAGTATCTTTATGACTTATTTTGAATTCTCCATTGGGTAAACAAACCACTTACCTCCATTTCATTAAGATATCTTTCTGAGGTCTTGTCTTGTCCTTTCTTTGGAATGTATTCTGTTTCTTAATTTTCCTGACTTTCTGTGTTGGTTTCTATGCATTAGATAAAACCACCAACTCTCCCAGTCTTGCAGGAATGGTCTCTTACAGGAGATGAACCTTATTGTTCAGCTCTACCCTAGCTCTTGGTTGTCTCAAACTTTTTTGATTGCCCAAGCAGCCTATTTTTACTCTTAGTAGCTCCCAGTATTTGAGGGTGTACCAACACCTGTCAGTGTCCCTAAGTGGACGATCCCAGTCAGCAGCTACATTCAGGCTGATTGGAATCCTGTCCCTCAGGCAATGGCTTTTAAAGTATGCAAAACATATAGTCATGTGGGACCATAAACAGAAGTCCCACTGTCTACCAGAACCAGGTAAACTAGAGGTGTCCCTGGATGGCAGCCACAAAAGTCAGGATGCCAGAGAAGTGTACAAGCTCCTTTCTAGGAGTTACTGGCATTCTGGAACAAGGCAGAGGGATAGCACAATAATAGTACCTGATGGTCTCCATCCCTGGAAAGTATCGCAGAAGTCTCTGTATGTGTGTCAAACCAAAAGAAGCCTGTCCCTCGGGCTGAAGTTCCAGGCCAAGTAAACAGGCCTTTTTCACAGAAATCTTGGGATATGTTTCATTATGCTAGTGCTGTGCCCTGGTGGTGGTAGCTGGCCAAGAACTGCATCTCTAGTTGTTACTGTCCCATGGACCCAGGAATAAAAACCCCCTGGCCCCCAGAGATAGGCAGTTAGGGGACATCCGCTGGGTAGCAGCCATAAAAACAGACTACCAGATTAAAACCTGGGGTTCTTGATGTGTATACAACAAGCTTCCCTCTGGAGATGCTGTGCCCTGGAGCATAGCAGAGGGAGAGTGCAAAGGTAGTGCCAACCATCTGAGGTCTCTGGAGAGGGTCTCTCCCTCAGGCTACAGCTATGAAAATAAGCTAATAGTCCCCTTTTATGGAAAGAAAGACTGCGTACTTCAGATTTTTGCCTCTGTGCTTTGCCCTAGGGGTGGTAGCTGGTTAAGAATGCTTTCTCTGTCTTATATAGGCTTGTGGGACCTGCAGGCCTAAACCCCTCTGGCTACCAGAGCCAGGTGATCTAGAGGCCCCTCTTGGGTGGCAGCCACAAAAACTGGGGCACCGTTTGAGGGTACAGACTCCTTTCTGAGAGGTACCAGTGCTCTGGAGTGAGGCAGAGGGAGAATGCAAAGTTGACACCTGCTGTCTCTGTCTCTTAGGAGAGTGGTAAATTAGATGCTTTATAATAAGATAAGCAGATGAACATCTTTCACGGAAAGTCTGAGTACTTTGCAGTCAGCTGCCTCTACGACTGTTAAGTCTGTGTCCCATAGCTCTTTAGTAACAGTTTCTCAGTTCAAGCTCCCTTGGCTTTCAGACATAGATGTTTTGGAGACTCATCTCTCAAGTGCAGGTCATGAAAGGTGGGGTGCCTGATATGGTGTTAAACCTATCATTCTGCAGGGAGTAGCTCGGTTTTTCAAGTTCCTCTTGATTATAGGTGACTGTACCAGAGTTTATGTGCAGTTTATGGTGAGATTATATCTCAGCTCCTCTACCTGCTTGGATATGGTTTTTTTTTTTTCCCCCCATATGTAGCTGTAGGTTCAGTGTGTCCATGTGAGGAGGTAAGTTCGGGATCTTTCTATGTTGCCATCTTGAACTGTATCTCCTAAATATCTTGTCTTTGTTTCAGTTGGGTTAAATTTGAGACCAGAGTTTGTTTTTTATAATTGAGCACTTTGATTTTTCTATTATTAGACATTTTATATAAGAAAAGATTCTGTGAAGTAAAAATGCATAACCATTACTGTTTGGGTATAAGTAGAATGGGTATAAACGGAACAGCTCCAACAAATAAGTAGTAAGTACATCTTCTTTCCAGAGGCAGAATTGGCTTGTCAGTGTACTGTGTGAAAGTCAAGGTCTACTTCGTCAAATGGTGTAGTTTCTTGATATACCCAAGAGGGTACCAGTTGGCTTGTCATTGGAGGAAGAGAACAAAGAAAGCTATGTTATTTTAGATGTTCACTGCTACATCCACTTTAGGAATGAAATAGTACTTCATTGACAATCTGTACTTCTTCAGTGTTCTCTTCAAGTTCTCTCTTCTTGATTTCATTTGTCATGACTTTGGACAATTTGAAATTACCTGTACATGGAAAGGTCAGTATATGTCCTTACGGTTTTAAGAAAATACTATAACAAAAAGGTCAGAATTCTATATTATAAATGACAGATTTTTCAAAATATAAAATTCCCTGAAAGAAATGGAAATCAGGGTTAGAATTTGACATTTGGAAAATAAAATGTTAAATGAATATATGCAGCAGCACAGTAAAAGAAATATTAAATAGTATATCTGGGAAAGAAAGGTAATAAGATGTGGTCACTGGGATATAAAGCACAAATCAGATTTCAAATACAAATAAAGAGGAATTATTTTTGTTTCTGTCTAGAGCTGTACTTTACAAAATAGTAGCCACTGGCCACATAGTAGTTAATGACTATTTGAAATGTAGCTTTCACATAAGTGTGAAATAACCACCTTTTGAAATCTTAGAATAAAAAAGAATATAAAATACATTAATAACTTTTATTTGAATTTTTATGTTGAGATAATAGTTTAGATATGTTTGGTTAAATATATTACTGTTTTTTCCTGTTTTTATTACCTTTTAATGTGACTACTAGAAAATTCAAAATTATGTATGTGGTTTGCAGTTTCTGTTGAATAACACCAATCTGTAGTGATCAAATTAAATATAGACTTGAGCAATCAAAAGGTGATAGGATATTTTTAAAAATTAAATTACAGTGAGTTTCAGATCAGAATTTTTTTTTTTTTTTAATTTTTATGTATTCATTTGACAGGGAGAGAGAGCACAAGCAGAGGAAGCAGCAGGGAGAGGGAGAGGCAGCCTCTCCGCTGAGGAGGGAGCCCAACATGGGGCTTGCTCCCAGGACCCTGAGATCATGACCTGAGCTGAAGGCAGACACTTAACCAACTGAGCCACCCAGGTGCCCCAAGAGCAAATGATATTCATCATATACTGCTTAAAACATGAGACTGAAATACCTGAAAAAAGTACTTGCAACTTATAAATAAAGCCATCAAGACGAGAAGCAGAGGAGTTACAAAGAAGAAATAATTCTTTTAGGTTAATGTCATTATGAAAGCTAGTAGAAAAGTCATGTGTCCAATATACTGATTGTTTTAAGAAGATATTAAGGATAAGATCAGAAGTTATAGAGGAAGGAAATATGTTTAGAAAGGATCTAAACCAGTGGTCCTCAAGCTTTTTAGTCTCAGGACCCTTTACATTCTTATATTCCTTGGAGTATCAAATTTGACCAAGTATTAGAAATTAATCTTATATTGGGGCGTCTGGATGACTCAGTTGGTTAAGCGTCCAACTCGATTTTGGCTCAGGTCATGATCTCAGGGTCATGGGATCAAGCCCCACATCAGGCTCTGGGCTCAGCAAGGAGTCTGCTTGAGAGTCTCCCTCTCCACGCACCCCCATGCACGTGCACCCTAATATAAATAAATAAACCTTTTTTTAAAAAAATAAATTAAGCTATATAATAATTTCCCTAATATGGCCTCCATAACAAAGTACCACAGACTAGGTGACTTAAACAATAGAAATTTGTTTTCTCACAGTTTTAGAGGCTAGAAGTCAAAGATCTAGGTGTTAGCATGGTTAGATTCTTCTGAAGCCTCTCCCCTTGGCATGTAGATAGATGGCTGTCTTCTCTTTTTAGTAATCACATGGTCTTTCTTCTACTTGTGTTTGTTTCCTAATCTTTTATAAGGACACCAGTTGTATTGAATTAGGACCCACCCTAATGACCTCAATTTAACTTAACCACCCTTTTAAAGGTTCTCTGTCGAAATAAGGTCACATTCTAAGGTACTGTGAGGTTAGGATGACTTAAACAGATGACTTTGGGAGGGCTACAGCTTAGCCCATAACAATATCCTTCCCTTAGATTCTAGCACTTACTAACATTTTGCCACATTTTTTTTCTTACTCCTATTTGCTAAAACATTGAGGAATGAGTTGCACAAGCATGTCCCTTTACCCCCAGTACCTCACATACACACTAAAAATGAAGGCATTTTCCTAGATAACCACAATACAAGTCAGGAAGTTTAACGTCGATACAGTACTTTTATCTAATATAGTTCATATCAAATTCTACCAATTGCTCAAATAATGTACTAAATGGCAATTTTTTTTTCCTGATTTGGAAACATACTGCAATTAGTTGTGATGTGTCTTTAGTCTTCTTTAATTTGGAACACCCAGTTACCCAGCTTTTATGACATTGACTTTATTTTGTACCTTTTATGAACTGTATCCAATATTTCCTCAAGATCAGATTCAATTGATGCATTTTTGCCAGGAATACTTCTTTTTTAGTGTATCCCATGAAGAAGAGCTTCACGGCAGTTTTCCTTACCATTGTGGTATGAAATTTAATTGGATGGTATTCACCAGGTTTCTCTGCTCCTAAGTTACAATCTTCCCCTTTGAATTAATAAGTACTTCGTGTGAAGGTCAAAGTAATCTCTGTGAAGGGTTTGGTAGGTTTTGTCATTTCCTTCTGCTTCCCTCCCTCTAGTGGCTTCCTATCTGTCACATTTAGAATAATGTCTGGGATTTTTACCATGATCTATAAGCCCTCTTCTGTAACTCACTGTATGTATTTTAAAATCGAGACTCAGCATGCACATGTGAAACAAAAATTTCACAAAACAGTACTATCCTTACTGTTTTATCTCATTAAAAATAGTATGGAATGAAGAATGTCTTATATAATAAGTTCTTTTTTGATCTACTTAGTTAATTTTACCAAAAATGTTGAGACCCATAGTTTAGAAAACACTGCCCTCCAGTGCTGATTGTCTCTCATACTCTACCATTTTTTCCTAGCTCACTTTTCTTTAGCCATGGTGGCCTTCATACCATTCCTCATACTAAAAACATGTTTCTGTTAATACTTTTTATACCTGAAGTCTTCTGCCTTGTCTCATTTGTCCCTTTATTGAGACCTCTCTTCACATGTTACCTTCCATCTCTTAATAACCTGTATTAAACAAAACTGCATTTCTATTCACCTGCTTTTTTTTCTCATGGCACTTTTCTGTTTCTTGATATATTTACATATTTATGTTGTTTGATACATTATGATACAGCTGAAGATCCAATCTGATAATTTTCAAAAGTGAAAAAAAGTTTTTTCTTATACTTCTTAAAAAATGGCTGTTGTCTACAGGTTTTAGTCAATTAAAAACTTAAGTGTATTTCCCCTGATTGTATTTTATGCCACTTAAGCTAAGATCTGGCATCTTCCTATGTTCCAATGTCTAGTCAATGTTAAAACATCATTTCATAATTAACTTACAAATGGATGTTCAAACAAAAAATGCAACTCGGGATTTTGTAAGGCTTCTTTTCTGTTGTTTTCAAACATCAGTTTTGGATATGCCACACATGCACAACTTATCAACAAAATTTAACTGTCCAAGCAGAATACACACATATTTTACAGTATGTGGGTTACCATATCTGAAATAGTGCTCAGCCAGGGACATCCTCGCTTGTTGCTTAATAATTACTATAAAAAAAGAATGGCGGAAGATAGTGAAGAGGACACTGAGCTCACCTTTCCCATGGATACACTGAGCCAACAATTTCATGTAAGGAAACTCAGTCTGAAAACGACCTAAAGACTGTCACAACAGATCTTCCACAGCTAAAAGCATAAAGAGAAGGCCACATTGAGAAGAGTAGGAGGGGCAGAAACACATGGTCATGAACTGAACCAAACCCCCAGCTTGGTGACCCATAAGCAAGAGGGATATCATGGGCTTAAATGAGTTAGGGGATCAATCCCCACACTGGATACTCTGGCCCTGGGGAAGTGTACAAGGAAGGTGAGTCCCCATAACGTCTGTCTTTGAAAATCAGTGGGGCTTAACTGGGGGAGCCAGAAGACAAGAGGAAAGCAAGTGTATGCTCTTAAAGGCGAATGTGCTATATTACTTGGTCTGAGACCCAGCACAGAAGCAGCAATTTGAAAAGCACATAGGTTATACATGGAAATGTATTGCTTAATTTCAGGACATATGCCAGAGGGGCAGGGGTCTGTAGGAACTTTCACTGGGAACAGAGGTGCTGGCAAGTACCATTTTTCTTGCCCTTCATCAACCATCACTCCCAATCTGTCCACCCCAGCACATGCTCCTCCAAAGTGGCTATAGCCTGGACCATCTGGTGGGCAGCCCTGGCCAGGACTAGTGCCCCTCTAAAACAACAACTGCCCAAGAAAGGGGGAGCTAGCCCCCCTACCAGTATCCCCACTGTAGCTACAGCCAGGCCTCTCAGCCAGTTGCACCAGGGGCAAGCCCTGCCCACCAGTGTACCTGCAGCAGTCATAGCCATTCATTACAGACAGCCAGGGTAAGGGCCAGTTCTGCCCACCAGTATATCCAAAGTTGCTCCAGCTGGGCCTCTAGCTGGTCATGCTGGTGGCAATTTCTTCCCACCAATGTGCCCACAGTAGTCATGGCAGTTCATTGTTGACGGCTGGAGGGCCAACCCTGACCACAGGCAACCCCAGACACAGCAGGAGGGTGCATGCAACCCACACAAAGGACATCCCTGGAGCACCTGGTTCTAGTGTTCTGGGGGCAGTTGCACTTCTAGGCATCACAGGATGCCTTCTACATCAGGCCACTACTTTCAAGACCAGAAGACACAGCTGACCTACCTAATACATAGAAACAAACAGACAAAATGAGGAGACAGAGGAATATGCTCCAAACAAAAGAACACGACAAAACTTAGTAAGCTAAACCAAATGGAGATAAGCAATCTACCTGATAGAGTTCAAAGTAATGTTTGGGCTTGGGAGAAGAGTGGATAAACAGAACTTCAACAAAGGGAAAGAAAATATAAAAAGTACCCATCAGGCTGAAGAATACAATAATTGAAAAATACACTACAAGGAATTAATAGATTAGAGAATGTAGAAGAATGGATTAGGAATCTGGAAGACAGGGTAGTGGAAAGCAACCAAGCTGAACAGGAAAAAGAATTTTTTTTAAATGAGGATACGTTAAGGGACCTCTGAAACATCAAGTGTAATAACATTTGTGTTATAGTGTTTTTAGGAGAAGAAAGAGAAAGCAAGAGAAAACCTATTTGAAGAAATAACAGCTGAAAATTTTCCTGTCCTGGGGAAGGAAACACACATACATATTTAAAAGCCTCAAACAAGATGAACTCAAAGAGGTCCATACGAAGACACAATTAAGTTGGCAAAAATTAAAGATACAGAGGGACTCTTAAAAGCCATAAGAGAAAAGGAAACAGTTACATACAAGGGAAACTCCATAAGGCTAATGACTGATTTTTCAGCAGAAACTTTGCAGGCCAGAAGGGAGTGGCATGATATATTCAAAGTGCTAAAAGGAAGAAACCTATAACCAAGAATACTCTACCTGGCAAGATTATCATTCACAATTGAAGGAGAGATAAAGAGTTTACCAGACAAAAGTTAAAGGAGTTCATCACCACTAAACTGGCCTTACACAACAAATGTTAAAGAGACTTCCTTAACTGGAAGAGAAAAGGCCATGACTAAAATTGAGAAAATTGTGAAGGAAAAAAAGGAAATATACAGGTAAAAGTAGAAGGTCAGTCACTTATAAAGCTAGTATGTATGTTGAAAGACAAAAGCAGTAAAATCAAATATATCTTTAAAAATTAAGAGATACACAAAATAAAAGATGTAAAGACAGGGGCGCCTGGGTGGCTCAGTCGTTAGGCATCTGCCTTCGGCTCAGGTCATGATCCCAGAGTCCTGGGATCAAGCCCCACATCGGGCTCCCCACTCTGTGGGAAGCCTGCTTCTCCCTCCCCCACTCGCCCTGCTTGTGTTCCCTCTCTCGCTGTGTCTCTCTGTCAAATAAATAAAAAAATCTTAAAAAAAAAAAAGACATACATAAACATGGAAGAGGAAGTATATATGTATATATGTGGTCCTTTTAGGTTGTGTTCTAACTTAAGTGACCATCAACAATGTAGACTGCTGTACACATGGGATATTATATATGAACCTGATGGTAACCACAAACTAAGCCTTTAATAGATACACAAAATAATAAAGAGAAAGGAATATAACACTAAAGAAAGTTAAGTCACAAAGAGAGCAAGAGAATGGAACAGAAAACTACCAAAATAACCAGAAAACAACAAATGGCAATAAGTACATACCTATTGATTACTTCAAATGTAAATGTACTAAATACTCCAAACAAAAGATATAGGGTGACTGAATGGATTAAAAAAACAAAAAAACAAAAAAAAAACGATATGTATTCAGCCTATGTGAGACTCATTTCAGACCTGAAGATACAGAGACTGAAAGTGCAGAAATGGAAAATGATCCCATGCAAATGGAAGTGGAAAAAAAAATCAAATAAAATAGACTTTGAAACAAAGACTATAACTAGAGACAAAGAATGTATAATGATACATTCAAATAATGATAAAGGGATCAATACAACAAGAGTATATACCAATTGTAAATATTTATGCAACCAACACAGGAGCACCTACATATGTAAAAGCAAATATTAAAAGACAAAGGGAAAAATTGACAGTAATACAGTAAGAGACTATCAACCCACTTACATCAGTGGATAGACCATCAAGACAGAAAATTAGAGGGGCGCCTGGGTGGCTCAGTTGGTTAAGCGACTGCCTTCAGCTCAGGTCATGATCCTGGAGTCCTGGGATCGATTCCCACATCGGGCTCCCTGCTCAGCCGGGAGTCTGCTTCTCCCTCTGACCCTCTTCCCTCTCATGCTTGAATAACCTAGAAAATGGGTAAATTCCTAGAAATATACAGTCTTCCAAGATTGAATCAGAAAGAAAGAAAAAATCTGAACAGACTGATAACTAGTAGTGAAACTGAATCATTAATCAAAAAACTCCCAAAAAACAAAGTCCAGGAACAGATGGCTTCAAAGGTGAATTCTAAAATTTAAAGAAAAAGTAATACCTATTCTTCTCAAACTGTTCCAAATAATAGAATGCTTACAGATTTATTCTACAAGGCTAGCATTACCCTGATACCAAAACCAGGCAAAGACACTTTAAAAAAAAAACTACAGACCAATATTTCTGATGAATATGGATGTAAAACTCCTCAACAAAATATAAGCAAACCAAATTCAACAATACATTAAAAGGATCATTCACCATAACCAAGTGGGATTTATTCCAGAAATGTAAAAATGGATAATGGGTTCATTATCCACAAATCTACCAACATGATAAACCACATCAACAAAATGAATAAAAATCATAAGATCATCTTAATACATGCAGAAACAGCATTTGACAAAATTTAACATCGATTTATGATAAAAACTTTGAATAAATTCAGGTATAGAGGGAACATACCTCAACATAGTAAATGCCATATATGACAGGGCCACAGCTAACATTATACTCAAACTGAAAATTTTCCTCTTAAGATCAGGAACAAGACAAGGATGCCTACTCTTTTTTTTTTTTTTTTTTTTTTTTTATTCGAGAGAGAGAATGAAAGATAGAGAGCATGAGAGGGAAGAGGGTCAGAGGGAGAAGCAGACACCCTGCTGAGCAGGGAGCCTGATGTGGGACTCGATCCTGGGACTCCAGGATCATGACCTGAGCCGAAGGCAGTCGCTTAACCAACTGAGCCACCCAGGCGCCCCAAGGATGCCTACTCTTGCCACTTTTATTTAACACAGTAAATAGCTGCAGCAGACAAGAAAAAGAAAAAGGCATCCAAATTAGTAGGGAAGAAGTAAAACTGAGTAGTTCCACCACTGGGTATTTACCCAAAGAAAACAAAAACAATTCAAAAAGATAAACATGGGGCGCTGGGTTGTGCAGTCGGTTAAGCATCCCACTCTTGATTTAGGCTCAGGTCATGATCTCCGGGGCGTGAGATTGAGCCCCTTGTCGGGCTCCACCTGGGTGTGAAGGCTGCTCAAGATTCTCTCTCCCCCTCTACCCCTCCCCTTCCCTCTCTCTTCCTCTCTAAAAACGGGGGGGGGGGGGAAGCCCAAAAGGTGTATGCACCCCTATGTTCATTGCAGTATTATTTACAATAGCCAAGATGTGGAAGCAACCCAAGTGTCCATCAATAGAAGAATGGATAAAGATGATGTGGTATGTGTTTATACACACACACACACACACACACACACACACACAGAAATATTACTCAGCTATAAAAAAGGATGTAATCTTGCCATTTGTGACAGTATGGATGGACATAGGAAGAAAGTATTACACTAAGTGAAATAAGTCAGAGAAAGACAAATACCATATGATTTCATTTATATGTAGAATCTAATAAAACAGACAAAAAGCAGAAACAGACCCATAAGTACAGAGAACAACTGTTGCCAAAGGGGAGGGAGAGTGGAAGAAACAGGCCTGTAGTTATAAGTCATGGGGATGGAGGATACAAGTATAAGGAATATAGTCCGTGGTATTGTAATAACACTGTATAGTGACTCTTGGTAGCCACACTTCTGATTAGCATAGCATGACATAGAGACTTACCAAATCACTATGTTGTTCATTTGAAACTAACAGAACATTAGATGTTAAACTGTATTTCAATTAATTAAAAAAAGTAAAATTGTTTGCAGATAATGTAATGCTGTATATAGAAAATCCTAAAGACCCCAAATTTGTTGGAACTAATAAATGTATTTACTAATGTTGCAGGATAGAAAATCAACATACAGAAATCTGTTGTGTTTCTGTACACTAATTACTATCATAAAGAGGAATTAAGGACATTTCATTGACAGTTGCATCAAAAGCAATTAAAATACCTAGCAATAAATTTAACCAAGGAGGTGAAAGATCTGTACTCTGAAAACTATATTTGATGAAAGAAATCAAACAAAACACAAGAAATGGAAATATATACCATGCTTATGGATTGGAAGAACTTATATTGTTAAAATGTCCATAACACTCAAAGCAATCTAGATATTCAGTGAAATGCCTATCAAAATACCAATAACATTTTTCACAGAACTAGAACAAAACATCCTGAAATTTGTATGAACCACAAAAGACCACTAATATCCAAGGTATTCTTGAGAATGAACAAAGCTAGAAGTGTCACAGTCCCAGATTTGAAACTATACTACAAGCCGTAGTAATTAAAACAGAATGATACACAAAAACAGACCCATAAATTAGTGAAACACAAGAGAGAGCCCAGAAATAAACCAATGCTGATATGGTCAATTAATATATGACAAAAGAGGCAAGAATATATGATGGGGATGGGGCACCTGGGTAGATCAATCAGTTGAGGGTCCAACTCTTGGTTTTGGCTCACGTCATGACATCAGGGGCGTGGGATCGAGCCTCATGTAGGGCTCCGCATTCAGCAGGGACTCTGCTTGGGATTCTTTCCCTCTCCTTCTGCCCCTCTCTGCCCCTTCCACCCTGCTCTCTCTCAAATACATCTTTTTTTTTTTCTTTAAAGAATATACAATGGGGAAGAGATAGTTTCTTCAACAAATAATGCTGGGAAAAGAATGAAACTGGACCATTTCTTTACACCATACACAAAAATAATTTCAAAATGGATGAAAAACCTGAATGTAAGACCTGGAAAGCCATGTAACTCCCAATAGAACACATAGGCAGTAAAGGCTTATACCTCAGCCTTAGCAGTATTTTTCTAAATCTCTTTCCTCAGGCAAGGGAAACAATAGCAAAAATAAACAATTTGGATTACATCAAGCTAAAAATCTTTTTGTGGGGCAAAGGAAACCATTAACAAAATGAAAGGTCACTTACCAATTTGGAGAAGAGATTTGCAAATGACATATCCAATAAGGGATTAATATCCAAAATATATAAAGAACTCCTACAACTCAACACCAAAAAAAAAAAAGTTTTAAAAATGGGCAAAGGACCTGAATAGACATTTTTCCAAAGAAGACACAACAGATGACCAAGTTACCTGTGAAAATATGCTCCACATTACTAATCATCAGGGAAATGCAAATCAAAACCACAGTGAATCACCATCTCACACCAGTGAGAATGGCTAGTATCAAAAAAGATAAGAAGTAACAAATGGTGAGGATGAGAGAAAAGGGAACCCTTGTGCACTTTTGGTGGGAATGTACATTGGTGCAACCATTATGGAAAACATGGAGTTTCCTCAAAAAATTAGAAATAACCACATGATCCAGTAATTCCACTCCTGGGTATTTATTGAAAGGAAATAAAAACTAACTCAAAAAAGCACTAATCCCCATTGTTTATGGTAGCATTGTTTATGATAGCCAAGAACCAACACAGGGAAACAATATGTGTCCATTGATTAATGGGTAAAGAAAATGTGTGTATACACACAATATAATATTTTTTAGCTATAAAAAAGAATGTAATTTTGCCACTTGTGACAACATGGATGCACTTTGATGGCATTATGCCAAGTGAAATAAGTCAAAGACAAATATATGATCTCACTTATATGTGGAATCTCTAAAAACAAAGCAAATGAACAAACAACAAAAACACCCATAAATACAGAGAACTGGTGGTTGCCAGAGGGAAGGGGGTAAGAAGACAGACAAAATAGGTGAAGGGGATTAAAAAGTACATATTTGGAGTTATATAAAGTCAGGGATCAAAAGTATAGCATAGAGAATATAGTCAGTAATTTAACAACCTTGGTGACTTATGGTAACTATACTTGTCATGGTGAGCATTTTGTAACGTATATGATTGTTGGATCACTAGGTCATACGCCAACTAATGCTGTATTACATGTCAGCTATGCTTCAATTAAAAACAATAGTTACTATAAAATGGGCTTTGGAGAGCATGCAGTGGTGATAATTAAGAACATGGGTTTGGAAGCATATCTGAACTGAAATCCAGTTGCCATTTATTAGCTTCTTAAGTCTCTTAACATCTTGTTTTTGAGTTTCCTCTTTTACAAAATGGCATCATGTTCTTAATTCTCAAGTAGTGAAGATTAAATAAGGTAGTTGTAAAATAATAGAAAATATGTATATATACTCTGCCTCCAGTTCCTGGCACCGAGTTCCTGAAACCCTCGTAATTTCCTAAATGGTAAGACCAGGAGGAGCATCTTTTAATTTTAATTAATTAATTTTAATTCTATTTAATTATCACACTTCATTTTCATTTACTTAATTCACTTAGCAAACTAGTTACTTCATTTGTAATCTTAATTTTGATTTTTCTTTTGGACAAGATTATGTTGTGTGGATTTTTAGTTTGCAGGGATGAGAGAAAACCTTTGGAATTATCTTGAGATGGATGTTTAGTGTGAACATATGTGGAGATTATAGGGAGTGGTAGAAACAATCTCTTTCAGATCTCATGAAGAACTAGAAGGTCATCCTATAAACAAATGCATTGGCAAGTCAGGTCTAACGGAGAAGTGGAATAGTGTTTAGAAAACAGCACATAGTTTTAATGAACAGGTAATCTATCTCTTGAGAACCAAATGTCCCTTGCTCTGTACTTCAGTGCAGTGTATGATATCCTTCTTAGATTATTTTCCGTAAGTAACAGAAGTCTTAAGCTGCTGGGAGAAGAGCATCAAATCTTAGCATCCCAAGGGCTCAGAAGAAGACCTATTGCTGCTAAGGGAAATAAAAATAAAAACTTTAAAAAACACCATTTCTGGGCCTGGGAGAGAAATCAGATCATCTGAAGCCCAGAGACTATTTATTAGACGTTTTCTACCGCTGGAGGAAGGACCATGTCACTGAAAAGGCCCAAACCCTGAAATAACTTAACACTAGGGGAAGTTGAAGGATGTTTCTCACATCCTGTATTTAATCAAAAATTACAAGGCAAAAAAAAAAAAAAAACAATAATACAAGGCACACAAAAAGAAGAAAGAAAAACATCCCACTGTCAAGAGACAAAGCAGACCAGGTAACCAGACTCAAATGTTATGTATTTTGGAACTACCAGACAAGGAACTTAAAATAACTGTGTGATGTTAAAGAGTTTAGTAGAAAAGATGAATTACATACATACATAAATAAATGCAGAATTATAGCAGAGAGAGACTGTAAGAGAATAAAATGAATATTCTAGAAAAAAAAATCACAGCAACAAGAATGCCTTAACAAACTCATCAGTATATTCAGTACATCTGTGGAAAAAGAATTAGCGACCTTGAAAATAGGTTATTAAAAATTAGAACCTAAACCAAAGTGGGGGGTGGGGTAGGGATTAAAAACAAAAAACAGCATTTAGGAGCATTTACATCTGATTGGAAGCCCAGAAGAGACAGAATAGTCACCAAAATAGACCATATTCTGGCCCATAAAATAATCCTCAACAATTTTTTAAAAATAATCACAAATGGAATGTTTTCTGACCATAACAATTAAATTAGATATAAGTAAAACAGAAAAATCTGGAAAACCCGCAAATAATTTGGAAATTAAAAAACACATTTCTAAATAATCCATGAGCCATAGTGGACCTCACAAAGGAAGTTAAGAAATTTTGTATTGAATGAAAATGAAGCATAGTACATGTAGGATGCCCCTAAAGCAATGCTTAGAGGGAATTTTTATAGCATTACAGGTTATATAAGAAAAATGTATCAACTTAATAGTTTAAGCTTGCACCTTAAATTTAGGAAAAGAGCAAACCAAATCTAAAGCAAAGAGGAGAAAGGAACTTAATAAAGGTAAGAGCAGAAATCAGTGGAAAATAATAAAAGCAATGAAACCAAAAGCTCATCCTTTGAAAAGATCAAACTTGGTAAGTCTCTAGCCAGAATAACCAAGGAAAAAGAAGACACAAATTACCAATATTGGGAATAAAAAGGTGCATAAAGGTCCAAAGACACTAAGGTGTAGTAATGGAATATTATGAGCAACTCTCTTTTCATATATTTGACAATTTAAGTGCAGCAAATTCCTTAAAAGACAAGCACAGTTCACTCAAGAAGAAATAGATAACCTTAGTAGTCCTTTATCTGTTAACAAGATTGAATTTATCGTTAAAAACCTTCTAACAAATCTCCAGACGTAGGTTGCTTCACTGGTGTTTTACCAAACAAAGAAACAGTATCATTCATCTACAAACTGTTCCAGGAAATAAAAGGAATACCTCTAAACTTACTTTAGGAGGCCACAGTACTCTGATAGCCAAAGATATGACAAAAAAAAGAAACGTATGAAAAAGGGGAAGCCAATATTGTCATGAATAAAATGTTGTAAAAGTTCTCAGTAAAATATTAGTAAATGAAATCCAGTAATAAGTAAAATGATAATACATCATGACCAATTATAGTTTATCTTGGGAATTCCAGGCTGATTCAGCATTCAAATATCAGTGAAATTCAGCATTATCAACAGACTAAAAATATTTTAGCCACATTTATGCCATTTATGATAAAAATGCTTGGCAAACTAGGAATTGAAGCTATATATTTATTATATAAATATAAATAAAACAAGACATAATCTTGTTTATTTAGCTGTGTAGAATACTTGATTTAAAATGAAGACAAGGAAGGCTGGAATTTATTAGGTAAAATGAATATTACACAGTCTCTTACTACACATAGAAGAATTCTAAATTGTTTACCTCATTAAACCATATGTTTTTTCTCACATTAAATTATTTGCAGTTAGTGTCATCAGACTAGTTAATTTGTTTTATTTAAACTTCCAGAAACTTGTTTTTTATTGTTATGTTAATCACCATACATCATTAGTTTTTGATGTAGTGTTCCATGATTCATTGTTTGTGCATAACACCCAGTGCTTCACGCAGAATGTGCCCTCTTTAATACCCATCACCAGGCTAACCCATCCCCCCACCCCCCTCCCCTCTAGAACCCTCAGTTTGTTTTTCAGAGTCCATTGTCTCTAATGGTTTGTCTCCCCCTCCGACTTACTCCCCTTCATTCTTCCCCTCCTGCTATCTTTTTTATCTTAACATATATTGCATTATTTGTTTCAGAAGTACAGATCTGTGATTCAGCAGTCTTGTACAATTCACAGCGCTTACCATAGCACATACCCCCCCCAGTGTCTATCACCCAGCCACCCAATCCCTCCCACCCCCCGCCACTCCAGCAACTCTCAGTTTGTTTCCTGAGATTAAGAATTCCTCCTATCAGTGAGGTCATATGATACATGTCTTTCTCTGATTGACTTGGTTTTGAGAGTATATTTAAAGCATCCAAATCTTATTTCAAGAATAATTTGTTCACTTTTTTCTGGGCAGATCTGCAAACTACTGAAACTTATGCATTATAGGAAGGTATAAAATTAAAACTGATGGGCATACAGGTGGAACTGTAGATAAAATAGAATTTATTTGACAATAAAATGACAAGCAGAATAATGAATTTTGCGTTTCTTAGTTTTGAAATGGTGCAAGAGTTTAGAAATTTGTCTAAATGAAATATGCTGATTAACACAGAGTAAGGGTTTTCTTTTTAATAGCTATTTACACATTTCTTAGGCATAAAATTAAGTGCTATATGATTCCATGAAGATCATTGCTAAGTTGCTATGCTTTCCCCATTAATGTTGTTCATCTCCTTTGTTTAATTTGGAATGCCAGTAATATTTAAGGAAGAATCTATAGAAGATGCCTAGAATGGCAGTAAAGAATATTTGGTTAACTAAGGTCTTTCTAAGTGCCAAGCACTATGCAGGTGCTTGAAATATATTTTACTGATTATAACAATTGTGAAATAAGTACTATTATTATCATATATTTACAGGAGAATGAAATAGGGGCTAAGTAGCCCACCTAGAGTCATAGTCCTAGAGCATATAAAGGAAATGAGATAAGTTTTATAGGAAAGGTATGAACTATCGTTGCCTTATTTCTTTTAACGTTGGAGAAAACTCAGAAGAGAAGGTACTATTTGAGTATGGCATAAAGTTCAGGCATACCTCCTTTTATTGTGCTTCATAGATGCAGTGTTTTCATTTGTTGTTTTGGTTTTGGTTTGGTTTGGTTTGGTTTGGTTTTTCACAATTAAAGGTTTCTGGCAACCCTGTGCTGAGCAAGTCTAGTGAGCCATTTTTCCAACAGCATTTGCTCACTGTGTCTCCTTGCCACATTTTGGTAATTCTTATAATAATAAAAAAAGTTTGAAAAATTGTATTTGTTACAGTCATCTATGATCAGTGATCTTTAATGTTAACTATTGTAATTGTTTTGGGGTGCCACAAACCTTGCTCATATAAGATGGCAAACTTAATCCATAAATGTATGTATTCTGACTGCTTGACCAACCTTGCCATTCCCTTCTCTCCCTCTCCAACCCTCCCTATTCCCTAAGACACATCAATATTGAAATTAGTCCAATTAATAACCCTACAGTGGCTTCTAAGCATTAAAGTGAAAGGAAACGTCACATGTCTGTCATTTTAAAATCAAAAGCTAGGCTTCTTGCCCGAAATGGTTAGCCATATTGTGAATGCAAAGGAAAAGTTCTTTTTTTTTTTTTTTTAAGATTGTATTTATTTATTTGACAGAGAGAGACACAGCGAGCGAGGGAACACAAGCAGGGGCAGAGGGAGAGGGAGAAGCAGGCTTCCCGCAGAGCAGGGAGCCCAATGCGGGGCTCCATCCCTGGACCCTGGGATCATGACCTGAGCCAAAGGCAGACGCTTAATGACTGAGCCACCCAGGTGCTCCAGAAAAGTTCTTGAAAGAAATTAAAAGTGCTACTCCAGTGAACACACCAGTGATAAGAAAGCAAAACAGCCTTAGTTGATACAGAGAAAGTTTTAGTGGTCTGGATAGAAGATAAAACCAAGCACAACATTCTCTGAAGCCAAAGACGAACCCAGGGCAAGACCCCAACTCTCTTAAGAGCTGTGGAAGAAAAGTTTGAAGGTAGCAGAGCTTGGTTCATGAGGTTTAAGGAAAGAAGCCATCTCCAAAACATGAAAGTGCAAGGTGAGGCACAGCAAGTTATCCAGAAAGTCTAGCTAAGATCATTAATGATGGTGGCTACACTAAGCAACAGATTTTCAATGTAGACAAAACAGCTTTATATTGGAAGAAGATGCCACCTAGGACTTTTCATAGCTGGAAAGGAAAAGTCAGTTCCTGGTTTCAAAGCTGCAAAGGACAGGCTTGACTGTTTTGTTGGGGGTGAATTCAACTGGTGTTTTTAAGTTGAAGCCAGTGCTCATTTACCATTCTGAAAATCCTAGAGCCCTTAAAAATTATACTAGGGGCGCCTGGATGGCTCAGTCGTTAAGCATCTGCCTTTGGCTCAGGTCATGATCCCAGGGTCCTGGGATGGAGCCCCACACTCCCTGGTTGGCGGGAAGCCTGCTTCTCCCTCTCCCACTCCCCCTGCTTGCATTCCCTCTCTGATTGTGTCTCTCTCTGTCAAATAAATAAATAAAATCTTTTTTTTTTTTAAGATTTTATTTATTTAAGAGAGAGAGCGAGCACATGAGAGGGGGGAGGGTCAGAGGGAGAAGCAGACCCCCTACTGAGCAGGGAGCCTGACACAGGACTTGATCCAGGGACTCCAGGATCATGACCTGAGCTGAAGGCAGTCGCTTAACCAACTGAGCTACCCAGGCGCCCAATAAATAAAATCTTAAAAATAAAATTATGCTAAATCTGCCTGCTTTTGCTATATAAATGGAACAACAAAGCTGGTTGACAGCATTTTTTTTTAACAACATGCTTTACTAAATATTTGAAGCCCACTATTAAGACCTGCTGCTTAGCAAAAGGATTCCTTTCAAAATATTACTGTTCATTGACAATGCATCTCATCATCCAAGAGCTCTGATGGAGATGTACAATGAGATTAATGTTTTCATGCCTGGTAATACAACATCCATTCTGCAGTTCATGGATCAAGCAATAATTTCAACTTTTAAGTCTTATTTAAGAAACACATTTTATAAGGCTATAGCCGCCATAGATTGTGATTCCTCTGATGGATCTGGGCAAAATCAGTTGAAAACCTTCTGGAAAAATTTGCCATTTAAGGTACCAGTGAGAACATTCTTGATTCTTGGGAAGAGGTCCAAATACCAATATTAATAGGAGTTTGGAAGTTGTTGATGATTTTGAGGGGTTCAAGACTTCAGTGGAGAAATAACTGCAGATATGGAAATAGCAAGAGAACTAGAATTAGGAGAGTCTGAAGATGTGATTGAATTCCTGCAATCTCATGATAAAACTTGAACTGTGAACAGTTGCTTCTTACGAGATGAACAAAGAAAGTGGTTTCTTGAATTGGAATCTACTCCTGGTGAAGATGCTATGAAGATTATTGAAATTGACAACAGAAGATTTAGAATATTACATGAACTTAGTTGATAAAGCAGAGGCAGGGTTTGAAAGGACTGACTCTCAATTTTCAAAGAAGCTCTGCTATGGGTAAAATGTTTCAGACAGAATCACATACTATAGAAAAGTCATTCATGAAAGGAAGACTCAATCAATGCAGAAAACTCCATGTTGTTTTATTCTAAGAAATTGCCACAGCCACCCCTATCCTCAGCAATAACCACCCTGATGACTCAGCGGTCATTCACATCAAGGCAAGACCCTCCACCATCAAAAAGATTATAACTCAGGGTCCCCTGGGTGGCTCAGTCGATTAAGCGTCTGCCTTCTGCTCAGGTCATAATCCCAGGGTCTGGGATCAGGCCTCACACTGGGCTTCTTGCTCAGCGGGGAGTCTGCTTCTCCTTCTTCTCCTTCTCCCCCTGCTTGTGCCTGCTCTCTTTCTGACAAATAAATAAATAAAATCTAAAAAAAAAAAAAAACCTTGTTAATACATTGGGCCCATCCAGGTAATCCAGGATTAGCTTTCCAGTTCAAGATCCTTAACTTAGTCATATCTACAAAGCCCCTTTCGCCTTGAAAGGTAACATATTAATAGGTTCCATGGGATTAAGATGTGGACATTGGGGGGGGGTACATTAGTCAGCGTACCATGGATGGTATACATGCATATTAAGAATCTCACACAAATATGAAAATTCGTTTGGAATGATAGACTTGATGCTGAGGGTTCTCAAGAGTTCAAGCAGCTCATATAACCATGGGAATAGAGGAAGTTTTCAGAGCAACTGATGTTGAATGGAATCTTGGAGGTTGAGAAGGAATCCATCAGGCAAGAAAGGGCAAGAGTCCAGGCAGAGTGCAGTATGAAAGATATGGCAAAAGCAAACCATGTGAGATTGCGGTTTCTGTAATTAGGAGTACTTGGACTTCACTGTAATGGAGCTATGTATAAAGTGGGAGTGGAAGAAAAGGAACATCTAAGTTGGAAAAAGGAGCACATAGCAAGAGACCTACACCCCCATCCCCTTATTTCATGACTGATCTCCCTCAGTGGTTAGCCTTATTACTTGATGATTCAGGGTCCTCTGTTCTCTTAGTGTTGTCCATTCGTATATGCGAGGATCAGAGGTACATCATTTTCATTGTTAATACCCAATACATTCTTAAGGCACTTGGCTCATAAAAGTAAATGCATTTTTGGGTGGCTCAGTTGGTTAAGCGACTGCCTTCGGCTCAGGTCATGATCCTGGAGTCCCGGGATCGAGTCCCGCATTGGACTTCCTGCTCAGCAGGGAGTCTGCTTCTCCCTCTGACCCTCTTCCCTATCGTGCTTTCTATCTCTCATTCTCTCTCTCTCTCAAATAAATAAATAAAATCTTTAAAAAAAAGGGGCGCCTGGGTGGCTCAGTTGGTTAAAAGTAAATGCATTTTTATGAAAATAACCCCTATTTGTATTTCAACTATTTTTTTCTTCTGTGAAAGCCCTTGGTAAATAAATAAATGAGAATATTAGAAGGACATGCAGAGAAGAGAGCTTGAAGCAGTGTTGGATCCATCAAACTTACTATAAAAGGCCAGGCAGTTGGTGGTTTTGAAAATGAACCTCACTTAGCCAGTGATTAGCCGGAGCAAAACGAAACCATGTGAAATTGCTGTTTTTGTAATTAATAGTACTTTGATTCCACTGTAATGGAGATACATATAAAGTGAGAGTGGAAGAGAAGGAACATCTAAGTCAGAATAAGGGGCCCTTTTTTTTTTTTCAAGAATAAATGTACCAGTTTTAAGTGTTTCACTGTTATATAAACAAAGCTGCAGTAAACATCCTTGTAAGTATGTATACATATACACAGGTATAATCTATGAACACTGTCTGCCAGCCTCTCTCCCCTCTGTAGAGAACAAACAAAAGCCCTATCCCCAGGCATTGCTGGGGCAACAGAAATTGGGTTGCTCTGTCACAGGATTCTCCTGTGACCAGGAGCCTCTGCTGGCACCGCTGTACCAACAAACCCTCTTGCTGGAGAGCCACTTCACAGTTTTCCCTATTGAATACAGGTCAAGTCTCTACCTCTCATTTTAACCCTGAAACTCAAGAGAGCAATTCAGTATTTATCAAGTACTATGCATATTTTATGTTTTCTCCGAATTTGATGTGATTTTGTTGGTATGGTATTTAGACATTTTTAACTCTAATAATATTTCTATAAAGAATATCATTTCAACTTATTTTCATTAAAAGAAGTATTCTTGTAAGTAGAATCCAAATATGAGTCTCAGCCTGATGGTTTTGTATTAAAATGAATTCCTTTAGTCATCAGTATTGCAATAAAAATTAACATAATAAACATTCTTAACACTGATACTATAATTAAATAGTACATCAGAGTCAATTTGTAAAGACAGATTTGAACTTGAATCCCAGCATTGTGGTTTTTCTTTGTAGCCTAAAACAAGTTCTCAAACTTTCCAAGTATGTTCTTTTATCTGTTAAATGAAAGTAATAATAGCCTTATAGGTTGAGATTAATATTTATAACATGCCTGGCATATAAACACATGCTCATAAATCCTAGTAGCTATAATTGTTCTTGGTAACTATTAGAAGTTAACCATTTGTAAACTTCATATTTGTATTCTATGGTTTAAAAAATATTGTGTCTATAAATTAATGCTTTATATCATGTTTTAAACTAAGTTACTAATAGTTGAGAGTCAGTATAGTATAGTGGTTAAGAACATAGATTCCAGGGGCACCTGGGTGGCTCAGTCGGTTAAGTGTCTGCCTTTGGCTTAGGTCATGATCCCAGGGTCCTGGGACTGAACCCTGCGTCAGGCTCCCACAGGGAGCCTGCTTCTCCTGCTCCCTCTGCCGCTCCTGTGGGTGTGCTCTCTCTGTCAAATAAATGGATAAAATCTTAAAAAAAGAAAAGAACATAGATTCTGGGTTCAAATCTCAGCTCCACTATTACCAGGCTGCCCCTGGGCAAGTAACTTAAAGGCCCTGTGTACCATTTTCCTCAACTATAAAATAGACATGGCACTAACACATTTCTCCCAGGCGCATTTCTGAAGAGGTAATCAGATTATGCATTTAGAAAGTTTAGAAAAGCTGCTGACATAGTACTGTGTATCAGTTATTGGCATCATGGTTATTTGTTAATTATTCTTTGTCACTTTTTATTTTAGGTGAATCTTGGAAGCAACCAGTACCTTTTCTCTGTCATAGTGGATCCTAAAGAAATGCCCTGCTTCTGTTTGCGCCATGATGTTGATGCCCTACTCTGGCAACCACACTCCAGCAAACAAGATGATATGTGGGAACATATTGCAACTTTCAATGCTTTAGGTATAAAGCAAACTCTTTGCAAGCATTTTCCATTATGTCAAAAATTATGGTCATTTTTTTTTTTTTTAATTTGAGCTGTCCTAATTATATTTGGATTGATTTGTACTATAATTTGGTTGCTTTTACCATAGCTGATAAACGTTAGTACCTTTGGAACAGTAGAATTAATCTGTTTTTATGCTTGTACAGAAGGTCAACACAGACTAGAAATCAAAGTGGTTATCTAACCCCTTGAATCATTTTAATCAGTCATTTGTTTATTCCAAGTAAACTATACTGAATTAGAACATGAACAGTGGGTTTCATAATACCCTACATGGAACTTGTATTCAGGTTTCTTTAGAGTAATCTTTAAAAACATGATAAAATTGCTCTAAGATAATGCATATGAGGAGACATCTTTCATGGAACTTCTGTGCAAAAGAGCCATTGTAATGAAAACAGGGAAATGGTGCTAAGCAGAAATCAAATTTATTCTGTAGGATAAAAGGGAAAATGGTTTTAAAATTATGTCTCAAAATATTAATCTACATAATTGTAGACTTATGCAATAATTGATTTTATGTCTAAATAATATTGTGTGGGAGAAGTTTTCTATGTAGATTGGGCACAGTTACTGCTTTATTGAGTGATTTTAAACTGACAACAGGAAGTAAAATCATACATTCTGAATACAACCTTAATTATAGACATTTGTCAGTTATCCTTTATAGTTAATAATATAGGCAGCTTAAATTGGTTAATTCAGACACCAAATGGGATTTTTCTGATGTGGAATACAAAGTTTTGTTGAAAAATTTAAACACAATTTCTAGCCTCTGTACTAGAATTCACAATTCTGAATCTTTTTTCAGTAAAGAAAGTGCTATCATAATTTTTATATGCTCAGATTCTTCATTTGTATCCCTAAATCCGTTATCATAGACAAATTCTACTACACTTGAATTTAAGTTAACTCAACATTGTGTTAGATATTTAGTCTTGAGATATTATATACATTATTAATTTTCTCAAGGTTAGCCTGGAGAGCTAATTCTAAAATACTCAAATAGGTATCTACCTCCATCCCCTTCACTTTTTCCTCCTCAAACTGCTTAATATTGAAAACCAGTATTGAAATGCACCTGGGTGGCTCAGTTGGTTAAGTGTCCAACTCGATTTCAGCTCAAGTCATGATCTCAGAGTCATGGGATCGAGCCCCATGTGGGGCTCAGCGCAGAGTCTGCTTGAGATTCTCCCTTTTGCTCTGCCCCTTCCCCCACTTGCACGACACGCTCTCTCTCTCAAATAAATAAAATCTTAAAAAAAAAAGTAGTGGCCTTCCTGTGCTCAGTCCTTCCTTTGCTCATTATTTGGTAAGATCTCAATTTAAATTAGTGTCCTATTTTTTCTCTTACATGTTATGACATTTGTAACCATGTCCAATCTGAAAATCCTAATTTATATTTCAGAACATAAATGCCCTTTTAACCTGTAAAGATTTTTTAAAAGACAAGAATTTTTCAAAGTTTAATTAGTTTTCAGGGGATGTCCTAATTGAGTTTTTAAAATTAGACACTTGAATTTTCATTCCAGCTTGTAGTGATCTCAATGTTCTACTTCTGGAAGCTGAAGTACAACAAAATCCTATTACATTGTTGGTATTGGTGTATAAAAACACCACTAACATTACAGAAATAATGAGAATGCATTGTCATATTAACATTTTCAGACTTGGGGCCTATATTATGGACACACTCCTGAAATAACTCTACAGTGGTATTCTATAATTTTTTCTCATTTATTTGATAAAAAAGATTCTGTAATGCTACATCTGTAATTGATGAGCCTAATTTTTTTTTTTTGAAGATTTATTAGAGAGAGCATGCGTGCGAGCAAGCACAAGCAGGGGGAGGGGCAGAGGGAAAGGGGGGAGAGAATCTCAAGCAGGCTCCACACCCAGCTCAGAGCCAGTCACTCAGCTTGATCCCACAATGCTGAGATCATGACCTCAGCTGAAATCAGGAGTCTGATGCTTAACTGATTATTAAATTGGCATTTAAAGATAGTTCGACATGTTTTCAGTTTTACTAATTTTAGATTTTTAGTGTTTTAATTGTTCATGGAAATAATAAGGAACCATGTTTTGTTTTTCTTAAAGAGATAAAACCCTACCTATTTTGTTCCTTAGGAATTAAAGCTATTTTTGCACCAGTTGGGAGAAACTGGTTATGGCTAATCATTAATGGTTCAGAATTCAACCACTGTTGAATACTTATGGTGTATATTTTACTGAGGCATTTTAATTTGTAATAAAAACTATAAAATATTAAATGTTTAATCACATTTTTCTTCTTTTTAAAATACGGGGTTTTTATTTGTCTCTTATTTCTTGTCAGGCTACGTCCAAGCATCAAAGAGAGACAAAAAATTTTTTGCCTGTGCTCCCAATTACTCCTATGCAGCCCTGTGCGAATGCCTTCGTCGAGTATTCATCTACCGTCAGCCTACTCCCGTGTCCACTGTACTTTACAACAGAAAGGAAGGCAGGCAAGTAGGACAGGTTGCTAAGCAGCAAGTAGCAAGCCTGGAAACCAATGATCCTATTTTAGGCTTTCAAGCAACAAATGAGAGATTATTTGTTCTCACTACCAAAAATCTCTTTTTAATAAAAGTAAATACAGAGAATTGATTACTCCAACGTGTTGGCTTTTCTGTAGTGGAAAAGGATTCAGTGATAGCCAGAAGGTTGGTAGTTATACTGTAACCTGTTAAGTTTTACTATGTTAATAAAATTATCTTGTATGAATTTTTTATTTTTTAAAGGATATTGGAAATATATTCAAGAGATTATGATTCTGTAAAAGTTATGGAAGGAAGCTGAAAATTTAGAGGAAATTGGCTTCTATTAAAAAAATGTAAAAGTACTAGTAAGTATAATTATTTTTAAAAGACAGGCTGGAATTTCATCTTTTATATGAAAGATGTACAATTCAGTGTTTAAAAATAAAAATATTTATCATGTACTCTTTGTTCATTGATATAGTTTCCTCATTCTGTACCTATAGAATTTTTGGATAACAGATAAACTGTTGATTCTTGTAAATACTTAAGTGGACAAAATAGATGAGGTAGAGGGGGAATACAACAGAAGTACAACAGGTCCAGTATTCTTACAGTTTGCTGAAAGACTAAGATTTCTTTTCAAATTATTTAATCTTTTCCATTTAATTTTTATCCGTTTGTTCTTCCACATAGAGAGATGATAAGATTCCACAAAGTGTAGCTTTTATGTATTGCTATACAACAGACCACCTCAAAACTCAGTGATTTAAAACAAGGACATTTGAAAATCTGTGATTCACTGATTGGGCCATTTCTCTTCTTTCTACATGGCATCTCATTCTCCAGCAGGCTAGACTCGTCTTATTCCTGTGATAGAGAAAACCTTGCAAGAGGGCAAGCCTTGGTATACAAGAGCTTGTCAAGCCTGTGTTTGCATCATTTTGCTCTTCTTGCATTGAACAAAGCAAGTCACATGGCCAAGTTTAAAGTCAGAGTGAGAGGAGACTGCACAGAACACAGATAACAGGAGGTACAATTCTTAGGAGCCATTAATGTAAATCTATCACACACAAATTATGATTTATCCTTGTAGTTCTTCTTGAACTTCTACATTAAAAAAAAAAAAAACCCTGCTTAATACATTAAATATTTTGTGTCATGAATTTTAGTTTCTTACTATTTCCTTGGATTTTTTAGGCTTGCATTTACCTGGAAAATTGTTTATTTCATATACCATTTTAATGAGCAAAAACAGCCAAGATAAAAGGTAACCAATCAGATATCAAGATATTTATGAAGTGGTAATTAAATGAGATGGTATAATTGGATCAGTAGAGACATTTTTTATTTACTTACTAGACGAAAATGTGTATAATCAAGATTGAGAGGGCTTCTGAAGACCCAGAAAGCAAGAATATAAAAGATTAATAGATTTATTACAAAATGTAAAATTTCTTTATGACCTGATTCTATTAATAGTTGTAAAAACAACAGGCTGAGAGAAGATATTTGTCAGTGCATAATAGATGAGGGTTAAAATCTAGAATGTCAAAAGATTATTTCATAATAAAAAGCAAAGAAATTATACAGAAGAGAAGGAAACAAAAGATATTAACAGTCAAGTAATAGAAAAATAAATAAAGATGGCCAATACTTTTATAAAAGATGCTGTCTCCCAGGTAATCAGGGAAATTGGCAAAAAATGTAAAGTTTTATAACATTTCATATTGGCCAAGGTATGGAAAATGGAAACTCGCCTATACTGTTGATGGGAGTGTCAGTTGGTACCAAAGGATTAAATATTATTTGAATACATATAAACAGTGCATTTTCTAGAATTCCAGAAATAGTAGAAAACACTCAGCATGTGCACAGAGCAATATATATAAGAATATACATTGTAGTGATGTTTATAATAAAAGTTTGGAGGAATCTGAATGTCCGTCATTAGGGGAATAACTAAATTGTAGTGTTTTTATATTAGAATAGTATATGTATTATCAGTGTTTATAAAAGGCTTTAAGTTAAATCCCTCTTTATGGGCCCGAAAACTCCCTGACACTCATTATGTAAGTAATATTTTCCCTCTTTCTCATAAGAGAAAGATGCAGTTAAATTATAACACATGGGCAGTTTACAATAGGATTTGTGTCTTTTCCAAGAGAAGAGATACAGCTGTGAAAACTCTTGTTAATAAAAAATGTATTTTTCTAATGTTTAATGTATATATTAAGGCGGGAAATACCCCCTTAGTGCCTCAGAGGAAATAAGAAAATTAAGATTGTGTGTTTCCCTGGTTCCTAAGTTTCTGCCATGGGAAGGAAATAAAAAGAGCCAACCCCTTGTCTTTGCTTTGAAGAAGTATTTTGGGTTTAAAAGCAGGTAAGCCATGTTCAAGAGAGGTAACTTGTATTCATCCATTACCAGCCACATCCATCTTGAGATTCTGTTCCATCTGTCTTTTCCAGCAGCAGACTAACCCAGGCATGTATTATGGCTATGTGTCAGAATGTGACAGGGCAAGATCAATTGCACAACCATTTTTCAAGACTCCATTTGTGTCACATTTTCTCATATCATATTGGCCAAAGCAAATCATATAGCTTTTCCCAGAGTTAGAATAGAGTGCCCTGCAAAGTTCCATGGCAGAGGACATGGTTATGGGGAGGGTGAAGAATTGGAACCATTTTTGAAATCTATCACATGTACCTATACTATGTCCAACCAATATAGACTTCTAACCCTTCCCCCACCCCCCACTTCATGACACACAGAAAATTATACTTATGGCACACCAGGGCTGCTCTTGGCCAGAAGTGACCTTGGCCATCCAAGGACCAAGGAATTAAGTATCTGGGAAACCTGTAACCTATTTGCAACACACCAAACAGGTGCCACAAACATGGCAGTGTGCAAGCAGCCGTTTTGGGTCAGCACCACCCCTAAGTGACTCCTGCCCAGGGAGAGGGGGAGGAAATCCACCACACACAGCAGTCCCAGCAGTAGGGTAAGGGCAGACATCTGGTCTGACTGCAGGCCTCACCCAACAATGAAAACTTCTTGGGACAACACAGGGAAGTTCCCTACAGTTGTGCTACTGCAGCTCTGGCAAACACCTGGTCTGACCCAACTCAAGCCCAAGGCAGCCCCAGACTGGACCCCTAACACAGGGACCAAACCCTGCCACAAAAGGCAAAGAGAACCATTGCAGATGACTGGACTGAAAGCAAATGAAGCTCAGCCACAATAGTAGGGTGCATTCAACACACAGGAGAAACCCCTGAGCTTCCAGGTTCTGGTGAACAGGAGCAATTGCACTATAGGGCACTCCAGGACCTCTTCTTTATAAGGCCACTACTTTCAAGAGCGGGAGACATAGATGACTTTTCTAACACAGAAACAGACACAAAGTAAGACAAAATTAGAGGAATATGTCCCAAATGAAGGAATAGGAAAAAAAAATCAGCAAGAGAGCTAAATGAAATGGATATAAGTAATATAACTGATAGAGAATTTAAAGTAATGGTTACAGATATTCACTGGACTGGGAAAAAGAGTGGAGGACCTCAGTGAGACCCTCAACAAGGAGATAGAAAATAAAGAACCAATTAGAGATGAAGAACTCATTGAATACTAGAGGAAGCAGAAAGATCAGCAACCTGGAGAACAGAGTAATAGCTATCAAGCTGAATAGGAGAGAGAAAACAAGAATAAAAAAATGAAAATATATTAAGGGAATTCAGTGACATCATTAAGTTTAATAACTTTAGCCATATAGAGATTCTAGAAGCAGAAGAAAGAGAAAAGAGGGGTAGAAAATTTATTTGAAGAAGTACTAGCTGAAAATTTCCCGAATTGGGGGAAGGAAACAGAAATCCAGATCCTGAAGGCACAAAAAGCCCCCAACAAAATCAACTGAAGGAGGTCCATACCAAGACACATAGTAATTAAAAATGGCAAAAAGTAGTGATAAAGAGAGAATTTTAAAAGCAGCAAGAACAGTTATATACAAGGGAAACCCCCTAAGGCTACCAGCTGATTTTTCAGCAGAAACTTTGCAGACCAGAAGAGAGTGGCATGATATATTCCAAGTGCTGAAAGAAAAAACTGCAACCAAGAATACTCTATCCAGCAAGGCTATCATTCAAAATAGGAGAGGTTTCTCAGACAGACAGAAGTTGAAGTAATTCATCACCAGTAAAGCAGTCTTACAAGAAAAATTTAAATGGGACTCTGAGTGGAAAGGAAAGACCATAAGCAGGAGAAAGAAAATTAGGAAGCACAAAAGCAGTAAAATTAATTATATCTATAAAAATGTCAAGTGATTCACAAAATAAAAGGATGTAGAGTATAACACCATATACTGAAGGTGGGGGGTTGGTGAGAAGAGTAAAAATTTAGTGCTTTTAGAATGGCTTAAACTTAAGTGACCATCAACTTAATATAGACCGTTATGTGCATAAGATGTTATATATAAACATAATGGTAACCACAAATCAAAAACCAGTAATAGATATGCAAAAAATAAACAGAAAGGAATCCAAGTAGATCACTAAAGAAAGCCAACAAACTGTGAGAGAGGGGAGCAAGAGATGAAACAGAAGAAGTACAAAACAATAGTAAAATAACAAAATGACAGTAAGTACCTACCTATTGAAAATCACTTTGTATGTAAATGGATGAAATGCTCCAATCAAAAGACATAGGGTGATGGAATGGATTAAAAACCAAGACCCGTCTATCTATATGCTGCCTATAAGAGACTCATTTCAGGCCTAAAGACACATGCAGATTGAAAGTGAAGGGATGAAAAAGTATTTATCATGCAAATGGAAATGAAAAGAAACCTTGAAACTTCTAGAAGATAACCTAAAAGAAAATCTTTGTAACCTGGGACTAGGCAAAGATTTCTTGTTTAGGACACCAAAAAGCAAAAGCAAGGTCCATTGAAGAGAAAATTGATGAACTGAACTTCAAGAAATTATGTTCTTGGTAAGACAGTCTTAGAATTAAAGACAAGCCACAGACTGGAAGAAACTTTTGCAAATCATTTATCTGATAAAGGATTAGTATCCAAAATATATATATAAAGAACTCAAACTCATCAAAACTCAGCAAGAAAATAATCAAATGAATAAAATGTCTTTAAATGAGCCAAAGTATTAAACAGACATCACATCAAAGGAGATAATGAGTGGTAAGTAAGCACACGGAAAAGATGCTCAACATTATTAGTCATTAGGCTATCAAAAAATGAAAGCATAAGATATGACAATAAGGTATTGAAATGCTTCAAATTTAAGACTGACCATACCTAGTGTTGGCAAGGATCTAGAAAACTGGAACTCTCATGCACTGCTGATTAGAATTGTGAAATGGTAGAATTTAGAAACTTCTTTGGAAAATAGGCAAATTTCTAGAATGTTATAGATCTACCTTATGATCAAAACATTCCACTTACCCAAGAGAAATGAAAATATATGCCCATGCAAAGACTTGTACATAGCCACATTATTTGTAATAGTTAACCTGAGAACAAGCCAAATGTCCATCACAGATGAAAACATCCACTGGGAGATATCTATGCAATGGACAGGACAATAAAAAATAAGCTATTGATATAATCAACATGGATGAATCACAAAATAATTATGCTGAGTGAAACAAGCCAAAGTGTGAACTAAACTATTCAGATAAAATTCTAGAAAGTGTCAACAAATTTATATTGATAGGAAACAGATCAGTGGTTGCTGAGTGGGAGGGGTTGAAGGGTGATTATAAAGGGGCATAAGGAAACATTTTGAGGTAATGGTTGTGTTCATTGTCTTAACTGTGATCGTTTTATGAGTGTATACATAAGTCAAACTATTCAACAGTATGCTTTAAATGTGCAGTTTATGTCAATGATCACTCCATAATGCTATTAAAATTTTTATCTAAGGATTAAATTTTGAATTTTATCAATTTTTTTCTATTGTGTAATCATTTTTTTACTATATTTCTTTTATTAATAACTTGTATTAAGCATTTTAGTACACATTTCCTATATATTTTGGGCATCAGCCTCCATTCCCCTTTATTTTGGTAGCTATACCATAAATTCTTTCTGAAACCATATATTTGTGTTTTACTGACTCCATCCTTGGGACCATCACTTAAAACTAAGCCAGTCAGCACTTTGCATTGCTCTGGTTATGGTGATTGGTTTATAAATGGGAACCTGACCCATTTAGAACTAATGATTCACAATGAGTATTTGCTGTGATTTCTGGGACAAAGACATGCTACTGGATGTGAGAATGAAGGAATATAAACAAAACCAAATTTGTGACTGTAGTAAGGTGAGAACCTCTCAAAATATGGACCCAATGGAGGGATGGAGCTAAGAGGCTGTAAGAGAGAAAACAGATCTTCATTATATCATCTAGTCTACCTCGCAGTGCTTAAAGTTAGATCTGTTCTTGTATGTTTGGGTAACGTGAGTCGTTATCTTTTTGCCTGAGCCTTTTGGTCAAGAGAAGCCTGATTCCGTGATGAAAAATTCTTTTAATGCATAACTATGCTCTTCACATTGAGACTTTATGTTAGACATTTACACCTGAGTTTATAGATGATAGGTAAATTATGTTTTTATCAAGAGCAGCAGTAAATAGGGGTTTATAAATAAATTACAGTGCCTTTTAGAAGGGGTAATTTTTTCCATTTCAAAATAGTTTTGCTACCCTCCTCAAAAATGTGTATTTATGAAAATAAATTCAGAAAACAACTTCTTTGGTGCCACGGAGGGAAGATAAAAGATTTAGGAGATGTTTCAATTCTGAAACTCTATTTTCTGATTTTGTCATTTTTCCATGTGCCCATGCTGTAGATATTCTACTAAAAATGGGGGAAAAACCTGTAACATATTGTATTTTTAAGCCATTTACATTTTTTCTACTTCTATAATTAATTTTTTTAAGTTTGAGATTCATTTTAATGCTTGCTAAAATATCCAACACAGATATTTACTTCTCTTATTTCTGGAAAAATGGTACCAGGGGAATGTTGAAGAAGACTGAGTATATTCTTGACATTAAAACAAATATTGCTCCCTTGCCTGCCATGTGTATTTACCCCAGGAAAAAGATGGTTTGACATGCAACATTAATCCAGTCACTGAAATTATGAAATGAAGAACTCTCAAAGAAATACTGTTCTTCTGTGGTCTTTTACCTCAATAGCATGTGTGTATTCAGGGTTTTTCTTTGTCTGTAAATACATACCTTACTAGAGGAAAAAAGAGAAGGAGGAGGCTCTCTTAATGGAAGTACAGGGTAATAACAGTATGAAGTGTATTCTCTAATGTTGGTATAATCAATTCTGTTGGGGGTTTGTTACTGGCACTTCAGAAACCCAGCTGGAATCAGATAGGAGGAAAAACAACTGAGAAATCAAGAATGTCAAACAAAATGGAAAGCTGCTTTGGAAAACAGCCTGGCAGTTCCTCAAAAGGTTAAACATAGAATTACCATAGGACCCACTAATCCCAAGCTTGGGTATGTACCCAAGAGAAAGAAACACTAGTACATGAATTTTCATAGTAGCGTTACTCACAATAGCCAAAAGTATAAAGAAATGGATGGGTAGATAAATATGTGCTATAGCCCAATGGGATATTATTTGTCAATAAAAAGGAATGAAGAACTAATACATACTACAGCATGTATGAACTTTGAAAATATGCTAGGTTTCTATGTAACTTTGCTAAGTGCCAAGATTAATCAAAATGTAAACACAGATCTTCAAGTTTCATTTAGTAAAATGAGCATGATTTAGGGAGTCAGATTTTCCTCAATACCTACTCTGTAAATGGGGAAAATAATACATTCCCCACAGAGTTGTAAGGGTTATAGGTATAGAGAGTGCCTAATTATCCATACATGCTAATTTCCTCAAAAGGCTTTATAATGTCTTAAAGAATACACAACTGATAAATAAGAATTGTAACAGCATGATATTGGGTGTTAAATGAGTCCGCCCCCCCCCCCCATAATTGGCTTCTAAAGCTTGCAGAAAGAGAACGAAGGTTGCTAAGCATGCTACTTCTAGGCTTGGAGAACCAGCTGTTGTGGAGGGCACCAGGGCATGCTGAGAGGCCAGTGTTCACAGAACTTTTACTGCCAGCATTCACAGTTCTACTACCTTCAGGTAATTTTAGAGGGCTGGGATGGAGAGAGATGGAGTGCCTGACTAGTTTTCCTCCCCAAAGAGATGCTGAAAATTTCTTCTAAAGCATGTAGGTGTCAAAGAAGGACAAATCAAAGTCAAATTTCTGCTTAGCTAGCAGGCTTTTCCACCTGCCCTTTGGTATTGGAGTAGGGTGAAGAACAGTGTGGACAGGTGGTTTGGTAGAGGGATACCAGCAAGGGAAAGGTACAAGGACCCTGAACAGAGTTCCTGATGCCTGAAACGTACAGGGATGGGTTCTTTTCATGGCTGCAGGTACCAGTGTTAGGAGTGAAGGGAATCAACAAGATTGGAAGCCAGAGATTCTCCAAGGACAGACACAGTCTGTGACAATGAAGCATTATGTCTGAGGGCAGCTGCAAAGTGGGTGCAACTATATGGAAGTAAAGTAGACTATGTAACTGGGTCTCACAGGGTTAACAGTTAAAACCAGAAAGCTTAATTCTGAAAGTCTCAGGGGTGAGGGGAGGCAGAATGAAGTTGGCTAGACATTGGCAGGTTAATAATAGCAGTAGACTGTGATATGGTGGTTCAGCATCTGGCTACTACAACCAGACTGCTTAGATGCATATATTCAGGATTAGGGGCAAGTTGTGGAAGGAATACATGGTCTTTAATTTGGGAAATCCTGTGTTAAAAGTCCAACCTTTTACTTTTCTTTGAAAACTTTGTGCAAGGACAGGAAATTCTTTGAAAAACAACAAACAAAACCCCTTGGGATCCTGAAATAGAAAACAGACTAACAACACTGTCTTAAATTTATACATTTATCTAAATGACAGGTTGGAATCTTTGCCTTAAAGTACATAGAAACCACAGGCATTTCAAAATCCTATTTCTTAAAGGTAACAACAATATTACAGCTGATATGTAAATAGCACTCCTATGTACCGGCCACTGTTCTAGTACTTTACATATTAACTTTCTCATAACAATTCTATTATTTTTTCTACTGAAGAGGAAACCAGGACACAGAATTTAAGTAACCTGCCTTAGTTATACAACAATGTCAGAGCCTGGATTTGAACCAAGACAGTATGGACTCTAGGGAGTTCTTAACCACTTTTAAAAATCTGCTTTGCATACGTAGGTAGTGACTTGTCCACATACTCCTTGATGATTGTGGTAGCAATTTCTTGTCATATAGGTCCCAAGTCTCAGATTTTAAGCAGATGGAGTTTTGGGCACAATTATATTTCTCAATCATTGCTTTTATTTTACTGCTTGGCTAACTTTTCCTGTGGTTGTCAGTATTTATTATCTTCAGAGACAGAGGCTTTGGGAAAGTAATTAAAAATATTTAAGTCAATGGAAAAATTTGGTTTATGATTTTAGAAACTCATGATTTCACCCCATGCTTGTTGGGGTGGGTCTAGATAATTTCAGTTGTGGTTTCCATAGCACTGCTTTTGAATTTCTTCCAAGTGCATGCTTTTTAATGGTTTTCCCAGTGATCTATCAAATGGCTGACCCCAGCTGTATAATAATTCCTAATTAGGCATAAAAGGTTTTATTACAGTTTAGTATGATGAGAAGAAAAACTACTATTCAACTGTTTCTGAACAACCTTCCTTAAGCAATGCTTCTTGCACAGTCTTTTTGACTCTTTTTTCCAAGTTTTGGCTCTCCCCCTCTCCCTTTTTTAAACTTCCTTGAGTGTTTAGTTCTCAAGGGATCATTTCAACCTGTGCTGAATCCTGGGCTAAACGTATTTGTTTACTTGCCCAGAGACCATGTTTTACAAAGATAGCAGCTGGCTAAGCTTCCTGATTTACCCAGTGTCCATGAATCATTATAACAAAGCAGGAAAGCCTGTTGACCTATTTGCCAAGTCTGTCCACTGTGGAATCAGATACAATGACAGATTTTTGAAAGGAATGAACTTCTTTGTAGGAAATTAACTAGTGGTTTCTACTGCATTCCTGGTAGGACTCTGGAATGATGACTCATAAGAATTGACTCATTGTAGAGTTAAAGGAGTGATACAAGCCATCTGTCCCTTAGCAAATATTCTCACTTTGCTGTTAACCAGTATTGATCCTAGATCTGAAGGCAAGTAGTACCAACTTTTCAAACTGATGTGAAATTAGAAACTGCAGTCAACTCACAGTCATCAAAAACTAAATATATTGGGTTGAGTTGGAAATGTTGCTTTTAATAAATAAGGAAATTCAACATTGCCATATGCATTTTAAGCAATTCAAAGAGAAGCTTTTGCAATTGTACTCCTTAATTTTGTCCAAGAATTATATTTAAAACCACATTAAAAAACTATTATATATTAATATCATTATTCTGCTTTCACCTTCACCCAGATGGAAATCATGTGCTAAATGATAGCATTTTCTAGATAGTGCTGCTAAGCTGCTTTTGCCCATTCTGGAGTCCAGAATCTTAATTACAATAGGAATCCTAGAGAGATTAACTTGGTAGATTAGTATCCTAATATAACAAATTACTAAACTATCACAAATTTGGTGGCTTAAAACAACCCAAATTTATCTTAGCAGTTCTGGAAATCACAAGTCCCAAACTTGTCTCACTGGGCTAAAACCAATGTGTATGGGAAGATTTGTTTCCTTGGCTTCCAGCTTCTAGAAGCTGCCTGCTTCCCTTGGCATATGGTCCTTTTCCATCTTCAAAGCCAGCAATGGTGGTCTAATTTCTCAAGTTGCATTACTCTGACACTATTATATTTGTGTCTCCTTCTATTTTGGGGATATTTTTGATTATATTGGATCCACCCAGATAATACAGAATAATCTCCCTATCTTAAAGTCAGTTAATTAATAACCTTATTTCTATCTGCAACCACAACATTTCTTTGCCTTGTAATGTAACATATTCAGATTCTGGGGATTAGGAGGTAGGACATCCTGTGGGGGGGCATTTTTCTACCTACTATAGCTATCTAATAGCTTGTTATCTAGAACATATAGATTTTTATATCAATATAGTTTGAAGCCTTAATTTTTATTTTATTATATATTGTTGTTATCAAGATACATATGCATATATATCTATTAGGCCTAAAAGGGTTTATTACTATATATATATATACACACACACACACACACACACACACACACACACACACACACACACACACACATCCTTGTATATATATCCTGAAAGCAATCTCTATCTTAAGTCCTGTTTGAAATAAGAAAATATATAAACACATAAATTCATATGTGAAATGCTCATACAAATGAGTAATAAAAACCTAAGGTTATGCTTAAATAGGAAGATAGATTAAGCACATTTTAAAACAATTTCTGGAAGAAAGAAATTAGTGGATTGATTCAGCAGGTAGAGAAAATGATACCTATAACACTACGAGGAGGGGTTAGTGAGAATCTAGCAGCTTACCAAAATAGAACCCCATGGAGGTTCTGGCCTCAGATTTGATCAGGTGGGAAAGTGAATGAGGCTGAAATCAGAGAGATTAATTAAATGACTCTGTATGGACCAACTGTACCTGTAGGTTTAGTCTCTTCTGCCCTGCTCATGGAGAAGCAGATGGCATTTTCCAAGGCAAAACATTTGTTGTCCTCCCTGCAATTGCCCCCCCCAACTTTTTTTTAAAGGAAAAACAAAACACAAATCTGATTATTTAGAAATAATTAAGACTTCTGGTGAAGATTTTGGAGCTTCCAAAAAAGTTTTTCTTATTTTAGAATTTGGGCAGATGTGTAGCCTCACAAATAGTTCTGTTAGCTCACAGTGAAGTATATTATATTTATTGGCATACCCTGAATTTCCTCACTAGAGTTCTCAAATTTTTTTATACTGGAGAGGGACCTATTCAGGAAAGAGGGCAAGATACTCAGTATCACAGAATATCCACAGTGGCAATCTGCCCATTTGTTTTAAACAACAACTGATAACCTACGGTGGGGTTTCACCATTTATAGGATTTTCCAGAACTAAAGAAAAAAGTTTTCAGGCTAAAAGGACCCACCTCCTGTCCAGGAAAACAACTGTAGAAGGACACACCTAGACAGTATCATGAACTTTCACAATACTGAGATTAATTGATGATCTTAAAATCTTCAAAGACAAAAAACCAAATCACAAGGAATCATGCTGACATCAGATTCTTTTTTTTTTTTCCAACTGTCCTGGAGAGTAGAAAATAATGGCACAATAAATTGAAAATTCTGTCACAAAGTTATTTTCAATCCAGAAATTTGTATCTAACAAATTATCAATTTAGTGTGAGGGCAGAATATATATATTTTTCCTGTATGTAAGTTCTAGGAAAGTTGAAAGTGTTCTTATTAAGGATATAGTCCAATAAAATGAGAGAATAAACCAAGAATATGAAATACTAAAAACAGTGGGATCAAACAAATAAAATGATGAGAAGGGACTCATGAGGACTTAAAAAACAGTTAGCTCTTGAGCAGTTAGTACCTCATCCAGTTAGGAAGAAAAGGACAGACGGCTCTGAGGGAGAGCTCTATAGAATAAAACCAGTTTTTGAGCTTAGAAAAAACTCAGAGTATGCTAAATACAAATAAACCAAGAGAAAAATTGCAAATAGAATCCCTGAGGAAAATAAAAAGTTGGAGAAGTCACGGTTTGAATATGATGCTAAGTGATACATGGCACGAAGTTAAGCGTGTTAACCTTAATTTTCTCTTCAGGTGGCATTGCGTCAAGCTATTGTACACACAGAGGAGGAAATGCAATCCAAACAGATTACTTGGGTCTTTAATGAGCACTGCTTATATAATCATAAATATGGAAATGTTTTGTATTGGGTCTCAGTTTTTAGAGTCAACCTAAAGACACAACAAAGAAGCCCTGCAATGATAGCCAGAAATAATGTAAATATTTGTAGCTGCAGAGGGTGACATATAGAAGGGAAGAGCTGAGAAAGAGCATGAGTGTCAATCTTCTTGTCTCACAAAGTGGGATTCAAAAAGAGAGAATGTTAAAAGTATCTAGGGGCACCTGGATGGCTCAGTAGTTAAGCATCTGCCTTTGGCTCAGGTCATGATCCCAGGGTCCTAGGATCGAGCCCTGCATTGGGCTCCCTGCTCAGCGGGAAGCCTGCTTCTCCCTCTCCCACTCCCCCTGCTTGTGTTCCCTCTCTCGCTGTCTCTCTCTCTGTCAAATAAATAAATAAAATCTTTAAAAAAAAAGTATCTAGAGTATGCTATTTACATTATCAAGGCAACCAAGAGAACAATAAAAAATAATAAAAACAAGAATATCACACTTAGGGAGGAAGAGTGTAACAGAGGTTGTTGGTGTACTACCCATATCCCTACAGCCTACCCCAGAGACCACCAGAGCCAATTCCTGCACTGATTGGCCTGATGGCCTCCTGTGTCTTTTTCTCTCTGCTAGAATGGGCTTGACCTGTAAGGTGGACAGGCCATAAGTGCTAAGAAGATGGTTTAGAAATAACCTTCAAACAATAAGGATGAGTGTTTGCAATCAGGCAGACAACTTTGAGTTGTCTTTTTACAGGGTCCCCAGAAACATTTAGCCCAGTTGCCCACGGAGATAATTCACTCATTAACCTGCTATTCATTGGCTTTTCTCTCTTCTGTGTTATACTTCCTCCCTCCCTCACTGTGCTTCCCAGAACTGCCTTCCCAAATAAACTACTTGTACATAAATCCTTGTCTCAGGGTCTGTTTTTGGTGGGAATCTAAGCTATAAAATGTGAGTCAAATCTTTTTTTATCACCCCACACCCAGGAATTAATTTATATTGTCTAAATTTGGTAAAATGAGAAATGGCAGTTTGAACGTGCTATTGGATTACGGTGAAAACCACCAAAACAAATTCAAACAGAAATATTAAGAGTTTGTTTCCGATGGAGGGTTAGGTGGGATGTCAGACTCGCTTTTATTATGTAAGTGGCAAAGGACATGAACAGACTATTTATAAAAGGCTAAACTTGTATAAAACTTTCTCAGCCTCCCTAGTAATTAAAGAGATATAATGATGAATCTTTTTTCACTTACCAATTAGGAAATTTAAAAACCTGACAACCAGGTTTACATAGGTAACAAGAGTGAAGTGAAATAAGCACTTTTTTATAGAAGGTGAAGTGAAACACGCACAAGATAACAAAGATGAAGGGAAATAAGCACATTTTCATACACTGCCAGAGAGATTGTAAACTTACATAAGCATCCTGAAAAACCAATTTAGAGATTTGGTTAAGAGACTTAATATTTCTCATACCTTCTATAATTTCATTTTTTGGGAAAAAATTCCAGAAGAGGAATAAAAAATGCAAACATTTACCCATAAAGATGTTCATTGAATTGTTATTTACAGTAGTGAAAACTAAAAAAAAATACTCAAGATTAGGAGAATTATAAGTACATTAGCATACATTTATATAATAAAAATACTATGAAGACATTAAACATCATGATTTTTGAAGAGCTTTTATTTACACGGAAAGATGCTTATGGTCTCAAGTGAGATGAAGAAGGCAGAATATAAAATTAGATACGATTTACTACTTCAAATATCTAAAACTTTACTTTTTAAAAAAGACAAAAGAAATTCACAGAAAATGTTATGTAATATGGTAAAATTCTAGCTGGCATCAGACTGTGAAAGAATTTTATTAGGAAATTATCGTAATAAGACATTTGGAGTGAAGTTGAATAATTGAGATGTAAAGGCAACAGATTATGATGAATAAATCTCCATGTATGGGGAAAATGCATTTAATTTTTTTTGGTACTGCTACTGAGAAGAGAAGAGAGAACAAAAGGGGTAGGAGATGGGAGAGAATGAAATGATGGTAAAAGGCCATGAAGTATGAAACATGGCTGTGCGTCAGGACCTAGCCTCCATTAAATCTTTAGTGCAGTCCTCTAAACTCATGAATGTGATTTTTATGGAGGCTGTTCATAGAAGAGCCTGTCCTGTTGTGTGCTTTGTTCATGGTATGGTACAGGTAATATGCAAGGATGCTGGGTCCCCATCGCAGGAGTGGTGGGAATAATGTAAGTTTCCCAGGAATTAGCTAATGTCTTTGGAGGGGTTGTGTATAGTTTTGATTTCCACAGTGATGGGTTCAGAAGTGGGGCTTCAGGAAGTTTCACTTATATTTGAATCACCAGCATTATACCTACATTAAAAACTATTTTAAGCAAGGACTTTGCAAGTGACAGAAGCACTTGGAAGGGTTTGAGCTGCATGAACCAGGGGGTTGGAACTAGAACTTAAACACTACTGACACACATCCTCTCGGTTCTCTCTCGTTAGTTTATCAGCTACATTATCTCCTGATGCTCAAAGATTTTTTTACCTGCTATAATGTGACTGGCAACATCTTAGATTATTATATCCTAACAGCTTTATGATTAGCTTCATTTGGAAAAAACCAGCAATGGCCTCAAATGGGTTTGACTTTGTGTGCTCATCTCTTTTTCATCACTGGGGCCAAATGAGGAAGTTTCTCTAATGGCTCAGTTGCAGAGTGGGGATTAGGCTTGATACTGGATTACAGGAGGCCACACAGAGCCCAGGGGAAGATTCTGAGCCTAGCTTGTCTCTACAACACATCAAGCAAGCCATAAAACATCCAAGTTCAAAAAATTGTAAATCAGGAATTTTAAACACTGCCACATGGCTCCAGGGGAAATAGCTATAACCATGGATTATCTGAGGCCTGTGAACCCATCAGGCTATAGAGATCAGAATATGTGGACACCTGTTGTACAAGCATCCAAGAAGAGTTTTCCACATTACTTAATCTTTAAATCTATATAAGATCACTTTCTAATATGGCCTGACAACCACAGGATCATGTAACACACTTAATAAGAACATAGAAAATCTGCTAAACAAACAAAAAAACAAATAAACCAAATAAACTTCCCTAGCAATTCCATTATTCTTGATGCCTTTATATCTCTGTAAGATAGCTCATCTTCCCCCCCTCCCCTTACCTCTTGTGAGACTATAAAAACCACTTCTTCTGTGCCCTTCTTCTTGTCTTCAGGTTTTGCTCTTTGCTGGCAGCACCTTATCAGATAAACTCATCTGTGCTAATGTGTTACATTGCCCAGGAAACGGAGCTTATTGTTGACTACAAAGGCTAAATCTCTCTTGTATCCAAACTGTCCCCCAGGGCCAAATTACTTTCCTCTAAAATGCCAGAGTATTTTTCATTAAAATGCTTTCAAATCCTTCAGGTTATTAGGTTTATGGCAGCCCCATTAAGCAGAACAATAATGATTTATGTAAGCAGTTAAGCCAGAATCTTTGTTTTGTTTAATAAAAAGGTTCAAGGTCTGTAACTGGGTTCTTAGGTCCTGTAGCCTTGCATTACAGGAGTGTCTCTCTGTGACTTAGAAGATCTCCCTATTTTGTTTTCCAGAAGCATATGAGTCCTCCTGGGAACTGTTCTTCAGGATAAGAAGCATGGAAAGCCCAGCAGTGATCTTCAAGTCTTTGCTGAGGAAGCTGTAGGGGCTTTGGATCAGGAGAGACCTTGTAAAACTTCCAGATCCACCCTTATGGGCCTTGTGACTTTGGGTCACTTGATGAACTAAGGTTTCCTCAACTGTAAAGTGGGTAACGGTACCTTACTGAGTGTTGCACACATTAAATAAATACTAAATGAACCACTCTGCCAGCTGTAGTGTCTCCAGCCTCAGATCCATTTCTTGCCTTTCCCCTGCTTTGCTCTGCATTGCAAGTGAGGGGACCTCTGCAGACTACATTTCTGGGGTTCCAGTGGGAGTTGGCCAATGGGGAACACTGATTGCTCATTAGACATGTAGGAGAGAGAGTAGCCAAAGTCTTTCCCCTCCCCTGTCTTTTCTGCCTTGGGTGAGGTTTCTGGCGCAGCCTGTCTTCTTCATGGCCCCCGTTCCTGTTGGTTAGGTGCACCATGGTGTTAACTTCTGCCATGTAACCCTGTTCCCTGGGATTGGGTAATTCCACCTCCCTGCCATCCCCCCTCATGCCCCCCCCCCAGGAATATTAATCCTAGGTTCCTGCTTTAGGAACCTCTGCCCTGCCTTAGCGTGCCTTGTTTAGCTTCTCAGCTCTTTCATCACCCATGTGACCGATTCCCTGTGTTAAATGTTCTACAAGTTCAAGTGGCTCTGTTTCCTGCTTAGTCCCTAACTGATATGACCCCCTAGCATAGTAATGGTACCTAGTAGGTATTTGTTTGGCTTTGTTGAAATTTCTTAAACTCCTACTTAAGGATGAGATTGTTAAAGAAACCCAGGGGTGGACAGTAGGTCAAACAGTAAAAACAGATTCCATTCAGGGACTACTGCAATAGGGGAAAAGAGACCTCAGCATAAAACTGGGGTCAGTTCCAAATACAGCCTGGACAAGTGAGGATTTATAGCCAAGGAGCAGGGTGGGCATGAGTGGATGGGAAGTTATTAAGAGGGGTGAGAGAGGGAGCTGTAATAGGATTTTTGCTGAAATCCTGTTTCATAGGATTTCAGGGTAATCAGACATCAAGGGTCAGGGGTGAGGAATTTGATCAGATATCAAGAATGGGGGAGGGGCTCTCTAAACTGCCTTAGCAAGATGCTTGCTACAACTGGGTGATGCAGGTGTGACAAAGATGGACATCAAGATCAAGGCCTACAGGGCTTAGAGGAGCCTAAAGTTAGTCAGGAAGAGAGTCTTTGTCAATATCTAAATGTATTTTGCTAATCAATAGAAAGAAGTAATATGTATGATGTTATAAAGGACATGGTAGCTTGTTAATAAAATAATTTCAAATTCCTGCTTATTATACCTTTATTCAAAATGTCTGGAAACCAAGGAATAATAACCAGATGAGCAAAAACAGCATAAACACTATTTCTTTTAATATACATTAATGCCATTAAATATCATCTCCCTGAATGCAACAATAAGAGTATTTCATTTGGCCATAAAATGACCAATACACTATGGGCTTCATTCACTGCTAGTATGCTGATGTACAGGCTGAAAAACTATGCCCTGGATTACTGTAGCAGAGAGGATATATGATCAAATAACACCCAATTTCCCCTTCGGCTAATTATCCATCTCCACCTTCCTGGTAGCAGTATCATAGCAATGGGACAGAAACCTGTCAGAATGCTTCATTATCATCCCACAAAAGCCCACTTAACTTGTTCTCGATTAATGGCATCAATGACCACCCAAGCTCCTCAGACAGCTACTGCAGAGTCACTGTGGACCTTTCTCATTATTTTACTCCCACATTCAACCCATTTTTGAAGCATCTCTACAAAAGCCATTGAGTCTCCATAGCCATGATCTCAACCTCTACACTATTGACATTCTGGACTGGATGGTTCTTTGTTGTGGGGGCTGTCCCGTGCATTAAAGCATCCCTGGTCTCTACCCACTGGATGTCAGTATCACTCCCCACATTGTGTAAATCAGTGTTTCTGGATATTGCCATTTTGTCACCAGCACGACTCCCACCCCTGAACCCTCTTCTTCTTCACAAGTATGTTAACCTTATCTTTTAGAGGCAAATAACAGAAAAAGCTCCACCCGGCCAGTTTGAGCTCCACCACAGGTATGGACCTGCACAGGTTGGACCATGGAGTGTCCAACAGTTACCTCTACCTCATTATAATGTTAAAATCTCTGCCCAAGAAGGAGCACAAGCCTCATTAACATATGATGCATGTATAGGCATGTTTCCTAAGCACACATGCATGATCTTATACCCACTTCCACATATGATGACAAAACCTCCCTTTCTGAATATTCATTGTAACCCTAAATAAAAGGAACCCACTCACCCCCACTGGGGTACTTGCAGCTTTGGAAGTTATTCCCTATGATCGTCTTACTTGCTGAAAATAAAGTTTCCTTTGTGCGACAACTCCACCTGGCGTAGTCTCTACCTGTAACTCACCAAGGTGCAAACTCACGTTAGTTAGGTTACAAACTAACCTAACTAAGGGGTTAGGTTAACTTAGGGGGGGAGGGCAATGTTGTCCCCAGTTAAGAGTCATTGTCTTAGACTAGAGCCTGAAGACTATTATGGTAGCCTTTTATCTGAGACCTCTCTTATCTCCTTTTTGTTTGTATGATCTCGTTTAATTTCTGCAATAGCATATGAGGAATTTGACAGCATATAAAACCTGTTGCGAACTAGCTCCTAGCTCTCTGCAGCTTAATCTCCTGCTCCTATATACCAGGCATCTTATGCTCCAATCACACTAAAAACTGCTCTATCAATACTCCAGATTCCTCTAGGTCTCAACATTTTTGCAGAGGTGGTTCCTTCAGTCAGGTATACATGGTGTATCTTTCTTTTGGAAAACTCCTGCTCATCCCTAAATGCTTGGGTGAAATGCTCTATTACCATTTCCTGATGTCCTTAGGTACAATTACTGTCTCTATTAACTGAACTCTATAACTGTTCTTTTTAAAAATAATTATTCTTAAATAACCTTCAGTTCAGGTGACATTTAATGGGTCACAAGCTGGGTTAAAACCTGAGAGATTCTTCCCTCATAGTTTTGGACTTGGGAATGGAACACATCATATTAAGTTTCTCTCTGGTGGCTGAGGCTGGACCCTACACAACTTGGAAATTTTTGTTAGAAAACTGACCTACAAGGAGAGAAAAAAAATGGTAAAGAAGAAAGGAAAGAGAGAAAATATCAAGTCCTAATGAAATTCAGGACCCTGGTTCCAATATTCTTGAAAACCAACATGGTGGTGAGATCCCCCAACATCCTTACATTCTCCTTTAGGCTTTTGTTAGCTTGAGTTCAGCTTCTATCACTTGCTAGCAAGTGTCCTATTTTTGTTAGAAAACTGACCTACAAGGAGAGAAAAAAAATGGTAAAGAAGAAAGGAAAGAGAGAAAATATCAAGTCCTAATGAAATTCAGGACCCTGGTTCCAATATTCTTGAAAACCAACATGGTGGTGAGATCCCCCAACATCCTTACGTTCTCCTTTAGGCTTTTGTTAGCTTGAGTTCAGCTTCTATCACTTGCTAGCAAGTGTCCTATTTAAGACACTGGCAGGCCTACTCCATCACAGAAGGAAAAAAAGACCATTTGTTACTCGTCTCAAAACAATCATCAAGATCAGAATTTAAGACAGTGTCTAAATAAGGTCCTTTTCTTGTCTCACTGGGCATATTCAGGCAAAGGAGAGAATTTGAAATTTTCCTTCAGATACTCATCCTTATAAAATTAGGAGTCTTAAATTTGTTTTTTCAAATTCTTCACTATTCAACATATGAAGTCTCAAATCAATCTTGGAGGAGTTTGTAAAATTTTAAACATTTAACATTACTGGTTTCCAGCTTGTATCTTTTACTCTTCATTTTTCTAAATAAATCTGGCCAATTTCACCAAGTTGCAACAAAGATGTTTGAACAAAGAATACATATTTTTTAACCTCCTCCCACTTTTGTGGATGATTTGGTAACTATAAAATATTTGAATTACTTTCATCTTTAGTAAAGATAAACATGCATGTTTCAGGAGTTTATTTTCAATTGAAAAGCCACACTAAAGAAATAGGACATGTACTCAAAATAATTAAAACTAGTAAAGAAAAGAAAATACAATGCTCCTCTTGACACTGATCTGTGGGTTGCCAAATGAGGTATTGGATTAAAAAACAATTTTGCAGGTACTTAGTTCATCTATAGTTGGCTCTTGATAGGCCTTTTCTTTATTGTACAGAGAGCAGAGACTACATATTGTTTACCTTTTATTCTCAAAGGCTAGTACAGTGCCTGTCTATTCATAGATGTTTAATAAATGTCTGTTGAAGAAAAACATTCTAGGTTCCTGAACCTATACTTTTGGTCTATGTCAAAGTTACAGTCATTATCATTCTATTAGTCAGAGGCCAGTTCAGAAAACAGAAACTACATTAGGCATTTCAAACAGAGGTTTTAATACAGAGGAATAGTTACATGAGTGACGGAAGGTGAAAGCACAGCAAGGGATTACCGAGGTAAGCTGGAGGAAGAAACCACTTTCAGGAAGTGACCACTTCACCATTGCCCCCTTGAGCTGAGGAAATAGTGGGCACAGTTGGGGTTACCTTGTAGCTCAGAGCAGAGTCCCTGAGGAGCTGATGACCAGAAGAGACTGAAGAGGGGTACTACCCCATGCAGCAGCCACTAATGTCTCTGACTCAGGTAGTGCTAAAGGAAGCTAGAAATGAGGGCAACTGCTACCACTAAAGCAATGCTAACAGGAGTTCCCCATTTGCCCTCCATCCAAGTTTCTGTAGAGCATTGTGTTTCTCAATTAGGGATAATTTTGTTTCCTAGGAGACATTTGCAATGTCTGGAGACATTTTTGGCCGTTACACTGGGGTAGAAAAATTATTGGCATCTAGGGGTAGAGTCCAGGGATCCTGGTAAGCATCCTACAATTCCCCTGCTCTGGCCAGACAGTGGAAGTCCCCCACAACAAAGAATTACCCAGCCCATGAGAGTAACGTCCCCAAGATGGTGACATAGATCATTCCTGACTTTGCTCCACCTCATTAAAAAAAATGAACAAGACACCACAGAAAATCCTAGAACACAGGGGTGAGGCTGAGGAACCTCGCCCCCATGCACACATATACACACACACACACACACTCGCAGCACCACAGAGGCAAAGACAAACTGAATTATAAGGATAAGAGACATTGCCCCTCCCTCAGTAGAATAAGTCTCCCCTGAGCCTATGTTCCTCCAGTGGGAAAAAAAAGAGTCCAGTGTGGACATCCAGCTTCCTCAGCATTATGGGTCACTTCTTAGGAGCCCCAACTCTGGTCCTGCCAGACAGGGGTTGTGGGGGAATCTGTAGGGCTTGACCACTGGGAATTTCACTGTGATGGAGACTGGGAGAGGGGTTTGCAACAACCAGCACTTGGATCATGGCAGACAGAGTTCCTACCTGCAATGTTCAAGTAGTTGTCCCAATCAGTAGTTTTGTTTTTCAGCAGAGACAAGATGGTGGTGTAGTCCAACTAGGAAACTTGGTGGGTGCAGGTCTGCCTGATTTGGATCCTGGAATGAATAGTCTTGATAGCCCTGGAGCTTGGACTGTTGCTGCCCAAGTAGGGGAGCTGAGTAAGCATCCTAGGCACACAGCTGCGGGTAGCTGTAGAGCCAACTGCAGAGTCACAGTCGGGCCTGCTGCTGAGTATAAGCCCCAGACCTATCTGACCAGAAAGCCTGGTAGGAACACCTAGAAGCTGCACGGCCCAGCAACACTTGGGTAGAGAGTTGGACAAGTAGAGCTGATGGTCCCCAGAGCAGAGCCAGTCACACTTAAGGAACTTAAGGAGCAGGTTGGCTTGAGTTAAGACCACAAACAACCTTTCGAAACTTTGAATCAGCAACCCTGCTCTGTCCAGGCAGAAGGACTAATTTATAGCCCTACCCACTACTGAGTGCAGCTCCTGGCCATTCCCAGCCAGAATGCCTGATTAGAAGCATTCAGGAAGGTGCTTGGAATTGGCCCTCATGTTCTACCCAGGCAGAAAAGTTAATTCTTAGCCCCACGCTCTGCTGAGTGCAGCTCCTAGGCCCTCCAAACCAGAAAGCCTGATTAGGAGTACCTGGGAGGCTGTTTGAAGCTGATCATATTTCACTCAGTTAAGAGAGCTAATTCATAGTCCCACACTGCAGCATGCAGCTCCTGGGCTCCTTTAACCAGAAAACTTGATTGAGAACCTCTGAGAGGCTGCTGGGGCTGGCCCTTCCATTCTGCTCAGGCAGAAGAGTTCATTAATAGCCACACCCACCCCCCAGTATAGCTCCTGACCAGAAAGTCTGGCCTGGACACCTGGATGGGGAAATAAAAAAGTATTTTGAAACAAACAAAAATGAAAACACAACATACCAAAACTTATGGAATGCAGCAAAAGCAGTTTTAAGAGGGAGGTTCATAGCAATAAACATCTACATTAAGAATCAAAAAAATCTTGGGGCACCCGGGTGGCTCAATCAGTTAATCGTCTGCCTTCAGCTCAGGTCATGATCCCAGAGTCCTGGGATTGAGCCCCATGTCGGCGGGAATCCCTGCTCAGCAGGGAGCCTGCTTCTCCCTCACCCTCTGCCTGCCACTCCCCCTGCTTGTGCTCTCGCTCTCCCTCCCTCTCTGTGTCAAATAAATAAATAAAATCTTTAAAAAAAAGAACAAAAAATCTCGAATAAACAACCTAACTCTATGACTAAAGGAACTAGCAAAAGAACAAACTGGGCCCAAAATTAGCAGAAGGAAAGAAGTAATGAAGATTAGAGCAGAAATAACTGAAAGAATAGGAAAATAATAGAAAATATTAACAAAACTAAAGAGTTGGCTTTTTGAAAAGATTTTTTAAAATTGACAAACTTTTAGCTAGACTAACCAAGGAAAAAAAAGAGGACACAAATCAGCAAAATTATAAATGAAAAAGAAGACATTACAACTGATATCACATAAAAACAAAGGATCATAAGAGCTACTATGAATCACTATATGCCATCAGATTGGACAAGCTAGAAGACACAGGAAAATTCTTAAAAACCTACAACCTATCAAGACTGAATTGGGAAGAAATAGAAAATATGACCAGACCAATTACTGATTGAATCAGTAATCAAAAATCTCTCAAAGAAGAAAAACTCAGGACCAGATGATTCCAGTAGTGAAATTGACCAAACATTTAAAGAAGAATTAACAACAATTCTTCTCAAAAGTCTCAAAAAAATCAAAGAGGAAGGAATACTCCCAAGCTCACATTACCAGGCCAGCATTACTTTGATACTAAAGCCAGAAAAGGATACTACAAGAAAAGAAAACTACAGGCCAATACCCCTGATTAGTATAGATGCAAAAATTCTCAATAAAATACTAACAAACTGAATTCAGCAGTGCATTTAAAAGAGTCATTCACCATAGTCAAGTGGATTTATCCCTGGGATGCAAGGATGGTCAACTTAAATAAATCAATAAATATGATATATCACATTAATAGAATGAAAGAAAAAATCACGATCAGCTCACTAAACACAGAAAAAGCATTTGACAAAATTCAACATCTGTTCATGATAAAAACTCTTAACAAATTAGGTATAGAAGGAATGTACACTGACATAATAAAGGCGATATATGATGAGTCCACAGCTAACACTATAGTCAGTAGTGAAAGGTTGAAAGCTTTTTCTCTAAGATCAGGAACAAGACAAGCATGTCCACTCTCACCGCTCCTATTTAACATAGCACCTGAAGTGCTAGCTAGAGCAATCAGGCAAGAAAAAGAAATAAAAGGCATCAGAATTGGAAAGGAAGAAATAAAACTGTCACTATTTGCAGATGACATGATACTACATATAGGAAATCCTGGACTCCACCAAAAACCTGTTAGATCTAATCAATAAATTCAGTTAAGTTGCAGGATACAAAACTAACAGACAAAAATCGGTAGTGTTTCTATAACTAACAATGAATCATCTGAAAAAGAATAAAGAAAATGATCTCATTTACAATAGCACCAAAAATAGTAAAATCCTTAGGAATAAACTTAACCGAAGAGGTGAAAATCTCTACATTGAAAACTATAAGACATTGGTAAAAGAAATCAAAGAAGACATAAATAAATGGAAAGACATCCTATTTTCATGGATTGGAAGAATTAATATTGTTCAAATATCCATACTACCAAAAGCCATCTATAGATTCAATGCAGTTCCTATCAAAGGTCCAATGGTATTTTTAATAGAAGAAAAAAAACCCCTAAAACTTATGTGGAATCACAAAAGATACAAATAGCTAAGGCAATCCTGAGAAAGAAGAACAAAGTGGGAGGTATCACTTCCTGATTTCAAGTGATATCATAAAGCTATGCTAATCTAATACTGTGGTACTGGCATAAAAATTGACACACAGACCAATGGAACAGAATTGAGAGCCCAGAAATAAGCCCATGAAGATATGGTTAGCTAATATTTCACAAGGAAGCCAAGAATACTCAATGGAGAAGGGCAGTCTAAATGGTACTGGAAAAATTGGATATTGTTATGTAAAATAAGGAAACTAAACCTCTATACCACTCACAAAAATTAACTCAAAATGGATTAAGACTTCAATGTAAGACTGGAAATCATAAAACATAAGAAAAACCTCCTTGACATGGGTGATGGCAATGATTTTTTAGGTATGACACCTAAAGCACAAGCAACAACACTGAAAATCAATAAGTGGGACTACGTTAAACTTAAAAGCGTCTGTACAGCAAAACAACCAAATGAAATTACAATTAATGGAATGGAAAAAAACATTTATAAATTGTATATTTGATATCCAAAATATATAAAGAAATTATACTACTCAATAGCAATAATAATAATAATCCAATTAAAATGGGCTAATGACCTGAATAGGCATTTGTCAAAAGGAGATTTATGAATTACCAACAGGTACATGAAAAGGTGCTCAACATCATTAATTTCCAGAGAAATGCAAATTAAACCACAATGAGATATCACTTCACATCTCTTAGAATGGCCATCATCAATAAGATAATAGATAACAAATCCTGGTGAGGATGTGGAGAAAAGGGAACCCTTGTCCACTGTTGGAGGAAGTGTAAATTGTTACAGCCACTATGGAAAACAGTATGAACGTTCCTCAAAAAAATTAAAATTAGAAATACCGTAAGACCTACCAAGTCTACTTCTAGGAGTATATCTGAAGAAAATGAAAATACTATGTTGAAGAGATATCTGCACCCCCATGTTTATAGCAAGTATTATTTTTAATAGCCAAGACCTGAAAACAACCTAAATGTCCACTGAGGTATCAATGAATAAAGAAGTTGTGGTATATATATATATATATATATATATATATATATATATATATACACACACAAAAAAATGGAATATTATTCACTATAAAAAAGAAGGAAATCCTATCTTTGTGACAAGATAGATGGACTTTGAGGACATTATGCTAAATAGTCAAAGACAAATACTGTACTATTTCACTTACATGTGGAATCTAAACAGACAAATAATCAAACAAAAACAAAAACAAAAACCCCAAACTCATACAAAAAGAGACCAGAGGTGGGGGTGGGATGGGAGAATGCTACAAACTTCCAAATAAGTAAGATAAATAAGTATTAGGGTTGTAAATAAGATAAATAAAATAAATAAGTACTAGGAATGTAATTTACAACAGGATGACTACAGTTAACACCATTGTATGGTATATTTAAAAATCATTAAGATAGTAGGTCCTAAGCTCTCATCACAAGAAAAAAACATTTTTTTCCTTTTTGTGTCTATATATAGAGATGATGGATATTAACTAAATTCTATTTTGGTAATCATTTCACAATATAAGTAAGTCAACTCATTATGCTGTACACCTTAAACTTATATGAGACTGTATATCAATTACATCTCAATAAAACTGGAAAAAAGAATCATTCAAACTAAAATGTCAATATTGCTGAAGTTAAGAAAACTTACTTTAGCATAACCCAAATGAAGGCAGATGAGAAGTCAGTTTGGAAGTGAATTTTGCAGAGTCCCAGACCCACAATATCAGAGTGGAGCATTAAAGAGTAGATTTAGATCTCAGAGACAATAAATAAATGATTGGCATAATCATCTGCCTGGGAAAATCTCATTCCTGAATACAGAGAGGGTGTGAATGTCCATGAATCAAATAAAATGTGTGGGAAAAGAGAAGAAATGTGATTAATTTTAAAAAGCAAATATAAATGGTTTGAGATTTTCCCAGTGTTTAGTTACATGGCATAGTGGTTAAAACATGAAGGATATATTTGATATGATCTGACTTGAAAAATAGCTTAAGTGGTGTACATGCAATTCACTTTGAATCCTTGTGGGGGCTCCTCAAGGTGAAAAGCAGACATCCTCTGTAAAGCTATAGCCGATGTATAAGGAGAGGCCATTGTTATTGCTGATCCAGGGAGATGACGAGGTTAACATCTTGGTCAGCACTCTAAAGATGTTAGATCCCATAGCCAAAGAGTTCTGTGACTCTGTTATTCCCGGTTTTCTGGTTCCTATTGCTGTTTAATAAACTTCTCCCAAACACAGTGGCTTAAAACAATGACATTTTATAACCTTATAGATTCTGAGGGTTAGAACTTTAGCTCAGACACAGTGGGATGACATGATATCTGGACCTTAGCTGGGAAGACTTGATGGCTGGAGGCTGGCATCACCAGGAGGCTCCCTTACTTACATCCATGCGCTGGGTTGATGGAAGACTAGGGCAGCTGACCAGACCACCACGTACCACATATGGTCTCTCCATGTGGCCTGGCTTCCTCTGAGTATGGTGTTCTCAGGGTGGTCAACCTTTATAAATGGTGGTGTAAGTCTTGAAGCTCAAGTGTTCCTGTGAGCCCAGAAGAAGTTATATCACTGTTATGACCGAGCCCTGTAGCACACAGCATCACTTCTCTGTATTCTGTTGGTTGAGGCGGTCACAAGCTTGCCTGCCTCAAGCAGAGAGTGATTCCACCTCAAGATGGGTTAGGAGGGGTGTCAGGATGATATCACAAAGAACATATGCAGTGGTGGTTGTTGTTGTTGCCATCCTGGGAGAAAAGCATACGCCAAATAAATATTTTGAGAAAGGAGGAATGGGGTTTTCTTCAAGAAAGAGGGAAAATTTGGTATGAGTGGAAAGTGTCCTGAATCCCAAGTGTTATGTTCAAATTCTAGATCTGTCCCTCCAATTTTAGTTGTACAATCTTGAAAAGATTACTTCATTTTTTGGCTGCAGGTTTTTTTGTTTCTTTAATCTGGCAAACGGATAATACTTACAGCTTTTTTAAAAATGTGAGATTCTTTGATCTTAATGAGCTCAACTGGGGAAAAGATCATGATAAAGGAGTATCTATCGCGCCCGTGACTTAAATAAGAGAAAAATAACAACAACAGAGGTTTCTAAGTAAGCCAAGATAGAAAATGTATGAAAACATGAGGATCAAGTGGGATGAAGAAATATTTCATTTTATAATCATTACATTTTTATTGCTAAAAAAAATCACTGGAAACTTGTTAATCTAATCTCTACCATTTTATAAAAGGAAAACCAAGGCCCAGAGAAGTAAAGTGAATGAGGGAAGAAAGCTTCTTTATTAGAGGATTTATAGGAAACAGATTTGAAGAATCTTTTATATTCATTTCAGATGCTGATTTTTGTGCTTACTATCAGGAAAACAAATGAATATCTGAAGAAATTTAAAATAATCATTTTGAATGATTTAAATTTATAGAAATATGTATCAAATTTTTTGTCTTGGTCTTTTTAGGACTATTTGAGGTATATGCAAGGGATCTGTTAAAAATGTAGGGCTAAGTCCAATCCAAGGAGAGATGCTTGGCCATCCTGAAGCATGGGCTGACGGGCACTGTTTGGGGTCTTCATGTAAGCTCAGATTAGTGGGCTCTCTCTGAATGTATTCCAGTCTTTGTAGGAGAAAAGGGCTTCCTCAACCTCAATAATAAAACACCTCCACCAATGAGTTGGGGCCTGGTAATGTGGAGGCCCTGAGGTCATCTCTAGCAGATCATCAGCAGACATGAAAGGACCTAAACTGAAGAGCAGGCTGTAGGACTTTAGTCCTGGCCCTTCGACACTTTGGGTAAATCATAGAATCCCTCCCTGGCCTTTTATTTCCTCCATTTGCAACTGAACCATGCATTATCTTTTTCTTATAGTCTCTCAGGGAATCTAGCCCATCACTTGGTGTTCATTAAATACGTGTTAATTGATTAAAGCCTTCACTTGAGAGGGACATGTGGAGAAGTATCTTTCAGTTGGAATGGCATGACTGACATCTAATTATCAAACTTTGCAATAACGATGAATATTATTCCCTCAGACAAGAGTAAGAGAATAACATCTCCCTGTCCTCGTCACATTGTTCTGCTAGTTCAGGAAGTCCTCTGCCCAGGCTCTTATGTTCTCTTCAGTGAGGTTCTCTGAATCACCAATGACAACTTTCACCCCTTGGACTCTAAGCAATATATAAGCACCCCCAGAACAGCAATTGGTAACACCTCTATGATTGGATGTCAATACTCTTCTGCTCTTTAATTCCTGGGAGTGATTTTATGAGCCTTCGGCTCACAGGCTGTCACTCCTGAGGTGGCTGGTTTCATTCTGATACCCTTTCATTATCATTTCTGTTCAATATCATTTTTCTGTTCCAACTGTCATCTTGATGAAGTGAAAAAAAAAAAAACAACAATTTCTCTTCCCTAACCTCCAGATAAAATTCCCAGGGGGAAAAAGCTAGGATAAAGGGTAATTGGAAAAGTTTCTGCCTGTTGACACTAAAAACTAACTTCTCACTAGACTTAAGATGAGGGAGGAGATACCCCTATAATACCTGCCCCCCCACCCCTGCAACCCAGCTATCCCTCAGGGGTAAAGGTGGGACTCACAACATTAAAACAGATCTTCAAGAGACACGCTCTCATAATCCTGCTTTGCTTCATTCTGACAACTGTTTGTATAATTGATTTAGCTCACTGGAGGAATATGTATGCATATGTGATCTGGCTTTGGAAATTATCATTTATTTTATTTCTATGTCTTGGTTATAACTAAAAAAAATACTGGGCTAGAGTTGCTTATCCTAAGAGTTTTTTAAAGTTTTCCTTAAAAAATGTAAATATAGAAAAAAAATAAAAACACAGAACAAATTCAATGAAACTTTCTGAGACTGTGAAATAGCCAAACTTAGAGAATTTAAGTAGGCAGTGACTTAAGTCACATTGTCCACTTATTTTGCAATTACTTGTTTACTTTTTATTATAAACCAGTAACAGTGTATAAACATTTTAAAAGGACAGAAAAGGGAAAGAAAACATACATTACCTTTATGTGATGTATACTTAATTCTTTACATTTGAGAAAGGATTTCCTCAGCCTCATTCCTTGCTGGTTGTTGCCCAGGGGTCATTTTCAGTTCCTAGAGGACACTTGCATTCCTGAGCTGTAGCCCATTTCTCCATATTCAAGCCTAGCCATGCCTGGTTGACTCCTTCTCTCACTTCAGATCTCTCTGATCTCCCTTTCTGCCTCATCTCTTCTGCCTATTCCTTATAGAATTTTATACTTTAAATAGGAGCAGTTCCAAAGAGAATAATATACCTAGGAATAAACTTAATCAAAGAGGTGAAATACCTGTACTGTGAAAACTATAAAACACTAATGAAAGATATTGAAGGTAACACAAACAAATGGAAAGATATTCCATACTTAAGGATTGGAAGAATGAGTATTGGTAAAATGTCCATACTACCTAAAGCAATCTACAGATTCAATGCAATCCCTATCAGAATACCAACAGCATTTTTCACCAAACTAGAACAAATAATACTAAAATTTGCATGGAACCACAAGAGACCCTGAATAGCCAAAGCCATTTTGAGAAAGAAAAACAAAGCTGGAAGTATCACAATTCCAGGTTTCAAGATTTACTACAAAGCTATAGGAATCAAAACAGAATGGTACTGGCACAAAAATAGACACATAGATCAATAAAACAGAATAGAGACTCCAGAAATAAACCCACAATTATATGGCCAATTAATCTATGACAAAGGAGGCAAGAATATAAAATGAGGAAAAGATAGTCTCTTCAATAAATGATGCTGGGAAAACTGGATGACAGCCACATGCAAGAGAATATAACTGGACCACTTTCTTACACTATGTTCAAAAATAAACTCAAAATGGATTAAAGACCTTAATGTGAAACCTGAAACCATAAAAGTTCTAGAAAAGAACATAGGCAGTAATTTCTTTGCCATTGGCTATAGAAACATTTTTCTAGATATGCCTCCTGAGGCGAGGGAAACAAAAGTAAATATAAACTATTGGGACCACATCAAACTAAAAACCTTTTGCATAGTGAAGGAAACCACTGACAAAATAAGGCATCCCACTGAATTGGAAAAGATATATGCAAATGATACATCTGATAAGGGGTTAATATCCAAAATATATAAAGCACTTACAACGCAACACCAAAAAAGCCAATCTGATTAAAATATGGGCAGAGGACTTGAATAGACATTTTTCCAAAGAAGATGTACAGATGGCCAACAAACACATGAAAAAATGTTCAACATCACTAATCATCAGGGAAATGCAAATCAAAACCACAATGAGATATCACTATACACCTGTCAGAATGGCTAAAATAAAAAAGACAACGAATAACAAGTGTTGGTGAGGCTGTGGAAAGAAAGGAACTGTTGGTGGGAATGAAAATCAGTTTAGCCACTATGGACAACACTATGAAGGTTCCTCAAAGAATTAAAAATAGAAATATCATATGATCCAATAATTCTACTACTGGGTATTTACCCCCCAAAAAATGAAAACACAATTCACAAGGATATATATACCGCTAGGTTTACTGCAGCATTATTTACGATTGCCAAGATATGGAAGCTACTTAAGAGTCCATCAATAGATGGAAGAAGATACGATAAGGAAGATATATGTGTGCATAAACGTGTGTGTGTGAGTGAGTGATACAATATTACACAGTCGTAAAAAAGAGAAGATTGTGCCATTTGTGACAACATGGATGGATCTAGAGGGTATTACCTAAATGAAATAAGTCAGACAGAGAAAGACAAATACTGTATGATCTCATTTATATGTGGAATCTAAAAATGAATGAATAAACAAACAAGAAACTGAATCAGATCTACAGAGAACAAACTGACGGTTGCCAGAGGGGATGGGGATGCAGACATGGGCAAAATGTGAAGGGGTGTGGGAGACCCAGGCTTCCAGTTATAGGAATAAATAAGTCATGGGAATAAAAGGCATAGTATAAGGAACATAGTCAATGATACTATAACAGTGTTGTATGGTGACAGGTCGTAGCTACCCCTGTGTTGAGCAGAACATGATGTATAAACTTGTCAAATCACTATATTGTACACCTAAAACTAATGTAACATTGTGTGTCAGCTATACTCAAATAAAAAATTAAAAAGTAAATAAATAGGTGTAGCTTATTTTTTAAATAAATGATACCTCAAAAAAGCTAATTTAAAATTCATCTCAGTAAAATCTTATGAAACTGTAAGACTAAATATGATATTTGAGGAACACAGTAAGAAAACAAAATAAACCAATAAAAAAAATTCAAGTACTTGAAAAAATATTTAGGAAGTCAAATTTTCAATGGGTCTTATTTATGGTTAGTCTTTTTACTTTTTAAAATTTGATGCTAAAATTAGGGGCGCCTTGGTGGCTTAGTCGGTTAAGCGTCTACCTTCAGCTCGGATCATGTTCCCAGGGTCCTGGTGCTTGGCGGGGAGTCGGCTTCTCCCTCTCCTGCCCCTCCCCCTGCTTTTGCACTCTCTCTCGCTCTCTCAAAGAAATAAATAAAATCTTAAAAAAAATAAAAAATAATAAAATTTGATGCTTTTAAAACTGCTTTCTTTGAGGGAATTTTTGGGGTGATAAACTTTTGTATCATGACTGTAGTGGTGAACTCAAAAGCCTGTATCTTGTCAAAGCCCCGAAAATGGGGCCCCTGGGTGGCTTAGTCAGTTAAGCATCCAACTCTTGATTTTGGCCCAGGTCACGACCTTAGGCTCATGGTTCGGTACTGCTGAGTGTGGAGCCTGCTTAAGATTCTCTCTCTGTCCCCTCCCCCGCCGCCGCCCCCCGCCCCCCGCCTTGGGTGCTTTCTCTCAAACAAACCCAGAAACTGTATAAAGAGTAAATTTTCCTGTATGTAAGCTAAAACAAAATAAAATCCCAAAAAGTGAACAAACACAAACACAAAAAAACCCCACCAGAATGTGAAAAGAACTCAAAGGGAAATACAAACTATAACAAATAAACCTAACTGAATTGCAAATGAACATGGTCACACTGAGAGAGGTGGAAGAGTAAAGAATCAACCTTCAGTTATTTTGTAAGACAGTGTTTTGACTGGGTAAAGACAAGAAGAATTGTACAAAAGTCCAATATTGTAGTTAGTAAATGTTTCTCTCAGAGTGTGGATTAGCAAATCTACTTTATATGATGAGGTTCATTAAATAAGTAAATATATTTTAACTAATGTGAGCCAGATTTCTCACTGCTGGGGAATAAAGGTACAAATAAGGAAAGGAGGCAGGCTGGAATAAATACTTTGAAATTTGAGGCATTGGTATGAACTCATTGTTTTTTAATATATGCATTCAAATACATACAGAAATAAATTTGCTCTGTGTGTATCCATAGGTTCGTGTGTGTGTGTGTGTGTATGTTTGTACATGTAACTAAGCCCTGTCTGCTGAGAAGGTCTATGACCAATGACACCCCAATACTAATAATTGCACCTAGCACCCAGATCTTGGTTTCTATATGTCATTCTCCAATAGAAGGAAGCAGGGCTCCTGGAAGTAGTGCTTGATTCCAGGCCCGAGGCATGGAAAGTGCAAGATGATCCTGGAGTATCTTAGGATGACGGACAGTAAAGAAATACTCAAAAAAGGATGGAGGGGAAAGTCATGTTGAAAAACAATGGAGTCAGTCTGAAAGAGCCCCTACTGGCCAAAGCTGAAATACTTTGAACAACAACAAAATAATAACAGTATTAGGTTATAACTCTAGAATAAAATTAAAATGCATGAGTTGATACTGTTATAAATACATTATTCAATAAATAAATAAGGGAGAAGGGGCAGCTCTTCTTTACAGAATTCCAATGAATAAATGTTGAAGAAATGGGAAGAAAAAAAATCAGGAGAACACCACAGTAATAATTATTGCAGCCAAGAACCATCCATCAATGCTAAAATTTGTGGTTTAATGTTTGAGGAGAAACAGGGTATTTGCACAGCATTTACCACCCCCCAAGATATTAATTACAAAGGGAAAAATAAAGGTACACTATTTTGGTGGTATTCTTGCCAAAAATGTACAACTTCAAACAAATGAGAAACGAATGAGAAAACATCAGAAAAACTTAAGGAATAAAGTATAGAATAACCGACCAGTGCTCTTCAGAACTGTCAAGGTCATAACAAACAAGAGAAGACTGAGGAACTGTCACAGATTTTATAGCTTTACAGTTTTTTATACTGGCATTTTTCAAAGTGTTAACAAATCTCCATTCATAACAGATTTTGACACGTATCTTTCAGTAATTGATAGATCACAAAAAAATTTAGTAATGATTGCTCATTGAAGTATTTTTATAACAGTTGCTTTGAAATCTTTTTCAAATAATTCCAACATCTGTGTTACCTGTCATTGGCATCTATTTATTGATTGTCTTTTCCTCACGGGATGTAGGGGAGAGTAGAACTGTTTTGCAGGTAAAATCAGCAAGTCTTGATGGTTTTGTTTGTACTTGATCAGAGGTATGCATGAAGCAAGGACGGAGAGGGTGAGGAAAGAAATAACACATAGCCTCAACAAAATTCCAAGGCCTCTGGCTTGAATAACTGGGTCAATTTTGGTATCATTTATTGAAATTGGATATAAAAGAGGACAGAAAGTGATGGACTTGTTTTTTCATCTGCAGAGGATGAGAGGCCTGTGGGACAAGCACAACCTTGTAGGGGTATCTTCAAACCATAAAGCAATTGGGTATTAAGGTCTGAGCTCAGAGAAAGGGACAGACCTCGAAATGCAACCTGTGAATTGTTTTGCAGAAGTGGTGTTTAAAGCAGTAAAAATGGTCTAGAGTGATTGACTAAAGAAGTTAAGAAGAACAGAAGTATTTCAGAGGCTAGACAGAAATGGGAAACTAACAGAGATTAGAAAGGAATAGTTAAAAAGGTAGGAGGAAATCCAGAATGGGTGAGAGAAGTCTAAGGAGTAGAGAGTTTTAAGAGGGGAAAAATGCACATGAGCAAAAGCAGCAAAATAGCCGCCTAGTGAGATAATGACTGAAATGTCACTGGTGACATTTGCCAGTTTCAGTGTCTTGGTGAAAGCAGAAAAAAATTAATGGATTATGGAATGAAGGAAGCAAAAAAGCAAGGCAATGAAGTTAATAAGTGAGGTCCACAGTTTCTTGAATCTTGGCTTATTAGAAGGGAAGAAATGAATGAAGCATCTGGTGAAGAAGCGTATCATTTGAAAAGCATGTGATTTCTAGACTTTGTCAAAAATACATTTCCAAATAACCATTTGTATTTGTTTCCTCTCATGACTAGAGTTTCATCTTGGAAAATCAGAATGGACTGCAAATATCTAGACAACTAATGTCCTAGTTGTGTAAGGCCACAAATAGGTCTTTGAGAAGCCCAAATCCCCAGAGCTGTTGCTTGAAAACAAAAATTCTCCATTAATTTTGATCTGCTGTTACCACACAAATAGAACAAGAGGTAGTTAAGGCTTTGAAAATTAAAGGTAACCCCTTGAATGTCCCCCCGTACACACTGCAGGACATGGGTAAAAACCGCTTCCCTGTCTGAGCTCATTAATCAAAAGTGGGCGGCTACTCTCACCCCCTGCCAAGTGCCTAGTGGTCATTACACTCTTTAGAACACCAAACAGACCTACAACCAGGCAGAGACTTTCTTTCTCCCAACACCTGTTAATAATAGCAACTGCACATTGTGCATGTTCTTCTTGTTTCTTTCTTCTGCTCTTCTCAGTGTTGTTTATAGTGTGGGTTCAATTAGTTTCCTCGACCCTTCTAGGAGGAAGCTGATTTGCTAAGGATACTCTGATTATCAAAAACAGAAATGCAGCAACACAACTCCAATTCTGCAAGAAACTGTGTTCCAATGCAGAGAATTCTTTCATGCCATACTTTTTCTAGTTTTAGAGACGCTACAAGCATCATCGGACATTTTTTTCTCCAGAGCGATACATCCAACCTATGAAAGCCAAAAACAAATTTTTTTTTCTATTTTCTCTCTGTCTCATTCTTTTGTTTTAACAATAAAAGTTTATTTACTTCTTGACTTAGCATGGTAGTGGGTGACAAAGTATTTCCAATATTGATTATTGCTCCAAAGCCAACAAGTGTCTATAAAGGAAACAAGAAGGGAAAGAACTGAATCTGGATTTAGCTTACACCATCAGAGACATCATCCTTGAATAGAAAGTACAGGAAGGATAATTTTGGTATTGTGTAGCTCGGCATTACTCAAAAGCCTAAAAGGGACCCAGGGTAATAATTGGGTGATTAAAAAACTGAGTGAATGAGAAAAGGATTTAGGTTATTTAATCTGTATAACAGACATATAAAAAAGTGACTTTGTGCAAGATGATGAGCTCTTCCCGAAGTTCCTATTAGCTACAAGCTGAATGGTGATGACCCCAAAGAAAGTCGGTGTAATCACTTAACTTTCATGAATTTAACATGTGGGACAAATTCCTACATACTTAATTATCCTGCACATAAAAACCAATATACTTGATGAAATAGACCACTAAAGCATCCTATCTACTTTATAGTGTAAATTTTATGTAAACTTTGAGTTCATAGATATAACACTTGAAAAACTGATGGTGTTTCCCTCAAATCATAAAACATTTGGGTAAATAAGAATTGGGGGAATGAATAAAGACTCAGGGTATACAATCTTGGACAATTAGGGGAACTCTGTTGTTTACTTTAACCCTAAACTGAAGGAGATTATAATTTCATTTTTTAAAATGTACTAGTTACTGGGGCGCCTGGGTGGCTCAGTCGTTAAGCGTCTGCCTTCGGCTCAGGTCATGATCCCAGAGTCCTGGGATTGAGCCCCGCATCGGGCTCCCTGCTCCATGGGAAGCCTGCTTCTCCCTTTCCCACTCCCTCTGCTTGTGTTCCCTCTCTCACTGTGTCTCTCTCTGTCAAATAAATAAAATCTTAAAAAAAAATGTACTAGTTAATGAAGGGACTTCAAGTAAAACATTACTCATTCTCTACAGATACTCTCTCAGTGCCCAAGTACCCATTTATGGAAAACCAAAATTATTCAGAATGGAAATGATTATTTCTGGTTTTATTTCTCAAATATAAAAGCATTTTGAAAGAAAGGATATTGCCATGTGAACTGCTCCTGAATTGAAGCAAATGTTTTGGAAATGACCAATTAAGAGATCTATTCCTCACCATCATTTCTAGGTATTTGCAGAGATGGTCACAGGAAAACTCCATCTCCTGAGAGTAGATTGCTGTAAATTATAAACAGCAAGAACAATAATAAAAGAAATGGGTAGCTGGAGAAGACAAGGCTCATGATTAAGGGAATTGGGCAACTTCCTTTCATAAACCACCAAAAAATTAAGAGCAATAAGACTTGAAGATTTGGGTTTAATGAGAGCTATTTACAAATAAAAGATATACCGAGAAATTAGTTTGGCTTATTTTAGGACATCAATAATTGGTCGATTGTTGGCCAGTGTCATACATGTAAGAACCTTAGAGTGCTGAGTTATACATAAAATATCTCATTTCATTTATTATTCAGTATATATTTACTGAGCACCAATCACACTCTAGACACTGTTCTGGATGCCTAGAATACAGAGACAGAAAAACAGATAACTCTAAATATTATGGAGTTAATAAAGAGTCACATGACAAGCAGTAACTTGAGGGAGTATATGTATAGGATGCTTGGGGAATGTCTCTTGGCGTATGTGACATTTTCGGCTGAGAGCCAAAAAAACCAGCCAAGAGGAAGAATATTCCAGGCCAGGTCCTGACTCAGGAAAGAATGTGATGTGCTCCAGGAACTGAAAGCAGGCTCCTTCCTCAGTGTGGCATTTGGGATATTTAGATAAGATGTAGATGGAAAGTTGGGCAGGGGCCAGAATGTGTAGCATTTGATGGACCATGGTGACAAGTCTGGGTTTTATGCTAAATGCAGTGGAACTCCTTTGATGATTTGGTTCATGTTTTAAACAGGTGACTGTGGCTGCTCTGAGGAGAGGAAAGCCTCTTGGAGAACAGTTGGGTGGCTACTGCTAATTGCCCAGGTGAAAAATGGTGGTGGCTTGGGGTAGGTTAGTGGCTATGGAGAGGAAAAGAAGAAGATAGATTTGGGATGACTTTAGAGGGAGAAGCATCAAGGTCCCCCTCCTTCCTTCTCCCCCTACTTTCCATTCTCTGTGTAAGTTTGGACCAATTTTTCACCTTTTTAATTTTATTTTTTAAAACAGGGCAGTAGAGCATGGCAGATTAGAGTGATGTTCTGCTGTTTTTTTAGGTGGCAAGAATGTGGGCATGCTACTTGGTCTCTCTGTACTTCTGTTAAATGAGGATGAAAAAAATAGTGTCTATCTCTATCTCATGTTATTGTGAAGGTTACATGTGTTGGTATATAAAGGGCTGTTGGAACAGTACTTAGCAAATTTGGGTGCTCCATAATTGTTAGCGATTGTTTGCGATGATTATAATTAGCATAATAAAATGTTCCATATAAGGCTTGTCCATAACCACTCTTTGACAACTGTAATGTTGAAGTATCTAGTGAAAACATGGATGAATTTTTAAATTAAATCAAACTTATTAAGCATTTCAAAATAATGAGGAAGTGCTAAATTGCAGAACACACAAATGTTAGTAGGGGTACTTCTTCCATTGAACAGTAGGGAATGCAGAGAAGAATGGGTACATATATAGATAAGTAGGTTTGATGGTGGGAAAGTATTCACCTTGAAATAACCTTTCAGCAAATATTTATTACGTTCTTACTGTGTGCCAGGCATTAAATTACCCCTCCTGGCCTAAACAACAGCACCCAACCATACAAAATCTCTACTCTCTTGGAGTCTCTGCTAGAGAGTTTGAAATGAAGCTGTTAATGAGGTAGATGGGTGAGGGAGGAGATGGGAAAGCCTTGATGAGAGAGTAAAAAATGGAAAAAAACCACCCAGAACACTCTAGGGAAATAAAATAAATTTCTGACGTTATGTTGAATATATGAGTGTTAAATGAATTTAAAGTATAACTAATTTAGTCCAGTTGTATGATTTCTCTAGCAGCATTCAGCTGCCTGGTGCAGACACAGAGAAGGTAATGGCTGAGTTCAAACAGGGTTTGGTTGGATTTTGAACAGATGACATGCACATGAATGATATGATGAGTCATGGAATCCAAGCTTGATAGGCAGCAGTGAAAATAAGAGAGGGTATTGGACAGGGAAAAATGATGAGATTCAAAAGTTCAGTTTAGATGAGGTAAGTGAAGAGTTTCAGGAGGAGTTATAGAGTGAGGCAGTTGGAGGAATGGAGATCGTAGTCACAAAGGACTACTTGAAGATTTTGAAGGTGGTGCAATTGCTGGTGATAAGGTGCTAGGGGGCAATATGGAAGTGTGAAACTGAGATAAAGGGGAGCAGAGATCATTTTATGAGAAAGTCAGGAAACTTGGCCCCAAGGTGTTAGATGGGTCACCCAGAGGCTACTGAAACCACTGGCAAGGATGATAGGGGCAGAAGTAGAAGAGGAGGAAGGGAACCAGAACCTCAGACTTAAGTATCTATCACACCCACATAAATGAGGAAGCAGGCCACATGTTCCTCAGCTCCAGCTGAATGTTGCCAGGCAGGAATATGGACTCAATATTGCCAGAGATTATGATTTTTTCCAGACAAGCCACACATTTAGATTTAATTCATGTAAATTTTCCCAATTTTAATTGTTGGCAATTCATTTAATTAAAAATTCTGGGCAGCCCAGTGGTGCCTAGGTAGCTCAGTTGGTTAAAACATCCAACTCTTGGTTTCAGCTCAGGTCAGGATCTCAGGGTCTTGAGATCCTGAGATCCACCCAGTGTGGAGCCTGCTTGGGATTCTCTCTCTCCCTCTCCTTCTGCCCCCTTCTCCCCACCCCTATGCATGCACACACACACTCTCTCTCTAAAAAATAAATAAAAATAAAAATAAAAAATAAAATGAAAAAATGAAAATTCTGGGCAGCCCAGACAAAACATATTTTCAGATCTGATTTGGCCCACAGACTTCCAGTTTGCCACAAGTGAGCTGAAGCCACTAGTGAGCTGAAGCCTTCATAGGATGGGGAGGAGTAAAAACCGGGACACTGGTATATCCATTACTGAGGAGGAATAGCAGGTGTTACAAGGCCATTTTGTGACCAGGTTGGATCAAGAAAAAAACACAACTCTGTAATCATATCTGAAAATAGACAAACCAATTGTCTAAGCTAAATGATCAAACATTCCCCTAGCCTAATATGAATGAATACTAGTTTATTAATACATATTTAGCCTTGCTTCATTCCTTCCAACTTATAGACAAATATTTCTTCCCCTTTGTGTTCCTAACATTGAAACACAAAGGGGAAGAAATATTTGTTTATATATAGAGTATGAGGCCACCCTCTATTAGTACTTCAAGTAACTCTAAGGACAATTAGTCACCCCATCACAAAGATGTAACCTTATTTATCAGAAAGCAGTAGAGTCTACCTAGTTAGTTCCATACAAGAAGTCTCTTCCAGCTTTTGAAGGACAAGGGCCCATTATAACAGATCCTATTTATTAACATCTAAGTCTTTTCTCCATTCACCATGACTTCCCTATTGTGCCTGGTGAATACGAACTCTAGGCATATTTGAAAGATCTCGAGGCGTGAATATCCCATAGCTTTGATAAACATTTGTCCTTTTCTGGTCTTTGGATTCCTGTTCCCAGCAGACATCGTCCTCTGGTGTCCTGCCTCCACCTGGAGGGTTTTTTATGTTATGCTTAGGGAATGAGAGTTATGTACCATGACAGTAACGCTGTGGAGCAGGGTTCTAAAAAATGAGGAACTTTTAAAATATCTGTGGATTTAGAAGTGAGAGCTTTACATCAGAGAAATCGAAGCAGATCAAGTAAGACTCAGGCACAGTGACTGTAGACCTGAAGAAAGGCTAGTCATGGAATTTCAGATCCTGGAGTTCAGGAAATAGGGCTAAGTAGTGGGTCAATTGACTGTGAGGGAACAATTGATCTAAATTCAAGCACTAGGTCTGGAGCTCAGAAAAGGAAGAGCCCTACTTCCCGAAAGACTTAGCTTGCTGAGAGAGAGTTTAATTTGGGCTTGGAAGTAGAGAGAACCAATAGGAAGGTGTAATTACGCTGGGAGTGGGGCCCAAAGGTAGGACCTTCTGAATGAAAGGGACTGAAACAGAAATTCTGTGAACGAGTTTGTGTTCAAGCTAATTGAGTTATGGAAGGCCTACAGCAAACCTAACCTCCATGTCATCCATATTTCAGAGAATACTGTTCTTCCCATTAAGCTCTAGGAAGATTAGTTTGCATGCCCATCACAGGCCCTGTGGAAAGTTTCCTAGCTTGCTGTACATTTCCGCAGTTTCTCAGGATACTTACATTCTCATGATCCTCTGATTCTTCCACCATAATTAATATATATTTTTATTTTCTTAAAGATTTTTATTTAGTTAAGAGAGAGAGAGAACATGAGTGGAGGGGAGAGGTATAGGGAGAGGGAGAAGCAGACTCCACACTGAGCAGGGAGCCCGATGTGGGGCTTGATCCCAGGACCCCGAGATCATGACCTGAGTCAAAGGCAGATGCTTAATCGACTGAGCCACCCAGGTGCCCCCATAATTAATATTTTCAAATAATTAGAGGGAATACAGACAGTTTGAGACCAACCACGAGAAAACAGGACCAGAAAGAATCTAGCTGATCAATGCTATAGGACAGCCAGATGAGAGGTCAAATTCAAAGTGGCACAGACTGGATGGACAGAGCAGTGGTTATTATAGGCTAAGCAGGGAAGAAGTAGAAGCTCAAAAGATTCTGTTGAGTCAGAAAGGATCAGATGGTCAGGCACAGTTAAAGTTCTAGACAAGGAGAATCTGGAGCCTCAGGGTCAGAAATAGTATAAGTGACCAGGAAGATGAGCTATTGCATCCCAAATAGGTGGTTAGCTCCCTCCAGGCTGGAACTATTTGCTAAAGATCTTGGCACTGTCCTCTCTTAATCCATGGGGCTGTTACCCCATAGCAGGTTTTGGTCTCAGCTCTGTTTACTTCTTTCCACTGCTTCTAGATTACCCTGGACCTGTTGGTTGACAACCATAACCAGAAGCAGTAATAGGATTGGGCATGTTTTTACCCTTAAAAAGATTAACTCTCCTACTTTTACCTAGAAGGTACCCCCCTATAAGTGGTAATTCCTAATTAACACCTTTTAGTAGTTGCCTATCATCAACCAGATGAAGTTCAAACTCTTTATCTTGGTATTCAAGGCTCTTCAGAAACTGAATCCAACCTAATTCTCTATCCTGCTATCATCTACTATTTCTGTCTAGATGCTTTTCTACTCGACACTGTTGTTCAAGCTTTATCATGGTGATCTGGAGTCAGACTGCATGGGATGAAATTTTCCCTTTACCATTAACTAGCTTTGTGATGTGAGGAAAATTACTTAACCTGTCTAGGTTGTAATTTCCTCCTGTGTAAGAAAATAATGATAATGGTACCTACTTCATAAGGATTTTATATGGATTAAATGAGATAACAAATGAAAAGCATTTATTACACTTCCTGAGACTTAGTGATAATGTAAGTAATAAAATGTTAAGTTGATAGTATTGCCCCAAACTCATTCATCTTTCAAAGTCCAAATCAAATACAATGAGATAACATACTGTGCTGATTAAGGGTGTGGGTTCTGGATTTGTTTCCTAGCTTTGCCACTTAAACTAGCCATGTAATTTTGTGCAAATTTCCTCACCTCTGCAAATGGTAATAACAACCTTCATTCTTCATGAGGTTGTTACTAGGCTCCCATAGAGGCTAACATCTGACTATGAAACGTGATGTGACTGTGTTGTTCAAACTGCATGTTATTGAGTTTTGAGCTGCTGAATCATAAATTGGACAGGATCAGCAACATTCTGTTATAAAAAGGGAATGGCTAGGGGTGCCTCAGTTGAGCATCCGACTCTTGGTTTCAGTTCAGGTCATGAATCTCATGGGTCCTGAGATCAAGCCCATGTCTGGCTCAACCCTCAGTGGGGAGTCTGCTTGGGGGTTCTCTCCCTCTGCTCCTCCTTCTACTTGTTCTCTCTCTCTCTCTCTCTCTCAAATAAAATAAAATAAATCTTTAAAATGGGAATGGCTAATGGATATTGGGTCTGAGGAGGTCCAGAGGCATAAGGAAACTGCATAAGCAGGTGGTTCAGATTCATGTTATTGGCTTCCATTGCTTTGCTGCCTCTCTCTCAACTCATACCTTTAGCCTCACAGAAAATTCCTGTGACTGATTTCTGGAGGAGGGAAAAAAATATGGGCTTGGCTTACTGGTGTATCTGTATGGTATACTGGCACCAGGCAGGAGTAGATGCTCTTGCACTAAAGCCTTACTTAATGGAGGTTCCAAAAGACAGTGGTGGGAGCGGATATATATAATTTCTTTTCTTTTTAAAGATTTTATTTATTTGAGAGAGAGCACGAGAGAGAGAGAGAGAGAACATGCACAAACAGGGGGGAGGGGCAGAGGGAGAGGGAGAAGCAAGCTCGATCCCAGGATATGGGGCTCAATCCTAGGACCCTGGGATTGTGACCTGAGTAGAAGGCAGATGTTTAACCAGTCCACCCAGGCACCCTTATATAATCTCAACAGGCAGAACTTTAGGTGAGACTGGTTCCTTACTTTGTATGGAAAAAGAGAGCCTTAGTTATAGACCAAAACTGATTTGTGGGCAGAGACTAGTGGGCTGGCCAGGTGATCAGGCATTTGGAGACATAAATGGAAAATTGAAGATAAGAGAAGATATGTTTATGGACCCCTTAGAAGGGTTTCTTCCTCTTTCAGGAATATTCTTCCCCATGAACTTCACATGACTTTTTTTTTTTAAGATTTTGTTTATTTGACACAGAGAGAGAGACAGTGAGAGAGGGAACACAAGCAGGTGGGAGTAGGAGAGGGAGAAGCAGACTCCCCACTGAGCAGGGAGCCTGATGTGGGGCTTGATCCCAGAACCCCAGGATCATGACCTGAGCCGGAGGCAGACGCTTAATGACTGAGCTACCCAGTCATCCATTCACATGACTCCTCATCTTTCAGAAGGACTGTGTTTAGAACTCAGGGGCTTCTCTTTACACTACCTTGTCTAATAGTTCTGCTTAATGGAAAACAACAACAACCCCAAAATGATAAGACCACCAAATGCTTAGATCCCATAGGTCACCCTTCCACATAAAAATCCTTTTGCAGCCAAGGTGCTTGCAGAGGGTAAAAGAAACATGAACTGTGTAGGAGAAGAAGGCAATTTAAGCCTCTTAACCAGCTACAGGAGTGGGGACTGAAGCAGCTATGTCTTACATTAATTGATAACTTTGTGAGCCCTCTTTTTTGTCTTACTAAACCTGGTATGGAAAATACTGGTGATATCTAATTTTTGAAATGTGGTAGTGCAGTGAAATTATCAGCTTATGATAGAAGTTTAGTCCCCTAGGTTGAAGGTATGAACTTTTCAACTGGATGAAGGGCAAGAGTAGATGCTGACGAGCAAAACCAGTAGACTTTGATGGGTAGCATCTATTTGTTCTTCTGAATCTACACTGCCTACCCTCTGCTCTACATCTTAAGAAGCTGACCTTTCTAGATTAAATCCTCAGCCAGGGCTATAACAAAGTCCAAAACCAGTGTTTTATCCATGACATCATACATTATTGCCTCCCACTGCTGCTGGACACCACCACCAGGGACCTTAGCTGCTCCATCACAACTAACTTGGGTCTCCTACCCTTGAGCTGAGAGAACAAAGGCATCCTCAGGGGGAGGCAACTATGTTTAATCAACACTGTTTTACTATGAAACATGAATAAGAGTAGCTAGGGAAGATTCTGAGTAAGCTAAGATCTGAAATATGCTCCCTAGACATCCCATAGCAAACAGGCTCTCGGGGCGGGGCGGGGGGGGGGTTGTTAGATTGGGCATGCTAGGGTTGGAGGCATGAAACATCCAATAACAATTTATTAGGAGGTGTGTTAGCCCATGTGGTAAAGCAGGGTGGTCCAGCTCCTTCCAGAGAAGTATTAAAGATGATGCTGAGATTTCTGGCCCAAACTGGAGTACTAATTGATCACATTTTTTCATAATTGCATGAATATATTTCTCCTAGTAGCTGATTGAGGGTAGGAACTGAATCTTATTTATCATGTTTTATCCAGTTCTTAACCCACAGTAAGGGTGAACATAGAGTAGGAATGGAATAAGTGCTTGCTAAATGGTCCTAAGTTGACTTTGAATAATAATAATAATAATAATAATAATAATAATAATAATAATACAAGTATTCTTATTTAGTTATTATGGCAAGTAGTAGAGAGCATTTAAATACTACTTTGCCTTATTTATGTTTTTTTTAACTTTCATTTGGGTCATTTTTTAGATATAAAAATGAAGCAGAAGAGAAGAGAACCAGATATTAGATGTTGGTTTACATTCAAACCCATCCCACAAACACATGAAATCCTTAACGGAACAAGAAACTCTTGGGTGCACTCAGGTGGTATAGCTAGATGAAATGACTAAGTTAGAACTAATAGCCTTTCAATTTTGGTTTCATAGCTTCAATTTAAATGCTCCTGCTGTGCTTTGTAAGGTCTAAATATAGTCAGCATATCTGTTCCATAGCTTCTAAGTTATTAAGTGTAGGTTTGTCTCCATGAGTCCATGCTACCAGCTGTCTCCCCTGGGCACCCTGTGGAGAAGTATATTCGGTAAATATGGGAGTAGAGAATCATGCAGGTATGAAAGTCATCTATAACTTGAACTCCTATGGACCAGGGAGGGATATTTTTTCCCCTTCTCCCTCTTTTTTCCCCCGTAGAAAATTAAAGCAAAAGGATATTTACAATCCAGGTAACAATGTTAATGGCTGCATTGCTCAGCAATCAGCTATGAATAAAAATGACTTTAGCTATATATTTGGAATCCACTCTAGTGAATTTATGTAGAAAAGAGTTTATTCTAGTGTATCAAATGGCTCAAAGAATTGGGGGGTGAGATGAAGCAACAAATTCTATGTTGTGCTTTCAGGAATGAATCCTAAAGCCACATGCAAAAGTGGACTTTTAAAGACGGTTGCTGCCTTTTCTGTGATCAGGAAGCTGTTGGTTTCAGCTCAAACCAACATTGCCACAGTTGGGATAGTCTACAGTTTGGAAGCTCTTGCTACTGCTCCCAGAGCTAGAACCACACCACCTCTTACAATGTGTACCTGTACCTGTAAAATGGATGCCCAGGATGCAGCACTCATGTGGGTAATGACTAGAAATTGGGATCTTTGCTAATATAGACAATGGAAAACTAACTTCTCCACCATTTTGGTTGACAGCAAAAACGAAAGCAACAGCAGAAACAGAGAAGAAGAGTGGCATATTCCTCACGTTGGGCTCTTAATTTTAGGCAAGTTAATCTCACTTCCAGAACTCAGTCACTGTTAGGTCTTGGCAGTAATTTCTCTGATAGGACACGAAAAGCACAGATAACAAAAGCAAAAATAGACAAGTGGAATTACATCAAACCAGAAAGCTGCTGCGTAGTTAAGAAAACAATCAATAGAGTAAAAAGGCAATCTACAGAGTGGGAGATTGATTTCAAACCATGTATATGATAAGGGGTTAATATTCAAAATATATAAGGAACTTCTACAACTCAGTAACAAAAAAGCAAAGCAAAACAAAACAAAACAAAAAACCCAAACAAAACCCTTCAAATAACCCAATTAAAAAATGGACAAAGGACTTGAATGGATATTTCTCCAAAGAAGACATACAAATGGCCAACAGGTATGTCAAAAAGTAATCAATATCACGAATCATCAGAGAAATGGGCAAATTAAAACCACAGCCAGATATTACCTCACACATCTGTTAAGATGACCATTATAAAAAAAATAAACAACCCAGAAAATAGTAAGGGTCGGATGTGTAGACACTGGAACCCTTGTAACACTGTGGATGAGAATGTAAAATGGTGTAGCTGCTATATAAAATAGTATAGAGGTTCCTCAAGAAATTAAAAATAATTAAAAGTTAAAAATATGACCTTGCAATCCCACTTCTGGTTATTTATCCCAGAGAATTGAAATCAGGTGCTCAAAGAGGTATTTGCATTCCTGTGTTCACTGCAGCATTATTCACAATAGTCACAAGGTGGAAACCACCTAGATATCCTTCAAGGATGAGTGGATAAAGAAAATATGATTCTATATACAATGGAATATTTCTCAGCCATAAAAAGAAGGAAATCTTGTCATCTGCTACAACACTGATGAATCTTGAGGACATCATGCTAAGTGAAATAAGCCTGTCACACAAGGACAACTAATCCATGATCTCCCCTTGCATGAGGGATCTAAAGTAATTGAATTAACTACTTAGTTCAGTTGAAGCAGAAAGTAGACTGGTGGCTACTAGAGACTAGAGGGAGAGGGAAATAAGGATTTGCTGTCCAATGGTTATAAAGTTTCAGTCATGCCGAGTGAAAAATTTCTAGAGATCTGCTTTACAACATTGTTCATACACTGTGATTATACTATCTTAACAATACTGTACTGTTCATTTAAAAATTTATCAAGAGAATTGATCAGATCTTATGCATTTTTTACCACAATAAAAAATACATTTATTAAACATATTCTATGTGCTAAGTACAGTGTGCTAGGTGATAGATAATCAAAGGGAAAACAAACGAAAACAAAAATATGCTACCAGCCCTTGCAGGATTCTTACTGTCTAGTAGAAAAAGATTTAAAAAAAGAGCAGTTACAGAAGATGAAAAATTCTAGAGATCTAATGTACAGCATGATGACTCCAATAAATAATATTATATCGAATACTGGAAATTTGCCAAGAGAGTACATTTCAGGTGCTCTCACCACACACACACACACACACACACACACACACACGGTAAATATGTGAGGAGATGATATTCTAATTAGCTTGATGGTAGTAATCATTTCACTCTGTATATATATCTCAAATCATGTTGTACACCTTTAATATATACAATTTTTATTTAAAAATAAAAATTCAAAAGTCAACCAAATAAAATCTTACAGTTGCTATTAAAACAAACTAAGCCACCAAAACAACTAAATCACCTTTAGAATCCTACACTCAAGGGATTGTGGGAAGTGCAGACTTTAGCTTTCCAGCTTCTGTAGGAAACAAAGGCAGGTATGTGAACAGGAGGCTGCGATGATAGGTAAAACCAATCACTATATCCACCACAGTATTTCAATTTCTGGTCTTCCTATTTGGTGCAGATGTTATTACACACAGGATGCAAAATAAATTTCCAAAGAGGTGTTCAGATGGCAATTTAGAGTGTAATAGAGAGGGAAATGCATGCGCCTTGGAATAAGACCGACCCGAGACTCATTATCTTTGTGACCCAGGGCAAGCCATTGAATCTCCCCGACTTTTCCCATCTATAAAACAGAGATCATAAACCTTATCTTGCAGTTTATATAGAGGATTAAATGTAAAACTTCTGGCATATTATGAGTGTTCAATAAACAATTACTGCCGTTGTTTTAATGAACAAAGAAGAATGTTTAAGGTTAAAATTAAGTTTAAAACCTTGGTATTATTTCTAAGTTCTAATGGAATCCCTGGAAATGGAAAATTCTTTGTATAAGACACACTTTCTTTGGAATCAGCTTCTCTGCTTGGTGTAACAATGTAAACTTTATCTGTATCATAGCCACATTCTTTTGCAACATGATTTTGAGGCTCTTCCCATCAGGAAGCAGACTCTCTCTGTTCCCACCTTAAATCTGGGCTGGCTTCATGCCTTGTATATACTAATAGGATGTAGCTGAAATGATGTCGTGCCCATTCTCCAGAGGCCTTGAGTACCTCCACATGCTCCCTTGGAAGCCTGCCCCACTGCCATGGGAATGCGAGCCTCTGGAGCAGAGAGAGGGAGTTGAAGTTGAAGCCCCTCACACTGGCCCCCAGTCAACTCTGCAGCTGACACATGAACAAGCGTCTCTGTGACGAGAAGAGCCACTCAACTGAATCTCACCTAAATTCGCCATGCCACAGACTGGTGAACTAAATAAATGGTTATTGTTTTAAACCACTAAATTTTTGTGTTGTTATACAGCAAAAACTAATTCAATAGATTATTATTGTTATTATTATTATTTTGGAGGATGATCGTCAAGGGAAGTTGCTCAAGGAAAACCCTTTTTGTAAATTTGTAAAGTCTTCCACTCCCACCAAAACCAAATTGTGTGTTGTTATGCTCTGAGAACTTTGCCCTTGACACTGTTTCTCCTTCCCTCTGGCCTCCTTGCTACAGCTGCCTCCCAAGACTTCCATCACCATTCTTGATGCCTACTTCCCCAATATTTTGGCTCAGATGTCTTCTGCCCTTTTTAAAAGCACCATTTGGGCCCAGCGAGAGGATAGAAGGGAAGACAGTAGTAAAGAGTCAGTCTGGGATTCAAGGCAAGTGTCCTACCCTGAAAAAAGAATAGGCTCAAGGACCTCAACGCACGGGGAGTGGTAGATGGTTGCAGAGAGGCAGTATGGTGGTGCACTCACAGGAAACCTTTATAGGTTCTCTTGGCCGGGACAGGCAAAGCTGAGATGCACGTCTGAAGCTCTCTCCTATTCTGAATTTTCGAAGTGTCATCACTGCATCTAAGTCACAGATAAGATGGGAAAAAGAAAATGCGTTTGAGTATTTAACAGATGTCCCTTCACCAAATGGGACCTGAGCTAACTTTACCTCTCTTGGATCAGTTTCCCCTTCTATAAAATGGGTATACTAGCCCCTTAAAATGCAAACCATAACAGCCTAAGCTATAAATCTACCTTGTACATTTATAGCGAACAGTCCATGTGATGGTGCACATAAAGGGCCTAGAGCGCTTGCTGCTCTAGGCACTTAATAAAATAGTAGTAGCCCTGTTTCCAAGCACATCGTTTTTATTCCTTAGAAACTCAGAGCTTTTTGCACGTAACATCTCATCTATTGGCACAAAATCTTTTGGTGATTGCCAATAGACAGAACTCTGCCTTGTTTACTGACGGACTCTAGTTCAAAATAGATGTTTGATACACATTTATTGAATTGATGAATGAATTAAGGATTGAATGAAACTATGGTTCAAAGTTATTGTCCAAAGTACTAAAAAGATGGTGAAGTGAAAGCAGGATGGAATTTCAATTCCTTTTCTCACACAGCCAACAATTCCTTGACCTCCTGTAAGCGGGCGGATGTTTAAAGGTTTTCATTCTTCTGCATAAAATGGAAAAAATGATTTCAACAAATGAAAATAAATGATACATGTTCTACAGAGGATTTGCAAAGATAAAAATGAGATATCAGATGCAACTGTGAATTGAAAACTTTAGTGTCCAGCATAAGAGCTGTCAGTTATCACCATCAGTTTTTATCATAAAGAGAATATAAATATCATTTCCTTATCTTCATAAACTATATTGGGATAAATATTATTTTGGTGAAAAGTTGTTCACTAAACAAATATTTGCTAAATGCCAACCAGGCATTGTGCTTGTTGCAGAGAAAGAGCTTAAGAAGCCACAGTTTCTACCCTCGAAGGGTTTACATTCTGGAAAGGGAGGCGGACGTGGAGTCTTGCAGATGAAATTTCAGTGTTTCAAAAGTTTCTGCAAGCCTCTTTCAGCACTGTGAATGTCTGGGCAAATTTGCCCTGCCCTCACTATGCCTTTTTTCTCAATATTTTGATTACTTGTTTCTTTGGCATTATCAATTTAATTTTCAGTTCTTAGTGGATGGTTTTAAGAAGGAAAGGTTGTTAGAGGTTGACATCGTGGCCCTCGGTGAGGTTGGACTTTTATCTCCCATCTGGGGACCCTCCAAGGCTTGTCAGGAGAGGAGATCCAGAGAGGAGATCCACGAACAGCAGAAGAATATTGCAAAGGTGGTGCTCAGAACTTGAGAACATTTGTATGCATGATGCTTCTGCATTATTAACATTTCACTTTGGGTTGTTGCTCTTACCAACTTGTAACTTTCAGCTATAATCGCAAATTTACTCATAAACTTTTACTTGCAACTCCTGGATTTGACGTGTCTGTTTATGACAAAAATAACAGCAATAGCAACCTCTTCTATGTGCTTACTACAAGCCTGGTAGTTTATATATATTATTTTAATCCTCCCAAAAATGCTATAAAGAAGTAATTTTTTAGATGGGAAAACCAAGGCAGAGAAAAATTAAGTCATTTGTCCCAGGTCATACAGTTGGAAAGTAGCAGAAACAAGAACTTGAGTGCTTAAAATGTTTTCTCATGGATACTTGCTAAGTCGTTGTTGAAAAACTATGTACCTTCTTGTACATTGTTAGGTTTACATCTGTTTTTAATTTAGCAATTAATTTTTAAACAAAGATTATTTATTTTTTTAAGATCTTATTTATTTATTTTACAGAGAGAGAGGGAACACAAGCAGGGGGAGCAGGAGAGGGAGAAGCAGGCTTCCCGCTGAGCAGGGAGCCTGATGCGGGGCCCGATCCCAGGACCCTGAGATCATGACCTAAGCCAAAGGCAGACGCTTAATGGACTGAGCCACCCAGGCACCCCTAAACAAAGATTATTTTTAAGAATGATTTTATATATACAGGAAACTTACAAAGATCATACAGAGAATTCCCCTACTCCTGCAGCTAGTTTCTCTTATTATTAAAAGCTTTCCATTATTAGGGTATATATATATATATATATATTTACAATTAATGAACAAATATTGTTGCAGTATTATAAACTAAAGTAGTTTATTCAGATTTCCTTAATTTTTACCTAATGTCCTTTTTCTGTTTGGGTGATCCCATTATGGATACCACATCACATTTAGACATCATATCTCCCCTCGGTTGTGACAGTTTCTTAGACTTTCCTTGTTTTTGATGACCTTCACAGTTTTGACTAGACTGGTCAGGTATCTTGCAGGATGGTCCTCTATTGGGATATGTCTGTTGTCAGGATTAGACTGGAAGTAATTAATTTTTAATCATTTTAATTTAATTTTTGATCATTAAAGAAATATAAAGGATGTAATTTCTGAAATATTTCAATGTTCATATTTTAAACAAAACTGAAAGTGCTCTTCTAAATGTACCCAATATAATCTAAATACCCTGGCAATGTCATAGCCATCATCATTCAGTTTAAAAATACAAGAAGCTCTTTTTTAATTGTAGGAAATTGAACATCATTTTCTCCCTTAGCCTAAATTTTATTCCACTTCCCCCAGAGTTTTATGTTAAGAAAACATATTTTTATGCTTAACATTCTTTTATTCACCCATTATCACATTTATTTTTAACAAAAGTATGTTTATACAGTTAAATTAAAATGTTTTATTGTATTAAAACATATGATCTGGATCATGTTATCACTGAATTATGAGTATGCAATTTGATCTAATATATGCTTATTATAATTTTGATATTTAACAGATAATTTAATTAAGCACTTATGTGATAAATTGTACTTTTTCTCACCAATTAATGTACCCCTAGATGAATTGTTTTGTCTGAGTGTCATTGGGAGAGTTCAGCATCAATTCACATAGATAAGTAGATGAGAAGGGAAAGGATTTTGTTATAGTGATGTCCTTTAATTTTTTGAACACTTTCTGAGTAACATGCCAAACATCTTGAACTGTCTAGCATCAAAAATCATTCTGAATGATATATTAGCTGAATATTCTGTTAAGTCTGCCTTCAATTTTGTTGAGAGCAAATAATTGAAAATCAGTTTACTTGCAAAGATTTGTTACCCAATTGTTGGAGTCATTCATTTTCTCGGTTTCCAGGAACTGTACCAAAAATGCTTTACCAATACCTTTCAAATGGCTATTTATTACATCTGTTACTTTTGCCCATAGAGGCATATAGTTTAACTCAATATACTCAGGAAGAACTGAGCCGTGAAATAATAATTTCAATATATGTTGTCAATATAATAGTTTTTTTTTTTTTTTAGATTTTATTTATTTATTTGACAGAGAAAGAGACAGCGAGAGAGGGAACACAAGCAGGGGGAGTGGGAGAGGGAGAAGCAGACTTCCCGTTGAGCAGGCAGCCTGATGCAGGGCTCCATCCCAGGACCCTGGGATCATGACCTGAGCTGAAGGCAGATGCATAACGACTGAGCCACCCAGGTGCCCTGTCAATATAATAGTTCCATAAAATGCTTGTATCTTTCATATTCCATATGCTTTAAATATAATTTGTTAAAACCTTGAAGCTTCAAGTTTAGTTCATTCAATTAATTGAAAATTTCTACTCCGTAAACTAATTAGCAAATCCTGTCCTCATTGACAAACCAATTAATCAAATTAAGCTCACTCATTGTTAGAAAATGTATGGCTTTATTTTTTAATTCAACTAATTGGGTCAATATATGTGCTTCAACAACTATTATAAAAACACTGAAAAATAAATTATGGAATGCATCTTATAAGATAGATCACCAGAAATAGTCAAGTCTTATTTAAAATTATGCAGGATTTAATATAACACATTTTTACAAATCATAAAATAAAATACACCTATATGTTATTGTTTTTTAATAGATTTTATTTTTAGAGCAGTTTTGCAAAATTAAGAAGAAGGTGCAGAGATTTCCCATATAATCCCTTCCCCTTTGTACACAGAGCCTCCCCCATTATCAATATTCTCCACCATAGTGGTGCATTAGTTATAATTGATGAACCTACATCAACACATCATCACCCAAAGTCCATAGTTTACATTTGGGTTCATTCTTGGTGTATACATTTTACAAATGTATAATGATGTGTATCCATTATTGTAGTATCATACCTCACTGCCCTAAAAAAATATCCTCTGTGCCTATTCATCCTTCCCTCCCTATTAACCCCGGTCAACCACTGATCAGTTTACTGGCTCCACAGTTTTGCCTTTTCAAAATGTCATATAGTTGGACTCATACACTAGATAGCCTTTTCATATTGGCTTCTTTCACTTAATAATAAACTTTCAGTTTCCTCCATGTCTTTTTGTGGCTTGAGAGCTCTTTTCTTTTCAGTGCTGAATAATATTCCATTATCTTGGTGTACCACAGTTTATCTATTTACCTTTTGAAGGATATCTTGTTTGCTTCCAAGTTTTGGCAATTATGAATAAAGCTGCTAGAAACATACATGTATAGGTTTTTGTGTGGAAATGTTTTCAACCCCTTTGGGTAAATACAAAGAATTACAATAGCTGAATGGCACAGTAAGAATATGTTTTCAATTGTCTTCCAAAACGGCTGTACTATTTTGCATTCCCACCAGCAGTGAATGAGAGTTCCTGTTGCTCCACAACCTCACAAACATTTGTGTTGTCAATATTCTGGATTTTGGCTATTCTAATAGATGTGTACCGATATCTTATTGTTCTTTCAATTTGCATTTCTCTGATGAGATATGATGTGGAACATCTTTTCATATGCTTATTCGCTAACTGTACATCCTCTGTAGGGAGATGTTTGTTAAGGCCTTTGGCCCATTTTTTAATAGAGTTGTTTGTTTTCTTAATGTTGAGTTTGTATGCTTTGGATAACAGTCCCTTATCAGATATTTCTTTTGCAAATATTTTCTCCCAGTTTGTGGTTAGTTCTCTTATTCTCTTGGCAGTGTCTTTTGTAGAACAACATTTTTAATTTTAATGAAGTCCAATCTTTCTTTCATGGATCATGTCTTGGGTGTTGTATTTAAAAATTTATTGCCAAACACAAGGTCGTCTAGATTTTCTCCTATGTTATCTTCCAGGAGCTTTATAGTTTTGCACTTTACATTTAGGTCTTTGATACATTTTGAGTTAATTTTTCTGAAGGCTGTGAGGTCTATGTCTTGATTCATTTCTTTGCACACGGGCATCCAACTGTTCCAGCACCATTTGTTAAAAGATTACCTTTTCATCATTGTCTTTGCTCCATTGTCGAGGACTGGGGACTATATTTATGTGCATCTATTCCTAGGCTATTGATATACTTGTCTATTCTTTCACTAGTAATTATTTATAATATTTATAAAACTGGGTAGATTTATAGTAAGTCTTGAAGTCAGGTAGTATCAGTCTTTCAACTTTGTGTCTTCTTCGAGGTTGTGATCTCTATTCTGAATCTTTAGCTTCTTATACGAACTTCAGGATATCCACAATATTTGTCAATATCCACAAAATAACTTGCTGGGATTTTGATTGGGATTGAATTGAATCTCTAGATCATTTTGGGAAGAACTAACATCTTGGAAGTATTGTGTCTTCCTACTCATGAACATGGAATATCTTCTTTTTTATTTATTTCCTCTTTAAATCCTTTTATCACTTTTATAGTTTTCCTCATATGTATCTTGTACATATTTTGTTAGGTTTATACCCAAATATTTAATATGTTTAGGGTGTTAATGTAAATGGTATTGTGTTTTGTAATTTCAAATTCTGCTTGTTCATTGCTAGTATATAGGAAAGTGATTGACTTTTGTGTTGCATACTAACCCTGTATCCTGAAACCTTGCTTTACTGCTTATTAATTCCAAGAAATTTTTTTTTGTCAATTCTTTTGGATTTTCTACATAGATAATCAGGCCATTTGTGAACAAAAACAGTTTCATTTCTTCCCTCCTAGTACATATACATTTTATTTCCTTTTCTTGTCTTATTACATTAGGTAGAACTTATAGTGTGATTTTGGGAGTGGTGAGAAGGGACATCCTTGATTTTTTTCCATATCTTAGTGGGAAAGCTCCTAATTTTTCTTTTCTTTTCTTTTTTAAAGATTTTATTTATTTAAGAGAAAGAGCATGAGTGAGGGGTGGTGGGGGGGGAGAATGAGCAGAGGGAGAGGGAGAAGCAGACACCCCACTGAGCAGGGAGCCTATTGCAGGGCTTGATCCCAGGACCCTGAGATCATGACCTGAGCCGAAGGCAGATGCTTAACCGACTAAGTCACCCAGGTGCCCAAAAGCTCCTAGGTTTTCACCATTAAGTATGATGGTAACTGTGGGTTTTTTATAGATATCCTCTTTCAAGTTGAGGAAATAGCCCTCTGTTCTTAGTTAACTGAGAGTTTTTATCATGAATGGGTGCTGGATTTTGTCAAATGATTTTTCTGCATCTGTTAATGCAATCATGTGATTTTTTTTTTCTTCTTTAGCTTGTTTATGTGATGTGTTTCACTAACTGAGTTTTGAATGTTGAACTAGCCTTGCATACCTGGAATAAATTCCACTTGGTCATGGTGTATAATTCTTTTAATACATTTTTTGGGTTTTATTTGCTAATATTTTATTGAGAATTTTTGCATTTATTTTCACGAGAGGGATTGGTCTCTAGTTCTTTTTTCTTGTAATGTCTTTATCTGCTTTTGGTACTAGGGTAATACTGGCCTCACAGAATACATTAATAATTATTCTCTATATTTCTATTTTCTGAAAGAGATTATAGAGAATTCTATATGTATGATTTCTTCCTTAAATATTTGATAGAATTCACCAGTGAGATCATCTGGGTTTGGTGCTTTCTGTTTTGGAAGTTTATTAATTGTTGATTAAATTTCTTTAATAGTTATAGGCCTACTCAAATGGTCGATTTCATTTTGTGTGAGTTTTAGCAGATTGTGTCTTTCAGGGACTTGGTCCTTTTCATCAAGGTTTTCAAACTTGTGGGCATAGAGTTGTTCACAGTATTCCTTTATTATCCTTTTAACATTCATGGGATCTGCAGTGATGTGCCCTCTGTCATTTTTCCTATTAGTAATTTGTGTTTTCTCTCTTTCTCTTTTGCTAAGTTAGTCTGGCTAGAGGCTTATCAATTTTGCTGATCTTTTCAATAGTCCAGCATTTTGTTGTGTTGATTTTCTTTATTGATTTTGTTTTCAAATGCATTAATTTCTTTTCTTTTCTTTCTTTCTTTTTTTTTTTTTAGAGAGAGACTGCAAGTGGGGGTGGGGGTTGGGAGGGGGAAAGGGCAGAGGGAGAGAGAGAATCCCAAGCAGGCTCCATGCTCAGCACAGAGCCTGACATGGGGCTCAATCTCACAATCCTGAGATCATGACCTGAGCCAAATCAAGAGTCTGACTTTAACTGACTGAACCACCTGGGTGCCCCCAATTGCATTAATTTCTGCTTTAATATTTATTATTTTTTGCTTACTTTTGATTTAATTTGCTTTTCTTTTTCTAGTTTCCTAAGATGGAAGTTTAGATGATTCATTTTAGATCTTTGTCTGCTTTAATATATTCAATCACTGCTATAAATTTCCTCTAAGCACTTTCACTGTATTTCACATATTTACATAAGTCATATTTTCATTTTTATCTAGTTCAAAATATTTTCAATTTGTCTTGAAGTTTCTCCTCTGACACATGAGTTATTTAAATGTGTGTTATTTACTCTCCATGTACTTTAGGATTTTCCAGTTGTTTTTCTATTATGGATTTTTACTTTAATTCCACTGTGGTCTAAAAGCAAACATCATGCGATTCCTATTCTTTTAAATTTGTTAAGATGTGCTTTATGTGGGTGATAGACACTGGGGAGGGTATGTGCTATGTTGAGCACTGTGAATTGTGTAAGACTGTTGAATCACAGATCTGTATCTCTGAAACAAATAATATATTATATGTTAAAAAAAAAAAGAACAAGAAGATAGCAGGAGGGGAAGAATGAAGGGGGGAAATTGGAGGGGGAGACAAACCATGAGAGACTATGGACTCTGAGAAACAAACTGAGGGTTCTAGAGGGGAGGGGGGTGGGGGGATGGGTTAGCCTGGTGTTGGGTATTAAAGAGGGCATGCTCTGCATGGAGCACTGGGTGTTATGCATAAACAATGAATCATGGAACACTACATCAAAAACTAATGATGTAATGTATGGTGATTAACATAACATAAAAAAAAAAGATGTGCTTTATGGCCTAGAATGGTCTATCTTGGTGCATGTTCCATGTGAGCTTGAGAAGAATGCGTATTCTGCTGTTGGACGAAGTAGTCTATATATGTCCTTGATATCCAGTTGATTAATGTTCTTGAATTCAGCTATGTTCTTACTGATTTTCCGCCTACTGGATCTTTCCATTTCTGATAGAGGCATGTTGAAGCCTCCAAATATAATAGTGTATTCTTCCATTTCTCTTGGCGGTTCTATCAGTTTTTGCCTTATGTATTTTGACACCATTGTTATAAACATACATGTTAAGGACTGTTAGATCTTCTTGGAGACATGACTCCTTTATTATTATGTAATGCCACTCTTTATCCTTGATAACTTTCCTTGTTTTGAAGTCTGCTGTGTCTGAAATTAATATAGCTACTTTGGCTTTCTTTTAATTAGTATTAGTGTGGTATATCTTTCTCCATTCAATTACTTTTAATCTATATGGTCACTACATTTAAAGTGAGTTTCTTGTAGACAACATATAGGTTTCTGTTTTTGTTTTTGTTTCTTGATCCACTCTGACAACTTGTGTCTTTTGACTGGTATATTTAGACCAGTGATGTTCAAATTTGTTGTTGATATGGATGGATTAATATCTGCCATAATTGTCATTGTTTTCTCCTTCTAGCCATTGTTCTTTGCTCCTAATTTGCCTTCCACTCTTTCTGCCTTTTTTTTTTTAGTTTTAATTGAACATTTCCGTTCTTAGTACATCAGTTATCATTTTCATTATTATTGTTATTATTATTATTTAGTGGTTGCTCTAGAGTTTATAATATATACTCACAACTAATCCAAGATTGTTTCAAATAATACTATACTACTTTACAGGTGGTGAGAGTAACTTATAATAAAATAATTCTAGTTCTTTCCTCCCATCCCTTGTATCATTGCTGTCATTCAATTCACTTATATATAAGCATACAAAAACATATATATATACACATATATATGATATATAGGTCTGAATTTCTGATCTATTTTATTTTCCTTCTCTCTAAAAGACTTCTTTTTTTAAAGATTTTATTTATTTATTTGAGAGAGAAAGAGAGAACAAGCAGGGAGAACAGCAGAGGGAGAGGGAAAAGCAGACTCCCCACTGAGCAGGAAGTCCAATGTGGGGCTCAATCCCAGGATGAGATCATGACTTGAGCCAAAGGCAGACATTTAACAGACTGAGCCACTCAGGCACCCCTCAAAAAAACTTTTTTTAACATTTCTTTTAAGTCACGTCTCCTGGCAACAAATTCTCTCAATTTTTGTTTGTTTGAGGAAGTCTTTATTTCTCCTTCATTTTTGAAGGATAATTTCACAGGGCACAGAATTCTAGGCTGGTGGTTTTCTTTTCTCAACACCATATTTCATTCCACTCTCTTCTTCCTTGGTTTCTGAAGAGAAGTTGGATGTAATTTTTTTCTCTTCTATAAATGAGGTGTTTTTTATTTCTCTGTCTCTAAGGATTTTTTTCTTTATCTTTGATGTTCTGTAGTTTGAATATGATATGCCTAGATATATTTTTTTTCTCTGGCATCTTCTTGGTTGGTGTTCCCTGAGTTTCTTAAATCTGTGGTTTGGTGTCTGACATTAATTTGGAGGAAATTCTCAGTCATTATTCTTCCAGATATTTCCTTTCTTTCTTCTCCTGTTATTCTTATGCACTTGTTACACTTTTTGTAGTTGTCCCACAGTTCTTGGATATACTGTTCTGTGTTTTTTGTTTTTGTTTTTTGTTTTTTCTTTTTTCAGGTTTTGTTCTCATTGCTTTTTTAATTTTGGAGATTTCTATTTTGATATCCTCAAGCTCAGAAATTCTTTCTTCAGTTGCTTCCTTTCTACTAATAAGTCCATCAAAGGCATTCTTCATTTCTGTTACAGTTTTTGATTTCCAGCCTTTCTTTCTGTTTCTCTTCTTGGGATTTCCCTCTCTCTTCTTACATTGTTCCTCTGTTCTTGCATGTTGTCAACTTCATCCATTAGAGACCTCAGCATATTAATCATAGTTATTTGGAATTCCTAGTCTGATAAGTCCAACATCCCTGCTATGTCTGGTTCTGATGCTTGCTCTGTGTTTTCAAATTGTGCTTTTGCCTTGTAGAATGTCTTGTCAATTTTTCTTGATAGCTGTACATGATGAACTGGGGAAAAGCAACTGCTGTGAATAGGCCGTTAGTGATGTGGTGGTGTGGGGGAAGGGAAATGTTCTATTGTCTTATGATTAGACCTCAGTCTTTTAGTGACCTTATGCCTCTGGACTGTGAACTTCACAAATGCTTCTCCCACCCCCTTAGGTGGATCAGACACGATGGCTAGAGCCAACTAGCATTGGCTATTTCCTTCCCCTAGTCAATTAGCTCTGAAACAACCTTAAATTAGGATCTGGTTAAATAGCTTGTCCTGAGGGCAGACATTTTATGAAGAACAGAGTACTCTGCTTTACTTCAAAATGGTTCATTTTCCTCTCACCACGACAGCAGTATGAAGGAGATTTTTCTCCGTATTTACTGTGAGAACCTGGTCAAGCTCTTTCAGGTAAAACTGGCAAAAGTTTGGGAGACCCCCCTCTAGGACTTGGAGACTTTAACTCTCAGATGTGTCTACTCTGAAATTCTACCAGTTTGTCAATTGCAGTTCAGGTTTTCCTGCTCCGGCACTGGCTCTGCCGTGGAGGTTTTAGCACATGTGTTTCTGCTCTGGTGAGTTGTGATTCTCTGTGTTCTTCTGTCATTTTCTCTGGTTTCGCAGGCACTAGCTTGCCCTGTGATTTTTACTTGTTAGGAAGGCATGCGACCTGCAAGCTCCTTACATGTAGAACTAGAAACTGAAAGCTATGTGTTATGTTTTATTATCTAATTTGTGTTAATGTAATGTGATGGATAGGTAAAACAAGTAGTGGTGAAAAGCATAATAAATCAAACACAGTGTGCCTTTCTTAAATGGGTTTTTAAATATGTATTGAGCTCTAATATCAGTTTCTGGGAAATGTTAAATAATCACATATCAATATTCAGAACCCTTAATTTTTTCATATAATGATAACGTTTTTCTATGTACTTTCCAAAAGAACAATATTCTTATTGTTATACTTAGCCGGCAACTAGCCTATAATTGTATATTACTTAATAGGGGATAGAAAATATTGACCACTTAATAAGAGGAACTAATATATCATTAGAATACAAGTATTTTATAGTCTAATTTGATAAGCTACACTTTAATAACCTCACTAAATGCACATGAATCTAAAAGAAATCATAAAATTTTTATCTGTGAATGTACTTCCCATTATAACTAAAAAAAAAAAATTGAATAGTCTTAGAAAATATTCTTAAAAGCCTCACCATCACCAAACTTTACTACTTGGCAAAAAGGTGCTTTCCTTTTATGAATATTATGAATCCAAAAAAGTTTCTCATTTTATAAGAGCAATTTTTATAGCTTTCAGTGTTTCTTAACAATGCTCTCTTCATTTTGTTCTCCTTAGTTTCTCTCACAGGGAGCAATTTATTTTTTGAAAAGAGTCTGAGGAAGGCAAGAGGTGGTGACTGCCCTCTCTGTAATACATGTAATTTTGGAATATTCTTACAAGGACCAACATACCACATTTCTAATGCCATGTACTTCACTGTTATCAGAAATCTGTGTAAGGAAGATAGGAAGACAGAATCTTGATTAATCAACCAAGAGACTCTCCTGCATACAAACTAGTCTTTCGCTGGTGTCCTAGATGTTTTTACACCCTAGAACAATGACATAGTTAGATTCAGGATGAGTCACGAAGATGTCTTTCTTCAATAAAATGGGAGAAGACCAACTTTAAAAGGGGACGGGGGGGGAGGGAATCTCTCTGATGATATGAAAGAGTGCCTATGAAAATTGAGGATATGAAATGGATTCCCTTAAAATTACACCCCAATATGAAGACTACATCTTATATCTATCCTGTTCGAATCCCAGCTTTGTTACTGCCACAGAAATTGTGTTATCTTGACATGGTTAAGCATGATATTCTAACCCTGTTCTATTTCCTGCTTTGTATATTTCAACTCTATCTTTGAAAAACAGGGAACAACAAAAAAGCCCGTTCCAGTCATATCTTTCCTCAACAGATAAAGCCCATGATCTTATATCCAGGGTCTCTAGCAACATGGTTATTCTTTCTAGTTGTGTCAACCCTGGCTCTTCAAGGGCACTCTCGTAGCAACTGGAAATTACAATATGACCAAATCAGAGTGCTAAGATAATAACTATGGACTGAGTACATCTTGTTTTTTAAGAAGTCCTAAAATACATGCACATATTAGAAAATATAGTAAGCAAGAAGAGAAATATTGCCACCCAGAAACAACTGCTGTGAATATTTTGAAGCATATCTTTAGCTCTATGCCTATCTACCCACCTATCTACCATCTATCATCTATCTACATCAGTAAATCTATCTCTGAAATTATACAATGCAAACTGTTTTGAAGTTAAAGCTTTAACTCTCCAGCTCAAGTACATATTTTTTAATAAATGCACCTTTATAATATAATCTTTAATGGCTGCAGAATGTTCCACTGTATGATTGAATCACAATTTAATCAATCAATCCAGTATAGTTGGATATTTAAGTTGTTTTAATTTTTTTACAACTTCAAACACTATGTGATTAACATCTTTGTAGCTAAATCTTCTCATATTCCCTTAGTTATTTCCTTGGAAATTATATCTGGAAGAGAGAATTCTGTGTCAATATTTAAGTTTTTGATATATAATCTCCAGAAAGATAGTATCAATGTACACTCCCACAAGCAACGTATGAGAATCTCCTTAGGAGATTATGCACTTCACTTGAGGAAAGTTAACAAACCTAGCTTTGGTAAGGAGTGTGTGTTAGAGGTAAGAGAATGTGTAAATTATATACTGATTCATGTTCATGCAAATAATCTTTTTCAAGATGAAAAATTATAGAAACCTTTGGATTTTCTGCCTTGCTTAATCTCTTCATGGTGCCTGTATTTATAAGCTTTATAAATAGATCTTTAAATATCTACAGATTTGAGGCAAACCAGGCAAGATAATTATTCTGGCACATAGAAAAGCATGTCTTGCTCTCAGCATCTAGATAGTTTGAAGCTTTGATTAGCTACCTAACCTGCAGGACCCTGAAGTTTGGCTTACTCTCATTTGAACTAAGTTTGTTAACTTGAATTTCAGGAAGCAACAAAGTCAGAGTTAGAGGGACTAAATACTTACAAAATGTGAGGAAAAACTGGTTTTCTATTCTTTATTTAAAATCATTACAGCATGAAAAGTGTTCCCAGGGAGTCCAATAAATAGTTATTGCTTTAAAAAATGTCTAGCATTGGGATGCCTGGATGGCTCAGTTGGTTAAGCATCTGCCTTCAGCTCAGGTCATGATCCCAGGGTCCTGGGATCGAGCCCCACATCGGGCTCCTTGCTTAGTGGGGAGCCTGCTTCTCCCTCTGCCTGCTGCTCCCCCTGCTTGTGCTCTCTCTCTCTGACAAATAAATAAATAAAATCTTAAAAAAAAGTCTAGCATTGATGATGACAGAAATGGCGTATTGAGAGAGGTTGTGACATTTCTTTTCTTTAAAAGGAATTGAATGAAGAATTGTCATTAATGCAGAGTTATTTTCTTCCACAGCTATAAGTATGACTGAAAGGAGGATTATGAAACACAAAATATGGATTGGTAAAATGATTGTCTAAAGATAGAATAATACCAGACAAACTTGTGTCATAGGAAAAAAAATCAATCACTAGATTTGCATTTGGACTTGAGTTATTCATTTTTCCATCCATTTAACAAATATTTATTCAGGATTTACTATGTGCTAGAACTTCAACTAGGTGCTTGAATATAATGGTGAGCAAAACTGTCATGATCTTGTCCTCACAGGGCTTAGAATTAGGGAGAAAATGGACAATAAAAAGTAAATATGTTTTTAGCTCCAACATGTAATGAGCTTGGAAGACTTCACTCCCATCCTTACAACAAGAAAAAGCGAAACAACTTGAACATCAATGACTTTTCTTGGACTCATCAGAGAGCAGAGGTCACGGGGCTTGGTGTCATGCCGAAACCTGGAGAGATGGGTGAATCCGGAGAGCTGCTGCTGAAACCTGCTTGCCAGATGCAGAAGTTAAACTGGCAGCAACATTTAAATGGTGATTTTGATAACCTTAACACTTATAAATCTTCAAGAAATCATCTAGGAGGTCAGTGGATCATAGGATAAATGCAAACTGTAACTGTATGACAAATGTATAAAACAACCTCACTGAAGGGATTGCGGGGGTGGGGGGGATGTTGGCCTAAGGAGCACTGGAAATAATTGGAACCTGCAAGAGTCAAAGCGAAAAAGAGCCATACAAAAGTACAGTACTGTAGTTGACAGTTATATCTTACCAGGGTATGAATTAATAATTCTGATACCACTCTATGTATATACTAGAATCAAACAATTACATAAATGAATGGCAGATGGTAGGATCAAGGTTTCTCACTGTTGGAGTGGGAGATTATAGATAAGCGAGGGGAGGAAACCAGAGATACCTACATGGTAATGGGTTAGAGCTAGAGACACCAGTGTGAACTCTGGTTAGTTGAATGTAGACACAGACGGCTATGTATATGTATCGGTACATGTGTGCATGCACATAGGCTAGGAGACACACATATTTTCTTATTCTGTCAGTTAAGAGGGCCCAGAAGTGACGATACCCAAATGGCGATAAGCACACCTAGCATCCAGATCTTGTTGTCTAATACCATTTTCCAATAAAAGGAAGTAGAGCTCCTTGGAGAAATGGCTGATTCTAGGACTGGGCAGGAAATACACATAAGCATCAAGCACCTTGTAGTGCATGAAAGAAGAGTGCCAAAAATAAACAAAAACAGAAACAGTCCTCTCCACCTCACAAACATACACTGGAAAATCAATGAAGTATTTTAACCAAGGCATTGACATCGTCTTTTTGAAAAGATCTCTAGGTAAAGTATACAGTGTAGATTAAAGGGGGCAAGAATGCATGTGGGCCAGAACAGTTGGGGGGCAAATACAAGAGTCCAGGTGAGAGGTGATGGTGAGCCCAGACATGGGGAACAGGTTAGAGAGGAGAGGGAGTTAGAATTCCAGCTCTAAGGCTAACTAGCTCTGACTAGCAATTCGAACACGAGAAAGTCTTTGACCTTCCTGCCTCTTAATTTCCTCTCTTGTTAAAGATGTGACAATCAGGGCAAAATCCAATGCATAGTTATCTCTTTAATAATATTTTTCTACAAATCAAGTTTGTAGATTGTCTACATTTGTAGAAAATTCTACAATTTCCTATAAATTCTAAAAAATAAATTTCTACAAATACGCAATGTTTGAGTATTGTTTCAACAAATAGCATTTACGTCATAAAAACTGAGAAGTAATTTTCCTGCTCACAAAAACATCATGTTCTATTTTGATCTTCACTTTTTTTATGATTTTTTAAAACATTTATTGTATTTCTTTTTTTTAATTTTATTATGTTATGTTAGTCACCATACAATAAATCATTAGTTTTTGATGTGGTGATCCATGATCCATTGTTTTTTGATCTTCACATTTAAAAAAGAAAAATTTTAGTGCTAAGAATCGAAAATAATATGATCTTCAACAGGACCAATGAGGAAAGGTTAAATGAGTTGAAGTTATTTAGCTTATATAAAAAGAGGAGGAAGTGATGCTTTGAGGACTATTTTGCGGGCCTTACTTCCATTTTGCTTCCTGTAATTCTTTACTGTGGCCGCCAAAGGAACAGAGGCTTCTTTCCTTTTCCATCTCTCTGTCACGCTTTCATCATTTTCCAGAACCCTCACAGTAACCCTAGAAGCTTGGATAATTATTCCTGCTTTATCCATAACAGACACGTCTTTTCCTTCATTTCTTTCCCCAAACCTTGGAAGACGCATCATTTTGGATGTGAAGGGAATACCAACTGGGGCCTCCAAATTGCTTGTAAATCTTTTTATGTGCAGCAGTTAAATGGTTTACAGTCACAGACTGAGGGGTCTGCAAAAGTAAAACTTTATTCCTCATTTCTGCTTGGTGGTGAAAAGCAGATTTTGGCTAAGCTAAGGAAATTCAGGCATTTCCACTTAGAGCTCAGTCACTGTGCCCATTCTCCCTTTTCTTCCCCTTCTCTCCTTGGGCGGCATCCAGTGTTGGGGGTAGGTGATGTGGGGATTCCATGGTCATCTCTGACCTTGCTCGCCTGTCCAGATGGGTGCCTGGCCCTAGGCAGTCCCATGGGGTCAGCGTTTGCTACTCGGCCCACCGACATTTCCACCATATTCTCCAGTTTTCTGGGCACCAGGGTCTCAATTCACCTTTTGTCATCCATCAGCTTTCTTTTGGTCTACTGTTAATTTCTATGCCTCTCTTGGGACCTAAGAGCCGGCAGATGCTCTGCCCACTGGCTTAACATCTGGAGAAGACCTGGCGGGATGCATCAGGCCCACCTTCTCTCTCTGCCTGTTCCACGCCCATTGCTCCTCCACTCTCTGGTGTTGTGCGGAAGCAGGGCTTCTCCCAGGGCTTTGCGGTTTCTCTGGGCTAATGCCTGGGAAGAAAGGCCCTCGCCTCCGGTGCCCCAGGCTTCCTCCGCACTGATCCGCCCCCTGGGATTCTAACAGGGAGAGGGGGCGGGGCAGAGGCTCGGGCACTCCACACGTACTTTTGCTTTTCTTTTTGAGTTCTTGCCGAATTCCCTCTTCCCCCACAGCCCATAAGAGGTTTTGATCACCTGTCTGGGTGTTAACAAAGCTACTCTTGTGCCATGACGTGCTCTTCCCTGCTCTATGTTTTGGGTCTTCTAGGCTTTGCTTTTATTTTTTATTTTTATTATTTTTTAAAAGATTTTATTTATTTATTTATTTGAGAGAGAGAGCGCGAGAGCACGAGCTGGGGGGAGGGATAGGGGAGGGACAGGGGAAAGGGAGAGGGAGAAGCAGGCTTCCTGAGGAGCCTGGGGAACCGGATTGGATTCTAGTCACAGGACCCTGGGATCATGACCTGAGCGGAAGGCAGAGGCTTAACCGCCCAGGCTTCCCTAGGCTTTGCGCTCAATCAATAAAGCCAAGCTTTTAGAATTCCCCTAAGTCCATCAGAAGCTTCCCACAGAAAAACCAAGCCACATACAAATTATTTTCTCCTTCAAATGTCTGGCTCTTGTAATGGAAAACCCACTGCTTTCAAGACTATTTTGGAACAAATTTCACAAAATTTGACACCTTTATTTTTTTCTTACTGAATTGCTTTATACTCTCTCTTCTAGGGCAATAAACCTCAGCTTTCTGGTCTGTTTCTAAGTAATTTTGACATTGAAACATAACATACATACAGAAGAAAAAGCCTACAACTGATCTGCTTACTACAAAGTGAACACCAGTGAGGCCACCACCAGAAAGAGAACATTGCCAGCACCCCAGGAGCTCCTCAGCCCCCTCCCAGGGACTGTTCCACCTTCAAAGTTAACCACTGATCTAACTTCTAATACTATCATTAATTCTGCCTGTTTTTAATATTTTATATAAATGAAATCATGGAAGATGCATTATCTGTGTCTGACTTGTTTAGCTCAATATTACATTTGTGAGTCACTCCTGTTGTTGTGAATAGCAGAAGTTTCTTCAGTTCCCTTGCTGTATATTCCATTTCATGAATATTCCACAATATATTTTTTTACCCATTTCATTGTTGATAGACATTTAGGTTGTTTCCAGTTTGGGGCTATTGTACACAATACTCCTAAAATTACACTTGTAAATTTCATTTGGCACATACAGTATGCATTTCCATTGGGGAAATTCTTTCAAGTGACAATCTCCATCTTTTAATTGCAGTGTTCAGTGTAGATACACTATTGGTATTTTTAATAGCTTCCTATCTTGTCTTCCTGCTTTTCTCAAATGCCTTTTTCTACACTCTAGAACACTCTTTCTAAAATTCAAACCAGATCATTTCTATTCTTCAACCATTTTAATTGTGTTCTAATCCTCTTGGGAATGAATTGCAAACTTTTTACAGGGGCCCCAGAGCCTTGCATGATTGGCTTCTGCTTGCTGCATTTTTCATTCTTTCACCCCTCTGAAGTGTGCTCTTTCACAAACTGTTTCTTCTGCTATTAACTCAGTTTTCTGTCACTCCTTGTGCATCTCCCTTTCCGCCCCTCACCATGATTTTATCTGGCTAACTCCTGCTTACTTCTTAGGTCACAGTTTGTCATTTCAGAGATGACACTGAAGGTGGAATTGTCAAATTCAGAGCATGTGGGCAACTGCAACACTCAAGTGAAACATGGAAATGTCTGACCCATTGACAAAGTTACCAAAAGTCTGTTTTTCCCATATTTGGATGTATATTAGAAGATGTGAGGTTGTAAACGAAGCTTGAATGAGATGTACGAAGGAGCTATTTCAGTTATAGAGCATCTCCTTTACACACCACATAAATCGCAGAGCTTACACGGCATTCTCTAGTGAGCTGTAAATTCCAAGTTTAGTTATCCTAAGCAAACTAGGTAGACCTCAGACAGTTTCATAAAGAGGACTCCCCTTCTGCCCCCCGAAAATATACCATTAGGTCACATGTTTATGAAGGGATTTAACTGTGGCATCTCTTTCTAAGCATCCCCCAGAGGAAGAAAATAGAGTTCAGATTCGTTGCTCATCCTTTCATTTCCAACTTCCTCAGTGTAAACATTTCTGACCTTCTAAACCCGGTTCAGGTGTCTCTGTTAATATTTTCATAGTTTCACGTTTCTTCCCTCTGAGTGATTTTTGATGTTCTAGAACTTCTTGGTTGTATCCTATAGCCCCTTCAATCTTGTACAAACGCCATTAAGATGGGGATTATATATATTTTATTTACCATTGTATGTCTGATGCCCAGCACCATTCCTGGGGCATAGTAAGGACTCAATATCTGTGAATTGTTGAATTGCTCAAATCTATCTACTCCTTTAAAATAAAGTCATTTGTTTAGTCGGTATGACATTGCTGGTTTTTCAGCTTGTTTGAATCAAGTTTATATATAGTTAACTTTGATGAATGATTCTAGCACAGCAGGAAGAAAAAGATTCATGGGTTTCTTGTATAAACCTTGTCATAATAATTAGATTTCATATTCTCATCGAATATAAGGCATAATATGCCTTTGACCTTTCCAGAGATCTTTGATTCCCAGACATATTTCCATTGACTTTCTTTATTTCATTGTCTTTTTGGGGGGTGGGGGTCATTTTCTCAGTCTTCTCCATTTCTGTCCTATTTTCCACCTACGTCTTTTTGCGTTTTACATTTCCTTTATGTGTTTCTTTAAAATCCATTCCCTTTCCTTAGTTTTTGTCACTTTGTGGAGAAGATTTTAAAAATTAGATTTCCCTGGCATTTGTTTTTTTTTTTTTAATTTTAGGTAATAAACATACAGTGCAATATTGTTTTCAGGAGTAGAATTCGGTGATTCATTACTAACATACAACACCCAGTGCTCATCATAACAAGTGCCCTCCTCAATACCCATCACCCATCTAGCCCATCCCCCGGGCATTTGAATTTCAGATTGAAATAGCCAGGTTCTTGTTTCTGTAACTGCTGGTTTAGATCTACCTTTGTTCCATATGGCTGACCTTCAGTTTATCCATGAAGTTGACAGATTAGATTATGAGAAGACTGATAAGACTGAAAGGATTATGGGCTCTGCTCTTTCTAAATTATGCCAAAACATCTCAATGAAAAGAGATCTATTCACTTATTTATCTGGGTTCAAACCATACCTCACTCTAATACAATTCATAATAATAATATTGAGTTTATGTGACAGATGACATTTTTCTGAAACTAAAGCACCCTTCATGAAGAGAAGATGGTTCTGATTGCTATTACAGGAGTTCTTTTGAATTTGACATGCTCATGCTTTCTTGTGCCATGGCATTGTCCATGGTGCCAGTCCTTTTTCTCCTGCACATTTCTCTATTCAAATTACTGCTAAGTCTATCCAAATAGCACTTATAATCTCATTTGGTCTTCACTAAAAACACATCATTTATATGTTCAGTCCACCTCTGTTCTCATCCCATTAGCCAGTCTTATTAGTGGGAACTGAACTTCTACTCTTGGTGTCAGCATAATTATAATCATAAATGCAAATATGGGGGCGCCTGGGTGGCTCAGGAGGTTAAGTGTCTGCCTTTGGCTCAGGTCATGATCCCGGGGTCCTGGGATTGAGTCCAGCCCTCATCAAGCTCCTTGCTCAGCAGGGAGCCTGCTTCTCCCTCTGCTTGTGCTCTCTCTCTTTCTCAGTCTCTCTCTGACATATAAATAAAATCTTAAAAAAATAGAAAATAAAAATAAATGCAAATATGGGCACTGAAATTATATGGCAAGAATCAGCAAGGAGGCAGTCATCCAGATGTTTAATTTTTTTCAGATACCTATTAAATAGATACACAAAATTTAAAAATTTTATGGAGAGCTCCTGGACCCTTGAGATTGTTTTTTGGTCTCCAGAGATTGCATATAGTAGTTTGAGAAATCATAGGCTCCCCCTTGAATTCTTAGACCAGTAACTCTCAAAGTTTGTCCCCAGAACAATTAGCTTCTGCATCACCTGAGAAATTGTCAGAAATGCAATTCATGGGCCTCATCCTGAACTTACTGAATCAGCAGTTTTGGAAGTGGAGCCTAGAAATCTGTGTTTTCGATTCTCAGGTGATTCTCATATACATGAAAGTTTGAGAAGCACTGTCTTAGACTCTGAAGAAATGCCATTTGTCCAGGATAGAAAATGAAAGTAGGGTAATATTGCTGGGTGTGTTCTAAAATATGCATGTGACTTGATGTATATGGCATGAATCATTTAAATAATAGTATGAAATCTTAACTACAGAGTGGGGTAGAGCTCTTACAAGTTTTAAGCACCATGAGGGCAGTAGTAAAACTAAAACAAGGCAATTCCAAGACTGGAAGATGGGGGACTTGAAGTATGAAGATCAAACTGAGCCAGGAAAGAGTGGGGGTCAGAGAGCCAAATGCCACCAAGAACACACCTGTAGTTCATCAAGGTGGATTTATGACTTACGACATGATGGAGAGCATGCTCCATGGGGATGTCGCAGTAAAAGGGTGTTGGGAAAACTTATAGGATTTGGGCTGTGTTAAGTGATTTGGGGAGGGTTTAAGGAAGCCGGATTTTGATCTTACTTGGATGATGTCAGCAATCAGGGGTAATTCTATGATTTTGTATCTTAATAACTCTTATTTAAAAGAGGGAGTTTATGTCTCAAAGAAAAGAAGTGTTGCCTCTGTGTCAGCAGCAAATAATTTTCCTCTGGTCAGTTGGAAAAGCAGCTTCATAGATGTTATATTGTGTTGGGTGTGTATGTGTGTGTGAGAGAGAGAGAGAAAATAGAGGACTAAGCACTGTTCTTGATTCTGCTAGCTGTTCTTGTCCCATCTTTGATATTTCCGGCACCAGAATGGGGTTGATCAAGTACAAGAAGAGCTGCTCTTCTTGTCACAGTGAAGACCCTTCTGCTGTCTTCCTAGTGTAAGCTGACCAGTCAGCAGCGGAAGGACCAATCAGTTGAGTTGCAATGTACGTTAAGAAAGCAACAGGACATGGGCGCCTGGGTGGCTCAGTTGGTTAAGCGACTGCCTTCGGCTCAGGTCATGATCCTGGAGTCCCGGGATTGAGTCCCGCATCGGGCTCCCTGCTCAGCGAGGAGCCTGCTTCTCCCTCTAACCTTCCCCCCTCTCATGTACTCTCTCTCTCTCATTCTCACTCTCTCAAAATAAATAAATAAATCTTAAAAAAAAAAAAGAAAGCAACAGGACTTAAATCCTTTCTGTAATATTTTTCTTTCTTTCTTTTCTGCTAGATACTGTACTAGGAACCTGGTGGGGAAGAGATGGGTATGATCTGACCTCTGTCCTCAAGGAACTTATACTTTAGTGAGAAAAACAGGCTTATAAACAGATTACAGTGTGATAGGTACAAAAAGGGAATGTTGTATAATTATATAAACAGCAGAAGTTATTAATTCTTTTTTAATATTTATTTATTTTTTTAAAGATTTTATTTATTTATTTGACAGAGAGAGAGACAGTGAGAGAGGGAACACAAGCAGGGGGAGTGGGAGAGGGAGAAGCGGGCTTCCCATTGAGCAGGGAGCCCAATGTGGGGCTCCCAGGACCCTGGGATCATGACTTGAGCTGAAGGCAGATGCTTAACGACTAAGGCACCCAGGCGCCGCAGAAGTCATTAATTCTCTATACAGAAAAGCTTCAATATGAAGTTATTTCCAAATGGGGTTTTGAAGAATGAAGAAGAGTTGTCTAAACAAAGGGAAGATTCAGGGGCAGGAGAAGGAGTTAAGATCAGGCTCCTGTTCATAAATAAAACCACAGAATGAGATCTTCTACTTCCCGCAGTACTGTGGACTTAGGGACTATTTGCTCTCTGCCATAACAAAATACTTTCAAAATGATGTGTTTGGCTCACAAGAAAGTATGGGAAATCTTGAAGGGCCAGAAAACAGGAGAATGCTGAGATCACAGAAAGAGATGAACACAGACATGGAAGCTGATGCTACCCTGGGGCTAAAAAGTCGTTTTAACCCAGAATTGAAGGTATCCATGACCACTGGGCAGAAAGACTAAGTTTGGGGCACGTGACTCCATGTTAGACAATACTCACAAACTGAAAAATGCTGTTAAAAGCAGAAGACATATACCATAGATTATCCTTATATGCAAATCTCTTTGCAAAAAAAAGTAGGACTGCCTAAGTATGCAGGCAATCCACATAAAATAAAAATGCTATGGGATTGATTATGAATATATATTCAAATTTCTGTCTTATAGGATAGTCATTGCTTTTGAAATTATATTGGCAAGTATAGGAACTAGAAGATATGAGAGAATATAAGTAGGAGGAAATGAAAATTGGAAAGGTGAGCTAAGACTAACCTAATAATTCTAGTCCCCAGTCACTGTCAAGAGCTTGGATAATAATGAATTTGTACTTTCCATGCTGCAGCCTTTTGCTAGGAATCAAAATCCTTCCAAAAGCTAAGATAAATAGTAGCTCCCGAGACAGCTCTCTGAGGCTGTACAAGCAAACCCTTTGAAGAATTTCCATAAAATACAAATGATGACTGGAGAAGTAAGGAGGTATTTAAAACCCACAGAGGAACAGAAACGAAAATAAGTGAAATGCTGTCAAAAATTATAGAAGGTAGCTGCAGAAATAAGTCACTAAAAGGGTGGGGAGAAGAATAAAGTCTTTGAAGGATTTTCATATTGCAGCTGAATGTATGAATTTCACAGTTCACTCTTTTTGAAAGCTGTTAATTCATTCACGCTTGCATTGTTTCACTTAATAAACACTGAAAGCCAAGTATGTGGCTGAGTCAAAAGCCAAAGATACAAAACTGAATAGAACTCGTTCCCTACATTTCCAGAGTTCATGGTCCAAGGTAAGGCCTTCATGTTACACATGATTGTAAGACTGTGAGCTCAAGGTTCTGATAAGAAATAGACGTGACATACACAGCCCAGGAAGGAGGGTGGGGAGGGAAGTATATTACCTTTTTATTTGAAAGAGCTGCATGAACTCTTGAGCTTCCTCTCAACAAATATGTTTAAGTGTGCACTATGAAGTGATGAAACAGAGCCACACTCAAGAGTGTCCCTGAGGACCGAATGAAACGAGGGGTAAACCTCTGCTTATTTCTACCATCTTAATCTTTGGAGTGGGGTGCACAGGGGAACTGCACCGAGTCAGTGAACAAAGCTATTGCACAATCCTGAGTGGAGGTTAAGAAGCCATCGTCTTCCTCAGAGTGGTCCTGCATGCTCTGTAGACACCATCCACCCAGAGACTTTGGGAAGGGGAGTGGCTGCAGAAGACATAGGTCTAGGGGCTTCTGAATTCCTTTCTGAGCTTTAAAAGTGGAATTTTATACAAATTATATTCCCATCTATGTATATTCTAGCCGGTGTACATGCAATATAACGGCAAAATAAAAAGATAAGCAAAGCAAAAACAAGAAATGAAGGTACAATAAGATGTATCAAAAGAATAAATAAAATCACATGAAGTTTTGGACATGAGTCTGTTTCCATACATAGTATCTTCCTTTTTGTTTAGTGCTGGGGTTACACAGAGAATTTAAAAAAAAAAAAAAAAAGACTACTTACTCATGGAGCTGTAGTTAGGGCAATGATGAGCAGTGTAGGATCCAGAATCTGGGTGGCAGGTCTCAATCTAGGTAGGGCGACTGCCTATCCCTCAAAGATACCAGAACAATACTTAATTTAGTAAAGGCTTAGTTTGCTTATCTGAAAAATGGGAACATATTTGCAATTTTCCCTTCATAATGTTATTTAATGCAAGGGTTACGCAATGCTCACAAACAGCTTAATGTGTGTGAGGACAGTGATGATGATGAAGAGCCACCCAAGCTACAGGACTGAGGCCTAGCTGGGGAACCCCTTGATCCAGTGGCTTTCAAAGTGTTAGCATATTAGCATCACGTGGCGCAGGGCCAGTTTCATGGGTGTGTGACCCGTGTAGTCAAATGGGGCCTCATCCAAAGAAGGGCTTCACACTTGGTTTCATGTTCCACTGTTGCCATCTTAACCTTCTTAATTTTTATTTTTTTTTTAAAGATTGTTATGTGTCAGGCTTTCTGTTAAGCATTTTTTTTTAATTTGACAGAGAGAGACACAGCAAAAGAGGGATCACAAGCAGGGGGAGTGGGAGAGGGAGAAGCAGGCTTCCCGCTGAGCAGGGAGCCCAATGCGGGGCTCTATCCCAGGACCCTGGGATCATGACCGGAGCCGAAGGCAGACGCTTAACGACTGAGCCACCCAGGTGCCCCACCCTCTTAATTTTTAAATAATAGTTGTGTATTTTTATTTTGAAAAATGAGCCCTGCAAATTATGTAGCTGATCCTGCCTGGGGAGTATTTAAAAATCCCAGTGCCTAAGTTTCAACCTATATCAACTCCATCAGAATCTCTGAGGCTGGGACCAGAGATTCTTTTTCTTTTTATAAGTTCCATAGATGAGTCTTATAGGTAACAAAGTTAAGAACCAGGGCCTTGGTTTTCTGGTTGATGCTAGCAGTCTAGGGAGTTTTTTTTGCATCAGTGGTCTATATGACCTTGGTGAGGCAACCTTGTTTTTAGGTATGAATTTCTATTGCAGGAGAATTAACATAGATTCTCCAACTTTGAGTCAGGTCTAGAACTAGGCTGCACACGCTGGGATGTCTGCCAATCCGACTGCACGATGACTGGCCCTGCAGTCAGATCATAGGAACTTACTCTCTTTAATCTGTAAAATGGGGCTTAAAATAACACCTACATCATATGGTTGTTGTTAGACATAAATGAGATCATTTATATTAGATGCTTAACAGAAAGCCTGACACATAACAAGTGTTCAGTAAATGCAAACTATTATTAATGTTATAATTTCTACAGGTTGTTTTTGGTTTGATTAGTGATGGGATCCTTTGATGACTTAAATGACTCCTATCACAGGAACAGCAAGGTACTCATTTCAAAGTGCATAATTATCTCTTCTTTAGAGAAAGAAGGATAGAAGGCATTTAGTCAGAGGAAGAAGTACAGTGGCTTGAGGCAAGCCCCATCACAAGAAGCAAGTTGTGGATAATTTACTCATACAGCCAAGCTTTCGAATTATTGGGATTTTCCAAAGCAGCATCTGACCAGGTTTTTCAGACCCTCCTCTTTTAAGGAAGACGTGGCTAATTGGAAGGGAAATCTGTACTCAGTACTCATGTTCTGTGCACATCAGAAGGTGCTATCTGTCACTGCTCTCCTCCTAGTCACTACCCCGGCCAACACAGTCCCGCCATCGTCAGTTGAGGTACTTAGGTTTGTTCCATGATCATTATTTGTTTATTCTGATGTCCGGCATTTTTCATAGTAAAATGACAGAATGGAAACCACAGTTCACTGTATTTAGAGCCTCAAATGCTGCAATGATGCAGAAAGATAGGTTTTAAGCCTTAGGAATGAGGACAAAGAGAACGATAGAAGTTGTTTAAAGGCGTCAACAAACCATAAAGTTACAGCCTTCATTTAAAATTTTTAATTTCCTATTTTCCTCCATTAAAGAGATCGTTTGGCATTTTGCTAGTACCACAGTGGGAAAAAGTTATGAATGCCCTTTGGTAGAGAATTACAAACTGTGTAAATACTAATTTAATTAGAATTCAGCAAGAAAGCCAAAAGCCAGAAATCATTTATCTGCCTGACACCTGGTTATCATGTTTCCTTGGCATGGTGGTTCTTAACCTGGAAGCACTTCAGGATCTCTCGGTGAGCTTAAAGCAAATCGCACTGAAGCCTTGGCCCTACCGTTGGCTGGTTGAATTAGAATCTTTGGGGTTGGGACCTGGGACTTCATTTTTTTCCCCTTTGAGTTAAACACTTTTTAAGAGAAGTTTCAGGTTCACAGAAAAATTGAACAGAAAGTACAGTCAACCCTTGAATAACCATAGATTTGAACAGCACAGGTCCACTTATACATGGTCTTTTTTTTGGATAAATATAGTACAGTTCTATAAATGAATTTTCTTTTCTTTATGATTTTTTGACTAATATCTTTTCTCTAGTTTACTTTATTGCAAGAATACAGTCTATAATACATGTGACACACAAACTATGTGCTAGTCAACTATTTATGTTATCTGTAAGGCTTCTGGTCAACAGTAGGTCTAGATGGTAGTAGGTAAGTTTTTGGGGACTCAAAAGTTATATGCAGATTTTTGACTACACAATGCCTTGGTGCCCTTAATCCATGAGCTGTTTAAGGGTCAACCATACAGAGTTCCCATACCTCCTGCCTTGACATGCTTACAGCCTCCGCTACTCTCAACATCCATCACCAGAGTAGTATATTTGTTACACTTGATGAACTGGAATGAACACATAATTATCACTCAAAGTCTGCGGTGTACATGACAGATCATGCTTGGTGCACATTCTATGATTTGCACAGATGTACAATGACAAGTCTCCAACAATGTAGGATCATACATTTTCACTGCCCTAAAGGTCCTCTGGGCTCTGCCTGTTCATACCTCTCTCCCTATTAACCCCCGGTAACCACTGATCTTTTTACTATCTCCATAGATTTGCCTTTTCCAAATGTCATATTGTTAAGACTCATACAGTGTGTGGTCTTCTCAGATTGGCTTCTTTCATTTAGTAATTTGTATTTGAGATTCCTTCATGTCTTTTCATGTTTTGATAGCTTTTTTCCTTTTAGCACCAAATAATATGCCATTGTCTGGAAGTGCCACAGTTTATTTATCCATTCATCTATTGAAGGACATTTTGAATGCTTCCAGGTTTTGGCAATTACAAATAAAACTGCTGTAAATACCCACGTGCGGGTTTTTGTGTGGATGTGAGTTTTCAACTCATTTGGGTAAATACCAAGGAGCACAATTGCTGGATCATATGTAAGAATATGTTTAGTTTTTTTTTTAATTTAAATTCAATTAGCCAACACATAGTACATCATTCATTTCAGATGTAGTGTTCAATAACAGAATATGTTGAGTTTTGAAAGAACCTGCCAGACCGTCTTCCAGCAATGAATGAGGGCACCTGGTTCTCCACACCAACATTTGGCATTGTCACTGTTCTAGATTTTGGCCATTCTAACAGGTGTGTAATGGTATCTCATTATTGTTTTCATTTGCATTTCCCTGGTGACATATGATGTGGAGCATCTGTCCGTATACTTATTTTCCATTTGCGTATCTTTTTCTGGTGATGTGTCCATTCAAGTCTTCTGCCTATTTTTTAACCAGTTGTTCATCTTTTTTATTGTTGGGTTGTTAAGATTTTTTTGTATATTTTAGATAACAACCTTTTATCAGATATGTCTTTTGCAAATATTTTCTCCCAGTCTGTGGCTTGTCTTCTCTTTCTTGTGATGGGGCATCAAATAATAATAATAATAATAATAATAATAATAATAATGCTAAATTTCCCCAGATGATTCTAACATGTAGCACGGTTGAGAACACAGAGCCCCTGCTAGAAATGAGAGGGATCCTTGTAGAACTCTCAAGGGCTACATGCTTTAAGGGTTTGAGAAAATGCAAAAGCAGTTTTTTTTTTTTAAAGCCCTATTTGATTCTGGTTGAACTGTATAGGCAAACAATAATGTTGATGCTTGGTTTAAAAAGTACACACAAACATACCTTCAACCATGTAGCCACAAGTAAACTATTTGTTGGTAGAACTTTCTCATGCTAAAAACAACTTCAAAGCTCCTAGCTCCCTGGGCATGAGCAAGTTCAGTGCAAAACACAGGGTGGGTTCTTTTCCCCAGTTGTCTCTCTTTTAGGCTTTCCCCACTCAGTTCAGCTGTTTGGAGTTCCCCTTGCGCACCTCTGTCAGACCTGAGTTCCCCTGAGAGGCAGCCACATTAGCCTTCCTTCATTTCCAGCTGAATATGGGGAGTTTTTCTTCACTATTGTCTCTGCAATGCAACCCACCCCCTACTCACTGCTGCCTTCAGGTTCCTGAGGGACCCAGTATTGCCCCCACAGAAATGAATGTCTGTTTCTGGAAGAGATGTCTGCCTTGAACCTCTACCTTTACAGAACTGCCTGTACCATGTAGAAGAATTGCAAATGTCTCCTTTACTCTAAGTCCTAAAAGCTCACATCAGTCTAGAATTTGCTTGCTTCCCCTAGGTGTGCCTTCCTGGCCCCTGTTAGATTATGAAACAAAATAGCCCCCTAAACTACTCAGGCAGTTCTCCTAGGCCAACTGTATACAGGAAGCAACTCTATAAAGAGAGAGCGGGAAGAGAAAAGGACAGAAGCAGAAAGCATTTAATTAGTTAATAACCACTTAGACTGAGCTGCAATACAAATTATCTGGATTAACCCTGTGGGAAGTCTCTTCTTCACTTATGAGCCAGCGATCCTTACTTATATAAGTCAGATCATGTCACTCCTCTTCTTAGAAATCTCCAGTCGTCTTTTAACTCACTAAGAAGAAAGTCCAAAGTTCTTATCAGGGCCCGCGAATCTCTGTGGGATCAGCAGGCCATGGACACCGCATCTCTGGCTCTTGCTGCCCACTGAGCTTCACAAGCTTTGGCCTCTGGGTGGTTTCTGGGACACACCACACACCTCAGTTTTAACTGCCATTTCCTGGGTCTGCCAGGCTCTTCCCCCTTCCTTATGGGAGAGACAAGCTGACCCTGCCTGACACATCATAAAGTCCTTGGTTTATTGTCTGTTTTCTCCCACTAGGACGCAACCTATATTACAGCAGAGGCTTTATGTTTCCTGTGGCTGATTTTCCAGTACCTAGATCAGTGATTATTAAATCTACATCGGTCTCCAGTAAAGTTTCAGAACATGTGTGGAGGGATCTTTCAGATGGCACCTCTTAGCAGAGATTTCTCTCTGGAATGCTAAGGACAGCTGTCTGACATTTCCGCCTGAATGTCTTAGCATGTTAACAGATTATAAGTCACAGCAGAGCAGGGACTCTATTGTCTTGTTCACCAATTTCTCTTCAGCACCCAAGTTAGTGAAGGGGTATAGCCTGTATTCAACATGTATCTGTTGAACGAATGGGCAAAACTGAACCCTCTCCCACCCTCCAGCCCAACCATAAACCTGGGAGTCAATCTTGACTTCTCCTTATTCTTCACCTTGTACATCAAATCACGTATCAGTCCCTGTAGACTGTATCTATTTCTATCTATGAAATATATACGTTTCTCTCTAATCCTGTGGCCTTATTCTAGTCTAGGCTTTGCTTATCTACAATATTCCTAGCCAACAAAATACAAAGATATCAAAATATTCTGGAAAGAGAACTAGAGAACCTCTATGGAGATGTTTCTAATGGAGATAGTCTTTAAATTTTCAATACTGGGTGTTTTATGGTGTGAGTTGTAGTTATTTTAATGTAAGTTACAGATTAAAACTTGTGTTGGGGTGGGAGGGTCAGGTGGATATCTTTGGACACTACTACAGAAGATGAGTGTTTAGGGATGACTGGTGAATGTACTGTGTATGACTGATGGCTGAAAACTGGAAAATTTTGAGAAAATTGGAAAGAGCTGGACAAAACCCTATTGAGAAAACTGGAAAAAAACCTCCACAACTGTCCACAGAAAATGTGTATTGAATTTTCTGGAGCTCAGCAAGAGAGAGAGAGAGCAAAGAAGCTCCCTTCTTTTGACTTCTCAAAAGGCTTTCTCTCAAAGTTTCAAGTAATGAGTCATTTAGAAGGAACATCTGTTGCATCTAGAAATGGGCTATTGGGAGCAAAAACATTCACTGGCAAACAGAGAATTTGAACCTATGTCACAGGCAGTTTCACAAATAGTTTCTAAGACTAAAATAAAGAGTATTAGATTTAGCTCTCATGGTTACCAATGTTCTGTTGCATCATGCCAATTTTACTGTTTTTGTTCTATTATGAGCTCCGATCTTGAAAATTCCCAAGAGAAATAATCAGAATGGAATTCTGAATGTCAAGGTCACCCAAAACTCTGTTCTCTCTACTCAGCATGCATGTGCATTTGTTTTTCTGAACAGTGATTACACTGAAAATTAGAAGACCACCTTTTCCAAAATAGACTCTCAGTAGCATGATAAGGTGATGAAAAGATAGTAGGCTTTGCAGTCAAGTCTAGTGTGAATTTTTGTCTCTGCCACTGACAAGATGTGGGAATTTGGGATTATTTCCCTTTCATCAAATGGAGTTGCCACATATAACAGGGGAAACATAGTATCTACCTCATAGATTTGTTGTAAAGGATACGTGAGTATTTGATGTGCTTATTACAGAGTAGCTCTAAATGTTTTCTCTTGTGGCTTCACAAACTCCAGGCCAACTCTAACACTGGCTCCTGGGAAGGCGGGACAGGGACAAGAGGTGTTACGGATGGAAATGCATCTTGCAGGGTCCTTGGACCCTGTAGGTAGTCACTGTCAAATTTTGTTTTCTGATAAATGGTGTTCAGAAGGGATCTAGCGTACTTGATGATCAGCTTAGAAGAACAAAGTTTATTAGATTTTTGTTTGAGATTTGATTTTGCATACAAATAATAATTAGGCACAAATACGCCAATTATTTATTGACTGACTTCTATGATTCAGGTATGTTTTATACAATATTTCATTTAAGCCTCAAAACCACCAGATGTAGCTTGCATTTTTATCACTGCTCGCATACAGAGGGAAGCCTTGAGATGCAGTTTTGCTTACTGAAAGTCAGTGGCAGATCCAGTGTTTAAACCCAGGCCTGTCTGAATCTAAAGCTGGGCACTTTTGCTTCACCACTCTGCCTTCCCATATTATGCCTTCTGAAAGGTGTGTTTGGAGGGTACAGGATTATGTAACAGCCCTAATCAGTATATTCTTACTATGATTTTAGGAAGTTGCTTTCTGGGACGCCTGGGGGGCTCAGTCGTTAAGCGTCTGCCTTCAGCTCAGGTCATCGTCCCAGGGTCCTGGGATCGAGCCCCACATCGGGCTCCCTGCTCAGCGGGAAGCCTGCTTCTCCCTCTCCCACTTCCCCTGCTTGTGTTCCTGCTCTCGCTATCTCTCTCTGTCAAATAAATAAATAAAATCTTAAAAAAAAAGTTGCTTTCCTTCGCTCCCTTCTATGATCATTTTAACACCTCCACGTTGCCTTTTATTACTTTAAAATTTTGATTCCAACTTGATGTCCAAATAATCCAAACTCCTCCTTCTAAATTGTATTCCTCCTTCCATCCCCACCACTCTCCTTGCCTTCTCCCTTCTCCTTTCCTGCATTTGGTCATTCCAGACCATTAAATATTACATATAAATGTATACATATGCACATATAGAAATGTATCAAATGGGGCGCCTGGGTGGCTCAGTAGGTTAAGCATCTGCCTTTGGCTCAGGTCCTGATCTCAGGGTCCTGGGATCGAGCCCCACATCAGGCTCCTCTCTTAGTGGGGAGTCTGCTTCTCCCTCTCCCTCTGCTCCCCCCCAACTTGTTTGCTCTTTCCCTCTCTTTCCTAAATAAATAAATAAATAAATAAGATCTAAAAAAAAAAAAAAAAAGAAATGTATCAAAGAACTCCATATCCAGTCAAGAAATAATGCTGAGACAGGTGTGGCTCCTTCCCAGTTGTGTCTGCTATTAGCTCTTGCTAGGGTACCACTCACCTTGTAATATATAGTCATGCATCTCAGAACTACGGCAGCCTGGACTAACACTTCTTCCATGTTTTCTCCATGGTTGGGACATGTCTGGTCCAGGCCAAGAGTCCAAAGCCCTTCTAATTTTAGATGAACAATCCCTAAATGAATGAAACAATATTTAACAAGTTGACTTTTTACTCCTTTTCCTTCTGTAGACGCAGATTTTATATAATTTTCTTCTATTTGGAAACATTTCATTAGCCATTTAACTAGAGTTTTTAGTGTTTATTCATGATACACCACACGAGGAGTTGGAAATACCCTGGTTTAAATCACTAGAAAAGGCACAAAGGTAGAGAGAATTGCAGAATGGGAAAGAATGAGGGTCAACATATATACAAATGAACTGCAATAAAGTGAAATGGAATGAATTTCAGTAAAAACACATTCCCATGGATATTTGTGATCTGGTTTTGAACTGCTTTTAGAAAAAAGGAAAATAACCCCTTACATGATAAATAATTAAGTGAACTTTTATAGAAAAACTTTATAAAATTAAGATATTAGTTAAAAGAAATTTTCTCTTGCTTTTTTCTGTGAAAATGTCTGCCTAAAGTGATTTAGTTGGGTTACTGTTTCCAAGGCCTCTGATTTTTTATTTGCATTTGGTTAGACATCCTTCATTCACAAAAATATCACCTATGTAATAATTTAATGAGGTTATGGAGAATAATCAATCACATTTGAGCTCCTTTATGCTGCTGAAATCCTAAAAATACCTGCTAAAGAATATGTATGCTACAAAAGTATATACCTGAAAGAATATATTAAAGAATATGCATAATAAAGGATAGGTATATGTTAAGGATGATGCTTTAGTTGGTAGAACCAACTTAACCTAAAAATGATGGAGGTCACATATATTACCAGAGTAAAATCCTCAAGCACTATGACATATATGCCATAGTTATATGCCTCATATTTCAAAAACAGTCCTTATTTTGATATCTCCTGCTACCATATCAGATGCCACATACATGTTATGGCACATGTCTCAAGTTTTGGGTTGGGAAATACTATCAAAGTACACATGAATAGAATAACAAATAAACCAAAAAAACCCCACAACAATATGCAACAATTTCCTGTTTCCAAGAGACCCACCCAAGGGAAAGAAAATCAGGACACAGAAAGACTGGAAATAGTAAGATGACAAAATGTTAGGAAGATATTAACAAAATAAAAGAGAGTGTGGCAATCTTAATAGAGGAAAAGTGCATTTCTATGAATTACTATAATGTATTTTTCTGGGATGAGAGTATTAAATGAGACAAAGAGATGTTGCAAATGTTAGAGGACAAAGATTTTATATCAAACTAGGAGATATGGCCTATATAAATCTAAATGCACAGCTATAAAATATGTAAGGCAAAAATATTAGAAATACAAGAAGAAATGTACACACAATTGTTGCAGAAAAATTTAACACACCTTTCTCAGAAATTAATTGATAAAGCATAAAAAGGATATGGGCAGATTTAAATAATATACTTACCAAACTATATCTAATAAACATATAGAGAACTTTGTATCCATGAACTGAAAATATGCAGCCATTTTTTACATGTATATGGATAAGGAAAGTCTCACTAAGAAAAGACTCTACATATTAGTCCACAAAATATAAAAATTATTTAAAAAATGTATGTAATAAGGAGTATGTTATTTGATCATAATGCAATCAAATTAATAAAGAAATTAAAAAATAAATTTATAGCAAAAAATCTAATCACTTAGACATTTAATCATTTCTAAATAAATTGTGGGTTGAAAAGGAAATCAAGAAAAATTAAAATTTATACTATAAACAAACAAAAATGAGAACATGATTTGAACACTGATACCAAAATCAGGTAAGAACAACACATGGGCATATACACATATACATCTAAAGGCTGTTAGACCACAACACAGAAGACACAACTGTGTATTTACTTGAAGATGATAAGATTGTAAAAGCAAAAAGAAAAAAAGATGTTAGTTGTCTAAATTCAAAGTCAACATACAAAATTGGCATAATTTTCTATACATCCAGAATAACCAATTTAAGAAGTCAGTAGAAAAGGATCCCATTTATACTAACACCAAAAATCTATAAAGCTCTCAGGAAAAAAACCAAACAGTAGGTGTTCAACTCCTATCTGCAGAAAATTAGGGGCACCTGGGTGGCTCAGTTGTGTAAGCATCTGAGTCTTGATTTTGGCTCAGGTCGTGATCTCAGGGTTGTGAGATAGAGCCCTGCGTTGGGCTCTGTGTTGGGTGTGGAGCCTGTTTTAAGATTTTCTCTCCCCCCTCCCTCTGCCTCTCTGCCATGTTCTCTCTCTCTTAAAAAAAAAAAAAAAGGAAAAGGAAAAGAAAACTACTACTTTAATGAGAGACAAAAAGGGAGACTTGAATAAGTAGATAAATGCCATATTTCTGCATGGGAAGATTCAGTGTGGCAAAAATTCACAAATTCATAATTTGATTTGTTTTGAACTAAAATCATAACAGAAGTTTTCATGGAATTTGATATCTCTAGGAGAAACATACACACGAATTTGGTAGAAGAAAAATAAGAGGGAACTGGCACCCTCAAATTTCAAATTAAGGCATAAAGCTAAGTTAATTAAGATAAAAGTGGTACTGGGCAAGAAAGAGATGAATTGGTTAATTTAGTTGAGGAATCCAGAATCAGAAAAAATTATATATATATTAAATATTAGGGTGTCAGCCTGAATGAATTCTCCACCAAACAACTGAAGAAGAGGAGTTGTCTGATTTTCTGAAGGCTGATTCCAGAGGACCTCACCTAGGAGATGTGACCAAGAGTATGAATAGTGCATATGACAAATGGGCACTTTCAATCCTTGAGGAAATAAATTCTTTAATTAATGTGTTACAACTGTTGACTTTCTGTTGGAAAGATTATTAAATTTTATTTCTCATATTTTAGATATTTCAAAATATAAAAAAATAGCACTAGTAAAAAACACTAGTGAAATTTTTAGTGCTTTGACATGGGCAAGACTTTCCCACGCAAGGTAGAAAGCACAGAAATTATAAAGGAAAAGATTAACAAGTTTTGCAACTAAAGAATTAAATTTGTATAGTAAAAGATACCATAAAGCACAAATGACCAAAAGGGAAAAAAAATGACCAAATGGGAGAAAATTTTTGCTATAAATATAACAAAGAATATTCAAAGTACATAAAGAACTTCTATAGATCAGTGAGAAAGTTCAGTCCAAAAAAATGGACAAAGACCATGAAAAAGCAACTTACAGAAAAAAAGATAATTTGGTGGAGGGGGGAGAGAGAAATATAGAGACAGCCAGAATGCTCACCTATATTAGTAACAAGGAAATTACAATTTAAAATAATGTGTTTTTGTTTTGTTTTGTTTTGGTCCATCAGTTTAGGAAAACCTTAAAAGACTGATATATTCGGCGTGGGGGAAAGTGTGTCATGATCACTCTCATATATTGCTGGTTGGAGTGTGAATAGGTATAGTCTTTTTGGAGGTCAATTCAGCAGTATGTACCAAAATTTATAATGTGTTTCCCCTTTGACTCAGTAATTCATCTTTAAGCAGATATCCTATAAAATTGCTGAGAAATGTATGTAAAAACATCTTCATAATGATGCTCACTGAAGCATTGTTTGTGACATTAAATTGCTAGGAACAAGCCAGAAGTCATTGGGAGAGAAATGAAATTAGATCACAGTACAGCCATCCAGTGGAATAGTATGTGGTTAATCAGTGTCCTCCAACTTGAATAATGTATGGATCTTTTCTAAAGAGATTTTTAAGCTAATTCCCAAGGTAGCATGGAGGAATATCTACAAGAACAGACTTTAAAGATAGAAAGTTATCTTAAATGAAAAAAATAAGTTTACAAAACTACGTGCTTAATGCAATACTTTTTTTTTTAAAGATTATTTATTTATTTATTTAATTGACAGAGAGAGGGAGAGACAGCGAGAGAGGGAACACAAGCAGGGGGAGTGGGAAAGGGAGAAGCAGGCTTCCCGCCGAGCAGGGAGCCTGATGCGGGGCTCGATGCTGGGCTCGATCCCAGGACCCCGGGATCATGACCTGAGCCGAAGGCAGTCGCTTAACCAACTGAGCCACCCAGGCGCCCCAATGCAATACTTTTTAAGACAACAAACTCAAGCTATCTATTCTCTTTCTCTCTCTGAATGCACAGAAAAGACTAAAAATCATATTAAAGTGTTATTAGTGGTTACCTTTAGGGCTTGAACTGAGATGAGGAAATGTACTTTCTCACTCTCTTTTTTTACTCTCTATGAGTCTGCTTTTTGAAATTTATGTTTCAACAAAATTGTGTTCCTTATTGAATTTTTAAAAATAAAAATAATTTTTAAAAAATCTAAAAAATAATAATTTTAGAAAAAGGAAACAAAAACTATTTTTCTAGGATTTCTTTTAATCTTAAAAAATTCACTCTGGGATGGGAGTTATGAGATTTCAGAAGCAAACTGAGCCACACTTCCTTCAAATACATCATTGCAAAATGAATTTTTCATTAGTGATCTCTGAAACCAAGTACTCAAATCATGAGATGTGTAAGAAAGTCAAACATTCTTTGTTAGCTTTTTGAAGTATCATTTGTCACTCTAGCTTGCTCTGAAGTATTCCATTATCTGCTTCATTCCATAGAGTGCTGCAGACAAAGTTCAGCATTCATTTTGCTACGTATGAAAAGTGCTCCAGGAGAGAGTACAATAGTATGAGCCAAGGGACCTCGAGCCTCACTACAGTTTAGGGCTAAGGAACAAGTCAGAGAAGACAAGAAGGCTGATACCATGCAAGCCTATCTTTTGTTCAGCTGTAAAAATTAAAATATGTAAATTCCTAACTTGGAGGGCAGGAATTAATATCTCCACTTTGCATACGAAACCGAAATTTAGAGGACTGCAGTGAATGAAAAGTCTTAGTAGCTTCTCCTGCCAAATAGCATATTCATTTATGGTTTCTTACTGGTTATAAGACTTTTACCAAAACACTAGGAATCAGGGGACGGAGTGAAATGTTCTGAAGAAGAATGCTGGTCTGAAAAAAATTAAGGTCAAGTTAAGTGAATAACAATTTACATAGTAGGAATTAGGTAATAAGAATTTCATCAATTTTTCAGGGCAGGTGGGGTTAGTGCTGGTAGTGATGGGGTGGGTGGCTATCAACGTGCTATGATGGGAGGGGGGAATGAATTCATAGCTCATTGGATGGTATGGTGCCTTAATGTCCTTTATAAAATGATATTTTATTTTTCTCTGATTCAAAACTTACATAAAAATTGCAAGCAAGAACTCCTGTATACATAGTTATATTATTTATCTATATTTAGACATCTCAAATATATATTTTAGGGGCACCTGGGTGACCCAGTCCATTAAGTGTCCGACTCTTGATTTCAACTCAGGTCATAATTTCAGGATTGTGAGATCAAGCCCCATGTCAGGCTCCTCACTGGGCATGGAGCCTGCTTAAAATTCTTTTCCTCTCCCTCTGTCCTTTCCCACCTCTCTCTCTCTCTAAAAAAAAAAAAAAAAAAAAAAGGAAACGAAAAAAGAAAAAGAAAAACATATATTTTATGTTAAATTTATCTAAAAAACAAAGCAAATAAATAAAAAACAAATCAGAATCATAAATACAGAGAACAAACATGGTTGCCAGAGGAGAGGTGGTTAGGTGGATGGGCAAAATAGGTGAAGAAGATTGAGAGGTATAATCTTCCAGTTAAAAAGTCAAGTTATAGGGATGAAAAGTAGAGCATAAGGGAGATAGTCAATAATATTGTAATAATGTTGTAGGATGACAGATGGTAACTACACTTACAGTGGTGAGCATAGCATGATGTGTAGAATTGTTGAATCACTATGTTGTACACCTGAAACTAATATAATATTGTATGTCAACTATACTTTAGTAAAAATTTGCAATAAGGAACTCCTGTATACACATTTATATTTACATTTATTTATAATTTTTCCAACTCATTTGAGAGTAAATTGGAGACATCATACCACTTTGCCTCTAAATAATTCATTTATAATTCTATTTATAACAAAAGAGATGTCATCTTAAATAGCCACAATGCACTGGTCAAAAATCAGAAAAGTTACCACTGATACAGTATCATTACGGAATCCAGAGTCCATACTCAAATTTTTCATTTGACCTCAAAGTTTCCTTCACAGCTATTTTCTACCACAGTCTAGGATTCAAGCAAGCATTACCTTTATCTATTTTATTCTCAGTAGTTAATTAACTGTTCAAAAAATAGTTCTGCCCTCTATCTGCTGTGTATTGGTGCTAGTAACACGGTAACAGAGGCCAGGATCCCCCTCAGAGGTGATGGAGGGGAGGCTGGGGCTGGTAGAAATGGAACAGGTCTGGGGCAGCGCCTGTACCTGCCACAGTATGGCCGGAGTTCATCTCACGAAGCATTTAGGGGAGATTAACGTCGGTAATCGACAGATGAAGAAAGAGAGCTAGAATATAAAGTGGCAGAAAAAAGATTAAAATCTGTGTCTCTAGAATCTCAATCTTGTTATTTATAGATTCCTTTTCAACCTATCTATTCTTTTCCTGAAATCATCTGCAACGTTTTTCAGCACATTAACATTCTTTGACATTGTCATGCTTATTCATGTCTTGTGCTTTTGCCCATAAAATTACCTTTTTCTCAAAATGCGTTTTTCAGCTCTTTTCTCTATCTCAAGATTTTACCTCCAGTTGGCATGGGTTTATGAATTGAAGAAGGTATAATCTAAGCAAACTCTCAGAAGCTAATTCTTATAGGCAGCTGATCTCTGAAGGATTCATGAATTCAAATAACTGCCTTAGATCACAAAGTCTGATTAAAAAAAAAAAGCTGGTTTTTAGAGTCCAACAGACTAAGCTTTAATCAGATCACATCAATTCATCATCAATGGATTTTAGCTTGAACAAAATCATTTATTCAATTTCTGCAGAGCACAGCTTAGATTTGAATATATGCAGGCTATTTGATCATTCTGGTTTAGTTCTATTTTTAATGCGAGAGAATGCTAGGGCTACCAGATGGAAAGCCAGGCTGAGTACCCACAGGGGGGTTCAGGTTCAAGCATATCCAGCTGTGTCTGAATGGCTGACAGGGTGAAGTCACCAGCAATCGATTTCCTGGAGGTGATCAAAAAGCCTCATTGTAAGAAGCTCATCCCCAGTGAAGGAAGAGTTAAGGAATGAAATCTTGTGTGAAAACAATGGGGCATTTTGAATTTAGCAAGAGTATGACTTCTAACACAACACTACTGGCATCATTGAAGGAAAATGACCATAACCATTTTTCGTTTTCACACTACTCGCAAACTGATGACAGAAATACTTTTAGAAAATTGCTCTCTCAAGTTGCTCAAAATATAGAGGTGTGCTTGCAATTTTCCGCATAAGCTATTCCCAGGAGATTTTTGGTCATAGCTCCTCTTTTTCCTACAACCATTTCCTCAGAAAAATAATCATCCCACACAGCTACTAAGCCAGGGACGGCTGGCTAGCTATCTGACATCCATCGCCCTTTCCTCTTTCCTACCGAAATCCTGATTTTGCCCAGGTATCCATTCCTGCCCCTCGCAGCTAATTAAGAGGAAACTGACACAACCCCCTGAGCCAAGGTGGGTAATTAACCTAACGCAACCAGCACGTGGCATTCCCTCCACAACTGTTTCTGATGCAGAAGTGGCCTTCTGATGTTTTTGGCTCAGACTAAAGACATATTCCATCCTTGGGCAGGGATTCTTCTCTCTCTCGCTCTTTCTTTCTAGATGTCAACAAGAAACCATGTTGTTATAGTTGCTGCTGACAAGCATCTGATGACAAAACAAGAAGGACCCTTAGGTTAGAGCAAACAGTCTAGACAGCAGAGCAGAAAGTTAGAAAAATCTGGATGCCTGACGTGATAGCTTCAGCCACTGAATCAAATCACTCTGCAGTTGACTACTGTAATTCCTGCTATTTGAATAAAGTTCCTTATTGTTTAAGCCTAGATGAGTCATGGCTTCTGTTACTGCAGTTGAAACCATACCAAACAATATATTATAGAAACATCTAATTATGAAGACTGAGAACCCCAAATTTTGTGTTAGACTCAAACAAAACTTAAAGTTCGCCTGACTCATTTAGTGATTTGCATAATTGTTATCATACCACATAACAATTAGATATAAATTATAAATAATGCACATGAAGGACTAATTTTCCAGGAAAGGTGCTGTGGAACAATACAAAGCATACCTTATTCAGAATTGTGGGTAGAAATCTTCTATTCTGCTAATTTCTAAGAAAAGAAGCTGCTCATAAATTTGTGATCAGCTCCCAACTGGAAAGGGCCTGCTGTTTATCGAGTACTTCCCGGAAGCCGGGCACTGTCCTGGGTGCTTTTTACACAGTTGGATTCAAGCAGGCATGAAGAGCAGTGGATATGGAGTCCTGTAGAACTCGTTCCATGGGCATGTGTGCCCGAGCGGGCCAGTTTTGAATCGAAAGAACAGAGGGGCTGCGTATCTTCCCTCTGCTTCATCCACATTCCACGCTTGGATTCCCAAGGTGACTGTTCTCTTAGCAAAGTCACTGTTTCCAGTGCCCAACTACTATGCTCCAAGGGCCTAGCTCCAGAGGAATGTCCAGCATCAGCCATGTGAAGTATTCGAATCAGCTCTGCCACACAAACTGTTAGGCTCCAGTGTTAAGGCTCAGCCGAAAGCCTAGATAGCGACTCTTTTCATTCAGGTAAATTTATTTCAGGTGCCCCCTTGCTAGTCTTGCCAATGAAACCTGGTCAGCACAATCCCAGAAAGCTCCATCAGGCCTCCCTGAGTTCTTGTCTCAGGGTGGGGAGTGCTGGGGCTGTGACCCATTGTCTCCCAGAAGCTCTCTGGATTCCTAGGTAACTCTTCTGAGATCATGGACCTGATCCAGCTACACGAATCTGAGAGTGCTCACTTTCTTATACTAGGAAAAAAAAAACCAAACAAACAAAAATAAGGGGGCTGTCCAAGTAATTCTTCCTTGGGTAAAGGATTTTAAACACTTACATAAAAATCACATATTCAAATTATAAACATAAATAAGCATGGAAAATCAGATTACACAAATGCTGTATCTTTTTAATGGTCCCATGAAATTCCATCTACAAGAATACCATAATTTACTTAATCTTCTAATGTTGAGTTTTTAAATTGTTTCTAATTTTTCTCTATTATAAATATTTCTTTGCAATGAACAACAGATGCATGAGTTTAAATGCTCCTGTAACATTTTTAAAAAGTAGGCTCCATGTCCAGCACGAGGTAAGGGCTCAAACTCACAGGGCTCAAACTCATGACCCTGAAATCAAGACCTGAGCTGAGATCAAGAGTCAGATGCCCAACTGAGTGAGCCACCCAGGTGTCCCATTTCTGTAATATTTTAAAAAGCCTTTTCCCAAACTGAAAGACTGAACTCAAGGAAATCCAAGATCATTGTAAAATGAATTTGGGGACTGCTTTAGAATATGTCACTAAGTCTACTAGAGAGATTGAGCTAGAACCACATAACTGTTCCTTTTCAGTGCAAACACTGTCCAAGCAATGGGCCCTTATTTCCTTGTTCTTGACTGTTCCTTTGCCCCTGTCATGTTGGACTCCATTTGTCCCTCAGATCTACTTCCCCAGTCTTCAGTGTCACCTCATTGCTTTCCTCAAGGTGACCCTTCCTGATGCAAATGAACAAATCTTTTAAATCTCTGAAAGAAAGAATTATCTTTGAGCCCAAGTGAGAACAGCTGCCCAAGAAACCCAATCTTCACAAACAACAGAGTACTATGGAGGATGAACGGTTTTTACAGTTATAGACTTTTTTACTTCTTGTAAAAGCTCAAAAGATTATAGAAAAACATATAGGCAGGAGTTACCAGTTTTTAACGTCAAGGAATGCAGGTAGGAGGAACTTTGATGGACAAGATGGTTTTCCTTGAGGCTACTCACTCATACAGCAGGTGTACAATGCATGCTTGGTGGGCCATAAATGAGGCTTTGGGTTTAAACAAAGTTTATGTACAGTCATGCTGACTTTGAAATCAATCTAAAATGGCTTCCCTTACATATCAACCCTTTAGAGAGAGAGTTTTTCTCCCATCACCCTTGACCAAGGCCTTGCTCCATTTTCCCAGCCAGGCACGGGGTGCTTCTGCAAGCCCAGACCAATGCCTCTCTGCACTTGTCCTCAGCTCTTTTTATAACTGACAGCTTGTACCAGCCCCACTGTCAGGCGAAGCACAATGGGGCGAACACGTGTGTTCTGGGTTGGGCAGGAGTTATGGAAAGTATAAAGAGCAGTGCTGAAGCCAGGTAGTCAAAAATTCAGGAAAACCCACTTTTAGAGCACAATTTGGCACTTTCCCCAGGGGTCTTTCAGCCATGACATTCTGCCCTGGTGCTTTCTGTCCTCTTTCTGACCCAGGCTAATGTGTCAGCACCTGCACCCGAGTTGCAAGTTTCATCCATTTTTATTTTTCTATTTGCAAGTACCTGGGCTCCTACATTTTACTGAGATGCACTGGCTTCTGACTCTATTTCTCCTAAGCCTTCTTGGATCTCCTGGAGACCGGGCGCCTTTCCTGCATCAGGTTCTCTTCCTAATGAAGAGGCCGCGTTGCTCTGCCATTTATGCAGTCATTCATATTCATAGAAAAGCATAAAGACAATTTTCTTAATTACAGTACTTGATGCTGCAGTGTGTCTCCCAATTTTCTGTGTGTGGTTTCATCTGTGTAACAGGCACTCTGCCTGAATTCAACATCTTTAATTGCTGGGCAACGTGCTCCAGGAGAGGGAATATGCAAGAAGAGAAACAGGATTCCATTTAAAGAATGCTTCTTTGACTCCGGTCCTACAGGGTTCAGGGGGCCTGGCTGAGCTGCTGCTTTGTGATTGGCATGTACAAACCCAAATTAAGCTTCTGATTTGCATCCTTCATTTGCTAACAGAATTCTGTTCTGTATTTACCAGCAACTGATGACGTAGACCTCTCTCTCCTGAGACCGCTGTGAATGGAAGGAATGAACAATTGGATAGTCTCTAGCACGTGGAGAGAGAAATGCTGCAGCTTTTCACCATAAAATTGAATTTTGTGAAGCCATCACTAAACGGTTACAGATTGTAGAGAAAGTAGAGTGTAGCAGATTCTGTGGCCTCCCTCCAAATGCACTGAATAAAATCAGCGGGTCTAGGTTGTTGGTTGGAATGCTGTCCTCTCAGTCTGGCCTGTGGGATTTCAGAGGAACGGCTGGAGAGCAGAATGAATACCACTGAATATATTTGCTTTTAGCATCTTAACAGCTACATTTCCCTGTGGGGTTTCAAAATTCCATTTTTATCAGATGTCAGTTTTGGTTAAACTAAGCAGTTTGCAGGTTTTTTTTTCTTTCTGTTCACTTATAGGCTAATGAGAGCCAAATATGTCTCATTCTGGCCCTTCCTCATTCATGCCACCTGAATGCTTGAGGGACCTGCTTATGCAGAGACAGTCTGAGGTCATGAATGATCAGGTCTAAAGTTGGTATCAAAAGTTCTTGTTTGAAAAGAAAAACAAACAAACAAACAAAAAAACCCTTCTTGTTCGGGTAGGGCTGACCTCAGATTTGCAGCAAGCCAAGGAACCCTTGAATTTTTCTTTCCTTTAATAGTTGCTCTTTCAAGTCCCCAAAAGAAGTAGTAAACCAGCAACACCTACTTTGTCCCTCGTACTTAATCCGTCTTCAGTAAAACTAATTTTCGCTGAATTGAAACTGGGATTCAGTCTGCTGCTCTGCTGGGCCAGGGAGCTTCATCATTTACATTAGTGAGTTGATTTATATTAAAGGAGAAAAAGACCTGAGGCAGAAGTCTTCTGAAAAGTATCTGAGTCAAGCAGAGATTGGAGGGAGGCAAAGGACAATGTGGTGTTTTTCCTCAGCCTTGCACCTAGGTTGGATTTGATCTTCTAGCAAGAGAACATTTGCAACCCATTTTCATAGGAATCATTGTTATACACAGAACATAAACAGTGGTATACAGAACCAGGTTTATTACAAAAGACGATATGAAGTAGGGGAGAGAAGCATTTTATGTGGAGCAGAAAAGAAGTGCAGTCCTTCCTGGCAACTCAGAGGCTTTGTATCTTTTGAAGTCAAAAGTGATGGTTCTGTACGCAAAACTACATTATCATGGTGAGAAATGGCAGTATGGCAGCTGGGCGATGATGATAACCGTTGGTGGTTTGGATGAATGAGGAGGCTGAGGTTGAAGAACAAGATGACACAGGATCTGAGCCATGTGATACACCCTCAGGTCCGCACCTAATAACTGAACAGGATGCTGATGCCCCCTGGTTAGGCAGGCGGGTTGACCAGCCAGTGAAATTGAGTATTAATGTGACTTCATTTGTGTTTGTGGACTGGTGACACCCAGGAAAATTCAGAATATATTTGCTTCTATTTTAGATAGTACAAACACCTATTTGGGACCCCAGATTTCAATTCACTTGGAAATAGAGACATTGCACTCTTGCCTTGGGGCAGTTTGAGTTAATGTCAAATTATTAGCAGAGAACATCACCCTTTTTGCTGCATTTCCATTATTTTGGTATATTTGCATTTGATATCTTTTTCTAAAATCTGATAAGAAAGGTTTTTTTATTTGCTTTGTGTCATTTCAACAATAGGAGACTATAGAATGCAGTATCCTGTGGTATCCTCCCTGGAGTGACACCGACAAATGTAAAAGCTGCCTTTCCGCAGTCTGGGTGGTTTGTGGGCTGTGTTCACTGTCCTTTGACAGAGGGATGAGAATGGAGGATGCTGGTGTAGGAAGGGAGTTTCATTGAGACTTCTAGAATGTGAACAGTAAGAAGAGGAGGTACTAAGAGTAACCCTTCAAATATTTAAAGAAAGAATCTGTTACCCTTTAGCAACTTAAGTATTCCCATAGCTGCCCATCTAGTATACATAGTGCATTTTGTATACCACCAGTCATAGTGTTGGCGCATTGTAGATGCTCAGTCCCCACTTGTTGTCTTGAATTATGTGGATGCCATTTTTCCTAATGGACCGGATTCCCTTTCTGATTCTGTAGATAGATGGCCTTCACCTCAACTTCCCTCTCATGCTTGCTTCATGGAAGTAGCAGTTTTGATGCTGGGTCTCAATCCCTCTGGATTTTCTAAGTATCACTCTATTTGACTATATCATTCCAGTCATAAGATACAACAATATTCACTTTTATAAAAATCCAAATATATGTAACTGACATATGAAATTAAAGGACAGAGGGACACGTGGATGGTTCTGTTGGTTGGGCCACTGGCTCTTGGTTTCAGCTCAGGTCAGTGTCTCAGGGTCCTCGGATGGAGCCCTGCCTCAGCCTCCACACTCAGATGGGCAGTCGGCTTCTCTTCCTCTCCCTCTGCCCCTGCCCTCACTTGAGAGCATGCATTCACTCTCTCTCTGAAATAAATAAATCTTAAAATAAAAAAAGAGGGGAGCCTAGGTGGCTTGATGGGTTAAGCGTCTGCCTTCGGTTCAGGTCTTGATCTCAGGGTCCTGGGATGGAGCCCCACAGCAGTTCCCTGCTCAACAGGGAGTCTGCTTCTCCCTCTCCCTCTGCCCTCCTGCCCACCCCCCCACCACTCATGTTCTCTCTTTCAAATAAGTAAATATAATCTTAAAAAAAATAAAGTCTTAAAAAAGAAATTAAAGGGTAGCAATTCATACTAATTCATACTAATAATGTCCATCACTCTCTTATCAGCAAGCAGGACAGTGTGAATTATAGCCTAGATGAACAGTGTGTGATGTGGGTAAACTTAGCAAATGTCTGATTTGAAATAAGCTGCAGTTCACCATTTAGCTGTAAAAATCAGTGTTTCCACATCCTTCACATCTTGGCATTAAAAAGAATGTGTTCAATGTTCCAAGCCAGGGCACTGATTCTTTCAGCTGTCTCAAGTCCTTCTGGTAACTAATTACATTCTTCCCAGAGAAAATGACTGATTGTGTATGAAATAAGGGTGCTTACATTAAATATTGACTATTAAACACTAAAAGAACTCTTTCTCCAATAGATCTAACACAGAGTACGTTATTTGGAAGAATTATCTTCATTGATCCTGAATTTTTTGTTGTTGTTGTTCTTGCGTTTCTTGCCTTCATCTGACTGTTGGGGCGGTGTCTCAAGATATTTCTGTAAACTTCTATCCAGTCACAGCTGATAGGACTAAGAAGCTAAACAAACAAACAAATATTCTAATTGTTATTATTGTCACCAATTTTTTTTTTCAATTCAAGACTTAGTCTTTCTCAGAACTTGGAAGTTGACACAACGATGTCACCTACCATAATAAGACATGTGACATTCAAGATTTAGTGTGAGGTAAAAGTTGAAACGTCATTTTAATCATCAATGCTGGAGTTTCTCTGAGAATAAGTTGGTAAAGGCGGTCATTAGAAACAAGCTGGAGTCAACCAGAGTCTGTTTTGTTTTGTTTTGTTTTAAGATTTTATTTATTTATTTGACAGAGAGAGAGAGACAGCGAGAGAGGGAACACAAGCAGGGGGAGTGGGAGATGGAGAAGCAGGCTTCCTGCCAAGCAGGGAGCCCGATGCGGGGCTCCATCCCAGGACCCTGAGATCGTGACCTGAGCCGAAGGCAGATGCTTAACGACTGAGCCACCCAGGCGCCCCAACCAGAGTCTGTTCTCTAATACCTGAGAATGACCAAAGTCGTACTAGATACATAATATATTTTAGGTGATGAATAAACGTGTGGATAAAGTGAAGAAAAAATATGTCTATGGTTATTCTGAGTTTCCTATTATTTTATACTTCTATAAACTCTGTTATCTGGGAGTGTGTGTGTGTGCGTGTTTGGGGTTAAGTGGGAGCTTTTCTGGCTTACACTGCTATATAACAAAATGTGAAGCTAACTGACTCAGGTGAGAGCCATTTAAAAAGCTCTCTAAAAAAAAAATCCCTGTTGCACTTGAATTATAGTTTGACAGTTATAAATTGTGTTAGTGATTCTGATAAGAGGATTGTCCTAATTTTGCCATTTGACTAATTTTAAAAAACTGTAAATGTCAAAATAATTTTGGGACTCATCAGGAAAACATTCTAGATCAAACTGCTTTCCTCCTTGACTTCCATGATCAACATTTAAATTTTGTTTTAGTAAACATATTATTTTGGAATAATTTAGATTTATAGACAGGTTCAAAGATAGTACTATCATTCTGTTTACTTTCTATTTATTCTAAACCAGAGACAAGTTAAGCAAGATAGTATTTGTCTTAGCTCATTTGGGCTGCTATCACAGAATACTATAGACTAGACGGCTTATAAACAAGAGAAATTTCTCATAATTCTGGAGTCTGGGAAGTCCAAGATCAAGGCACTGATAGATTTGGTGTCTCATAAATAGATGGTAGCCTTGCTGTGTCCTACCTAACATGGCAGAAGGATCAAGGGAGCTTCTGTGGTCCTTTTATTAGGGTGCCAATCCCATTCATGAAGGCTCTATTCTCATGACCTAATCACTTCCAAAAGCCCTACCCCCAAATACCATCACCTCTCGTGGTAGAATTTCAACATATGAATTTCAGGGGGACACAAATATTTGGTCCATAATAGTGTTATTATTTTCATGCCTGATATTTTCAGAATGTCTTAGTTTGAAAGAAAACAGCCCAGCAAAATTCCTTTTTCAGATGAGCACTACCTGATTTAGACTGTTATTCGGCTCTTGATATCCTATTGTAAGCAAGTTAATTTCCCATAGTTCTTATCACATTCCTCTGTCTCCACACCATCTTATTCCTTCTCAGTTGCTGAGGTGTGCTTCAAATGCCTCCCTTCCTGTCTATTCCAACTGATACCTTCTCTGCTCTTTCATATCTTACTATGAACATTCAACTGAAATTCTACTGCCTCCTCTTGCTGGCTTAGCCTGGAAGGATTTCTCTCTCTTCTCAATTTTCTTGGCAACTATTCTCTATGTTAATAATTGGGGGATTTACCACGTACTTCCTTTTTGCTTCTCTTGGCATCTTGAACTGCTAGTTAAATATTGTGCTGTTACCTAAATCTTAAGGTTTGCATTTGTATTTTTTAGTAAGATCATAAATTATTGAGGATGATTATTATTGCCTTTTTGTCTTATCCTAGCTTGTAGGAAAGCGCTTTGCACACAACATTTCTCAATGAATATTTGTAACTTGATATGGTTGGAATTCTGATTAGTTTTGAGTCTGATTAGTAATCGTTAATGTTGAGAACATATCCTTGGCCGTGTATCTTATAACTACTTTTATATATCATTTAATTTAATCTCCACAGTGCATGCATAAATTAGGTGTTTCTATCTCTGTTTTACAGATGCAATGATTATATGTTAAGTACTTATGAATTACATAAGAGAGAATGAGGAGACAAAAATGAATTGACAAGATCCATTATGGTTCACTAGTATAGAGAAGCAACTTTTTGGTGAATCATAAAACTGTACCATATGAGGGGTGTAATAACTGATATATATATATATAAATATATAAATGCATACAATGTCAGCTTTTTGAGATTTTAGAAGGCAATCTGATTAGAAATACAATGAGATCTATTCTTGGTGTCACTATCTGATGATGGCATCTAATTCACCACTCATTAGAAAAATTGTAGCACAGAATGGTACCTAAAGCAAAGCCTCAGACAAGGATTTGGGTGGACATATTACATGTTGGAGGTAAATTCAGGAAACAGAAGTGAGAAAGCTGGGAGAGTGGGACAAAGAAGGAAGAAAAGTGAATGAAGAGTATGTTTTTGAGTTGGCTACCAATGTGGAGAATGGCGTCTCAATCATGCTGAACCTAAAGAACCATTTTGAAGATGATTCAGAAATATTCCACCAAAAGAGAGGGTGGAGTATTTGTCCCTCACTGTTTCCCTCCCTTTTCCCTCCTCAGTTCCTGTCTCTCACCGAAGGGGTGCTTAACCCCTATCTAATTCTTGGCTACCTATGCTCAAGCTGAGTAGTTTCCACAGCTCTGGAGAAAGGTGTGAGGAAGAAAGCAGTCACTTTGGTTTTCCTGGAGATGGGAGAGTGGCTGTGGGTGAGGAACTGTCCACCACAGCTGTGCTGAAATCTTGGGGGCTAAAGAGGAGATGGAGCACGAGGCTCCACAAGTGGCTTGCTACCACCATGCAAATCTATTTGCACAGATTCATCTACATTACCTCAGCTTTTATGACAAATCTAGCAGCAGAGTTGGCAGGTTTGTGGAGTGGATGGAGTGGGCAGATTGAGCACTGAGTGGATTTTCAGGTCAGAGGGAACAGTATTTAATCATGAGGCTGAACATATTTTAAGGTTAATATGAAAAGGTAGATGGTTTTTGAGATTTAGGAGGTCTAGGACTTTTCAGTGTCTATATGCAATTTATACTTTTAATAGTTATTATCTGTGGTATGAAATTCTTTCTTTTCATTAAATTTAATCCTTTAATAAACACATTCATTTACATCCATTAATAGATATTTGTGGAGGATCCATTTTATGCCAGGCACTGTGCTAGTCACTGTGCTTTGCTAACCACAGTGAGCAAAAAACATGTCCTCATTGATTTTTACAGCATTTTCAGGAGTTCTGGGACTGAGGAATATGCTATTTGGTATAATCACACTAAACTAATTACCTGGGGGAATTGCAAAAAATTTACATAGGCTGGCAGTGTTATACATCATAATATAAGAATAGTTTGAAAGGTAGATAGTGTTAGTGGTGGCAAGGTTGCTTTATTCTTGAATAAAAAGAATTCAAAGAATCCTCTCTTGTTCACTGAAAGTTACAGTGCTTCAAGTATATTTTTTATTTTATTTCCCCCATGTTTTCCAAGTATGAAAGAATGATGTCATTCAAGCAAAGCTTGAGATTTGCTTAAGCGAGCACTCCCTTTTACATGCCAAAATGAACTTTATCAAATGGCATCTGTTTACTAGAGCGGTGGCCCCAGGGACTAACTAAATCCAGTTTCACACAGAGCCGAACTTTATAGTCTGTATATTTTTGCCTGTTTATTCTGGGTATATTGAAGATTACTTGGAATTACAAAGGTAATGGAGCAATCTGCTTTACAATAACACACAAGTGTTTGAGTTTACTTTACTATTGTTAAAAAAGGGACAGCTAGAGACATTTGAAAGACTTACTTCGGTCTTGCCCAAACTTCAGCTTATTTAACCCTCATGGTTTTTGTCTTACCTAATGTCAACATTAAGTGAATTCATTAATAGCAATGACATCATGAATTTGATGAGGTAGTTATATTTGTTCCATCCAGTACACATTAAATTTATTATTAAAAAGGGAAATGTCTATCTGTGTATTACTTATAATCATCTCAACCAACCAACAAACAAACCTAAAGTGGATCATGTTGAGTGCCACTGGATTAAAATGAAGTCTTCTAGGCAAGTGGTTTAGGGTTAAGTAACACCAACAATTAAGTAATCGTGAAGAAAAAGAAAGCTGAAGAGCCGGATCTCTCAGTTTGATTCTTTATTGCTCACAGTACACATATTGGGACAGACACACAGTTTCCCACAGCAGCACACGTAATACTGCCCTTTCTTATAGAAGAGACTTTGACTATAGAAGGACACAACAGTTAATTCCCAAGTAATGAAGCGAGTCAGCATACAACTTTCTAAAACTGATAGAAGGAAGCCAATACATTCAGAAGCACATCATAAGCAACATGCGAGTCTATGATGTTGTCAGAAGTAATCTGAAGCTGAGCACTAACATGCTTTTCAATTTTATATTTAATCTTGAAGCTTAAGCTCATGAAGGGCCTAGGTCCCTGAGCTAGCTCTGATTTCTATGGTTAGGATAACTTGATAAGTCCAGAGTTGTTAAGGACCCCTGAATAATATACACAGGTATAAATACTTTTAAATATATTATAATAATATAATATAGAAACAAAGATATATATATATATGTATACAAGTATATATTTTCCCTTGGAAAATCAAGACTATAAGAACACTTTTAGAATTATAACACCTATAAGACAAATCGGGTACTGTATTTTCTATAAATAATAAATGAGATTCACAAAGTTTAGAAAACAAACATGCTGACCTAGAAGCTTTTATTCCCCTTCATATTCATACTCATAGCGTATGGGTGGAATATTTTCTCACCAAATATAAGTGGACTTCATTCACTTTTCCCTTAGTTGGAGCTTTATTGGTAGTGGCAAATATTAAAGGACTAGCTGCCTTCCTTAATTAATCCCTCATGATATGGACATGACTTGGATATCTATCCTTAATGTCCAGAGGCCTTCCCTAAGATCTGTTGCGTCTGTCTCCACTCATCTTATTTCTCCCACATGTATTGTTTTTCCTTTAAATATCTAAATCGAATGTATCCTTGAAAGAAGTTCTACCTTCTCTGCAAAGTCTTCCTTAATTACTCCATGTCCCACTAATGCCCCTTTTGCTCTGAAGCACTCAGTTTTTTGTAGTCTGAAATCATACAACTTGGCTTCCAATTATGTATTCTGCATTTCTTATATGTTTCTCTGTTAATATGTTGTCACTAAATTATAATCTCCTGAAACAATGTGTAAGTCTATTTTATTTTTCATTATTAAATTAGGAGAATTATTAATTAGGACACGAAAGTGTTACTGAAATTTAAAGCATTATGCATATATAAGGGATAGTTCTGACCATGATCCAGTACACTTAATACAGTGCCTTTCCCTGAGCTGAAAACTGTTTAAAAACAAACAAAAAAAAACCCAAATAGAACTAGCTATCTTATTGTGAGGCTAAATCTACCGGCAAATTGGGCATCACCAGAAAATTTTAGAATATATGCTTATAGTTTGGGATTGACTTGTTCATTAATTTAACAGATACTTAGGGACATCATCCAAGTTTAAATAATTTGTGGAATACAAAGATGAAATACGCTTACTCACGAGAGGTTTTCCGTGTAGTTGCTTATCAAGAATTGTGCAATAAATAAGAGCCTTAAAGGCTCTACGTGAGGGACCAGGACTCAGTAGTTTTCAAGGTGTGGTCAGGGGACTACAGGCATCAAAATCACCTAAAAAGGGAGAATCTCTTGGAGGGAAGGGCCAAATAAAGTGCGTTTTAAGATAAGCTTCCAGGTCATTCTTATATGTACCAAAGTGGGAGTGGTTTATTATTGCTAGCTAAGGAGTGAACACTTGGCCTCTTTACTGGAGCATCTAACGCCATTCCAGGAATCTAGAGAATATGCTTATTGACTTCTGAATTCAGACCTCTGGTTAGGTGGATTCTTATTCTGATACCATGTTGTATCTCTTTCTCTTTTTTGGAAAGTTTCCATCTTTATCAGTAACAGTCCATAACATTCTTGAGAAAGTTCATACTTCCTCTTTGTTGCAAGTCAAAGAACAGTCACATGCACAAAAGTTAAGTCCATTATTCTGAGAGGAACAAAATAATCACTTAAGAGTGTTGCTTCGGGGCTCAAATGAGCTGCAGGAGCTCTAGCCAACTCCACTGCTTATCCCATCCTTCTTTTATAATTTTCAAAGTGCTTTCATTTCCATTATTCTAGTAGAGAGCCTGCAGTATGGACTTGACCCAGATGCTCCTCCATGAGGACATACAGGTGAACATTACGCGAATTGGCTTTTTATTGGCCACAAAACTGTCTTTTGTTTTCTTGCTGAATCCAGATTTGACAGTTCCAACAATGTGCTGTTCCAGCTGTACCATTTCCCTGAGCCCCTTTAATTTTCCAGACCGGATTTTCACAGCATAAATCAATCACCCCAGGTTGGATTTTCCATGAATGTGTTTGGTGTAGAAGAATGTAAACAGGCCTAACAACATTGTATACAAACATTCATGGCAACTCTTTTCAAGAGAGATTATTTGAATATCAAAATTAGAACCACCAAGATTTATTTACGTCAGGAGAGCCCATTTGGTGCTAACCATCTCAGCAACAAAACTATTCCCTAGTGTGCAAATTTGTAAATGAGATTTTCTGTTAAGTGATTTGAGGTTATACTTACAGACCGAACATATAAACAAAAATATTACAGGGCCTTATCTGACCTTTTTTCCCCTGTATAATCAATGAAATTAACAATTAAATTGATATTTCTAATTATAGTTCACAAAAAAGAATCACAATACATAAATTATCTTAGCAATTGCTTCTTTAAAACATTTCTGACACCTCTATTTGTATTCTAAATATTGACAGCTGTTATATCTTGAAATGGTATCACGTTGGTTTTGTTTTTCCTCATTGGACTATGAGATCCTTAAGAATGGGCAGAGCCTTTTTTTCCCTTAAACACGTTTCTGCAGTGGCTTTTCACATATCAAGTGTTCTTCCATTGGCTTCTCACTGAAGCTCTGAGATGCAAAACCTCTGCTTGGTTCTGTGAGGAAGAAGCCACATCGAGCTGCTCAACGCTACACCTGAGCCCCACCATGAAAATGGGGACTTAAGTTAAATAGAAATGTCAAAAGCATCCGTTTTTCCATACTTGGAACATGATTTTATGAAAACATGAAAGTATTCAGAACAACAAAATATTCTCTTACATATAAATATATTTGAAAGAATATTTGCACTTTTCCTTAAGCTAGTTCATGTCCAGGTTTAATCTTGAATGAAGTCAGATGAAATTGCCTGCTCTAAGGAAAACCATGTTTTAGGAGAGATAGGAGTTTGATTGGGAGGAAGGGGGGGGAGGGGAGGAGGGAGGAGAGAATGTATTTGTTATTATAGAGCTCTGTAAGACTTCTTCATGAGTATTATTCTGAACACGTACATTCCCTCAGCCAAATCTTGGTTTTGATGGCTATTTACTGTAGACAACTAAAGATAAACAGAAAACAAATGGCTAGAGCTTTTCATCTTCTGCTTCTTCCAAGAGAAATGAGTGATTCCAAACATTTGAAAAAGTTTTCTTTGAATCTGGGACTGACCAGTTGTTTCTGGTTGCTCTTTCACACCTGGTTTCCTTACTCTATGTACCAATATTCCAACTCCTTCGTGAGTTTTAGTTGAGAGGCAAAATAATGGTAAATATAGTATTTATACAATTCACAGAATCATGGGTAGACTGTCTAAAACCTCCTTTTCCTCCAAAAGTTAATATTGTCTCTCTTCTACCAAGTTTACAGATTTAACATAGTTTAGAATGATGTAACTCTTTTAATCTTTAAGAGCAGACCAAAATTGTATGGACCCACTTTTACTAAGACATACTGTCCCTGGTATTCTAACACATTCTTCTGAAAATGAGACAATTCAAGTTTAAGATTCAGTTACGCTAAACCTTATGGTTAAAGTTTTCCTTTTACTTTACTAGTTGTTTAGCTCAAACCAGCCATTTGTTTTGAAATCTTTTCAAAGTGTATTGTTTTGTGCACTTCGCTTGTTTAAGAATGAACATGGTTTGGACTTTTCTCTTTTCTCTTCAGCATATTTGCGTTGGAGTGAAGCTCTAGAAATAGACTCACAATACTGATGGAAGAAGTCTTAAGAGGTAATTTACGTTTACTTGTTTTATTTGTGATCTGTGACCTTTAGCTAATTACTTCAGGTGCAAGATCTAACCAAAGACACTCAGCAATTAGTGAAATTGGAAGTAATAAAGTAACCCAAGGGGTTTTATTAAGGGAGGCCCTTAATAATATTGCTCTACTCCATCAGCAGTGTTTTTCAAGTTCTTTATTTTTCATTTGATGGTGTATTTAAGTTTTGATGATTTAAGGAAATACTTTTTGATGATTTAGTACACTGTGATAAAGAATACTTTAGAAAGTCCTAACTCTTCTGTGTAAACCCAACTACCTGTTGGACATCGCATGGGAACATTTAATTTCATAGTGGCATTTGCTTTAGAGTTGAAACACTATGAACTATGTTCTCTTGAACTTCCCATGTGGTCTAAAACTAACAGGTTATTAGCAAATAATTCTTTAAAAGTGGAAATGGAAAAACTGAGCCCCTAAATTAAATTTCCAATGGTGAGAAGAGTACATTGTGTTCTGTGTGTAACATGTAAAACTAATTATAATTTCTTTCAACAGCTAATATTACCACTCAGCAAAATATTTATGTTTTTTAGTTATTTAGCCCATCGGGTCACAAGCTGTCATCAGAACAAAAAAGAAAGACGACTTTTCTCTCTTCGGTATCTATACAATTTAGAGAAGCTGCATTGATCCCTGATCCCTGATCCCTGGTTTTATCATCAGAGAGATCACAGCTGTAGTGAGACTGTGATGAAGATACCGTGGTTTAAGTACCTACCAGCAAGCCTGAGACATAGCTTGTTATGATATCAGCTCCTTTCCCTAACAAAAAAGCGAATATATTCCAACACCATCTGTTAAACAACTTAGGCACAGGTGTGTGTATGTTTGTATGCAGCTGCACATGTACCTGTGTGATTTGGGGTGGGGTCACTCTGGTGCTTCTATCCATATGATTCCAATGTTAATATTTAATCCAAGATGAAAAGTCAGTTAAAATAGATTTCTTGGTGTCATGCAGATAGACTTTTAGTGTATTTCCCATAAACATTTGCTTGCATTTGTTGACTAATACAGTGACAGGATAAGAGTGTCTTCCTGGAGTAGATGAGGCCAATTTTCTCAAAAGCATATTCTGGTCTGATATTCTGGATGGCAGAGTCTCCACATAGCAGAATTTTAAAACCGAAGTTTCCAAAATAGAAATGATGTATATTCTTCATAAAGAAGGTGGGGAGGGGTAATTGTCATTAGTGATTAAGTTTACAAAAAATCCATGAAACAGGAATATAGGCTGGAAAGGGCAATTGCCAGTACCCAGTACTTTCTGACTTCACCATTAAAAATGAGCTATTATTGAACCATCACCAAGGAGATACACTTGGAGATACTGATTGGCCAAATCCTAGTAGGTGAGCCATCTGGAAGGGATTAAATTGGACCCTGACCCTATGTCTTGGGCAAATTCACATTCACACCCTTCTCATAATCACTGCAATAGAATAGCAGGTATAAGTCATACATAATAAAGATATTAATGATGAGATGAAATCAGTTTTAGCTCTATTAAAAGTAAAGCCAACAGAATTCTGCATTGCTTTGACTTAGAATCTGTAAACAAACTATCACTAGTATAAAAAAAAAAAAAACAAAACAAACCAGAAACCTACAAATGACAAGCAGGCAGGAAGAAAAGACGATTGCAGACAAGTTAAAAATCCATAGACTACAATGCTCCGTGGGGAGTCTTCATTTGGAAGTGTGATAGACTTTGGCTGACTGAGAATAGCAACTAAGCTTTTGAGAATGTTTCAGACTTTTAAAGCTAGATTCACTTGAAGGATTCACTTGACATGGCTTAGTACTTTTTACGCAAGAATGCTCAGAAAGGATTTTCTTCCTTAAAAATTTCAGAGAAAAAGTAAAGCCTTATCTTAAATACTGGGTCTTGTCTTGGTTCCACTTTTCAATAATTACTTACATTGTTAGTTTGAATCATCAAGTTCTTTAAGCTGCTCTATTCTTTTGTCTCACGCATCATTTTGGAGGCTCAAAGAGCTGGTTAAGAACTGGATTCACCTAAAAATCACAGCTACATGTCTTCTCAACTTGTAATTCTGGCTATTTTAAGGTTTATTTTACAGTAGAGTGGAATGGTGACATCTACTTTATAAGACATAAAGATTATCTCAGGGGATGAAAGGTGCCGCTGAGAAAATATAGTCTCTGATAGGGTAGCAGCGTTGCACAGTGACAGATGGCAGCTCTACTTGCAGTGAGCGCAGCATAATGTATACAGCTGTCAGCTCACCGTGTCGTACACCTGAAACTGATGTAACACTGTGTGCCAAACACACTGGAATTAAAAAAAAATCATCTCAGAATTTTATAAGGATTATGGCATGTGTTTTTGTTTTTCTTACAGGGACTCTATTTGAAATCTCATTTTCACTCAATAAATAATTTTTTTCCATTTTTCCCTGTAGTTTCAGATATTCATGAAATAGCACTATACTGTGTTAAAATGAAATGCTAAATGCAAACATTTAAACATTTACACGTTGCCCAATTCCTAATTGTACCAATAATTTGGGGGAGTTTGAGAAGTTACATTTATTATGAATAATGTTAAATCAATGTCTAGATTTTATCTAAACTTCACAGCCCCAGAAAATGCAGTGAATTTCTCAGATTCAATGGAAAGAGCTACACTTTGTCTCTATCATTTGGCTTTTTCACAAATCTCCATTTTGGGGGAAACATTTTTGTGATACTAGAAGGAAAATATGAATCATTCTTATGGGTTAAAGTATCTTGGGCCAGGATTTATTAGAGCCTTGGCCAAGACTTTATCTGCTCTCTCTTCATGTACAAGTATTGGCTGTTTCCTCTTGGGCTGATAACGGCACAGATTCTCATTTACTCTCTGGTCCATTTTCTTCTCATTCATGAATCAGCTTTGGCTAAAGGTTATTTCAGAAGCCAAGCAGGTATCATCAAAAGATACTTTTGTGGCAGATAAATAAGTGTCAGTGACAGTGATATCATCAAGCTCTGTGCTGAAGGGATCTGACTCCTTGATGACACTGTAATTTAGGGCCACACTGTAGTTAGTGGGTTTCTCCACTGGTTTCTGCTTGCATTTGCAGAGCTTGCTGAAGGCTGCACGGAATTTCTGGGACATGAGATTGTAAATCACCGGGTTGATGGCACTGTTGAGATAAATGCAAATTCTGCAAAAGAGCAAGAACCAATTTTCTTGGAAAGGGCTGGAGAGAAATGAGTTGACAACCACAAGAGTCCTGTAGGGCATCCATAAAAGGGCAAACAGAATTACAACCACTGCCAGCATCTTGGTGACCTATGGAGAAATAAAGAGAAATGCAGTGCAAACACAAATGAAAACAAAACAAACAAATTAAAATAAAACACCTCCCTTCCCCTCCCAACCCCCGCCAACCATTAGTTCCCAAGAGGTAGTCTGAGACAAGGGCTTAAATGCAGGCAGTTTATTTGTGAGATCATCCCAGGAAGCAGGATTAAGGGTAAAAGAGAGAGTGTGATAGAAGAAGAAAAGCTAAAACAGGATGTATTATTGCAATGACTCTCCTTGTGGGCAACTGTGGATCAAGTAATGCATTTCAGGATTATCTGTCCAGGGAAAGAGAGGCTGGGGCATTTATCCACTGGCTGCCAATCTCTGCTTTGTTGAGGAGTGCCCTTGGGGGCTTTAACTGGCCCACACTTCCTTGATTCTCCTGCATGGAAGCTTATGGGGGCTTTAAAGAGAAACTTGAGGCAGAGAAGATAGACAGGGGACAATGGATCCCAGAATCAGGATGTTTTCTGCAAGCAGGAACCATCCACTGTAGCAATGGCTGCAATCAGGGGCCAGCTAAGAGAATGTGACTCAGGCCACCAAAAATGTCTACGACAAGTGTTAGGAGACCTAGATCTAATCCCGTCTTTACTTACCTTATATGTGGCCCTGAGAAATGATCTTAACGTTATAGCTCATCTGTAAAATGGAGCCAATATTGCTCCCCTAAATCAAATGAGGTAACATAATAGTTTGAAAAGGATAAAATATCTTTTAAAAAAGCCAATGGTTGTTGAATGTCTACTATGCTCCAGATGCTAGACTAGCTGCTTTACATATGTTATCACATTTCAAAGGCTGAAAATCCTCCAAAATAGGTATTGCATCTTCCATTTTTCAAATTAGAAAATGAAGTGCAGGTGCTGGTAAGTACTTTGGCGGAAGTGGTGGAGTCTTAGAGCCGGGATTGGAAGCCAAGTCAGCCTGGATCCAAAGTTTTGCCCTTCCCACCATACAGCTCTCCTTCAGGGTAAAGGGAGATGCAGGACAGAGTAAACAAACTTTGAAATTTTACATAGAGTTGACCCTACTCCTAAGAATAAGCCATGCACAGGAGCTAGGACAGTAGGTAGGATGATATTAATATCCAAGATTGCCCAGGGACAAGATTATCAAAGAGCATAATTTAGCAGATTCTGGAGACTGACCTGGACTGAGTTAAATCATTTGGTTTTGTCCATGTTAAGTGGTTTTAAGACCTTAATGAAGTCATTCACCTGTACTTCCATGTCTACATCTGAAAATATGCCTGATTATATTGTTCATTTACTTCACAGAGATACTGAGAAAGTAAAATTTAAAAATAATGAACGTGATAAGGGCTTTGAAACTCTAAAGCACTATGGAAATATTACCTTTGATTAATGACAATATAAAGAGACCATAATATTTCAGTTCTATGGAGGACATATTAAAATTGTAGCAGGGGTTACCTTTGGGTGGAGAAGATAATAATTGATTGCTTTTCTTCAAAAGCAACACTTTATACATTTTAAAATAAGTTTTCAGGGGCACATGGCTGGCTTAGTCAGTGAAGCATGCAACGCTTGATCTTGGGGTCATAAATTCAAGCCCCACGTTGGGTGTAGAGATTACTTTAAAAATAAAAAAATCTTTTACCTCTGAAACAAATAATACATTATATGTTAAAAAAAAAGAAAATAGCAGGAAGGGAAAAATGAAGGGGGGGAAATTGGAGGGGGAGACGAACCATGAGAGACTATGGACTCTGAGAAACAACCTGAGGGTTCTAGAGGGGAGGGGGTGGGGGGATGGGTTAGTCTAGTGATGGGTATTAAAGAGGGCACGTACTGCATGGAGCACTTGGGTGTTATACACAAACAATGAATCAGGGAACACTACATCAAAAACTAATGACGAGCCCCACGTGGAGTGTGGAGATTACTTCAAAAAACTAATGATGTAATGTATGGTGATCAACATATAATAAAATTTTTTTTAAATAAATAAATAAAATTTTCAGTTACCTTTAGTCTCTCACAGACTTTGAGAAATTCCAGCTTCCTCAGCCCAGACTTTCTAGATGTTCTGAACTTGGAAACTACCCAAAATGGAAGGAACAGATTCATCCCCCCCCCCCATCCCTTTTGACCTTCCGGCTGTTTTACTAAAGCTAGTACTAGCAGCCTCTATCTTGTTCTGGCATTGAGGGGGATCCTGTTTTGAGAGAGGGCTTTTTAAAGGTCTTTAGTGTAGAAATAAAGATTCTACATCTAGACACGTACTCTGTCATCAGTATCTACTATAAATTCATCTCCCAACCTTGTACTTAATCCTGGTAATAGAATCCATCTTGATCTGTGTTGGCAAATCTCCCTTGTCTCCCTAGCACATTTAGTCTTCTGATCCTGGGGCTCTGTTTTACTCTTAGCCATATCTCTTCTACCTTAGCTAGGAAACCCCTTGTATCCTACATTGTGGGAGTGAGGCTACTCTCTTGCTGTTATTCTTCCTGGATCTGTAGTAATTGCCTCTTTCCTTGGCTATCCAAATATTTGCTGTAAGACTTTTCATCTATGGGCACAAATAGACTTTGTCTTTTTTTTTTTTTTTTCTTTTTTAACCATTACTATCTCTTTTTGAACAACTCCTACTACTTCCTTGCAGTGCCACCTATGAGCTATCCATCTACTCTCAAGGCAGGAACTAGTATTTCCAGTAGATATTAAGTACTCCTAGTGTCCACTGATTCTAAGAGATAGGTACTGAGTATGACAGAAGAGGCTTACTTTGATTTGTGTTTGAGGATAACAGAGACAGCTTCATAGGATTTTTAGGTAGACTGGTGAATTCTCCAAATGCTATAGTTTCTTGGGTTAGCCATAACATTAGTTCTCTGGAATTCCTTTCATGGAATAAGATCAATCCCATTGTGCAATTATTTTCCCAAAAAAACTTCATAGGTAGATCTTGTAATACCACATAAATATCCCATGTGTTTTGATGAACTAGCTAAAATCTTTATAAAGTATACTAATCACCATAAATTGATCAATTATTGCCAGTACTCCTCTGAATGCATTGCTCATTGCTGTATAATCCATCCAGCGACATAATCATAGAAGATAAATATGGAGATCACTAGAATTGAATCTCCAAAAGATATATCTTAGAATTTTCCTTTTATTCCTTTGCATGCTAAGCATTTAAGACTGGAATTAAAGTCATGTTTAAGAAGAGGGTTAAAGGGCGCCTGGGTGGCTCAGTTGGTTAAGCGACTGCCTTCGGCTCAGGTCATGATCCTGGAGTCCTGGGATCGAGTCCCTCATCGGGCTCCCTGCTCGGCAGGGAGTCTGCTTCTCCCTCTGACCCTCTCCCCTCTCATGCTCTCTCTCTATCTCATTCTCTCTCTCAAATAAATAAATAAAATCTTTAAAAAAAAAAAGAAGAGGGTTAAAAGAACAACTGGGGAGAGAGAACCAATACTTATTGAGCACCTACTATGAGTTAGGTATAACTCTTTTTTTAAAGATTTTATTTATTTATTTGAGAGAGAGAGAGAGAGCAAGAAGGGGGAAGAGTCAGAAAGAGAAGCAGACTTCCCGCTGAGCAGGAAGCCTGATGTGGGACTCGATCCTGGGACTCAGGGATCATGACCTGAGTCAAAGGCAGTCGCTTAACTGACTGAGCCACTCAGGTGCCCTAGGAATAGCTCTTTATAAATATCTGATTTGATATTCACAACTTCTTGTAGATTATAAAATTTATTTTATGATTGAGGAAACTTGAAAAATACTAGTGATATTCTCAGGATTTGAGTCCATGTCCTTCAGACTATTGAGGTCATTCTTTTACATTTATATTTCCTCTATATAAGATAAATGAAGTTGAAAGTTGTGTTTAACTCTTGATCTTCATGTCAAAACCACATCTATTTAAAATATTTCAATTCATTCACTCAACAGCCAACATTTGGAACATCTGCTGTGTGTAAAGTGTTAAATTAAACCTATCTCTATACTGCTTATTCTCTATCATCTTGTCCTGAGCAAAGAACTGTTCTTGCTCTCAAGTTACTGTTTCCCTCCCTTCTAGGGCCATTTTGTCACTTTCCTGAAGCTCTCCCTGACCTCCAAGAATGTGCCCCAAGTCCCCTGTTCTGCCTCACTCACTGTTCCCTGAGCTTCTCTTCAGACTCAGTGCATGGAGGGTAGTTACACTTCATATTTTGCTCACTGGGGGGTAGAGAAGTTGTTCTGTGTGAGAAGGTGTAATTTTCACATTGGTTCATATAATACCAGATAAAATATTATTCCAGAGATTCTGACTTCTTTCAGAGATTAAGAAGGATTTACTCAGTCAAGAGGTTAACTGAAGCCTAATTTTTTTCTGAGCAGACTTTTAAGATTATGAGTAAATACTTTAATTGGTCCTAGGAAATCAGACTTAATTCAGTGATAAATATTCTGAGCTTTAGAAGAAGCTATAGTAATTATCATCTTTATCATCATCATCACTCACATCCCTGTCTTTGTCTCCTGTCTAGTACTCCAGGTTCTCTGACATCAGGTCACTACTTCATACCTGCCAAAATCCTCCCACTCCTTGCCAAGGACTAAGCATCCTGTATTTGAATCTCTGCTTGCTACACAATGAGGTTGCTACTATCACATTTGAGTTCTTTATGATGGCTCATGGTAAAGATATGTAAACATTATCTTATTTAATGCTTAAAATAACTCTATGTGTAAGCTAGTATTAGCTCTATTTTGCATATGGGGAAATTGGGGTTTACAGAATGTATGTGATTTGTCTAAAGACACATGAGTAGTCAGTGACAAAGCTGTGATTCAACCTAAGTCTACTTAAGCCAAAGCCCATGCTCTTTCCTTTATAGTTTGCTCTTTCTCTCTTTGAAAGTCTTTTGCATTTCCAATGATGAGATTTCTACTGTGTTATCCCCGTTGTGGTCACTTAAACACTTAACTTCTTCTAAGCATAAATCCAACATACATATTGCTGCTAGATTTCCAAACTTAAAGTTTGAATTTCATCTGTCTTTGTGTTTTTCTCTACAATTGTCAGGTGAAACATTGAACCCACATTTAATATCTACCTACCCCTTTTCACTTAATGTCAGTGAGGGAGCATTGTCTTTAAGAAAAGCTACAGTTTCAAGGTTAATATCTCTGCCATGTGCTTCCATAGCCCCCCCGGGCAAACTTTGACAACACTACCAAAACTTTTTATTGCAATGATCTATATTTGTCCACCTCTCTAATACATGGTAAGCTTCTTCAGGGACTGGGTAAGTTTATTAATTTCTTTGTCCTCAGAGATTTAGTACAGTGTGTGACATAAGAAAGCCCCCAGTAAATGTTGAATAAATTCAGGCATGGAAAGAATTATTTCAGAATTGTAGACATGATCCTTTATTGGATTTTAATACTCCAAAATTTTGTTGGAGGATTTTTGCAAACATTTTATTTTTTAATATTAAAAAATCTCTTTTAAGTGGAGATTGGCTAATTAATAAAATGAGTCCTTAATACATTTCAGCTTTTTGTTGAAATAAATATATTTAAAAATTTTAAGGAAGTGTGGAGTAAAATAAATATAATGATGTTTCTAAAATTAATCAAATGGAAAATACATCTCCAGTGGGATAATAGAGAATACATTTAATCCCACTCATAATTATTTTTAGTTAATTCCCAATACCTTTGATTGACCCTAATCACTTTCTAAAATATTCACAAGTTTTTAGTGTATCCATAGCTTGGATTTTAACAGCTCTTATTCATTACAGATGTAAACACCTAGAAAAAAATGTTCTGGAGATCAGTTTTCATACACTGTTGTTGGAGTTTTATTTCTATTGCTATTCCTTATCCCAAATAAAGGGGCAAAGATGCAAATCTGAAAATATCTTTGGACCATTGTTTTAAGCCTTGACAATTTTGCTAGGACAATGCATGAGATATGTGATGAGATGAAAGATTGCTTCTTTACAAACCTCTGTACCAGTATGTAAAATTCCTTGAGAAACAGTATGACACAATCTTCAGGGGAAAATGATTTTACAATATATTTGGATGGGGAAAGAATTTATCCATTCATTTAGGAGATTCATTTGCATCTGTCCTATGTTCCAGTCAATGTCCTGGCTCTTGATTTGATAACGATCCAGAGAGACATTGCTAATGGCTTCACGTAACTTATAATCTGATGAGTAGTTATAATACATTGTGACGAATCCAAAGACAGAGAAATTTTGGGTTCTATGAGAGCACCTGATCTGGAGTTGAGGTCAACGGGTGGTTTGTAAGGGCTCTCTGGTCTCAGTGACATCTAAGCCAAAATCTGGAGGTAAAGAGAGGCAGGAAGAGTGTTTCTGCAGAGACTGGATGTGTGTAGCAGTCTGGAGGCATGAGATAGTGAGGTCTATCATGGGGACCAGAAGTAATTTAGTATGCAAGTTCTGGGGTGCCTGAGTGGCACAGTCCATTGAGTGAACAACTCTTGGTTTCAGCTTGGGTCTGATCTCAGGGTCATGAGATGGAACCCTATGTTGGGCTCCGTGCTCAGCACTGAGTCTGCTTCAGATTCTCTCACCCTCTGCCCCTCCTGTTCATACCCTCTCTCTCTCTCTCTCTCTCATAAATAAATCTTTAAAAAAAATTTTAGTATGCAAGTTCCAATTGCAGGTCATGTGAATAAGTGGAACTCCATCTTTCTCTAGGAAGCTTGTGGAAGCCATTACAAAAGTCATCATTTTTACCTGATGAGGTGATGTCACACTCTGTGGGGTGCTTGGCCTTCCATTGCTACGACAAGAAGGAGAGATGCAGCTGTCAAAGGAGATACAGTGTCGAGTTCTGAAAATGTCAGCTCCATGAAGCCTTTTAGTAATGAGGAGGGAGGCAGCCACTTTTGCACAGTATAGTGAGGACAAGAAAGGAGGCTGATTAAGTTGATTAAATTTAATCGATTGATTAAAACATAGTATTGAGAGAGAGAGAGAGATTGCAGACATTGATGGTTGAGGAGAAGAGCAGGGAGGGAACAGGAGTTGCTAAGCAAGGGCCTTTGTCCTTGGCCACCATGGTGAAGGGTTATCTTTCTCACGAGGATCAGCTTGAAAATTTTAAGTCAAGCCCTACTATATATATTTTACTTTTCATTATATTTAATTATGTGGAATAGTGGCATATAGCTCTCATAAAAGAGTTTGGATTCAGTCCTTCTCAACACATCCTTTAGTAATCTTTATAAAACCTCTAGATAATGATCCTACTAGGGATTTCTTTTCTTCTTCTTCTTCTTTCTTCTTCTTTCTTCTTTCTTCTTTCTCCTTTCTCCTCCTCCTCCTTCTTCTTCTTCTTTTCTTCCTTCTTCTTCTTCTTTCTTCTTCTCCTTCTCCTTCCTCTTCCTCTTCCCTTTCTCTCTCTCTCTCTTTTTTTAATGTGAACTGGACAGATTTCTAGCTTCTGATTTTTAAGGTTGAGATTATGGTTCCTTCAGGGGACACTAGTTCAACTTGGCATGTATGTGCTGCATATGAAAAACCAGGCTAATTAAGTTCTCTATTTCAGCCTGCTAAGGATCCTTGTATTACTAACTACTATCCCTATTACTAGTACTATGACTTTTACTACAAGTTCTAAAACTATTAACTAATGTTTGTATATTGCTTTTAAAAAAAAGTGTTAGATTTATGGGAAAGTTGCAAAGATAATACAGAGTTTCCATCTATTTTACATCAAAGTCCCCCTATTATTAACACCTTTTATAGGTATGGTGCATTTGTCACAATTAACAAACCAATATTGATACTTTTTCTATGGAGTTAGTTAACTTCATACTTTATTCAAATTTCATTAGTTTTTTCCTGGTGCACTTTTTCTGTTCCCGGATCTTATCCAGCATACTGTGTTATATTTAGTCATCTCATCTCCTTAGGTTCCTCTGGGAAGTGGCAGTTTCTCTAACTTTCCATAATTTTGATGGTCTTGATAATTTTGAGGAGTACCAGTTAGGTGTTTTATAGAATATCCATCAATTTGAGCTTGGCTGATGTTTTCTCACACTTAGAATGAAGTTAGAGATTTGGGGGAGGAAGGCCACAGAGGCGAACTGCCATTCTCAACACAATATTTGAGTGCATGTTATCAACTTGACTTATGACTAATGTTAACCTCATATCTTGCTTTATTGAGATATAATATACATATAATTAAATTCACCCACTTAAAGTGTGTAATTCAAGAGTTTTTAGTATATTCCCAGAGTTGTACAACCATTACCACACTCTAATTTTAGAACATCTTCATCATCCTGAAAAGAAACCCCATACCCATTATAGGTCACTCCCACCTTCCCCAGCTCTAGATTGCCCTAGGCAACTGCTAATATATTCATGGCCCCATAGATTTGCCTATACTGAACATCTCATTTGAATGGAATTAATCTTTTGTGGTATGACTGGCTTCTTTCACTTGGCATAATGTTTTAAGGTTCATCCATGTTGGAGTATGTATTAGTACTTCATTTCTTTTTATTGCTGTATAATATTTTACTATTTGTTGGAAAAGGGACTGGTAAAAAAGAAGGGTTGCAAGAGGGAGATGCAGAGTCGATTTATTTTTCTCAAAAATGGAAGATATTATATCTTTGTTTTCTTGGGGAGCAATCCCACAGAGAGAGGAAAACTTGTGATCCAGGAGAGAGAGAAAGAAAGACAACTGGAAGAACTGTGCTCTTGAATAGGGAACAGAATGGGGTGCACAAGTGGTGAGGTTGGCCTCCTCTCAGTCATATACACAAAAAAAACACTTTTTCAATATCTTCCCCTTTTTCTTAGCCACACTTGATCTAAGATATCAAGATAATGCAGGAGAAAATTCTACCTTTCTTGTCAATACCCTGAATCCTGAATGGAGTCCTAACAGCAGCTAATTGTTTAATTCCTTGTATTAGAAAAGTACTTTCATTGTCATCAAGCCATTTTGTGTTTATATCCCTATGAAATCTGTAGGGCAGGTGTTATTGTTTGCATTTTATTGATGAGGGATGGAAACTGAGCTCAGAGAAGCAGAGAAAGGTCATACAACTCATATATACATATAAGTAGCAAAGCTAGTTATCAGATAGTCTTTTGATACTACCCCTAGATTTTTTTCTAGATAATTACAGAAATCAACATATATACAGAGCTGAAGACTTCCAATTGTTGTAAATAATGTTTATGAAATACTTGGAAAGGCCAATATTGTTGGCAGGAATCATCAGTAGTCCTGGGATTACATGTGTTTTTTTGCTACATTTAGAAAGTACTGATTAGAGAGAAGAAAGTTGTCATAACAAGGCAGAATAAGGATCCTTCACACCAATCTATCTCCTAGGGAAAAAAAAATAAACAGTAAAATTTAAAATGCAAAAGTAATAAAATGGAATAAAAAATAAAATGGGAACTTCTATTTCTGGGGCCACAGTCCAATTAGTAGCATGTTATTTGTGAGGATCTGATTACATGGGATTTGGGGACACTTTAATTATCAGCAATTAGTTTATTAATCTGTCCAGGAAGTTATAGGGAGTTGATTGACATCTCAGTTCTCTGGAAGATTTAGTTGGAATTCTTGCATTGATTCAGAAAAAAATTCTGACTTTTGATTTTATGTATGATTCAGAAAAGATTCTGTGCATGATCATGGGTCTTGCTATCATCTAGACATTCTTCCTTAGGAGAGAAAAGCTGCGGCATACTGCTGTATGTCAGTGAATGGCCAAGTCTAGTGGGTATGGAAGAAAGAGTTGGAATTGGCGTGTAACACCTTGGTTGCACAATCCCTCTCTGACCCTGAAGAGATTGGGCAGATCACACGACTTATGTTTGAACCTCATTTTCCAGAGTCAGTAAATGTAAAATCTATATTTCTCCCAAAAGTCTCTCCAGTTCCAACATTCTAAGAAAATCTAACTTATGTTACTCATGGTAACAAAATATTTAGACATGCTTGTGATCATTTTCACATAATTGGGTTTTGTTATTTGGGGGTTGTAAGGCCAGGCAAAGGGAAATAGTACCTGGAGCATAAATATTCCTCAAGGTACTGATAAACTATAGGAATAAATTCAATTCCTAATAATAGAGATTGTCAGTAATCATCTTAATTGCTGTGTTCACAGGAAGATGCAGTTCCCTGAAGTGCTGAAAAAATTACTAGAATTCATTTTAACTTCCTGTAGCTAATTAAGAACATGGTGCATCTCTAGACCCAGAACCCTGGCTTCCTAGCCTTCTATTATTTTCCCTTTTAAAGTTTATTATAACTGAAATATGGTTGAAGAACTTGAGTCATTGAGATGTATTGGAGCATCACCTTGAGAAGAAAGCAAATAATTGAATCCTCTTTTAGGAATACTGTCAATTTAAAGACTGAATCTGTAGAAGTTATAAAAGGAATGCTGAAATAAAAATTATTTAATAACAGGTACCAGGGTCCATTCAAACATTTGGTTGAAATTCAGTGGCAGAATATAAAGATTTCAGGGCAATATTAAATACTGTGGAAAAGCTTTCTTAAAACTAAAAAGGCAAAGCTATGTAAGAGGAGATGACAACCATATCAATAACTGGTGTTGGAAGACTACCACTCTTATAATGAATGATCTTCAAGAGCGTCAGAACAGGTAACTCTAATTTGTGGATCATTGTCTCTTTATTTGTTTTGAATCTCCCACATTCTATAACACCAAAGTTCTGTTTTTGGCTTCATGACCAGAGTAAATCAACAACAAACTTTTATTGGATCCCTAGTACACAAAAGTTTGGGAGAAGTCCTTAGTAAATATGCCTGCCACATAATAAGTGCTCAATGCACAGTTGAATTATTCCTGAGTAAATATTTATTTTTCACAAATGTTAAAATATAATTGTGGAGGTATGTGTAGGTTTAGGACTCTTTAAATTAGCAAAGTGTTCTAGTTCTTGTACTTCTGGCTGGAATATACCCAATTTCAAAAGTGTATTTCCTTCTGGAAACATTCTCTTGGTTAATGAATACAAAACAGTTAGCTTTAATATTCTAATGCCATTCTTTGAAGAGTAACAATACGTTTTATGTTTGGCTCCTGTCCATGTTCTCCTGCATTGCTACATTTTAACAAAGTGTTCTGTTACTGGGAATATTTTGCTCTCAGATGGCCTTCAGCAAAGTGATCAATGACCCTTTGCATTTTGTTACATAAATTGAGCCAGTTGAAGAATAAACTTGAGACAGTTATATAAATCTGAATTTAGGTAAGCTTCTACACTGATTGTGAGTTCTGGGATTTTCCTCTTCCAGAGGTGTTCTGCTTTGTTTTGACTTAGAGTCTGGCAATGTGGTTTGTAAAAGACAGTTGTAATCAATGTGGGGTGCTTTGTACTATGGAGTGAGATAATTGGTGGGGTTTAAAAATTGAATGATGGGACCACCAACGGGCTTAGAATCAACTCAGTTAAAGTATAATTAGTCAAAGTATAATAAAAGTGAATAAGGTCAGAGTGGTGATTTATGGTGGGGAGATCATGGACTGTCAAATCCTGCCTTGTGGATTACTTACAAATTTCTTGGCAAGGAGCCACTTATGGATGCTAATGCATGGGTTCGGTTCTTGACTCCACCTGTCAAGTACTATATCTAAATATTCCATTAAGAACTTAGAGCCATTCTGGCTAGAATTATAGAGTATTTTCTGGACTCTATTCTGATTAAAGATGTCCATGAAAATAGTAGAAGAGATTCACAGTAGAGAAATTTTGGTAGTATTTGGTGATGCTTAGGGAAGAAGTGGGGATTAAGGGAGAAGTAGGGATTACAGAAATAAATAGTGATACAAGCTTTTTAAATATAAATTTGTAAGTGTGGTGCATCCAGTGAAATTGAAAAAAAAAAAATGTCTCCACAATTGTAAGTGTGCTGAGAAAGCAGACTTGTCAAGCAGAGCTGTTCTCTGAGTGAGACATTTGTGGGGACAGGAAATTGAGCTCTATCTCCCGGGGGGCCATGCGCTGGCCCTGCCCTTGGTAGGACACATGAGCACAGTTGAGAGGTGGAGCTGCAGAAGGACATGTTTCCATATAGAACACCATGTGACCCGTCCTCTGTGACACCCCCAGATGCTTTACTGAGCATCACCAAATACCAAGTGTAAGGACGCTTATGGGAAACAGAGAGAGCTCTGCACCCAGGTCTGATACGGGATGAACCCTCAAAGCCCATTCTTTCTTTCAAAAGCCAAGTTAGAGCGAGGTACAAACACACAAAGAGTGGAAAAAGTGATAGGACCCTGAGCTATTCTGGTTTGTGGAACTAGAGTTCAGGGCTAAATTATACCCAAACCTCTCAGGGTGAGAGAGAGCCTGAGTGGCTGTGAGCCTCACTTTCTGAGAATATCTGAGTCTGTGTTAGAGGACAGACTGTGCAGTATTTCTTAAAATGTTTCAGTATAGAATGAGGAAAACGGGATGAAAATGGAAGACAGTCTAATCTAGCAATAGAAATTAGCAGATGAGAGGGAGTAAGAGCGTTCAGATATACGCAATGTCTCCTGCGTGCTGGGCAGTGCGCTTGGCATTTTCTTCATATCAGCCCCTACTTTATCTGCATTCTACCGAGGATAAAACTGATGCCAAGGAAGTCCTATGCTGATGAATGACAGCCACAATTTAAGGGCATGGGTATTTCACTGCAAAGTCTCCCTCTTCTCTTCACCATAATACCTTGAATTGGGGGCAAAAAAAAATTTCTTTTGAAGTTTGCAAAACCAAAAAACAGGTGGATTGAAAGTTTAGACGTGGTAAAGACTGCCAGAGTGGAACAGGAGAATGAAAAATGAATTCCTAGTTCGCCCAAGGGTTACACCTCAGCACCTACCAGAGCTATCCTGTTCCCTCCACTAAGTTCTGAGGGAACATGTTTTTTGAACGTTTCCATTTTGTGGGCCTTCATGTTAACAGTGGAGAACTAAAGATAAAGTTTGCAGCTGGACTTTCGGATTCGCTACCAGACTTCCTGCAACACTAGCAGCTATTGCAGTGTGGGGGTTTGAGGGTTGGTTACAGTCTGATAGTTGTGGGAGATGAAAGGCTGTCTCCCTTCCTGTTGCTTTGATGTTTTCTTGTTCACAGGATGCCAACGTTTGGAAACATGCTGGGAAGGAGAAAACTCAGCCAGTAGAATTGGGATCCAAATTATAATAACATCTCAGCTGTAGAAAATAAAATGTCATTCTAAATTCTTTCATGAGCCGCCCTGGAACAAGGCTACAGTGCGTCTGCTGTGGGTTGAGTGTGCTACTTAGCCTTTTCTAAATGTTCTCTTCCAGGTAAATCACTAGTGAATGACTAAGCATGCAGAAAACCCTGCCCTACCACCTTGCGTGGGTTTTCTTACCCCTGTTCTCTAGGATGTGTTTACTTCTCCTGATCATTTTTCTCTTTGGAACCACACCTTAAAACTTCTGAATGAGGCATCTTGGCTGGCTGTGAGCTGGGCATCCAGTTGCTGGCTCTAACACTTCTCTGAAGATATTGATCCTTTCTGAGGGAGATATTTCCAGATCTCATCTCTCCCTTGTGCTTCTCTGGCCCTACAGCCTGGTGAGGGTAACACTGTAGACAGTGATCTAGACACACAATCCCTCAGCTCACCCAGCAGGGGATGGGAAATCAATGAGAATATTTTAAAATGTAAAATGTGAATGATAGAGGGGAAGAGAGGTAACCTCTAAATAGAAGTAAAGCTCTCAGGGCTGCCAAAGTTTTAGTGGGCATTTAGTGGTCTTGCTCCTAAAGATCTTGGACAAAGTACCTTATCATGGTGGCCAAGAGCACCTGGAAGGCAGCCAACTCCTTCTCTATCTGGGTCTATCCCAGGAGAGACTACCTGCACCATGCTTGGGCCTATCTGGAGTTACAGAGAGAATGTTCTAGCTGTCCCCAAAGAACTCACAACAACAGCCAAATGGGGAAAGTATGTTTCTTTCCTTCAGCAAGTCATAAACTCAGCACTTTTCACTGATTTTTAGCTCTCTGATGGCTAACCATGGGACTCAGAATCAGAAGACTTGGTTTGAAATGTCAGCTTTGCCAATCATTACCCCTCAAAGCTTTCTGAACCTTGCTACCCCAGTTAAAATGTGAATACAATATAATTGAGGATTAATTCCAAGGAGGATGTGAAAACACATTGAAGCATATAGTATAACTTTCTAATATGAGGTGCTGTTATATTCCTTATCCTGTCTTGAAATCTGCGTCCTTGGCAAGGGGTGCCAGCTTTATCACCCCTTGTTCGCCTAACACATTGAATGGAGCTACTTTGCATTTATCTGCTTTTAGCGGTTTGACTCAAAAACCTCCATGAGTCTATAAGGTGTCTGATGCAAACCACAGCATGCTGGGCCTGTGCTATGAAGTCCAAGCTTTTACCACAGATTATTAAGTCATTAGAGTTTCTTTGCAATGGTATTGTCCAGGTGGTACTAATATAGTGGTTGAGGGAACAGGCTGGATTCTAATTCTAGTTCTGCCTCTCTCTAGCTGTATAAAGTTGGGCAGGATATCTCACGCCTGTAAGCCTCAGTATACTCATCTGTGAAATAGGAGTAAGTGTAAAGAATACATGATGTAATTTATGTAAAGCATCCGCATAGAGTATGGGCTTCCATAAACAACACATCATTTAAACTATCTCTGGGAAAATGTGGAGGATTTAACTAAAGAGCCGAGAAGACTGTGACAACCACCACCACCACAATAATAATTCCTTACTATACTCAATATATCTTAAACATAACACCAGGGATTTTATTGAATTACTTAATTGTTGCAGTATTTATGAAGTAGGTATTCTTTTCATTTTATAGATGAAGAGAAAGAGATCCAGAGAAGAGAATATTAACTTTCTAGAGACAGTGGCAGGTACTAACCTTTTCCTAGGTTGCTTTCTCTCTTATCTCCCTGCTTACTTCTTTTTTTTAAAAAAGATTTTATTTATTTATTTGACACAGAGAGACACAGTGAGAGAGGGAACACAAGCGGGGGGAGTGGGAGAGGGAGAAGCAGGCTTCCGGCGGAGCAGGGAGCCTGATGTGGGGCTCGATCCCAGGACCCTGGGATCATGACCTGAGCTGAAGGCAGATGCTTAACTGACTGAGCCACACAGGTGCCCCTTTCCCCGCTTATTTCTGTGTACTAACAGTCCCATTCTGAGAGGATCCTGTTTCTTCATTTGTTTATTTGTTTCTTGTCTTTTTTTCGTCTCTAGAATGATGGCTTCTACCTACCCTACACGCAAGGAGCAACATGAAGGTCTGACACCTAGTAGGTGCCAAAAATATTCAAGAAATGAATGAATGAACAATTCACTAATGCTACTCTAAGTATTGCTTCTTCCATGGAGTTCCATGTGGTTGTTTGGTACTTCCAGCCCTAATCACAAATGTCATTATTATTTGGGGTCTGATTTCTTTTCTAATATGTAAGATCTCGAGGGCAAGAATAGGGTATACTGCGTATTTTTATCTCTTGCCCTTGAATCAAGGTTTGGTATTAAAAAATGCTTAGAGTCAACAATTAAAATCAATGTGTAAAGATTCAGTCTCAAAAAGGGGCCATGATAGATCAGACTGGAATTATGGTGAAGAAAATTTTCAGGGAACAACCTGTTATTCTGTAGAAATAAACAATTGTTGGATATAATGTTACAAAGAACTCAGGAAATGTGAACAACAAAAGAGATGCTAAGTCAATATGATTTACGCTGAGGTCACTTCCCATTATCAACGTTGACTGATACTGTATTAATATATACCAGGGTGGGGTTTGCCTACAAAAGATACAAACCCCAGTCATTTGACAGTCATTCTTGTACTGTCTTCTCTGTCTGCTGTCACATCTAATCATCCGTGGTTTTTCTGTCCCTCATGAAGCTGTAGACAACTATTTCTCGGGATGTCACTCTGCATCTTAAATTTGTACTTTAGAGCCCATTGAACTCAAGGATTCTCCCATATAATGGGCAAAGCAAAAAATATAATATTTAGGGGATACAGAGTCAAGATGACGGTAGGGGATACACTAGCTGCTAACTTAGGCTGCCTGCGATAAGCTTGAACTTTCTTGTTTTGGGCAATTTTGTGGTAATTCTTGTTTGGATAATATTTGTTTAATATGTATTTATAATTTATTTCTTGAGCACCCTTCACATACCTGTACAAAGTATATAACATTTTCACAAATAAACTTTTAAATAGGAATCGTTCAAGGGTCAGCAAGCCTTTATTATAAGGAGCCAGACAGTAAGTATCTTAGCCTTTTTGAGTCCCTGTCATAACTATTCAGCTCTGCCCCTGTGAGAGAAGCCACGAAAGACACATGGGTGAATGGGCGTGGCTGTGAGTGTTATTTAGAAAAACAAGCCATAGAGCTGGATTTGGCCCATGACTGTAGTTTGCCAACCAATGGAATAGTCCAATGCTTCTGGTAAAGCAAGGTAAATGGCGCATAACTTATTTCAAACCACTCTTGTGATTTTCGGTGAAATTTTTCTAATTATTCATCTAATTATCAACAGATCCTATGAAAAATACAGACCGAATAATGCTGGCTGTCAGCGTGGGGACCAAAGTTTTGATTGAAAATTTGACTTCTCTATGACAGAATCATCATGAGCATTACTACTCGAAACAAATGTCACCTAAAAAAATATCCTGCTGACACAGTACTTTTAATAATCCTGGGAGATATTTTCCCAGAAGATGTGTGCTCCTACAGACGCTGGATTCAGGAGTTCGTGTAGAAACCAGTACCAGAATCAGCTGGAGGGGATGCACTTCCAGGCTGATGGCCGTGGGCCGTGCTGGCCCAGAGCAAGCCAGTCCGTTGGTTCTGCTATCAGACTCTCCTCATCTGTGCCGGAATCCTGGCTCCAGCACTCACCAGTTGTTGGACTTGGCGCCCATCTCTAATTTCTGAGTCTCCATTTTCTCTTCAGTAAAAGTGAGAGAAATTTTACCTATCTCCCAGGTTGTGTGGATAAATGAGATGATGTTGATCAAGGGCTTATGTAGTGTTTGGAACATAGTAAATGCTAGAAAAGCAAAGCTAATTTTAAAACTAACATTAGAAATCACTCATTACTTACTGTGCATCAGACACCGTTCTGAGTGTTTCATTTACAAATCAGCTCATCGAGTCTCCACAATAGCATCGTGAGGAAGGTGCTACCATGACTTCCATGTTACCAGCGAGGGAACCCATCTATACTTACAAGTGGCAAAGCTGGGATTTGATCCAAACAGTTTGCCCCTGTCTGTGCTGGAACCACTCTGGCTGCCGCCAAGAAGGCCTCTTGAACTATCTGTCCCTAAAAAGGCAACTGTTTCTTATTGCTCAGGTGGAACTAGGTAGACATATTTCGTCTTACAAGAATGAAGAGAACTAGCGCTGTGTGTGGGTAAAGGAATGCTGATCACAAACCTCTCTCAATCTCTGACCTACCTAGAGGTCTCCATCCCCACTGGTGGAAAAATGTTTCGGTCTGAATTAGAATGGAGAATGCCTTTTCTTCTAGAATAAGTGTTTTAAAAGCTTATGAAAGACAACTGAAGAGTATCATGCTATACTTCCTGTGCATAAAAGCTAAATGACTTATGTAGGACAGCATGGTATTTTAACATTTCATTAATGGGAAAAATCCTGTTGTTTCAGGCATTGATTTGTAAGCGACATTTGCTCGTGTCTGCATATAGTCAAAATAACACTGCACTCTGAAAACGGACTATTTACTTTATATCTCTGACTACCTTATTGAAAATCGTCTCCCTCCTACTTCAGCATTTCATATCCTCCTCATCTGCTTCATTTTCTCCAATATCTTATACACTATGTGTATATATTTATATACTGTATATATGTTTATATACTGTTTCCCCCATCCTCCTTAGGCTGTAAGTTCCAGAGGACAAGGGTTTTTGTCTTATTTGTTCACTGCTGTGTTCCCAAGGTCTCACACAGTGCCAGGAACACTCAAGAAGGTGTTCAGCACATTTTGTGGAACACGTGAATCAATGCAATTGTCACCTATATAAGAAGTGCCCTTTTTCTTAGGCAGAGAAGGCCTAAGCTATGTAGCTCATCTCTGAGATACTAGTACTGTGGGCAAGTGCGTGAGGAAGGAGAGTATAATGTCACTATCCCAGGCTTTGGATTAGATGCTAGCATTCGATCCCTGGTTCTTCCATCTCTTGATTGGATGACCTTGAGGTTAATGTTGCTGAATCTCAGACTCCTCATCTTTAAAACTGACATGATGAATTATACCTATGTCCTAGGTGCAGATGTGATGCTGTGCAGGCACCCCCGAGCACCATACCCCGAACACCATCCCCGAGCACCATACGGTCCGAGCTCAGGAATACTGGCCATCTGAAAGGCAAGTAAATGACTGACTGCCATGTAGGTGGGACACACCTTTTCCAGGTTACATTGGTGGGAGGGGGAGCAGACAAGTAACCTGGTGCATGACATTAACCAAAGAATCTAACCTAGAATATTTAGGCAGTGACTCAAACTGGGATGCAGAGGTTTTGAGGATCACTTGGGGGAAATTTTCAAAACTCTCCCTGCTTCCAGGGAGTTGGCAACACAGCCTCCCTTTACAATTTGTGTGGGGATGTGCTTCTGGACTGAAGGGAACATGCCCTATTCTTCAGGGGTTTGGGAGTAAAATAAAAGTGGATAGCAATTTACAGTACATTACTAAGGTATAATATGTTCAAATCTTTCTGATGACTGCAAAAATGGCATATGTATAAAATATTGGCTAGTTAGTACACAAGGGAATGAATCATTGCTCACCACAGAGGCTTTTGTGCACAGCATTTCCCTAGCATGACTGTGTAACAGCTTCCCGAGATGTTTTCCTTCTGAATGAAGACATTTCTATTGCTCTTTAGGGGAAAATGGTTTCGTGAATTTTACCATTACGAATTATCGCAATTCAAGTCATCTTTATGATAAATTATTGTTTTTGAAAGAATTCTTTATATTCTCCAGTGTTTCTAAAGAACTTGACTCTATCCTTAATACTGAGATTGTATTGGGTCAGTTTAGCTGAGGCAGAAAGATAACCTTGAATAAATAGAATTCTAATTACAATAGCTTTACTTTCACTCTTTATGAAAGATAGCAGGATTGTCTGAAAGTGCACTCAAATTTAGATATCCGTTTGCAAAAATTAGAGTACCTTTCTTCAGTGCTACCAAGAACTTCTTAATGACCATTAAAAATTATTTGAGAAGATAATTCGCACTGTCCCAGCCCAGAATTTTCTGTCTTTTGACTCACTGGGCATCATGGGAACATGAGTTTTCTTTCAGTACCTCAATGTTTGTGATTAAAAAACAAATCCAAGATGGCATTTTCTACCTGTGGTATATGCATGGATAACTGTCTATATCAAAACATGTTTAGGATGGGTACAATGAGCCTGATGCAATTTAATAACCATTCTTAATTGTTCTGAGGAAATGAGCAGAGTTGGGAAGGAGCCAGTAACAGAAACCGTTCATTAGCTTAAAAGCCACAGTCCATAACGGCAGTTTCCTACCTGTCTAAGTTTGGGCCTGCACTGGATTTTGAGTGGCTGGCACTGACTCCTTGAGTTGGGAGAGCTCCCCTCAGGAATAAACAAACATCATGTGTGATGTGGAGAACCGATACGGAAAGGGTTATTATGTGGAAACCCTCTCTGGCTTTTGCCTTTAGTATCTCAAGGGTCTTGCGAGGCACAGAGACTCAGTGTGCTCGCATCCACAGGAGAAGGGTCAAGCACCGTCGATTCCGCCCATCCCTGTTTTTATTAAGAGTATTTGCACTTCATATTGCCCTCTTCCTAGGAGATAAAGTCACTAGCAAAGTAAAGTCAAGAACTGTCTGCAAATGGAGTAGTGTTCCTTTTATCAAAAGGCTAATTGCTTTTAAGTATGTTCCCGGTGTCCTTCACTGATAAATTGGAAATAGCCGGGATGTTTGAGGAGAAGGCAAAAGACTGTGAACACCAGACAAGTCAGCTGAGGATGCTCATAAAGCAGAGACCCGGCTCAAGTTTGCGACGAAGGAGGTATAGCCCATGAACTGGTCCTATTCACAATATTTTTGAGGAAGGGATTTATTGAGGCACCTGACTTCCATCAGTTTGGAGGCAGGGTTTTAGATGGAACTTTGTGGCAAATGTAGAAATCTCTGCCCTCGGTGTTGCATCAAATCCTATCTATCTTTATGGTAAGATCCTTGCCCCAGTGAAAGGGAAGGAAGTGCTAAGTGTACATTGTACTGGTCGTGGGGGTGTCATTCTTTGTCACAGAAAAGGAAACAACCTTGAGGACAATGAAATGGCTCATCTAAATATGGCACCACACACCTAAAAACCTTCAGGATTAGTGCCTTTGGTTGCCCAAACAAAGGGATGGGTTTTCCTAATTTGCTTAAGATATTTATTGGGAATGAGTCCCAGAACAGGCCCACTGCAAAGTGTTTAGCCGTCACTAAGAAATTCAGATTGCCTGTCATTTACTATCACACCAGCTCCTTGTTTCTAAATGTGAATGTGACTTCATCCTGCCATCATTCCCGCTGTCGTCTCCCTCTCCCACTTCCCACAATGGACTGCCATGCCTCTGCTCATGGCCCCTCGCTCCACCACTGTATCTCCATGCTTATTAGTCCATGAGTTTCCATTCCATGTCACCAAGGAAAGAGAGACCAGACTATGAGAATAAGCCACATCCTACCCCCTAACCTAAAAATAATCTGCAACCATGGTCATCCCGATCTCTTTTCCTGTATCATTCATTCTCTTTAAGTCACACGTTTATCCATTTGTTTGACACTCATTGATACTTCTACGTGCCACATGCTGTGCCAGGTGCCACAGACGGGCCAGGGAGTCGGATGCAATCCTGCTGACAGCGTTACCATTACCTTGCCCTCTCCAAGGTTATGGATTTGCCTGTGCCCTTGCTGGTACCCCTTTGTGCCTCTGCAGGGACCAAGCCCTATCAACAGTGAGTCTGGCTCATGTCTCTGCCAGCAGTTCCTCCCACCCTGCTTAGCTCTTTCCCATCAGGATTTAAAGGCTTCAGGCTGGGGCGCACAGGTGGCTCAGTCGGTTAAGCATCTGCCTTCAGCTCAGGTCATGATCCCGGGGTCCAGAGATCAAGTCCCACGTCAGGCTCCCTGCTCAGCTGGGAGTCTGCTTCTCCCTCTGCCCCTCCCCCTGCTCGTGCTCTCCCTCACTCTCTCTCTCTCAAGTAAATAAATAAAATCTTTCAAAATAAATAAATAAAGGCTTCAGGTTTCTCCTGTCTTAGGCAGGAAACAAAACAAAGGAAACAAAAATACTCTGCCTTTTTTCTCCCTGTCATTACTGTGCACTCCCCAGCTGCCCCTCTCTCTCACAAATGTGTTAAAACTTGTCTACTCTTAACTCCCTGTCCAGTTTCCTGCTGCCTGCCCCAATCCATTCATTTACAACTTCATGAAAGCTAGTGTAGTTCCCCTAACACTTTATGGGAATGACTCACAAAGGCTGCCAGTGCCTGTCTGGAGTGCTTTTTTGGTTATCTTTACCTCTTTTTGTTGACCTCCATGGAAAGTCTCCTCCTTTCGTTTTTGTGACTCTACATTCTCCTGGCTGTCTTCCTCCCTCTCTGGTAATTCCTTTTATTTGTTTTATTTATTTATTCCTTTTATTTGTTTATTTCATGGGCTCTTCATCCCATTCTCCCCAGAATTATGGCTACTCCAGGGTTTCTTTTCTATTCCACGAAATTTCCCCCAATAATTGTATCTACCCCAGAGTCCCCAACGAACCATCTGGACACTGACTGCTGCAAATCTCTATCTCCAGGCCAGGTGTCTCTTCCGAGCTCTAACTCTGTATTTCAAACTGTAACCTTATAAACTGTATTCTCCAGACACTTCAAATGCAACATGGGCAAAGCTGAACTTAATATGCTCACTGCCCTGAACTGTGCTCCTCCACCAATTAATTTGCAAGGTGCAGCTCAGGAGTCCTCTTCCAGAAAGACTTTCTGATGCCCATCTGCCCCCGAGCCATCTAGGTCAGGAGAACTGTAAGTACACCACTCTGTGCTTTTTCTGATAACAATCCTTTATGGCTGGAATTGTCAGTTTACTTTCCTGTGTTCCCTATTAGACTGTGAACCTTTTGTGAGCAGGAATTCTAACTTGCTCATGTTTGTATCCTCATACCTAACACAGTGCCTGATACATAGTAGGTTTTCAATTAAATCATAGATGAGTGGGTGCAAATTTGTCCTTACCTGCACTATTTTCCCATTCTATTTAATAACACACTGGAAGGGATTGTAATAATTTAACAAGGATAATACCTCCACTGTGCACTACAGTTGGTTTATACAAAAGTATTGACTTGATTGCTCCTAATTGATTAATAGAGAAATAGCTGGAGATCCATCCTAGCACTTGATACTCTCTAGTTAAATATTTCTCCTGTAAATTCACCCTGAAGCAGAGCCTATTCCTAGCTTTCTTTGTAGAGCAGAAAATATATCAGTGCACATTTTTTTCTCCTGCTCTCCCCCACCCTCATTTTCTATATGCCTAATCTTTCAAATATTTGCCAAGTAGAATCAGTCACCAAGCCGAACTCCTGTCAGAGCAGTGTGGCAGGGTATCAGTCCCGCACATTGCTGGAGGCTCCCGTTACTTGACTTTACAAATGATCTTTAAAAATTCATGGGGTGTTCTGTGTTTACCCTGCCTCTGTTCCCTCTCACCCTCACAATGGGCTGCCTCTCTTAGAGTCACGGCCTCCTTCTCTAAGCGAAGAGCTGCTGCCTGCAGAAAATCTGCTGAGTTCTCCCAGAGCCATAAATCCCGTGAAAACTCACAACGATGAAGGCCCAGGATGGAGAGGCACAGGGCGCTTTAGCTACTTGCAAGTACTAGATGATTATGCCCAGGCAAGCTATCCTAGAGGGACAGCCAAAAGTCACCAGGGCTGTTTATGAAAGGTTGGCAGGATTTTCTTTTCCAAAATGACTGTATCTATTTTTATTGCAACGAAATAGGGCCATCAGGTGTTTTTGCATTATTCATTCTATTTCGTGTGCACATTTAGCCTTGTTTAATTTTCAGAGCAAATTTAATTTGTAGTTTAAGTTCTTCTCGTGCACCTTGCATGCATCTATGAAGAGCTGTGTTTAATTCTAGTTCGTGAGGCCATGACTTCCCAGTTTTAGATAAATCCACTTGCTCTTTTAACTGAAACTTCTCTCTCCTTGAACCTTCTCTCTCTCCTTGGCTCATTCTTCCTTCTTTATTTTCCCTCCCAACTGGAGGGAAAGCATCCACTAAAACTCTGTCTTTGGCCCGCTGGCCGTGTTCCAAGAGGGAAAAATAGGTCTTTCTGTTTCCGGCAAAGACTGCAGTCCTCTTCCAGCCCCCTAATTATAAAGATTCCTCCAGAGCTCAATTTTTGTCAGCCTCTCCTTTCCTCTCTTTAGATTCAACCCTAATTATATCTCCTTTCCATTATTTTGATGATCCCCAAAGTCCCATATTTGAGCTTGACCACTCAACTTACAATGTAAATTTTTCCAAATCCTAAAGACTTACAATCTAAAATGTCCAAATCCTCTTCTTAAACTGAAGGTTTCTGACGGTGCTTTTAACTTCTCTCCCTCCACATTTCTCTCAGCAATTCCACCACTTGCGGTCTCCTCGGAAGAACTGCCAGGTCATTATTTGACCCTTCCATCCTCCTCATTCCTTACACCCAGTCTTTACTAGTCATTTATCAATATGCCCCTAGGCACCTTGGCAGGCGCTGTGGACGCAGAAACAAGCGGGGTGACGTTGCTGGCCGCTGGGGGATGCACGATGTGGTGGGAGAGACACTTGGACAAAGTATTACAGCAACACAGTGTGCTGCACGGATGCAGGGCAAGGTGCTGCCCAGGGGAGGGGAAGCCCCAGCCGCCGCTGCCCGTGGGCTCAGGAAAGCCCGCCCCGCAGGCGTGAACCTGGACGGGCCGGTTGTAAGTTAACAGGTCCAAGGAGCGGCTGCAGAATGCGGCAGGCTGGACGCAGTACACAGCGGGGTCAGTTTAGGAAACTGTTTGTGGAACGGTGGGCCGGGGACAGGGAGAAGATGCGTTTGGGGGAACAAGCAGGGAGCAGATCGGAGACGGCCCAGTATGCCATGATCATGGTGTTGTGTTTATGCCTGGAAGACAGATGGATATTGGCGATTCCAGACATCTTAACCCTGTTATCAAGTGTGCATTTTAGAGGATCCTGGCAGCACTTTGGGGGGTGAACGGGAGGAGGGCGATTAAGGGCCCCGAAAAGGCTGGGCAATAGGTGGGCAAAGCAGGGGCCGGGCGGTCTGCAGTGCAGAGGGGCGGGCGGGTCGAGGGGACACAGGCGCTGAGGAAGGAGGGCTGGAAAGGAGAGGTCGGACACGGGAGAACTTTCACTGCAAAACATTCCCAGTATAAAGGCTTGAGGAGAGCTGGGAGCTTTGAAATAAGCATTTAAAGCACAAAAAGTGGGAACTGCTTACAGTCCTGTAACGGGACAGACAGAGGTCACCAAGGCCCGCTGGAATGGGAACGCCAAGGGGGATGGAGCTCACCTGCCTTCCGATACATGTCCAATATATGGGACCTCTTGATCCAGCTGTAGCCTGAGCTGGGAACTTCAGATTCACAGATAGGTATGGAAGCACGGGAGTGGGGAGGGCTTTGCAGGTGGGGAAAAAAATTACATGACCAAGGTCGCAAAATATGAATGAGCCTGGTAGGTGTGTGAGAATCTGGTGTGACACGTCTGAATCTATGGGGAAGGAATAAATACAGATAAGTCCTCTCTTCCTCTTTGCTCTGTGCCATGCTTAATAACACCGCTTCCTGTCCAGTCACCCCAGCTGAGGATCTGGAACTCCACTTAGGAGCTTCTCTCTCCTTCATCTACTGAACTGGTTGTTAAATCCTACTGACTTTACCTCCTAAATATTTCTCATATACATTTCTTCCCACCCATCCCTACTGTTACCCCCTAACCGAAGCCTTCTTTTATTCTTGTCTGGATGGCAAAAGCTTCATCTCTCTCTCCCTGACCTCGGATGGCTCGGTTGTACAATTTTATGAGCAAAGTTCCCAAAAGTCAAGGCCTTTAGTGGTTCCCCAGTGCCACAGAATCAAGTTCAGACACCTTCAGATGACACACAGGGCCTTCTGTGGTCTCGCCCTGGGCTCAGCTTGGTTACATAAATGACTGTTTCTGCTGGTCTTAAGGTCTTCTTGTTCTTCATGGTGGCCTGGTGAATGCCCCCTCATCATTCTAGAGTGGAAGTGACTCTTATTCTGTTGGGGGCTTTAAGTACAGTGTTTGCCCCTCTCTGTTGCCTCTTCTACACACTGTACGGCCCAACCTTTTTTTCAATTTTTTTTTTTTTAAGATTTTATTTATTTGAGAAAGAGAGAGAAAGAGCACACAAGTGGGGGTAGGGGCAGAGGCAGAGGGAGAAGCAGGCTCTCCACTGAGCAGGGAGCATGATGTGGGGCTTGATCCCAGGACCCTGAGATCATGACCTGAGTGAAGGCAGCCTGCTATACACAAGACAGAGTGCTGAGGTCACTGAGAACACAAAGCCCTACTCTTAAAGATATTAATGGCAGTAGGAAGGTGAACAGACTAACAATGATGATACTTAAGAATTACTAAACTAGCAGTACATGCAAGGTATTATGGAAACATAGGTAGAACACCTAACATACATAGTTACAGCTAGGCATTTAGTTATATAAGTCTGCCTGAGAAATTCAGGGAAGGCTTGGTGGGGTGCATGGGGCATCATTTGATCTGAGACTTGGAAGATCATGGGTCGTTGGCCAGATGAAGGGCATTCTGACTGAGAGAACACAACAAGTTCAGAGAACTACAAATAATTCAGGATCACTGCGGCTAAAGTGTAAGTTAGGAGAGCCACAAGAAAATAAGCTGAACACATAGGAAGAAGGAAGCCAGGATCTTAATTGTTAATGCTAAGATGCTTAAACTGTAGGCCTCAGGGAACTATACAAATCACTTGGCTAACATATCTCTGTTAGCGAGATCCCTTAGTGAGCAATGTACAGAATGATCTGGGGGAGATTGGAATTGGAGCCCAAGAGGGTGCTGAGGTATGTGCTGGATGAGAGCATGGGAGAAGCAGGGAGCAAGGACAATGGTGGTGTGCATGGGGTACCACAAACAGGAGAGTTATGAGCTAGAATCATGCAGACATGGCTATATAGGGTGGAAGGCACCTTAGAAGGACTCCCAGATTTCTGGCTTGGGACTATCAGATAAGAAAGAGGAAAGTCGGGACTTATGAAGAAAAATAATGGATTTAGTTTTAGACACATTGGATTTGATGCACTCACATGATGTCCAAAAAGCAATGAGGTGTTTGCTAGAGCTCTGTGCTAGAGACTCAAGTGGTTAGGGACGAGAGCAGGTGGAATGACAAAGGGCGAGGCTGTAGAAGCAGGAAGGGGGTCAGATGCCGCAGGCGCAGACCTCCTTCACTGGACAGCCGTCTTTTGTGGGCCCACTGCAATGATACCAGACTGCTCTGTCCCTGAACCTGCCTGGTCATCTCCCGGCCTCTCTTCTGTGGAGCTCTGCTTCTTCCTTCTCTCCCTGTCTTTTCAGTGCTGCTTTGAGATGTTCTGTCGATCTTTACAGGCCCAACTCAGCGTCATGGACCCCACAAAGCCTCCTTCCTTTCTCCCCCATTTTGCTCCTCCCTTCCGGATGCCGTGTCCTCTATCCAGAACACAGTGGGCTGCTCAGGATTATTTGTGCACGTTGCCAACAGTGAGCTCCTTGGAAGATGAAGAGCTCGTCTCTACATGTCCCTGTGTCCTCCACACTTAGGCCAGTGCTAGGTGCTTTTTTTGGATTGTGAGAGGACATTTCATTAAACTGAAGAGGATACTGAATATAACGTGCCTACTCCACAATTTTGCTTAATGTTGACCTCACTCTAGCTTTATATTTCTCACCCTTCCCCCAACTCATAAAGGAGCCTAAAGACAGGGCACCAACCGAGCCGTCTTCTGTCTGAAACTTGGGATATCTGCTTGCTGTTTGAAGAATGCACAAAAGGCTATGTAAAGAAATATAGTTTGTCATTTTCAAGGTTAGCTGATTTTTAAAAAAGTTTTATTTGTTTATTTGAGAGACAGCTTGAGCAGGGTGGGGGGCAGAGGGAGAGGGAAAGAATCTCAAGCAGATTCCCCGCTGAGTGCGGAGCCCGACAAAGGGCTCGATCTCACAATCCTGAGATCATGACCAAAAGCCGGTTAGCTGACTTTAAAAGGTGTGTGTGTGTGTGTGTGTGTGTGTGTGTGTGTGTGTGTGTGTCCAAATTAAGAATGCTGCAGGAGTACAGGTTTCTCCTTTTTTGTAGGCATAGAGGAAAATGTATTTTTCTCTCCTGGTGAAATTATGTCTCAAAGCTACAAATATAAAACTGGGAATAAACAATGTTCATCTAACCAAGGGACACAATGCACATAACTGCAGGGGATTTTCACTGAGGCAGTTTATGGGGTATGTACAAAGTCTTTCCTTATACAGGATGGGAATGCGAAAATGGAAATCTATTCGTTGATGATAAAAATAAGATGGCTCACTTAGATACCTGTGTGCTAAATGAAAAAAATCACACTTTTTTTTCATATCTTAGTGACCTTTATACTATGAAGGATACAGTTGAACCCAGACAAATGCGACAAATAAAACAATTAGAAATGAGAAATGGATTTGTGAAAACAGTCTCGGTAAACTTGAGAAACCTCTGATTTAGGCCTGATGCTGAAGAGTTTAGTATCATTAATTTGCCTGTTAAGATGAACCACTGATGAATCTCCCCACACACCCTAAGGGACTTTATCCTCCCAAATACCAGCCCTACTGCCTGCTATTACACTCTTAGACCTCCTTTCCCTCCTGTCTTGGAGGGTTTTCCTTGTTCAAGATTTCTTGAAAAAGCAAGTAGCACTGGAGGCAGGAGTTGGAGGGAGGCGGGGAAGAAGAGAAAAGACATATTTAAGCCCTTTCTTTATCTCGGTTCTTCATTTTCCAGGAGCCTATTGCACTAGTGGAGCGTGCCGAGGGGGCCGCAGAGCAGTGAGAAGGACAGGCCAGAGGGGAGGGTAGCAGAGGGGGCTGGCGGGAGGAGAGCAAACATGAATTTGGTCCCATGCATCTCACTGGATTTGAACAAAAAGTCTATGAGTAATTGTTATTCCTCTTTTATTAATGAGAAAATCAGGGCTAAGAAAAACTGACTCAATCTTACCCATGTTCTTTTACCCTGCTATTTTCCTTGAGAATATTAATTTCAACATTTTATGTAAAGGCAGGGTATAAATTATATATTTTATATATATGTATATATACACACACACATATATATTACTGTAATTATATTAAAAGGACCAAGCGAAAACATAAGAAAAAGAATATAAGCAAATGCTAATAAACTGTGCTTTTGGGAGGTGGGGTAAAGGATGCCTTTTTTCTTATCCCTCGTTTTCTGTGGTTTTCCATAATATGCATGATTGCTTTTATATCATCATCAGCAATAACAATAGCAACAGCAACAAAAGGCATGGATTGCTTTAAAAAGGATAGCATCTTTTGCTTCTTGGGTGAGCAATGTTCCTCTGGTAAGGTAGAAGTCTTGTAAGAAATATATGGAAACAAAGACCGGTATTTTAAAGGCTTCTTTAGTCAAATAAAACCTATAATGAAAAATTTGCCATAAACTCGTGGAGTTTGTATTTGGACTCTGTCCCACAGTTCCCCCACCAGAGAAGAAAAGAATTAGGGAGACTCAGTGCAAAAGAAAACTGGTAGTCTGCTCCATATGATATTCTGCACACCCCTGCATCCCGTGGAAAGCAAATATTTGCATCCGTAGTATAGTCCGTTACCAAGATTACTTGTGCCTCCAAAATACCAAAGGAACCAATCAATTCCTTTGGAATATACAGTCAGTAATTCAGATATTTTATCTACCCAATGCTCCACACCAGAATTGACCAAACTGACAGGCTCTTCTGGTACTGTGTGGATAGAGCTGAAATGTGACAAATGGGTTCATTTAAACTGTATCTCCTCAATATCAAAACAACCAATGGTAAAGCCAAAGATTTAGTCAATCAGATAATCCTTTGTCTAAGTTCCAAGTTCCAAGCCATTGTTTTGAGTAATTCCTTTGATTCAATTTACCAAATATTTAGCCAGTTTGCTAAAATATAATCAAATCTCTAAATAATAGGGGAAAAAAATCTCTGATCTGGATTTTCTGCATGGGAGATAAAAGTTAAAAACAAATAAGAATGCACATTTGTCCCTTACGTATAAATGCTCTTTTATTTCCTTTTTAAATGGAGTTCTCTTGGGCTATGCACATTTGACTTTAATAAATTGGTTAGAGAGACCTGTCCCAGACAGAATATTTATTAAAATGTAAATTAAACTTGCCTGAAAGAAAAAAAATGCAGAGAAAATACTGAAACAAAAGACTCTCGGTTACAGGAGGTGGAGGCTTGAACCTTTTGCAGATTTGAGAAAAGAAAAATTTTAGAAGAGAAAAAGGCCAAAGGAAAGGCCCATTGATTTTGGACAAAACTGGTTCCCTGGCATGGCTCTCACCCCCACTCATCAGTCAGGGCACTCGTGTCTCCTAGGCTCTGAGCCCTGGTGCAGGGCTATCTTTAGCTGGTGCTTCTGTTTTGTTCACACCCCACCCATTCTTTCTTTGAAACATGTCTCTGGTTCACACCTTCCCTTAATTTTCTGCTGATGGAGAATCTCACTACCTCATGCCTGAATCACCACCAACAATTTCCAAAGCGGCCTTTCTGTCACCTGTCTCCTGCCCTCCAAATCCGTCTCATCCCCATATTGATCATCCCCTCCAAACCAGTTTGCTCCTGTTGCTTCCTGCTCACCACCCTCCTTGCTGGTTGCCCCTATACCAAGTTAAAACTCCTTTCTCTGCCTGATAGTTGGGATCCTTCACAACCCCTTTGCTGTCTCTTAAACACACACACCACACACACACTCCTAATTAATCCAATCTTCCTTTTTCCTGCTCCCCCAAATACGTCACTCATTTTAGTCAACCAGATCACTTGACACCATAAAAATCCCACCCGTGGGCCCTTCCTTGCCTCCTCTCCAAGCCCATAACATTCTCATCCCAGCCAGGTCCTTTGTGTGTGGCGTGCTGTCCCTCTTGACTTTTACTTTCCAAATTAGCTCCATCCTAATGGAGCCTTCTCAAATGCCACCTCTTCCAGGGAGCCTTCCCTGATCACTTTAGCCCCATAGTTTTCTTTCTCTTCTCTGAACACCCATCTCATCTGTCATCAAGACTGAATTTCATGACATATTACTTCAACGCACATCTATGGATTCATATGCCGTCCTGTGTCTCTCAGCGGGGGTGTTATTGCCATTTGTACCAGGGCACTTCTTCAAAGGGCAGGACTGACTGGCACATTTTGGGACACTTGGCGCCCCTCCCTCTTGAAGGCTGACAGTGATGCGATTGTGAAAAACCCAAATGCTCCAAATACATTTCCAAATGCCTTAATAAATAAAAAGTCCCTTAGAGAAGTTACTAGAACATACACACATCTGTTCAATAGCTAATCTGTTTAAATGGTGAATGTATATAGTATTTTAAAGAATGAATCTGTATTTCTCTTACAGTTGCCAACACACTATAAAACTAGGAAGGAGGCTAATTGTCAGGTGTTAATCACCACTCCATTTCATAAGATGTTCCACTGAACCCTCATAGCAACCCCGGATGCTGCTACTGATCCTCCTTTTCTAGATTAGGAAACTGAGGCTCAGAGAGTTCTGCCTATTCAAGGTCATACTATTCGATTGGAACCCTGGCATGTAAGCCCAGGATTGTTTGGAGCCAAATCTTTGACTTTTTCTTCTACCACCAGCCTCTATAAAGGCAGCCTATCTGTAACAGCTTTGAAATGGGAGTGTGAACATGTAACATAATTAGCAATTTAAAGCACATTATTAATGCTAATAGGTACTAATGACTATAATTGAGAAGAAGGACGTTAGACCAATTTTTTTTAGAATTTATAACAATATAGATTGGAGTCTAATGAACAAATTTACTCACTGACCTTCTTTGCTACAGACATTAACCCATGTTTGATCTCTAATTGAGATGTACATATTCTTTACTTTCTTACTGTATTTGTTAATGTTTGTCTTGGCAGATGGTCAACAGCTCTCTCTAAGTTTCCCTTAATCAGGTTTTGGGTAACTGATGGCCAAACATGCCTTGTATTAGGTAGCATTGCTAGACCCAAAGCAATAGGAATCTAAGAGCCGGCAAAAGTTCTCAGGTCCTCCCTATCTGGTATCCTTAACAAAAAACGTTCTATTAGATCTCACAGTATCATTTAAAATGGTGTATATACTCCCTTTAAGTTATAGTTCCTTATTCATTTCATGCATATCTACAACACCCACATTTATTAGCAGCTCATTTCAGTGTGTGCCCATATGTCCAATTAAAATTTTTCATATATCAGCTAATCTCAAGTTTTGGAAGTAATAGCATGTATATAATCCATATGCGTACTTTAAAAAGTATGCTGTTTCTATCTATGCACACAGGAAGAACTGTATTCCCTGCAGGGGGAAAAAAGAGAGAGAAAGAGCCGGTATTGCTGATTTCAAGTTTTCTTTTTCAGCTATGAGAATAAATGTTTTCTATGTGTTTATTCTGTTCAGCAAAGAAGAAAAAGGAACTGAAAGCTAAGTTCATTAAGTAACTTAGAACAATTGTGTAAATATAGCTGAAAATGTATATGACATACAAGTATTTTATTCTTATATTGTCTTATAAACTGTATCTACTATAACAAAGTTGCACTTCATCCACTAGTAAAACCACTATTTAGCTGTAACCACATCCACATTTGGTGATCTGAAAGCATAAAGGGATTTTTAGTTACGCTTACCAGGAGAAACACATTTAAAAAAATGTAATCATTCTTTCTAACCAATGAATTGAGCTTGGCGTTAGCCTTTTTACCAGAACATTTCCTGAGCAGAGTGCATTTTCCATTTCTGCGTGCTGGGACCCTTTGTAGGGAGCTGGGGGAGAAGGTGATAGGCTCTTGCCCCACTAAAACTAGTAAGTCCAGGACCGGGAAGCCCTCTCAGTTATTATATCTCAGTGAGAAGCTGTAGAACGGTAGGAAAGTTTCATTTTTGCTCTGACTCATCTTTTCTCCAACTATCTTATCAAATCCCTGTCATGCCATAGAATTCTTAAAGCTACCCAGCTGCTCGCCAGAGAAGCCACAAATGGTGCAGGTATTTCGATTACATTTCCCAGAGAATCGCAAAGTGGATTTCTAGAGTTGCTGTTTATATTTCCTTATATCTTCCCAGCACCTACACTGATACCTGCTGGTGTGCTATCACATTTTCCCCACCCATTTTTAGATCTTCGGTTGCTTTAGAGATGGATTTCACATGTAAAGCAGATGCTTACACTGTGAAACATTGGCATGATTGTATTTTGATTTTGCCGTCAGCTAAGGAGGGCAAAGTTGATCCCATCCTGCAAGGAACTCTATCCCACATTGTTTCCGTGGACTTGCTGGCTCAGGTTTGCTTACCTGCTTCCTCGAAGATACTGTGCTGTTGAAACATCTATTAGAGGTCTTTGAATTCAAATTCTTGTTCTGATGGGTTGAGTCATTTTTCCATGCCTTAGAGTTTTCTTTAGGATCTGAAGGAATGGGATTTAAGAAGAGGATCCTAGCTATGAATCCATAGAGGACGGTGGCCAGTATCATTGGCACAACATAAAAGATACCGAAGTCCATTAGGTAAATAGGTGAGTAGTAATTCCTGGAGATCTTGTAGCCACAGGACACCACAATAGCATCTTTGTAGGTGCTAATATTGAGATCCAGCAAGAAGAACCAGAGCATACAGTAAATGGATGTGAAGGCCCAGACAAAGATGATGATCTTTTTGGCTCTGGAAAATGTGCAGAGAAACTGGGCTTTGATGGGGTGACAGATCGCTATGTACCTCTCGATGGTAAAGGCTGTGATCGAACAAGAGGATGCATTAATGCCCAAGTACTGGAGGTAAGTGATGCAGAGGCATCCAACGTAGCCATAGACCCAGGAACCATAGATACTGTCTGTTATGTTGGGGAGGCCTGCAGCCACCAAGACCATGAGATCGGCTACTGCCAGACTCACCAGGTAGCAGTTTGTGGGGGTCCTCATGTGCTTGGTTCTCATGACCACCAGCACTACCATGATGTTGCCCACGATGCCCAAACCACAGATTATGAGCACAAGTAAGATGGTGACCACTTGGTACTCTAGGGCCACCGCCGCTCTTGGCTGAAGCTGTGTTTGGTTCAGTTCACTTACTGTCTCGTTTTCCATCTTCACAGGTTTGAAGTTTCTCTGAAACACTTCTCAAAACATCCTCTGCCCAGTGGCCTTCCTTTATCTCCGTGGTTCTCTCCCCCTGTGAAGAGTTAGAGTCCAAATTCATTCACAGCTTCCCCGTTTGGAATGGAGCCAGTCACGGGCAGGTAGCTCTCTCTCCCTCTGCTTTCACCTCCCGGGTTTCTCCAGTAACAGGGCTCACATGTATTTCTGAAAACTCCCTTTATCGCAACTCCAGTGTAGGATGGAGGAACTGTCTTTAACCAGCTTAATAAGAGGCACCTGTTTCCTCTTAATGGAGAAAAAATGCGGAAGAGAAACAGAGGAAGCTCCCTACTTTGAAAGGGTGCCCAGAAGGAAAAGCTAAGTGGTATCTGCTAGCTGAAAAAGAAATACAAAGAAACCTCTCAGGTGCTTGGGAAAAGTGTAAAGAGGAAAAAGGGGCCAGGCGTGGGGGGAAAGCGGAGAGGCTCAATGATGAAGCTTGGTAGGAATTTAGCGTTTGCCTACTTTGCTCTCAGAGGGTGGGATCGCTGGGCTACAAAACCCCAAGTCTTTGAGCCTGCATTTCCCCCGCTCCCCGCCCTACCTTCCCCAGAGCGACCAATTTCTTCCCTTACCTTTCCCTCTGGAGCGCTGCCTGCCTTTTTTCCGGGTGGATGAAGCAGTAAGTAGTAAGTGCAAGTTTCCAATCCCGCAGGAGGTCTGGTCTACTTTGCGGACTGGCAGACCGCTTTGCAGCGCTCAGTCCTCAGCATCGCAGTTCCTCTGAACCCTCTGGGCCCTTTGCGAGCGTGGCCCGACCACGGCCGCAGCTGCCGGAGCTGCCTGGAGAGCCGCGCGGCGAGCCTGTCAAATCAGAGAGCGTCCCCTAATGAGCACACACGCTCTCTGCCTCTCTCCCGCCCGCTCTCCCTCGCCCTATCTCCCTCCCCCTACCCCCGGTCCCCCGCAACTGCCCGTCCGTTCTCACTGATTCATTATCTTCTCCCCTTGAAGAATCTCCTTTTAAATGTGCTGATGACACCGTCCTCCATCTGGAAGGCTGAAATCCTAAGCAACGGGTCCAGGAGCAGCGGGGACTGCACTTGCTTCTAGTCTAAGTCCTGCAGGAACTCCAGGACCCGAGCAGCCCTGAAATATATTTACACACCCTGTGTGATAGGACTTTGGAGAGAGCAAATTCTTCTCAGTCCAGACACAGCCCTTGAAGCTTGAAATATCTGTCTGAACTGAAATCAGCTGCTTTCTCTACGATGGAAACCCTTAAACCGTTTCTCCAGTGAGCCAGTGATGATGGCCCCCTCCTCTCATGTTATATGAATGGAAGATGAGTTGAAATTGATTTTAAACCATTTCAGCTGCACTCTGCCGAGGCTTATAAAATTATTTTTCTAAAAACTCTTTGAGCTAAGAACACAGACTTAAACCTACATATTATCTGTTCAGTTTGTTTTTCAACTCTGGCTCTGCATCACTTATTAGAATCTCTCTACCTGTTCCAGCTGCCTCTCCCCTCTTCACCCCCCTCTGGTATACCCGCCAGGGTCCCACCCAGCAATGTTTTGTGTGTACACAAAACAGCTCCGAAAGGAAACTTCATAGGTGCTTCTTTTTTAGAAAAGTGTACTTCAGCTTGATTTTTATTGCTCTGAAGTAACCCATGGGCAAATCCTTACCGTTTTTTATAGAGGCTCAGAAAACGTGTCTCCCTTCCACAGGCACCAACCGAATATACTGAATGTTAATGTTTGTCCACTTTTATTTTATGAACTGACACCAAAAACCAGCCCTGAACCAAATTCCCTATATGGCGAATAGTTTGATTCTCCATTTTAAGAAGTTTAGTTGTTCTTCCTTCTAGATGTCGATGGAAGTGTAGATTTAGAGTATACAGAACCATGGGGATACCAAAACCATGTGCAAGGCTAGGTACCAACAAGATGAAGGTAAAGCTCTGGGTCCTATTGGGTAATCCCACCCTCTGAACCACCGAGGGCTCCTTGACTATCTACTTCTCTTTTCAAAGCATCATATCACAAATGAATGACCCACAACCCAGATTCAGCTTTGAGACATTTATTGTTTGGTGTGTACAGGGCAGGCTCAAGTGTGATTTAAAAGGATTTGACTGTTGTCTCCTTTTCAAAATTGGGAGATTGTATACTAACTCTGAATTTCTGCCTCTCATAAAATTAGAAAGATCGGGCAATCCTGGGCCTCTATTCCTGAATAGAAATAATCAGTTGAAGTTGAGTTGTGGCGGTGAGCAGCAGTGTGTGGGGGGTCCTTCATACAGGATGCGCCTTCTGGGATTTTCCTCACCCCTCACTTCCTCCCTTTTTCTCTGTCACGCGTGCTAACTTCACTCAGTCATCACACATTCCTGGCCTCTGTAGCCATTTGAAGCTTGGTTCCGTAACGCATGCAAGTTCCTCAGAGACAGTGGAGGGTACCAGCTAAATGCGCAGTCTCTCACCCCGAGTAGGATTTCTGCTGGCACTCTACTTTCCTTCCCCAACTGCCTTAGCACACTGGGTGGCAGATCCCCTTCCTGCCTCTCTCTCTGGACCAGAGGACAGAGGTTACTCTGAACACCCCATTACTTGCTTAGCCCTTTACATTTTGGAATAAAAAATGCCTTACCGAGAGAAGGCATTGCCTTCCTTTTCCACCCCAACCCACCACTCCAACCCAGAATATCTTTTGAAAAGTCAGAATTCATATAGCCCATCTTCCCACTCCTCCCCAAGATTTGAGCTTTCAGGACTCCTGGGAAGACTTGACTGCAAATCTTACTCTTGGGTAGTGTAGGTGAGGGGAGAGAGCAGCCATAATGGTCTCAGCTCTGGCAACTCCAACTCCATGCCAAATCTTACCATATTCCTCACTGTTTCTATATGATGTCATCATTTTGAGTCTCTATTTTGTATCTCTATTCATTTTTTTAAAGATTTTATTTATTTATTTATCAGAGAGAGAGCGAGAGAGAGAACACGAGTGGGGTGGAGGGAGAAGGAGAAGCAGACCCCCCGCTGAGCAGGGAGCCTGATGCGGGGCTCAATCCCAGGACCCTGGGATCATGACCTGAGCCTAGGGCAGATGCTTAACCGACTGAGCCACCCAGGCGCCCCTCATTTTTGAGCACATAATTGTTACACTCCGACTATGTACCAGGCACCTAGTATGTAAAATTTTGTTTTTATCTTTGCATAGGTCATGGTCTATTGGGAGAAGCAAACTTATAAACAGTTACAGGGAGAAATGCACTAATAGCTTATGTTGAGAGGGTTCAGGTGTGAAGGGAAAGGCATCTGTCGGTGGTAGAGGCCACATTATAACCAACCATGGCTTTTATATCTTTTGAGTACTTCTGACTAGAGAGAAGTTTGAAAACAGTCTAGTGGCATCTGTTTGGAAAAGACTGGTGAGTCCTGAGTACAGCCATGTAGATGGCAAACCCACACACCACACACATTGCTCATGGCCATTTCAGTCCGTTTTCTCTGACCTTATGCTGTTAGGCCTTCTCACTCACGTGCCACTCAGCATCAGTAACAACGAGCATGAAACTTCACAGCTTCCTTCGTAAGAATGTCCCTGGACTTCTAGCTGGGACTTTGTTTCTGGTCTGGACTCAGACTTGCCCCTTGAGCTTGAGGAGAGATCTAGCACTTCTGCTTCTGACCTCTGGCATTTCCAGTCACACAGCTTATTCTCAGAATCTGGCTTGCCCTTTCCTGGGTACCCCAGGAAACCATTCGCTTGGCAAGTCTCCATTCCTGGGACACATTGGCTGACGTGATATCACACCTGCCAGGCCTGCCTGTGTCTACGCAGGAAGAATTAGGGCAAGCCCCACCCTTATTTCTGGAGGTGATCTTAGCTATCTAGGGAGGAAGTGGCTGTCCACAGGTTGTCTGTCATGAATCCACGAGTAGACAGATGATTATTTATACCATCAGCCTTTCTTAAACTTTAGCATGCATCTGAATCTCCTGGAGAGCTTATTAAAATCTAGATTCCTGGTTCCATTCCCGAATTGCTGTTTAGTAGCTCAAGGATGGGACCTGAGCCTTTCTTATAAATATTTTTTTTTTTTTGCAGCTCACATTTCTGTTTTATTTTTTCCTTCTTGCCTTTCCTCTTGCCCTGTCTCTCTTCATTCTTTTTTTAAATTTTTTATTGTTATGTTAATCACCCTACATTACATCATTAGTTTTGGATATAGTGTTCTATGATTCATTGTTTGTGCATAACACCCAGTGCTCCATGCAGAACGTGCCCTCTTTAATACCCATCACCAGGCTAACCCATCCCCCCACCCCCTCCCCTTTTCTTCTTTATCCATTCATCTGTCAGTGGACATCTTGGCTCTTTCCACAGTTTGGCTATTGTGGACATTGCTGCTATAAACATTGGGGTGCACGTACCCCTTCGGATCCCTACATTTGTATCTTTGTGATAAATACCCAGTAGTGCAATTGCTGGATTGTATGGTAGCTCTATTTTCAACTTTTTGAGGAACCTCCATACTGTTTTCCAGAGTGGCTGCACCAGCTTGCATTCCCACCAAGAGTGTAGGAGGGTTCCCCTTTCTCGGCATCCCCAGCAACATCTGTCCTTTCCTGGCTTGTTAATTTTAGCCATTCTGATTGGTATGAGGTGGTATCTCATTGAGGTTTTGATTTGGATTTCCCTGATGCTGAGCGATGTTGAGCACTTTTTCATGCGTCTGTTGGCCATTTGGATGTCTTCTTTGGAAAAATGTCTGTTCATGTCTTCTGCCCATTTCTTGATTGGATTATTTGTTCTTTGGGTGTTGAGTTTTGTAAGTTCTTTATAGATTTTGGATACTTTATCTGATATGTCATTTGCAAATATTTTCTCCCATTCTGTCGGTTGTCTTTTGGTTTTGTGGACTGTTTCTTTCGCTGTGCAAAAGCTTTTTATCTTGATGAAATCCCAATAGTTCATTTTTGCCCTTGCTTCCCTTGCCTTTGGCGATGTTTCTAGGAAGAAGTTGCTGCGGCTGAGGTCGAAGAGGTTGCTGCCTGTGTTCTCCTTTAGGATTTTGATGGACTCCTGTCTCACGTTTAGGTCTTTCAACCATTTGGAGTCTATTTTTGTGTGTGGTGTAAGGAAATGGTCCAGTTTCATTCTTCTGCATGTGGCTGTCCAATTTTCCCGACACCATTTGTTGGAGAGGCTGTCTTTTTTCCGTTGGACATTCTTTCCTGCTTTGTCGAAGATGAGTTGACCATAGAGTTGAGGGCCCATTTTTGGGCTCTCGATTCTGTTCCATTGATCTATGTGTCTGTTTTTGTGCCAGTACCATACTGTCTTGATGATGACAGCTTTGTAATAGAGCTGGAAGTCCGGAATTGTGATGCCGCCAGCTTTGCTTTTCTTTTTCAACATTCCTCTGGCTATTCGGGGTCTCTTTTGGTTCCATACAAATTTACGGATTATTTGTTCCATTTCGTTGAAAAAAGTGGATGGTATTTTGATGGGGATTGCTTTGAATGTGTAGATTGCTCTAGGTAGCATTGACATCTTCACAATGTTTATTCTTCCAATCCATGAGCATGGAACGTTTTTCCATTTCTTTGTGTCTTCCTCAATTTCTTTCATGAGTATTTTATAGTTTTCTGGGTACAGATCCTTTGCCTCTTTGGTTAGATTTATTCCTAGGTATCTTATGGTTTTGGGTGCAATTGTAAATGGGATCGTCTCCTTAATTTGTCTCTCTTCTGTCTTGTTGTTGGTGTATAGGAATGCCACTGATTTCTGTGCATTGATTTTATATCCTGCCACTTGACTGAATTCCTGTATGAGTTCTAGCAGTTTTGGGGTGGAGTCTCTTGGGTTTTCCACATAAAGTATCATATTATCTGCAAAGAGTGAGAGTTTGACTTCCTCTTTACCGATTTGGATGCCTTTGATTTCTTTTTGTTGTCTGATTGCTGTGGCTAGGAATTCTAATACTGTGTTGAATAGCAGTGGTGATAGTGGACATCCCTGCCACGTTCCTGACCTTAGGGGGAAAGCTCTCAGCTTTTGTCCATTGAGAATGATATTTGCTGTAGGTTTTTCATAGATGGCTTTTATGATATCGAGGTATGTACCCTCTATCCCTATACTCTGAAGAGTTTTGATCAAGAAGGGATGCTGTACTTTGTCGAATGCTTCTTCTGTATCTATTGAGAGGATCCTATGATTCTTGTTCTTTCTTTTGTTAATATATTGTATCACGTTGATTGATTTGGGGATGTTGAACCAACCTTGCAGCCCAGGGATAAATCCCACTTGGTTATGGTGAATAATCCTTTTAATGTACTGTTGGATCCTATTGGCTAGTATTTTGGTGAGAATTTTTGCATCCATGTTCATCAAGGATATTGGTCTGTAATTCTCCTTTTTGATGGGGTCTTTGTCTGGTTTTGGGATCAAGGTAATGGTGGCCTCATAAAATGAGTTTGGAAGTTTTCCTTCCATTGCTATTTTGGAACAGTTTCAGGAGAATAGGTATTAATTCTTCTTGAAATGTTTGGTAGAATTCCCCTGGGAAGCCATCTGGCCCTGGGCTTTTGTTTGTTGGGAGATTTTTGATGACTGCTTCAATTTCCTTATTGGTTATAGGTCTGTTCAGGTTTTCTATTTCTTCCTGGTTCAATTTTGGTAGTTGATAGATCTCTAGGAATGCACCAGGTTATCTAATTTGCTGGCATAGAGGTGCTCAGAATATGTTCTTATAATTGTTTGTATGTCTTTGGTGTTGGTTGTGATCTCTCCTCTTTCATTCATGATTTTGTTGATTTGGGTCATTTCTCTTTTCTTTTTGATATGTCTGGCCAGGGGTTTATCAATCTTGTTAATTCCTTCAAAGAACCAGCTCCTAGTTTCGTGGATCTGTTCTACTGTTCTTTTGGTTTCTATTTCATTGATTTCTGCTCTGATCTTTATGATTTCTCTTCTCCTGCTGGGTTTAGGCTTTATTTGCTGTTTTTTCTCTAGCTCCTTTAGGTGTAGGGTTAGTTTGTGTATTTGAGACCTTTCTTGTTTCTTGAGAAAGGCTTGTATTGCTATATACTTTCCTCTCAGGACTGCCTTTGCTGTATCCCAAAGATTTTGAACAGTTGTGTTTTCATTTTCATTGGTTTCCATGAATTTTTTTAATTCTTCTTTAATTTCCTGGTTGACCCATTCATTCTTTAGTAGGATGCTCTTTAGCCTCCATGTATTTGAGTTCTTTCCGACTTTCCTCTTGTGATTGAGTTCTAGTTTCAAAGCATTGTGGTCTGAAAATATGCAGGAAATAATCCCAATCTTTTGGTACCAGTTGAGACCTGATTTGTGACCTAGGATGTGATCAATTCTGGAGAATGTTCCATGGGCACTAGAGAAGAATGTGTGTTCCGTTGCTTTGGGATGGAATGTTCTGAATATGTCTGTGAAGTCCATTTGGTCCACTGTGTCATTTAAAGTCTTTATTTCCTTGTTGATCTTTTGCTTAGATGATCTGTCCATTTCAGTCAGGGGGGTGTTAAAGTCCCCCACTATTTTGTACTGTTGTCAATGTGTTTATTCACTTTTGTTATTAATTGCCTTATATAATTGGCTGCTCCCATGTTAGGGGCATAGATATTTACAATTGTTAGATCTTCTTGTTGGATAGACCCTTTAAGTAGGATATAGTGTCCTTCCTCATCTCTTATTACAGTCTTTGTTTTAAAATCTAATTTGTCTGATAGAAGGATTGCCACCCCAGCTTTCTTTTGGTGTCCATTAGTATGGTAAATGGTTTCCCACCCCCTCACATTCAATCTTGGGGTGGCTCTGGGTCTAAAATGAGTCTCTTGTAGACAGCATATCGATGGGTCTTGTTTTTCAATCCAATCTGATAGCCTGTGTCTTGATTGGGGCATTTAGCCCATTTACATTCAGGGTAACTATTGAAAGGTATGAATTTAGTGCCATTGTATTGCCTGTAAGGTGACTGTTACTGTATATTGTCTGTATTCCTTTCTGGTCTATGCTGCTTTTAGGCTCTCTCTTTGCTTAGAGGACCCCTTTCACGATTTCTTGGAGGGCTGGTTTCGTGTTTGCAAATTCCTTTAGTTTTTGTTTATCCTGGAAGCTTTTTATCTCTCCTTCAATTTTCAATGACAGCCTAGCTGGATATGGTATTCTTGGCTGCATATTTTTCTCGTTTAGTGCTCTGAAGAGATCATGCCAGTCCTTTCTGGCCTGCCAGGTCTCTGTGGATAGGTCTGTTGCCAATCTAATGTTTCTACCATTGTAGGTTACATATCTCTTCTCCTGAGCTGCTTTCAAGATTTTCTCTTTGTCTTTGAGACTTGTAAGTTTTACTATTAGATGTCGGGGTGTTGACATATTTTTATTGATTTTGAGAGGGGTTCTCTGTGCCTCCTGGATTTTGATGCCTGTTTCCTTCCCCACATTAGGGCAGTTCTCTGCTATAATTTGCTCCAATATACCTTCTGCCCCTCTCTCTCTTTCTTCTTCTTCTGGGATCCCAATTATTCTAATGTTGTTTCGTCTTATCGTATCGCTCATCTCTCGAATTCTGCCCTTGTGATCCAGTAGTTGTTTATCTCTCTTTTTCTCAGCTTCTTTATTTTCCATCATTTGGTCTTCTATATCGCTGATTCTCTCTTCTGCCTCATTTATCCTAGCAGTTAGTTCCCCCATTTTTGATTGCCCTTCATTAATAGCCTTTTTGATTTCGATTTGTTTAGATTTTAGTTCTTTTATTTCTCCAGGAAGGGTTTCTCTAATAACTTCCATGCTTTTTTCAAGCCCAGCTAGTATCTTTAAGATCATGATTCTGAACTCTAGGTCCGACATTGTACTAATGTCCATATTGAGTAGGTCCCTGGCAGATGGTACTACCTCTTGTTCTTTTTGCTGTGGTGATTTTTTTCGTCTTGTCATTTTGTCCAGAGGAGAACAGATGAATGAGAGAACAAAATGCTAACAGGTTAACAACGTCCCCTGCAAATATACTCTAAACAAATCAGAAAAGACCTGAAACCAGGGGAAAAGAAAGGGAAAGAATGAAAAAAGAAAGAGAGAAAAAAAGAAAAAGAAAAAGAAAAAGATAAAAGCAAACAAAAACAGAACAAAACAAAACAAAAAGAATATGATCAAATATGATCAGGCTAGTGATCAGTGCCACACACAAGATTTTGGGTGTATTTTGGTCTGTGAGAAGAAAGTGCCTCCTAAAATTTTAAAGAAAGAAAGACTTATATATGTACAAAATAAAGGTTGATAAAATGAAGGGATGGAAGATGACTGTAAAGATGATAATTATAAAAGATTTTATAAAAGGAATTGATGAGATAAGAAGTTGTTTGAAAAAAGAAAGAAGAAGATTTAAAAAAAAAAAGAAAAAAAAGGGAGAGAATGTGATCAGGCAGGAGACTAGAACAAAGCCATACACTAGTGATTTAGGGTATATTTTGATCTGTTAGAAGAAACTGCATCTCAAAATTTTAAAGAGGGAAGAACTTATATATATATATGCCAAGAAGAAGGATATGTACTATGAAGGGATAGAATATGACTCTAAAAATGAAAAATAAAATTTTTTTTTTCAAAAAGGGATTGATAAGATGTTGGTTGAAAAGGGGAAAAAGAAAAATTAAAAAAAAAAAAACAGTTAAAAAAATTAACTTTGAAAAACTAATGAATCATGGTAAAAAAGCCATGAATTCTGTTTGCAGTATTCCCCTAGCGCTGGAGTTCTCCCATTCTCCTTGATGGGTAAACTTGGTCTTGGCTGGCTGTTCGTGCTGATCTTCTGGGGGAGGGGCCTGTTGCCGTGGTTCCCAAAGGTCTTTGCCGGAGGCAGAATTGCCCCGCCCTTGTCGGTCCGGGGTAAGGAATCTGCTCGGGTTTGCTCTCGGGAGCTTTTGTTCCCTGCAAGCTCTCGGTACAGCTTTGGAGGACGAGAGTGAAAATGGTGGCCTCCCAATCTCTGCCCAGAGGAGCCGAGAACTTGGGGCCCCGCTCCTCAGTGCGCCCCCAGAGAAAAGCAGTCATTCCCATCTCCCTGGTCTCTGGCCGCACTCCGTGCTCACCCGGCCTGTGAGGAGCATTTCTATCTCTGGCACCCGACTTGGTGTGGAGTCTCCAAACCCAGCAGATCCCTGCAGTGTGCTCCCATGCCGCTCCTCCTGGGGGGGGAAGGGGAGTCTCCCCGAATCTGCTGCTTGTTGGGTCCCTGCTGGAGGAGCAGTGGCCCGACTGTGTCGCAGATCACAGTTTATGGCAACCCCAAGCTGAGAGCCCGCGCCTCGGCTCCGTCTCTGCAGCCGGCTTCCCCGCTCCGATACCCGGGAGCTCTGCCGCATTCAGGCTCCCCCGGTCTTTCTGTGACCCCGAGGGTCCTGAGACCACAGTGTCCCACGAGGGTTCCACCCTCCGCTTAGCCACTGGAGCGACGTCCCTCAGCGGAGCCGACTTCTAAAAGTTCCGATTTTGTGCTCCACGGCTCTATCACTTGCCAGAAGCGGCCGACAGAGACCCCCTCCCCCGCCATCTGTCCTCCCAAATATCGCCTCAGATTCACTTCTCCGCACGTCCTACTTTCCAGTAAGTGGTCGCTTTTCTGTTCAGAGAGTTTAGTTGTTGCTATTCTTCTCTTCGATCTCCTGTTGAGTTCATATGTGTTCAGAATGGTTTGATCCCTATCCAGCTGAATTCCTGAGACGAGACGAAATCCAGGTCTCCTACTCCTCCGCCATCTTGCTCTGCTCCCCCCTTATAAACATTTCTTATAAACTTCCAGGTGATGCCCATGCTGTTGGTCTGTGGACCAAACTTGGAGCAACACTGACCTAGCTCAGTTGTTCTAATGTGGGAGGTGGGGAGCAATGATGGATCAAAGTCACCTAGACAGAATTTTAAAAATGTACATACTAGCTTAGTCCTCCTATGTGTTTTGGGTATAGGTGTATTCCTACAATTGGACTCAGGCTTGAGAAAGAGATTGGAACTTCGAACAAAAGCCATTGACTTGTATATATAGATATATATTATATATATAATGTGTACATTATATATAATATATATGTATATATTATATATGTTATATATTATGTATATATTATATGCAATATATATGTATATGTTATATATATGTTATATATTATGTATATATTATATGCCATATATATGTGTATATTATATATGTTTCTCTATCTTATACTGTCATAACTGGAGCTTGGCTTGGCAGGTGGAAAATTGTTGGGAAAGAGAATATCTGTGCTCACTTCAGTCAACTGGCACTAGGGTCAGAGGTAATGCAGAGCATGTGACTAGGTCAGTGGTTTGTAGGACGCAGACCAGGGTGAGGAGAAGGCAACATTTCAAGGAGTACCCAAAACCTCAGTGATTAATAGAATCAATATTTTCATGGACTATTTTTTAAATTAAGATAATTGCAAACAAGTCTATGATGAATAACATATCAAAATTTTAAATAAAGAACACTATCAATATTATGAATTTTTCCCTTCCACCTCAGGCTTCAAGTACTGAGCCTTTTTAAAAATTTTAATATTTTGCTTATTATGGATTACTTTGCACTTATTTTTTAAAAGATTTTATTTATTTATTTGTGTATTTGTTTATTTATTTGAGAGAGAGAGAGAGTGCAAGCAGGGGGAGGAGCAGAGGGAGAGGGACAAGCAGACTCTGCATGGAGCCCCAAGCCCGGAGCTGACGGGGGGCTCAATCTCATGACCCCGTGATCCTGACCTGAACCAAAATCAAGAGTAGAATGCTTAAGCGACTGAGCCACCCAGAAGCCCCTCCTTTTAATTTTTAAAAATAGTACATTAAAGTTATATCTTGATTCCTGTTTTTTGGAGCCCCCTTAAATTTTGCACTCTCCCTTGCCTCACCCCATTCTCAGCCTTCTCTTCCCTGTCTGAATTTCAGAACCATCTGGAGGGCTTTTAAAAATGCAGATACTTAGGTCTCTCTCCCAGATATTCTTACTTAATCAGTCAGGAAGCAAAGCCTAAGCTTGGTTAGTTAAACACTGGTCAAGAATCACTGAGCTAGACCAACAGACATTGGTCTCTGGGGATGAAGGATTGGTGGTCCTTGGTGGTCCAGGCTGTTGGAGGATGAAATAAACGGAATGCAGAGAATGTGCAATGATTCAGAAAGGTGACAGCATCAGAACATTTTGGCAACAGAACAAAGGACTCGAGTTCCTGAGGGAAATTATAGAACTATGCGGGTTTCTAGGTTTAGAGTTGCTGAACCTGTTACAGTCTATCAAGTTAAGATTCAGACACAAAACCAAGGCAAAGACTTACTCACTGGAACTGAGATATAAGGTCTGGGTTCTGGAAGTAGAAAACAAAGTCAAAAGAGGATTTGATGCTGAGTCCACCTAAATACTGAACTAAGAATCCTCTGGTTTCCTCTGTGCAGTATAAGCTTCAGCAAAGAGCCTGGAGTAGGAGAAGGCATTTGGCAAACTCCAGAAAAATGTCAAAATCCATTTTCACTGAAATTTAAATATTAGCTAAAGAAAATTGTTGGCTGTTGATCAACAAAAGAAAATACTTTACGTAATGGATTTATGAAGTTGTGTTTGTGCTAATTGGAAAAGGCATGGAATCTTTGTGCCCTAAACAGTAAATAAAGTAGGCTAGATGGTAATGGGTCTTTTGGGCACAAACTGCCCTTCCTTTTTGTTTCTCTATTATATATACTTTATATTACCTAATGTCCACATTTGGGGAGAAAATAGGACCTTAGATTTAAAAACAAAATACAGTAGAACTCAATCTAAAAACACCCAGCCAATTCTGTATTCCCTGAACAATTCTGTGTTCAGGCAAATGTTGCTCAGCTTTCTATGTCAAGATTATATTCATCTTTTGAAGAATTTCATGTAAGTGGAATTATACGATATGTACTCTTTTGTGTCTGGCTTCTTTAAATCAGCATAATTTTTTTAAATAAATATCCATTTGTTGCATGAATCAGTAGTTTATTCCCTTTTATTGATGCATCCTATTTCATTGTACGGATATATGGAGATATCATATTTTGTTTATACATTCACCTATCTGTGGACAATTTGATTGTTTTTAGGTTTGGGTCATTATGAATAAAACTTTTATTAATATCCATGCAAATACAATGTTTGTGGACATATTTTGTCATTTTTCTTAGATAAGAGTAACCAAATTCCCCAAGAGTGAAATTGTTGGGACATAAATTTAGTATATGTTTATGTTTTCTAAGAAACTGCCAAAATGTTTTCCAAAATGATTGCACCATTTCACACAAAGCTACATAATATTTTGTTTTCATACAAATCTACATAATGGCTAGATGTAAAGAATTCAAAGCAGAAAGTAACCATACACGTTAAGGGTGAACTCTGTTTTATGCATTTATGTGCCTGGCAGCATGCAGCGGACAGAACATACAGAGTCCACAGAGAAGGCAGTTTGTGTACAAGACAAATTCGTGTATACATGAGTGAGTTAATTTTCTCAAATTATTGACTTAAAATACAATTCATAGAATAGATGTGATTGAGTAAATGACATGATACCTATCAAACACTCACTCCAGCCCTTGGCACAGAGTTAAAGTTTAGTGTATTTACTACACTGAACTTGTAGTAGAATATAAAACAAGTAGAAACTTCTTTGTAGAATATAAAACTAGTATTAAACTCGATAAAACACCACATAGCACCTTTATAATATCTAAGTTATAAAGTGTGTCTTGCTGTATCCAATGGGGTTGTTTTAGCAGTTTGACTAACTTATGTCTCTGTGGAGATACTAGTGCCATATTATTTTTATTCTTTAAAACTGAGTTAATGTAAAATATAACATTGAATGTTTTTATGCCTCTAATTTTATTAACTAATCAACAAAAATGCAAGCATTTGTTCATTCATCATAATTACGTTCATAGCAAGTTAGGGAATTTGTAGAATTGAAATTCTTACTGATACCTTTGAAATTAGGATGGTAATATAGAAAACTCTGAAAATGTGATTTGTTTTCATTGTTAGGAATTGTTGGCTTAAAGAGTTTTCTAAGACAGAAAGAAGAGCACAGATTATTGAAGTTGTATATAATAGTTATTATTTAATGATCGGGTCACTTAATTATCAGGTTGTTAGTTGCAGCGGGATATTTGATGTCACTGACAAGATCATCTTAGCACTGAGGTGCAGAAGGGGTCTTCATGAAGAAAAGATTTGTGACAGTCCCACGGTGGCTGAAGCTATAGGAAGGTGGGTGGAGTTAAAAGAATAGAATAGAATAGAATAGGAATGCAGGTTTGTTTGAAGGAGTTAAGAAAGATCTGCCAAAATTAGAAGTATAGCATCTTTGAGAATCAAAGGCCACTGTAATATTGGAAATGATTAAAAACCAAAAAAATTAAAAAGAGGCATTAATGTGGAACAAATTTTCAGTTTGTGAAATCATCAGAGTAATCTCTACTAGGACAAGATATTTCTGAAATATTTTATTATATATTTTTTTAAACTTTCCAGTCCATGGGGAAATCGTTTGCAAAGAAGTATAGCAGGGAAGCAGTATGGTGGATGAGTCAGGACATGACATTACAGAGCCATTTCTCACCTTCAGGAGGAAAGGTTCATTTGTCTGTCCACCTGTTCTTCCATTCATACTTGTTAAATGCGTACTTAGTATGTGCCAACTGTTTGACAGGCTCTGTGCCAGACACTGTAGATAGAAATATAAATATGAAAAGAACAGAGCAGCTCCCAGCCTGGCAGGGATGACTTCCATAAACTGCTAATTATATTGCAGTGTGTTAGCTGCTATAATTGAGGTGTGTACACATTTTTAAAGATGTACAGGGTTAGGAGAGACTAATTCCATGTGAAAAGGTATGGAGCAATTTCAAAGACCAGGGAGAAGATCAACAGGACTCAGGGCCAGGAGAAAAAAAAAACAACAACAAGCAATAAAGAGTTGGACAAATAGCCCCTGGCCAGCCACCTGGGGAATGGAGAAGGTAGGAAGCATAGAAAATTCTCAGTTGGAGAGCAGCAAGTACCTGGTCTCTGAGGATGTCCCACAGTGAAAAGCTACCCCGTTAACACGCAGTGCCTGACTCCCCCACCCTTGAACGTGGAGCCCTATTGCAAAGGCAAATGCTGAGCCCGGGGTTCTTTACTCAGACCAACTGGTCTTCAGTCCCAGCTCACTTACTGTCTGTGTGACTTTGGCAAATCCTTGAACTTTTCTGTGTCTCAATATTTTCCTTTGTCAAGTAGGGATAACAATAGTAGCTCTCTCATAGGGTCTTGTGTTCTTTTTAAGGATTACATGAAATAATAGGAGTTAAAATTATTAGAATTATGCCCACACAAAGAGTGTACTGAGTAAACGTTAACAGATCGTATACTTAAAGTAGAAGAAAAAGATTGTCTTCTAATTCTGCTGATTTTGGGGCACGGGCTTCTGAAGTTGTACCCCGCTAACTGCTTATCGGTTTCAAGAAGTGGCAGAACCAGCTATGAAGCTGAATGTTTATCTATATATGTAGAGTAATGACAGAAAAAAACAGGACTCAACTCTACTTAATGATGAACGGAATGGATAGTGTAGGTCCTTCTGTGCGGAATAAAATGTTGAAATAAGTCAGGGAGGCTGGAGTGTCCATTCTTATGACTCCTGACAGATGGTTTATGGTTTTTCTGCCTGTTCTCAAGGGATTTTTATTATTTTTATTTTTTTAAAGATTTTATTTATTTATTTGACAGAGAGGGAGAGCATGAACACAAGCAGGGGGATTGGCAGGCAGAGGGAGAGCGAGAAGCAGACTCCTCTCTGAGCAGGGACCCCAATGTGGGGCTCAATCCCAGGACCCTGGGATCATGACCTGAACCGGAGGCAGCCGCTTAACCAACTGAGCCACCCAGGCACCCTCAAGGGATTTTTTAAAAGCAACTGGTGTTTACCAAACTCCAGCAAATGAATATCTAAAAAGAAAATGAAATTGCTAAGCATTGTTATTTTCAAACTGCAGTTGAGACCCAATATTTGGTTGTGAAATCAATTTAAAGTTTCTTGAAAAAATTTTTTTAGGTTACAGATAATATGGATAAGTATTATTTCATAAACTTCTTATTCATATAAGTAATAACATCATGGTTGACACCTGACATAGAACACTATATATATGATAGTAAGAACTTGAAGTCTACTCAGTTAACTTTTGTAACAATCCTATCAGATAGATCTTACTATCAACTCCATTTTGCAGATGAGGAAACCAAGGGGTTAAACAACTTTATAAGGACAGAGCTGATATATTCCAGAGCTAGGGGGCAGACCTGGAAGTCTGGCTCTAGAAGCTATGAGGTACATGAGTATAATATAAAATGTACATCTTAACTGTGGGTCTGGCCCAAAAGAGTCTTGAAGCCAGTATGATGAAGAGATGCGCACCTTCCACCTCCCAACAGCCCTAGGCAAGTGCCGTCTTCTCAGAACTTCCACTGGCTTGAAAGTCATGTTAATGCTCATGTGACTTCTGATGATTTAATCAACTTAAGATTGAAAGAGGAACGGAAGTGTATGCAAACGAGTAAGATGTCCAAATCTTCAAGGGCATAGTTTCAGAGAGAGAAAATGATGAACTAGTAGATTGGGCAGGTCATAAAAAATTCAGTTAGTATCATTCACGAAATTGTGTTTCAGAAAATAAACGCTTACTGTGCACCAACCTATTCCAAGTACTGTGGGGAGCAAAGATAAATAAAACAAGGTCCCTTGTTCTCAAGTAGGTTATGGTCCAATGCGGGAGACAAACAAACACAAAATATGAGTTACAATATTACCTCGTAAGTTCAAGAAGAGAATGTGAAGAAATGCAGTGAGCTCTTCAGTTGTATGGAAGAGTGGCCACCAACCTGGTGTAGAGGATCCAAAAAACTCCAGGAGGAACTAATCACTGTCCTGATTCTTGAGAGTAGAAAGAGGGGGGTATTTCGGGTTGCGGGGAGAAGGTGTGTAATAAAGCAGAGGAGTGATGGGTGGAGCATGTCTATAGAATGAGGGGTTGTTTCATCTGACTCACTACCACGAGAATGTCTTTGGAGAGAAACATTTTATATTTTTCTACAACATCCTAATAACTGAAGAAATGCCAGACCTTGCCCAGATAGCGGCATTCTCCTGGCTCTACTGATTATGTGTAATTGAATACTAGTGCAGCTAGTTTCTACAATATTATGCCTGTCCCTGATAAATTCTGGCTGAATTGGCTTACCTAAGGGTTGAGTGTACTTCAAAGGTCAAAACACTTTGTTGATTGATTGTCTGCCTTTCAAGGGAGATGCTGCAGGCAGCAACTTTAAACTCTCCTTGCTTATTGTGTCAGTTAGATGATGGCAAGTGTTCACCACCTCTCCAGGGCACAACAAGCCATGAGAATATTTTCTCCTCATTCTAGACACATGCTTCTAACAACATGTTTCAACAAGCAACATGAGCTTTTGGCAACCCAGAGTTCAGTATACTATGTAGTGATCCAGTGCCATTTTTAAAAAGAATCAGTCCATCGTTGGAAGAACAAGGAGACAGGGTGGCATGTGCCGTGGAAATGAAAGCCTTGAGTGTCCCTTAAAGGATTTGAGTATCCCATAAATCAGCTGGATGACCTTCAGCAATTTGCTTCACTTCTCTGAGCCTCAATTTCCTGGCCTATAAAATAAGGATGTTGGAGGGGCGCCTGGGTGGCTCAGTCAGTTAAGCCTCCGACTCTTGGTTTTGGCTCAGATCACGATCTCAAGTGGGATCAAGCCCTGCATGTTTCAGAGTCTCCCTCCTGCTCTCTCTCTCTCTTTCTCTCGCAAATAAATAAATAAATAAATAATAAAATCTTTAAAAAATTAAGGGTGTTGAATAATTGACATATTCTGATTTTAAGTGTCTGATTTTAAGAGTATTTTAGGCTATTCTTGAGAACCAAGAGATGTTTACAGTTCAGGTAGATCAGAGTCCGACTATCGCATCTCCCTTACCCCATCGGCTCAAGGGAACCAAAGTGCAAGAAGTCCGTTTCCTCTCTGAAGTTGAACAAAGCTGCCTTCTGAACCGAGCCCGGGAAGCTGAACCCTCTGGTTGTGCCTCTGGAATTTCATCCCATCTCTAAAACCGCACTGCCTGCTTTGGCTCTCCTGTGTTGGTTTACCTCCAGGGTGGAAACGGCCCAAAGCTCTTCTGCATCATAGATTTAATGCCATTGGCTTCTAGCGTCTGCGGAGACTGAGAGCTGCATAAGGGAACAGAGCAGAAAACACACATGATGTCAAAGAATCAGGCCCTTGGGGACTTTTAAACCCACTGTACATATGCAGATAAGGCCCCTGAAGAATACAGGGTGCGATCTCCTCTTTGGAGATAATACTGTTATTTACCGTCCTGCTTTTTGTTCTTATGGAATGCATATTAATGCAAGAGAAACCCAGAGCTCTACTGGTCTAACGATGCATATTTTGTGGTTGTTATGTGGTAAGTTCAGCTCTTTTATGGGTTACTCCCTTAACTGTGGTTAAGGAAATGCCAAATCCTGCTCCCCTGCTGTTGCTATAGTGATTCTTGAGAAAGAGAAGCCAGGCATGAAGTATTCAGGTGAAATTTTTACCCAACTACTGTTTAAATTAAACGTGGATTTTATTTATTAAAACATTTGATATCCAGTGATCAGGGAGGCTGAAGCACTACTCTTCCAATTATCTTTGCCACTTCCTCTGACTGCTGTCTTTTTTTTTTTTTTTTAAGATTTTATTTATTTGACAGAGTAAGACACAGTGAGCGAGGGAACACAAGCAGGGGGAGTGGGAGAAGCAGGCTGCCTGCGGAGCGGAGAGCCTGACGCTGCTCCTGATGCGGGGCTCAATCCTAGGACCCTGGGATCTCGACCCGAGCTGAAGGCAGACGCTTAACGACGGAGCCACCCAGGTGCCCCTGATTGCTGCCTTATGCGCAGAGGCACCTTGGGCTAAAGCGAGCGCCTCACTGGCCGGTTCCTGTTCTCAGGTGAGAACTGCTGAGCCACCGTGAAGGCAGCTGAGGGACTGGCAACAGGTTAACCTATTCTTTGATGGGAGCCTTCTAATTTAAAAAAGGCTATATTTTGTTTTTTCATTTGAGTATAGTAGACACACACTGTTACATTACTTTCAGGCGTACAACACAGTGATTCAGCAACTCCATACGTTATGCTGTGCTCGCCACAAGCATAGCTACCATTTGTCACCAAGCAGCTACCACGGTACCCTCGACTGTAGTCCCCGTGCCGGACCTTTCTTCCCCGGGACCTGCTCACTCCATAACCGGAAGCCCGTAGCTCCCACCGCCCTTCGCCGATTTTGCCCATCTTCCCCACACCCGTGTTCTCCGGCCATCATCAGTTTGTTCTTTATAGTTCTAGGTCTGATTCTGCTTAAAAAGAGATTTTAAATGTTTCTTTCCCCACCCACTTGAACGCTGGCGCCAATATTTTTAAGCTCACAGTAACTGTACTCTGGAAACTTGGTTTTGTGTCTGGTTACGTTTTGTCGAATGCCGTCATCGGGTTTTGCTGGTGGGCTAGGCTTATATTTCCCTGCATCCACTTTGAGACACGATAAGCTAGCCTATTGGTGGTAGGTCAGAAATTTGGCACTGTGTTGTCACGTTCACACACAGGAGCAAAGATGTGAGAATGAAGAGATGGGGGGTGGATGGAATGGGAGGTCGGCTAGTCCCGCAGTGGGGCAGATCATCACTTGGGAGCAGCATTGCATAGACCAGGCACTGGGAACTTTTTTAAACGTTTGTTGGTTGTTTGTTTGTTTTTTGAGTGGGAAACTTTCTGTACTAGGCCGGAGGATAAATAGTTTTGGCCTTGCAGTCCGCACCACCTCTGCCGTCACTGCTCACTTCTGCCGCTGTAGGTACAAAAGCAGGCATAGGTGATACATACCCGAATACCTGTGGCTGTGTTCCAGTCAAGCTTGATGATCAATGACATTTGAATCTCTTGTGATTTTCAACAGTACTATTCTTCTTTAGATTTTTTTTTTTAACCGAACCATTTAAAAATGGAAAAACTCTTCTTAGCTCATGGGCCACTGAAATAACAGGCAGGGGGCCTGTTCGGCCAGCAGGCTCTGTTTGCTGAACCCCCGCACAGAATGTTAAGAAGATGGAATCTTGGGTGAGATCGTCGCTCTTTGAATTCTGCACTCTTCCTTTTTACCCCTTTTTTCCTTGGACAATTAATTTCTCCATGGTTTGGTTTAGTCATGTGTAGAGCAAAGTTGGTGATGGTACCCACTCATGGGTTGTTTTTTTTTTTTTAAGGTTTACATAAAGGAAAGAAACAAACCAGAAGAAGCCAATCCGCCAACACCTTGATTTCACACTTCCAGCCACCAGAACCATGAGACAATAAATGTCCTTTAAGCCAAATAAATAAGTAAATAAACAAACAACAAAAATCAATAAGAGGACAGATAAAGAGTGTTTTTAACATAAGAAGTGCTCACTAATAGGAGTCATTATCATCTCACCGAGAGGCTCAGGGCACTGTGGGAGTGGCTCTGTCATCATTGGGACGGGACTGAAGTAGCCAGATCTGATGTCACCAAAGAGCCAGGTGACTTAGAAAGAGAATGTGACCATTCCTGACTTTCTTCAGCAGTCACCAAAGTATTAGAGGCCTCCTTTCGTCCACCTGCCCTGGCCACCTGCCCCTGGCCGCCTGCCCCTGGCCACCACCTCCTGGCCACGTCCTCCTGGCCACCTCCAGCCCACTTATGAAGACTGTTTCCCTGTGGAAAGGGCTGCGGCGAGCCTGCACCTTCTGACACCCATTATTTATCATTTTTATTTCCCTTCCACTGTACTTTCTAAATGTTGACACGGTGATTTCAGGACTGGTCTCATCATTTTCAAATCTTATGATGGCTGTTTTTTATATTTCATAAATCCAGAGAGGCAAATTTTTGCTGAACATTACACAGCTGTTGGGCAGCCGACAACTGCCCTCCCAGAGCTGTATATGAAAATACAAAGTTTTTTTTATGATGCTTGTTTTCTCTCCTCATTTAACTGTTTCCATTTATTTCTGGGTCCTGGTCCTTTAGGGCAGCTTAGAGCTGAGGAATACTTGTTTTGAGGGAGAGCATAAAGGATAGAGAACAGGCATGTGTATGTGAATGAATTTTGGAAATATCTAAAGGCTATCCTCCTGATGATTTGCCTTCTTTTTCAATAATTGGTTTAAAATCTTTCTCTTAAGAGATGCCAAATCAGAATCTTAATTAATTTTGTTTTAAAGTACGAGCCACAAGAAGGAATGCTGTACTAAAATATCCCTCTCACTTAGGGGAGGCCAGGTGTCATTTTGGAGAATTTCATAGTGGAAGCCACTGACAACACTTTTTATTGTTTCTTAAAAATGAAAAATTTTTAGGCATGTGATTCTCTATTGACTTGTGTTGTAATTAGCGCCGTGTTTAAAACTTAATTATTCATTCATAAAACCTTGGTTCTGGAGTCAGTTCTAATCCCGATCCCATCACTTAGTAGGCTTTGTGGCTTTGTGGCTTTGAATAAGTTATTTAAGCTCTCTCTGCTCAATTTCCTTCTCTGTAGAAAAAAAAAAAAATAGAGGGCCTAATAATCACCCACCTTGTAAAAGAATTGTGGAATTGTAAGGAATAAAAGTCATAATTCATATAAAGCTTTTAGAATGGTGCCTAGCACAGAATAAGAATTCAAAAGATGCTATAGCTTTTATTATTATTATTATTCATTTATTATTCAGCAGGGAGTTCGTTCGTCCCTCCTGTGCTCAGATCTGGGGCCCTTTCGTTTACTAGGTCTGTTTCCTTGGGCACGTTGCTTCCCATGTCTGAGGCTCAGGTTTCTCATCTGTAACACAAAGTTCCTAGCAGTTCTTGAGAAGATGAGTTAATACATTCAAAGCATCTAAATCAAGTCCTGACACGAAGTAACTACATAATCAGTGTTAGCTATTATTATACTTCTGTAATTTGCCAAGTTCCTGTGGTAAATTCTGGGTGTTTTGAGACAAAAGACACTGTCGCTAGGAGGCAGCACAGCGGGCCCACAGACTGGTAAAGGGAATGAGTAAGCCATTGCTTGTGACACGGTGTGACAGTGGTGACCGCAGAGGTGTGCCTAGGCGGTGGTGTTTAGCTTAAGGCAACAGCCCTCACAGACCTGTACCTCTGAAACAAATAATACATTATATGTAAAAAAAAAAAAAAAAAAAAGAAGAAGATAGTAGGAAGGGAGAAATGAAGGGGGGGAAATCGGAGGGGGAGACGAACCATGAGAGACTATGGACTCTGAGAAACAAACTGAGGGTTCTGGAGGGGAAGGGGGTGGGGGGATGGGTTAGCCTGGTGATGCGTATTAAGGAAGGCACATTCTGCATGGAGTACTGGGTGTTATGCACAAACAATGAATCATGGAACACTACATCAAAAACTGATGATGTAATGTATGGTGATTAACATAACATAAAAAAAAAAGTAACAGCTCTCAGGAAGGCAGGTAAACTCACAGTGGGGGCAGGCTGTGTGCTCCGGAGGAGACTGATGGAGCCCAACAGACCTGGGTTTGGGCTTTCTCCTTGCTCTTCCAAGTGAAGTTCCTCAGCATCTGAGAAGCTCCATTTTCTTCTTTGTGAAATGGGGCTGATCTTACCTACCTGTCTGCTTCCTGGGAAGTATTATTTTGCTCCCCATTGGGCACGTGGGAGGCATATGGAAACTACTGTAATTATTAGCTGGGAGCGGAAGAGGACAAGACCATCACCAAACTAGTATTCAGGTTAGAAAAGTAATTATCTTTTGATTTAAATAAGGCCTCATCTCTTGACTTCTACAGACAAAACTTCAACATTCCAGTGTTCTGAACGCATAGAGGTTCAAACAACACAAATGACTGTTGTAGAGATAAAATAATTTAGCTCACTGGAAAAATACGATTAAAATTTTCCAGGAGAATTATTTAAAAATGAATGCATTGGCTAATTGTTAATACAGGCCTTAACTAGTGATTACTGAGAGAATGATTCCCAAAGTGTTTTCCCGAAAATTCAAGTCCTGCTAATCCCAAGTGATAAGGATTCTGTGGTTCAAACATGTAGAGAAATTCTAGGTTAAACAGATTTCTTCTCTACAGAGCACTTCATACCTTTTAAGATAAGAAAGTGTATTGGATGTCTCTAAGAAGGGATGGAGCGTGTAGGATTTCCCCAGTGGAATTCCCTCTTCTCCCCTCTCCCCTGCCATGTGTGTGTGTGTGTGTGTGTGTGTGTGTGTATTTCATGCCCAAGTCCAGCAGAACTCATTTTTTATACACCCATATAACACTCATATATGTCTGCTGCCTCCTACTGACATTCTTGCTGGTGTTCTGAAGGTCAAAATATAATATTATGCCAGACACAACAGTGTTCTTCACGTCTCCTGAAACTTATAGGAGTCCTAGAGATTTTTCCTTTGAAGGGCTTACAGTGAGTTCATAATAAGCATCTTAAAATGTTTTTAAAGGAACCTTTCTCAAAGCATCAGATTAACTCTTTGAAATGAGGGGGAGGGAAGCAAATAATAGGAAAAGAGGAAGAGTGATAGTTGAAATCCATTGCAAATGTGTACTCCGAAAACAGTCTTTCATCTCGATTTGAAAGAATTCTCTTTTGTGCATTAATAAAGTTTTCCCCTCCATCTGATTCAAGCTCACTGTATAAATTACTTTCAGGTACTGCTTGTACAATGTTCACAACCAGAAAGAAAGCCTATACATGTTGCATTAATAGGGATACACTGCCTGAAAATAAATGTATCCCTTTGAAGATGAATGAAGGAAACAGCTATGGCCAAGAACTAGAATATTCTACCCATGGCCATGAGTTGCAAAGTACCTAAACACACAATCAAGTACGCATGTGACTTCTTCAAGTCTGGGTCTATCTGGGAAAAAAGAAACAAACTTTTGGCCAAAACTGTTGTTTCCATAGTCATCCACACGTCTGAATTTACATACTCATGCAAAACCCCAAATGCACATGAAGATTTCTAGAGCATGTGAACAGTTTCACGGCAAGACCCACTCAATGCTGGCAGGCATGCTTGATTGTTCTGCTGTCCTGTGCTCTGAGCGAGTCATGGAGCTCAGTGGGTCCATCTGCACTAGGGCCTTCTAACTACACAGATGGCAGCCCCCTTTCTGCGTGTGGTTCCGGCCACTCAGTTCTTAATGAGGAATAAAAATAAATTTGAAAAATTCAGTAAAGACTGTAATTAAGCAACTTGAAGGTCTTTAAAACTAACCAATAACTGATTTTACTTTTCCAATTTGTTCCTTCAAACTAAATTTGACCTGTCAAGCTGACCCAACTCCAGGTACATGGATTACTGAGGGGAGGCGGTAAAATCGTTCCAGAGCCTAGAGCTTAGACTCCACATTCTTGAAGGCAAGCTAAATGAGGAAATAGAGACTGCCCTTTCATTTCTCAGTACCTTCTAATTTGTCTTCAAAACAGGAATGCTAATTTAGAAACGCCTTGTTCTGCTCTTTCTTTACATTCTGGAGAATCTGTTATTTTTTAAAGATTTAAGGCATTAATTATAAAAAGTGCTCCATTTTTTTTTTAAACAGCAGGTACTTGGCTGTTCATATTTAACTTAATTGCTTAAGGATATTTTGTTGAGGAAAAAATAGAAGTTTAATGTTCATACTTATTTGTTCAGCAAAACCATATTCCTCTTCTGATTTTTCCCAGGGACCTTATCCTCACAGCTAAAATAATTTGAACTTGACCTGAAGCCCCAGGTCTGCCCCAGACGCTTTGATGTAGAACTAATTTTAGTATCCCCACTTTGCAGGTGAGAAACAGAGACAGAAAGGTGGTAAGAAACTCACCCAGGGTTGCCCAGCTCATGTGGAGCAGAGCTAGGATTTGAACTTGGGCCCTCTGTCCCTGGAGCCTGTGCCCTTAACCACATGCTCTGGGCCTCTGCAGTGCCTACCATTTGAACAGACCCATTCTTTGGGTCCTCGTTTACCTAAGCAGGATGGAAAACAAGAAGCATACATGAGAGTGCCCCCCACCCCAAAAATGCCACACTGTCTGCTGAATTCTAGCACGGGAGCTCCCAAAATGTTTGCAACTATAGAAGCCACTGTAACTGTGTTTTCTTCCCCCATAACTCTGAAGTAATTGGCATTCACTAGGATGCATAAATGCCACTGCATTTGTAAGATAGTAGTCTCATTAGACTGCGGTCGTATTTCATACATAAAATCAACATGGCTAAGTGACAAGCAAATTTTGACAAACCAAATGCTTTTTTTTTTTTTTTAATGCTAAGGGGGAAAGCAGTATAAGCAAAGACTCTTTGCCTGGCATACCACTCTTAATGACGAAGACAGGAAAGTGTTTCAACAATAGTACAATCAGGTGACTGAATAACTACCTTTAAAGTAATACCTGCAAGGAATGGTGGGTAGTTCAGGCTCATGTGCTCTCATATTAAACAGACACTAATTCTGTCCATAAAACAAAGCCCTGGGTACACTGCTGAACTTGAATCTCTGAAGAGCCCCAACGGGAAATTTAAACAGGTGAAAATTGACTGATTGGGTCACTTCTGTTTGGAGGGACTCAACTCCAAGCCTGTATAACTCCATAATCTTCTGATTCCAGGATGATGTTTCTTTGGGTTCCTGGACTGGACTATGAAGGAGATCAGGAAGGTAGCCTGGATTGTGATGGGACTCACTGAATCATGGGCCACTGTGGCTAATGGTATATCTGCTGGGTTCCAAGCCTGGCAAATGCCTTGCCAGCTTCCCTGCAGCCACTGCTCACTCCTTAGACGCCATCCCCATCTGCCCTTGATGATTAAGTACATAAGGTAGAAGAAAGTGAAAAGATCTCGTTACCTTCTTTAAGACACTTCTGTTTCTCCAATGAAGAACACTGAGTAGTAGGTACCATGTTGTTGAGAGAGTTAAAGGAACAGTTTGGCAATTAATAAAACCAAATGAGATATGATGGGCTTCGTTTCAGCAGAAGGAGTGTAAATAACAATTACACTTTTAATAATTGTACCCAGCAGCACATCACTAATCATCTCCCCTGTGGGTGAAAGGTGACTCACACTACAGAATTAGGGAGGGACCAAAGAGAGGGTGGGAAAGCAGGGGCAGTGGGACAGGGTGGGGTTGGGGAGGGGGGGAGTCTGTGCCAAATGATCGCCGTGACCTCACCTGACTCACCTTAGCTGGTTGAGTGAGATATCCTCAATTATACCCACATTTTTACTGAATTACGTGGGAAACAATTCTTCAGTTTTCTAGTGGAAAAAATATTGATGTTTTGGCAACATTTCTTTGAAGACAACCTATGAAAAGGTTAGGATAAAAATAATCTTTTGGTTAGAGCACCGGAAGCACATTATTAACACAAATATTCAAAGTAGAAGGCACTGAGACAGAGACAAAGGCTATTTTTGTTGACCCTGGTATGTGCCTGAAACATTAAAAGTCCTGATGTCCTATTTGGGAAGAGAAGTTATTGAAGACTAAACATACTGAAACCTGGAAATGATTTGGGATTAAGGTTTTCAACAGTAGATTCTATGAAGCTTATAAGGAAATGAACGCGTAGAAAGGTTAGGCCCCCTTCCTAAATCAAAGGCAGAGAACAAGCCTTGCTTGACCCATGACCCAGGATCTCTTCCCCCAAAGCATTTATAATGCTCCTTGAGGGCCGTAGTCAAATTTAGTCAATATCTTCTCCTCTCACTGAGGGCAGTGATTGGTCCAAAGTAATAACATGATAAAATACTTTTTAGAATACTTGGATTGTGTCAGGTATTGTTCTAGACTTTTATCCTATATCCCTTCACGTAGTCCTCATAACAAGCCAATGTGGTGGGGCACCTGGGTGGTTCAATCCGTTAAGCATCCAACTCTTGGTTTTGGCTCAGGTCATGATCTCAGGGTCGTGAGCTCAAGCCCTCAGTGCAGAGCCTGCTTAAGATTCTCTCTCCCTCTGCCCCTCATTCCCCCAGTCCCCACTCTCCTGCTCTTTCTCTCTCACTCACAAATAAATAAAATCTTTAAAACAACAACAAGTATCCAATATGGTAGATGCTGTTATTATTTGCATTCTACAAATTCACAAATATAGGCACAGTGAGGCCACAAAACTGGCTCAAGTTCACAAAGCTTATAAAAGGATGAGCAGAAGTCTATTTTCTGAAGCTAGGTGTACACAAGCATACTATGTAGTTATGAAGAAATGGGTTATCCTAGAAAAACAGGATCTGTAGACCTAGATGTGAAAATGCTCACTGACGAAAGCAGTACTTAAAATGATCTTTCTTACTAATTCTTTTTGAACTAAGAAGACATTTGAACTACAAAAATTAAAGGGAGGGTTTGGAAACTCTCTTAACGACAGAAAATATTGGAATACCAGAAGAGATATGAATTTTTATTATTGATTAAACATAAAATTAAGTTACTTATGGATATGTTTGAACATGAAATGTCTATGCAAAAGAACTAAAACTTCAGGTATAATACTTCGCTTTAACTTCTAAATTTTAGTAACCACCATGAACAGAAAAGAATACCATTTAGCAACTTTTGTACTAAATTTTAAGATCAGATGAGAAAACATGTTTTTCTTCATCAAGACTCTGTGTGCTTGATCATTATTATGATAGCCTTGACAACAGAGTGTAACAAAGACCAATATTCCAATTTCATTTTATTAATGAGAACCTTGAATGTTGGACTGCCTTGCTGAAGTCACAGAGAGAGTGGAAGGCAAAACCAGGACTTACTTGATGCCAGCAATTCTGAGTCCCAAGTCCATTGCTATTTTCACTATGCTTTGTTATATAATGATTTGGGATAATTTTTTTTAAAGATTTATTTATTTTTATTTTTGAGAGACAGAGAGAGAGAACATGAGCTGCGGGGAGGGGCAGAGGGAGAGGGAGAGGGAGAAAATTCTCAAGCAGACTCCCTGCTGAGTGCGAAGCCCAACACTGGACTCGATCCCAGGACCCTGAGATCATGACCTGAGCCGTAATCAAGAGTTGGACGTTAAACTGACTGAGCCACCCAAGAACCCCATGGTTTGGGATATTTTAAAGACAACTGCAATATATTTGTCCAATATGAATCAAGTGTCCTGGTTTGTCCAGGATCAAAGGAGATCTCTGGACCTAGGACTTTCAGTGCTTAAATCTAGAAAGTCCCCAGAAAATTGGGACTAGTGGGTCACCATCTGTAATTCTAATCGCTTATATGACTTAAAAGAAAGCAAAACAACAGTTGTTGGTTTTAATGGCTATGTGTTTATATAGGGGGAAAATACATGAGAATATCAGTATGCCATTGGGTGGATTGTCACCAAGAGTGAATTAAAAAATAAATGAAAATATGTATTACTCACATTGAAAGCTGAAGGAAATAAACACGGCAAAGTGTGAATTCTCCTCTTTGAACTCATTAAAAACTTGTAATCATAAAGTGTAGGAACAAGGAAAAGCATTGAGTAGAGGGAAGTTAGTGACCAGTGATGTTTGAAATATTACTTATGGACAGATGGGACATTTTTCTCTGAGTATTTTATGAGAATCTGATGAAGGCTGGAAAAAAAAACCCTGTTTTTCACAATTAAATTGAAATTGTCAATGGAATTTTTATAATTATAGTTGACTCTTGAACAACATGGGAGTTAGGGGTGCCAACCCTTGAGCCCTTCACTGGAAGAATCCATGTATAACTTTTGACTCCCCCCAAACTTAACTACCAATACTGTATTGTTGACCAGAAGCCTTGCTAATAACACAATCAGGCAGTTAATACCTATTTTGTATGTCATATCTATTAAACACGGTATTCTTACCATAAAGCAAGCTGGAGAAAAGAAAATGCTAATAAGAAAGCCATAAGGAAAATCCATTTATAGAACTGTACTGTAAAAAAAATCTGTGTGTAAGTGGACCCATGCAGTTCAAATCCATGTTGTTTAAGGATCAACTGTATAAGGGTATGGAAGTGGAGAACTCAACTTCTTCAAAATATTAACAGTAGCTAACATTTATTGAAAACCTACTCTGTTCCAGGCACTGGTGTTCCACATTTAATCCTTATCACAACTCTGTAAAGGAGACACTGTTATTACCCTATTATATATATGGAGAAGTGAAGCATATTCAACATGCCCAAGTCTATGGCAAAGCTATGATACAAATCCAAGCCGAATGGCTCCGGAGTCCATGTTTCTAACATCTATGCTGCATCTAGTTAAGGGCATGACAGGAAGTGGTACTTCTGTTTACTTAGAGCTCTCACTTTGAAATCATTTCTGAATGTCTGAGAGGTAAAGTATCTGGGAAGGGTCATAGGAGGAAGAGGAGCTATTGGAGGATTAGGGTGTAGCTGGGAGGAATTACCGACAGATGCATTATGAACAGGAGTCTTGGAGGCCCCATTCTCCCTTTCTCCTCGTGTTCTCATCAAGCGGACTTCCCTTCAGTGGCCTTAGCTCTTATGTTGTTCAACTACCTAACTAAGACTATCAGAAAAGGAAATCCAGGAAACAATCTCATCACTGGTCCTGCCCTTACCCCAGTTTCCCTGAGGAAATCTGTGGTTCATTCTGTACCTTATTTCTTTTTTAAGTGGAATTTTGTTGAGGCAGATTTTCCATAATTGGAATCTGGGAGGGGGTTATGGTTAATTTGTTATAGCAATAGCAATATTCTTGGAGAATGTTTCTTGTAGAAATATTTCACATTCAAGGTGGAGGTGAGAGAATGTTCTCTGCCTCTGTGATTATATTAACAGCCATAGATGTCATTATTTTGTCTATAGAATAATATTTAAATGTGAACCATAGTAAACAGAATATATTCATTTTGGGTCTCTTCTGTTTAGCGTACTTTACATGAGCTTTTCTACAGGGATAGGTTATTTCATACTTTCCCCCATGACTATGAAGCATCCCCTTTATTCTGAAGGAAAGACAAGTACTGATGTATGAGCACTAAAAGTAAAGTTGCTACATATCCCAAGTCCCTATTTGCATGTTTCAAAAGGCTTATGTAGGATTGGCACTTTGTGGGTAGTGAAGAAAAAACAGAGGCTTTGGCGTTAGACTTCGATTCAAATCCTGGTTGCTCCTCTTCTGAGCTGTGTCATGGGTCAAGTTTGTCATCCTCACTTTCCATATCAGGAAAACAGAGGTGCTAAAACCAACTTCTCTAACTCATAGGAATGTGAGAATTAAACTAAATCATGGAACTATAACCTTAATAGATGATAGATAAATAATAGACATATATTTATTATGTAGACCTCCTGTGTAGTTTCCTAAAAGCTTTAGGCTTCCTTATGGGCAAAAATAGAGCAAAAATTGATTATTAGTAGTAGGGACAAGTTTGTCAGAGTTTCCCCCATCTCTGGACTTAAATCTATCTGCTTACACAGACATCAATTTGAATGTGCTGTTCCATCCTTAGACAGATGCTGATTTGCAAAAGACAATGTTGTGCTTATCGATTTCATTCAAATAGGCTTTGATTCTAATGCTACATGTGTGACTGCAAGTCTAGCCAGAACCCTCAAATTTTAATCGCTTCTTACGAGCTGGTCAAGAATTATTCCCACATGTGTGCCACATGAACCCAGAGCTGGTAGAATTAATGTCCTAGTAATTAAGAAATAAGGCTGAGGCATTTAAAAATTTCTTACAGTTAAAATATGAGCTCATAGGTTAAAATGAATAGATGTTGGCACTTGACAATTTATTTTCTCCTACCTTTTTCACAAGTGGATCTGAACAAGACAATAGGGATCTAAGAACAATAGGTAAGGATTAACCTTTTATTTCCTAGTATACTTTAAAATTAGTATTATTATCCTTTAAGTACTCAGATGGATATGCAGGACCTCACATGCATTTGTTTCCCATTTATGTGAACTGCCTGGAGAAACTCCCAGAGTACAATTGTTACTAATACATTATATATAATTCAGATCTCCTCCTTTTACGGGAGATAGTGAGTTCTGAAGGCAATTAGAAGAAACTAAATAATGGTTGCCCTTTAGAACCTATCTCTTCAGTGTTCCCATTTCTCCACTTTTATTCTTGTCCTTTTACATCTTCATTAGAGGCATTTATTATAATTGGACATTTCTAATTGAGATAAAGTTCTCAGAAGCTATTGCTGCAAGCACAAGAAAGAAAGTGTTAATTTTCAGATTGATTAATAGTATTTTTAAATTATAGAATGATTTTCCAAATGTCCCAACCATGAAAACGCAGATAAAGTTAACTAGAATTGGGGAAAATTATAAAAGCATTACGTGTTTTAAATCTTACATGTGCTTATACTCACAATGATAGATTGTTTATTGATACCCCCATAAAAGCAGATGGACACAGAGAAGGTGATTTGATGTTTTATTAACTAGATATTACGATATGCTTGGGAATGTTTGCCCAGTCCATAGACAGGGAAACAGTTTATTGAACAAGGTCATGATGCCAAATGATTGAACTGAGCAATGATTGGACTCAGAATTACATTTCTAGCTTTCATATCTTATAAACCACTTTATACTCAACTCTTGCTAGTCTGGTCTATTTTCCGTTGCTGGAACTTCTGATACTGTCCCTGGATTTTTTTTTTTTTTTTTTGGTATATGCTGTTCACTCTGCTTAGAACATTCTTTCCTATCCACTGAAACGTCCACATTCCCTGGCTAGTACTTCCATGCATCTATCATTCAGTCATCCATTTATACATTGGATGGTCAAGTGCAATCCAGCAGTGGATAGTTCACATGCAGGGTTGGGTGGGAGAGGAATTTCATCATGAGCAAGACACTCATGGATTCTCTGCTTGAGGGATTTGTAGCTCTGGCAGAAGGAGGTTTGTCCATTTCCTTCCCTTCCCATGTTTCATCTCAGTTTTGTCACTGATGGGGAGAGTCTGTTAGCCTAATAACTTTGACATTAAAAAGAAAGACAATCAATTGTCACAGACACGAGTTTGTATACTTTATAGATGAACTTACCTAAGAGATCTATAATGAACCAACACCAAGAATCCACCATAATCTTCCCATAAAGGAGCCAGGAACCAGCCATTCCTGCTTTGCCCTTCAGGGCAGCACTACCTCTGTGGAGCAGGAATCCTAGGAATCCTAGTGGCAAAGGAGTAAAAAGCCCGTATGGTAAGAGAATAGAGGCAAATCCCGATATTCATTTGTTCTCTAAGAAGTCTCTCGTAAGAGTTACCAGGTCATTCTGCTCTCACTATAATCTATTATAATTACCTGTCCCTTTGCTCATTTTCCCCACTAAACTCTAAGATCCCCCCTAATCTTTGTGTCCTCAGAGTCTATCCCAGAGCTTAGTACATAGCAGACACTCAGTAGATATTTGTTTAATGAACGAATGAACCAGAACAACCACCAGCTATGGTAGTGAAAGTGACCTTCAGGGGAACCACTCACTCACACCATCGTGTGAATAGTATTGATGAGAGTTCTCTGTTGTACAGGCATAGGCTGTGACTCTGGAAATAAACTATAATGTTACTGTCTGATAAATGGTAATACAGTAGTGTGTCTAACTTCAGGTGCTCAAAGTATTCCAATTCCATTTTTGGTGCTTGGTCATACATTTAAGGCTGAGGGAAAATAGATGGGAAAACTTGATTGTGCATAACACCCCACAATATACAGTATAGTCTATTCACTGCTGGCATATTGAAAATAAAATGGAATTTAGACACAACAGTCGTGGGTTTGAGTTAAGATCCTGTCATTTCTGAGTCTCAGTGTCTTCATTTGTGATACCAGGGTAAAAATATCTAGCTCTCCTCCTTGCCCTCTAGAGGTCTATCCACTTTATTGTTCTCTACAATCAGATTTTGGTTTTACTGATATTCTGCAATGATTTTTCTGTTTTCTATTTCATTGATTTCTACTCTTATCTTTCTTTCCCATTTAAAGATTTTATTTATTTATTTGAGAGAGAGAGAGCATGAGTAGGGAGAGGGGTAGAGGGAGAAGCAGACTCCTACTGGGCCCAATCCCAGGACCTTGCGATCATGACCCGAGTTGAAGTCAAGACATTTAACCGATTGAGCCACCCAGGCGCCCCTACTCTTATCTTTATGATCTCCTTCCTTATGTGTGATTTGGGTTTGATTTGCTCTTCTTTTTCTATTTTTTTTAAATGTAGAAATAGATCATTGGCTTTAGACCATTCTTCTTCTCAGTAATAAAAAGAAGAGGGTACCTTTGAACTCAACAAAAACATTTTTGAAGTGTATCTGTCAACATATGCATAAAACCGTTAGTAGATAATTGATTGAATATTTTAAAACATTTTTCTAACAAGTTTGCTGGGATATTATTTTGGCTAGATTAAAAATAACTAGCCAAAATTTGTCAACAAATAACTCATTATTTTAGATTTACTTATTTATTTGATAGAGAGAGACACAGCAAAAGAAGGAACACAAGCAGAGGAGTGGGAGAGGAAGAAGCAGGCTTCCTGCTGAGCAGGGAGCCAGACACGGAGCTCAATCCCAGGACCCTGGGATCATGACCTGAGCCAAAGGCAGATGCTTAACAACTGAGCCACCCAGGTGCCCCAATAACTCATTATTTTAAAATGGGAGTCTAGGTACTAAAGAAATTATGAGGGACTGGAAAAAACATTGAGATTCAGAGGTGTGCAAATTATGGCCCAAGGATCAGTTTTGTGGATCTGCCATCTCTTTTGTGGATAGTTTTTTATCCCCCCTTTTCTTTTTTTTTCTTTATTGTTATGTTAATCACCATACATTACATCATTAGTTTTTGATGTAGTGTTCCATGATTCATTGTTTGCATATAACACCCAGTGCTCCATGCAGTACGTGCCCTCTTTAATACCCACCACCAGGCTAACCCATCCTCCCACCCCCCCTTCCCCTCTAGAACCCTCAGTTTGTTTTTCAGAGTCCATCGTCTCTCATGGTTCGTCTCCCCCTCTGATTTCCCCCCCTTCATTCTTCCCCTCCTGCTATCTTCTTCTTCTTCTTCTTTTTTTAACATATAATGTATTATTTGTTTCAGAAGTACAGATCTGTGATTCAACAGTCTTGCACAATTCCCAGCGCTCACCATAGCACATACCTTCCCCAGCTGCCCCATCCCTCCCACCCCCCACCACTCCAGCAACCCTCAGTTTGTTTCCTGAGATTAAGAATTTATTGGAACAGAGCCACACCCATTCCTTTAAGTATGGTTTATGCTTTTCCCATGACAGCCACAGAGCTGAGTGGTTGTGACAAAGACTTAATGCTCCACAATCTAAAATAATTATTCTCTGTCCCTTTATAGAAAAATTTTCCTGACCATAGCGTTACTGCCCCAGCTTCTTTTTCTGTAAAATAGGAATGATAGCCCCCACTCAGCTGTTGCCAGGACACTTACTTTGGGATATTCGTGTGAAAACCTTTGGTACGGTGCTTAACATATAGCCATTGTGAAAGTAATGCTTGTTCAGTTGGAATCTAAAATTCCCACCCACCACCCAGTGGTTGATTTAAAACTATTTTCTTTTTAACCTTATGTTTAGAAGGTGAAACAATTATGTGTCAAAGAGTAAAATTTAACCTTTTCCTTTTTAAAAACACTGTTATTTGCTTGTCCTCATGACTTTGTCAAACAATATAATCTTTATACATCTTTGTGATAATTAAAATAACGAGAGGAGAGTTGAAATAATGTAGCTGATGCAGTGCTGAACTCCACAGACTTTATGCAAATAGAAATGAGAGAGAATATTTCTGAGTTTTTAAAGGCTAAAGGTCATAATTTTCTTTATACAGCAGCAAACAAAAAAGCCTATAATAGAAGTCAAGATTATTGGTTGTTTTTTCTTGAATGACATTGTTAAAGATACAGGATTATTTTTTGCTTCAGTGTTTTATTAGAAATATATTGCATGGAAAATAAAATGATAATTTGGAAAGAAACATGGGTATTCTGCATAAGGGACTGTTCTGGCAACTGCATGCTGTGTATACTGTAATTCTTAGCTAGTCATGCTGAATACAGCAAGTAGGTAAATAAGGAGGGGCAAGTTACCAGGAGCTATTTCCTCCTTGCAGAACTGCTTTTATTAAATTGCTCTCTACTGTGATCATCAGCCTTTACTGAGGTAAAATATAAGAACATTAGTAAGCACATCCTGTCTGATCTTAGGACAATAATCATGTTCATCCTGATAAATTGCTGTTTCTGTGTTATAAACCCTGTGCGTTGAGGAACTGATCAGGTTTCCCTTTGCCAGTGAACTTGGTAGAATGCTCAGGGCCAAATTTATGACTCCGTTGTAGCAACTATATGGATCTTTATGATGTACATTTTACCATCGTTCCTAGTTCCGTTTTATGTCCTTTGTTTCTTTCTTTTGCTCTGCTTTTATTTATGCTATCTAAGTATTTTATGTCATTTTGCAAGCCACATTCAATCTTTTCTGGAATAAGATGGGGTATAAATAGGCAATAGGGAAGTGGATAGGTAATTTCCAGTAAAGTGCTACTATGTCTTTTGGTTCTCTCCTTGAAATACTTTATGAATAACACAACAAAATAACTCCCAGCTTACCACTTGATAAATCTTATAATTTAAAGAGAAGTATTTAGACGAGGCGGGAGCCCCAGGCTGGGATCAGGCTCACTGCGCAGAGGCGGCGCTGGGGTTCCTACCCCGGACTGTGCGGAGGCGGCTGCCAAGTGTGCAGCCCCAGCGCCCCCCCCCCCCGCCCCCCGGAGCCCCGGCGGAGGGAAAGGTGAAGAAGGAAATTGATGCTGTTGCCTTCTTTCTCACAAGGCGAGTTCGAAAACATGGTAACTTGAAAAAAGAGGCCGTTGAGAGATTTGTTGAGAAATTCACTCATACTTCCAGAAAAATAGAAAAATCAGTGGTATACAGAAAAACCGTCAGAAGGACAGGCCTACAGATGCATTCCTGTAAGTTTCACAGTTGATCCCGGCGTCCTGGAAGCCTGTGCGAACAGGGGCACCTTGTACATGGACCTAGGTTTGCCAAAGGAGCTCACTCTGTGTGGGGCGCCGTGGGAGGTGGGCTGTCGGGTGTGGGGTGGGGACGGAGAGAAAAACAATGCGTTCACTGGTGTCAGCTTTGAAAATGACGATGAGAGGGGCGCCTGGGTGGCTCAGTCGGTTAAGCATCTGCCTTTGGCTCAGATCATGATTCCAGGATCTTGGGATCGAGCCCCAAGTCGGGCTCCCCGCTCAGCGGGGAGCCTGCTTCTCCCTCTCCCTCTGCTGCTCCCACTGCTTGTGCTCTCTCTTTCTCTCTGTCAGATAAATAAATAAAACCTTTAAAAAAGAAAATGAGGATGAGAACCAGGAGGAAATCTCCATGAAAGTTAGTTACCTCTGATGTTCATTCAGGATCCTCTTCTTCAGACGAAGAAACAAGTAAGGAAGTAGAAGTGAAACCCAGTTGGGTGAGGGCAGCCCCAAGCCCTGTGTACCAGATTTCAGAATTGATATTCCCGCCTCCTCCAAGGTGGCACCCTTTGCCCAGAAAGAAGCCAGGAATGTTCTGAGGGAATGCCCATCAGAACCACTACTCTCCTCCTATTCCTGGTTGTCCAAATCAGGGAAGGAAGAATAAACCATATCACCCAGATCTGGTTACATGGGTACCTCCTCCTGGAATGCATTGTGTCCAGAATCACCGGCTGATCCTCACATATTAACACTCTGCTAGCTCCTTTTGCTTCTCTGTTGGTGTCAGTGTTGAGAGAAGGTAGAACAAGACTGACCACATATTAAAAGCTAAATGTTCATACTCATAGTAGTAAAGTTAGATGGACCAAACCATCAAACTTATTTTTATAGAGAAGTTATCAACAATAATCTTTCTTAAAAAAATATATATGCACTTTAAATATATTGTTATAGTTTGAGAAACTTCATTAAAGTTAGTCAAGTGCTTGAGTTTTTAATATTGGACTTGAGTATTTATATATTGTGCATCAATTCTGTGGGATATGAGAACACTGCAGCAGCACGAGATCGGTTCTAGCATCTTTGAGCATTTCCTTTATGGAAGGTAAGTTATTTATACACAAGGAAGTCTCTTTTATGCCATTGTTTAGAAGAATTGTGTGAATTATGTTGCAAATGAAAAGTAGTGTGAGGCAAAAATAAATAAGTAAATAAATAAAGAGAAATATTTAGTTACACTAGTCATTTGGCTCCTTATACCATACAAAGAGATTGAAATAATTTTGGCTGCAACAAACCCACTGTCTTTTCTAAGGTAAGCCTGTGATTTAAATACCAAATTTTCATTGAAATATCAAAAGAAGGAATGCTTATGGTCTATACTCAAACTGTCCAGTCACACTAATTTTATTTGCTTGATAAAGATTATTGGAATTGGTTGCATTTTAAAAGGCTATGCAAGTGGAACTATAAAAAGTATATATATATTTAATACATGACAAATCATGTATCATTAATTAAACCAAGTAGGTATTTGTTGAGCAATGTCTATATTTCAAATATGTTTGCAGAACGGAGGATATAGCACTGAACAAGACAAAACTCTTCCCTCATGATACTTTTTAAGAATAGCTAGGTCACAGTAGGGGGTTCTAAGAGTTGAAAAACATGGAACAAATTTATAGTAATGTTATCTTATTGATTCTGATCTGTGAGGCTTAATGCTGAAAGTGTATGATACTTTTTAAGGGATGTGTTACCTACCTAGAAATCATAAAATCCTCATCTGAATTTGAAGATCCAGAGGCAGGTAGATCAAAGAGAAGACGAATATGACTCAACTGTGGGCTTGGATCCCTGAGATGTCATTGGCCTGGAGGTGGTACCATTAAGTTTTTCTTTAAGTGGAGGGCTCCCACTTCTGTGGACGGTGACAAGAGAGACAGAGAATGGAAAATTAACACTGGTCAAACAGGTACATCCTGGAGTGGGCCAAGATTGAGGGAACAGCTATAAAGCAGAGTGAAAACAGAACTTGGGGCAAAAATCTAGATTGTCGAAGGTTACAATAGAACGGTGGTGTCAGAAATTGCCTGATTAAACAACCTTGTACTTATTCACGCTCCATCTACTGTTTCATGCTTTCTTCCCTTTATTCAACCTGCTCGCCTGTCAACAATTCTTCTCTCCCTTACCCTTCTAAACTCAGTGAGGCTTCATCTTCTCCAGAACATTCCCCTGTAACCCAGATTGAACGAAAGGATCTTTATTGGTTCTCATACTATCCTGGAACTACCTCCATTATTTCTTTCATCATATTACATATGAAATTCTCCTTTGAAGTGTCTGCCACACTCATTAGACTAAGAGGTTCTTTGATGGTGTAAACCGTACCTTACTTCATTCTCCTCAGTGCCAACTACTTTAGGTGCTAAGAAAAGATGTATTGAGTTAACCTGCCAGGCCTGACAGGTAGTATAAGTAAACAAGGGCATGTTCTGTATAAGGAGAACAGCTACTCTAATCCAGATGTTTGTTACTGAGTGGGATTGCAGCCCCATATTGCCAGAGCTGAGGTTTTGGAGAAGTCAGAAGGGTCAATGTTTTAAGTAAATATTTCTATCTTAGATGTTAGTGGCAATACATCCAGTTTTAAAGATTCTCTTTGGGCCAAGAAAACCTGGCTGTTTCCAGCAGGGGTGTGCCAGTGGTGTCTCTGCTGTGATATTTCAACAAGGGATTTTTTTTTTTTTTTTTTTTTTTTGCTATGAGCTACAAGAAACAACCCTCGATATCTGAGACAAAACAACAAGACAGCAAACAGAAGAAAAGAAAAAGAAATATAGTGGAAGGATACAGGACGAGGGATAGTCAAAGAATTGGAGAAATAGCTGAATAACCAGGTTTGAAGCAGGTCAGAGCCTGGGGAGTGATAGTGAATCTTGGAGACCGGAAGTCATGGACAGAGGAATAGCTAGATTCCAGCAGGCTTCCGTCTGTGTCAAGCAGCTATGACTTTCATTGCTGGTATGGTTGCCAGAGGTAGCAAGTCACAATACTGGACACACAGTTAAATTTGAACTTCAGATAAACAACCAATAATTTTTTTAGTATAAGTATGCCCCATGCAACTTTTATTTTAACTATTCTAATTACTAGGAGTCAGAGTCTGAGTTCCTTAATTTGGGCCACACGTCTATCCTTAGTCCCCTGAATGAACCATCTAGGAACACTGTGAGTAATGCAGAGAGATAGACTTCTGAAATAAAATTGGGGTCTTCAACCACAGGAAAAGGTAAGGAATGTGAGGATGTCAAAATGGATCATTCTCTCTATCTCTCAGTCATCCGTATATATGTGTTCATTATTGTCTTTCTACATACACACTTAATAAGGTGATACTAAAAATATTTTTTAAATGTTGATAAGTCTGGATCCAGGTTCTTTTCTGTGCTGCATGTTATCTGTTCAGTGGCTGGATTGTGGGCAGGAGGTCTGTGGTCCCAGTGGAGGATTCAAGAAAGTGCTGGAGAGGCACTAGGTGCTCTTGTTAGCAGCTGTTTATTGCTCAATATACAGTATTAGATGGCACAGGAAAGTGATTGTCTTTGTTTAGCAAATTCCTTGATGGGGCGTTTTGACAGAGTTTGGGTGCTGCTATGAAATAATGGAGGAAGAGAACCCTAAAATATTCTGTGAGAAGTTAACATGAAGTTGAATCTGTGCCAAGGAAGAAACTGGAGAGTAGATGAAGAAGCAGCAATGTGAGGATGCTCACAGCCCCTGGCTGGGGTCTGCGAAGGATGGTCATTGAGGAAGGCCTGGAGGCATGGTAGCTAAAGGACTTTCAAATGATAATGTTTAATATTAAAATTTAAATTGGTTTTTGTGCTAAAGTGGCATACAAATGCCTTATGAGGTAGTTTGGTATGAAATCATAGAAAAGGAGGTATGTTCTGCATGTGGGTCAGTACAGACAGGAGGGAAGAGAACAGTCATGGGAAGTGGGGTGTGAGTGAGTTTGAGAACTCATGGATGCAGAAATACAGAACGTGGGCAGCATAGGAAGTGTGAGCTGTGAAGAATCCCTTTGAATTTCGTGTGTATGGTGGGAGGGGGGATCTAGCATTTTATAAAAATTTAATTAAATATCAGAGTACAGGGTGACTCCAGTTGACATTTGAATCGTAAATATGACCTAGATGGATAATTTATATTATGCAGTTGTATCTTTTATATCAACCACAAGTTCTTTCTAAGGATTGTTAATGTCTCGGTTGTCAGCAGTGGCTGACTCTGTCTCAGTCCTGTTCCTTGTTCCCAGTGTCTTCTCTTGTGTCATTCTTTTCATCACAAATCTTGTGTTGCTCAAATCTTGTCTCTCTCTTATTTATTTGAGAGAGAGAAAGAGAGAGAGAACATGAGCAGTGGGGAGGGGCAAAGGATGTGGAAGAAGCAGGCTCCCCGCTGAGCAGGGAGCCCTATGCCCCTATGCTGGGCTCCATCCCAGGACCATGGGATCATGACCTGAGCCGAAGGCAGATGCTTAACCGACTGAGCCACCCAGGCTCCCTTAAGCCTCCCGCTGTCTTGTAAGCTGCAGAGATTCTTTGTTGCCCTCTGTGTTTAGCTGGAGTCTAGTAATTATGGTACAAGGGCTTTCTAAGTTAATGGAAAGATAATATATGCTCCCACCTATTACTGCTACTATTCATACTCTCTACTTTATTTCTCTAACTTTCTCTTTTATATCTGCACATTCCACATGGTGCTGATACTACTGTGAACAGGAAGCAATTCCACCCATTTTGGAGCATATGACTAGATCATGGGCTTTTGGGCTCTTGGGCTCTTGGGTCAGACCATCTGGATTAAAAATCTTGGCTCCACCACTTGTTATCAAGCTATGAGACCATTCTGTGCCTCAGTGGCCCCCTCCTGTAACAAATTTAATGGGATTATTATTTTAATAGGGTTCTTATTTTAACTGGGTCTCAGAATCATAAAACTGGATGAATATGGTTGTTGATTTATGACCAACTCTCGTTATTGCTCCATTCAAGGTGATTTTTTTAACCATCTCTCTAGGGTGACCCTTATGAAAACTAGGACACTGATAATAGCTGATTCTATCTCCTACCTCTTTCTTTGTCTCTTGTCTATGGCAGCTACTATCCCAGATGTGGTGCTTACCATTGTCCCTCATCCTGGCAGCACACTTCTATTATATCTCTTCACCAAAAAGTTTTAGTTACTTTTAAATTTATAAAATGAAAATGCCAGAACTGTATATAAACTTCTGTGACTTGTTTTTTTTTTCACCTAAAATTATATTGCTGAGATTCATCTGTATTTTTGTGTCTAGATATCGTTCGTTTGTTTTGACTGGTGCAGAATACTTTATTATAGGAGCATACCAAAATAACACAATTTATTTTCTGTTTCTTCTTTCAATTTCATTATTTCCAAGTTTTTGCTGCTATGCAACAGGGCAGCTCTAAACATCTTTGTACAGGTTTCCGGGTGGAGGTATATAGGACATTCTCTTAGGCACATACCTAGAAGGATTGTTGGATGGGAGTCTATGCATATGTTCCACTTTACAAGATAAAACCAAACTGATTTCCAAAACACAGAGGCATTTGCAGTCGATTTTTGGTATGGTATAAGGAGGTGCTCAGTTTTTCATCTGTTTCCTTATGTACAGCCTTTGTCTAACTCCATTTGTTTAAAAGCCTTTTTCCCCAAATGATTTGGTGTGCTACCTCTTTTATATATCAAAGTTCCACATATTTGTGGGTGTTTCTTGCAATCTGTATTTCACTGATCGATTTTTCTGTCCCTCCACCGAGATATAATTGCTATAGCTTTAAAGCAAGCTTGGATATTTGGTAGTGTCTGACATATCTTGGACACTTTGGCCTTCCATAATAATTTTAGAATCTGCTCTTCCTCTCATGAACATGTATATCTCTTTATCTATTTAGTTTTATAATGCATTTCAGTGATGTCTATAGATTTCCCAAGATGTCTCTCACATCTTTTGTCAGGCTTAATTCTGTATCTTTGATTTTTGTTGTTGTTGCTATTTCAAAGAGAAGCCTCTTTTTCATTAAATTTCCTAAACTGTTCCTGGTGTATAAGAATGAGTATCCTCCTTGGTAACTTCTTTCATTATTTCTAATAAATTGTCTGTAGATTCTTTTGGGCTTTCTATGTTAATGATAATATTGCCTTCAAATAATATTTATTTTTTTATTCTCAGTTCTTATAGTCTTAGTTTCTATTTCTTGTCTTATTTTGATAGTAGAAGTGGGGATAAAGGGCATCTTCATCTGTTTTCTGTTTTTCCCAATTTAGTGTGGTGTTCAAGGTATGGTATGTTGCTATTCTTTAGATACACTTTATTATTGTAATTTACTGAGGGTTTCATTAACTCTTTTTCTGCGTCTATGAAAAAGGTCCTTTGGCTTTTCTCCTTTAATCTGTTAACATGGTGAATTACATTGGCAGATTTTATAACCCTGAACCAGCTGTACATTCTTGGGATGTACCCAAGTTATTCATTGAATATTATCACTTTTATGTATTACTGAATTAAAACTATTAGTATTTGGTTTAGGATAGTTTGCATTGATGATCAGGAGAGAAATGGGCTTGCTTTTCCTCCTTTGTCTGGCTTGGCTCTCTCAGTTGCTGCCTTCACAGAATGAATTTAGGAATACTTCCTCTTTCTATCCTCTAAAATGTTTGAAGGAGATGGAGTTGATCAGTGTCTTAGAAAAAATTAACCGTACTTGCCTGTGAAACTCTATGTGCCTAGTGGTACAGGGAGAATGCTGCTAAATGTTTAGTATTTAGCTTTTGGTTGTTGGTTGGGGTGAGAGGCAGAGTGGCTAATCTGTTGTGCCTGACGATTTCCTTGGTGTAAATTCTCCCACCATGACTGATTTCAAGCTACTGATATCAGTGTGACATCACTGAAAAAGGCTGGAGATGGCTCTTGCAAGGCTCCAGCATGACCCATAATTTCTGCTTTTGCCCTGCAGTCACTCTGAGTGCAAAGGCGGTCTTGATGCCTCAGAAATTGGAGTCAGGGGCTCTAAGGGTAATCAAACCCTGGATGATGATTTGACGTCCAACCTCTCCTCACACTGCTCTCCCAGCCTGCCATGTGTGCTGGGAAAATGACCTGTGCATCTTGGCCTCCCTCCTCAGACCTCTTACCTGCAAGGGTGACTGTGGGAGTGGGGTCACTCATCCAGGATAAAATGGGAGGACAGGGAGTGGAATTAGTGGATCACATGACACCCGCAAATGTCTTCATCTATAAGGAGACTTCAAGGTAAATTATATTAAAATGCTGGGGTTTTCTCTGCACAAGATATTGAGTGGGTATTTTGGAAGGGTCTTGCTGGATCTCCGGCTGGATCTCCTGTGATGTAGCAATGGCTCTCCTTTGGCTGATCACTCCTTCCTCAGTGTTTTCTCACTAGTTAACAATTAACTGATTAACTAGTTAACTAATTAACTACAGTAATAAATATTTGTTTATTAAATATTAACTAAATATTAAATGTGTTGCTTATTTAATATATTTATATCAAATATTAATGATTTACAAAACAATAATATTTTCTAATAAATATCTTATAATAACATAGTAATGTACAAAATATGGCTAAATATTCATTGAACATCTGTTCTCGCAACTAGACCAAGCACTGCTTTAAGTACTAGGAAAACAACATGAGTAAAAGAGACACAAATATCTGTATTTTCCAAATCAATTCTCTTTCCATCCTGTTTCACAGAAAAAAAAAATCACATATTCTTTGACTTGCCTTAATTAAGAGGGGAGTGTAGTCACTTTGGGCAAGCTGTGGAAACCTGCCTCAGCCCAGCATCAAAGCAGCTCCTGCGCTCCTGTCTGCTGCCTTCCAGATTTCCAGGGACAAAAGTCAGACCCCAGTCTGCTGTGTCCCTAATAACGAAGGTTCTCTGAGTGGTCTTGTGGAAACCCCCCTCTCCAGCCCTCTCAATCATTAGAATTGTTTTGAAGGGACTGGAGTCACTTGTTTTGAAGGGACTGTCACCCCTTCTCAAGGAAGAGGGCTTGGGGCTCAAAGGGTAGAATTTTGCCAAAGAAACTTCCTCACAAAATCCTCTTCCTCACTGGCACTCACTTGGTGATGCAGGGTCATTGAGGGCAGTGGTCAAGAAAGAATTCTTGAGATGTTTTATGCTACAAAAAGTTGCTTTTGTTATAGTACACGGACATGACCCATGGGCAGAAAGAGTTGCACTTGTTACTGTGAGGTGCGACTGTTGATATATTTGTATGAATCAGTTGGCGGGGGGAGTGGAGGGGTAGAGATAACGGAAATCTCTAAGGCGATTTCTGTATGTTAAAGATGACTTACAGGAGCCTGGAGGTCTGCCTATTGTCAAGAGAAGGTTGCTTTAGGTCTCTAGCAGAGCAGTAACATGAAGAAGGCAGCTGTGAGTTCCTCAAGGAATGTCCCATTCTGCCTGTCTTGGGTATTTATCAATGGGCAGCAAATTGTAAGGAAATTTAATTTTATCTACATTTCTCTTGCCTTTGTTCTCCTCCTCTTTGGCACTCTCCCTCATCGCCCCTTTGTGGACAAGATCTTGTTCTTAGTGTTATAAAATCACCACTCAGCTGCAATTTTTCCATTTCTGCATGTAGTCAGTCCTTTGAGCTACCTCTGTCTTGAATGCAGTATTTTCAGCCTGCGCTCTCAATCAGAATGCCTGGGCTGAAATTGGAATCTGAGACCCATGACAAGAGCTGTGAGACATTGGACAAGTTACTTAACCTGTCTGTGCGTCGGTGTCCTCATTTATAGAATGAGGTTTACAGAAGGTCCTGCCTCATGTCTTTATCATGACAGTCAAAGTATGAACAGCTCTTAGAGTAAGGCTTGGACCATTGTAAGCCATTGTTATTTTGTAGCCTTTTTCTGTGCCTCGGTTGAAACTTCTAAATCAGTATCCTATTGCTTTATTCTGTTTCCTTTTAACCTCTTTTATCTTTCTGTCCTTAGAATGATTGGGATTCAAGTCCATCCAAGGCACTCACTCATACCTAGGCTTCTGCTGGTGATGACATCCTCCCACATAAGAGGTTTTTTCCTCTTTCCTGTTCACTATGTACAGTTTACATAATTATGAAAAATGAGCCACTTCATCAAATTTTCCTAAGCTTGTTTTTGAAAAAGCAACTTCTAAGCTATTACCAAGCAAGGAAGAGAGGTATAGTAATCATTTTTCTTTTTTTAGTGGCAGCTAGAAATTAGAGCTTTCTGTGGAAGGAATTTAGTGGTAACTTTCAACGCTGGTTTCTTTATTTTGTCTTTCAAGCAGGTAATTCTTCAGTAAGAGTGAGTGACTCTTTTAAAGAAGTTAAGGCAGTAATTTTTTATGATGTTAATGATGGTTGGAAATAATATCCCATTCTCAATTTGTGACATATTCGAGGAAACACACCTCTATTTCATTGCTTTTCTCTGATTTTTCAAGGGTTATAATAGTTGAACTCTAAGTTCACAATAAGATCATTAAAATCATAATTCAAACAATGTGAAACTGGACCACTTGATGCAAGATTTCTTGATTTCTTGATGCAAGACCTCTGGAATTGCAAAGTATCCAAATTCAGTATTTTACCTACTTAGTAGAATTTGGGTGCCAGAAAAGTACTTTGCAGTTTTTCTCACTGAAGGTCATGGAATTTTTGAATATTCCAGTGGAGATCAAGCCAGGTTATAATTCACACAACTTTAGGTCAGTTTTGTGAGCAGAAAAATTCCCATCTATAAAAAAAGTAGGAAAGCTCCTCCAAGGAATTAGAACCTCATATATTTCGGCAAAAAGAGATTAAAAGCTATTTTTGTGGAATGGTTCTGGAACTTCATGTAGTAAAAACGTTTAGCCCAAACATTTTTTTTTCTGGATTGGTTTTATCAACCAAATAATTTTTTTGTTTGTTTTATGTTTTTTCTTTTCCTGCTTATTTAAATTTAGCTGATTGTTTGAATTAATCAAATCTACCTTTTGTTTTGGTATTTTGAGACTCAATAATTCCTGAATGTATTTCATGGGATGATGCTGGTCCTGTGAGATATTCATTCATTCATTCATTCATTCATTCAGGGCTTATTTATTGAGTACCTGCTATATGTCAGAGATAGTTGTTGGGGATAAAGAGGCAAATAAAACAGACAAGATCTCTGCTCACACAGTTTACATTCTAGTGAAGGAGAGGAGAAATGAGCTAATAAACTGCTAATTCTGTAATATCATGTAGTAAATAGTACTCTGAAGAAAAATAAGGTAAGGTAAAGGGCTAAAGAATAGAGGAAAGTACTATTTTAGAAATGTTGTGTTACATAAAATGGTAAAAACATCCTGATAGTGTGATATCTGAACAGAGATCAGAACAGGGTCAGTGAGAAAGGCAGAGAGATATCTGGGGAAAAAATGGTCCAGGCAAAACAATAGCAGTGGGAAGAACCTGAAAGAGCAAAAGAGTGCTTGGCATATTCCAGACATGGCAAGGCAGTCAGTGTGGCCCAGGGAGGCATATGTGATGTGGATATTGATAGAAGTGAGAGACCAGATCATGTAGGACTTTATGGACCTTGGTCAGAACTGCGATTTCCATGCTGAGTTGATGTGAAGCCATTGGACATTGCTGAGCAAAAGGAGGGTGACCTATTTGATTTGTGCTTTACAAAAGATCATTTTGATTGCTAAGTGGAAAAATGTATGGCAGGTTGGGAGGGGAGGTAGGATATTACAGTATTTTTTTCCTTAGGATTCTATGGTCAAACAAGTTTTGGAAACACTTTATTAAACAAAGGTAAGTATTAAGGGATTTTTTTTTTTTTTTGTAGAGCCTTAATATGTTGATATATCTTGTGTATCTCAAACAGTGTGATGGAATATGGAATTCCCAACTTTCACCACAAAAACATTATTTTTAGGGACCCTCTTCAGAGATTAGTGTTCACAGACCTCGTGGAGGGTATTGCTGATGCCAACACCACCTAAATAAATCATTTTTTTTAAAGATTTTATTTATTTATTTGATAGAGGCAGAGACAGCGAGAGCAGAGACACAGGCAGGGGGAGTGGGAGAGGGGGAAGCAGGCTTCCTGCTGAGCAGGGAGCCCGATGTGGGACTGGATCCCAGGACTCCGGGATCATGACCTGAGCCAAAGGCAGCCGCCTAATGACTGAGCCACCCAGGCGCCCTCATCTGTCTTTTGAGAAACATAAACACTTTCAGAGCTGAGAAGGAAGCTATCAGAGTGCCTCATAATTTCTTCTGCGACCTTAATTCCTGACCCTAGTGAGATTGTTTCCTGTTTTTTAGCAAGGCATTGTGAGAGTAGATTTTTTCAGAATTCTGTGTTGAGAATCAGGGCACTGAGTATAATTCTAAATCCCTACAGTCTGAGTCTTATGCCTTTTGGTGTCCAGCTTTTGATTAAATACCCACGTTTCTCCACCAGAGGAAATAGTGCATAGAGGATTCTTGTACATCAGTGGAAAGACAAGTCTGCCTTCTTATGGAATGGCTAGTTTTTAATGGGCAGGAGAACCCTGGATTTGTCAAGAGAGATGTTATACCCTTTTGGGTAGGCTGTTAACCCGGAAACAAAGTTATTCATGCTAGGAAGCATGCTCATTATTTTAAAAGTAGTTCTTTAACTAATGGAAACAGCAAGTCATGGAAAACTTAGATTTTTCTTACCTCCGGGACATGGTATGTGTGTCTCTTAATTATCTATGGAAATAAATTCGACACATAACTGTGTCATGATTCATCACATTTGAACGTCTCTGAAAAGATACTGGAAAAATTTCTACCAAATTTCCCTGTAACTTTGCTAAATTAAAATGTTTTAAAGGTTAACTGTCAAATCTGTGGGTGGGAGGAGCTTTCAAAAGGTTGAGTTTCCAAACTAAATAATGAGTCTTTATCCTATCTAAAACCATTTGCTTAAGGTGGTTTTGGGTTTGCTTTGTAGAAGGTTTGGTCACTTGAGAAAAAAAGGGGAGAATAGATGTACAACAGGATAGAGTGAAATAACCCACATCCTCGGGCCCAGTGAGGCTCCTTTCCTTAGGACAGGAGGTTCCAGTAGGGAGCACATGAAGTGGGCACCAGCCTATAGGGCAAGGGCTTTGGAATCAGGCACTCTTTGGCTGGAATCCCAACTTTTTCAGTTCCTAGATGTGTGGCTACCAGTTGTTGTTTACATTTTGAGCCTCCATTTTCTCTTTTAATAAGGAGATGGTGATAACTCCTTAATGGAGCTATTGTGAAGACAAAACAAGACAACACATAATGCAACCCATTTGTCGCTATCCCTGGACGGAGATTTTGTGTTCACCAGTGTGCCAACTTTGAAGCAGAACTTGGCTGCTTACCTTTAGTAGAAAGAAACTACTCCAAAACACTGGTGAACAATGTGTATTTTACTAAATATATTGGGGGAAAGTTAGAGGCAGTCATTCACACAGCATAGGATATAGCATTTCCCCGCCCAGACTTGCAACTAGCTATCTCTTGCCAAGTAGGCAGAGACTGCTAAGTGTGTCACTATATCCATTTGGCCTTTCTTCCTTTTAGCAACAGAAGCCTCCAAGTTTTAGCTGAGAACATGGCTGCACAGCTAGAGATGACATATTCCAGCTTCTCTTGCATCCAGGTGTGACCAAGGAACCAAGTCAGGCCCATGGTAATGAACAGTGATGTGTGCAATTGTCCCGTCATCTTCTCAGAGCTAAAGCTGCTCATCTTGCACTCTTTTCCATTTACTGTGGTCTAATGAATACTGACGAACAACATTAGAAGTTTAGAGTTCCCAACTAGTCATCCTTGAACTGTTAAGTGCTAGCAAAATAAGCGATCTCATTTAAGCCACTACATAGTGAGATGTTTTTGTTAGAGCAGCATGATCTGCACTCTCATCATGCACAGACCAGTTCTCAGTTTCAGATCTTTTTCCTCCTTGTCCCCAGGGCCTGCTTTTCCAGGCTAGTCTCCCCCTTCCTGCACCTAATGTCTCCATTCACTCCCTCTTGTTCCCCTTCTTGTGCAGCTCAATTTAACTTTTATCCATCCCTTCCAAAAGTCATTCCCCACATATCATTCTTTTCAGTTCACAAGAGACCCTCCAGTCACTGGGGTATATCTTCTTTAGACGGTAGAAGAGAATTTTAAATCACAAATAAACTACTGTGTAACAGGGGTTCGATGCTGGGTTCCTCCATTTCCCATTTAGCCCTGTGCCTTCTCCAGGAGTCGATATTAGTTCCGGGGTAAACTGGAAAGATTTAAAGTACTGTGGTACTATAACTGTGCTGTAGATCAAAACTGAGCCATGGGAAAGAGCCAGATCAATGATAACCTGAGCCAAGTTCAGACACCCTAAGAACGTGTTGGGTAAAAGAGAACCTTCCTGGGGAATCCCCAAACCTGATTGCTGATCTGAAGATTAAAAATATGTAGATTCCAGGGTCCCACTACTGGAAAGTCTGATTTTGTAGGTTTGCTGTAGGGTCAGGAAATCAGTATTGTTAGCATATATCTCAGGTAATTTTGATGTAGCCATTTAGCTGGTGCATGAACTGACTAAAATCTCAGTCTAGGACTTGGCAAAAATCGAGTTAAGGAGAGGCAAAGGACAGGTAATGTTCATTTCCACTACTCCCCACCCCAACTCTCAGCTCCTCTGATAACACTAGACAAGATTAAACTGATAATTCAGCCATGTATTGAATAAGGAGCCTTAAACGTTTCCAACTACTTCAAACTATGGGTCAGATTCCACTCTCAAGTTCAGCCACGTATGGCCAAGGACTATAAGGGGCTTTGAGCACATCCAAGCCAGCATCACAATTTGGCTTGGTACACATATAGAAATTGCCAATGAAAGACAGAAGGAGAAAAACAGGAAATGGGAACACATCTGTTTGAAGGCCCAGCTACCTGATGTGTTAGCTTTGGCAACCCTTGTACACTTTGTCCTGCCAATGAAGCTGCTGTCAGGGAAATTGAAACACTGACCTCATACGGCTGGGATCAGCACCAGTAATGCCTCTATACATATTAGGCCTTCAAAACAGTTCTGGGGGTTGATCTGGGGCTCAACTTGGCGACCCTAAGCCATACAGATCATTACCTATAATGGGAATTATGCATGTTTATTATTGAGCTGATTTATTTTGAAAATGTTCATGGCCTAGGGCTCTAAAACTTGCATACAGAAAATAAATTCAACATTTAAATGAAAAACAGCAACTTCCAAACAGAAAAATGGGTGGTGAATTTCATATTCCAAACATTATGCTGTAAATGCTGAAGGTCAGAAGAATGTTTTAGAGGGAAAAGTACTGGGGAATCAGAGGTGAGGAAACAGCCTTTGGAAGCTTTCTCTTCCATCCTCTGCAAGGAGAAGGATGCCCTACAAGTCATGTGTCATTGCTCACCATCTCCCTCACACGCAGGATCCAGCAGGAGGCTGCAGAGCCAATGTTTAGAGGACCTTTGCTACAGGACCAGATACGTGGGATTTTATCCTCTTTGTACACTTTAGTTTTAAGGAACACAAGGAGACACCATTTATAACGTAAAAAGTCTGGGATTTAATTACATTTAATTTAATGAAAGAGCTTGTACAACCTTCTGGCGCTACTTTTGGGCATAGTTGTGAATAATGAGCTGGCATGTGAACAAGAGCTATTAATAAAAAGGCTCATCCTCTAGATTAGCACATTGGATTATGTGATTTTCCAAGTTGTCAGACATGAAGAAGAAATTATTTGCTCTTGTTTTGACAGAAATATGCTCAAGCACTTAGGATTACCTTTCAGGACTCAAATGTTCGGAGAATCTCAACCCCTCTTGACCCAATGGGTCAAGAGATCCACATCAATTCAAATTACCCTACTATTCCCTTTTTGTGAAAATTTGTTTATATTCTATATGTCTGATGACCATTTCTCTGGACAATTCTATAATAAGAACTTTCTCATCTTTATCTCATTGCTGTTCTTTCTCTGCTCTCCCCCATGTACCTCATCCCCTAGCAAATTTCCAGCAATAATGTTTATTGAACCGCTACTCTGCATCAGGTTTTGTACTTGGTGCTCACACACACATTTATTTAATGCTTCAAACACCCCTAAGTAAGTGACATTATTCCCATTTTACAGATGAAGAAGTTATTACTCAGAAAGGATATGAATATAACTTGATCAAAATAATGAAACTAGACTGTGTCCAAGCTAGAATTTGAATCTATGTCTTCTAAAACCAAACCAGTGATATTTCCATTGTGTTACTCTGCTTTGCTATCATTGTAAGTAAGCACTTGGAATTTAAACATATGTACTTTTGAAACAAAGGAATTCCAGAGCATATATTATGCTATCTGAATTCAACTTGGTAGAATGTCATTTGATTAAAGGATTTGGATATACAGACCATAGAGTAGAGTACTAAAATCAAGTTGTTTTGTTTTATATCAATTAAGGAGTTTCAGGGATAAGAACTCTAGGAGATCTGAACCTGCAGAGCATGCTCAGTTCCTAGGGGACAAGGGCATGAAATAAAGGACATTTTCTTATCTTTATAAACTGGCACCCATGCTAACATGGTCTTGGAAATCCATGTTATGATGGAGTCTCTCAGGTAAAATAGTATTACTTCCAGTTGTAAATTTAATTTAATGGAAAAAGAAATAAATCTGTATTTATAAACATACTATTGAGTTCCTGCTCTGACTCTCTAAAGTTACGTAGATTTGGCAAATCTCAATCTCTCTAAGCTACTGCCCAGTTACCTATAAAATGGGCATTATACTACTAGCCAGACCAAAACTCCTATCCATGTTCAATGCTAGGTTATATACTCTTTGGATTCGGGCCAATTTCTGTGTGTCTTGAAGAGTACTTAGCACAACAGAGGGTCCATTCTTTATTCAACTGATGAAGTTAAAATATGCTGATGGATAGGAAAGTAACTTGGAAACTATAAAAGGAACTGAACTAATTATTTTTCTTAAAAAAATAAACATTTTATTTTAGAACAGTTTTAGATTTAAAAATTGTGAAGGTAATACATAAGAGTTCCCAGTTTCTCCTATTACTAACATTTTACGTCAGTATGGTACATTTGTTACAATTAATGAACCAGTATCAATACATTATTATTAATTCATAAAGTCCATACTTCATTCATATTTTCTGGTCTTTATATAATGCCCTTTTTCTTGTTCCTTGTTCTAGGATCTCATCCATAGTTCCACATAACACTGAGCCATCAAGAGTCTTTAGGTTCCTTTTGACAGTGACGATTTCTCAGACTTTGCTTGTTTTTGATGACCTCGAAACAGTTTTAGGCAGTACTGAGTATTTTGTAGACTGTCTCTCCATTGGAATTTGGGCATTTGTTGTGATTAGATTGGGGTTATATGGTTGGGGGAGGAAGACCACAGAGATAAAGTACCATCTTCATCACATCATATCAAAGGTACACGCGATCAATATGACTTATCCTTGTTGGTGTTAACCTTGATCACCTGGCTAATGTAGTGTTTGTCAGGATTCATCCCTGTAAAGTTACTTTTTTCTCTTTTTTACCCCCTTTCCATACGGTATTCTTCGGAAGGAAGTCACTATGAGCAGTCCATACTTAAGTAGAGGGGGTGTTATGTTCCATCTCCTTGGGGGTGGAGTAACTACATAATTTATTTGGAATTCTTCTTCATGGGATATTTGTCAATTCTCCCCACCTGTTTAGCTATTCAATCATTTATTCATATCCGTATGGACTATAGATATTTATTTTATACTTTGGGCTATGATCCAGTACTATTTTATTTTGTTACTCAAATGTAATTATTAATTTTACTATTAATAACCTTACCAGGCAGAATCCACAGTGGACTAGTATTCTGCTAAATTCTATTCAAGAGTCAGAAAGGTGACTGTGAGGTTCAGGAATTGTGTCTATTCTGCTCACCTCTGTACTCTCAGAGCCTGGTTCTTGGCTCATGTTATGTGCCTTGTAAATACTTCCTGAATTAATATCTGAAATATAGTATTGAGTTAAAAGTGTCATTGATTATAAAGATCATGGGTAAACAGATTTGTTGCTGCAGGATTTATATCCAGGATCACAAAAGTTTGGTAGCCATGGAAACAACTTGCAGATTTATCACTGGACTCCTGAATGTCCTTTCCCACCCACACCACACACACTATACCATAATCAGAGCCGGAGGAGAAAATGCTACTCTTCAGTGAACTCCCACTATGGGTGTCACAGAGAAACATCACATGTAACAGTGAGAAGGCTTGTGTATCCCATGAAATTCTCTGTTAACACAAAATGGCCATCATGGTTCCCCCAGCCAGGCCCTGAAGTGGAGTGCAGTCACACAGTTGAAACAGCAAGCACTCTGTGACAAGAAAGCAAAACCCTGCCTCTTATCTGCCTTCAAAGCTCCCTTCAGTTATCAGCTACAAGCACTCAGTTTGAGTTTGGAGAGGGAGCCTTTGACTGTGTACCCTGTCATGTTCAGTTAGAGAATGAATCTTGAAATTCCAACTGGTGCCAGCCGGAGCAACACAGGCAGAAAGTTAAGGGGGGTCCGTCCCTCTGGTGGTGTTCCACAACGGGTATTTGTCTATAACCAGGGATGAGTCCAAGTGCTGGCTTTAATTTATAGTGTCTGGCAGTTTCTACGGCTGGGATCTTAGCCAAAGACAAGTTCTCTCCCTCTGTCTTTATCCAACTCATTTCTCAGTTAATATTTTGAAGTATTCTTCATGAATCCCAAAATATGCCTTTTGGAATTTCACCACGATCCTCCCAACCTCTGTTACGTATTACTTCTAAATCAACATTTTATCAAATTCTAGTTCCTTCTGGATCAGTAAAATATGGAATTGGACTCTAGTTCTGTCATGAACTAGGCCAGTCATGAAAACCCTCTGAGTCAATTTCCTTATCTGTATGACAAGCAAAATCATGCCTGCTTGAACAGATGGTATTGTGAGGTTAGAAATGATTACATGAAAGTATCAGCCCATCACAGAAGCTAAGTAAATGGTAAACATTTGTTTATTTGAAGGCACAGAGGTAACTCTTTTCATGGTAAAAATGCAATAACGCATTAGTAAAAAGAAAAACCAAGTGGGAAAATATATAGAAAATGATTCTTCAGGAATTACTCACATCCCTCATTGATGGGAGGTTGAACAGGTCATTGTGCTGGTTTGGCCAGCTTATATTTTATCACTTGAATGCCATTTCCCTGATCATGTCTGAGACTAATCCAATTAACAAATTTTGGGGGAAGAAACTGAAGGAGTTAAGACCAGGAACTAGATTCACCCCCAGGTATGGGTCAATAATGAGAACAATGGATTTGGTTTTGGATTCCACCGTGAACTCTGAGATGAATAGAATCAGATAACTGAAGCAGCAGGGTCAGAGAAAGAGCCAGAAAACCAAAGGTGGAAATCAAGAAAATGTAAGAGAATATAAAATACAAGGAATGGAGTAAGGCAGAGTTAAATCTAGTGGATATGCGGACTGGTCAGATAACTCAGAGCAGAACTGGGGTCTTGGTATGTGAAGAATTGATCAAGGGTTTGTTCCAATTCTAGCCAGTTTCTAAAATAAGTTATAATTTTTAGGGGTGCATTTTATCATTATTTCCTTTTTCCACACCACTGCATCTGCCAACCTACTCTGTTGGCTTGTTTCTACTCTGTTCTTGCATGAAGTTTTACCTAGATCCCATAGCTTCTGTGCACACTCTAAATAGTAACACAAAAAGTCTTAATTTTTAGGACAATAAACTATCCAGTCTAAACTAATGTTAGAACTCCAAACCCTCCTTCCATTTAAAACTTCTATACTCCACCCCATCCCACTCCTTGGGCTCAAGCCAGGCTAGCAACCTGCAATGGAGGAAAGGGCATGATTAGCTGCTTCTCCTCCTTTACCCCAAACCGCCCGGCTGCTTTTTCTCCCCATTTATAAATCTGCATCAGAGGCTAGAAGGGAAGGGGAAGGGCTCTGGCATGGCGGGGGAGGGGATATGTGATGGGTACAGTTTCACCCATCTCTTTGCCCTCTGGGATGTCAGGCATCTAATCATTCTTTTTTTTTTTTTTAAAGATTTATTGATTGATGGGCGCCTGGGTGGCTCAGTTGGTTAAGCCACTGCCTTCGGCTCAGGTCATGATCCTGGAGTCCCGGGATCGAGTCCCGCATCGGGCTCCCTGCTCGGCAGGGAGTCTGCTTCTCCCTCTGACCCTCTCCCCTCTCATGTGCTCTCTCTCTCTCATTCTTTCTCTCAAATAAATAAATAAAATCTTTAAAAAAAAAGATTTATTGATTGATTTTAGAGAGAGTGTGCATGGGTGCATGGGAGGGGGGAGGCAGAGGGAGAGGGGGGGCAGACTCCCCACTGAGCACAGAGGAGGGGCTGGATCTCATGACGCTGAGATCATACCTGAGCTGAAACCAAGAGTTGGATGCTTAACCAACTAAGCCCCCAGGCGCCCCAACACCTAATCATTCTTTATTGGTTTGTGCTTTTGTGGGTATTTGGAAGTGGCCTTCTCCCCCCTCAAGACCTCCCCCCAGCAGTTCCCTTGATGTAGGCAATTGCTCCGCAGGTTGATGGCTCTGCGCCTTGGCTGGGATCAGCACACTCCTCAGGGAGTTCCCAGGAGTTCAAGTCCACAGCAGCCCCATTGTGGGGAGAGTGTAGACAGCTCCAGAAAGCCCATTTCACTGTGGACTGGGTATCCCTGGCCAGCGTCTGACCTTTAGGCTTTGATTTTTCTAAGAACCGTGACAAAATTTTAAACTGGTTCCTTTGAAGTCACCTTCACAGGGCTTGAACAGCGCAGTGGCAGCGAAGTCTGGCAACAATCTCGCAGCTGTCCTCTAAAGAATCGTCCCTGTAGAGCTTCACCTCAACCTCATCAGACTCATCTGCTTCATGTAGCCTGGACACAAGCAATGCACTGAGCATCACAAAACTGGAGTCAGGGTTTCTTGCCCGGTTCCGCATAGATGGTCTGGAGCTGACTGCTTATGGCCTTTGGAGCTTGACCAACATTGCAAATCACCAAAAGAGTCCTATCTAACATCAGGTGACCCAACTCGCAGCCTCTCTAAAGCACCTGTCCGTGCTGCCACAGCATTAGCTGCTGCTCTTGCATTTCCCTGGGGGAATCCTCAAGGTGGCCGACGGCTTCTTGAGCCCAGGCTCCATTTCTTCTCCTGGGAAGTCATTACAGCTTCATGGTTCACTGTGTTCGGCTAATAAACTCCGCCACTCAGTTCCTGAGTTATCTAATATAAACAATTTAAATCTCTCTGTGCCACGCTTTCAGTATTTTTGAAGACATAATACTTAACTCACCGGATTGTGTAAAGATTAAATGAAAGCCCATTTGTGCAGTACTGACCCCAGTGCCCGGTCTATAGGAGGCACTTGGTAAAGGGTGGCTTAAAAGAGTTGTCTTTGGGACACCTGGCTGGCTCAGTCAGAAGCACATATGACTTAATCTCAGGGTGATGAGGTCAAGCCCCACAGTGGGCATAGGGTTTACTTAAAAAAAAAAAAAAGATAAAAGAAGTTGTCTTTGTGAGATGGATCAGCCTGTTTGAAGGAAGACTTTTTGTGAAGCTCTGGGGAGAAGTAAAGCAGGGTTCATTCTGCGTACTTGAGGTTTTGGTTCAAGAGCACCCTTCTGTAGCAGGGCGGAAGCAAGGTCCCATTGACATATGCATGGCCCACATAGAATGTTTTGGTGAAAAGGCAAAATAAACCAGAGATATTTTGACAGATCAGTCTGCTTTATATATATTTAGTTTTTGAAGGATCAAATCTTGTCTCTTTATATATGATAAAGTGAAACAATGATAATTAAGTATAAATCTGCCCTTTGGGATTGAGCAGGAAATTATCCTGGTAAAACATGGCCTGTGTGAGATATTTCTGAGTTAAGAGATAGAAGAAAGCTCCAGTGTTCACATTTTGAGCACAGTTGTTCTACCAACTATGAATTTTTTTCTTCAGATTCAGTCTTCATCTCATCTTCAAGAATATTCTATGAGATTTTGCTAAATATTCTGCCAAGTTTCACAGATAGTATTTCTGAAAAGGCTCCATCTATAAAACCTGTAACCTTAACTTTAATAGTCATGAATGTGGTTTAATAAGCTCCATTTTAGGAGAGCCACCTTGCCCAACAAGCCTCTCTGTACCCTCTCCTCTATTTTCAGCAGGTATATCTAAAGTAACCCAGCATGGACTTTCAAGTTCTTTTAAGAATCCAGTTCCCAGCATTTAGTGTTTTTACGCTCTGTTTTTTGAGGTAGTAATTTAAATATATGGAAACCAGTTGCATTTAAGAATGGTCTAAAAGAACATTCATTAGACCTGAAGAAGTATTTAGGCACCCACCTGTGACCCAATTCAGGAGAAATTATACAGCTAAAAGATTAGAACAGGCCGATGGATTCAAGTCAATTCTTTGAGAGTGGAAATGCTGAGTTCAACTTAATGTATATTATTGTAATCATGACAAAAGCATTAACATAGTAATATTGGTCCAAAATATTTTTTTAAACAGACATATTTTGAGTTCCTGCATTCCTGTTGATGAACGGGATTTTCTTAATGGGCAACATCAGTGTTCTAAAAACGAAACCCTAATGATGCGGACAACTGTGGGACTGAATTCACATTTTACATTTACATTCACATTCATGTATGTGATTCAGGTTTTTGGGCGACTATTGCAACACTGGCTTGTTCTAGAATATGGTTGAATACTAATCCCCGTAGGGTATTTAAAACCAAGTAGGGAAGACATTTCTGTGGGGTTTTTTTTTTGTATTTTCTTTTTACATTAGCTCTCTTCTATGAGAGGCCCAGAGATAGTCCTAGAAGAGACAGAGCCTAGAAAAAACTACTCTGCTCCCTCTCCCACCCCTCCACATAATATTTGGCATATAAACTTGTCTGGGACAGTAGGAAGTGCTTAGAAATATCTTTGGAATCTGAAAATAGGAAAAGAAGTCAGAAGACATGAAGGCTGAGAGAAGTAGAAGTTCAGAGAGGGATTCTCAGCTATCTTGTTCGTGTGGTAGACACAGAGAAGGGTAAGTTGGAGGGTGAATGGCTGGATAGATCTAGTTTTCCTCATATGCTCAAGTCCATCTCAACAGGTCAGGTCACACTTTGGATGCATCCTCTTGTAAACGGCTGAATACATCTATCCTAATTAATCAGAAAACGAGAGGAGCAAAACTATCCTTGGGGGTAAAACAAAAGAATTGTGTTTGAAGCCCGATTTTGGCTGCTTAGTGATTATGTGAGCTGAGAAAATCAGTTCAGTATCCCTGAACTTCAATTTCATCCAGTATAAAATGGATGCATTAATACATACTAAACAGGGTTTTTGCTAAAATTCAGTAAGATAATATGTAATACAAATTTTCAGACAAAGAGTGAACATTTGGACACATTACATGTTATTGTCCTCATTACACAGGAGGTTTCTTCAATATAAAAGATACAGTGTAAGTTTCAAAGATCGGGATGTCCGGATGGAATATCCATCAAACATATTGGGAGCATCTTAACCATCAGCAGACCAGGCTCTCCTGTGCAAATCTGGCTGCCTCAAAGGAAGTTCATCCAGACCCAAAGGCTATTCAACAGTCCAACGGGAATGTCGGGAATGCTACACTGGAGAGCCCAAATCCCTCCTAAAGACAAATTCAGATTCATTAGAAATAAACCAAACTGGCGTCTTCTTCCTGCCTTGTCTTCGGCGTTTTTGTTCTCAGAGCTGCCGATAGCAAGATGTCTTCAGGAAGTGCCAAAATTGGGCATCCTGCCCCCAACTTCAAAGCCACGGCTGTTATGCCAGATGACCTCAGCCTATGTGACTACAAAGGAAAACACACTGTGTTCTTTTACCCTCTTGACTTCACCTTTGTGTGCCCCACGGAGATCATTGCTTTCAGTGACAGGGCAGAAGAATTTAGGAAACTCAACTGTCAAGTGATTGGTGCTTCTGTGGATTCTCATTTCTGTCACCTGGCGTGGAGCAACACACCCAAGAACCAAGGAGGACTGGGACCCATGAACATTCCCTGGTATCAGACCCCAAGCATACCATAGCTCAGGACTATGGAGTCTTAAAGGCTTGATGAAGGCATCTCGTTCAGGGGCCTCTTTATCATGGATGATAAAGGTATCCTCAGGCAGATCACGGTAAAAGACCTTCCTGTCGGCCGCTCTGTGGATGAGACGCTGCGACTGGTTCAGGCCTTCCAGTTTACTGACAAGCATGGGGAAGTGTGCCCAGCTGGCTGGAAGCCTGGCAGTGATACCATCAGAAGAGCAAAGAATATTTCTCTGAGCAGAAGTGAGCGCTGGGTCATTTTAGGGCTGGGCTGCAGTGGGTAGCCATGAAAACAAAATCTCTTTTGTACTACTGTCATGCTTAGAACATAAGACTTTAGACTCTGTGCAGTTGTGGTATGGGGACACAACAGGCCTTTCCTGCAGGGGAGGGGGAGGCCAGCCTTCCTTCCTCTGGAGAGAAGGGCCTGAGCTGTTGTGGGGCAGGCCAGCTGTTATGTACAGTAGCAGGGCATCCCTTTTTGTCTTTTGTTGTTTCTATTAAACTTGAACTGAGGAAAAAAAAAAAAGAAAAAAGAAATAAACTGAACTTCTCAAATAAAAGATGGTGGCAGGCTGCATTTGGCCTGGTGGTTCTGAGTTTATGGTTCTCTGTTATATGGTCAGGTAGAGAGATACTTATAGCAGAAACCAGGAATGGCTAAGCTTTACATCCTCCTTTACGTGATATGGAAACAGAGTAATCCTAAGCAACTGAGAAATAGCTGGCTTCCAGTTAACACACAGTGAACTAATTGATTAATTTATTTCAGAATGAAGTTCTTATTCTGCCACTCGATACCTTACAAATCTGGTCCAAAACCATCTTTTAATTTTCTTCTCCAGCTTTTTCTCCTCTGTGCTACTCTGGACAAATGAAACTACTCATTATTCCCACATGCGTTTTGCATGTTCCCACTTATGTGTCCTTGCTTCACCTGGACTGCTTTTTCTGCATTTTATCAAACTCAAATACTACTCACCATTTAGGACAAAATCAGGTGTACCCTCTGCTCATCTAAACAAACGTTTTATACATAATAGTCCTCCTTCATGATATATGTTCTTTCCCTGTTGCAGACAACAGAATCCACTCCAACTGGCTGAAAGAGAGATTTATTAAGGGAAGCAGAAAATCTCGGAGTCACTGGGACAGTAGGAGGAGCAGTAATTAGGCTAATGATCACGTCTCAGGATACCACAGTACTTGCTTGGTACAGTGACTATTGCTACAACCCACCCCATATCCTTACTGCCTCTCCTGCCACTTAAGCCATCAGAACAAATATTTAGAACCTCACCTATGGCTTCCATTGCTTGTTTCTGAGACAAAGTTTTACACAAGCATATCTTAAAATGAGTTATTTTAATGCTCTAGTTGTCCCAGATTTGACCGAGAGTAGCCTCTTTAAGCTGGCATCCATGTCCTTTGACATGTCTCCATTATTCTTTGAGCACTTTCTTATTCTTTTGGCAGAACAAAGTGTTCTGGATTAAAGAAAATGAAGAAACATGACAACTGAATGCAAAATGAATTCTGGCCTAGTTCCTGGACCAGAAAATAATGTTTTTCTGTAAGTTATTACTAGAACAATTGGCCAGGTTTGGTTAGGCCTGTAGATTATAGTATTGTATCAAAGTGAATTTCTTGATTTTAACTGAGAGCATATTCTTGTTTTAGGGAAATCCACACTACTGTGTTTAGGGGTAAATGGGTATCATATCTGCGACCTCTCAAATGATATTTTGGAAAAACTAATAGACAATTATATATATATATGTATATATGCATGTTTTTGTATATATGTAACGTATTTGTAACACATCTCTCCCGTGAGGGAGATTGATAAAATAAATGTGGCCAAATGTTACCATTTGGGAAATCTTGGATATATGGAATTTTTTATACTGCGTTTGCTATTTGTCTATAATTCTGAATTGTGTTAAAATACAAAATTTAAGAAAATAAGCAAGCAAACAAACAAAAAGATCATGCCTTTCTAGGGAGAATAAATCGTCTGGAAAGAAAAATGGAGAAAAGAATCCAAGAAAGGAAGCTATTACAGTTGTCTGAGGACAAATGGCCATGACATGGACCAGGCAGTGGGAGCAGTAGATATATTGGGTTGTGAACAGACTCAAGATACAAAGTAGAGGTAGAACTGACTGGACTTGGCTATGGGGTCTATAAGGGCTGAGAAAAGCGATGCTTAAAGGAGGACTCCGGGGTTTGCGGCTTCAGTAATTCGATGAATAGTAGTGTCACTCACAGGGAGGAGAACCTGAAGAGGGAAATTTTGCAGAGAAGGGGAAATCGAGAACTTTTACCTGGACATAAAAATTTGAGATGGGCATTAGTCATCCAAGTGGAGATATGTGACATACATGAGCAACTCGGGGGAGAATTTTGTGCTGGAATGAAACTTATGGGGGTGGCCAAAATAAAGATGGTATTTAAAACCATCGAACTGGATAAAATTACCTCGGAAGTGAATGTGGAGGGAGAAGACAGCTTTGAAGCCCTGCCATATTTCAGAGTAGATACATAGGACCTGCCCTGTCATTTATGGGGTTCAGTGCAAAATAGAAATGCAGAGCCCTTTGTTCAAAAATTATTAAAAATTTCAATATGGTGACAACAGAGCATTAAACCAAGTTTGAGGCCCATCTAAGCGGGGGCAGGCAGCCCTATGTGACTCCCCAGCCCTGTACACAAAGAAGGAAGTTCCAGTAAAGGATATTGAAAAGGAACATTCAGAGAAATTAAATTAAATTAAATTAGCCCCCACCCTCGCTTGCTCGCTCTCAGATAAATAAATAAATAAATAAATAACCTTAAAGAAAAAAAAGAATATTGGGTAGAGAGACCAATAGAATAAAGCAAAGGTAAAGAAGCAGGAAGAATGAGTATAATCAATCTGTTTGAGGAAGTTTTGCTCTGAAGAAAAGCAGAGAGATTAAGTGATCGACGGAGGGGAAGTTGGGTTTTTATTTTTAAAGTGAAAAATGGAAGAGTTTGTAGGCTGATGGTCAGAATCCAGTAAAAAGGGAGATTGATAAAATAAATGTGGCCAAATGTTACCATTTGGGAAATCTTGGATATATGGAAGAGAAAGAGACCTCTCAATTTAATTGGCTGACTTCTCTAGCAGTTTCTCTGACTGCTTGGATACAGGGACAGATGTGTTTTGGGGGGAAATTCTCCATACCACTATCGCATTTCTACACAGATTGTGAGTGGCAGCACTGACTATAATTCATCCTGGACTATCTTTCCAGGGATGCTTGTGTAGTAAAAGGGCTCAGAAAATAGAAATAATAGACTTTCTCCCTCCAGAGTAAAAGGCTGGCGTGCTTACTCTCCAGCGTAATAAAGATAATGTCTTGAATATAATGGGCATGTTTCCTGCTCATTACACCCGATTCAGGTTCCCTGAGATTAGGGCTCCTCTCCTGTAACGCAGCCCACTGAATGTGCAGGTGTCATTCAACCTTCTTGGTGTCACCCTGTGTGAACTGGGGCTCAGGGAACCAGAGGAAAAATGCTGAGAATCTGGCTACCACTATTGCTGAGGAATAAAACTCTTCTTTACCTCTGATCCAGGAGGCTGTGTCTTCTGCCAGTATCCATGAAATCGTGGCAGGTTAACTGGTTAACGTGCAAGTAGTGAACAGAGTTAGACCCTTTACGGTTCTTGCCAATGAGCTCCAAAGGAAGCAAGAAGCCAGAGTTGAAGGTGTTTTTAAGAGAGGGATTAAAATCTGGGATCATAGACTCTAACCCGAAAAAATAGGCAAGTGAGGACAGAGAAACAGTGGTGAATAGTAAATCTGTTTGCGAGGGAGCATGTGTGTGTGTGCCGGGGGGTGCGGAGGGGGCTATGTGTGTCAGAGCTTCATTTGTTGGAAGAATTGTTTGGTTGTGTCATCTTTGGGTAGAGATGATATATTATAAATGCAAGTCATGCTTGAAATCAGTCTTTCCGAGGTGGCACAGTTGCTGGAGGCAAGAAGGTCCGGGTAAGTGGCTCAGGGTGGGTGAAAAAAGAGTTTGGGGAACATTTCTGAGAATGTCTCAGAGCAAGGAAGGTGTTCAGGCTTTGACCGTAAACTTCCCATGCCAGGTCCCTGGATGATTTCTCCTTGCCCCAGCTCTTAAAGCCAGTGGTGGGAGTGGTCAGGGGGAAGGTCCCGTTGTTCTCTTTGAAGCGCTCCCTCATTGCTTCTTGGCCCTCATCCGCTCTGCTCTGTGCCCAGCACATCACCTGGGCTCCTTGGCCTTCAGCCTTCTTGTGGAGCCAGCCAATGAGGAGCACTCACTGAAGTCTGGAAGACAGGAGAGGGCAAAGAATTTCGTGTAGTAGATTCCCTCCTCCATTTCCTCCTTTGTGTTGCTGGAGCTCCGTTTGTGCCTCCATCTCCCCAAAATTCTAGTTTCTGTCAATCGGCCCCTATTCCATGACCTCAGCTCTTAAAAGAGCTCGAACACTTTTTCCTCATCTGCCCCTTCCCAGGCCTGTGAGCCATAAATGCTTCCAAATATTGCTAGTTCCTATGTGCCTCAAAATCACGTGTTCTTCCCTTACCCCTGCCACACCTCAGTAAACAGCTCCTTCATTAGAAAGCCTCCTTCAAGATCCAGGTTCTCAGCTGTGCTGTCTGTTACCTGCTGGGACCCCAAATGATGCAGTGGAATCGGGCAGGGAGTTAGTGTCATGGGGTGGGGTAGACAGAGAACATTCTTAACAGAAATAGAAGACACAGCTGTGTAGGGTGCTTTATCTGTCAGGTTTTGGTGTCAAGGTTATGGCTAATTTAATAAAAATGCATTAGAAAGCTTTCATGCGTTTCTAGGAACTTGAGTAACATACGAATTTTACCGTGAAAAGTATTTGCTTTTTGGAACTTTGAAAGAAGTAATTGATTCAAATATCTGGACTGAGTACTTTTTGGAAGTAATTTTAGAAATGTTTCACAATTTGTGTTATTGTTATTTTCTTCTGTTTTTCAATTTCATTGTGGGTCAAATTTGACATTTATGTTTTTCTTTCAAAAATGTCCATTTAAATAGAGATATTCAAGTATGTAAGCATGTGCTGTATATAGTTCTCATTCAACACATTCATCAAACACTTAGAGGATTTTATGTTCCAGGTACTATTCTAATTTAAAATATCTGTATCTAGACTTTTCCTCTTCTCATTGCGTTTCTTTCAGTTGTACTTGATTACACATCCTATTTTTTTCAATATTTCTAGGACTTAGTTCTTGGACTTATTAATCTGGGGGAATTTTGCTTCATCTGCTTTTATATTCATTTATTCATATTTTATTTTTAGGATTTCCATATTCTTGCTTTATAAATTTGTATTCTATTTCTTAATTTTCGAATGACCACAATTTTCACTCACTTTTCTAAAATTTTTAACTTGTTTCTATTTCCAAAATTAAAAATAGCTGTCATATAAAATTAAAGACAAAGAAGGTTAACATTATGTACTTCCAACAATGAAACTTAACATTTTAGTGTATATCCTTTCAATATTTTTTTCTCTCTGTATGTGTCAATATCTTTTTGTTTTTGTTTTGTTTTAATTTTTTATAAAATTCAGAAAAGGCCATTTTCTGAAGGCCTTTTTTTTTTTTTTTAATTTTTAAAGTAATCTCTACACCTAACATGGGGCTCAAACTCAAAATCCGTAAATCAAGAGTCTACCACCTAAGCCAGCCAGGCACCCTTATCTTTTAAAACTATTTAGTTATGGGATGCCTGGGTAGCTCAGATGGTTAAGCACCTGCCTTTGGCTCAGGGCATGATCCCAGGGTCCTGGGATCGAGCCCCACATCAGGCTCCTGGCTTAGCCGGGAGCCTGCTTCTCCCTCCTCCTCTGCCTCTCTCCCTGCTCATGCTTTTTCTCTCTCTCTCTTTGTATCTCTGTGTCTCAAATGAATAAATCAAATCTTTTTAAAAAAACTAGTTATAATTTTTTATCTGAGTATAGTTGAAACACAATGTTACATTAGTTTCAGGTGTACAAGTTTGTGATTTAATAAGTTTATACATTATGCTATGTTCATCATAAGTGTACCTAACCATCTGTCCCATTATATCTCTATTATAATATCATTCACCGTATTCCTTGTGCTGTGACTTTTATTCCTATGACTTATTCATTCCATAACTGAAGGCCTGTATCTCCCATTCCCTTTCACCCATTTTGCCCCACACTCCCCTTCCCCTGACCCTACCAACAATCATCAGTTTGTTCTCTGTATGTATAGGTCTCATTCTGCTTTTTATTTATTCATTTGTTTTGTTTTGTTTTTTAGATTCCACTTATGAGTGGAGTCATATTATATTTGTCTTTCTCAGTATGACTTATTTCACTTAACATAATGGTCTCCAGATCTGTCCATGTTGTTTGAAATGGCAGGACCTCATCCTTTTTTATGGTTGCATAATATTCCCATATATGTATATACCACATCTTCCTTATCCATCCATTGAAATCTTCCTTATATATTGATGGACACTTTGGCTACTTCCATATCTCACCTATTATAAATAATGCTGCAATAAACATAGGAGTGCATATATCTTTAAAAAATTAATGTTTTAATTTTCTTTGGGTAAATACTCAGTAGTGGAATTACTGGACCTATTTTTTATTTTTTGAGGAACCTCCATATTTTTTTTTCTATAGCAGCTGTACCAATTTACATTCCCACCAACAGTGCACGAGAGTTCCTTTTTCTTTACATCCTCACCAACACTTGTTATTTCTTGTCATTTTGACTTTAGCCATTCTTGACATGTGTAAGGTGATATCTCATTGTGGTTTTGATTTACATTTCCCAGATGATTAGTGATGTTGAGCATCTTTTCATGTGTCTATTGGCCCTCTGTATGTCTTCTTTGGAAAAATGTCTCTTCAGGTCCTCTGTGCATTGCTTTAATTCAATTGTTTCTTTTTGGTGTTGAGTTGTATAAATTCTTTATATATTTGGATATTAACCCCTTATTGGATATGTCATTTGCAAATACCTTCTCCCATTCAGTAGGGTGTCTTTTTGTTCTGTTGATGGTTTCCTTCACTGTGCAAAAGCTTTTTATTTTGATGTAGTCCCAATAATTTAATTTTGCTTTTTTCTTGCCTGAGGAGACATACCTAGAAAAATACCAACAGCATTTTTTACAGGACTAGAACAAACAATCCTAAAACTTTTAAGGAACCACAGAAGACCTCAAATAGCCAAAGCAATCTTGAGAAAGAAGTACAAAGACAGATTTTAAGATATACTACAAAGCTCTATAGTATACTGCAAAACAATATGGTAACTGCCGCAAAAGTAGGCACATAGAACGATGGGGCAGAATAGAGACTCCAGACGTAAGTCTACAATTACTTGGTCAGTTAAACTATCACAAAGGAAGCAAGAATGCAATGGGGGAAAAGACAGTCTCTTTAGTAACTGGCACTGGAAAAATTGGACGGCCACATGTAAAAGAGTGAAACTAGACCACTTTCTAACACCATACACAAAAAATAAACTCAAAATGGATTGAAGACCAAAAGTGAGACCTTTTTTGAAACCATAAAAATCCTAGAAGAGAACACAGGCAGTAACTTCTCTGACATTGGCCTTAGCAACATTTTTCTAGACAGAGTTTTAAACTTAGCACTTTTTGATTATTAGTAAAGTTGAACATGGTTTCAAGTTTAACATCTGTTTACATTTCTCCTTCTTTGAATTATGTTCATATGTTATGCCCACTTTCTCATTTAATGTTGGAGCTCTATATAGAGCAGAAGATTCACTATTTGTTCCATATATATTGCAAATATTTTCTCTCAATGATTCTGCTGTTTTCTTTTATGTTGCCTTTGATATTGAAGTTTTATAGAATTTTTACAGAACACTTTTTTTGTGTAGACATATCAAAGTTCTTTTAGAACTTACTTATTTTTATGCTTAACCAAAGTTTTTCTCCAGAGATCAGACATAAAATTTCCTTTTGTTTTTTCTCATTTACCATGATTTTATGTTTTACATATATGTGTATATCTATAAACATATACATAAATATATCTATATATCTCCTGCTGGTTCTGTTTCTCTGGAGAACCGTGACTACTACACATACTAAAAGTCATGAAGGGGGCACCTGGGTGGCTCAGTCGTTAAGCGTCTGCCTTCAGCTCAGGTAATGGTCCCAGGGTCCTGGGATCGAGCCCCACATCGGGCTCCCTGCTTGGCGGGGAGTCTGCTTCTCCCTCTCCCACTCCCCCTGCTTGTGTTCCCTCTCTCGCTGTCTCTCTCTGTCAGATAAATAAATAAAATTAAAAAAAAATTAAGAAAAAGTCATGAAGATGGTCTCCTCTGCTTTCTTGAAAAAAGTTTACACTAAGATCTACAATCTATCTTGAATTGATAGATAATTTTGTCTTTTTAAATTACATATTAAATTGGTAAATATTCATAAGATAGTACTGATAGCATCTTTGCTATGATTTATAATCTTAATAAGGTATTTAAAATGCTTTACCATTACAACCTGATTTTGTCTATTTGCTTGAAAGAGGATTTTTTTAAAAATTCTATTATGGGACTATCATTGGACTATAACATTACTGAATTGTTTTTGAGATATTCAATTTTACAAAGTGACATTTTAGTCTCTATTGAAATTATATCAATGCTCTCATGATTCTCACTTACCTATTTCTGTAATAAATTACATCAATAAATTTCTCAGATTTAAATTAGCATTAATTTCTTGATTTATCATTTTCATTATATTGTTCTGCTAGATCTAATTTTAAGATTCTGGCTTAACCTTTATTCATATGTAAGGTTGCCTAGTGAAATTTTTTAAATTAAGGATATATTATATTATTCACAAAAAGAGGAAAAGAAAGTCTAAGTTCACATAGTTTCTTCTTCTTTAACAATCTGTGAATTTAAGGGCATAGGTTCCATCTTAAACATTGTTGCTTTGGCCACATTCCATACTATTTTTTTATGAAGTGTCCATTAGTGACATAGTCTAAGTGATTTATGATAGATTGAGCCAAGAATAATTTGGAATAGTGTTTTAAATTTTTTATGCAACATTTTATAATACATTAAATTTTATTGCTTTGTGATTATAGGATGTGCTTTGTACATATTTTACTTCTGAAATTAAGGTTACCTTTATGGCCTAGTGTATGGTTAATTATTGTAACTATCATGCTTTTGTTAGGAAAGAAAATACAGTCTTGGGCGCCTGGGTGGCTCAGTTGGTTAAGCGACTGCCTTCGGCTCAGGTCATGATCCTGGAGTCCCAGGATCGAGTCCCGCATTGGGCTCCCTGCTCGGCAAGGAGCCTGCTTCTCCCTCTGACCCTCTCCCCTCTCATGTACTCTCTCTCTCTCATTCTCGCTCTCTCAAATAAATAAATCTTAAAAAAAAAAAAAGAAAATACAGTCTTTATGTGGTCAAAGTTAGATATTAGTTAAGTTAATATTATTCACAGTATTTATTATATTCATCTATCAATAGTTAGTTGTCTACTTAATTGGTTAAAGCCTAAGAAATAATATGAAATTTAACACTTGTGTGTCATAAAAATTTCTCCTTATCTTTTAAATAGGTGTTGATATGTATATATATTCACACACATATTCATGCAGTTTTAATGTTTAGTATCTAAGTAAGGTGCATTTATTGACTTAATGTGTCTACTAAATCTCTTGAGCTATTAATTTCTATCATTTTCTTACACATTTTTTTAAAGATTTTATTTATTTGACAGAGAAAGACACAGCGAGAGAGGGAACACAAGCAGGGGGAGAGGGAGAGGGAGAAGCAGGCTTCCCGCTGAGCAGGGAGCCCAATGCGGGGCTTGATCCCAGGACCCTGGGATCATGATCTGAGCCGAAGGCAGACGCTTAACGACTGAGCCACCCAGGCACCCCTTTCTTACACATTTTTATTAAGCAAAATAGGTCATCAGTTCTGTAGAGTTTCCTACATTTTAGGTTTTGTGGATTGCACTTGTGGTGTCACACTGTACTTAAATATATTCCTCTGTCCTTTATATTTTCGCAAATTGGTAATTAGACCTAGAGACCACGGTCGGACTGAGTTGTTTGAGTGACAAGACCCCCTTACTGTGGTGCTGTACACTTCCATCATCCTTACTGTGGTGCTGTACACCTCCATCATCCTTACTGTGGTGCTGTACACCTGCATCATCCTTACTGTGGTGCTGTACACCTTCCATCATCCTTACTGTGGTGCTGTACACCTCAATCATCCTTACTGTGGTGCTGTACACGTCCATCATCCTTACTGTGGTGCTGTACACCTCAATCATGTTACTGTGGTGCTGTATACTTCCATCATCCTTACTGTGGTGCTGTACACCTCCATCATCCTTACTGTAGTTTTGTACACTTCCATCATCCTTACTGTGGTGCTGTACACCTTCCATCATCTTACTGTGGTGCTGTACACCTGCATCATCCTTACTGTGGTGCTATACACCTCCATCATCCTTACTGTGGTGCTGTACACCTTCCATCATCCTTACTGTGGTGCTGAACACTTCCGTCATCCTTACTGTGGTGCTTACACTTCCATCATCCTTACTGTGGTGCTGTACACTTCCATCATCCTTACTGTGGTGCTGTACACTTCCATCATCCTTACTGTGGTGCTGTACACCTCCATCATTTTAGCATCTTCTTGTTTCTCCTTCTTCTTGCTATCAGCCATCGGTGCTCATTCCAATCCGGTCATCATTAGTACTTGTAAAATTGCGGTATTCAAATTTGGGGCCAAGACTTTTGTAGAGGTGGTTTATTTCGGAATTAATCCCTTGGAGCAGGTGTGAATGGAATGTGGAAATGAAGAAAGGAGGAAAGACAACAGACAAGCAAGGTCCCCTATCAAAGTCACTGTTGAGGACAACTGGAAAATGCAGACCACTTCTCAGAGTTGTGTCAGAGAAACAGAAGGCAGTAGTACTTAGCATTAATCTATTAGTTCTCATTCCCCCATTGGTGGTGTCCTAAGGAATGTGAACTCCCTCAAGTTTCTGAGTTGTGCATGAACAAGAGGCAGAAAGCAATGACACATTGCAAGCTTGAGGCAAGCTGCTGTCAACATAATGTGAGACATAACCCCACATGGGATTGTCCTTTCAGTACATCAGAGGTGTGTCCGTGGGAGTGTGAGGTGGGGCATCAAGGTAGTTGTACACTTGGTATCTTAACATCCTTCAAAAGTGACAAGTGTGAGACTGTGTGTGTGCATGCGTGTGTGTGTGTGTGTGTGAGAGAGATAATGAGAACCCATAGATTTAAACATGTTTGATGTTTTTAATGGATTGCATTTATTTTTTTATTGATGCTCAATTATCTCTTATATGGCTAGCAGGAATCTCTTCAAGTTGGCTCCCGTGTCTTTTTGACATATGACCCTTGTAGGGGTTGACAGCATCACTGATACGTAGTATGACAAGAAATTGCAGGCTTCTCATATGTACTTTTTGTATGAGACTTGGTGTCAGTCATTTTTTGAAGGAACCCTGGTTTCTTTTAACTAGAAATCGTCATTTCAAGATTGCAATTTGATGCTAGGATGCCATTGCTATTATACCAGTTACGTCTTCTAGGCCTTTTTGGTAAACTGATCTAGGAAATACGTTCATATCATTAAAAGAAAATAATCTTTTGAAGCATACAATATCATATTGTTAACTAGAGGCACTATGTTTTAAAACAGTTCTGTAGAATTTATTCATCTAGCATAAGGGAAACTTTGTACCAATAGGTAGATCGCATTAAGTGGTCTTACCACAAAACAAATAAACAAAGAAAAACAAAAACCAAAATCACACAAAGAAACTTTGGGAGGTATTGGATACGTCTAGTCCCTTGATTGTGTGATGGTATCACAGGTGTTTGTATATGTTTATACTCATCAAATTGTACACATTGCAGTTCTTTGTATATCAATTCTAGCTAAATAAAGCTATTCACAAATTTTTAAAATAAATCAAGAAATTTTTAAAAATCATTTTCAGCTTATAGTGACACTTTCTATTCAAATTCAGGACCAGAAGGTTTTTCTTTAATCTCATCAGTTTTGGTAACAATGTCATCTATCTTCTTTGTCCAATGCCAAAAATTTGTGACAATATAATTATTCACTTGATTTACCCCAAAATACACAAGCAAAAATCTAAGAATAACAATAACAACATAACCCCCAAGAATATGACCCCTGAAGAAAAGCTTGAATATTTTTCTCAATTGTTTTTGTCCTTTGTTTATATCCTACTAGGGATACACAATCCAGTGTGTAAACTACAAAGTCATTTGTAATTGTTCATCTCTGTGCAGTTATGCCACCAAATGGTTAAGACAATTAGGTTCATTTGTTTAATTTCCATTTTATTTTTAGGTATTTAAAAAGATATTTAATTTTTTAAAATGATGTTAAACGGTGTTAATTGCTAAAATCAACAAAACAGGTTAGTTTATCTCCTTGTTGAAATTAGTTGCTTTCTCCTACAATAGATAAACATTAAAAGATTATTATTCTTCCATTTTTAAAAATAAAATCAAGTGTGTGTGTATAACATATATGTGTATATAACATACATTTATATGTGTGTACATGCAAGTGCATGTCTGGAGTGTCTCCCCACCACCTTGCTTAGATAATGGTACTCTATATACACTTTTATTTATTTTGCTTTTTTCACAGAACACCACATTTTGCATTTTTAAACTTTCATTGTGATCTCTAGTGTATAACTGAGAGTGGATTTTACAAAAATAATTTATATTTTTCAAATTCAGGTCTTTCTTCAGCTTAGGAGAGTTTTCTTCTATTATTTTTTTCTTATGTGTTCCTATTAAATTTGTTCTAATATTTTTAGCAGTATACATAGGAGGAATTTCCATTGTCTTTTATGTCTCTCAACTCACTTTTAACTCATGATTGAACAAAGCTTTCCTAGAAAGCTTGAATCGCAAAAGGATAGGTTTGCTTTTCCTTAGAGTATTTATGCCCTTTACTAAATCCTGCTATTGCTATTGAGAGAAACTAGCTGAATGATTCCTACATATTGAGTGAATGCAAAAATACATCGAAACAGGTAGGAAAGGCTGAGACACACAGGACTATGACAAAGAAGCCATTTGTCTTTTCTTAGTTCTGGTGACCGTGTAAGTCATCATAAACATCATCCACAAGGCAAAGATAAAGAGAAGATGGAAAGACAGCTCAGGGAGACTGACATAGTTGTGCAGGGCTGGGACTTGACACCATCTAGATAGGACAAGCCTATTGAATTAAACCAGATGACTCATCTGAATCTTGCCTCCTTCCCAGGACTTTACTACCATAGTGAGTTCATGCAGTACAACTGTTTTTTGAAACCTAAGGAATGCTTAACATATATCTGAAGCATCACATATTTATTGTCTATTAAGTATTAGGTCAGAATAGAGCAGATTAAAAACATTTCATTTTTTGGTGGGAGGGGGAAGAAGCAAAGGTTGTATAACTTGGTCAAGGTCATAGTGAAATTCTGTGCCTTGCAGAATCCAAAATAACATTTTTTTTGTCCAGCACTACCTTGTGCCCTAACCACAAAGTAACACTAGATTCTTTATAAACTACAACTACTGGCAGTCCCATGTGTAATCTCGGCAATATTTTGGCAGAAATACAATTCTTTCTTGAGGAGATATCACTCAGAGTTTTATTTGTCCTTTTTCTGAGTGGAACACTGGATCACGTTGTAGATAGCTGCATTATAGCTTATTGATTTTTAGTTTCCCTTGTGGTCTAGATGTCTTCTGTTCTTTTCCCCTTTAATAAAGTTTAAATGAAACTTAACACTTCCAAGCATAAATCTGTACAAAGCAAACTTCTAAATGCAAATTTGCTGAAAGGGCTCCTTCTCAAATAATGTGATTACTATGTATTGGAGTAGATATGCAGATAAAACAATGAGATAAAGATAAATGTCCTAGAGTTTATTCCACAGGACAGCTATATATATGTAATTATCATAGGAGGATGGCCCCTTGGAATTCCATGAACTCTTGATTAGGGTGTGTAATGCAATCTTGAGACCCATAGAACTTAAGAAAATCCATAATTCCCTAAAATTGAATGAAAGAGTTTCTGTATATGTGCTTTTTTTCTGTAGATAAGGTCCATAGAGTTCTTGAAACTTTCAAAGGGGCCTGTGGCCTCCTCTCTAACCTCCAATGGAGAATTAATGCTATTGAGGAAAACTAAATACGTTATCAATTTTTAAAAAATTTGTTATGGAGGGGCGCCTGGGTGGCTCAGTTGGTTAAGCGACTGCCTTCGGCTCAGGTCATGATCCTGGAGTCCCGGGATCGAGTCCCGCATCGGGCTCCCTGCTCAGCAGGGAGTCTGCTTCTCCCTCTGACCCTCTTCCCTCTCGCACTATCTCTCATTCTCTCTCTCTCAAATAAATAAATAAAAAATCTTTAAAAAAATTTGTTATGGAAAAGGTGCTGTGTAGATTCAAATATGTTAATCTAGTTGCTATAGTCTAGGATGATACATTATTGTGCATTTCTGTTAAATGGTAACTGCCACTCATTAAATATCTATTACTTTAAATGTTTTATCTCTAATCCTCATAAATCTCTCTAGGGTAGATAACATTCTCCTCATTTTACAACCATGACACTGAGGCTCCAAAAAGTCTAATGGACTTACAGAGTAGATAATTGGTAGAAGCTCTATTTGGCTATAAATCCTGTATACATTTTTTTTTCTCAGAAGGCAGTGAAATTTCTTGTTTCATTGAGCAACTACTATATCAGACCATGAGCTAAAATCTTTACAGTTGTTGGCTTTTAATACTCATATTTACCCTGTAAGATGATATCATTATTCTCATTTAACAGATAAACTAATGAAAAACGAGGTTCTCACAACTGGAAAGAGGCTGAGCTGAGTTCAAATACCGAAAAATTGTAACATGTTTGTTGCTTTTTACACAATCAATAATCTCTTCAAAGTGACTGCCTGGATGAGTTAGAAATGTGTTCAGATGCAAGTTTAAGCTTCTAGAGAAAAAATAAGTTAGGAGATTCTTTTTTTTTTTTTTTTTTTAGGAGGGAGGGACAGAGAGAGAGAGAGAGAGAGAGAGAGAGAGAGAATCCTACGCAGCCTCCCTGACCACTGTGGAGCCCAATGTGGGGCTTGATCTCACAACCCTGAGATCATGACCTGAGCAGAATCAAGAGTCGGATGCTTAACCAACTGAGCCACTCAGGCACCCCAAAGAGCTTATTTTTTGTAACATGAAATATAGAAACAGTGCCTCAGGAATGCTGCCATGCCTGGAGGATATTTAGCAATGAATTAGGCTCATCCTATCTTCCTGTTCTATCATACACATAGAATTAGTGTCATAATCATCATGTAAGTATAAGATTGTCCCATATTTTAAGGCCCTGCCTATCTTGAGTGGTGCTGGGTAAGTGCTATCTGCTGTTCCAGCAATAGAATTAAATCAACTTTGTCCACTATACAATTCTGGTGTATGGCCCAGAATGGTGCGTCGAGATGAGGTATAATATATACAGGGGGTATACTGATTAGAGGGGGCCAAACCGTTACAACAGAGAGACCTCCATATTCAGTGGTTCCGACAAGTTATTAGTTTATCTTCCTGTCATGCAGCTAGAGTGGGATAGGGTATCCACAGGTGACCAAGCACCACCCAATCATTCAGGAAACAGTTTCTTTCACCATCTTCTAGGGTATTCATTGCATGTATAGTCAGAATAGAGTCACTGATACATTTGGGTTTCAGACAATGTGAAGGGCAAATACAGCATGTGGGATATACACTCACACATTGAGGGAAATAGCCAGGAAATCGCACTCACCACTTTTGCTTATGTTGGAGACTCTACCTAACCATAAGTGAAGCTGGGAAATGTCATATAGCTGGGCAGCCCTTGGCCGGGCCTGACCATATTCCTGTGGAAGGTAAGAAGATTAGATTTTGGTGGACTGGACTGCTAGCAGTGTCCTCACAGAGGTCAGGTTTGTCCCCCCTGCTGTGTGATGGGATGCTTAAAGAAAAACCATAGTTGACTCCCTGACAATGAACTCTTTCCTTGAAGATCAGAACAGCACTTCTCAAGTACACTTGTGAGAAATGGCCTTTCAAGGATGCTGAAGGTGGAGATATTGTTCAGAGTCTCTGATATTGATATTTTAAAAATAAGGTGTCATTTTGCTGAACCTGAGTTTGGTTTTAGAATCAAGAGGGACACAGATGTCTGTAAATGTTTTCCATTAAGGGTATAGGTTGTTTACATTCTCCTTAAATTGTAGTGAAAGTCACTCATATAAAAGGGTTGTGGCACATCAAGAACTGAGTTTCTCAGTTTCAGCAACGCCTGACTCTGGGCTGACGTCGTTAGCTGCTAAGGGAACCTATACAGTAGAGGCTCTATCTGCCCCTGCTTCCAGGGGCCACTTTGTTGCTAGTAAGTCCTTTGGAAATTTTGTTTTATTGGGAATTGGGAATTTTATCTCACTTAAAGTGGGATGTGTATGTGGCCTCTTGCCATGGATCTTTTATAGATGTGTGTGTGTGTGTGTGTACACATACATATATATGATATACAATTATATATGACAATATGTAAGATATACAATATATATTAAATATACAATTAGATATATAATTTTTGTTATAATATATAACAAATATGTATTATATATATTTTTATATATGATTTTTTTGTTATAAACCCTATGTATTTTATTTTATTTTTCTAGAAATATTATTCTGAGGAGAACATAAGCTTTACCCAAAGGGATCAATGAAACAAAACAAAAAAGAACCAAGAAGGCTTGAATGAGGAAAAATGGAAAGATCAAGGAACATATACACTTAGATTCAAATTGATGCTTCCTTTCTTCTCTTTCAGTTAGATAGAATTTGAATTGAACCTTCAGGAACTTCTTTGTATTTTTTTTAAACTTTTATTTATTTGACAGACAGAGAGGGAGAAAGAGAGAGAGCGAGCACAAGCAGGGGAAGCAGCAGATGGAGGGAGAGGGAGAAGCAAGACTCCCCGCTGAGCAAGGAGCCCAACATGGGGCTCCATGACGTGGGGCTCGATCCCAGGACCCTGGGATCATGACCTGAGCTGAAGGCAGACGCTTAACCGACTGAGCCACCCAGGCGCCCCAGGAACCTCTTTGTATTGTTGCGATTCCTTACCCCTAAAATCTCATAGTATTTTGCTTATTCTAGGACTTCTCAATCCAGTTTGCAGAAGAAGCAAAGCTTTTGCTAGCTTCAAAATATTTGAACTCGGGGTGCCTGGGTGGCTCAGTCGGTTAAGCGTCTGCCTTTGGCTCAGGTCATGATCTCAGGGTCCTGAGATCAAGTCCCGCATCAGACTCCCTGCTCGGCAGGAAGCCTGCTTCTCCCTCTCCCACTCCCCCAGCTTGTGTTCCCTCTCTCGCTGTCTCTCTCTGTCAAATAAATAAATAAAATCTTAAAAAAACATATTTGAACTCATAGAGATCTGTTACATGCATTTTCTTTAAAATAATGTGGTACTGGGAAATTTTCACTTAATTGTTCTATCTTAAATTTTGTTTTAATAGTATAGTAACTTTTTTTTAAAAACGTACAGTAAGAATAGAGGGCTCTCTGCTAGAGATGCTGAAATCAAGAGCACCACATTTTCTATCAAAACCCTTAAAAATCTAGTCATTTCCAACAACCATTTGTGGTAAACCTTTATTGTGTGCTTATTCATTAAGGTCTTACTTGTGCAGTAATTAAGCTTCTAAAACAGAAATTTAAAAAAAAAAACACACAATTTAACAGGAAGAGTGAGTAGAATATCTGAGAATCTCTGTTTGTCAGGAAATTGTTTGACTTTTGACTGTCAAATGTTTTAAATTGAAAAACAGCCTAACAGGCTCAGAGTTGTAGGGAGGAGAGTGGCAGGTGCTTGTTTTGCAGAATGTGTCCAATAAGATACAGGATTTTGGTGTTCACTTTCTGCACTGCACCCTAGTGGCTTCCTAATTTTAGTCTCCTTCCATTACTCTTCGTTCTATGATAAGGCATTCCTGAAAACAGGGCAAAACCCTCATTGATTTCACAGCATGAGTTTTTCCTTGCCTGCTGTAGGATCCCGCATGTCTGGCTTACTGCTACATCAGGGCAGTTCGAGTGGCAGCTTTGGTGGAGATTGTCCATTGCATTTGTAGGATTATGGAGGAATCCAGCCCAGGCCTGGGTACAGTCTGGGACATGGCACATTTATCAGTGCTGGCTCATTGATTTGTGGACTGCTATTAAAATGCCAGTAGAAAATCCATGAACTAAATGTCAGAAGGGAAGAGAGAGAGAGAGAGGGGGAGAGAGAGAGAAAGACTACTATTGTATTAACTCTTTTGTAAACCAGATTTACACTATGAGAAAATATACCATAAATATTCCTTTTTTGGTAGAAATGTTCCAGCGCTCATAGAAAAGCTTCTTAACTATCTTTTCATTTTCTAGCTGATGATGTGATTTGGGATAATCACCTAAAATTTAAACTGTGGATCACAATAGTTGTGTCTGGATATCTGTTAACTATTGTTGAATGTAACTCTGGTCTTTTAAAGAATAAGACTCCATCAATACGGAAAAAGAACTGCCTGGCATTACCCAGATCCCAGTCTGATTTTTATGAGCATATCATAGTTGGCTGAGTTGTTTTAAAAGTTATTTTTCTTGGTCCCAGTGGTCTATAGAGTTTGAGATGTCTCCCATCAGTGATAAATCCATTTTGACCTTGTGCAAAGTAAGTGTTAAAGCATAAAATATAATTCCATATTTCAAAGTCTATACTTTGTTCAACAACAAAACAATAAAATATATTGCAAATGATAAACTATATGAAAGTGTCAATAGTTATCTGGCCATTTTTGTTCCAGTCTAGATGGTAGAAAATACAAATATTCATTATTATTGCAGCAAGTTCCATTACTTTAGAAGACTTTCAGGAAACCAAGATTGAGGTATGATTTATACTGTGTCTATGTGTATCACTGTTCCAACTCAAAAGGTTTGTCTACACAACCTTAGTCATAAAATAGGTTATTAAAAATTAACAATGTGCTTCATATTTCTCTTTTTTAGGACTTACAACTAAGATCTAACATAATTAGTTGCTCACTGAGTCTCAAACTGTCCCTCAGCAGAGAAACCCACTTATATCAATAATTATTTTCTTTAAATATATTGATTTATTAAGCTTATCTTATTTAAGGATTAAAATTCTACTGCAGATACTAGCAGGGTATAATTTGGTTTTTGAGAACATACTTTGTCAGTGTTATTTGTATAAACTGATTTTGCAGATACAGAAAACAAGTACAAAAAAGAAGCTTTGAGGGAAACAAAGCATCAACATGTCATGTTCCTCTTTATTTTAATACTGTACTTTGAAATCAAGATTTTGTTAAAATGCAAGTATCTTCCTTTTGCTCATGGTAGTGTGGATAGACAAAATAAGTTCTAATTTTTTTTAGAGATTTATTTACTTATTTGAGAGAGAGAGAGAGAGATCATGCGTGCGGGGAGGGGCAGAGGGAGAGAATCTTCGAGCAGACTCCTCGCTAAGCACAGAGCCCGTCTCGCGGGGCTGGATCCCACGACCCATGAGATCACGACCTGAGCCAAAACCAAGAGTCTGACAATTGACCGACTGAGCCACCCAGGAGCCCCAACAAGTTCTAATTTTTGAAGAGTGAAGAGATTATTTTTGTTTAGAAAATACATGAGTTGAAAATAGCAAATATTCTCTAAAAGCTAAATATGTCACAAGCTCTTCATAAAGTACTTGCATACATTTTAAACATTAATTTTTTTTAAGATTTTATTTATTTATTTGACAGAGAGAGACACAGCGAGAGAGGGAACACAAGCAGGGGGAGTGGGAGAGGGAGAAGCAGGCTTCCCACTGAGCAGAGAGCCCGATGCAGGGCTCAATCCCAGGATCCCGGGATCGTGACCTGAGCAGACACTTAGCGACTGAGCCACCCAGGCGCCCCCATTTTAAACTTTAGTAGCTAGGATTGACGTTATGATGGGGGGAGAAGTGGTGAATTTCATCTGAAGGCAAATGGTGTGTGTGTGTTTTCTTATTACCCTATGATTTCACTCTGCTAACCACAGGACATAAATTGTCTTGGTAGTCATCATTCACTTTTCACTAGGTCCACAATATGTTGTTCATGATTATGCAATGCTATTATCCTAAGCTAATAAATAAGTTTCAGTATGCTGCTTACAGTTTGTTTCTACAATTCACATTAATAAAAGGCTAAGGAGCACAAAAATATGAAATGCTTTACCATGTAGAATTGCATATTAAATGTCAGATTTTAAATATTTTAAAGTTACTAAACTTTATTCATTTATTTAGATGATGGAACTTGTTTAAAGTTTAATAATTAAGTTTGATGTAGGACTAGCTGTTACTCTGTTTTTCAATAACACAGCAAAACATTTTTTAAAAGAAAAAGTTTGTGTTTTTATCACATTTAATTTGAGAAAGGCAAAATGTGAGATTTATTGGCTATTGCTCAGAAGACACCTTTGAGGTAGATGGGAGGTAAATACTCCTTTTTTGTAAAAGGAGAAATGTAGAGTGATTGAGTTTTCATATCTCCCTTGGAAGCAGAAGAGGAATTCCAGGGCACGATGCTTGTGTTCCTGATGCATTTACCTTGTAAAACAGCACACCTCTACACTTATCAATCTGCCTACCTTCCACACCAGCTAAGCAGTGGGAACCTCTCCATAGACAAAGGCCAAGAAAATTTACACCACTGGGTCCCAGGAAGAAGTTTCTAGGACAGTGAAACATTCTTTCCCCTATGGTTCTTCATTGATCTGCTTACTCTTTTCTTCACACTCATACCATTTGCCTTTGGCAAGGGAGACAAAACCCATTTGGAAAGGGAATTTGTAGACATCAGGACTGATATCTGTAGATAGTGACAGAGTTTGAGAGTTACCCATTTGCTAATGATTTCTTGGCATGAGTTTTCAATTAAGTAGAAAACAGTCTGGGTAGTCTCCTATGTCCACAGTCTGACAGCTTCAGCCCACTCTGTTATCCCGTAATAATATAATGTGGTTCCCCTTTCCCTCTCTCTCTCTCTACAGCACGTTAAGAGTGAATGAACTAAATGGAAGCTACGGTTTTTCCCTACCTGAGGACCACATAATAACCAGGTAGAGAGTAAGGTTCACCTACAATCAGGTCCTGCATCAGTCAGGTATTTCTGCCTCAGAGAATACAAACTCACAGTTCTTAATTTGGAACTTCTAAGGAAATAATCCAGTTAAGAATAACAGGAGGAAAACAAAATGGACAAAATGCTCATAACATTTAGATTTATTGTTCACTCAAAGATGTACCTTTAATTACAAAGACCTTTAAAAATAAACACATTTTTGGGGGGTTCAAGTTTATTCACTGGTTATTTCTCCCAAGGCAGTTACATTGTTCAGTGGTCTAGAGAACTAGGTTCTTTCTCACACTGTCTTACAATCCTTTGGGTTTTAATTTTTTGTTCTCTTCTCCATGTGTACCATTTTTCTCGCTATTGATGCTGGTTTTATACCTGCTTATCATCTCTTTGGCCATGTCTTGTATATATTTTAGAGAAAGCTTGTCAAGTCTCTCCTTGAGCGCCATAAAAACCAGCGTTTGCTATCACTAGCTGGGTTTGTTGCACTTAGTAAAGCACCTAATGTTTTCTCAATTTTCTCTTTTAAAACCAAGATATTGACACTGCTTCCCTCTTCACTGTTACACCTCCCACTGCCCTTGATTTGGCTAAGATGCCCTCACACTAATTATTTTGGTTTTCTATTCTTGCCTTATTTTCTGGCTCTGTTCCTGGTGGGTTGAGTTTAGATTCCTCTGATTTGGACATTAATACTTGGATTTACAGGTAGTGCCCCCAAAGGGAGAGAGTTGCTTGGGAAACAAAGCAAAATATCTCTTGATGGCACTTGAGGCTTCTGTAAATTTTTTTGGAAATGGCTTAACAGTACATCAAAGGGTAAGATGACAAAAGTTCCATCACTACACACTACCCACTGCATATTATATGGGGTTTCCTAAATATTTAGAATATCAAGATGCTGAGAAATTTCATTTTTTCAAAATGCAATTCATTTTCTGCTTGTCATTAGCAAAACAGTGTAAGTGACATCTGTTCTTGTGGGGTTTTTTCCCCCCAGTATGTGTTCTTCTTATGGGGACAACACTGTAATTTTGCTTTGGTGATCTTTCTCTTCTGACCACTTACAGTGTGGGTGACACTTCAGTCAAGGACTCCAGTGTCTCCATGTTGCCATCAGGTTTGGGGGCTTCCTGGAGAAGACAAATGACTCAGTTCTTGAAAGCTGGTCAGCATAGGGTGAGAGGATCTCTATAAAAGGATTTCTCTCCCCAGGTTCCATGGGCTCAGAGACCTTGTCAGGATCTTCTCCCTGTATCCAGCCTGCCTTTCTTGTCTGCCCTTTGTTGGTGAGCCACTGCTTCAGGGCCAGTCACTGCTCTCTACTTGCCTCGTGCATTGAACTCTTCACAGTCCTCCTTGTAAGCTTGTTCTGATCCGCAATATGACTGCGGTTCCCATTTTCTCAATGCTCCACAGCCAAAAGTCAATGTTAATGACGAGTGCATCAGCCAGGCTAGCCTATCCTCGAGTCCCTTGCTTTTTCAAGATAGGTTGTTAGCACAGATTACAGCTGAAAAAGAAGGAGCTAGTCAGTTAGGAGTGAATAGGGGGCACATTCTGGATTTAAGATTTACCCTATTGGATGAGTTCCATATGTTGAATCATCTTTTTCCTGTTTTAAAATGTCTCTGGATACATGCTTCTCTTCTGGCACTATGGGCTCTGAAGTAAGAACCACAGGGATCACACAGACCTGGGGAATATCACTCAGCTTATTCCTTCCTACCCATGGCTACGCTGTGACTACATTATTAATTAAAAATTGCTTAATCAACAACTCTTCTGCCAACCTTGGTTCCAGTGGAATCTGACACTTATCAAATGTACTTCAAAGACAAAGGTGTTCCTTGCTTAATTTTTCTTTGCACACTATCAAAGAAAACTTAATATTTCAATCAACAGCTATGTCTTTGGGGGTTTTTTGGCATTATTTATAAATAGAATTTTTTAGTATAATTGGCATACAATATTATATTAGTTTCAGGTATACAACATAGTGATTCAACAACTCTATATGTTATGCTATGCTCACCACAAGTGTAGGTACATCTGTCACCATGCAATGCTATTACAAATCCATTCACTATATTCCCTATGCTGTTATCTTTTATTCTCATGACTCATTCCATAAGTAAAAGCCTGTATCTCCCACTCCCTTTCACCTATTTTGCCCCTCCCTCGCACCCCCTCCTCCTTTGGCAACCATCAGTTTGTTCTCTGTATTTTCAGGTCTGATTCTGCTTTTTTTTATTTATTTGTTTTGTTTTATAGATTCTACATATAAGTGAAATAATATTGTATATATGCACAACGGAATATTACTCAGGCATAAAAAAAAATGAGCTCTCACCATTTGCGACAACATGGATGGACCTAGAGGATATTCTGCTAAGTGAAATAAGGCAGTCAGAGAAAGACAGACAGCTATGTCTTTGATATACAATGTTTCTTTAACGTTTTCGAATCCACTTTATCTTTTATTTTTCCTTTGCACTAAAAGGATTCTTCAATGAATCAATTTATCCACTATTTTGAAAGAACCCTAGCAGTAGCTTATTTTTTCTTTCCATCTGTCTACTTTCTCCCTCTCTCAGTCCCTTTGGTTCTACTCAGGTTGACAACACCCTCAGCAGTTTTGCCCCAGGCTTGGCCATCAGGGCATCAGATTTCTGTTAGCCACAGTGACTGGCTCAGGGATAGGCAGATGACAAAAGCCAAGCAAATCAGTGTAAATCTGAGGAATTTGGCTTGAGTTTCTAGGGAAAGCAGCACTCTTCCAATTGGTGTTTGTAAGCTGGTAGCTTCTGTTCATTATCTTAGCCATGCCATGTGGTCAACCTCGGAATTAGCCTCACATACAGAAGAGCAGAGAGGGAAGATGCAGAGGGAGCAGAAACTTAAGGAAATAATTTGGGGCCACATTTCAGCTAAGCTTGAGCCATATCACCCCATCCCCATTTTTGTAAGTCAATATTTTATTAAGTTAGTAGACATGAAGAGAATATCATTAACTTTATTAGAAAGACAAACTAAGAAATTGAGTAGGTATAGTTCTACCAAAGAAATGTAGTGCTTTTTTTTGCTTTCAATTTTTAATGCTGATTGTCTATAGTCATTTTAATAGGGAAATCATTACACCTCTTATAAATAGTCTTCAGTGTTATGTTTTCAAATATGTGAAATAGAAAAATACCACAATTGAGGACTCCCACCCTGCTCAACATTATATTTGTATCTTTTTTCTCAGGTTATCACCTGTGTGTGAGATCTTCCTGACTGTAACACAGAGTCTCCACCCTCTTATGATAAAGAGAAGAAATTTAGAGCCAAAGAATGTTCCAAATCTGTTGGGGGTTCATGAGACCTTGCTTTGTTGTGTTGTTTTAATCCATAATTATATATTTATTACTAATGTAGGCATATGAGCATACAGCACAGGAATCTTCCACCCTACCCTCTATGCATGTCTTGGGTTTATTTACTTACCATATGATTTTAGAGGCTGTAAATTTGTTTGTTCAAATGTATATCTCCCTTGCCATCTGTACCTCAGTATCTAATGTTCCAACAAGAGAGGGTCACTTCAGTGGGTTGAAACTCTGTCTTTTGCTGTCTCCTAGGAAACATGCAAGGATCAGCTATACTACACAAACTCACTAATCTGCTGTCAATGTCCTGGCTTGAATTAATATATAAGATTATTTTTCAACCAGTGTAGAGAGAGCATAGTTTTGAGGAAGAGATCAATAGACAGGTAAGTTTTAAAAGTGAGAGGGAGCCAATTTTATTTTAAGCAGCATGAGTTTTGATGCGTTTAGGACAGGACATCTTGAGAAAGGAAGCTGTGAGGAAGTAGAACTGAAGTCGGATCTAAAATACTGAGTTTTAAATTCTTGATTGGATCTATCATATATCCATTGCATGACCTTGGAAACATACTTAACATTAGAATCTCAGTTTCTTAACTTATAAAATGTAAGCAAACCATATGTTCACCAGACTTGTGTTGTGAGATTTAAGTTGGGGCAAACTGCAGCTGGTGTAAGCGCTTAGGAATTATTAAGAAAGCAAGCAAACAAAATGGTCTATCAGAAAAAGCAAAGCTTATGGAGCTACGTAAGGTAGAATTCATATCCGTCACCTACGAAGTGAGTGACCTCGGATTTGTGCTTCATTTTTGACTAATGAAAAATATAATCTTTACTCCAAGGAGTTATTGTGAAGATTAAATGAGGTGCTACACAGTTAGCATCTGGTACAGTGTCTACTTCATGGTATGTCACCCACCGAAGCTGAGTCAACTTGGGCACACCTGGGTGGCTCAGTCGTTTAAGCAGCCAAACTCTTGATTTTGGCTCAGGTCATGATCTCAGGGTCCTGGGATGGGCCCCTGCATCAGGCTGTGTGCTCAGCAGGGAGTCTGCTTCAGGATTCTTTCCCTCCCTCTGCCCCTTTCCCACGCTCCCCCACCCCCAATAAAAAAATAAATCTTAAAAAAAAAAAAAAGCTGAGTCAATTTGAATTTCACTGGAAACCAAGAGCACCATTGGCTTTTTTTTTTGTCAAAATGTAAATTTCAAAGAAGTCTTTCAATAATACTATTAAAGTGAAATCATGTAGGAAGTAATCAACTCTGTGTCTGTGCCTGTGACCCCTGACATTAATCAGTACACACTTAAATCCACAAAATTGAGTTTATTCGGTCGCCAAGAAACCTGCCTTACACAAGTTGTAATCCCAGACTTTTCCATTTTGTGTGTCTTCACTATTGCTTTGTTTAATCTATTGAAAGATAAAGTTAACAGTAAGACATACAGACAGAAATCACTTTTAAGAAAAGAATATTCCTTGATTTCTATTTAAGGTAAGTCCAAGTTGACACAAAGACTTGTAAATTTGTTTGGAATTCCAAGCACATCTGCCCATAGAAACAATACTAGCCATGGTGATTAGGTCTCCAGGTCAGCTGGAAGGAAAAAAAAAAAAAATCAATGCAAGCCACGAGGTCCCTGAGCTATAGGATTCATTGCAGTAGTCTGAGGGCTGCCTTCAGGGGAGAAAGGACTGTGGTTGTTGGAGGCAGGATCAGCCAAGGAAAGTATTCAAAGCAGTGACGTTTGTGTTTGGCCTCTTCACGCTGTCCATTCAGCACTCCTCAATGACTGTTTTGATCTTTCTTTTCCCAGGACTCACATACTACCTTTTAATAAAACACTTCATACAGTTCTACTAGGTTTCCCTCCTCTCTCTGTCCCTCCTTCTTAAAGCCCTCATGCTTTAGAATGATTCACCTTTCCTTCCTCTGTAATTCAAACTCTGTTCCCTCTGTGTCACAATTCCTAACCAGGGAGAAGCAAGGTGACTACATTAATTTGTAGGAAAGTGAATTACCTATGGTTTCATTGGCTAACAGTTCTGTACTTCTTTAGAGGACAATTATTTTTCCAAATTAACATATAATTAGTGTTATTTCAGGACATGTAACAGACAAAGTCAAAACAAAAGACAAACTGTGTGTTGTTGTGTGCAGGGCTCCTGCCTAAGGTCATTCAGGTTCAAAGTTGGGAGGACCATAGCAGGTCTTCGTCGGAGGTGAAATCCGTCTCTGTTCTGGCCAAAACTTATACCCAGGTGTTGAATGGCATCAGATGGGAGGGAAACATCTTTTTCTAATTTGTAAAAACTGTGGCAAGGTCTAGCAGCGGCCTTGTGTGTATGGTGTGGGTAAGCTCATTTTTTTTGGCAAAGGAGAGGCTCTACAGAGGCCAGCCCTCTACTGGAGAACATAGCCTGCGGGTGCCATTTCTGCATTATCCAGCTAGTTTCTGTCTTCAGTTTCTGATTCATAATATCTTGAAATGTTCCAATTTATTTTTCCCTCTGGAATGGATTCTTGGCAGTAGAGTAGTGAGAGAAAACATGATGAGGATCATGTGTGGGTCTATCTTGGGTCAGAGTCTATCAATGCGGAGAAAGAGGCATTTTCTTTGGTGATACTGTGTACCCTGGTGGGCAGCCTTACTGCACGTCACTTTTTTCAACTAGTGGCTAATGCCTGAGAATATTTCCCAAACTCTTTGAAGAGATTTACACAATTATTTAAAAACTACTCTGCACGTATCCCTTTTACCTTATTTACCCCCTTTTTCCTATCTCTGTTTCTGTCCCTCTTGCTTTCTCTTCTCTAGCCATCGTGAACTACTTTACTTGCATTTCCCCCAGAAACCAGGCTTTCTCTTGCCTCTAGAGTCTAGATCTTTATAGCCCCTTCCCTTTAGTGGGATCCCTTTCCCACAATATGTCATCTGGCTAACTCCTATTTAGTTTTCAGATTAAATGTTACTCTGGTAAATTGTCCATGTCCTTCATCTATTATTAACTCCACTCAACCAAGACTGGGTTAGGTGCTACCACCAGAAGATCTTAGAGCTTTATTACTTTTATTTTAACTACTTGTTATCCTAGAAAGCCGGGAAGCTCTGTGAGGGAGGGGCCCAGTCTCTCTTCTCATGGCTGTGTCCATAACACCTAGCATATCAGAGATGATCAGTGAATTTTTGTTGAGTGAATATTATTATTATCCAAGTCATATGTTTGGATCTACAAGCCTGTGTTGGAATAAAACTGCCATCTGGATTTTGGACAATGTACCTAGTCATGATTAGAAAGTGCTCTGATTCAGTTGCATTAGTGAACGGCTGTGCAAGCTTCAAATCATTCAGTCCTGTATCTTCAAAATCATTTAATGTGAAAACCATGTGAGAAGGTAAAAGAAGAACTAAGGGTCATTTGGAGGTAGCAGTTGACTTGGGCGGGAAAAGGGAAAAACATGTAAGTCACCTGGTAAGGATTTGGGAGTGCTGGGGGGAGTATGTGCCCCTATGGTGCTGGTGTTTTCAGTCTGCACACAACACTTGGGAGGGAGCTGTTGCCAAAGCCCTAATGTCTTTGACTCTTTTCTTTCTCTTCTGTTTACAACACACTTGTAAATAGCATAACCATATCGACACAAAAGGTAGAAAACCAGCTTGTGCCATTCAAAACAAAGTTTGAATGCATTTATCCTAACAGGAAGCCAGCAATTATAATGAGGGTATTTATAAAATAGAAAAGAATCTCCACATGTCTGGAAGTCTAGTGAGTCTACCTGTTACTACATATTCTTCTTCCTTATAATCACAGAGGCCAGGATCACAGCATTAAACCTTTTACCTTTATAATTCCATAAATGATACATCCAGGAAAGATAGGTCGTTCTGTTTAATTCATTTATTTTCTTAACCCAAGAAAAGAAGAAATTGTCTGTATAGCTACCCTGAATTGTAAACAACTTATGTTCTCCCCAGGTTTAGCAAGAAACATGGAGATTTACTTACAACCCAAGATTTATCTTTGTTTAGGAGAGGGCTGAAAAAGACAGCTCATCTACATTCTAGCACAGGCTATTACTCAAGTCTGTGACTCTGATCATGATAATGTGCATCTCCGGTGGGTGCACCCCACTGGTGTTTTGGGCAGCTAGATGGTAATTTCCTGTGTCCCCATGGATGTTTTCACACCACCACTCACTTTCCTGGGGCTTCAGGCAAAGGGGGTTTTTCTCTCAATGCTTAAGCACCTCCTGGCAGAGGAAATAGAATGGAAACAGAACATTACCTGTTTTCCATGGCGGCACCAATTTTAAAGCTGTGCTATTTTAAAACCAAGAAACAGATGGAGAAGTTAAAAGGAAATGAATCCTATATCTGCCCTTTGGAAAGCACTTACTGGGTAATTGCTGGGCTCTGAGTGACTAGAGGTGGGAAATGGGACGCAGAGTTAATGAGATCCAGCCGAAGGCACCGTGCAGCCCAGAATGGCAATAGTAGAGGGTTATTTTCCTGCTTTATGATTGTGCTGGCTTGGCCTCTGTGAAATGACCAGAATGTCTTAGTCCAGTACTATCGGATGCCTCCCATCCCATAACAGTGACTTCTAGGGACACCAGCTTGCGAGAAGCACATAGGCGAACCAGTGTTGGGGGACCAATGTCTTTCCAGGGCTAGAGGTCAGCCTGTTCCATAACAAAGGGGTTGACAAAGATGGCAGTGATGTTTCCCCTCAGCTTGGCTAAACTAGATTTCTCCCAACTATAGCCCCCTGGCCTCCCTTTTCTTAGAACATTTACTTTAGAAAACTTGAAATTATAAATTCTTTCTCTGTCCTTTTGAAATATATGTAAATCTTCCTCCAGCCTTTTGCCAGGTTTACAATCCAGAAATTTCTTTTGTGAGGACCTGGGCACCATCTCTTTGAAATATAAACACTGAAGGAGACAACACTCCTCTTTTCCAATCCCTGTGGCAGGGCAGGAGCCTAACTAAAATGGAGACCCGTTAGTAAACACAGATGGCTTATTTACAGAGAAAAACATTTGCAAACTCAAAATAACCCATCATGCCGGACACAGCACACAGATGAAACTTTCTCCTAATTTCCTCTGCTCGCTCACCTCAGTACTTAAAAAATTCCCTACTATTTGTTTTAATGGACTTAAATTTGGTCTCTCTTCCCTTATTTCAATAGTCTATTGCCTATTGAACTCTGTCCAGTATAATTTTAATTTGAAAGAGTCTAATGAAAAAAATGGTGGTGAGGATCTTGAGTCATTTAACAAAGTAGGTACATTAGTTTGCTATAACACCGTACCATAATAAAATAACAAAATCTCCCAACACAGGAGCCTAGGAGTCCAAGAGCAAGGTGTCAGCAGGGTTGGTGCCTCCCGACACCTCTCTCCTTGACTTGCAGATGATCACCTCCTCCCTATGTTTTCAATGGTGTTTCTTCTGTGCACATGCATCCCTGGTGTTTCTCTGAGTGTCTAAATTTTTTCTTCTTTTAAGGATACCTGTCCGATTGGATTAGGATGGCTTCATTTTAACTTAATTACCACTTAAAAGGCCCTATCTCCAAATACAGCCACATTTTGAGGTACTTGGGATTAGGGCTTCAATATATAAATTTGGGGGGAACACAATATAACCCATAACACTGGATCTGTGTTTTTGTTGCTGCTGTCTCTGACATGGGGAAACGGAAGGGACTCCATTTTAGAACGGCTCTGTCTCTGCTGTTTTCCTCCTAGGCTCCATTTACTCATGATCTGTACATTGCCTCTGAATAAGCCGAAGAAGCCATGTTCCCATTTCAAGGGGGAAGCAAGAAAGTGAATCATCCTCTGAGTTTTGTCCTAGGCCCCAAACACCTGGTAACACCTAAGAGCCAGATCCCAAACATATTCCACGACATTCGCGTCAAACGCACATTGGCTGATGCTGGCATCAATACTCCTACCTTTGGTAATTTGTGGAATGATACCTATCGTTCATCTGACACTTGCCTTTGATTGAACCCTACCCTGGATTCCTGGAGGAACACGTACCCTAGACCCATTTTTTAACATAAACCCCGGTCCCCAAACAATGACAAGACCCATTCTCCTTTCCTTTCTGAGTCTCCCAGATACTTCGTCTGCTATTCTCTACTTGTCACACTATTCAATAAACTCTGTTTCTGTGTTCTCTGGCTTACATCTGATTTCTATCTGGCATGAAGACAAGGTCCTCTGGGATGGTCCCCAGGTTTCTTGGACTCAGCCTGCCTGCATCACCTCCAACACTTCCTTCTGAGAGAGAACTGCTTCCTGAGGCTGCCAATCCAGCCATCTTGTGAAAACCTTTCTCCAGGATAACAGCCACCCATTATCTTACAAGTTCCCTACTCTCAGCACCAAAAAGAATATAGATGAATATTCAATGCTTGCCAAAGGAATAAGTTATACATACGGAGAGGGCACGGGAAGGAGAGGACGGGGCTACTGTAGGAAATGTGGTTTTGGACGATGAAGATATTTGTTACACAAGTTTTCCTTTTGCTGCATTATATTACCACATCACCTTGAAGTGCCAATCAATATAACTTTTTAAAAAAAACTTGTAATTGTGTTGGAATTGCATAATTATATTTTTTTACTGCAAGTGTTAAACAAATATCAACTTTTAATATAATGACAATTTTGGTTACTCTATTTTGGCACTTCTCTTTCAAGAAGCCATCAACTCCCCCCACCACCACACAAAAAACTTCTAAAAGACCATGCCTAAGGCAACTCAAACAGCTCTTTGAAAGTGTTTCAGAAGAACAGAAGTAAAGCTGAGAAGAAAAGTTCCTTTTAGCAGTCCATATAAAAGATCAGATTCCACTTTATATTAGAAGAACCCAGAAATAGAATAATCGATGAATACAAGATATATCTTTGTGTAAGGCATGCTATGTTCCTTGACAAATTTATTTGACTGCTAATTTAAAAGACTGATAAGATTGTAAGCCAGTGGGCCTCATTAGTAGCCCCACTGCCTGCCAAGAATTCATATGTGTTCTCTAAAATAAAAATGTAAATACAAGTAGAGGTATTTATTATGAACTGGAACTAAAAGCTCCTTTCACGATGAGAAAGTTGTCCTTGGGCAACATGAAGTTAAAAGCCAATTTATCTGTTGCCAAGCTATCAGATGAGTGAATAAGCAAGGGAACTGTGTACCAGGCCATCTACATGGAAGTTCTGCTGTCCCGATAAGTTGTTGAAAAATATGTGTAAAGATGTATTTTCCTATCATTCTTACTGTATACAATTTAAGTATGTATTTATGTGGTCTTTTTCATTTTTTCTAACTTTACTTGAGAGATACATGTTTAGCCTTCTTGAAAGTGATTTTATACATTGATTTTTGTTTCCTGACATCAGGATTTACTGTACTGACATCACATTTCTATGCAATTCAAGTCACCAGTCCCCTGTTCTTATTCTTTGTGTGTGTGTGTGTTTGTTTTTTCTGGGAGACTACATTTCTTCCAAAATACTTCCAGCCTCCCAAATCCTAACCAAGGTCATAGGCTTTTCTTTCCCTTATTCTTTTTAGCTTTTATCTCATCCTTTCTTTGGTGTCCACTCATCTACTCTTTGGGGAGATTATTTCCCCACACACTCACCAATTATCATCATCATCATCGTCATCATCATCATCATCATCAAAATAAAACAACAAAGAACAGTTCATATCTACCTGGTATTTACTATGTGCCAAGAACTAAGTGCAGTGCATGGATTAGTTTATTTACTCTTCACAACAAACTAATGAGGTCACTGCCATTGATAATTATCATCACATTTTATACAGTTGAAGAGTTTGGGCACGGAGATTAAGTATCTTACTCAAGGACACACAACCAGTTAGTGAGAAAGTCAGAATTTGACCCCATGTAGTCTGGCTCCAGAGTCTGTGACTGACTAGTATGCAGTAATGGAATATGTGAATAGAAATGGCCCATGATAGGGTCGTCTGGGTGGCTCAGTTAAGCATCTGCCTTCTGCTCAGGTCATGATCCCGGAATCCAGCCCTGCATCATGCTCCCTGCTCAGCGGGAAGCCTGCTTCTCCCTCTCCCTCTACTTCTCCCCCTGCTCATGCTCTCTCTCAAATAAATAAATAAATAAATAAATAAATAAATAAAATCTTTAAAAAAGAGAAAGAAATGACCTATGATAAATCCATACTTTTCCAGAAATCCTCCATGCATTGTTTTCTTCCCTAGTCTGCCTCTGGATGATGAAGATCCAGGATAGGAATGCACAGCCCTGGGACTTGCATTCAACTGTTAAATGAGTGACACTTTGAGCCTATGAGATGCTAACAAAGTAAAAAGCCTTTAGCCTTGCGGTATAAGAGTAAGAAAGACTTGAAATTATAACCCTGTTTGGTGGTAAATGGTATTAATAAGAAGAAAATTTGGATGGCCAGGCTGTTGTTTTGTTTTGTTTGGTTTGGTTTTGTTTTAGGTAGACACCCATTTCCAGGAATTCTTAGCCATATTATCATTGTGTCCTAATAATAGACCAGGTTCCCAAAGTAGACCTACCTTAGGTCCTCTCAGACAGATTCCTTCAAGCACACAGATGCCACTGAGTACTGACAGCCTCTTTCTTTCAAAGACACAAAGGAGGGGTCCAGAGGCAACTCAGAGACAGGGAGCTAGAGCTGTTGTAAGTTGAATTGTCTGCACACCCAGATCAGTTTAGAACCATAAATGTCGTGAACTACAAATAAAAATGAGCAAATGCAAAGGAAACTAAGATTAGATTGTTTGCACCATGTACATTTGGATGTAACTTTTAGGAAGCTCTTTTGGCACTTTTTTTTGCTATGCAAACTATATTTTTATAAATTTAACTTCATTTTTTTAAAAATTGCTCATATATTTACACACGTATGCAGTTTTACATAAATGCCTTGCATATCCTATCATGTTTTGCTTTGTTTTCTGAATGCCAGAATTTTTCTCTCCCTCTTTGTTTCCATTATTCTCTTACCCTACCCAAACTGTTATTGTTCCATTTTTCTCCATGCTTTAAAAATAATTGCAAATGCACCCATTCATATGCATATGTTAATGTATTTACATGCACATGATATACATAGAACTCATATATAGACATATTATGTATAGTGAAATATATGTACCTGTATCTACATCCACAAATATATACATATATACACATCTATAAATGTGTACATATATCTTGTGCTCTTGGTAAAGTTCTTTCTCTCCCACTTTCATCTGTAGAAATGAAGAGGGGCCTCCAAAACGCCTTTTCCTGGCACAATATACCCTCTGCATCCCTTCAGAGTTGGCCTCTAGGTCCTCAGGCTAATGCCATCACTCTCTCATCCCTATGCAATGGGTAGCCACAACGGCCTAGGGATCTCCGGCTGATTATCACCAGTCTCGCAGCTCCATATGAATTCATCAGCTCTCTACACTTCTGTCTTCTCACTTCTCCCTGAGCTTTCTGGAACTTATGGTCCATCCTCAACAAAATCCACGGTCTTCCCATTCTCTCCTGTGAATGTTTCCTTCACCTGTGTATTACTTTTCTGTGGCTGTTATAAAAATTATTACAAAGTTGGTGACCTAAAACAGAAATTTACTCTCTCCGTTATCAAGTCCAGAAGTCCGGTATCAGTATCATTGTGCTGAAATTCAAGTGTTAGCAGGGCTGTGTCTCCTCAAGAGGCTTTAGGGACGAAGGCATGCCTTGCCTCTTAAAGCTTTTGGTGACTGCCGGCATTGCTTGGCTTATCACATCACTCTGAACTTCAAGTTATTTTCAAATCTTTCTCCGATCCATCTTCACCCCACCTTCTCTGAGTACCTTTTCCTCTGTCTGTGTTACATTTCCCTCTGCCTCTCTCTTACAAGGATGCATGTGATGGACTGCATTCAGGACCCACCTGGACAAACCAGGATACTCTCCCAATCTTAAAATCCTTAACTTAATTACATTTATTTGCAAAGACTCTTTTTCCAAGTAAGGTAACATTTACAGGTTCCAGGGATTATGAATTGATACCTTTGGGGGCTATTATTCAGCCAACAACAATCTGCTTCCTCTATCTCAAACCTTATTCTTCCCTAAGGAATCTGCTGCTTCTTCAGGACGCTCCAAAGGCGGCTAGGTTTTTGTTTGCTTTCTTGCTTGTTTTTAAATTTCTCACAGCCCAAAAGTGAGGTAAGTGTCATCCTTGATATTCATCAACAACACTGTCTCTGTGTCCTTCCAAAAGATGCCAACTTCAGAGCTCATGCTACCATACTGCCCCCTCCATCCCCCACGTTGGCTCTCATCCACAGACCCTCGAGCTACTCCTGAAGATTTTTACACCACGCGCCCTGACTCCTCCTAACACTATTCCTGTTATGATTCTTGGTGATTTCAATACCCGTGCACGCAGTCTTTCTAGTACTCTGGTTTCTCAGTCTCTCAACCTCCTCTCCTCTATAACTTCACTCCACCTCAGCTTTTCAGTTCCATGATGATATACTAGATCTTGTCAATACCAATACTAGTAACACTGATGCTAATAAAAAACTGTATCCCCTTCACAATCTCAAATTTTAAGCATTTCACTCAGACCGCTGTCTTTTTAAAAGGTTTTATTTATTTATTTGAGAGAGAGAGAGGGAGAGAGCACGAGCAGGGGGAGAGGCAGAGGGAGAGAGGGAGAAGCAGACTCCCGGCTGAGCAGGGAGCCCAATGCAGGGTTTGATCCCAGGTCCCTGAGATCATGACCTGAGCTGAAATCAGACACTTAACCAACTGAGCCACCCAGGCGCCCCTTCCAATTTTTTCAGATAATTCCCCTAATGCCCCACCTCCAAAAAAGCTCTGATCCATCTGGGACTATAATCTCTTGATCCTGTCACTGTTTGTTATCCCTCACCCCTTTCATGTCATGGGATCCTTCCTACAGGGCCCATCTTTGTGTCACCCTACCCTGTTTATGTTCAACTCTGCCGACTCCAGGTGTGTTCCCAGGCAGCTGAGCGTGGCTGGGGACAATCCTTAGCTGACTACACTCACCTGAAATGTATCACCTCAAGAAGATCATTGGTGGTGATGGAAAAATCCCACTGCATTTTATGGTCCTTCTCCCTGCCACTCCTCCAGATGACTTCCCATACCTTTCCTCTTCAAACTCCCAATATTTCCTTCCATCTTCACCCTCAGCTGATGACCTTGCTTCTGTACTTCACTATGTAAATGGAAGAAATTAGAGGACATCTTCCACGCACTCTCATCTGCCAACACCAGGGATCTATACCGTATACTCTGTCTTCCTTTTTGTCTGTAACACGGAAACCTTCATCACCTTCTCAGACCATTCCATCTGTGTACCAAAATCCATTTCCACTTAGTTACCTTGGAACATCATTCTAGTGGTTGCCTCCTCTCTCTTCCATCAGGAATTTTTCCCTACTGATGGTTTTTGTTAGCATACAACCGATCTGAAATATCTGCCATCTTAAAAATCAAAACAAAACAAAGCATCCCTTCCAGCTACTGCTAGATTACTGTATTGCTCTTTCTCCTTTAAATCAAATCTCTCTTGTGAGATGTGACTGTAGCTGTTCCTTATTTCTCTTATTCTCCCATTCTGTCTTGAACCCTTTCAAGTCAGGCATCCATTCCCAGCACCCACAACACAAATCTTGAAAACATAAATGTGTAAGTGATTGCCATGTTACTAAAGCCAATGTCCTCATCCTATGCTCTCTAGCAGCAACTTTGCTCCTCCTCTTTTTGAACCAAGTTCTTTATCTGGACTCCTGGAACCTGCTCTCTTCTTTCTCTTTCTACTCCACTTACCGGTCATTCTTTCTCAGCTACCTTTCCTGGCCGCTCCCCAATCTCTGAAGTTTGGCCTTTGACTGTTTCATCACTGTTCTATGCCCAAGTGCATAGAATCACATAGAATGAATAAATATATAGAATATCTTTTGGTTTTATTCTAAGAAAGTCAGGTCATATCATTCACAGTTTTCTATATATTGCCATTTCAATGCAACAACACTTCATGGAAATCCCTTTAAGTCAATTGGTATAGCTCTGTTTCATTTTTTTTTTTTAAGATTTTATTTATTTATTTGAGAAAGAGAGAATGAGAGAGAGCATGAGGCAGGGAAGAGCAGAGGGAGAAGTAGACTCCCCGCTGAGCAGGGAGCCCGATGTGGAACTCGATCCTGGGACTCCAGGATCATGACCTGAGCTGAAGGCAGTTGCTTAACCAACTGAGCCACCCAGGCACTCTCCTGTTTCATTTTTCTTAATGTCTGTTATATACTGTGGAGTGAATATGCAAAATTTTAAAAAATATTTTATTTATTTATTTGACAGAGTGCATGCGCATGCACAAGCAGGGGGAGCAGCGGGCAGAGGGAAAGGGAGAAGCAGGCTCCCTGCTGAGCAAGGAGTCCAATGCGGGGCTAGATCCCAGGACCCTGAGATCATGACCTAAGCTGAAGGCAGACGCTTAAATGACTGAGCCACCCAGGCACCCCTGAATATGCAAAAATTTATTAAAATATTTCCATCTTATGAGCAAATATTTGTATGCAGTTCTTTTTTGCTGTGATAAATGTTGTGGGAATTAACATCCTTCCACTTCTATTCCAATTGGGTAGTTTCCCAGGAGTAGGAATGCTGGAACCAAGGAAACATGTATATTAAATGATAACTATTTTAGAGCTGCTTCCCACAAAGCCTGTATTATTGATGTTTTTGCCAACAATTTTCTCTATTGCTGTATTCGATGGGTGTTTTCACTCTTTCGAATTTTAGCTAGACTGATACGTGACAACTGTTCCTTTCATTGGTATTTTCCTGACTAGTACACTAAAGGCATGACTTAGTGGTTAGAAATACTGCTCAGATGCCAGACTTCCTGGATTTCAAGTCTGGTTCCAACACTTACTAGCTGTGTGACCTTGGACAATTCTGTTAACCTCTCTGGGCCTCAGGTACTTCATATGTCAGCAGGAGATAACAGGAACAACTACTTCATCTCTTTTATTTTTGTGGAGATTAAATGTGTTAACCAATGTAAATCAGAGCAGTAACTGGTACAAAGTAAACTCTCAATAAATATTGCTTAATATTATTACTACTCCTACACCTACTATTATTATAGCATCTTTTTATGTTTCTATTGCAAATCTGTGAATTAAATTTTATTTCCACTGCCTGTTTTTTGATTGGGTTATCCATCCCAATCACATCAAGTTGTAAATACTCTGTGTATACTGTAAATATTAACACTCTGTTAGTCATGATTGGCTATGTTACATCATGTTAACATCTCAATGGCTCAGCACAATGAAAGTTTATTTCTCAACTTGCCAGAGTTTCTTGTGGGTCAAGAAGTCCTCCTTCACCTTGTAGATATGACATCAGGAAATGTTGCTTCTAAAATCATTGTTGCAGGAAAAGAGAGATCTGGAGGGTTGTGGTAGGTGGCTCTTGGTGTTTTTCTTTTTCCTTTTTCTTTTCTTTTTTGAGAGAGACAGGGTGCCCAGTGCATGCACGGGGAGGGACAGAGAGAGAATCCCAAGCAGGCTCCAGGCTCAGTGATGCAGCATGACCCTGAGATCATGACCTGAGCCAAAATCAAGAGTTGGTTGCTTAACTGACTGAGCCACCGCGGTGCCCTAAGGCTCTTGGTTTTCAGGCACTTATGTAATCCCCTCTCCTTGAGCAGGGGCTGGATTTCATGACTCGTGTGTAGCAGAGTGTAGTAGAGATGATGGGAAGTCTCATTTCAGATCAGGCTTCAAAAAAGACCTTGGCTTCTCCATAGTGCCTTCCTTTTGCTCACTCTGAGAGAAGCGAGCCGCCCAACTTAACAAGGAACTGCGAGAGGTCTCTTCAGCCAACAGACAGCAAGGAACTGACATCTTCAGTCCAACAGCCCCTGAGGAACTGAATCCTGCTAACTGCATGAACGAGTTTAGAAGTGAATCCTCCCCCAACAGAGCCTTCAGAGGAGATGAAAGCATGGGCCAACACTTCGGTTGCAACCTATGAGAGATCTTGAACCAGCAGACCTAGCCAAGCCTCATCCAGATTCCTGACTCACAATAACTGTGAGATAGTAAATGTTTATTGTTTTATGCCTCTAAGTTTTAGGGTAATTTGTTATATAGCAGCAAATAACTAATACAAGGATAGAACAGAGTATTTTTATGGCCAACAAGTGGCATATCATATCTGCCCATGTCCCATTGGCCAGGATTTATTCTCATTGCCCCAAATGTACTTAGGAGGAGAAAGTGGGATGCTAGACACATGGCGTTTTCTGTGCTACAACTTTTTCCTGTCCTCCTTGTGAACACTTTTTTCTATATCGATTATTTGTATTTTCTTTCTGTTTATGTTAACTTCCTCTACACAATAGTTTTTCATTCTTTCACAGACAAATACCTACATCTTATGTTTTCTAGCTTTTGGTTTTCCAAAAGGTCTCCATTAACACTTGATCAGGTATGAATTCTACTTCATTCTCTTGGAAGATTTCTGTTGATTTACTTTGTAGATGAGTGTTTAATTCATATGTAATTTATTTTTTGCATTTGCAGCATAATTTAATTTTCTTTCACACATATAATGATAATAATATCATTTATTAATAATCCCCCCACACACACACACTGAATTGAACTGCCAAGTTAGTCATATATACCAATTTAGCCATCCTATAGACTGGGATCTAATTCTAGATTCCCTTTCCTGATCTGCTAATCTTGTGTCTATCACTGTGCCAACACTGATTCTATTACAATGACTTCCTACAATTTTCTTATATGTTAGTCAGGACCTCAACCCCATTGCTCTCTTCATTCTTTTTTTCACTACTTTTGGGCAATTTCTCTTCAATATAAAACATAATATCTTTTTATCTAGATCCCACACACACCACAAATAAAAACAACAAAAAATCTCCTGAGGATTCTAACTGGAATTATACTATAGTATAATATTAATCTGAAGATAATATTAGTATGATAAATTGTTTACATTTATTCTTCCTTCTCGAAAAAGGTGCCTTTTCATTTTCCTACATATTTATTACATAAATATAATTATAAATATTTGTGAATATAATTTCTATTATTTAATATGTATAAACTGAATCAACTTAAAAACCACTGTAGTAGCCATCAGGTTTTGGTCCTTCTGTGTTGTTTCCTGTTCTGCCTTTTGTACCATATATAAATTTTTATCTTTTTCCCATGTTGTTTCTTAATTTATTACAGGGAAATCACACACCTTTCCTGTACCTTACTTTACTCACCCCTAGTTTATAGAAACTTTGCCTTTAGGGGTGCCTGGGTGGCTCAGATGGTTAGATGTCTGCCTTTGGCTCAGGTCATGATCCCAGGGTGCTGGGATCAAGTCCCGCATCGGGATCCCTGCATCAGCATGGAGACTGCTTCTCCCTCTCCTTCTAGTGCTCCTCCTATTTGTGCTCTCTTGCTTTCTCTGTCAAATAAATAAGATCATTTCGGGGGGCGGAGCAAGATGGCGGAGGAGTAGGAGACCTGGATTTCGCCTGGTCTCAGGAATTCAGCTGAATAGGGATCAAACCATTCTGAACACCTACGAACTCAACAGGAGACAGAAGAAGAGAGTAGCAAAAACTCTCTGAATAGAGAAGCGACCACTTACTGGAAGGTAGGACGTGCGGAGAAGTGAATCCGAGGCGATATTCGGGAGGATAGACGGCGGGGGAGGGGCCTCCGTTGGCTGCTTCTGGCAAGTGATAGAGCCACAGAGCACAAAATCGGAACTTTTAGAAATCGGCTCCGCTGAGAGATGTCGCTCCAGTGGCTAAGCAGGGGATGGAACCCTCATGGGACAGTGTGGTCTCAGTACCCTCGGGGTCACAGAAAGACCGGGGGTGCCTGAGTGCAGCAGAGCTCCCAGATATTGGAGTGGGGAAGCCGGCTGCAGAGACAGAGCTGAGGCGCGGGCTCTCCACTCGGGGTTGCCATAAACTGTGATCCGCGGCCCAGTCGGGCCACTGCTCCTCCAGCAGGGACCCAACAAGCGGCAGATCCGGGGAGACTCCCCTCCCTCCCCCGGGAGGAGCGGCGCGGGAGCGCACCGCAGGGATCTGCTGGGTAGGAGACTCCACACGGGGTCGGGTGCCAGAGATAGAAATGCTAGGTCATAGGCCCGGTGAGCACGGAGTGCGGCTGGAGACCGGGAAGATGGGAGTGACTGCTTTTCTCTGGGGGCGCACTGAGGAGCGGGGCCCCGAGTTCTCAGCTCCTCCAAGTGGAGATTGGGAGGCCACCATTTTCACCCTGGTCCTCCAAAGCTGTACCAGAGCTTGCAGGGAACAAAAGCTCCTGAGAGCAAACCGGAGCAGCTTGCTTAGCCCGGACCGACAAGGACGGGGCAATTCTGCCTCCGGCAAAGACATTTGGGAACCACGGCAACAGGCCCCTCCCCCAGAAGATCAGGACGAACAGCCGGCAAGCCAAGATCAAGTTTACCGATCAAGGAGAACGGGAGAACTCCAGCACTAGGGGAATACTGCACATAGAATTCATGGCATTTTTTTTACCATGATTCATTAGTTTTTCAAAGTTAATTTTTTAAAGGGTTTTTTTTTGAATTTTTCTTTTTCCCTTTTTCAACCAACATCTTATCAATCCCTTTTTAAAAAAAAAAAATCTTTATTTTTCATTTTTAGAGTCATATTTTATCCCTTCATAGTAGTTACCCTTATTTTTGGCATATATATATATATGTGGTTCTCTCTTAAATATTTTGAGATACAGTTTCTTCTAACAGATCAAAATATACCCTAAATCACTAGTGTATGCCTTTGTTCTAGTCTCCTGCCTGATCACATTCTCTTCCTTTTTTTTCTTTTTCTTTTTTTTCTTCTTTCTTTTTTCAAACAACTTCTTATCGTATCAATTCCTTTTATAAAATCTTTAATAATTTTCATCTTTACAGTCATCTTCCATCCTTTCATTGTATCAACCCTTATTTTGTACATATATAAGTCTTTCTTCAAGTTTTATGAGACACTTTATTCTAACAGACCAAAATACACCCAAAATCTAGTGTGGGCCACTGATCTATGCACTAGCCTGATCATATTTGATCATATTCGGTTTTTTTCGTATTGTTCTGTTTTTGTATTTATCTTTTACTTTTTGTTTTTTTTTTTTTCATTCTTTTCTCTTCCTTCTTCTTTCTTTCCCTTTCTTTTCCCCTGGTTTCAGGTCTTTTCTGATTTGTATAGAGTATATTTGCTGGGGCCGTTGTTAACCTGTTGGCATTTTGTTCTCTCATTCATCTATTCTCCTCTGGACAAAATGACAAGACGAAAAAAATCACCTCAGCAAAAAGAACAAGAGATAGTACCGACAACCAGGGACCTACTCAATACGGACATTAGTACGATGTCGGACCTAGAGTTCAGAATCATAACTTTAAAGATACTAGCTGGGCTTGAAAAAAGTGTGGAAGTTATTAGAGAAACCTTTCTGGAGAAATAAAAGAACTAAAATCTAACCAAGTCGAAATCAAAAAGGCTATTCATGAGGTGCAATCAAATATGGGGCACTAACTGCTAGGATAAATGAGGCAGAAGAGAGAATCAGCGATAGAGAAGACCAAATGATGGAAAATAAAGAGGCTGAGAAAAAGAGAGAGAAACAACTACAGGAACACAAGAGCAGAATTCGAGAGATAAGCGATACAATAAGACGAAACAACATTAGAATAATTGGGATCCCAGAAGAAGAAGAAAGACAGAGAGGGGCAGAAGGTATATTGGAGCAAATAATAGCAGAGACCTTCCCTAATGTGAGGAAGGAAACAGGCATCAAAATCCAGGAGGCACAGAGAACCCCTCTCAAAATCAATAAAAATAGGTCAACACCCTGACATCTAATAATAAAACTTACAAGTCTCAGAGACAAAGAGAAAATCCTGAAAGCAGCTCGGGAGAAGAGATATGTAACCTACAATGGTAGAAATATTAGATTGGCAACAGACCTATCCACAGAGACCTGACAGGCCAGAAAGGACTGGCATGATATCTTCAGAGCACTAAACGAGAAAAATATGCGGCCAAGAATATCATATCCAGCTAGGCTGTCATGGAAAATTGAAGGAGAGATAAAAAGCTTCCAGGACAAACAAAAACTAAAGGAATTTGCAAACACGAAACCAGCCCTCCAAGAAATCTTGAAAGGGGTCCTCTAAGCAAAGAGAGAGTCTAAAAGCAGCATAGATCAGAAAGAAACACAGACAATATACAGTAACAGTCACCTTACAGGCAATACAAAGGCACTAAATTCATACCTTTCAATAGTTACCCTCAATGTAAATGGGCTAAATGCCCAATCAAAAGACACAGGCTATCAGATTGGATTAAAAAACAAGACCCATCGATATGCTGTCTGCAAGAGACTCATTTTAGACCCAAAGACACTCCCAGATTGAAAGTGAAGGGGTGGAAAACCATTTACCATGCTAATGAACACCAAAAGAAAGCTGGGGTGGCAATCCTTCTATCAGACAAATTAGATTTTAAAACAAAGACTGTAATAAGAGATGAAGAAGGACACTATATCCTACTTAAAGGGTCTATCCTACAAGAAGATCTAACAATTGTAAGTATCTATGCCCCTAACATGGGAGCAGCCAATTATATAAGGCAATTAATAACAAAAGTGAAGAAACACATTGACAAGAATACAATAATAGTGGGGGACTTTAACATCCCCCTGACTGAAATGGACAGATCATCTAAGCAAAAGATCAACAAGGAAATAAAGACTTTAAATGACACAGTGGACCAAATGGACTTCACAGACATATTCAGAACATTCCATCCCAAAGCAACGGAATACACATTCTTCTCTAGTGCGCATGAAACATTCTCCAGAATTGATCACATCCTAGGTCACAAATCAGGTCTCAACCGGTACCAAAACATTGGGATCATTCCCTGCCTATTTTCAGAACACCATGCTTTGAAACTAGAACTCAATCAAAAGAGGAAAGTCGGAAAGAACTCAGATACATGGACGCTAAAGAGCATCCTACTAAAGAATGAATGGGTCCACCAGGAAATTAAAGAAGAATTAAAAAAATTCATGGAAACCAATGAAAATGAAAACACAACTGTCCAAAATCTTTGGGATACAGCAAAGGCAGTCCTGAGAGGAAAGTATATAGCAATACAAGCCTTTCTCAAGAAACAAGAAAGGTCTCAAATACACAACCTAACCCTACACCTAAAGGAGCTGGAGAAAGAACAGCGAATAAAGCCTAAACCCAACAGGAGAAGAGAAATAATAAAGATCAGAGCAGAAATCAATGAAATAGAAACCAAAAGAACAGCAGAACAGATCCACGAAACTAGGAGCTGGTTCTCTGAAAGAATTAACAAGATTGATAAACCCCTGGCCAGACTTATCAAAAAGAAAAGAGAAATGACCCAAATCAACAAAATCATGAATGAAAGAGGAGAGATCACAACCAACACCAAAGACATACAAACAATTATAAGAACATATTATGAGCAACTCTATGCCAGCAAATTAGATAACCTGGAAGAAATGGGTGCATTCCTAGAGATGTATCAACTACCAAAATTGAACCAGGAAGAAATAGAAAACCTGAACAGACCTATAACCACTAAGGAAATTGAAGCAGTCATCAAAAATCTCCCAACAAACAAAAGCTCAGGGCCAGATGGCTTCCCAGCGGAATTCTATCAGACATTTAAAGAAGAATTAATACCTATTCTCCTGAAACTGTTCCAAAAAATAGAAATGGAAGGAAAATTTCCAAACACATTTTATGAGGCCAGCATTACCTTGATCCCAAAATCAGACAAAGACCCCATCAAAAAGGAGAATTACAGACCAATATCCTTGATGAACATGGATGCAAAAATTCTCACTAAAATACTAGCCAATAGGATCCAACAGTATATTAAAAGGATTATTCACCATGACCAAGTGGGATTTATCCCTCGGCTGCAAGGCTGGTTCAACATCCCCAAATCAATCAACATGATACAATACATTAACAAAAGAAAGAAGAAGAATCATAGGATCCTCTCAATAGATGCAGAAAAAGCATTTGACAAAGTACAGCATCCTTTCTTGATCAAAATTCTTCAGAGTATAGGGATAGAGGGTACATACCTCAACATCATAAAAGCCATGTATGAAAAACCTACAGTGAATATCATTCTCAATGGGGAAAAGCTGAGAGCTTTTCCCCTAAGGTCAGGAATGCGGCAAGGATGTCCACTATCACCACTGCTATTCAACATAGTATTGGAAGTCCTAGCCACAGCAATCAGACAACAATAAGAAATCAAAGGCATCCAAATCGGCAAGGAGGAAGTCAAACTCTCACTCTTTGCAGATGATATGATACTGTATGTGGAAAACCCAAAAGACTCCGCCCCAAAACTGCTAGAACTCATACAGGAATTCAGTCAAGTGGCAGGATATAAAATCAATGCACAGAAATCAGTGGCATTCCTATACACCACCACCAAGGCAGAAGAGAGACAAATCAAGGAGTCGATCCCATTTACAATTGCACCCAAAACCATAAGATACCTAGGAAAAAATTTAACCAAAGAGACAAAGGATCTGTACTCCCAAAAGTATAAAATACTCATGAAAGAAATTGAAGAAGACACAAAGAAATGGAAAAACGTTCCATGCTCATGGATTGGAAGAATAAACATTGTGAAGATGTCAATGCTACCTAGAGCAATCTACACATTCAATGCAATCCCCATCAAAATACCATCCACTTTTTTCAAAGAAATGGAACAAATAATCCTAAAATTTGTATGGAACCAGAAGAGACCTCAAATAGCCAGTGGAATCTTGAAAAAGAGAAGCAAAGCTGGTGGCATCACAATTCTGGACTTCCAGGTCTATTACAAAGCTGTCATCATCAAGACAGTATGGTACTGGCACAAAAACAGACACATAGATCAATGGAACAGAATCGAGAGCCCAGAAATGGACCCTCAACTCTATGGTCAACTCATCTTCGACAAAGCAGGAAAGAATGTCCAGTGGAAAAAAGACAGTCTCTCCAACAAATGGTGTTGGGAAAATTGGACAGCCACATGCAGAAGAATGAAACTGGACCATTTCCTTACACCACACACAAAAATAGACTCCACATGGTTGAAAGACCTAAACGTGAGACAGGAGTCCATCAAAATCCTAAAGGAGAACACAGGCAGCAACCTCTTCGACCTCAGCCGCAGCAACTTCTTCCTAGAAACATCGCCAAAGGCAAGGGAAGCAAGGGCAAAAATGAACTATTGGGATTTCATCAAGATAAAAAGCTTTTGCACAGCAAAAGAAACAGTCCACAAACCAAAAATAACCGACAGAATGGGAGAAAATATTTGCAAATGACATATCACATAAAGGGCTAGTATCCAAAATCTATAAAGAACTTATCAAACTCAACACCCAAAGAACAAATAATCCAATCAAGAAATGGGCAGAAGACATGAACAGACATTTTTCCAAAGAAGACATCCAAATGGCCAACAGACACATGAAAAAGTGCTCAACATTGCTCGGCATCAGGGAAATCCAAATCAAAACCTCAATGAGATACCACCTCACACCCGTCAGAATGGCTAAAATTAACAAGTCAGAAAAACGACAGATGTTGGCGGGGATGCGGAGAAAGGGGAACCCTCCTACTCTGTTGGTGGGAATGCAAGCTGGTGCAACCACTCTGGAAAACAGTATGGAGGTTCCTCAAACAGTTGAAAATAGAGCTACCATATGATCCAGCAATTGCACTACTGGGTATTTAGCACAAAGATACAAATGTAGGGATCCGAAGGGGTACATGCACCCCAATGTTTATAGCAGCAATGTCCACAATAGCCAAACTGTGGAAAGAGCCAAGATGTCCATTGACAGATGAATGGATAAAGAAGAAGTGGTATATATATACAATGGAATATTATGCAGCCATTAAAAGGAATGAGATTTTTGCCATTAGCAACGACGTGGATAGAACTAGAGGGTGTTATGCTGAGTGAAATAAGTCAATCAGAGAAAGACATGTATCATACGACCTCACTGATATGAGGAATTCTTAATCTCAGGAAACAAACTGAGGGTTGCTGGAATGGTGGGGGGTGGGAGGGATGGGGTGGCTGGGTGATAGACATTGGGTAAGGGCATGTGCTATGGTGAGCGCTGTGAATTGTGCAAGACTGTTGAATCACAGATCTGTACTTCTGAAAGAAATAATGCAACATATGTTAAGAAAAAAGAAAAAGAAGAAGATAGCAGGAGGGGAAGAATGAAGGGGAATAAGTCGGAGGGGGAGATGAACCATGAGAGAAGATGGACTCTGAAAAACAAACTGAGGGTTCTAGAGGGGAGGAGCGTGGGGGTTTGGGTTAGTCTGGTGATGGGTATTAAAGAGGGCACATTCTGCGTGGAGCACTGGGTGTTATGCACAAACAATGAATCATGGAACACTACATCAAGAACTAATGATGTAATGTATGGTGACTAACATAACAATAAAAAATTAAAAAAATAAATAAAATCTTAAAAAAAACCCATTGTCTTTAGTATGCTTTATTGTACATTGAGAGGAATAGAATGTGTTGGTCATAGACAATGTAGTGTATTGATTAAGACCACCTGGGTTTAAAGCTCAGTTCTACCACTTTCTGGCTTTGTAATTAAGGGCAAATTATTTAATTCCCTTGTACCTCATTTCCTCAACTTTAAAACAGGAATGGTAACATTTCTTTATTTCACTGGGTGGTTATGAAGAGTAAATGAATTAGTGCATAAAAATAATGTAGAATAATGTCTAGCACAGAGTATGATTTGATAAGGATTTATCTGTGTTCTTTTAATGGTAGTGGTAAATAATTATTGAAATTTAATTCTTATTATTTATATCTGCTTCAGATGCAATTATATTAAGGAAGAAAAATTAAAGGAAGAGATTGTTGTTTATATATATTTATATTATTTATATTTCTTACATCCAAAGGAATTCATAAATGTAAATAGTTTTGGTTGTTTTTGGTATTAAAAAATGCTGAATTTTTTGGGGGTGCCTGGGTGGCTCAGTCATTAAGCGTCTGCCTTCGGCTCAGGTCATGATCCCAGGGTCCCAGGATCGAGCCCCGCATCGGGCTCCCTGCTCAGCGGGAAGCCTGCTTCTCTTTCTCCCATTCCTCCGCTTGTGTTCCTGCTCTCGCTACCTCTTTGTGAAATAAATAAATAAAATCTTAAAAAAATAGATAAATAAAATAAATAATTAAATAATGCTGAATTTTTTTTTTTTTTTTTTTTTTTTTTTTTTTAACCATTGCTTCTTAGTGATTCTGTTAGGGCCCAATGCAAACGTGTTTCTGTTCCCCAGTGAAATTTTAATGATTCCTTCAAGGAACTGTTGAAATTATTCAACAATAGTAAACCAACTAAGGGTATATATTTTTTCTTTTTTTTAGAAAAATGAAGTTATTTGTCTTCTTGTTAATTTTTAAAATACAATCTGTCAAGAAAAGACATGCAAGTCTTGCCTTAAACTGTTTACGGGCATTCCTGGATGGCATGTTAATTAGCCTTATTTACCTGAACAATTGGGGAAATACCAAGAATTGTGTATCATTATTGACCCCAGGGACACAACCCCCAAGCACAGGGAAGGTCAAGTTTATCTGAAGAAAGGGAAATTATAGAAAAATGGTTCAGTGTTTTTCTCTCCATCATTGTCTTGCTTGTTGTTATGGTTCAGTATGATATTGCTTATGTGACATCAAGGGAATTTCCTCTTATCTGTCTTAGGGCCTACCCAGTGATCACAGCATTTATTCATCCATCTCTACTATCATTCATTTACATAACAAGTAATTATTGAGTGCGTATTATCCATTGTTTTAAGAACTGGGGAAACAGCATGAAGAAAACAAACAAAAGCAAAACAACATTGCCAAAAGACAAAGTTCCTACCTTTGAGGAATGTACATTCTGGTGGGGAATTCAAATAATAAGCGAGTAACTAAATTAATAATATAATACCCGGGAGTCATAGATACTATGCCTATCAGAGCTGGTGACTCTAAGTACATATTGTTGGACAGCGACTTATAAGGAAGCCAGGGAACCAGGGCCACAGAGGCCCGGAGGAAGAGTGTACAGACAGAGGATATCAAGTTTACAAATGTTCTTGGTATATTTGAAAATTGGCAAGAAAGCCAGTGAGACTGATCTCAAGGGCAAGGGGAAGAGCTCTGGGAGATAAGCTCCAAAGGAAGCTAGGGGACAGATCCTGTGGGTCCTCGTAGATCAGAGTAAGACATTGAGGAGTGAGGACAGGCAGAGAGGAGTGTTGATTTACATTTTAAAAGGATATTATCTTTATTCTTTCATTTGCCAAAATCATTATCTCCCTAGTCCCCACATTTACCTGCCTTTACCAGAACCTGAGTAAAGCTGAAAATGTGCTTTGCTCACTTGTGAGGAATGGTGATAGTGTTAAGCATCTCCATCTAAGAGGTGGAATTGACGGGGAGACTCTGGAGCCAGTCCTGATTCCCCCTAAAAAGACCATCTGAGTCTTACTGAGGTCTTTCCAAGGAAATGGAATTCTAACTTCCATTTCCACCTCTGGCTTTACCTTGACCGAACATTTAGGCCACAGTTACAGGCAAGGCTTTATTCATGCTTTTTTCCCCATTTCATTCACTCGTTCAACAAATGTATATTGAATGTTCATCATGTGCCATCTGTATGCTAAGCACTGGAGATACAACCGCGAGTGAGATAGACAAGGATTCTATCCTCACAGCACTTTTAGTCCATTAACTTCCATATGACTCGAGGGCGTGCTCTTCCAGGACCAAAGCAGCTAGATCTACTCTCCGAGTTTCAGAAAGTGCTGCTTTACAGCAATGTATTATCTTAGGTCAGTCACCTGAACCCTCAAGTGGCCATGCATTTGCCAGGATCCTATATTTGTAACAGTGAAATGTCTGGATTTATAGTCATTATTAAAAATGTACTCTGTGGCATGTTCCTGGTTGTAGTACCATCTTCAGGCAAAAGGCAGTTTAAATTAATTTCATGCTTCTAAATGAAGGCACTTTGCTGTTGGCACAATGGCCATTCACTTATTATGTCTTTGCTAATCTAAGACTTTAAAAAGAACTTACTAAACACAAAATGAAGCATTCACAGTCATGTCTTATAAACTAGAATATATGTCACAGGATTAAAATTTCCCTCTCTTCGAAGAAGATTCAACAGAAAAGTCAAGATTTAGGATGCAAAATCAACCATCTTCTCCCTACTTTAGGTAATTGTTTGAAAGGTTTACAAAGAGTCTAAGAAAGCATCTTTCATAGCTTTATGTAGGCATAAATGGACTGGAAATGTGAACAAATAACTTTATTCAGTAAAAAACTCCTTAACCCAAACAAGCATTTGCTGAGAATCTGTATACAGAGAACTGAGACTGCTCTATGATTCTTTCTGACGGTATCTGGATGTCTGACTTTGGCTCTTGGCCACGGTAAGGGTAGTGGGATTTGTGATGCGCTGTTTCAAGTCCAAAATGTCCCTGAGGACAGCTATGCTGGTTTGTTTACTGATGGCTTTTACCTGTGTGATGGTAAATTTTATGTGTCAACGTGAGGAGACCAAGGGATAGCTGATACCCAGATAAAACGTGATTTTGGGGTTTGTCTGAGAGGATGTTTCTGGAAGAGATTAGGATGTGAATCAGTAGACTGAATAAAGAATATTTTCCTCACCAATGCCAGTGCCATCATCTTTTATAATCCAGTTGTTTGAGGGCCTGAGTAGAACAAAAAGGAAGAAGGTTAAATTTGTTCTATCTGCTTGGAGCTGGAACATCTATCTTCTCCTGTCCTGAGACATCAGTGCCCCTGGTTCTCAGGTCTCTGAACGAAGAATGGGACTTACACTATCCATCCCCAGATTCTCGGGCCTTCAGACTACGACTGAATTGTATACCACTAGCTTTCCAGTTCTCCGGAGCTTGCAGATGGCAGATTGTGGGACTTTTCAGCTTCCATAATCACAGGAGCCAATTCCTGTAATAAATTTCCTCATATATATGCATACATATATAATACATCTCCATATATATATACACATATATGAGTATTATGTATGTTATATTTATGAAATTTATTACATGTGTAATATATACACCACCATATATGTATGAATTGGCCCATATAATTGGCTCATGTATATATATAATCTATGCATGTGTGTGCGTGTGTGTGTGTGTGTATCTTATTAGTTCTGTTTCTCTGGAGAACCCTAACTAATGCAAGCAGTTGACAGCCAGGTTTGCCCTGAGTTCTCCTGCATTAAGATTCATCACATAAATCTTTCAGTTCAATTTATAGATGAAGCACATTACTGTATGAAAAAGACCTGGGCGCCTGGGTGGCTCAGTCAGTTAAGTGTCCGACTCTTGATTTTAGCTCAGGTCATGATCTCAGGGTCCTGAGATTGAGCCTCACGTCGGGCTCTGCACTCAGTGTGGAGTCTGCTGGAGATTCTCTCTCTCCCTCTGCCCCTCCCCCGACTCTCTCTTGAAATAAATAAATAAATAAAATCTTAAAAAAAAAAAAAGAATAGAAACTCACTTTACAGAGAAAGAGGAGTGAGCCCATGACCATAGAACCCACTGGTCATATCACATACCACACCACCCAGAAGCAGCTGCCTCATAGAGAGCACTGGAAACAGACTTTTGGAGGCCCTAGTTCAGAGGTGATACTTTTATGAGCATGGGGCACCATCTTCCAGGTCACCGTATATATGTTAAATCAAAGAACTTTATGTGGAACTATGTCTTGAATGGGAAGAAAATGATTGGTCCAAGAATTAGGGGGTAGAACCAGGAGTAGCTCTTACTTATCATCATTCCCAATAACCAACTGGAGGAATCCGTGCCTTCTGTCCCAACAGCTCTGGGTTCTTTAGGCTTATAAGTCCTGGTTCCTTATGAGAGGATACTTCTACAAGGAGACAGAAAAAAGTTATGACGGATGCCTGGGCATTTCAGGCTCCTGTATCCAGAAGTTATCAAACAAGAAGAGGAATCATCTTCTTGGCAAGGATATTTGACTCTGATCATCAGCAGGAGGAAGGCTTGCTGTTAACACAATGGAGGAACAGGGACACCTAGATGATCCAACTGGGCACCACTTGGTATCCCCTTGCCCAATTTTGATGGAAAATGATGATTCTCAGGCAACCTCAATCTGAAAAGTGCATTGCAGCCAGCCAAACCTGCCGGAGGTCCTTCATGAGGGTAAAGGGAATTTAGAATGGGTAGTAAAGGTAAAAACCGATGAGTCTCAGCTGTGACCTTTGGATCAGCTGTAGCTGTAGGAATCATAGCAGCACCATTAAGCGTCCTCTTCTAAGTTTTCCCTCAGGAGAGAGACCTGTCAGAATCCTGGAGGAGCTCCTCCTCCAACACATGTGAAGAACTGGATGCGCATAACATGGTGATGCACCTCCTGGGGCTCCCTCTGAGGAAGGACCTGTTAATGAAGCTACTGGGGAGGGCTGCTGGCAGACGGTTTACAGCTATCAGTCCTTGAGGGATTGCTTCAGCGGCAGAGAGCTGCTTGGCCAAGGTCACATGTATCTTGGGGCTGGCTGATCAAGGAATGAATATAAAAGACCAGCCATTTCGTTCCGAAGGAGAGTAAGTCTGATGAGATGGCAGAGGCTATCTTTGGGCCCACTTGACGTCTCTATTTGCCTAATCCTGCTTCTTTCCTGACTCTTTCACAGGAGCTGATCCCAAGGATAATCCTTAGTAAGCCTCCCAACCACTGAAATTGTCTGGGTCTGCTTCTTCTGACAATCATCTACTGCTTTAAATGGAAAATTAGTTAATTCCAGTAACTGGTTGACTTTCTTTCACCCATTTCATGGAATCAAAGTTAAACTCTTGGAAGTTCATTCTGTCATACTGTGATTACTGTTGTGAATTCAGTTAAGAAGTTCATTGGTAAAGGTAAAGTTACTCGTTTTGTGGGGAAAATATGAATACAAATTTTGGTGGAGCATGGCATCATTGTAAAAACAGTATCAATAATTAAGAAACTCATGACACAAATATCATGCTTGGAATTTGTTGTGGTGTACTCTTAACTGAGGGGTTGGCAAATCTGTGTCTTGTAAAGTGCCAGATACTAAACATTTTAGGCTTTGCAGGCTGCATGGTTTTTGATGCAACTACTCAATTCTACTGTTTAGTGCAAAAGCAGGAAGAGAAAAATCCATAACAAAAGAGCATGGCTATGTTCCAATAAAACTGTATTCACAAAAACAGGCAGAGTTCCAGATTTGGCCAGAGGGTTGCAGCTTGCCAACCTCGGCCCTAATTCGTCAGCATTGAAATGTGTTCTAAAATTTTATCAGTCAAAATAGAACTTATGCTTAAAATTTAAAAATATATTTGTACAAACCTGTAAAAATACAGAAGCTAAACATTTTATTTTAGTGAAATGGATGTCTTATACAAAAACTACAATAGCAGGGCTTATAGTATCTCTTTGTAACCAATATCGATCATATTTTATGTGTTTGAACATCTAAATAACTTTTTCATATTAAGTGTCCTAAAATGGTATTTTTAAAAATATTTATTAATACCCAGAAATAACTTCAGTAATGCTTTGGGTTATTTCCTCAATGATTTCTCTATGCATGACTGTATTTATGTGATTGAGATCATACAATATACTACATTCCTTTAGCCTGAGAGAAGAAACAATGTAATTAACAATTGACACTAAACATCCAAATAGCCTTGGAATGTAGTCCTTACAACAACTTAGTCTTATTCCATTAAGTGCTGATTTTGCACCTCTAGAACCTCAGAGAATGGCCTTAACAGAAGAACCCTCCCTTATACTAGAGAGGTGAGCAAACTGTATACAGAATATTTAAATTGCACTAAGCTCCATTTGTAGGTACCTTTCATTAGACCATAAATTTCTTGAGGGCAGAGACCATGTTTTGCTGAAGTTTGTGTTTGAGCTTTACGGAACAGCTACTCAAATTTATTAGGTACTTCAAAATGATTTGTGTAATTGAAATACATTTTGCCATCGGAGAAAGCTTTCATGGTACATGTAAGTAATGGTGAAATTCTTGTACAGGCTAAAATATGCAATTAGAGGAGGGTCTGGATGGAACAAATTGTAATATGCTATCTTTTTAGTGTTACTTATGATGAAGTACTGGTGACAATATGAAGAATTTTTGTGTGTGTGTGGAATAAGAAGTACTTCTCAAATGCAGTCTGACTCTGGACCTTTGTAACGATGACTGCTTCTTCTATATGTAATAAAGAATCCTTAAGCACTCATCATTAGGAGTGATATTTATGGTCATTTTTACCTTTCACTGTGAATAGCGGAAAAAGAAAAATATCCTTTTGGTTTGTAATGATATGTTGCTCGGTTTGGCATTTCGCTCTGGTTTGTACTCACAGTAATAATCAGGCGGGAATAAGAGCTTGCTTTTATATAATGTCGATTATATTCTTTCCCAAGTCTCCATAGTTTTTCAACAATTTTTATCTTAGATATTTTTATATCAAGATTGTTTTTATTATTTGTGTTAATGTTCTCATTTTATTAATACTGAATTAAGAAATTATTTTATCAATTATGAATTCAATGAATTCATTATGAATTTATGTGTTATGAAGAGACTTTAGACATAGGTTCTTGTGATTTTACTGAGGGAGGCAGACTGACTGTGTTGGATTGTAACTCAGCTTTTTGTTTGAGCCTCAGGTTCCCATTCCTAAGAGAAGACATAACTGCATCTTAGTGGTACTTTGAGGCTTCTATAAGGTAACAGGTGAAGACTTGAGCCAATGGACTAGCACATAATACATTTTGTCACAAAGAAAGTCGTTTTCCTTCCCTTTCCTGAAAATGTAAATGCAAGGAAAAGAAATATAAAAAATAAGGACTGCAAGCTTTTAGAAGATGCATATTCCAAAGAGATCAAATCTATAATAAGTATGCAGAACTCCTTAAGTATCATCTGTGTTGAGACATACTTTTTCCTTGGGCATCTACAGGAAGGGTTGTGAGATAGAATTCATAACCCCAGATGAGGAAGGGGAGCCATAGAGAACAAAGACAGGAGTCAGCTCCAATCAGCGGACACACCCTCTACAAAGAGGTCCTGTCTTAGGCCAAATTCTATGGATACAAGTGCAGATGACAGGAGCTCTGCCTTCAGGGGAAATGCAGTTCATTAAGAGGGCTATTCACGCCCAGGCTACTAGGCTGTAGAAAGGACTGCTTCCTAATACAGCTGGGGAGGGCTGGAGAAGGACTGCAGGTTGCTGAGCTGAGCCCTGAAGGGAAATTTGGAGTTAGCTGGGCGAAGAAGATGCATCAAGTCAGTGAAAAGAACATGAGCAAAGGTAAAAGTGTGGTTGTTTCAGGTAACCGAAAACAACTGTGCATCTGGAGCTTAAAGATCATCTGAGGGGTGACAGAGGTGATGTTGGGAGAAGGTGGGAGCCAGAGACCAGATCATAAAGGATCCTCTCAGGCATTCTGTGGTTCTCCTCACACATAAATGCTTACAGTTCCCTGAATATATACTCTCTCTCTTAACTATGTAACTGGCCTTCCTTTCCTTCCTCTGTTCCTGTGGTGCATTCCTCCCTCAGGGTCTTTGAACTTGCTGTTTCTTCTTAGTACCTCTTCTGGATTTGGTTGTGGCTGCCTCCTTCTGACTGGCCACGTCTCAAGGCAAATGTAACCTGCGCATACCCTTTACGGATGTTTCTATGTCTTAATAGTTTACCCCAACACCTCTCACAGCCCATTGTTCTGCTTTCTTTCTCAGAATGCTTGCCATGATTTGAATTTGTATCATACACTTTCTTGTGCGTCTCTGTATCAATCCCCCCAGTTACAAGGATAGTGCCAAAAAAGTGGGGACTTTTATCCTGTTCACTTCTGTAATTCTGGTACCTAGAACAGTGCATGGCACACATCGACACTCAAGAAATAAATCAAAGGTTTTCCTTCTGCTGGAAAGTCCCACCATTTCTATATCAAGCCAATTCCAACTTCAAGTGGTACCTAGGGATCTCTTTTGCTTTAGTCTCACCTACTTTTCAATGAGCATGTTTTCTTACTTGATGCTGAGAGCACCTTGCGTATATTTCTTTTTTTTTAAGATTTTTTTTATTTTTATTTATTCGAGAGAGAGAGAGAATGAAAGATAGAGAGCACGAGAGGGAAGAGGGTCAGAGGGAGAAGCAGACACCCTGCTGAGCATGGAGCCCGATGTGGGACTCGATCCCGGGACTCCAGGACCATGACCTGAGCCGAAGGCAGTCGCTTAACAAACTGAGCCACCCAGGCGCCCACCTTGCGTATATTTCTGTCTTGTCCCTGTCATACTGCACTTAGTCGTCTGTTTGCTTGTCTCTTGCCTATTTTATTTTTGAACTCTCTGAAAGTGTTACAGGATTTTGTGCCCCCTTAGTGTCCACGGTTCTTGGTCACGCCGCTTCAAAGAATGAAGAGGCAGGGCAGATAAAGAGTGGTGGGCAGCAAAGCAAAGTTTACTGAGCAAGAGCGTAACGCTCCCGGAGAGGGAGGGGACCCGACTGGGTTGTCCCCAGAGTTTCTAAGTTAAGGGGTTTTTATGAGCTCTTTTGCGGAACTTTTTTTTTTTTTTTTAAAGATTTTATTATTTATTTGACAGAGATAGATGGAACACAAGCGGGTGGGTGGGTGGGAGAGGGAGAAGCAGGCTTCCTGCAAAGCAGGGAGCCCAATGTGAGGCTCGATCCCAGGACCCTGGGATCACGACCTGAGTTGAAGGCAGACACTTAACGACTGACCCAGGTACCCCATCTTTTGTGGAACTTTCTTAAGGCAATCAATGTGTGCTGAGTTGTGCCAATCAGGGCTTTGGTCACATATCTGTCTACCTGTTAGGTTAATGTCCAAATGCTGATGGTCTTTTGTTTTTTTGCTGATATCTGGGGGCTTAGGTCTTAACTGCCCCTTGCCTTTAATATTGACAAATGCTTTTGTGATTAACGGTCTTATTTTAGGATGTTTTGCAGAAGTCATTTCTACAAAGGCTGCAAAACAGAAATGTCAGTGCAGTCCTGTCTAAGCTGCAAAGCAGGATGTCAGTGCTATTTTACTTTAGCTGTCCTGACTCCATATCTTCTTGTTGGGAACGCTGGCCCTGACTATCTAACTGTCCAATGAACTCCTAACAAAAACATGATCAGCTGGTTCTTCCGTTACCAGATGTCCAGCACAGTGGCTGAAGAATTGTAGATGCTAAGATTTTTTTTTCTTATTACTGAGTGATGGTGACTAAATGCAGGTGGATGGTAAAGGACTGGGGCAGAAGTAGGAGAGCAGATAGGAGCCTCTGGCATCCACTGCTAGGAATCAACTTCAAAAGTATCTTCCCCTGTGCACAGCAGGTATGCACAAGGATGACAGTGATTTATAACAGTGAAAAATGGAATCATGCCACATTCTCATCAGAAGGTTAAATTACATCTCCTGCATCACTTATAATGGAATTAGCTATTAAAAATATCACATGCATCTGTGGTGTCTAAATGGGGTGTCTTGATTGGATGGGGACCCCCAAATGTGGGGCAACAATCGGGTGCAGGCTGGTGGCATGGGTGGTAAAAGGATTCACCTGAGGCAGAACAAAGGAGATTGAGGTTTACTGAGTAAACCACAAGGGAGTGGTGGGCAGGACAGCAGAGGAGAGATTGTCTGCTATGAGGCAGTGGGTGGGGGCCATTTTTAAAGGAGGAAGATGAGGAGGTATGATGACATATGAAATCTAACCTTTTTGAGACTGTACCTAGCTGTAAGTAGCCCATGGGTCAGCTAGGGCCTATGGATATTTCGGGGTGGGTCACCTGATGGGCCTGTTTCTATAAAGCCAGGTAGTCACCGTGGCCCTTTCTGTGTTCCATTGCTCAAGCCTGTTTATCAGAAAGGAGCCTCAAGGCTCCCCCCTGACATACCGACAATGACAAATCTTTGGCAATTGGGCAGAGGTCTCGTCTTCAGTAGCTTCTTCCTGCTGAATGAGGGGCATAGAGATGTCCCTACCCCAAACCTGCCAGTCCATCAGGGGTTCTGTGCAGTTATAGATCAGAGCATGATATTATATTAATGTGCTGATAGGCAATTTGAATGAAATTCCTTGGTGGTCAGGTCCATGGGATTTGGGGAGGGGTACAGTAATTAGGAGTATTGAGGCCAGGGGTCCTAAGGGAAGGAGTCAGGATAGCCATGAACAGGTTTCTTTGCAGGAAAAACATCCTTGTGTTGCATGGTCTGGAAGGCAGAAACCAAATGAAGGTTACAATAAGAAAGACAAAGCTTGGGCCAAAAAGGGGTGATGATTGTATTATGAAAGCAGAACATCAAGGGGGAACAGCTCCAGGTAAGTTATGATTTCTGACCAAATAAATTCGGAGAAGTCACCCTGAAGGAAAAGGTCGAAAATGAAGTCTTGGAATTAGGAAGGAGAAATCGTGAGAGTTTTAGGAGGAAAAGTATTCAGGGAGTTTTTCTACGATAATATCAGAATAATTGAGTCTCCTTTGAATAGATCTCCAATGGGCTAGCACCTGTACTTGGCAGAGGGCTTCTCATCTGGGGTTTTATTTTGGAAAGAGGAATCCACAGGGAGAAGCTGTGAAGGACCCACTCCACAGAGGCTCAAATGGCTTTTTGTCCTACAAAGAGTCTTAAGGTATACCAAATCCCTGGATGTAAGTTTTGGATATATTTACCTAAGAAAGAGCGGTCAGGTTTTGGATTGTACTAGTTTTGGTGGTCATTAATGGTGGAAACAGTTTGCCCTAGGGAGATCCTTTGATAGTTGACAAAAATCTTCCCCCAGTTCAGGATTTTAACCAATCATTAAAAGAGAGGAATTGGTTAAAGCGCCAATTCGAGTATTCATGTCATCTGGTAACCCTGTCACATTTTTGTGGTAATCTGGAGTATATACACAACACTCTGTTCTAATAAAGCATAGGTTCCTCCTTGAGCTGCAGTCAGGATATCGAGGGCCATTTTGGTTTTGGAGGGTCAGCTTTTGAATCTGTGGGTGACTGCATGTCAAGCTTAGTTAAAGGCGCTGCTGTATGCTTGGCTAAAGCCTCTACTTGCAATTTTGTATCAATAGAGGCTGCTCCTAGAGTAAATATGGCTAAGGGATAAAACTATCAAGAAGCCGTCTTTGCTTGATGTTTAGCCATAACAATATCCTAATTACAAAGAGTCACTGGCAAATGGGAGAAGGAGATAAGGGCGTCCCCAAGTGTATCACCTAATCCAATCACAGGGAAACAGGGACCATCCATTATCTCTACAAGTCCATGGTTAACTCCAGAGAGTGGGGTACACTCTGGCTTTCAGGGAATGATTTTGGTCATTCCAGCCACACAGAATTGGTCAAAATGCTAGGTGCGTTATACTATTGTTGGGGAATCAATCCCATTTTCCAGCTGTTCAAATAATCATCTGCCCATGGGGTCCTGTTATTACCCCCACAGAACAAGCATGAAGATGGTCTATATATGAACTATTGTGGCAGTTTCTCTTAAGTTTACCTCAAATTGTCTAGGCAACATTCAAAAACAGAGCTAGAATTTAACATCCACAAAGATGTGTTACTGAAACATAATTTTCTTCTCTAAAAATCACCCTTATTTCCAGAGATAGCCAAATTAAGACTAATTTGTTTGCAAAACAAGTCCAATTTTTAACAAACTTGGCCTAACTACATACATAAGCTGAGCAAGAATAGAGATTAGCCATAGAGCTCTTTCAAAAATCTGCTTTGCTGGACTTTTTAAGGAATCTCAAACTTTTAGTAGCCTCTCTAGGCCAGTAGCCAAGCCAAGTGCTTGCCCTCAGACATGCCTGCAATACCTGTAGATTTGGGCAACTTCCTCTTTTCAAGGTCCCCAAATATCCTGAGGTTCCTGCACCTGCCAGGAAGTGACATTTTTGACTCACCTGGTGAGGCTGCTGGGAACTCTAGAAGCAAGGTATCAGGCCAACATCTTCCAGGGGCTTTAATGGCTCCATGTTTCATAAAATCAGCCTTAGTTCCTTAAAGCTATTTGGTCATATCTGAGTCTATGCATGTCTCTCTTACCAAAGCCTTGGTAAGATAACCAGTGTTTTTAATGGTGTCCTGTTACAAGGAAAACAGATTCTTATTGAACTTATGCAAATGACCATGATTGCCATGAAAGAAAACTTACTGAGACTTTGAATTTCAGAGGGGTCAGGGAGAGAGAAAAATTAAATGCTTCAATTTGTTCACAAATATGGTATATTTCTGTAAGTCATAAAGAGCAAACATTAGAGAGTCAGCAATGTTTCAAACAAGGGTCACAAAAACTATAATCATTTGTACCAATTCATTTAGCCCCACGTTACTAATTCTTTTTCAGTTTGAAAGCAGCTTTTTAGTTCTGGAAATTCTCACCCATTTCAGTTTTCTGATCTTAAAGACATCAAATCCCTATTATTTATCAAAAGCTCTTTTTATGAATCTCCTTGAAGACAAAACTCATTTTGCAAGAGAATAAGAACAATTATAAATGACAAAAAACTCAGAAATGGACACTGTTAACGATCTAATAGGAGAGTTCACTATGATGCAACCGGCAAGGAAATTCAATTATTTCTGTGACATACAACATTTCAATAATCAGAATATCGAGTGATGACTTTATACCCGAAGGTAATATACCAAATAAACAAGCCTAACTAGTCAAAAAGCCTGTCTATAATTTTAAATCTTGGGGAAGTTTGTTAAAACCTTATAAAGTTTTAAAGCACAAAGCCTAAATAGGATTATGAATCATTAAAGACCTGATAAAGACAAAATATGGAAATTGGTTTTTCTGGGCAAAGAGAAAACAACTTTGTTTACCTGTCTTTTTAACAGAGAGAAAGCAGAATTTCAATTTTATACTAGTAGACTTTTAAAATTCATTCACTTTAATCTTAGTCTGTCCGAACGTAAAATTCTGTCCAAAGAGTTCCCTTCACAAACCTTGTACAACTGTCCTTCTCCTTCGACAAAAATGATCTCCATTCCTTATATCTTTCTTACACAGAATTGCTTCCCTTATTTCCATCAGCCTGAATTACATTTAGCAAAATTTTAACTCTTGGAAGCCTTAGTCTCTAGTGAAAACTTAGTAGTAACCAATTGTGAACTGTCACACCAGAATTCTTTAGATGGCAAATTTATGAATCAATTAAGCACAAAGCGTGTTTTCCAACAGACCCATCCAAATATCCTTAGTTTCTTTGCAATACGAAGTCAAAGGTACAAACCTTATGTTTAGTAATCAATGCTTTAGTATTTCACCCTACTTGGAAAGACCCAGATGTCCAATGAATTCAATTCAGTCTATCATCCAAGCAAATCTTTGAAGTTTCAGGTCACCAAAGCCTTTGAAAGCTATCCTAACAATTACCCATGAAAATTTTGAGACGGACAAAATTAACCCTCATTTTTAAGTCATCTTTTTGCTAACAAATGGCAAAAGATAAACTCAAGCTTATTTGACCTTCAGTAATCCTTAGTAGAATAATGTTTCAATTAGTTTAAGTGCCAAATTATGTTCCACCCGGGTCCACTTAAAAGCCAATCTGTTCCCAATTGTCAGGTTTACCAGGCATCAGTGGGTAAATCTGAAATGGGAGGTGTATGCGAGGACACACCCAAGGTGGTGTGTTGGGGGGAGGGTGGAAGCAGAAGAGGAGCGCCTAGTTCTAAACCTCCTCGGCTCCACAGAAGAGCAGATGCCGTTTTTTCACCAAAGTGGAAATAGGCGGTCCTCGTGGGGCCAGAGAAGACAGGGAATTTCCTTGAAACAAAAGGAGTTTCGGCAGCTGCTTGGGAATATTCCCTAAAGTCCCCGACCCAAGGTAGACAATCATATTTGGCTCCAATGATCAGAGCCATAAACCTGGGAAATGGAGGAGGGAGAAGCCCCCACATCTATGAGGAGGAGGAACAGCGAGAGAGTCAGCGGGCAATATTGTTGGGAGATGGCTGGTTATCAGCCGGATGCGTTCTGCCAAGAGGCTCTTAGGTCAGGGTCCTGATTTACAGCCATGAAACTGAACAAGACACGTATGGGACTTCTGACCATTTGGAGTTCTAGCAAAGGAGGTGGAAAATAGTATTAAGAAGTGAGAGTTCTGTGGGAGGGCCATGCCTCTTGATCTGGGAGTTTGTATTGAGGCCACTGGGGTGGGGGGTCAAAGGTGTTCCAGCTTTTAAGAACACAGCCCAAGGGTGAGTCCCAAGGAAGAGAGGGGGTGGGAAAGACTGGCTGCCAGTTCCCAAAGGGGCGACCCGCCAAAGGGAATGGAGCTCTGATTTATGGTCAGGATTTCAGTCAGGGCGTCCAGCTGACCTGAAAAAGGCCCAGGCCTATACGAGGCGACAGACTTTTCTGGTTGCATCCCACCATGGACAGGACTCGTGGCAAATAGGAGGCAACTGGCTTTTGGGGTGTCCCACCATCTGGGGTGTCCCACCAAGAAGGTGGTGGCAAATGTGGCATGGCACTTCCTGTTGGGGCATCCCCTAGCTACAGAGCCGACACCGGTTTGGCCAGACACGGTGGGAAAAAGGAGGGGGAGGACTCATCACTCAGAGCCTGCGAACACGTCTGCCCACAGATCAAGCAGCGGCTGGATTCCCGGGAACGACGAGAAGGGGCGGACGCGGGAGGAAGCCGGCGGCTGAGACGCAGCCCGCTTCAGGAAAGGGGCCCCACCAGCCCGGAACCTGTGCGAATAGGCCCTGGGTGAGCTGCCAATTGCGCCACACCTCGGGGGACGCAGTGAGAAAGCGGAGGAAAGACGCCCTTTGCCCTCACAGGCGCAGAGAGTGTGACCTGTTCGCCCTCAGACCCTCAGACCACACCAGGGAACCGCCCTGGCCAAGGGCCTTCAGTTGTCTGAGGAGTTCTAGGGTTAGACCCCCAAAGGGCCGAAAAGAGAGAGGAGGGAAGGGTCCCTCTGAAGAGCAAAAGGGGAAATCCCTCACCTCTTCCGGCAAGGGCGGCTGGCTGGTTCCCCCCAGGGCTTCGGATCCTCACCAAGCTGTAACCTCCGCAGAGGTGGTCAGTTCCCCAAGTGGGTCCGCTGAGGGAAAGGTCAAGTTCCCAAGGAATCCGGGAGAGCCCTGGATGGGCAAGGGCTCCTCGTGCGGGGGGCCACAAAGTCTTCCCTTTCGGGCCACCAAACGTGCTGCCTAAATGGGGTGTCTCTCCATCAGATGGGGGGCCCCCAAATGTGGGGCAACGATCCGGTGGAGGCTGGTGGCCTGGGTGGTGAAGGGATTCACCTGAGGCAGAACGCAGGAGATAGAGGTTTGTGGAGTACACCGCAAGGGAGCCAGGGCAGAACAGCGTTGGGGAGGCTGGCTGCAAGGAGACAGTGGGAGGGGGCTGTTTTTAAAGGGGAAAGATGAGGTATGGCAACACACGGAATATTCCTTCTTCTGGGAACCGTGCCTAGTTGTAAGGAACCCATTGGTGAATTAGGGCCTATGGACATTTAGGCGTGGGTCACCCTGTGCGCCTGTTGGTATTCAGCCAGGTGGTCACTGTGGCCCTTTCCGCATTCCATTGCTCAAGCCTGTTTGCCTGAAAGCAGCCTCTGTAGCATCCATATGTACTGAAATGGAAATTTCTCCAAATCTTTCATATAAAGCATGTTCCCATTTGGGTAAAACAAACCCTGTATCTTTGCATCTGTACATGCATATGCATGCAATTGGAAGGAACAGGAACTAATGGGACACGCACCAAATGCTTAATAGTGGATATACCTGTGGGAGGAGAGAGATCGAGTGGAATAAGGCAGTATGGAAAGAGACCATTTACCCTTTGTACTTCTGTTGGATCTTTTTCAATGAGAAAATGCTTATTAATTATGAATTAAAAATAAGGAATCTCAGTTACTAAAATGGGCAAGAAGTTATAAGGATCTGAAATACAACAATGACTGGGAGAAAACAGCATCCTTGAGATCTTAGGAAGTAAAAATGACAGAACTTGGTGAATAATTAGTTGTAGGAAATGAGGGAGAAGGAAAAGTCTAGGGTGACCAACATTTCAAGCCTGGATGCCTGGGTGAGTGGTGGTATCATCCACTGTGTCAAACAACAAGACAGAGAATAGTGGATTTAGATGAGAAGATGTATTTAGTTTAGGCAGGTTGAGTTTGAGGTGCTTCTGCCATTTCCGAATGGACACATTCACTAGTTGAGTACATACAGGTCTGGAGTACTGGAAAGAGATTGGGAATAAAAATGCAGATTTGGGTCAATCAACACAGATGGGATATTGAAGCTTGAGAGTAGGTGAGTTTTCCCAGCAGGGGTTGTAAGCGGAGGGGGGAACTAAATGCAAAATTTGGGAACCTGTCTTCTCCAATCCTCATCTCCTCTGAAAGAGTTCCTGGCCTTCAACAGATTTTTAAAGAGGTTTTTAACTCAGAAAGGCTGAGATAAATTCAGAATGGAAAACAGCTGAGGGTAAATCCTGAGGAAAGGTGATATTTTTAATGAGAAGAGGGAACAAGAGAAATGATGAAGAGTTAGAATGACGTGAATTTTAGGAGAAGAACAAGGACTTAAGGATATTAAGGAAGTCAAGGATATTGAGGCGGAGAAAAGTTCAAGAAAAAGGTCAAAACGTGAAATTCTGCAGGGAAGTCCACTAAATGAAATCTTCCTGCAAAGGAGAAAATAGGAACAATTTAAGGTTATGTCCTGGCAAACAAATATCAATCTCATTGATCAAGAGAAATAAAATAGCAAAGTGGAGGGATGTAAGATGCCTATTTATTTACAAAATATCCTATCTTGCCTTGATATTTTGTTCATTTTTTTTAAAGCTCTGGAAATTATCCAGCTAGACTAATGGTCTATGATTCTGAGCCAAAAACTGGAGAGCTTTCAAATGAGAAATATTCACTGGAGGCTGTTATATAGTAACATGTATTTTGTGTAGTGAAAGCATGTAATAGCCTCCAACAAACATTTTCTATAGAGATGTTAATTTGTCACCGTACTATGTACATTTTATTATATACATATGTTACTAAGTAAGTACAGTCGCCTAAAAGCTGGTGAGTGGCAGAGCCAGAATATAAACGTGGGAGGTTTGCCTCTAGATGTAGATTATTAACACCTAAACCATTCCTTTGATAGAGGAGTGACTAGAGGTAATGTTACTAATCCAGTAACTATCTGGTAAATCAGATTGCTTCCTAAGGCTTTTCTGTGGACAGTGATATTTCTTTCTTTCTTTCTTTTTTTAAAGCTTTATTTATGTAAGTAATCTCTACCCCTAAGGCAGGCCTCGAACTCATGACCCCAAGATCAAGAGTCGCATGTTCTTCAGACTGGGCCAGCCAGGTGCCTCGGGAAGTGATCTTTCAAATAGCATAATGCGGGGCGCCTGGGTGGCTCAGTTGGTTAAGCGTCTGCCTTCGGCTCAGGTCATGATCCCCGCGACCTGGGATCGAGCCCCGCATCGGGCTCCCTGCTCGGTGGGAAGCCTGCTTCTCCCTCTCCCACTCCCCCTGCTTGGGTTCCCTTTCTCGCTGTCATTCTCTCTCTCTATCAAATAAATAAATAAAATTTAAAAAAGAAGATTCAAATAGCATAATGCTGGGACATACAAATGTCTGAAATACTTTCTCCTGGATGCCTAAGGCCTATGTAGGGCTTGGAGAAGGAGGCAATGAGCAAGGCTGTGCTGCAGGGAACCAGTGCCTAGACAGCAAGCCTTCGATTCACTGCACAGAACGCTGATTGACTTGGAAAAGGGTTCCTTCAATTTAGGCTTGAGTTACCCTGACGATTAGTTAGGAAGATTAGTTAGGAAAATTAGTCCTAAAATTGTAACGGAATTTTCATTACTCACTTCAGGTATCCAATTATATATCATTTTTGCATTTTCCTGTCTTCTCCCAGCCTCCCATAGTCTCCCTTTACCGTGCACATTCTCTCCACGACTTGACATTTAGTCGGTATGATTTATACACGTTGAGAGTCTGTCTCTAGTATCCTTAATATCCTGAGTCATGCTGTGGTGTGGAAACTATAGCTGTTACAAAGAACAGATGACCTGTGAGTCAGAGATTTCTGCCAAAGAGAAACACAAAATAAAGCCCTTTCATGAAAATAATAAAGAAAAAAGGAAAAAAAGGGAAAAGAGAAAAAGAGCCCTTTGTTATCAAGCCACCCAGTTTCTTGACTACCTATGAATCAACTTCAGCAGAGGGGGTGCTCAATTCCTTCCCAGTACAGAGTGAGAAATTTTCTATGTCCAAGATAGGAATCCAAAGAGGAACTAAACAAGATTTTCTCTACCAGGTTCAGACAGCATCCCCGGAAATGTTCCTGCAGCTGAGGATGTTCAGACAGCCCAGCAAAACGTATTTTCCTTTTGATTTAAAGTAAAAATTGAAATGACTAAACCTTACATTGTTGCATTGTCCTCATGTAGCCTCTCATAATTTGGGGTCTCTACTGGAAATGACATAAACCTTGGTGATAAGAGAGAGATTTGACACATGTCATTAAAATGTTCATTTTTAGACAAGCTCTTAACCTTGTCAAGTCAAACTTCTTCATAAATCTTCTAGTTCACCAATTTTGGTTTTCATTTTTTTCTTTTTAAATCACCCAGTCATTAGTGAAAAAAAAGAATGAATGCATGATTAGAGGTGCCAGGGTTTGTAGAAATGTGCAGCAATATGCAATATCATAGAAGTCAGAATCATCTTTTTAAAGGCATATATTCTCACATGATTTTGGTTGTAAATATATATCTTTAAAATTTTCAGTGTCAAGTTTGATTTGTTCCCAAGTTCTGTAATAAAATTGACACTAAATTTGTTCAACTGTGGTTGCTTTCCAGATCATTTCATTTCTGTGATTGAACAAACAGAAATTTTCTTTTTGATGAAAAATAGAGCTCTCATTGTTGGAATTTCTTTTTTCATATTTATTCTATGTATTACTTAAGAGAATACGGAAAATTTGGGAATAATGATTTCCAATCTCCTTTTTTCAAAACTGTACATCTCAATCCACATAGTACCAGGTTTGAATATCTGAATTTAGCTATGGCAAATTAATCTGGCCTTAGGAATTTTTAAAGGTGCATGAGAGATTATAGCTTTAATCTGGCAAATCTCTTGAAAACAAGCTATGTCAAATGGAGTGGGAGGAAGAAAAAGTTGGCTTCTGGACTGAGAATAAAGAGTGAGAAGCCTGTGGGAGAGCTGCAAAGAGATGATGGTGTCTAGTGCTTCCAGTCTTTTCATGAGGCTCAGCAACATCTCTGCCTTTGCATTCTGTTAGATTTCTCTGCCCTCCTGTAGTACCTCTGGCCAGTTCTGGAGTGTTTCTTTTGCTAGCTCTTCCCCACTTGCCAAAGAATCTAATTAATACACTGCAGGATAGTCTCCAAGAATGTCTAAGTACTTTCTATCATGACTCTCCAAGACATCTGGGTAACTGATCTGATTCTGGTTCTACAGTAATGAATTCATGAATGCACCTGTCAGAAGCTGTATTGCATGAGGAGGTGGAGAGTGATGGATGAGGCTTGTTCCAGCTTCAGTGTTCTGTGTATGGGACACTGGCACTCATTATGTTCCTGGTGTTACCTTATGCTTCAGTAACTGCATCAGGCCCTGGAACAGTGGTCTTGAGCATTTTTCCAGGTCAGGCTACTTCCTGGGTCACTCCAGCTAAATATATATAAGGATTGGCTTGCAGAAAACTAGTTCAGAGTCTGATTAACTCTTACTCTTATCATATATTATTGTCGACAACTATTCTATATCTAGGGTCTACAAGCATATTCTTTTACTGGTTCTTGCTTTTACACTTCCTTATTGCCCTGATTTCTGTCTGTACCATTTAGATGAGTTTAAGTCTTATTTTTTTCATCTCTGGGGCCTTTTCTGGCAACCTAAGCCTACTTTTCACATTTGTCATTACACTAATCACACACATGAAGGGAACTTTGTTCTTCTAACTCTTTAAGGTAGGTGATTTGCGATCACCTGCTGAACCTCACAATGAATTCATTATAAATTTACGGTCTGGATTTAACAGAAAATCTTCACCAGTGCTCCCCGATCCTTAGAGACAGAAGCAGATCCTCTATTCTTCTCTCTTCTGTACCATCTTGTATAGACTTTTCTTTTATTGAATTTACTAATTTTTCTTTCCCTTCTAAGTTGAGAGATATTTAAAAGCAAGTGATCTTATCTTCTTAATATTTGTATCTCAGGGGACCTGGGTGGCTCAGTCAGTTAAGCGTCTGACTCTTGATTTGGGCTCGGGTCATGATCTCAGGGTCGTGAGATCAAGCCCCATACTGGGCTCCGCGCTCAGCGGAGAGTCTGCTTGAAGATTCTCTCTTCCTCTCTCCATCTACCCCTGCCCCCCTCATGCTCTCTCTCTCCCTAAAATAAGTAAATAAATCTTTAAAAAAATTATATCTCTGTGACATATCCCAGTCCCAGTCATGCACACAAGCATTCAACAAGTGTTGGTTTCATAAGGAATTGAATGAATGGATGAATAAATTAATGAAAAACTGACTACACACAAGTTCAGACTGAAAAATCATGGGGACCTTTAAATGTCTAATATCTAGTAAGAAGAGTCTCAAAAGACTATTTATTACCAAAATCATGTCATCATCATAGGCTAGGACCAAACAATATTGCTTTTAACAAAAGGATAAACAATTTAAACCTCCCTCTAAACTAAATTTGTGAGAAGGCATTTAGTGATCTATAAATTTTATATATATATATATATGCTATGGAAAGGACTTTTTAATCCTTATTATGGATTTCTTGGGAAGCCTAACAAAAGAAAGGAAAGCTTTTTCCCTCTGACACTGAGGTAAGGTGTTGTGTGTGAGAGAGGAGTGAGGGGGAGGTGGGTGAAAGAGGAGAGAGACAGAGGGACTATGCATATGTATTTTCTTCTTGTGCATATAATCTTGATAAATTGTTACTAAAATCCAAGTTTGTGGATAATCTTAAACAAAACAAACCATACTTTGTATTTGTTCCAAAGTAATAAGAAAAAACATCTGCAGTTTTATTATTCTAAAAGGTAAACAGTATCTTCAAAACATCTCTCTTATTAATCATTAGAGGTAATTAAATTCCCATAATGATACTCCACTATTTATATCGTTCTAGCTAAAGATAGATCATAAAACAAATACAATTTACATTGTAGGATAATAGGGTTGACCATCGAGTATAACAAGCAGCAGGTGAATGAAAAAGGGCATGGATGTCACCCCTTTGCAAGACCATTAGAATTGCTTTTTTGATGTTTTGAAGCTGCTATTCCCTGAGCTATCATCAAACCATACCTGCATGTACCAAACTCATTTATTTCCTCCCAGTACTAAATTTCTCACCTCGCCCTTCTCTTCCCCCTGCTCTTTCTATATTTTTCTTTCTTTCATCTATCACTTATTCTCTTTAGAAACTGGGTACATTTTTAGACCTAGAACTTACAACAAGAAATAAGACGGTCTTTGTTTTCAATATGCTCAGAGTCTAGCTAAAGAGAAATACGGTAAACAATCATTACAATTGAATTTAATAAATGCTCAGATAATGCTATATACAGAGGAGGAAACACCCAATTGATTCAAAGACATGATCAAGAAGGCATCACAAAGGGAATTCCCCTTGAAGTTTGACTTAATAAGAAGAGCAAATGCTTCTCTAGATATTTCATTACTATCTTCCTAGCTTGTATTACAGGGACTGTAATAAATATATGCCAAATGATTAAGTAAATTAATTTTCTAGTTAGAGAATATGATAAAAGGTATTCCAAGGTGATGGAGAAGCATGTCCAAAAGCAAAGAAGCAAAGAGAGAATCTGGTAAGTGCATGATGAGCCAAAAATGACAAAGAAAATGAAAGTATTTGATTTTTTAGAATGATGGGATTGTAAGTAATTTTCCTGTGGGTTATTTTAAATGAAAGCTATGGTTTACATCATTTGTAGGAGCAAAATATTTTGCTTATTTTTTTTTAACCTTAGGTGTTTAAGAATTTTGTATTCTACTTTTTTCTCAGTTTGTATATCAAAAATGTTTTCTAGGTTGCCACAAAGTCTTCATAATTATTTCATAAATGGATGTATAATATCAGAATTCCCTCATCACTTACCTAACCATTAATCTTGCTTTTTTAGTAATACAATTAGCTCATAGTAAACACCATTATCAGTATCTTTCCATTCTAAGCGTGGGGAAAGGAGAAGCAGTATGTGTGTAGTTTGGTGTGGGTTGCATTTACAGTCTGCAGGAAGCCTTGTCTAGTTTGCATCCTCCAGATTTCCTGTAAAGCTACCAAGTGCTATGAAAAGCTCTGCAAGGAAGATATTATGTACCTGAGTCATCTTCTCAACCCAAATCATATTTGGGTGGAGATTTCTCCAGCTGGGGATAATAGTAGACATCATAATAACCATTGAAATCAATGACCTAAAGAATCAAGTGACACTGCAGAGCTGGTGGGCGTTTCCTCGCTCTGTGCCTCAGAGAGTGCGGAAGAGAAGGGCTCCGAGAGATGCACTGGGCAGCTCTGCTCCGGGCACTTTCCTCAGCTTGGCCTCCCCAGGAGTGTAACTAGCATAGCTGGAGGGACATGGATGACGGGAAGCCCCAAAAGACTTAGAGGCCAGGATAGTGAATTTTCTACGTCCTCCTGACTGGCGGAAGCCTGGACTGAACATTGTTCTGGGTGTGTCTGTGGGGGTGTTTCTTCAAGAGATTAGCATTTGAATCGGGAACTCAATGAAGCCAATTGCCCTCCCCAAAGTGCAGGGAAATACCCAGAGCTCTGAGGGTATGAATAGGAAGGAGGAAGGGAGATTTCACCCCTTTTCCCTTCTTCGCTCCTTGAGCTGGGACATCTCATCTTTTCCTGTGCTGTGACTGAACTTTACACCGTTGACCCTCCTGCTTCTCAGGCCTTTGGATTCAGACTGAATTTCATAACCACCTTTCCTGGGCTTCCAGGTGGCAGATGGCGATCTTGAGACTTAGTCTCCTCCATCATCCTGTGAGTCAATTCCTCATAATAAATCTCTCTCTTTATCTAGATCTATACCGATATCTACATTTAGATCTACATCGACAGGCTTGGTGTAGAGATGGAGATAGAGATATGGACGGCTCTAGGTATTGACATAGGGTAAGTGTAGTTATAGGTAGAGATATCTCCTATTGGTTCTGTTTCTCTGGAGAACCCTGGCTACTACAGAGGTTTAGAGGGAAGACGGTGATCTTGGAGCAAGAACGGGGTGGTGGTAAACAAAAACTCTGCTGGGCCCATGAGAGGTTCTAGAAGATGCACGTGCAATGACGAAATACTGAAGACCAAACAGCAGAAATTCAGTCAAATCAGATGCAGAGCTAAAACAGAGAAAGGAGCCCAGAGCACTGATGGGGCAGAGGTTAAGGGCAAAGGGCAGGTTCAGAAGGAAGAGGAAAGGGGTTAAAATAAAGGCTCAGTGAAATTACAAGGGTTCTAGTACAAATTGGTTGCTCTAGTCACTAGAGGTACAAAAGAGTTGTTTTCTTTGTGTTTTCTTTAGTGACATAATATAGGAGAATAAAGCTGACTACAAATAAAATCTGGTACAGAGTCCCAGAACATGTGAGTTGAAAGTCACGTCTAGTAACGTTTGGTTCTTTTTTTTTTTTTTTTAAGATTTTATTTATTTATTTGACAGAGAGAGAGAGAAAGAGAGATAGCAAGAGAGGGAACGCAAGCAGGGGGAGTGGGAGAGGGAGAAGCAGGCTTCCCGCTGAGCAGGGAGCCTGATGCAGGGCTCTATCCCAGGACCCTGGGATCATGACCCAAGCCGAAGGCAGATGCTTAATGACTGAGCTGCCCAGGTGCCCCAATATTTTGATTCTTGACCAAAGTTGTGAGCTGGGCAAAGAAGGACTGTAGGTAGGTGAGAGAATTGAGTGCTATTCTCCATTTATAAAATGGCTCAAGTGTGTCACAATAATTTACTGTGACATCTTTTTTATTTTGGTTTTTAGAATGGGGGCCAATTCCTCCAGAAATCCTCTTGTCTCCTCTAATGGGCATTTCTCATATTTTCCCATCACATCCCATACTTCAATTATAATAGCACTTATCACATTGTAGTAGACTCAGCTGTTTGTATTGGGTCTTTTTGTGGGTGTATTAGTTTCCTAGGGCTGTTGTAACAAATTGGGTGGCTTAAGACAACAGAAATTTATTATCTCACAGCTCTGGAGAATGGAAGTCTAAAATCATGGTGTCAACAGGGCCATGCCCTCTCTGAAACCTACAGGGGAGATTCTTTCCTTGTCACCTCTAGCTTCTGGTGTTTGCCAGAAATCCTCCTCATTCCTTGGCTTGGAGGTGCACCGCTTCAGTCTCTTCCTCAGTCATCACGTGACCGTCTCTTCCTCCTCCTATAAGGACACTGGTCATGTTGCATTAAGGGCCCGCCCTACTCCAGTATCTTAACTATTTACACCTGCAATGATTCTATTTCTAAATAAGTTTGCATTCTGAGATGCTGGGATTTCAATGTATCTGCTCTTTCTTTGGGGGGCCGGCACCATTCAACCCATACCAGTGGGCAAGGATTGTGTCTATTTCAACTTTTACCTTTGGATGCCTTAGCAATTATCCACTGCCAAACACATAGAACATGCTCAACAAAAAACTGATGAATGAATAAATGTATGAATAAGGGAATGAGTTTGTACTAAGAAGTCACTTTTCATTCTTGGATAAAAGAAACTCATGCAGAGAGGGTAGAGGGTAAAGCTAAGGAACTCTAAGGCCCTCCGAACTCCACGGTTCTGTGGTTATTTAGTCTCAATACTGGTTTGGCTTCAGTTATTTAGAAAAGGCGTGTGAATAAGTTACCCGCCTATGGATTACGTCTCTGTAAACCCAAAACAGACAAGATGTATGTAAGTATAAAGAAATTCTTAGCGTATTGAATTGTATGCTCATTGTGGAGTTTTAGGGGATTTAAAGTCTTTTTGCCCTTCTATCTTAAGTTGACTTGTTTTTAGGTTATTTAGGAGAGGGACCAAAATCGGTTTGAGTTATAAGACTGACATCTTCTGGCTAACTCTGAGTAGTGCAGAAAGGTTGAAGCATCAGAAAGAAATGAATGGTCCTTGTGGGTTTAACTGTTGAACACTGGTAACAAAAAGAAAAAAGAAATATATGGAAATAACAGAAAGCTATTCACAGATGGACAGATTCATTCTTTTTATAAAGAGAGAGTGAGCATATAGCCTAACAGATATTTGGTGGAGTTTACCGGAATTGATTCTGGCCTTGAAGAAAGTGGGCAAGATAAAACATAAATGAAGAGACCATCCAGGAAATGAGCATGAGGAAGTACATCGATCGTAAATGTTCTTGATGAAAGATTAATGCTCCGGAGTTCTTACAAGAGATGTGGGAAAGAGGTTATTGGATACTTTGACAATCACACTATTGTTTTTGCTGTGGTCCAGAGGCAGAGTTAAGGTTAGATTCGAGAGGTCTGGGTAGGAGTTCCCATTTGTACCTTCTGGACCATTTATGATTGCCATGCCTTGCCCCAACATCAGGAACACCACCGGGATAACTCTCCATTCCTTTATGAGAAAATGTGCTGTTGACATCCTTTCTGACCTAACTTTTCCTTCATTTATTGTTCTCCATGTCTCCAAATGGTTCCATTTTTCCTTCATGATGATGCGGTGCAGAGTGCATTTCAGAGCACAGATGTGTCCTGGTGTTCCCGATGCCTCCCCGATAGCCAGATCGTTCCTTGCTACTATCCACCTGAAAGGACAGGAAGAGAGAGAGAAAACAAGTGAAATTAATCAGTTAAGCTACTGAGAGTTGCTCGTATGTTGGGGGTGAGAGAGTAGAAAGGCCACAAAGTGGTAAGCAGGATGGACAGGCTTTCTGCCCTCAGGGAGCAGCAAAGACGGACGCAAGCAAAACAATGAAAAGAATGAACAGTTAATTTCATTATTGCAGTAAGTGCTACCAAGGACATACAGGATGCTAGGAGAGTATATAACAGGGAGTTCTGATCTGGTATGACAGGAAGGAAATGTTTTCCAGACAGAACATTTAGGCTGATATATACAGAATAAATGTTCTTTAGCTAAAGAAAAAGATCCAGAAGCAGCATTGCAAACAGAGACAAAAGCATGTATTAAGTCTCTTAGGCAAGAATAGCACATAATAAAAATCTTCTCATAGCCCTTTCTGTGTGCCAGACACAAATAGACACTTTCACATGTCACATTTGATCTCCATAATAACAAAACTGTCAAGTGAGTACCATCATTGCATCCATTTTACAGATGAGGAAACTGAGGCACAGATATATATCACATAACTTGTCTAAGATCACAGAGCTAGGAAGTGGCCAAGTGAGGACTGAAACCTAGGCAGTCCAGCTCCAGAATCTGGGAGCATAAAGATTGGAAGAAGGCTGGAGTAGCTGGACCTTGGGAAAGAAGGCAGAGAGAGGAACTTGAAATTGGAGAGGTAGGCTGCGAGCAGACCCTGTTGGGCCTGTGGCCATATTGAAGAATTTGCTTTCCATCCTTCTAGTAATTAAGCATTGTTGACAGACACCCAGCAGGGAAGGGGCAAAGAGAACCTTGTCTTTTATGCATGTCAGTCTGGATACGGTATAGACAGAGACCATGGCTGATCTCCTGTGAGATCCACAGGAGGAAAATACCCTTGCTAAATCACCTCCATGTTTGCTGCCTTCTGTTACAGGGGCACTGCTGTTTAACAGTCCACACTGTACCATGAGAGAACAAAGCAAACTGTTCTCACACATTCCTGACAAGGCAAAGGTTATACAGTGCTATTCATGCAAAAGATACTGAATAGTAGATATGGAGGAAACAAGAAATATGTCATTTGCATGTCCATAGCCTCAGAGAAAAATAAAATATTGACAATATAATGTAATAACACATGGTAGGGTCACACTACACGATATATATGAATAAGAAAACAATTATGATTATATATAGTTTCCTGATAATTCATTTCTGCATATGTAATGCAAACCATTTTAGAGGAAAGTTGCAAGGAAAGATGAGTGTGCTGATATACAGGGACACTTAACAAACTTGACAATTTTGAACTTCATTTTCTCAGTCTCTTGATTTGATTGCATACAAGTGACATTACCACGTAGACAAACCTTTTTTAAAAAATTAAAAACATTGGGATCTCTGTAATAACTCTTGAACCCTCACCTAATGGAAGGTTTGGTCAGGCACAGTTATTTTAGCAGAAACATGAACTTCTTCAAGGCAGATACCATGCCTGGGGTGCCTGGGTGGCTCAATCAGTTAAGCATCTGACTCTTGATTTTGGCTCAGGTCATGATTCATAGGGTTGTGGGATCGAACCCTGCATTGGGCTCTGCCCTGGGTGTAGAGCCTGCTTGGGATTCTTTCTCCCTCTGCCTCTCCCCAGCTTGTATGCATGCTTTCTCTCTCTCTCTCTCAAATAAATAAATAAAATTTTTAATATATATATATTTAAAAAAGCAGATACCATGCCATATAAGTCCTCCTTTCACTGCTTCTAACTTAATACTTTGCATGTGTAAGTGAAGAAAATTAGTGTTGAATGAGTGCATGGTGAATTAAGAAATGAATAAAGAATCCTGCCAAATGACTGAAGCTGTAATTTTTTCTTTAGGTGTGCTGGCCTACTTCTACATATTCAGCAAACGTAGCCTGAGCCTCATTTGCCATCAGTTCACAACAAATGTAAACATCTGCTATACTTAACAATCTGTTACATAGAGGCCTAGAGGAAGTAAAAATATAAAACTTGAAGCAGAAGGAGGCCTGAATAATTTTCTGTTAGTTTGTTTTTTGAGATCTGCAAGAATCAAATTGTATTAAGGTTAAATTTAGTGGAGAGGAGCCCTCTGTCTAGCTGGGAAACTAAAGAAAACCAAGAGGATTACAGACCTGGCATCTTATATGTGGTCTTCACACCTAAGAAAGTATTTTTAAAAAGATTTGTAAAACAGCTTTCAGTTCCTTTTGGACATATTGATGTCGAAAAATTTCTATTTTATAGTTGTTATAATAAAGCATTGGCTTGTTCTCCAATGTGTTAAAAAAACAACCTGCTGTTTGGGTCATTAAAATAACTTTTATTATGCATTGTTGCTAAGATGGTTTCTTCTTTTTTTCTTTTTCTCCCTCACAATTTGAAGTGTTTCATTTTCTCTTTCATAGTTATACTGATTATTCACCTGAATTTTTCTTTTAGCATCTAGCATAAAGTCTCTTAAACAAGGTCATGCAACATTTATAAAAAATAAAGAAGATTATTTGCTTATTACTCAGAAGACCTTAGGCTGTTGTTCTGCACGCAGTTCGTTTAGTAAGCATTCCAATAGTAGACAAGTTCAGGGGAGATCAGGGCTGTGTCCCGTGAACAGAGAAAGAGCTCGCTGCCCCCATGGCCATGCTCCACATGCTCCCAGTGCAGGCCCTCCCTGGGCAGATGACGGCCTGGGACAACCCAAAACGTCGCAACAGGAATTCTCCACTTCCTGGGTCCCCTGGACACATGAAGCTACACTCACCCCCAACCATCGTTCCCATGTTTGGTAAAATGGAAGAGAAATGATGTGCTGTGGAGGGAAGACAGTGCTGCAGTTATGGTCAGTTAATGGCCAGCCATGTTTGTGTTCAGTGCTCTGCAGGCTGTGGCTCATTTTACATGTCAGATTCACTGGGCTACGGGGATGCCCAGAGAGTTGAAAAAAACATAATTTCCGGGTATGTCTGTCAGAAGAGGTTAGCATTTGAATTGGTAGACAGAGTAAAGAAGATCACCCTCATCAGTGTGGGTGGGCACCATGCAATCTATTGAGGGCCTAAATAGAACAAAAAGGTGGAAGAAAGGCAAATTTGGTCTCTGTTTAAGCTAGGAAGGACATCCATCTTCTGTCTTCCAACATTGCTGCTCCCAGTTCTCAGACCTTTGGTCTCAGATGGGTACTTACACCGTTGGCTCCCCTGGTTCTCGGCCTTTGGGTTTGGACTGGAACTACCTTATCAGCTTCCTTGGGCCTCTAGCTTGCAGATAGCAGATCATGAGAATTCTCAGCTTCCATAGTCATGGGAGCTGATTTCTATAATACATTTCTTTCTGTATATCTCCTATTGGTTCTTCTTCTCTGAAGAATCCTGACTAATACACAGTCCTTTGCAAGCAGAGAACTAAAGTGGGGAGGACATGGGCAGGGGCTGCCTAAGAAGAGGCGATGTGAGAAAATATAAACCTATTGGTGAGATCTTTATAATGTAGAGGTATATCTCTTGCCATTTTTAAAATCATAATTAGGTATTCTTTGCCTGTACCTATATTAAGCATGCTGCATACATAGCCTTTAAATTACACAGTAACTCTTAAGAAAGAGGTGTCACAATTTCCTTTTAACATATGAAGCGGAGACTCAGTGTAAGTAGGTTAGTTGCCAAATAATGTTTCCGTTTGATTCTAAAGTCTATGATTTTCTCTCTACAAAGGGGATCTATGGAGCTCTAGGATGTTTTTTCTTCCCCCACCAGACTATCTGCTCACTCAGGGTGGGGGACCTAGTCTTTTTTGGTTATCATCATATTCCCAGTGTCTAGAACATTGTCTAGGTGCTTAAATTTTTTCTCACCACTTGATCAATGATGAGGACAAAATCATGAGTATTCCTCAGGAAAAATAAAAGTGTCTCTAGTTGGATTGAAAATAATAATAATGAAAGCTTATAAGAATTTGTACTGGGTAATTTATGATTGCCTCTCCACATCCACATGACTCTTAGAAATTGGCTTGAAGGATTACATCCAGGAGGCTCCCTTGCCATAGGGTTTTGGGCTGGTTTCAGCCAGTGGTCAGCACTGGTGAAGGATCAACAAGCTGGTGGAAGGAGGGCAGAGTAATTATTCCACGGGCTTCCTCCTTTGAGGTCATCTTCACTTGGCTGAATCTTTCCAACTTGGGTCAAGCTTCTACAAGGCAATCCACTATGGATGTCCCAAATTTCAATAACTGCTTCCTCTCCATGTCTCTTCAGACCTGGTGGTGGAAATAGCTTCACAATGTTGTCACTCCCTGTTTTTATTTTTTACCCTGCCCACTTATTTATAAATAGTTCTTTTATCAAATTCTCTTCAATTCCCTACATGAGTGTGGCATCCATTTTATGCCAGGAACCTGAATTATCCAGTAATGTTCATTCATCCACTTGACAAATATTTATTAAATTCCAATTAAATGCCTGTTATACGTGTTTTTTGGGGGAGAGTAGTGGCTCTCAGAAACCTGATCGATCCATTCTATTTAGATAATATTGTTTCCCCTTTACCAACATTGCATCATCCAGGTAAACAAATATGCGTGGTTAAAGTTTTTTCTTCATCTTCATTTTGTGTGTGTGTGTGTGTGTGTGTGTGTGTGTGTGCGCGCGCGCGCGTGTGCATGTTTGTTATTGGTTTTGTTTTGTTTTGTTTTGTTTTGTTTGCATTCTGCTCAGCTATGGATAATTTTTTTTTATATGCTTTGTAACACTGGAGGGAACACAAGCTTCTTCCCCTGAGAGCTGCCTTTTTCATACTAACTCTTGGAAACCTAGTACATATTTTACGATACACCTTCATTTGGACTAGTCATATCACAGGTGTTCCAAATACATATTGACCAGTGGCTACTGAATTGGATCCTGTAGTTCTACAGCCCTGATGGAGCTCTCTCTGTCATCTGTTTTGTTCCTATTCTGCCCTTATTATCTTTATCTGTTTATACATTCCCTACCTCAGAGATCTCATTATTCCAAAGGAATTAGCTATACTGATGATTCCAAATACTATATCTCTATGTAGGATGTTTATGGGCACTATAAAAATATAACGCAAAGTCTTTCATAGTATCAAAGAAAGTGGCTTCCCCCTCACTTTATCATTTCTAGTATTGGCCTACTATCAGCTGTCCAGTCACGAGGGCTTAAAAGTTTTGATTTTCCCTTTCTATCACCTACCTCTTCATATTCAACCAATTGTTTCCAAATCTTATGCCTACATTCCTAGAGTACAATGCTCCTTGCATTCCTATTTCAGGCCCCTTGAGGATGTTGCTGTTTAATTTACCTAACGTGTAGTCATTATCTTGTTACACATTCTTTTTTTTTTTTTTAAGATTTTATTTATTTATTTGAGAGAGAGGGAAAGAGAGCACAAGCAGGGGGAGGTGTAGAGGGAGAAGCAACTCACCTCTGAGCAGGGAAGCCCAACACGGGGCTTGATCCCAGGACCCTGAGATCATGACCTGAGCTGAAGGCAGACACTTAACTGACTGAGCCACCCAGGCGCCCCTCTTGTTACACATTCTTCAGAAATATTCTAAGGCTCCGTATTTCCTACCAAATAAAATTAGAGATGTTTTAGTTTGGAATTCAGGGTGCTTTACAATATAATCTTTATACCTCTATTCTTATTTCTGAGTTGTTTCTTATATGTGACCTGTATTCCAGGAAAACAAAGAAAAAGAACTCCGAACTCTCTTTGTGGGTTTCCCCCCTTTATGTCACTCTTGCTTGCTTCTTTACGTAGAATTATCTTCCTCCTTCACCACCTGGCTCAATCCTGCCCATGCTTCAGGGTCCAGCACCAAAGGTACTTCTTATATGGACCATTCCTATACTCTTCCTCTTTTCTTCTAGAAAACATTGAATGTGTTCTTGCCCTCCTTGGAACACACAATTAACTTTGTTTTATCCCTCTTATAGTCCTGGCTGACTTTTGCCTTGTAGTGTGTTTATTTCATATTTTTCATTCTCTTCTACTAGTTTTTAAGTTTCTTTGAGGGTTATCTTACATATGGGAAGCCATGGAGATAGATAAGAGCACTCATACTAAGGGTTTGGAAAACAAAAGGATCCCAGTTAGCATCTTGAGTTAGAACATTTGAGGATTAGGTGAAGAATTAGGAGTCAAGCATTCTTAAGTGTGGAATAACTGTCTTCCACTAGCATCTCCAAATCTAGGCAAACTTGATATTACCCTAGTGTTCCCATAAGTTTAATTAAATCAGACTTTTAATTTCTGTCTAAATAGATGCGAGGACAAGAATTTCTAACATAGGGGTGCCTGGGTGACTCAGTTGGTTCAGTGTCTGACTTTGGTTCACATCACGATCTCAGGGTCCTGGGAGCAAGCCCCGCATTGGCTCCACACTCAGCAGGGAATCTGCTTCTCTCCTTCTGTCCCTCCCCCTGCTCCTGCTCTCTCTCTCAAATAAATAAACAAAAGCTAAAAAAACAGAGTTTCTGATATAGCCTTACCTTGCCATGGAAGATGCATACCACTAGACAACATGTTTTAAATAC